>NC_090923.1:627664063-628965622 GCF_040938575.1 Ambystoma mexicanum
AGATGCTCCCCCAGGTTCGTGGCAGAGAGCGTAACAAGAAGATGGTGAATACAAAGGCACGTAAGTAGAAAGGCTGCTCTAGGGCTGTAGAATGCACCTTAATGTCTCTTTTGTCTTTACAGGTGCCGGAATGCAGCGCGAGCAGAGTTGGAGCGAGCGTAACACAGGTAAGCAGTTTTGTAACTAAGCGTTACTAACCAATGTTCTTTGTCTTTGCAGGCCCGATGCCGGACGAGAAATGCAGAAAAAACGCCTTGAATGCTGCCGATGGATCGGGTAAGTTGAACCGCTAACTTTGCCTTTGCCTAACCAGTGCCTTTTGTTTTGCAGGAGCTGCTGAAGACTGAAGATTGGTTCCCAGCAGGTAAGTTTCGTATTCACAGGATCCGGAACTGAAGATTCGCTGGAGCTGACACGGTGAGCGTCCTGCTGCAGATGCAGAATAACGCGAAGCACGTTGCACCAATCGGGTGTGGTTTAAATAGTCCATAGGAGTGCTTAGGTGTCTTCTTCCACAGCCTCGCCCAGGCAAAAGAGTTCCTGCTTCCAGAAGGGGTCCAGCATCAATGATCCAGGGAGTGGTGCCTGCCCCACCCAGAAGGAAAAGTAGTCCCTGCCAGAAGAGAGTGAAACATCATCTTGCTGGTAAGTAAGCAGCATGGTCTGCTGCAGGTAGGTCCACCCAAGCACTTTCACACTTGTTATGAGCCCGGCGCTTCCTGTGCCGGGACGGGTCCATGCTATGAGCCTGGCACCACCGGTGCCAGGGCAAGGTCCAAAAGGTCTCTATTGGGACTTGCTGGTGCCGATAGTATATGTTATGAGCCTGCTTCCAAGGATGTTGGGTAGGTCCTGACTCTTTGGAAGCAGTGGTCATGACACTTACTGCTATTTCACAGTCACGTATCATTCTTGCCAAATTTGGCAAGTTTTCTATTATTCCTGCCGTCACATTTTGGCAAATGAAAGTAATCCCCACCATTCTTTATGGACTGGAAACTGGGTTACCCCTTGTCGCCAGCACATTTGATAAATGGGAAGCAAAATTTTGGAAGAATGTATTAAATTTACCTACATGCATTCCCATATCATGGCTGCGCTATGAATTAGGATTAACTCCTCTGTCAGCCATTTTTAACTGGCGACAATGTTCTTTTCTAAGGAAATGTTTAACATCTATACGATCAGATTCCCTTCTTACAATCTTAGCGAGTTACCTATTCAGCACTGATCACTCTTTTGTACAAAAATGGTTATTGTCAGTATATACAACTATGATCCAAGCGGACATTTCCATTGAACTCTTGATTCAGAATCCTGATAAAGCCAAACTAAAAATCTACCAAACTGCATGGATTATGAATCACCAGACATGCCTTTCATATAAATATGCCTCTAGTCAACGCTTTTCTCCTCATAAAAGAGGTACAAAAATGAACTATCTTTCAAAAGCGCCATCTTCTAAATATAGAAATGTAATTCTACGTTTTGGATTGCACATATGGGAAACTAAAGATCTTCTTTGTATGCGCAAACTAATCTTGCCTATTCAGAATGTGTGTCGCTTCTGTCGAATTGTTGAATGTCCTGAAACCATAGAACATCTCATTACTCAATGCCCTAAATTAAGTAGTCAGCGACAGTTGCACTTTCATAAATACTGTTCGACTCTTTCCATGTTTGATTGCAATGAATGTTGGGAATGTATTTATGGCTCGACGCATTTGGGTCTTCAAGTTGCGACAGTCAAATTTTTACTTTCTTTACATCTTGATCACTTTAAACTTGAATAATCTTTATTTATTTTTTGGGGTACAACTGCAAAGCTAAATTCCACTAGTTGCAATCAATTATTTGATAGGATGATGTAAATATGGTTGTATTCGTCTTGTTGTTTCGTCTTGTTTTAACTCTGTTGCATCATTATTAGCTCATATGCATGTTAACAATATCATGTTATGTTTCAATACCTTGTATGTTTATTTTTAAATGAAACTTTTATGTATATTGAAAAGTTGTTAAGTCAACTAAATCAATAAATTAAAATAAAGGTATGCGGATGATACACTATTGTATATCCAGAACCCTGAAGATAATTTGGAGCTGCTGTTGGAGGCCCTGGTGCTTTTTGCTAAGCTATCGGGGATCACCGTTAGCATAGATAAATCGGCATTATTCCCAATAGCCGGACTAGGCAGGGTGGAGTGGCGAGCGCTACCTGTGCTGGCTCTGCAGTGGAAAGAGCGTACATGTAGATATCTGGGGGTCAATGTGTATCATGACCAAGTGGTTGAACAAAGACACAATAAGATGCGGTCGCTGGAGGGCATTAGAGGTTCCATGAGGTTCTGGACTAAATTACCCCTCTCTATGATGGGTAGGGAGGCGTTGTTGAAGATTGTAGTACTGCCTGGACTATTACACTTTTTTGTGAATGTCCCATTCTATATCACAATGCCCTTTTTAAGACCCTACAAGTCATCTGCAGAAGTTTCCTGTGGCAAAATGGGAGGAGGAGGATTGCACCGTGAACACTGTATAGTCCGCATGAAGAGGGTGGCATTCGGGTCCCAAATTTTGAATTGTACTATGTGGTGGGACAGTTGCAATTTGTGGTAGATTGGCTGGTGAAGATCCTAGCCCGGACACAGTGATGTTATAAGCCATTGACAGGTGCTATTACTTGAAGGAGTTATTGTGGCTCAGTGAGCCTCAGCTGGGTCAGAAGTAGCATTTGGTGTCCTTAGGGTTGAAACTGTGTGATAGAGCCATGGCTGTGATGGGGTTGACAGACCAGGTGTCAGAACAGATTCCCCTGGCATCATTGGTTGCATCCTTGTCTCAGGTGAGAATGAACATATGCAGGTTCTGGATGATCAGTGGGGTGGCCACTATAGGGGATTTGTTGGGAAGATACGGCCTTCATAACCTTCATGGAATTGGCACAACAGACGGGAGTGGACAGGGGGCAATACATGTTACATAGCACTCTTAAAAGAGAGATTACAAGTAGGTGGCCGGCATATAGTGAGTTGATGGAGAAACATGCGATTGTGGACATCCTATATGATATGGCTGAAGGCGGGCATGCCATATCGCGAATATACGACCAACTACTAACTAATGGGCTGGTCCCCCCTCTGGAGATGAAAAGGAAAATGGAGGAGGACTAAGAGGTGTCCTTTACCGAGTCGCAATGGGTGAAGATACTAGGATATCATAAGAAAGTGTCACGCAACGTGAGACTACAGCGTATACAATTGCTGGTGATACATAGGGCTTATCTGACACCTCTGCGGATCTCAGGGGCGGTGGCAAGGGGTTTCCCTAGGTGTAAAGAGATGGAAGTGGGAATGCTCCACATGTTCTGGCCATGTCCAGTGGCGGGGTTGTTCTGGCAGAGGATGGTGAGCAGGCTTCTGAAGGCAGGGGTGGAATTGGATGTGCTCTCATATGGTGCATGTTTGCTGGGCTGTTTTACACACCGAAAGGGTATGACACATGTTAGTAAACTGAAAGACTTGGTGTGTATTTTAGCTAAATGTAGGATAGCCATGACATGGAAATCGCTTAAGGGCCCGGGGATAGATGAATGGTGGAGGGATCTGTCTTGTTGGGGAGTGGTAGAGACGGCCCCCCGGAAAAGGGCGTGACAACATGACCAGGTTGATGTCCCAGGAGGACCTAGAGAGTGAGAGGGCTTATTACACGCCCTGTTTGCCAAAAAGTATGTGGCGGAAGGAGAGGGGGATTGACTCTGTATA
The DNA here is from genome assembly GCF_040938575.1 of Ambystoma mexicanum. Classification (NCBI taxonomy): domain Eukaryota; kingdom Metazoa; phylum Chordata; class Amphibia; order Caudata; family Ambystomatidae; genus Ambystoma; species Ambystoma mexicanum. Next base: position 627,667,828 of record NC_090923.1, read on the forward strand.
TGTCCGGCTTTTTTGCTTGTTCGAGGTAGGTACTTATAATGTGAATGAGAAGCAGGATGAGGGAGGAGGGGAGGTGATTGGAGGAGTGGGGGGTTGTGTGGGGGGAGGGTTTGTGGCATGTTGTGTATATGTTTATGTTGGAATTTGTTGGGGTGGCATTTGTATGTATGGTGCCAAGGTTATTTTGTGTTATGTGGAAAACGATAAAATACATTTTTTTTAAAAAGAGTATCTCCCATGGTGACAAGTCCCAATTGACTGTCACTACTTACCAGATTTGTTAAATATCTTTTAAATATCTTTTAAATCACTTTCTTTCCAACACTTCAAAATAACAAATATGAGCATGCACCATCAATCGCAGCTCAAACCTCTAATCTCTCAATTAGCTATCTCTTAGCTATCTCTACCTTTGGATTGGTACCAACCTCTTCACTAAGGTATTTACTTATAGCTTCTCGATTTTTTCTTAATAATTTCACAACTTCTACTGCCTCTTCAGTATTTCTACTCATAAAACAACAGACAAACTGGTCAACTTTACACATTTACATAAAACACTGTGATCCCACTTTTTTCTCCCTCGCCTTTTATTTAAAAACCCTGTCTAGGGTTTGAGACATCTGTTTGCACTTTATATGTTTCTGCTCTACTCCCACTGGACTTTGAAATGTCCCCTTCTGAAGCTCCCTTGTGCCAGGTCTCTAGGCGCTATCTCTATCTTCATACAATATTTACCGTTACTCAAAATTATCACAATCCCATCCCCTTTTTTGCCATTCCCCTTAGTCTCCTCACCATTCATTCGTCAATCGACTCAAGGCCTTCGGTATTGTCTCCTACTCCAACCAACCACTTTGCCTTCCGTCCGCAGAGCACCCGTGGAAACCGGGCAGGGATTTCGCCAAAGGGGGACCTGGCCACCATCTCGACTCTACTTGCAAGTTTTCTATTCGGCAGAGGAAACCATACGATATTCCAGCTAGATGGCAGAGGATGTCTGATCGTCCAAAGCTCTGGCGCTGAACTAGTTTGGATCTTTTAACCATCTGCAGTGATACCATGTGAGCTTTAGAGCCCTTTTAGTAACACACATGCAGTTGATGGGATACAGAATAACTCTGGCACCAAATAACCTACTCAGGAAGATGGCGAAGTATTTCTGTTTTAATATCAATTATCTAAAACAGGGAGTTACAATGGACATCAATGGACGTCGTGCAAGCCTTCTTGTACATTTCATAAAAAAATCACACCTTTATGCAAAGAATTTGTCATAAGTGACTTCATACTAGGTGGCAAATAAGAGAAACATACAAGGGATTGTGATACGCTTAAGAGGAACATCTAAGTATACTTTCTATAAGGGGCTGGGTCTTGATTGGGTCTCTACTGTCAGGTGGACAACTTGTGCCCTCCTCTAGTACAAGTCATCTTCAAAACTACAAAGTACACAGCCTATCATTAGCTTTCAAACTATAAGGCTCTTTGTTATATGGCCCTCTACAATTGGTTGGAATGCTGGTGCCATGTTTGGAACATTCGGTTAATTTAGCAGCACGTAAGCTCATACCCAGGTGCTGGGATGTGGACTTTACCTCCCCACCCAATTAGCGCAACGTCTCTCATCACTGATGCCTTTTGCCATGACGATTGTCTTTGAACTTGGCCTTGCAATGCATTGTTGCCTCTGGGAATATAAGCGAGTGTGAGCACACGCTATCATGATGCATACCCCAGGGCATCCAGACCACGTCCATCAGCCCCGGGAGCAGGCATCATGTCACCTTGAGAAAACCCAGCAACCCCTGCTAGGGGCTGTCTGGGTTCAGTCCTGGCGCCTATGGCGCCAGGCTCATATGGGACATCAGTCCTGGCGCCATAGGCGCCAGGCTCATAGGTGCACACTTACCTGATGCAGACCATGCTGCAAGAAGATCCAAGCCCGTGTGAGGCCTGGAAGGGACTACTTTTTCTTAGGGACTATTTTGTTACTCGGGTGTGGTCGGGGAGGAATGCCTACCTGGGACTACTTTGGAGGGTATTTAAACCACGCCCGAAGAGCAGCACACGCTTCGTGTTATTCTGCATCCAGCAGCGTAACGCTCACCGTGCCAGCAGCAGCATCCAGCCTTCTGCCACGCTCGCCTCAAACCTGGAGCACCTAGAAAGAAGGAAAGAAGCAAAGGTTAGAACAAGAGTATTACTTGATTTCTTACCTGATTCCGGATTCATCGCATCTTCAAACCAGAGGAAAGACTTTGTTTTAAACGCATTGCATCGCCAGCAGTAGCGCCGCACCATACTCACCGTTCCACGCAGCATCCCTTCGATCCGGCACTGTCTCCATCTTCACATCACCGAATCCCGGCACCTAAGGGGGACAAGAAACAACAAGGTGAGCAGAGAGAACAGGCAGAGACAATCTCTTTAGCCGCCATATGCTTACCTGATTTTACCGCCGGAGGTATAATTCATCAGCACGCCACATCTTTTAATGCCGCATCTGTAAGATAAGGAGAAAGCAGCAAGTTTAACCCTTGGCATTATTTACCGGACAGTTTTGGGTAACACAGACTTTTACCGGAGCGCTTTCAGCTGTCAATCTTCTTATTGGGTCAAAGCTGCAAGATAAAAGAGGAATTGGACAGGAGTGAATTCCAGACATTTTGAACTCTTACAAACTATATACTTACGGCTCTTCGCCAGGACCTTTTGGAGTCAGGATTCGTCTACAACTCTTCCAATATCTTCAGGCCAGTGAAGTAACTGGTCATCAACGTGCCCCTGCGTGCTTTGCAGGATGGAGGGCTCATCCTTAAGGAATATAAGGTGAGATTGCTGTGGTGATTAGTGGGGAGGAGAGTGGGGGTGCTATCGCTTGAATCCACAAGTGGCTAAATCTATCTCTCCACTTGTAGGATAATATTTCTACAGACAAAGCAGACAAGATTAGGAGGGCAGATCCAGTCAGTCATCTCTGCACTACGCATCACGTGGGTGGAAGCCGCAGCAGTCTGGGTCCGACCGACGCCCCTGTGGGAGCCAGGTGAGCGTAACACACGCTAACATGATTCTGGAACTGCATGCCCAACTCTATTACAATTATTAAATGTCTTTAAATGAATAAAACTTGCCACGCATGGTGTTCTTTCTTTGCACCTTAACAAGGAATGATTCCGCTTCTCATGTTTTGCTGCCTTGAGAATAGATAACTGGCATTGGCTCGCTTCAACTTTGATACCAGGCCAGACAGCCTCACGATTCAAGTCCATGATCTCAGCTAATTTCTTGCTGCAACACAGCTCTCGATCCTTCTTTCTCTGTGGGTTTGAGCTTACTAATTCATGACACTGATGTCCAGCTTCTATATAATGGCGGCTTTGCCTGCAATCTATTTATTACTTAAAGCCAGCTTCTAAGATCACTTTGTCTACTTGCGTTGCTGCATCTGTTCAGTTATTTAATAGTTTGCATTCTCTTCAGTGCGTCTGACACACACACACACAATCTTCTTTTCGCATATGACAGTTTATTCGATTCTTAACTCCGTCATCAGTTTCGATAAGGTCCATACATTCTCTTCAGCCTGTCTTCTAAGTGCGTCACTTCTCTCCTCTTGTGATGTGAGTAGCTTCCCTTTCACTCCTTCTCATATTCCTTTGGGGAGTTCTTCCCTCAAATTGTCATCTCTCTGGGCATACATCTGGTATGGTTTTCCCAGTGGATACCTTTTCTCGAATATTCACCGTGGTATGGTCACAACTGCTGGGGTCAAGCATGGCCTAATCTCAGGCTCCCAACATACCAGAAGGAGGCGGGTGGGACTTCCTGCAGAGGTATTCAACTGCTCCTCTACAGACATAAAGAACTTCATCCAGACATGTGAAATATGCCAGAAAACCAGTGCACATATCCCCTTAGCTGCCCCTCTGAACCCCTTACCAATCATCGAAGTCCCGTTCTCCCGAATTGGGATGGACATCATTGGGCAGTTGGAAACCTCTACTCTGGGTAATAAATATGTCCTTGTAATCATTGATTACGCTACTTGATATTCAGAGATCTTCCCTATGCAGAACGATACAACCCAAAAGATCTTAAAACAGCTTTTACCATTCTTTTATTGGGTTGGTTTCCCCAAGGAAATTCTAATGGATCAGGGATCCAGTTTTATATGCAAACTGATGAGTGAAGTCAAGGAAGTACTACATATTTCCACTTTAAGAACCTCAATTTACCACCCACAAATGGACAGGTTGGCAGAGAGATTCAATAAAACCCTTAAGATTATTTTTAGAAAATTGGTAGATCAGGATGGAAAGGACTGGGATAGCATCATCCCCTGGGCCCTATTTGCAGTAAGGAAAACCCCTCAGGTATCCACCGGTTTCTCTCCTTTTGACCTACTTTACAGTAGCGAACCAAGAGATGTCTTAGACATGCTCTGGGAGACCTCAGAAGAAAGGGAAGAGGCACCTATTCCCCCTTCACAAACAGCTACCCGATAACGAGAGCATATGTACCTTGTTCGAAATATAATCTACACTCACATGGAAAAAGCTCAGGCCCAACAAAATTCCACTTATGTCAAGAAAGTAAATGTAAGAATTTTTTTAGTAGGAGAAAAGGTATTAGTCCTCTTACCTACCTCTGAAAATAAACTTGTCTCGAAATGGCATGGGCCATACGAGGTACTAGAGCAAACGGGGACCTGTACCTATAAGATAGCTCTGTCAGGTCCTGGTTACCTCATCCGCAGAAGATGCTGAACCCCACAGACCCTCTAAGGTGGTCAGTCAACTACTGATCTAGTTTACAGCAGATGTCTCAACACCTGTGCTGGCTCTGCAGTGGAAAGAGCGTACATGTAGATATCTGGGGGTCAATGTGTATCATGACCAAGTGGTTGAACAAAGACACAATAAGATGCGGTCGCTGGAGGGCATTAGGGGTTCTATGAGGTTCTGGACTAAATTACCCCTCTCTATGATGGGTAGGGAGGCGTTGTTGAAGATTGTAGTACTGCCTGGACTATTACACTTTTTTGTGAATGTCCCATTCTATATCACAATGCCCTTTTTAAGACCCTACAAGTCATCTGCAGAAGTTTCCTGTGGCAAAATGGGAGGAGGAGGATTGCACCGTGAACACTGTATAGTCCGCATGAAGAGGGTGGCATTCGGGTCCCAAATTTTGAATTGTACTATGTGGCGGGACAGTTGCAATTTGTGGTAGATTGGCTGGTGAAGATCCTAGCCCGGACACAGTGATGTTATAAGCCATTGACAGGTGCTATTACTTGAAGGAGTTATTGTGGCTCAGGGAGCCTCAGCTGGGTCAGAAGTAGCATTTGGTGTCCTTAGGGTTGAAACTGTGTGATAGAGCCATGGCTGTGATGGGGTTGACAGACCAGGTGTCAGAACAGATTCCCCTGGCATCATTGGTTGCATCCTTGTCTCAGGTGAGAATGAACATATGCAGGTTCTGGATGATCAGTGGGGTGGCCACTATAGGGGATTTGTTGGGAAGATACGGCCTTCATAACCTTCATCGAATTGGCACAACAGACGGGAGTGGACAGGGGGCAATACATGTTACATAGCACTCTTAAAAGAGAGATTACAAGTAGGTGGCCGGCATATAGTGAGTTGATGGAGAAACATGCGATTGTGGACATCCTATATGATATGGCTGAAGGCGGGCATGCCATATCGCGAATATACGACCAACTACTAACTAATGGGCTGGTCCCCCCTCTGGAGATGAAAAGGAAAATGGAGGAGGACTAAGAGGTGTCCTTTACCGAGTCGCAATGGGTGAAGATACTAGGATATCATAAGAAAGTGTCACGCAACGTGAGACTACAGCGTATACAATTGCTGGTGATACATAGGGCTTATCTGACACCTCTGCGGATCTCAGGGGCGGTGGCAAGGGGTTTCCCTAGGTGTAAAGAGATGGAAGTGGGAATGCTCCACATGTTCTGGCCATGTCCAGTGGCGGGGTTGTTCTGGCAGAGGATGGTGAGAAGGCTTCTGAAGGCAGGGGTGGAATTGGATGTGCTCTCATATGGTGCATGTTTGCTGGGCTGTTTTACACACCGAAAGGGTATGACACATGTTAGTAAACTGAAAGACTTGGTGTGTATTTTAGCTAAATGTAGGATAGCCATGACATGGAAATCGCTTAAGGGCCCGGGGATAGATGAATGGTGGAGGGATCTGTCTTGTCGGGGAGTGGTAGAGACGGCCCACCGGAAAAGGGCGTGACAACATGACCAGGTTGATGTCCCAGGAGGACCTAGAGAGTGAGAGGGCTTATTACACGCCCTGTTTGCCAAAAAGTATGTGGCGGAAGGAGAGGGGGATTGACTCTGTATATGTCCGGCTTTTTTGCTTGTTCGAGGTAGGTACTTATAATGTGAATGAGAAGCAGGATGAGGGAGGAGGGGAGGTGATTGGAGGAGTGGGGGGTTGTGTGGGGGGAGGGTTTGTGGCATGTTGTGTATATGTTTATGTTGGAATTTGTTGGGGTGGCATTTGTATGTATGGTGCCAAGGTTATTTTGTGTTATGTGGAAAACGATAAAATACATTTTTTTTAAAAAGAGTATCTCCCATGGTGACAAGTCCCAATTGACTGTCACTACTTACCAGATTTGTTAAATATCTTTTAAATATCTTTTAAATCACTTTCTTTCCAACACTTCAAAATAACAAATATGAGCATGCACCATCAATCGCAGCTCAAACCTCTAATCTCTCAATTAGCTATCTCTTAGCTATCTCTACCTTTGGATTGGTACCAACCTCTTCACTAAGGTATTTACTTATAGCTTGTCGATTTTTTCTTAATAATTTCACAACTTCTACTGCCTCTTCAGTATTTCTACTCATAAAACAACAGACAAACTGGTCAACTTTACACATTTACATAAAACACTGTGATCCCACTTTTTTCTCCCTCGCCTTTTATTTAAAAACCCTGTCTAGGGTTTGAGACATCTGTTTGCACTTTATATGTTTCTGCTCTACTCCCACTGGACTTTGAAATGTCCCCTTCTGAAGCTCCCTTGTGCCAGGTCTCTAGGCGCTATCTCTATCTTCATACAATATTTACCGTTACTCAAAATTATCACAATCCCATCCCCTTTTTTGCCATTCCCCTTAGTCTCCTCACCATTCATTCGTCAATCGACTCAAGGCCTTCGGTATTGTCTCCTACTCCAACCAACCACTTTGCCTTCCGTCCGCAGAGCACCCGTGGAAACCGGGCAGGGATTTCGCCAAAGGGGGACCTGGCCACCATCTCGACTCTACTTGCAAGTTTTCTATTCGGCAGAGGAAACCATACGATATTCCAGCTAGATGGCAGAGGATGTCTGATCGTCCAAAGCTCTGGCGCTGAACTAGTTTGGATCTTTTAACCATCTGCAGTGATACCATGTGAGCTTTAGAGCCCTTTTAGTAACACACATGCAGTTGATGGGATACAGAATAACTCTGGCACCAAATAACCTACTCAGGAAGATGGCGAAGTATTTCTGTTTTAATATCAATTATCTAAAACAGGGAGTTACAATGGACATCAACGGACGTTGTGCAAGCCTTCTTGTACATTTCATAAAAAATCACACCTTTATGCAAAGAATTTGTCATAAGTGACTTCATACTAGGTGGCAAATAAGAGAAACATACAAGGGATTGTGATACGCTTAAGAGGAACATCTAAGTATACTTTCTATAAGGGGCTGGGTCTTGATTGGGTCTCTACTGTCAGGTGGACAACTTGTGCCCTCCTCTAGTACAAGTCATCTTCAAAACTACAAAGTACACAGCCTATCATTAGCTTTCAAACTATAAGGCTCTTTGTTATATGGCCCTCTACAATTGGTTGGAATGCTGGTGCCATGTTTGGAACATTCGGTTAATTTAGCAGCACGTAAGCTCATACCCAGGTGCTGGGATGTGGACTTTACCTCCCCACCCAATTAGCGCAACGTCTCTCATCACTGATGCCTTTTGCCATGACGATTGTCTTTGAACTTGGCCTTGCAATGCATTGTTGCCTCTGGGAATATAAGCGAGTGTGAGCACACGCTATCATGATGCATACCCCAGGGCATCCAGACCACGTCCATCAGCCCCGGGAGCAGGCATCATGTCACCTTGAGAAAACCCAGCAACCCCTGCTAGGGGCTGTCTGGGTTCAGTCCTGGCGCCTATGGCGCCAGGCTCATATGGGACATCAGTCCTGGCGCCATAGGCGCCAGGCTCGTAGGTGCACACTTACCTGATGCAGACCATGCTGCAAGAAGATCCAAGCCCGTGTGAGGCCTGGAAGGGACTACTTTTTCTTAGGGACTATTTTGTTACTCGGGTGTGGTCGGGGAGGAATACCTACCTGGGACTACTTTGGAGGGTATTTAAACCACGCCCGAAGAGCAGCACACGCTTCGTGTTATTCTGCATCCAGCAGCGTAACGCTCACCGTGCCAGCAGCAGCATCCAGCCTTCTGCCACGCTCGCCTCAAACCTGGAGCACCTAGAAAGAAGGAAAGAAGCAAAGGTTAGAACAAGAGTATTACTTGATTTCTTACCTGATTCCGGATTCATCGCATCTTCAAACCAGAGGAAAGACTTTGTTTTAAACGCATTGCATCGCCAGCAGTAGCGCCGCACCATACTCACCGTTCCACGCAGCATCCCTTCTATCCGGCACTGTCTCCATCTTCACATCACCGAATCCTGGCACCTAAGGGGGACAAGAAACAACAAGGTGAGCAGAGAGAACAGGCAGAGACAATCTCTTTAGCCGCCATATGCTTACCTGATTTTACCGCCGGAGGTATAATTCATCAGCACGCCACATCTTTTAATGCCGCACCTGTAAAATAAGGAGAAAGCAGCAAGTTTAACCCTTGGCATTATTTACCGGACAGTTTTGGGTAACACAGACTTTTACCGGAGCGCTTTCAGCTGTCAATCTTCTTATTGGGTCAAAGCTGCAAGATAAAAGAGGAATTGGACAGGAGTGAATTCCAGACATTTTGAACTCTTACAAACTATATACTTACGGCTCTTCGCCAGGACCTTTTGGAGTCAGGATTCGTCTACAACTCTTCCAATATCTTCAGGCCAGTGAAGTAACTGGTCATCAACGTGCCCCTGCGTGCTTTGCAGGATGGAGGGCTCATCCTTAAGGAATATAAGGTGAGATTGCTGTATTGATTAGTGGGGAGGAGAGTGGGGGTGCTATCGCTTGAATCCACAAGTGGCTAAATCTATCTCTCCACTTGTAGGATAATATTTCTACAGACAAAGCAGACAAGATTAGGAGGGCAGATCCAGTCAGTCATCTCTGCACTACGCATCACGTGGGTGGAAGCCGCAGCAGTCTGGGTCCGACCGACGCCCCTGTGGGAGCCAGGTGAGCGTAACACACGCTAACATGATTCTGGAACTGCATGCCCAACTCTATTACAATTATTAAATGTCTTTAAATGAATAAAACTTGCCACGCATGGTGTTCTTTCTTTGCACCTTAACAAGGAATGATTCCGCTTCTCATGTTTTGCTGCCTTGAGAATACATAACTGGCATTGGCTCGCTTCAACTTTGATACCAGGCCAGACAGCCTCACGATTCAAGTCCATGATCTCAGCTAATTTCTTGCTGCAACACAGCTCTCGATCCTTCTTTCTCTGTGGGTTTGAGCTTACTAATTCATGACACTGATGTCCAGCTTCTATATAATGGCGGCTTTGCCTGCAATCTATTTATTACTTAAAGCCAGCTTCTAAGATCACTTTGTCTACTTGCGTTGCTGCATCTGTTCAGTTATTTAATAGTTTGCATTCTCTTCAGTGCGTCTGACACACACACACACAATCTTCTTTTCGCATATGACAGTTTATTCGATTCTTAACTCCGTCATCAGTTTCGATAAGGTCCATACATTCTCTTCAGCCTGTCTTCTAAGTGCGTCACTTCTCTCCTCTTGTGATGTGAGTAGCTTCCCTTTCACTCCTTCTCATATTCCTTTGGGGAGTTCTTCCCTCGAATTGTCATCTCTCTGGGCATACATCTGGTATGGTTTTCTCAGTGGATACCTTTTCTCGAATATTCACCGTGGTATGGTCACAACTGCTGGGGTCAAGCATGGCCTAATCTCAGGCTCCCAACATACCAGAAGGAGGCGGGTGGGACTTCCTGCAGAGGTATTCAACTGCTCCTCTACAGACATAAAGAACTTCATCCAGACATGTGAAATATGCCAGAAAACCAGTGCACATATCCCCTTAGCTGCCCCTCTGAACCCCTTACCAATCATCGAAGTCCCGTTCTCCCGAATTGGGATGGACATCATTGGGCAGTTGGAAACCTCTACTCTGGGTAATAAACATGTCCTTGTAATCATTGATTACGCTACTCGATATTCAGAGATCTTCCCTATGCAGAACGATACAACCCAAAAGATCTTAAAACAGCTTTTACCATTCTTTTATTGGGTTGGTTTCCCCAAGGAAATTCTAATGGATCAGGGATCCAGTTTTATATGCAAACTGATGAGTGAAGTCAAGGAAGTACTACATATTTCCACTTTAAGAACCTCAATTTACCACCCACAAATGGACAGGTTGGCAGAGAGATTCAATAAAACCCTTAAGATTATTTTTAGAAAATTGGTAGATCAGGATGGAAAGGACTGGGATAGCATCATCCCCTGGGCCCTATTTGCAGTAAGGAAAACCCCTCAGGTATCCACCGGTTTCTCTCCTTTTGACCTACTTTACAGTAGCGAACCAAGAGATGTCTTAGACATGCTCTGGGAGACCTCAGAAGAAAGGGAAGAGGCACCTATTCCCCCTTCACAAACAGCTACCCGATAACGAGAGCATATGAACCTTGTTCGAAATATAATCTACACTCACATGGAAAAAGCTCAGGCCCAACAAAATTCCACTTATGTCAAGAAAGTAAATGTAAGAATTTTTTTAGTAGGAGAAAAGGTATTAGTCCTCTTACCTACCTCTGAAAATAAACTTGTCTCGAAATGGCATGGGCCATACGAGGTACTAGAGCAAACGGGGACCTGTACCTATAAGATAGCTCTGTCAGGTCCTGGTTACCTCATCCGCAGAAGATGCTGAACCCCACAGACCCTCTAAGGTGGTCAGTCAACTACTGATCTAGTTTACAGCAGATGTCTCAACACCCCTGAGGGAAAGGGGAAGTGGATAAAATAAAAAAGTACAGCCTTCAGTCTTCAACTTGGCTGCTAGTTGCTGATGATCTACAGAGGATGAGAAAATGAAAACAAATTACTACCACTCTAGAACTCAGACTCTTCCCTTTGAACACAATATTAAAATCTATACCTGTATTTCCTCCTCAAAAAGCTGAGAGGAATTCAAATATACAAAGGTTGTTTTGAAGGTGTCTAAATAAATTACACCAATGTTAATTTCACTCTTAAACTTAAAAGGAAAAAGACTTTGGTAAAGTTATCTTTCGCTTTATTGAAATAGTCTGAAGGCAGATTATAGTATCATGCTGACACTGCTCTCTGGTCTATGACAGAAAAGTTTTCTCTTTGGGTTAATAGTTGATTTGATACATTTTACAGCACTGACTTTGTTTTGTTTTTCAAACATAGATCGAATGAATTTTGCACAATTTCCAATTTCTCTCAGTAATGTTTGCCATAGCTCAAGGATTCCTTTTGTATTAAAAGTAAATACAAGGACACGATCCTCGCGCATGCATGCTCAGATCAGCTCTGTCCCAACAGACACTGCTCCCCTTCAGGCAAGATGCGATGCAGAGTTCCAGGAGAGTCACTAACTCCTAGAGCATGCACGCTTATTAAAAACTATGCTTATAGGCTCGGGAAAGCGCACAACGGTAATGCGCAGTGTCTCCTACTGAAGAGGGTAATGCAGTAGCTTTGAACTCACGCGCAACAGAATTTTGAACCGTCACTATTAAAACTTTGTATCCCTCAAGAGAAAAAGTGTGCGTGGAAAAATCTTGTGCCCCTCACTAAATACCTAAACTAACAACCTTATAGTGGATTGTCTCGACAGAGTTTAGCATTCATTCGCCCACCACTTACTTGACTAAGTTGTGCCCTATTGATTTTAAACACTTTGTCCTATATCTGCGATTGAATTTGCTGCCCACTATGGAGTTCGTTGGCGCTTGGCTGAAAATACCTTACAAGGAAAGACTTTGTCGCCTATGTAATAGTGAAGTTGAATCTTACCGTCATGTCCTTACAAATTGTAAGGGCCTCATTACACGGATGGCGGTAGGGATTTACCGGTACCGGTAAAATACCAGTACCGGTAAATCCTTACCGCCTTACTACGAGGTCCGTTTGCGGGTTGGGGGATTTAACGCCTGCTTTTTGCAGGCATTAAAATCCAACCCGCTAAGGGACCCCGGAGCTAATTACAGCACCGCAAAATTGCGGTGCCGTAATTAGCGCCTTCCCTATTCCCATAGAGCCCTATGGGTCAGAAATGGGAATGGGGAAGGGCAATGGCGGAAGGGGGATTTACCGCCCCTCCAACCTTGGAATGGGGCGGTAAATCCCCTTTCCGCCAAGGCGGTGCCGGTATTTTACATTTAACATAGAGGATTGTTCAGGTGACCAATTTTGGTCTGTTCTTTTTGGTGCAACATTGTTGGTCGTAGTGTCAGCAGCTTACAATGTATGGAGGTAAGTGCTGAAGAAGAATCAAAAGCATTAATTGCAACAGTGCCTATATGGTGGATCGCTTTTATTCATTACTTCTGCAGGATAAATGTGACTGTTGTGTTATTAATTATTTTATTGTTATTTATTCCATTTATTATTATTTTTAATTTGACTTGTTATTACTGTTTATATTGTTTTTATTGTCTTTTTCTTCAATACTATGTCCATATTTTTATTTGATTGACGCGCTTAAAGTTTTGCATTAAACTAAATGCACAATACATTTTTTTAAAAACCTTATAAACAAGGTAAACATTATTTACAAGTTCCACAAAAACTTCAACGTTCTTTTTTAAACTTGACTTTCATTACGCTGCGCTCACACCAAGAGAAAAAAGCTTGTCTTGTCTAACGCTGACTTTCCTGCTCACAGATAGTTTCTTCTTAGAAGTTCTCACTGCTTTTCCTGACAGAGGTCTTAAAAACAGGGGTTACTTTAACACAGGACCTTCCTGTTTAAGGTTAGACAATGAAAGGCACTTGAGAACACACAAACAGGTCCAAAGTTCCAATTGTCCTCCAATCAGCAGTCCTGTTAATCACAAATCAGCTTCTTAGACTTTTCAGCCATGATGGCTTGGGGAATCCCCTTTCTGATAGCCAGCTATTCAAGGCCTGAACCAATTATAAAACTCTCCCCTTAATAAACCCAAGACTCTGTAACAAGTATCCCTGTTCCTCTCATCGCCCAGACTGACAAGCCCAACCTGGTAAAAAGCAAAAGACCCACCTTTGCCATGTATTTGTTTTAAACAATTTTTATTGATTTTCTTCAAACAAACATACAATCAACTTGCAGTACATGTCACATTGCTTCGAGTGTCACATGAGTCGATGAATGTCATTTGCATCCCCTTTCCCTCCCCCCTTACGAGCTTACTCTACCTTGCGCTCTGCAACTGCTTCATGCGCAGGGGATTCCTTATCTATATTTTCATCTGAGTCCTGGTCACTTGACCAGTCATGGGCGGGCCCATACAGTGTAGTCACCAACTGTTTCCAGTCCATCAGGGTTCCCACTTCCCCCTCCCCTCATGTGTTACCAGCATCTTGCCACACTGCTGTTTCAGCTTCTGTCCATTTCTGGAGGTCTTTCCACCAGACCTCTATCCCTGGTCTGTGGCATGCCTTCCACCCCATGGCAATTCTGCGCTTTGCAAGTATATACGACAGATCCTTTAATTTGCTTACGTGTTTCAATGTGCGTGTTCTGGAGAACCCTCCCAACATGCATGCCCATGTTATCTTAACCCCTCTCTCGTCTAATCTATGGGCTACTTCTTCACAGAATTTACCAATCTCTGGGCACGCCCAGAACATGTGCGTCATCCCAGCATTTTCTTCGCCACATTTAGGACACGTCTGTCTTCCCACGTTCTTGAATTTGGCTATCCTTTGGGGAGTCATATGTGCCCTATGGGTTATGTATAACTGTATTTGCTGTAACCTCGCATTCCTCGACACTTTCTTGTGGTATCCTTGGGACCGTTTCCATATCCCATCACTCATAGGAGCCCCCACATCTTCTTCCCAGTCCTGTCTTAGTTGTATCACTTCCTTCCCCACTTTGGACATCAATAGCTCATATATTCTAGATATCTCGTGCCCTGCTTCTGCTATGTCATATATTGTTTCTATGGCAGCGTCCGGTAGCTCCTCTAGTATTATTTCTGACCATGTCTCTTGGATCCTCTTCCTCATTCTAGTATATGTAATGTATTGCCCATTATGCAACCCCGTTTCCTCCACCAACATCTCAAATTCCTTGATCCTCCCTTCTTGTATTACATCTCCTACCGTTGCTATCCCCACTGGCTCCCAGTGCCTCCAAACCGTCATCATTAGCTGGCCATCTTTTCCCATCATTGCAACCAGTGGCTCCTGCGGGGAGCACGGGGTTGGGTTTTCCATGACCTGGCAGGCTCTACGCCACACCTTCCATCCCAATGTCAACATCTCTGGCCGGTCTCTCATCTCCTCTTTGGGAAGCCATATCACCTCCCTCAGGAAGAACGGGGTACATTCCTGTCTCAATAATCTGGATTATGTGGTTGGCTCTTCTGATAGCCATTCAGCCACATATTGTAGCTGGCTAGCGAGGTAGTATAACTCATAGGGCCTCATTACACGGATGGCGGAGAACCATGGCGCTAATAGCGCCATGGTTCATGCCGGTAAAATACTGGCACCGCCTTGGCGGAAAGGGGAATTACCGCCCCATTCCAAGGTTGGCGGGGCAGTAATTCCCCCTTCCACCATTGCCCTTCCCCATTCCCATTTTTGCCCCATAGGGCATAATGGGAATGGGGAAGGCGCTAATTACGGTACCGCAAATTGCGGTAACGTAATTAGCTCCCTGGGTCCCTTTGCGGGTTGGTTTTTAACGCCTGCAAAAAGCAGGCGTTAAATTCCCCAACCCGCAAAGGGACCTCGTAGTAAGGCGGTAAGGGTTTACCGGTGCCGGTAAAATACCGGTACCGGTAAATCCTTACCGCCATCCGTGTAATGAGGCCCATAGTTTGGCAATTTGATGCCCCCTCTCTCATACGTATTTTGTAGCTTCCAGAGGGCTATTCTGTTCCTCGTCCCATGCCAGAGGAAGTCCCTGCAAATGCTATGTAGTTTGACAAAAAATCGCTTTGGTATCAAATGTGATATGTTCCCAAAGTAGTGTGACTATCTCGGCAGGACCACCATTTTAAGCATCACCCCTCTCCCCATCATTGCCAGGGGGAGCTTCTCCCAGAACCTCATGTTATTTTCTATGTTCCTTACCGCCTTCTCCGTATTGTGGTAATGTTCTGCCTCCAACGTATGGTAAATATCTATCCCTAGGTATCTAAACGTGTTTGTCTCCAATGGTATTTGTAGGATTGGTAGCTGATCTCATGGGGTCCCCACATACCTGCCCAGTGGAAATATACATGACTTCTTGGGGTTCACCGCTATACCCGATAGCGATGCAAATCGCTCCATCACCTCCAGAAAATACTGGAGGTTCTCTTCGGGGTATCGTAAGTAGAGCAGCATGTCATCTGCGTACAATGAGATTAGATGCGGCTCCCCCTTGATGTTGATCCCTATTATGTCATATTGCTGCCTCAAGTATACCGCCAGGGGTTCCAGCGCCAGGATATATAACATTGGGGACCACGGACATCCCTGTCTGGTGCCCCTGCTGAGTTGCCACCTCTCCGATATTACTGCTCCCGTCTTAACTCTGGCCAGCGGTGCACTATATAGCAATTTGACCCACCTAAGGTATCCTGGACCTATTCCGTAGTTGGCCAGAGCAGCCAAGGCCATTTAACTGAGTCAAATGTTTTTATTGCGTCTAGTGATACTATCGCTATCTCCTCCGAATCCTCTTTAGTATGTTCTATAACTCGATGCAGTCGCCTAAGGTTATCAGATATGTTCCTGTGAGGGACATAGCCAGTCTGATCTGGGTGTATGAGTTTATTAATAATCCCTTTCATTCTATTGGCCATCACCACCGTAAGTATTTTACTATCTTGGTTGCGCATCGACAGCGGCCTATATGAACCACAATCTTTGCCCAATGTGTTGGGTTTGGGGAGAGGAACTATGATCGCCTCTCTTAGGGATTCTGGCAATCGTCCTATGTTATATGATTAGTTCAACATTTCCAAGAGTGGGGGGAGGACTGCCTCACTATACACTTTATATATGATTTGCTAGGGAGTCCGTCGGCCCCAGGGGTCTTGCTTGACGGCAGCTGCCGTACCACCGCTACCAGTTCCTCTAAAGTTATAGGGGCATCCAATATATCTCGCTCTTCTGTGCTAATTCTCGGCATGCTTATGTCTTCTAAGACCTCCTGTATTTTCCTGCGGTCGCTTTGCTCTATGTCCCCGTATAATTGCTGGTAATATCTCAGAAACTCGCGGTTCACACCCTCCTGGGTGTCCTCTATTTGCCCGTCCTCTGCCACGATCTCTAGAATTGTGGTTCTGGGGGTGTCGCTTTTGTATAGCCATACTAATATCCTCCCCGGTTTATCCCCTCCCGCGTGCTGTCTTTCTACATATTGTTTATAGTTCAGGTTGCATAGTCTTTCCCAATGCCCCATGCATTTCTGTTGCAGTTTAAGTACGGTTTCCGCATCTTCTTTGGTGCCCCCTCTCTATTTAGGACCCCTTCTAACTCCCCCTCAATTTCCTGCAGTTCCTGTAAAATCCCTCCTTGCAATCCTTTGGACTTGGCTATGGCTATCCCTCTTACCACCACCTTAAAGGCTTCCCAGAGCGTGCGGGATGACTCACCACTCCCAGTATTAATATCAAAGTAGTTTGTGATTTCTTCTCTCATGTCCTCCCTAAATGTCACATTTTTCAGTGCCTCGGCTGAGTCGCCATGTTGGAATCCTAGCTCTTGGGGGTCAATATTGCCACCTCAGTATGAATGGCGAGTGGTCTGACAAAACCCTTGCTTTATATTCAATCTGTGCAATTTCCACCAACAGCTCCTGCAAGGCAAACATATAGTCAAGCCTAGTGTGCAGGTTTTGCGGCGTAGAGTAGTGAGAGTACTGTCTATCCTGTGGGTGGTGCACTCTCCATACGTCGGCCAGCCCGAAATCCGTCAATATTGACTGCAGTGCCCTTGCTGCGGGAGTTGGTCTCTCTATTTTTTTGTCTGATCTGTATATTTTTGGGTTCAACATGCAGTTGAAATCCCCCCCAAATCATCGCCCCCCCCCCTAGGTACATGCTCATTTTACCATATAGTGGGCCTCATTACGAGTTATGCCGGTAAGGGAAAAATGATGCCGGTATGTAAATACCGGTATCATTTAACGTTCCGTAGCATTCTGACCCACAAACCCGGTATTAACGGCACCGTTATTTACGGTGCCGCTAATAGCGGCACAGGCGCGTACACGCACCTCCTCAGGTAGTAAATACCGGCATGCCGGTAATAGGGGGCAATCACAACCCACGCAAACATGCAAATACCGGCATCGCGAACACGGTAATAACGGGCTGCATGATGCCGGAAAAACAGGCATCGCGGACCACCCGCAAACAGCAACCAAGATACAAGGCAGCTGCCACAGGTGCACACAATCCCCACAGGTGGAGTCAAAGGAGGCTGTGCCAGTATGAACTGAGCACACCCACACACCGCAACCCCCCCCCGGCGTAGCCAATGCAGAGTTGGCCATCACAAAAGGTGCACAATGAAACACCGCACCCCTTCCCACACCAAAATGCCACCACTAGCACCATCAAACATGGTGCAGGAGGACCCGCCCATAGTGATACAACCACAGCAGCAACAACAGGCAGCACAGAGGAGACGCAGGAGGAGAAGGAGGGCGAGACATGGCCAGCAATCACCACCAGCGCAGCCACCAGTGCCACGTAGGCAGCCACCAATCCCTTGCACCAGACCCAGCCCATGTAAACCAACCCCTGAGCAGACGCACACCCTGGACCGGTTGGACCGTGACACCATCACCACCATAGTGGACATGACACAGAATGACATTGCCAGCCACATCGAGATACGCACTGCCATCCCCCCACCAATAAAGGTGGTTACTGTGCAACACTTCCTGGCCCCAGGCACCTACCAACACACAGTGGACCAGCTGCATGGAATTTCACAACCACTACTCTCACGCATGCTGGACCACGTGCCTGGCAGCCTGGTGAGTTGCACAACTGTCCCATGGCTGTGCTGTGGGGACATGATCAGTGCAGATGCAGAAGGGGGGGGCTACTGCACCTGGGTGGCAAGGGGGAGAATAGTGCACCTGGGTGGCAGTAGCCAGTAGGTGGAGAGTGCATGTCGAGCCAAACACTCCAGACCTGAACTAGCCAAACCGAACCCGACACATCACTGGGCCACAAATGCCAAACTATGCATATGGATGACGACAAGTAAGAGCCACAACCAGGCCACCATGGCAATGTCAAGCAATGTAGGACTGAACAGGATGGTAACCCTGGCAATGTGGCCAGTGTGAGCATGCATAATTGTGAGCATGCATAGAATACACATCATGAATTGGAGGCCAAACATTGCCACACTAACACAGCACATCTGCCTCAGCATGCATGTTTACACCCTGCATCATCTATCAAACCACATCCAGTGTCCCACACCTCATTACAGTATCCATAGCATCTATGTGACTATTGCGTATACGTACAGGGATATGTGCATGCCCACAGCAAATAGCTGCCGCCATGACTGAGTGCCCTGAAAGTTGGCAAGTCAGAGTGACACACACCTATTCCAATCTGCCTGCAGGTGATGGAGGATATACCTTCAGGCCGTGGCTACTTACCCCAATGCGTAACCGCTGAACTGGCATGGATAGGAGTACAATCTCGTGCACACTCGTACCCGTGTTCTGCCTGAGCATACCTTTGGCCTGTGAAAGCGCGGTTACGATGCCAATGCAGTTCTGGTGGTGCACTCCTATATAGGCCTGAGGGGGTGGCAAATATCACCATGGCCTGTGTCATGCTGCACAACATGTGCGTCCGGAGGAATGTACCACTGCCAACTGACATAGACATGCATGGGCCGGGTGACCATGAAGGGGATAGAGACGGAGGCGAAGGAGCCCCCCTGCCAGTATATGATGCACGGGATGGCCATGCTATACGCCAAGCACTAATCCACGTGTACATCTGAAACGCACGGACCATGAAAGGAATGTTCCAGTGACACACTGGCTGCATGTGGGCATGCACACTTGTATACTTAGCAGTTCACAACCGTACGCTATCATACATTGAATGTACATGCACAAAATTAAGAATGTCCAGCCATTGAATTGCTTGCAAACAACAGGTGTATTATTCACATACACGTGATAATATTAACATTCCTCTCCAAACACCCTAGTGAATCCCCCCTGCCACCCCACAAACCCTCCAAACACCCCAGTAAAATCCCTCTCCCTCCACACAGATGCTAAGTGTCCCCATGTGTGCATCGGACAGTGCTCCCTTCCACAATGTGTCCTGCCACAATGTCATTGTCCGTGCATTCATTTCTTTTGCATCTTGGTGTTGGGTGGTGCCATGGCCAGCCGTCGTGCGCTCCTCCTCATGTGACGCACCGGACTGGATTGGGCCGAGGTGGCAGGGGTAGTTGTGGCGGAAGTGTCAATTCTCAATGGACTGCCTGTGTCAAAGTGTGGCCGCTGCATTGGAGCGTTACCTGCACGGATGGCCTCCGTGAGTGTCCCCATGCACTCCTGGAAGGCACGCGTGGATGCCTCCACTGCTGCAGTATTGGCTGCTATTGCCCTCACGATGGCACTCATGGCCTCTCTGCTTGCTTCTACCTGCTGCTGCATGATCTGGAGCATGGACTCCTGCCGGGCCTCGACCCTTGTCAGGCGGGTCTCGAATGATGTGACGTCCACAGGTCTGCAGGTTGCTGGCAGGGTGGAGGAGGGCAGAGTGGAGGAGGGCAGAGTGGAGGAGGGCAGAGTGGAGGAGGGCAGAGTCGTGCCTTGCAGGGTGGTGGTAGGCGGCTGCGCGGAGCTATCCTCCGGGGCACTGTCCTTGAACAGCGCAGTGTCTGATTCACCGAGGTCTGAATCATGCAGGCACGGATTGTCGAGGCACTCAGACTCTGCTAGAGGTTGGGGGCTGGCAATTGGGCTTGGGGTGGGTGTTCCAGGCATCATGTCTGATTCCTCTTCCACCTCTGTGGACACAACGTCCTTGGTGGCTTCCGGCAGGGCTACCACTGTTGTGGTGTTTGGTTGTTGGTCAGTGGGTGCAGGTGTTCCCTGCAGGGTTGGTGCCTTGCGTGGCATGCTGGCTTTGGCAGATGACTTCTCCTTGGACGGTTGTGTTGGGGTGTCCCTGGACCCCTTTTGTGCACTGGACGTGCTCGCACCCCTGTCCACTGGTCTACCTTCATCGTCAGTGCCTGGGGGATAGAAGAGATGCGGGTCATCAGTGATGTGGTCAATTGGCGGCTGTGATCTATTGTGGTGGGATGTGTCCATGCATTCAGCCATCATTTCATTTATGGTTTGTTGCTTTGGGTGTACTGAGGGGGTATGTGGGGGATCAATGAATGGCTGGTGGTGTAGCATTAGTTTGGTCTCTGTGTGGTGGGTGCATGGGCATGGTTGGGTCATGTGGCACCTCTGTTGGGATTGGGGTCGTCACTCTGTGTCCATGTGGTGCGGGAAGTGACGATGATTGATCTATGGGTATGTTGATGCATCGCCTTGCCCACTCTAACTTCCCCATCAGTTGGGCCACATCATGTGTCGTGATACGTGGTTGTGATGGTACACTCTCCTTCCTCTGTGGTGATTGCCGCCCCGACCTCCTGATCTCCGATCCCCTCAATGCTTTCGGTGTTGATGAAGCGACTTGCCGTCTCCTCCCATGGCATCAATTGGACTGTGGAGTGTGGCCCACCGCCTGTCGCCCTTGCGGCTCTCCGATTTTCGGACAGGGTCCTCCGGACACGGAGGCGGAGGTCGTCCCATTGTTTCCGGCAGTCGCGCACACTCCTTGGGGCGCACCCCACTGCTGTCACCCTCTGCGCTAACTCGAGCCAGACCTCTTTTTTGCGGGTTTGGGCCGCATGCTTGAGGTCTGTGCAGCGTATTACGTCCGCATGCTCTTCCAGTGTGTTGGCGAGCATGGCGAGCTCAGCGTCCGAGAACCGCTGCTTCCTCTTCCTCTGGGTGGATTTCCTGCTGGCCTTGGACATGGTGATGCTCTCCTGACACACGACGACACGGGAGGAGTGTTGGTTGTGCAGGATTGCAATGGATTGTGTTTTTAAAGATGGCCGCCGGCCCATTTCCCGTTCCTGTGCGATGACGTAATTTCCGGGTCCATTTTTTGCGAACACGGTAATACCACGCCGGTATTACCGTGCCGGTATTAACGGGTTAGTGTGAGGCGGTAGCGCAATGGGCGGGCCCCGCGATGCCGGTATAGGGGGCTTGGAGGCCCTTTACCGGCATGGGGGTATTGCCACTACCGGCATGGGGGAACGCGCGTGCTCGTGCACTCGTAGTCACCCGCTATTGGCGGGTTCATACGTGCACGGACCCGCTCATTCCGGCATGCCGGTAATGAACACGGCTTTACCGGCAAACTCGTAATGAGGCCCAGTGTCTTGAAATATGCCACTGTGTCCTGGTTTGGGGCATACGTGTTTATGATACATATTTCTTTATTTTCCACCAGCCCCTTTATTGCCACCATCCTCCCATCTGCATCTGCCGTGAACCGTAGCACCTGGAATGGCACATGCGGTGCTACCCAGGTGATCACCCCCCCTAGCATAGGCTGAGTATGTAGCTCTCACCATAGTACCCCTCCATTTCTTCCGGACCTCTTCTAGTTTTTCTTTCGTGAAGTGGGTCTCTTGTATCAAGTCTATATCTATCTTCTGTCTGCGCAAGTACATCATAACATTGTTTCTTTTTATATAGCTATTGAGCCCCCTGACATTCCAGGTGATTACCTTAAGGTCCCCCATAGGCTCTTTGCATCCCATCCCCCTCTTTGTCTATCTCCAAGCGCTGCTCGGAGACCATCGCTCATGTATGTAAGCTCGCCCCCAACCTGCCCCAACCTTTCCCAACGCCCCTTACCCCTACTTCCGTCCCTCCCCCCACCCTTCCCATCCCCAACACAACACTCAACACCCCACACCCCCCCTCCCCTCCCAACTGTTGCCCAGCTCCATCCCTGGATCTCAGGCTCCCCCACATCTACCCACATTCTTCGCGCTGCCTGTACTCGGGACTCAGCGGGGAGATGCTGCCCTATTGGCGCTCCTACTACTTCTACTAGTGGGGATATAGCGCATGCGTCCTGTGGTTCCGACATATCTATAAGTCGCTGCGCTGTGCATCACTTGTCTAAGTACTTGTCACTATATTCCAGTCCACAATGTTCATTTGGTAAGTGCATATGGCAGGTGGTCTCAGCCTTACTACCAGTCAGTTCTACCAATCGATGCCCCTTTACCCCTGCACAATATCACTTCCTTCTCTTTAGCCCCTGTGTTGTCAGATCACGTAGCTCCTCCGTCTCGATCCTGGTCCCCCTCCGGCTCTGGGCATCCATGCGTGTCCAGCCAACTTGTCGCTTCCTCCGGGGTCTCAAAAAAATGGGCTTTGCCCATGTGCAAGACTTTTACCTTCGCTGAGTATAGAAGCATGTATTTCATCCCAGCAGTGAGTAATCTCCTCTTGACTGCCACATAGCTGTATCGTTGCCTCTTCAATAGCATAGTGTAGTCTGGGTAGGCTGTGATCATTGCTGACGCTCAAGTTATTGTGCCACCTTTCCGGAAAAATTCCAGGATCTTTTCTCGATCTCTATAGTTCAAAAGTTTAGCAATGATAGCTCTGGGCAGTGCTCCTGTTTGAGGCCTTCTCGTCTGGGCTTGGTGTGCCCGCTCAACCGCGAACCCTTGGGAGAGTTTGCCTGGTCCTATTTCCTGGAGTAACATGTTCTCAATATAGAGTCAGTGGGGTCCGTGCCTTCTTCCCCTTCCGGTAGGCCCACCACTGGTATGTTACTACGTCTCGCACGCCCTTCCACTTCTTCTGCCCGGTTTTCCAGGTTAGCCACTTGTTGTTTCAGCACGTGTACCTCTTTCGCGTTAGCGCCACTTAGTTCTTTGTTCGTCTTTGGGGCAGTCTCCAAGCCACTGGTACGGTCCGCCAGTGCCCTCACATCTTGCCTCAGTAAGTTAACATCAACACCCACCGCGTCTATTTTCTTTTCCAGCGTCTCGGCCATTGCTGTTCCCCACAAGGATTTCAATTCCGTGATGGCTGCAAGTATTCGTTGGTCATCTCTCGGCATGTTCTCAGTCTCTTGCACCGTAGTCCCGGGCTTTGTTGGCGGGGTTATGGGCTGCTGCACTTTAGTGAATATATCCATGGTGGACTGCTTTGCCTTTCCTTTGCCTCGCTTTTGGGACATTCTGTGGGCATCCCCTTATGCCTTGGCGGCTCACTTCTTGTGGTGGTGCGCTGCTTCGCCGCTTTGTTCACCCCTCCGTGGGCTCTCAGCAACAGCGCTCCTCGCTTTGCTTCTCGTTCATGGCATGGGTCCGCCCCTCCCGGGAAGAAGTATTATGCTTTATGCGTTTGGTGTCCGTTGGGCACACTTCTCTCTTTTATGCTAGAGCCCTTCCAGCAGCCAGTCCTTAGTTGCCGTTCTTTGCCTTTGTGGACTCAAGCCTCCGTGGCCTCTGTGCAACCTCGCTGTGGGTCACCGTGCCTACCAGTCCTTTGCATGTGACTCTCCTCGTTGTGCAACCCTTCCACAGTCTTCCCTACTGGGAGGGTCAGTCTCAGGTTTGGTGTCTCATAGCAGTACGTGGGGCTGCCTACTAATCTCTGCTGTGCTGCCCACTACGGACTCCACCATGCCTCCTCCGGTCTGTACTCACAAGCCCTTGGGGTTTGGCTCACGGGCTCTTCTATTGCAGTCACGGGGTTGTCAGCCTTGTGCCACATGCTATGGTGTATATATTTACATTGCACGCACCTTTGATCTCATTTGCCCTGTGCTGCATGTGTTGTGGGTTATTTCGCTCTACCGCCACCTCCGTGTTATCCTGTCCTTGAAGCCCTTGTAGTGCTGTCCATGCGGTACACCTTGTAGATGCTGCTACCTGGGGCTGCTTTCCACCCCTCTGCAGCCCTGCGTACCGGGCTATCCTGTGCCTGCCCTGCGTGCCCAGGTTACCTCTAGCAGTGGTGTTTTATAATGTTCCTTGGGGCCCCCAGCTGCCCCATATCCCTGGAGCTGCTCGCTCCTCGTTATGGATCCATGCGCAGCGAGATGCCGCTCATGGGCTGGCAGCAGTCCTTTATTTATGCTTTATTGTCACACCCGGACCACAGAGTCCAACTGAGCTGCGCAGAGAACTCCCTTACGGTGGCGGCCCTTTGTTGTTCTCGTGAGGGCTCCCGGCCGCCCCCCACCACCGGAGCTGCTCACTCTATGTAATTAATGGACTCGCAGCCTGCACTGCGTGTGACCATTACCTCCGGCGGCGGCAGTCCTCTTTTGCGCTCCTCGGGCACCCGATTGTCTCCTGATTTCAGAGCTGCCCGCTCAGCATTATGAGCTGCATTGCCGCTCGCGCTGCATTTTGTAATTAAAGCAGCAGCGGTCCTTTGTTGTGCTCCCTGGGGACACCCAGCCTTCCCGAATCACCAGAGCTGCACACTCCAAGCCCAATGTTGTGTCACTGCTCCGTGCTGCCCTGACAGTCCACACCTGGGCTGACGGCAGCTCTTTGTCACAGTTGCCAGGCTCCGGCACGCCAGCCTCTTCTTCCTCGGGGTGCGCCCCTCAGATGTTCTTTGTGTCAGACCGCCGCCATCTTGATGTCTATTTCGCGGCCCGGGTCTGAGACACAAAGTAGCTTAACTGTTGCTACATTACCTCGGGCATTCCGCCGGCACGTTCATTCTCTTCCCGGCATGTTCATACACGTTTAGTGTAACTTTGTGGCTGCAATCAGATGTCCAGCTGCACGCACTTCCACAGATCAGTGTGACGGATCACAGAGCTCTCTGGAATTGCAGCCTACTCCATGGCTGCCTAGCCACGCCCCCACCACCTTTACCATGTAAATCTCTTAAAGGAGTGAAAAGAAAATCCTTCCACTGCTTCCACCTTGATATTGTCGTGTTTAATACCGGAGGAGATAGACAACTCAGAACTTATTCCCCAAAAACTATCTAGACAGAAGCAAGAAGACTTAAACGACCTGGTCATGTCATGCCCCAATGTAGTCTGTGAAAAACCAGAGAGAGTGCATGATATTTATCATTATATTAGAACTCCAAAGGGAAACATGGTCCATTTAAAACCCTAGAGACTCCCAGAAGCCTGAAAACAAATAGTGGTAAAGGAAGTTACAAAGATGATGAAGACAAACATTATCGAGCCTTCTTCCAGCCCATGGTCCTCCCCTATTGTATTGGTAACCAAACCGAATCATTCCTGGCGGTTTTACATAGACTTCAGGCAGGTTAACGCCATCTCTGCCTTCAATGCCTATTCCTTGCCGCACATCAATGAATTAATTGATAAACTAGGAAGTATCATCTTTTTATCGACCCGAGACTTGACCAAGGGATATTGGTGTTAGGAAACATGTTACTTCTATTACTCACGGTTCACGCCGTCCTATTACCAGAGCATTCTCTAGTGCTCCTACGTACTCTCCCTACCAGCGTTTTGCGACATCAGTAGCTAAGCGGGTCTTTCTCATGGCCAGGACACACTTTACTGAACGTTGCAGGTTGCTGTGGCAACTAGGACGGCGTCGGCTGGCTCCGAGTCACGTGCGATACCACGCAAGATCATGTGATCTAGTTCGTATAAGGAAGCGCAAAACCATACCACGGCACTCCTGATTACGAGTTGTCCTGGCGTTTTCAGGTTTTGCATTTGGAAATATAGTAACCTTGATCTCTGCTTGGATTACGGACTTCCTTGGATCATCCTCTTCTGTTTAGTCGCCCGGTGCTTTACTCGACCTTGGTTACGTCTCTGGATTGCTCCTATTTGTGCCCGTGTCTGTTTCTGGTTTTTTGGATACTTACGTGTTACGACCTTGTACCCGCTGCCTTGGATTGATTTTGCCTGTTCCTTTCGGCTTGGTTCGCCTGGTACAGTTCTTGGAGTTTTCTGCCCGTGAACTCTGTTTCTTTTTCTACTTCCTTTGACCTAACCCTGCTTCTATCATTTCTGTTTCTTGGATTACCGGTGCACCCTGCTATCCACCGGAAGCATCAAATTTACACTCATCTGGAGATCTTGCTACTCATCTAGAGCAGACCGACTCTTAGGACCCTCTGCAATTCCTTTGGTTGCTGAACAGCAGTGGACTTCTAATCATCATCTTTTGGGATTTCTCAGGACTCAATATCGCCTCTGGTCCCAGTGTACTTACCTTTTAGGCATCCTTGTTCCGTCGTGTCCGGTGGCATTCGGGACTTGGGACTCGCCACTTTAGGTAAAGGCGTCCTCGTTCCGTCGGGCCCGGTGACATTTTTTTAACTAGAGACTTGTCACCCCAGGGTTAGGCGTTCTGTGTGGCGTCGGGTTAGGATCCTGGTGACCAGAGGTGCTATCAGCCTCCGCCTTGCCCAATGGTAAGTCTTTCCTATTCTGCTTCTAAGTACATTACTGTCTTCATTCTGTTCTGAAAGATTGGTTCATATTGTTTCTGTAATTTTAGGGGTTTTGCCTGTCTCTTGTCCACATCTGAAGTACTCTGCATCTTAGCTCTATTACCACTGAGTTATCATCTTGCTGCAACTGAATAGAGGCTTCAAGACCCTCATCTTCCCGAGCTCCCTGACGTCCTCTGGTCTCCATCTTCTGGCCAATATCTTACTTGGTGTGTTCTAGTCTTGCCTCGCACAAGTATTATATTGTCTTGAGGATCTCCACGGCTACACTACGAGTTCAAGGCCGTCGGATTTCCTAACATAATCAGGAGCCTTATCTTTACATTATGGAGATCAGTGAGAATTTAGCTGGCATTATGCAACTGGTGACAGACCTCCGCACTGAAATGGCTGCCGCACATAACGCCACGCAACATCGCATGGACGAGCTTCAGGCAGCCATTCCTGTAGTTGCTCCTACTCCGCCTTTAGCTTCAGCTTCTTCTACTTCTGGTCTTTCATCTACCAGTCAGAACCAGAGTCCGGTCTATCTGACCGCACAGTTCCCTCTTGCCCCACCTGAACGCTTCACGGGTGATCCTCGAGAGTTTAGGACATTTGTTAATCAGTGCAGATTGCACTTTTTGTGTCGCCCAAATTTGTTTCCAGATTCCACCACTAAGGCCGCTTTTGTGTTGTCCCATTTGGGGGGCACTGCGGCTGTGTGGGCTAATCCATTGTTGGAAGAAGGCAGCCATATGTTATATGACTGCGATGCTTTGTTAACCGCCATGAGTCGAGTATTTGATACCCGATACAAATCACAGGCGACGGACTTAGAACTCTTGAATCTTAAACAGGGTGATAATTCTCTATTTTCCTACCTGGCCAAGTTCAATCAACTTGCAGCAGAAACTGGTTGGCCTGGAGAAAAGAAATCCTCCTTGTTTTACAAAGGGTTATCGGACACTTTGAAAGACATCCTAGCTATGGTGCCTGTTCTCCCCACTGCTTTTCCTGAGCTCTTAGATCTGGTGCTTCAAATAGACGCTAGGTGCGCTGAAACAAAGGGGGAGCGCAAGGGTCAACTGCCGGTAACCCTTCCGGCATCCACCGGAAGTACTCCGGAACCTATGCAAATAGGTGCGGTTAGAGGACCATTGACCCCTAAAGAACGAGAGAGAAGGAGAAGGGAGAATCTGTGTTTTTATTGTGGGGCTTCAGATCATATCTTACGGCTCTGCCCCCGCAAACCAAAGAAACAGGGAAACGCGAAAGCCTGGCAAAAGAAGGGGTCTTATTGCCGAGCTCAACAGTTAAGGACCCTGCTACCTCGATGTTCTTTTCAATCTCAGTTCACTTGGAGATTCCTGGTTTCTCTTCTTGGTCTGTGAAAGCAGTCATTGATTCTGGGGCAACCGGTAATTACATTGATACTCATTATGCTCTTTCGCTGGGTCTTCCCCTACTCTCCAAAGACGAACCAGAAACCATTAATGCGGTTGATGGTTCCTCATTACTATCTGGTCTGGTTACGGAGAGAACTGTGTCTTTAACCATGTCCACGAACATCGGTCATTCCGAAGTTATCTTTTTTGATGTTATTGCAGCACCTCAGTTTCAGATCATTTTGGGGTTACCATGGCGGACGTTGCACAACCCTTACATTGACTGGCACTCGGGGGGAGGTTTTCTTCGCTTCCAGTTACTGTGAGGAACATTGCTTGTCCTCGTCTCCACTCCTATCCCTCCTTCACGATCTTTACTGAAGTCTGTCGGTACTGTGGGGGTGGTTTCGACCATCACGTTACCATCAGAATATACTAACTACCGTGATGTGTTCAATCCCAGGGCGCGGAGGTCTTACCCCCCCATAGACCATATGATTGTTCCATTGATCTTGTGCCAGGGGCGAAAATACCTGTTGGAAGGGTCTATTCTCTGACGAATAAAGAAAACGCATTGTTGAAGGAATACATTGAGAAATCTCTGGCGTCTGGGTTCATCTGGCCCTCCAAATCCCCTGCGGCTTCACCGATGTTCTTCGTGCCGAAAAGGGAAGGTGATTTGAGGCCCTGCCTAGACTATCAGGGTCTGAATGGCATCACCATTCGGAATCAGTACCCTCTGCCCCTCATATCCGTCCTCCTCGATCAGTTAGGCTCCTCACAGATTTTTACAAAACTTGATTTACGGGGTGCTTATAATCTTGTGAGGATTCGTCAAGGGGATGAATGGAAAACGGCTTTTAAGACAAGGTATGGACTTTATGAGTTTTGTGAAATGCCGTTTGGTCTCTGCAACTCCCCGCCCACATTTCAGCACTTTATTAACGATGTCTTTAGGGACATGATAGATGTCTTTGTGGTCATTTACTTGGATGACATCTTGATCTACTCTTCGAATCTTTGTGAACATATCCAACATGTCTCTTTGGTCCTACAGCGCCTATGGGATAACCACTTATATGCAAAACTGGAGAAGTGTGTATTTCATGTCACAGCAGTAGAGTTCCTAGGCTATGTCATCACTAACCGAGGCATTCGCATGAGTGACTCTAAAATTGTGGCTGTTCCAAATTGGCCTGTACCAACCAACCTAAAATCTTTGCAATCATTTTTGTTTTTTTTTTAATTTTTACAGGCGTTTTATACGAGTCTTTTCTTCCATAGTGGCACCATTAACTGCACTAACTAGTAGCAGGGTGCTTTTTCGCTGGAACAAAGAAGCGCAACAAGCATTCGATTTATTGAAGAAAACATTCAGTACTGCCCCTGTCTTGCAGCACCCTGATCCTACTTTACCCTTTGTTGTGGAGGCAGATGCTTCAGACGTTGCTGTCGGAGCTATTCTTTCTCAGGCATGTCACGATTTGGGGGTTCTGTTCCATTCTCGGAAACTTACCTCCTATAAACGGAATTACTCAGTCATGGAAAAAGAACTCTTGGCGGTGCGTGATTCCTTTCTTGTTTGGCAACATCATCTGTTGGGTACCACGTCGCCTATACAAGTCTATACGGATCACAGAAATCTAGTTGCCTTACGCTCTGTGAAATGCACCACAGCCAGACATGCTCAGTGGCATGAGTTCTTCTTAGCTTATCATTTCAAAATCACCTATCGTCCCGGCTCACAAAACTCTAATGCTCTCTCTCGCCTCCATGTCTCAGATTCTTTGACAACCAAAAACAATGAGTTTATGTTACTGTTACACCTTTCCAACGATGGCAGTTGAGACGGAAATGGTCGTTGTGTGGATCCGCAATGCGTGGGAATTTCAAGATGGCTGTGAATCACTGGCACGGGAGAAGTGACGGTCTAGTTGTTACACGTCTTCCACACACGCGATCGGGTGATCACGTGACTGCATTTAAGGACTGAAAGACTTCTCTACTGTGCGTCACGTCTGTTTTACAGGACGCTTCGTAAGTTCGCTTTACTATTTGTAAAACCTGTGAATATTTCATTGCTCGACCTTAAATCCTCTTTTCTTTCCCTATAGCAATCCTTTGCGTACCCTCTCTTCCACGATTATTTCTCTTCCGGACTTCCTGACTCATAAATCCCTTCTCGCTCGGGTTTCGTCTCTCCGAGCAGATACCATTTCTGGCCCAGTCTTCCTTTCTGAGAAAGAATCTCTGGGTAACCCACTGAGCCAACGTCCTTCCCTGCTCCCGGTACCAGTCTTCTCAAATGATTTAAATCTATTTAGAGATTAATACAGTAAGTGGGGTTCCCTTCCAACGGACTCTCTTATTCTAACACTCTCTCTTTACTATTACTTACCTGTTATTCCCTTGTTATGTAGGAAACTCCTCTCCTGCACCAGCTACCTTTCTCCAAAGAAGAGCCAACATCTCCGAAGCACTCTTCAAGACCGCCCAGGGTTTTCTTCCCCAGAGGGTTTCCCTGGGACTCCTGTCTCTCCCTCTCTGGCTTCCTTTCCGCCAGGAAGTCGGGAGAGGCAGGGGCTTCCGGGAGATTCTTTCATTCTTCCTTGCTGCTCCAGAAGAATTTCGCCAGAACAGGTTAGTGGCAGTGATATTATTTACCTGTCATTCTATGAACCATTGAGAAGGGGTATTCTTGGCCCCTGTATATTTCACTTTATCAGCATATTGATAACAGTAAGCGACGCCAATAAAAAAGGAAAGAAGAGACTACCTGGCCTGGCGGCTTTATTATGGAGCAACAATTGCAGCAACACATGCCTGCAATGCAGTCCATGTCTTTGGAAATGCAAAATCTTAAGCAAGATAATGCCCAATTAAGACAACAAGTGAATCAAGCCTTTTCTGAAACTCCTCCAGTAGCCTTAAGCACGGGTAAGTTTGATGGGGACCCACATAAGTTGAAGTAGTTTCTAGATAGCTGCACAGTCCAATTTACATTTAAATCCCATTTTTTTCCTACGGAGAAGGATAAGGTGGGCTTCCTAATTTCCCATTTGACTGGCCCTGCCTTGGCTTGGGCTACCCCCTTAGTCACTTCGGGCAATACCATTCTGGATTCTTATCCTGCTTTTGTCAATAGTTTGAGATCTATGTTTAGTTGTTAGGAAATTTCTGTTACCACACAAGAGAGACTTCTGGACCTTCGACAGGGTAGTAAGGATCTGATCAAACGGAGAAGAGAGTGGGCACCACAAAATATCAAAAATATTCCACATATTCAAGTCAGTATAAAATAAGGATTGAATGTTCAAAAAATACACACAATTTAGAAGGAGCTGGCTGTGACAAGTCTGGAGACACCCAGACTCAAAATTGCAACAAAAGCTAGAGACCAAGTAACAGTACTGGGTCACACAGCCGCTCTCATTTGGGCCCAACCTGGGCACGTAATTATTTAAAGTTCAAAGCAGTATACTCAGGTATCCAAAATGAATAATACTTGTTCAAAAATAGAGAGATGAGTCTGTTTGGTAGTATTTCCTTCTTCAGGGCAGAAGGAAATTATTTGAGAAATGCATTGGCATATTTAGTCTGAATTACGAATGGATTGTGGCAATTGCTCCCTCACTAAGGATTCATTAGTGATAGCTTTATTTTTGAATTTCTTTGGATAAATCGTTATTTTGATATAAATTACCAAACAGACTCATCTCTCTATTTTTGAACAAGTATTATACATTTTGAATACCTGAGTATACTGCTTTGAACTTTAAATAATTACATGCCCAGGTTGGGCCCAAATGAGAGCGGCTGTGTGACCCAGTACTGTTACCTGGTCTCTAGCTTTTGTAGTAAGTATCTGATGTGTTATATTACCCATTTCAAGAAATTATGTTCGGAAACTGGGTGGCCCGATGATGGATTAGTGACTCTATTTCGCCGAGGCCTTTCAGAAGAACTTAAAGATGAGGTTTCTAAGGATCCCCGACCAGCTAACCTAGCAGAAATGATTACCCTTACAATGCAAATTGACTATCGGCTTCAAGAACGAACTCATGAGAAGAAGAAATCTAAGGGTATTCGTTCTCAAGCCGAATATATTTCTAGCATGAGTAAACCCACGACAGTTGAAGAAGCTATGCAGATCGGTTCTGTGAAAGGACCATTATCAAATGCAGAAAGGGAACGAAGGAAGTCCTTGGGACTGTGTATGTATTGTGGCTCGTCCTCTCATGTTTTACGTGATTGTCCCATTGTCCCTCCTCGTCGGTCACGAATCACCGTTTCGGGAAACGCCAACTCCCTGCCGTAGAGGGAACCACGGCAAGGGATTCTCACAAGAGTTCCCCCCAAAGATTAGGATTATCTCTTGACCCATCTGTTCTCCATAACTCTATGGTGGTCCTTTCCGTGACACTTAGTTTGCCTGATCGAGTAATCCCGGGGATTCCAGCATTACTTGATTGTGGTGCTGCAGGAAATTTCTTGGATGATCAATGGGCGGCTTTAAATGGGATCACGAGAACTACCAAAGCCTGTGCTACTCTGATTCAAGGAGTAGATGGGAACCCTTTAATATCCAGTCCTATTCGAGAACAGACCAAACCAGTGACATGCTTGATTGCGTCCCATAAAGAACAATTGGTGTTCGACCTGATAAAAACAGCCCATTTCCCAGTGGTTTTGGGACACCCTTGGTTACATACACACAAACCGTTTATCAATTGGAAGGCAGGAACACTCTTCCTGGGGTCAGAATACTGTATTAGTCATTGCCTGTCTCAAAATGCTGTAGGAGTGCAGATCCCTTCTGAGAATCCTAATATTCCTGAGATATCCTCTGTCAGTCATTTACAAATGATCACACCATGTCATCAACATTATTGCAAGGTCTTCTCTAGCCCTCTCTTTCCCACGTTACCTCCCCATCGGAGGGATGACTGTCATATCTCTCTGCTTCCAGACCAGCCTCTTCCATTTGGTCGGATGTATGTTTTGTCCCAGAGGGAAAAGTCAGCTCTTAAAGACTACCTCCACTCTAATTTGCAAAATAGATTGATCACCGAGTCCAAATCCCCTGCAGGCGCTTCTCTGTTCTTTATTCCGAAGAAGGACTCAGAGGAACTCCGTCCTTGTATTGACTATCGGGGACTCAACAATATCACTATTCCCGACAAATACCCTATGCCTTTAATCAAAGACATTTTGGAGGCAGTCTGAGGAGTCGCATTGTATACCAAGTTAGACCTTCGAGGGGCATATCACTTTATCCGGATTGCACCAGGAGATGAGTGGAAGACAGCCTTCCGTACTCCCTTTGGCCATTTCCAATACCAGGTGATGCCCTTCGGGTTAGTAAACGCTCCCGCTGTTTTCCAGCGATTCATGGATCACCTGTTTGCCGATATCCTTCTACATTTTGTCATTATCTACTTAGATGACATTCTGATTTTCTCCGCAAACAAGAATGACCACATACGTAACGTCAATATCATATTGGATTGGCTACAGGCCAACCAGTTATATTGTAAAGCCGAAAAGTGTGAATTCCATCAAACACAAATAACCTACCTGGGATTTATCCTATCAGCTCACAGCATATCCATGGATCCAAGGAAGGTTTGAGCCGTCATTGATTGGCCACCCCTGACTACTGTTAAGGAGGTTCAACGTTTTCTAGGGTTTGCAAATGTTTCCCATAAGTTTATCCCTGCTTATTCCGAAACCATTCTACCCATTGCCAGACTTCTAAAGAAAGGAATCACGTTCCTTTGGGATTCACCTTCTCAACAGGCATTTGATCCTTTGAAAGAACTGTTCACTTCAGCTTCTATCTTAATTACTCCCGATCAGACACGACCTGTCATCGTAGAAACGGACACCTCGCATCATGCTTTAGGTGCAGTTCTTTTACAAAGATCGAATCAAGGGGAGGAAAGACCTGTCGCATACCTTTCCAAGACATTCACCTTGTCAGAAGAACATTATTCGGTACTAGAAAAGGAACTTCTGGCGATCAAAAGGGCCTTTGAAGAATGGAGAAATCTCTTATTGGGGTCTCCCTTTCCAGTAGAGGTACGCACTCACCATCACAATTTCATAGTCCTACAGCAGGCCCAAACGACGAACAGCAGACAAGCACGATGGGCCCATTTCTTTTTACCTTATAATATCGAGTTCACCATTCTACCAGGGAACCTAAATTTACGGGCAGACGCTTTGTCTCGCAAGAACCCTCATCCTTCTAAATTCTGTTCAGAGAAGATGTTCCCTCGAGCCCGGTTTATTTCCGCCATCTCTGATTTTCTTCAGATCCTTAAAAATGAAACTTCCCGACAACTACAGCAGTGTGAACATCTAGCTGTCACTTATCATCTGACCAAGGATCGGAATTTATGCTTTCATGCAGATCAGGTGTTTGTCCCCACACCTTCTCTACAATTGGAGGTGCTCCGGATGTGCCATGATTCACCAGCAGCTGGTCATCGGGGTATTCAAACCACTCTAGATCTCGTCAGGCGTCATTTCTGGTGGCCCGCTCTCAGTCGGATGTCATCGACTACGTTAAAGCATGCGGTGTATGTCTTCAATCCAAAACTGTACGGGCTCCTCCTTTCGGATTACTTGCCCGTATGCCCATCCCAGAACGACCATGGCAAATAATATCTACGGATTTCATAGTGGAACTTCCGCCTTCCTCTCAACATACCACCATCATGGTCACTATAGACTATTTCACAAAATACGCCCACTTTACTCCGTTGCTCAAGATTACAGGAACAGCTCAGATGTCCAAGATCTTCATTTCCGAAATATTTTCTCGACGTGGCCTTCCTGACAAGATTGCCTCTGACAGGGGTCCTCAGTACACCTCTCAATTTCGGAAGAGATTATGCCACGTTCTAGGCATCAAGAGGGCTCTTAGCCCCGGGTTTCATCCTCAAACCAACGGGCAGACGGAGCGTCTAAATCAGACTTTGGAGGGTTATTTACGCTGTTTTGTTTCTGCCGCTCAAGACAATTGGACTGATCTCTTACCTTTAGCAGAATATGCCTACAACAATGTCAGACACTCGGCTCTGAACACGAGTCCCTTCTATTGCTCTTATGGATATCATCCCTCATTTATCCCTACTGTCTCCTCGACTTCCTCGAGATTCCCCAGAGTAGACAGTCTTCTAGCTGACATCCAGATGGGACATAGGAGAGCTCATTTGGCCCTTCAAGCAGCACATGACCGGGCCAAGAAGTATGCTGATAAACAACGTCGAGATACACCACCCGTTGGCAAGGGTGAGAGGGTTTGGTTGGCATCTCGATTTCTTCCCAAACATCTGGTTCCTTCTAAGTTATCCCCCAGATTCTTTGGGCCCTTTACAGTGATAGATCCGGTGGAGGCACCGGCAGTCCAGTTGTCCTTACCTCCTTCCTGGTGTTGCATTCACCCAGTTTTTCATCTAGCCAAAATTAAGTTGACAGTACAAGATCGTTTTCAACGATCTACCAAACCTTTTCCTCCTCCTGTGATGACCAACTCCGGAGCAGAATTCGAAGTAGCCAGCATTTGTGATTCTTGGTATCAATGAGGTCGCCTCCAGTTTCTGATTGATTGGAAGGGCTACTCCCCAGCAGACAGAACCTGGGAACCTGCCTCGGGGGTTCACGCACCTCGTTTGGTACAACGGTTTTTTCGCCTTCACCAGGGTAAACCGGGATCGCCTCCTCTGAGGAGGGGGCATACTGTTACACCTTTCCAACGATGGCAGTTGAGACGGCAATGGTCGTTGTGTGGATCCACAATGTGCGGGAATTTCAAGATGGCTGTGAATCACTGGCACGGGAGAAGTAACGGTCTAGTTGTTACACGTCTTCCACACACGCGATCAGGTGATCACGTGACTGCATTTAAGGACCGAAAGACTTCTCTCCTGTGAGTCGCTTCTGTTTTACAGGACGCTTCGTAAGTTTGCTATACTATTTGTAAAACCTCTGTGAATATTTCATTACTTGACCTTAAATCCTCTTTTCTGTCTTCCTTTCCCTATAGCAATCCTTTGCGTACCCTCTCTTCCGCGATTATTTCTCTTCCGGACTTCCCGGCTCATAAATCCCTTCTCGCTCAGGTTTCGTCTCTCCGAGCAGATACCATTTCTAGGCCAGTCTTCCTTTCCGAGAAAGAATCTCTGGGTAACCCACTGAGCCAACGTCCTTCCCTGCTCCCGGTACTAGTCTTCTCAAATGATTTAAATCTATTTAGAAATTAATACAGTAAGTGGGGTTCCCTTCCAACGGACTCTCTTATTCTAACACTCTCTCTTTCCCATTACTTACCTGTTATTCCCTTGTTATGTAGGAAACGCCTCTCCTGCACCAGCTACCTTTCTCCAAAGAAGAGCCAACATCTCCGAAGCACTCTTCAAGATCGCCCAGGGTTTTCTTCCCCAGAGGGTTTCCCTGGGACTCCTGTCTCTCCCTCTCTGGCTTCCTTTCCGCCCGGAAGTCGGGAGAGGCAGGGGCTTTCGGGAGATTCTTTCATTCTTCCTTGCTGCTCCAGAAGATTGTCGCCAGAACAGGTTAGTGGCAGTGATATTATTGACCTGTCATTCTATGAACCATTGAGAAGGGGTATTCTTGGCCCCTGTATATTTCACTTTATCAGCATTTTGATAA
The DNA here is from genome assembly GCF_040938575.1 of Ambystoma mexicanum. Lineage (NCBI taxonomy): Eukaryota > Metazoa > Chordata > Amphibia > Caudata > Ambystomatidae > Ambystoma > Ambystoma mexicanum. The sequence goes on from NC_090923.1 coordinate 627,704,841, forward strand.
CAGTTACCCACACAGGTGGTCTGTGGTTGTGTGTTACAGCCGTCGCTTAAAACCAGGCTACAGAATTGGGTACGCTCTGATCCTGTGGAGATACAGGAATACAACATGGACCTGGTACATGGCCTACCGTACGTCCAGGGCTGGGTATATTTACCGGATGAACAGTCCCATAACCGGGCTCTCAGTTGGTGTCATGATTCTCGAGTGGCTGCTCATCCAGGAATAAGGAAAACCCTCTTCGATCTTCTTACCAGATGGTGTTGGTGGCCTTCTATGAATAACACAGTCCAGTCATATATCGCGTCCTGCTCCGTTTGTGCTCAAGCAAAGGGTTCCCGTTCTAAGCCTTTGAGTCTCCTTCAGCCATTACCTATTCCGGATAAACCTTGGTCCATGGTGTCCATAGACTTTTTAGTGGATCTCCCTCCAGTGAGGGGTTATGACACGTTATGAATCATAATAGACTATTTTACAATAATGGCCCACTTTGTGCCCTGTAGGTGATTGCCCTCCGCCCCTGCGTCGGTGGAACTCTTCTTGCAGAACGTCTTTCGGTCGTTTGGCCTTCCTTCCATTATAATATCGGATAGGGGATCCCAATTTACATCCAGGTTCTGGAGGGCTGTTACTGCTGCCTTAGGGGTGGACGATCAGTATTCCTCTTCCTACGACCCGCAGACGGATGGCCAGACTGAATGTCTGAACTCTACTATGGAATAGTATCTGCCCTGTCTTACTTTACAACAACATGATACTTGGTTCTCTGTCCTCGGCATGGCCGATTTTGCTTATAATAATTCTCTACATACCTCTACCCGAGCGTCTCCTTTCTTTGCATTATATGGGTGCCATCCACGTTCTATTCCTCTGTCCCCTGTCTCTCCCATTGCAGTTCCCGCTGCTCTGTCCTGTGTCCATGACATGATCAAGATACGTGACAGAGTTAAAAGTCATCTAGAGGATGCTCAGTCTGCCGCTAAGGCATTTTCATATAGAAATCGCACTCCAACTCCTTGCTATTGTGTGGGCTCTCGTGTCTGGCTCTCGACTAAGCATCTAAGAATGCCTGGTCGCAGGGCTCTTTTGTCTCATTTTGTTGGCCCCTATCTAGTCATGGAAGTTCTGAACCCGATAGTAGTATGTTTACAACTGCTAGAACGGTGGAAGATTCATCCTGTATTCCATGTATCGCTATTGAAGCTATGTCTATCCTCTACTCGTTTGGGGGTTCATCCTTCCCCTGTGGTGGTGCAGGGTACGAATGAGTTTGAGGTTCGTCAAATTCTGGACACTAGAGTATCCAGAGGACAGAGGCAATATCTCATTGACTAGAAGGGTTATGGCCCAGAAGACAGGACCTGGGAACCCGTGGCTAACGTGCATGCCCCTCGACTTGTGGCACAATTCTGGTCCTCCAGGAGAGTTGGGCCTTCTTTGGGGAAGGGAACTGTTAGGAAACATGTTACTTCTATTACTCACAGTTCACACCGCCCTTTTACCAGGGCATTCTCTGGTGCTCCTACATACTTTCCCTACCAGCGTTTTGCGACATCGGTAGCTAAGCGGGTCTTTCTCACGGCCAGGACATGCTTTACCTAACGTTGCAGGTTGCAACTAGGACGGCGTTGGCTAGCTCCGGGTCACGTGCAATATCATGCAAGATCACGTGATATAGTTTGTATAAGGAAGCGCAAAACCATACCACGGCGCTCCTGATTACGAGTTGTCCTGGTGTTTTCTGGTTTTGCATTTGGAAATATAGTTACCTTGACCTCTGTTTGGATTACGGACTTCCTTGGATCATCCTCTTCTGTTTAGTCGCCTTGTGCTTTACTCGACCTTGGTTACATTTCTGGATTGCTCCTATTTTTCCCGTGTCTTTTTCTGTTTTTTTGGATACTTACGTGTAATGACCTTGTTCCCGCTGCCTTGGATTGATTTTGCTTGTTCCTTTCGGCTTGGTTCGCCTGGTACAGTTCTTGGAGTTTTCTGCCCGTGAATTCTGTTTCTTTTTCTACTTCCTTTGACCTAACCCTGCTTCTATCATTTCTGTTTCTTGGATTAGCGGTGCACCCTGCTATCCACCGGAAGCATCAAATGTACACTCATCTGGAGATCTTGCTACTCATCTGGAGCAGACCGACTCTTGGGACCCTCTGCAATTCCTTTGGTTGCTGAACAGCAGTGGACTTCTAATCATCATCTTTTGGGATTTCTCAGGACTCAATATCGCCTCTGGTCCCAGTGTACTTACCTTTTATCCGTCCTCGTTCCGTCGTGTCTCCAGTGGCATTTGGGACTTGGGACTCGCCACTTCAGGTAAAGGCATCCTCGTTCCGTCGGGCCCGGCGACATTTTTTGAACTAGAGACTTGTCACCCCAGGGTTAGGCGTTCTGTGTGTCATCGAGTTAGGATCCTGGTGACCAGAGGTGCTATCAGCCTGCGCCTTGCCCAGTGGTAAGCCTTTCCTATTCTGCTTCTAAGTACATTACTGTCTTCATTCTGTTCTGAAAGATTGGTTCATATTGTTTCTGTAATTTTAGGGGTTTTGCCTGTCTCTTGTCCACATCTGAAGTACTCTGCATCTTAGCTCTATTACCACTGAGGTATCATCTTGCTGCAACTGAATAGAGGCTTCAAGACCCTCATCTTCCCGAGCTCCGTGACGTCCTCTGGTCTCCATCTTCTGGCCAATATCTTACTTGGTGTGTTCTAGTCTTGCCTCGCACAAGTATTATATTGTCTTGAGGATTTCCATGGCTACACTACCAGTTCAAGGCCGTCGGATTTCCTAACAATTGGCTGGTCCCCGTACATGAACCTGATAAAGAAAAGACAGCTTTATCAATGCCCTTAGGACTATTCTAGTTTAAAGCCCTCCCTTTTAGCCTGCATGGGACCCCAGCCACTTTTCAACAGGTTATTATAGCCCTATTCTGATTTCTGTGGGGCTTATATTTATGACGTAGTCATTTACAGCAAGACTTGAGAAGACCATCTCTTCCATCTGTATACCATCATGAGAACCCTCCGAGAAGCCGGCCTAATTGCCAATCCATCCAAATGTAAGGTGGCCCAATCAGCAATGAAATACCTCGGCTTCGTTGTAGTGAATGGTAGTGTCCAGCCCCAACGAGAAAAAGTTAAAGCCGACTTAGATACCACCACGCCTAAGACTAAGAGAGACCTCAGGGCATTCCTAGGATTTATTGGTTATTACATTAGGTTCATTCCTAATTTTTCAGATAAAACAGCTAGATTAACCGACAAATTAAATAACGCTGAGCCCCAGAAGCTTAATTGGACTTATGAGGGTGACATATGCTACAAACACTTAATTCAAAACTTGCCCCAGAACACAATCCTAAAGGTGGTACATTTTTCAAAGGAGTTTGTATTACAAACTGATGCCTCTCCCAAAGGTAATTTATGATGTATTAAAGGCAAAGAGAGACAGTCAAAGCAGTCCCTCTGTTGGTTGCAGTTGGTTACAGTCTATCTTGAGTTCCTATTCTCTGAAGGCGGCACCTTGTAGTTAAAACACCATTTGGAACGCAGAGCGGTGCAGAGAGCTGAAGAGAGGCAGTCAAATCAGTCTCCCTGTTGGTTACAGTTTGTCTTCAGTTTCTATCCTGTGAAGGCGGCGCCTTGGATAAAAAACGCAGAATGGCGCGGAAAGGCGAAGAGAGACAGTCAAAGCAATCCGAGCAGCCTGAGTGGCATGGTGTCTGCCTCTGAGATATATTCCTCATGTCTGGACCCCTGACTGCATCTCACATTATATCAGGACCCAGATTGAGGAGGCGCTGAAGGAGCAGAAGGTAACCGCGCACATCGCGTCAATACTTAAAAATAGGGGCACCTCATTAGTGCGTACATTGCAAAGACTCATATCATCAATCTCCAGCCCTCCCAGTGTTAGGGAGAATTCTCTGTAAAGGCTAATTTCCCAAACCTAGTGAGTCCCCCAGCAGCTTTGCTGGATTTTTGGTGTTAAATTTTTTCTCCTGCTAAGAGTGAGACTCTTTTTCTCCCTCTCTTAGACATGATTTGAGAATGTCCTTTGACTTTGTAATGTGTTTTATGGGCTATGGGGTCTTTTACTCCATAGGGCTTGTATGGGAGGCTAGGTCCAAGAGACCCCCACCTGCCCTGCAGCCCCCCCCTTGTGGAGTCCATGGCTTGACAGGGGACCCCCTGCCACCAGGGCCCAGGTAGTGGGTGAACCATTGGCTGAAACATTGACCAAACGTGCTGTATTAAGCTAGGCCCTGGAAGCCATTTTCTGAAATCAAAATGGCATGAGCCCTGTACGCCGCAGCACGGCCCCCACCCTTGGAGAGTTCTCACTTGTCCCCGCGGCCACAGCTCCCTGGCAGATCCGCTGAGAGCTCGTTCCCACGACCAGGCGGACATGAGCGAGTGCTAGAAACAATCACTGTAACATTCACCTTCCGCAGAGTATCACTGCCCACAGTATGACCCGACCAGCAGGGCCGGGGTGGAAAAGAACTATAAAATGATCCCCCGGCAAAAGTAGAGACCCTAAATACCAATATACAAACTACCTGTGATAAAACCCTTTTCTCCACGACCTTTTGATAAAACATGTAACCTCCATGAAGATGGCAGAGTGTATGTGTTCACGTGGCATTCTGGTTGAAATACCTATATCCCTGTAGCTATGCGCAAATGGTAGAAGTGTCCCGGGGTTTTATGTTATATGTTTTTCCGAGAAGAATGTACTCCATGGCCCAATGCTATAACTGAACTAATTCTGCTAGAGTGCAAATGAAAATCAGTGCAACCGCATCAGGAGTTAATGTAAATTATGTAAGAAAACGCATAGAATATATTCGAATGTTCAAGCTCGCCATGTGTCACTGCCATCAATATCATTGGCCAGTTGTTCCTGCGTGCTCCACCAACCTTAATACTACCTCGCTTATCGTGCATGCATAAAATATAACAAAATGTCATAGATGTCACATACTTAGCATATAGTTAACAATAGCAACATTGGTATATGTAACACATTTTGAAATGGCCATGTAAAGGTATTAACAAAGTAGACATGTAAGCTTTGAAGAAAAAGCTCAACGAGTATTGTACTGTATATGAATTATTATGTCTTTTTGTATAACCTGCAAACGCACTATGAAAATACCATTGTGGGCATATCCAAGGCCACTTCCCCTCCCTCCCCAGTGACGCCTGCCAGATGAAAGGCAGAGGCCCGGGATGCTCTGCCTCACCTCCCCCAATTCGGCTGCAGCCGCTTCAAGCATTCACGCCCCCCCGCAGCTCACATGGCCACGGCCAGCCACCTTCATTATTTACAACCCGGCAGTAAACCCCGGTCATAAACGCAGGCCAAAAGGCGCCCTTCCTCAGGCCCCACGACCCACCAGCTCACCCCAGGTTAATGGCCCCTGTAAAATTAGGACACCCAATATTATAGCAGCACTGAAGGAACACATACATAATGACTTCTAACGAGCCATGATAACTTGGACACTTTTACCCCATGCCCCGAGACCCAACCTCGTGACCTATGATACCCGGTCAACAGGATGATGGTAATCATGTATTGATGTATTATCAATGGATCCCACTCTTGGTGCATTCCTCTTGTGTTGCGTCAAACTGTAGAATAACCTATTGTAGGATTTACAGGGGAAAATAATATTACGGTATTGAATGAATGCGGTGTGCGTGGCCTTAGGGCAGAAAGCCAAGGAAGACGTTCATCAATGATACTGGTCACGCCTGGCACAACAACGCCGCCCGGATGAGCCCAGCTGACCTGCCCGGCCCGGCCCACGTGTGCAACCAGTGACGTCCACCAACCACGGCAAACCACATCACAGCTGCACCTATAGTTAGTCGTCGCCACCCAATCCCCACGAACATGTGCCCCCTATAGCGTGTAGGTTCTTATGACGCATTTTGTAAATATATACGCCTGTCTTTGCTATTGTCAGACAGAGCGCTCTCGGAGTTTGCAGAGTCCTTTGCATGCCCTATTCTGACTTATATAAACTCCCATTAAGCTCACCCGCACTTTGTCTTAGTCTTATTTCCATCTTGGGAGAGTCCATTATTGTCTCTCATTGTGGGGAGGATCGTGCTATCTGGGGACGCTCGCCTTCAGTGGTGATCCCAACTGCGTGATTATTTTTCCTTAAATATATCCCTACCGTCCCCTTTGGCACGAAAATCTCCAGTCGAAAAGGGATACGCACGGTGCGCCGGCTCCGGAAGGCTGCCTGCCAACAGCGACCGGTACGCTCAGAAGTGTGCACTCAACAGAGAGAGGGTACGGGATCCCGGTTGAAAAATCCCCTTTGAGTACCGCTCACCGGAGCCGGGGCTGACCATTGAGCGTACGGCAACACTGCCTGGACGGACCCAGTTCGGAGACTCTCGGTTCAAGACGGGCACGTGAGTATTAAGTGCGAGCGACCATAAAGGGAGCAGGGGAGGAAAACAGGACAGGGAACGAGGTTGTTTGAAAGGGGACACTTTGGGACTACTAAGAGCCACTCTAGGCTTTCTTTACTTTTTCTTTGCATATGGCCATTAGGATCAAGAGGTGAAAAGAGATAAAGAGACGGGAACCTAGCTCCGCGAGGGGGTAGAAGGCGGCGCCGCATAGTGCTATCTTGACTAGTACTGGGAATATATGAAGAAGTGAAAATAAGATAAAGGTGTCTGGTAAAAGGGAGACACAGTGAATACATTAGTAACTGCTATTCTCTCTATTCTTCTCTCTGGGTTTATGGGGAAAAAACAGGGTTAGTTCCAATAAAAAAAAAAAATTAAAAAAAAGAAGATAACCTAAGTAAAAAAGACGAGTTTATATTAAAACTACAAGAACGAATTCATATCAGATCTAGAAAGAAAGGGACAGCTAGCAAGGGAGGAAAGGGTTTATAAATTGAGCTGTGAATAGAGTGTTGCCTATTGGTGTGTACGCATCACATGTGTCAGAACAAATTTGTCAAGTTGAATGTGTAAAAGTGGTAAAAAGTGCATAATCGTGGTGTGGTCATGGTAAGTGTGACCAGAAGAAATTTTACGGGGAAGAGCCCGATGCAGTAAAATGACTGTTTTTTGAATAAATGTGCTGAAAATATTGGTGGTGAACAAAGGGTGGTTTGTTTTTGTATGTGCCTCCGAAATTATACGGAACAGAGGCTGCGCACGCCCATTCTTATATTGCCCAGGTGGCGGAAACACACACAGGTCCCTACACGTAGAGAAATACACAAATACATAGATATATCTAGTGATATATATATATGTATATATATATATTTATATACACACATATCGAACAACCACGAACCATGGGGGCAGAGACACCATTAGCCCATATTTGTAAGAATCTACCTGGGTATGCTGAACGTATTAAGAAATATCACGATCAGTGGATTACAGAACTAAAGGGGGAAGGGTTACCCCAAATATGGCCAGAAGGGGGGTCGTTTGCCAAGAGTGTCCTAGATATGGTAGCTACATGCATTTGTTTAAAATACAAGGGGAAGCAGTTACATAATAGGAGAGAAATATTAGATCTATGGAGATTGTTTGAAGAAGTACCCCCGCCCAAAAAAAGGGAGTTAGGTACTGATCTGCCATCTACCACTGACAATCCATTGCTGATACCAAAAGACGACAAGGTGTTGCCAGAAGGGGAATCACCAGTAGAGGTAACTAGATTGTACCCTATACTAAATAAGACAGTGCCCGCAGAAGGATACAGTGACCCAACATATGTACCCCCAACAACAGTCACTACGACTCAAGGACCAACGGCACCCCCACTGTATGAGAGCTATAGACAGAGCAACCAGGTAAGTACATCCACAGTAAATATAGAGAAACTAACAGAAGACTTAGAGTCTAGGCTCTCCGTAGCAAAAGATGAGCTCTCGAGGATAAAAAGCATATGTGAACAGAGTGGGGCAAACGCTGCTCGGTCAGAGCTGGCATCAAGAACACAGGGTCATGATAAAACAATTGAGGAAGGGTGGAAGAAGGGAGAGATACTGTTTAGAATACAGGAAAAACCAACTCGAATAATTGAACTAGAGGAAAGGGAGGAGCATACTGACGATGAGATAATGGCCACGGGAGGTAGAGAGGAACTATGGTGCGATATAGAAGAGGACTCAGAGGAAGGTGCCAGATTAAGTATGGCGATGGGAGGAGGAAATGAGGGGATGGATGGTGCATGTTCAGGAAGAACAATGGAAGAAGAATGGACAGGACGACTAAGGAATAGGTTGGGGAAAATGGCGCCACTAGGAAAGAATGGAATGAAGGTGAGTACAGATAAGACAGCAAAGGGGAAGTTACAACTCCCACTAATACACAGAGGAGGAGGGAGGCCGAATTACATACCCTGGGCTCAGATGGACAAGGCCAATTTGTTAAAGCTATTACCACCGTTATCAGGGGGGGCAAGCAAGTGGATATATGCATTTAAGAAGCACACAGCCGGGGTACCACTAGCAATAGGTGATGTGAAAAGTTTGCTATTATCGGCGGTTGGGGATCAAGCTGACAGAGTATGGGTAAAGGCTGGCTTCCCGGGGGTAAAGTTAGACTGCGATCGCCATGATGGTGCCTCGTTTAACACAGTACGTGCAAGGGTGAGGGACGCATTAAGAGAGACATTCCCAGATACCCCAGATTTGCACTCAGTAATGCAATGTACAATGAAAGATGGGGAAGACGCTATGGATTACATTTTTCGGGTCCAGGAGATGTGGAGAGCGGAAACGGGCACGCCCTGGTATCGGTCAACCTCATTATTTTACTTTATAATAAAGAGAGGGCTCCCTAAAGAGGTACAAAAGGCACTTGACAAAATTGCAGGTATTGAAGCGAAAGGGTGGCCCGAAATACAGAGCATAATAGTTCACCACTGTAAAAGAATAAAGGAAAGGGAAAAGGAGATAGCTCAAAAAGGATTGGCAGACGAGGCGAAATTAGTACAAACAAAACTGGTGAAGGTCGCTGCAGCAGTAGCCGCGCTCCCACACAGCAGGGAGGGAGAAGAAGAGGAGGAGGGGCTGGTAGCAATACAAGGGAGGATGGCAACGAATTGGGCAGGAGCAGGGCAACTACAGCGGAACGAGCAGCAGCAGAACAGAGGTCCGCAGTGGCAAGATTGGGCCCCTCGAGGGGGACGAGGTGGGTACAGGGGTCGCAGAGGGGGTGGACAAGGGTACGGGGGAAACGGGGGAAATGGATGGCAAGGTCCCGGAGGTGCGCAGGGAAGCTGTTGGAACTGCAGGAGGTGGGGGCACTTTTCCAGAGAGTGCAGGAATAAATCGAACAACGAATTTCAAGAGATGGAACACTATGGTAACCCCCACCCGGGAAGCCCATATGGTCTTCCAATGGGACAACAACAGAGGGGACAAGAACAGGGATACGCAGAGCAAAGGCAAGCGCATCATTACAGAACACAGAATCACCCACAAAACAACGACAATATGCACTACACCCCAGGCAACCCTTTTGCAACGAATGTCAATGGAGCACCAGCCCCGGCCCCCTATAGTGGTTTGTCAGTAGTTTTAGGAAGTGTCTTCAGCCAAGGGGGGACAATGAGACAACCAGCATAGGACAGCCCACAGAGAACACTTGCGTGTCCTGTTCTATCTACCACCTACGATGCAGCGGAGTAACCATTGGTAGGGGCGCAGATAGGAGACAAGCAGTTCATATTTATGGTAGATTCGGGAGCCGAGAAATCATGTATCCGTGAGGGCCGGTTTCCGCTATCTAACTGGAAGTTAGAGACGCAGGGGTTCTCTGGGGATGTAATTGAAGTTCCTTACACAGAAGATTTGGATGTGACAGTGGGGGGTAAAACGGTAAAGACACCCTTACTGTATTATGAACAATTGCCAATAAACCTGCTTGGAAGAGACCTTCTTAGCAAGCTTAACATGACAATATCATTTACAGAAAGAGGGATAGTGTGCTCAACCCCAGGAATATGCCCAGTACGTGTAATGCTGGTGGTACATGCCCGGGCAACAGCACGAGAAACACGCGGCATGCCAGTGGACAAAAGAATGTTCATCGAAGGATTAAAAACACTGGCACAAGTAGTCCCCGAGCTAAAAAAGTTAGAGTGGAGGATACCAGCAGAATTTATCTTCCCCCCCAATAGTACACCGGACATAGCACCAGGTTCAGTGGTATCCTTAGACCTGCATGCTGTACAGGTATCAGCAAAAAGGATTGCAGTAATTGGGATGGACATAGACGGGTGTGAATGGCGCACTGTACTGTGCATCAATGCTGATATTGCCCTACGAGACTTATCTGATGAGGATCTCTTTTCTGATTCGGAGAGTGATGGCAAGATAATAATGGAAATAGCGATGACCTGTGACATTTTGATTCGGACAAGACAAGTACCCGTCCAGTTGATGGCAGTGGTGGGAACGCCACCGTCCTTTTTTGATGATTACATGCGACTGGTGCCAAACCATTTGTGGACAACAGGCCCCCATGACGTAGGCTTGTTGCATGGAGTGACACCAGTGGTAATCAAACTCAAACCAGGGGCAATTGTTCCCCGGGTGAAGCAATACCCATTGTCCCACGAAGCTGAGGAAGGGATAAAAGAGACAATAAATGCATTGCTAGCACAAGGGATAATAGTGCCCTCAAACTCCCCATGTAACACCTGTATCTATCCGATCAAAAAAGCAAAGGGAGGGGCTTGGAGGATGATCCAAGATTTACGCCCCCTAAATGACATCATACAAAAAGAATTTCCTTTGGTCCCGGACCCTGCATCCATACTGTGCAGAATCCCATAAACTGCATCACATTTCACAGTGGTTGATTTGAAAAATGCATTCTTCTCCATCCCCTTGGCGGAAGAAACCAGATGCTTGACAGCATTCACACTAGGGGGAAAGAGATACGAGCACTGCAGGCTACCTCAGGGGTACTGTGAAAGTCCAAGCATATTGAACCGCATATTACACGAATACCTGGGCAATTTATCAGTTGAAAGCACGATCATTCAGTACGTAGACGATTTGCTCATCTGCGCACAGAGTGAAGAGATGTGCAGAAGAGACTCAGTTACCCTCTTGACGCTGCTGGAGAATAAAGGGTACAAGGTGGACAAGGGGAAGCTACAATACTGCCAGTCAGAAGTGCTGTACCTGGGACAGCTGATATCAAAAGACGGGAAAAGAATAATACCTGACAGAGTGGAAGCAATAAGGTCAGTGAGAGAACCAACCACAGTGAAGGAGATGCAGAAATTCTTGGGAATGTGTAACTATTGCAGAGCTTGGATACTAGATAATGCAGCCTACACCAGACCATTACTGAAAGCACTCAAAGAGGCCCAGCAAGAGGACAGGAAAATAGAGTGGTCAAAAGAAATGAGGGACTTGTTTGGGTCGCTAAAAGAGCTAATTTCAAGTGTTCCAGTACTCGCAAATCCTGATTATGAGCGCAAATTTTACCTGTTCTCACATTGCAAGGGAACTCTTATGACGGCTGTACTGAGACAAAAGACTTCCCTGGGACACAAACCATTGGCCTACTATAGCGGCACATTGGATGCAGTGATGCAAGGTCACTTCGCGTGCGAGCAATCTCTCGCTGCCGCCGCGTTCGCCATTGAGAAAAGTGCCCCAATAGTAATGGGGTGCCCTGTCACGTTGTTTGTGGAACACTCATTGTTTGCAATACTTGAAAGATCAAAAAGCACACTGACCACACAGCGAGCAACTGCCTATGAGATAATATTGTCCAGCGCCAATATTCACATAGAAAGGTGCAGGACAGTAAACCCAGCAACATTAATCACAGAACCATGCACACTAGAGGACATGCAAGAACACAATTGTGCAAGATACACAGGAGAAACGGGGGAGGGCACGGTGGTGTGTGAAAATGCCCTGAGCGAGGGAGAGATGTACTTTGTAGATGGGTCAGCGTCAATTGACATGGACACAGGAGAGAAACATGTGGGACTAGTAGTAGTGAGTCTAGAAGAAGGTGAGTATGAAGTGTTAGTACAATATCGCCTTCCGTCCCATTTCTCAGCTCAAGCAGCAGAACTTATCGCCCTAATAGAAGCATTACATGCAGCTAAAGGATGTGCAGTAACAATATACACAGATTCAGCCTACATGACGACCACCGGACACGGAGGTCTAGCCCGGTGTGGGCAGAGAGGGTTTTTCGAAGGGCAGATGGGACCCCAGTGCAACATGCAGAACTGTTGAAGGAATTGATTGAGGCCCTGAAAGATCCAACAATGGTAGCAATAGTGAAATGCCAAGCACATACGTCCAACACCGACGTTGTGTCTTTGGGGAACGCGGCAGCAGACGCTGCTGCCAAGGAGGCTTCGTACTTTGAAAGACATGGAACAGGTGAGTACCTATTGCAGCACCAGACGAACGAAGAGCTTCCAGAAGGCTACAATGCCATGCCCATATCACAAATACTAGAGCTACAGGAAGGTGCCAGTTGTGACGAAAAGATGGTGTGGGAAAAAAGGGGGTGCAGCCAATCGGCGACAGACTTATTGTGGTGCCAAAATAACTCAGGAAAAGTAGTAATGTCCATCAAACTGTTAGAGATAGCATTCCAGCAATTACACTTTCCAGCGCATAATTCTAAACAACACATTGCGGCAGAGATACAGGAAGATTGGTTCGTGCCATGTCTCCAGGAACACATATCTAGATTGACAATGGAGTGCACGAAGTGCCAAATATATAACTCCGGGATGACCCTACGGACACTCAGGGGGACGATTCCAAAACCAACAGGGCCCTTCAGAGAACTGCACATCGATTATGCAGACATGGGGGGAGAGGTGTAATGGGGCACGCTACATGATAGTGGTTGTATGTCCATTTTCCAGGTGGGTGGAAGCGGGTCCATGTGCGCGACCTGATGCTAAGAGCGCTGCAAAGTTCCTAGTGAGGGAAGTGTTCCCCCGCTGGGGAATTTGTGACGTAATTCGCTCAGACAACGGCACTCATTTTGTGAACGAGCTCTTCAAGGAAGGGACTGCGTTGTTGGGAATAAAGCATAAACTCTGCTCGGTTTATCATCCTCAAAGTAACGGCGTTGTCGAAAAGATGAACGGCCTGTTAAAAGGGAGATTGTCTAAATTGTGTTTTTCGTTGAAGAAAAACTGGATCTACTGCTTACCCCTTGCACTGTTTGAGCTGAGGAACCAGCCGAGCAAGGATCACCATCTGTCCCCACACGAAATCGTGACAGGGAGACGGATGCACACAGCACATTCCCCACTGCGCCAACACTCAGATGCACACAGAAGCGCCACCATATTAGGAGATGAATTCACAGATTACCCAAAGAAGCTAACTAGGGCAGCGCGCGCAATCTCAAGGCAGCTCTCACCACCATTCACAAGGGAAGAAGGGAACACAACAGTGTCCTTTGTGGAACCTGAAACACAAGTACAATTAATGCCAGGAGAGTTCATTTATGTCCGGAGCTTTGTGCGCTGGTGGAATGCCCAAGGTTCCATGGGCCGTACGAAGTAGTATTTTGTACACCCACAGCTGTAAAGGTGAAAGGGCTCAGGTATTGGATACATTTGACAGATGTGCGGAAGGCATATAATAGTGTGCAGGAAGAAGTGGATGAGGAGGCACAGACAACAGCAAACCAAAATAATGAAAATGATGAGTGAACATGAACAGATGAATGTAGGAGTGTAACTGATAGATAAAGCTGTTACATTTTTTTCGTTATTACAGGTTACTGATCGAGATAAATGAAAAAAAGAAATGTGTTTAACTGAAAATAACGGTGTAAAATATATGTATTGTCTGCTCCCTACTCTGTGCAACACCTCCCCCCCCGCTTTCCCCACCCACCCATCTCCCTTTTTATGACCTCCTGGTACATACAGTGCCAACAAAAATATTTACATGCACATACTTAATGCACTTTTATATCTCAAACAGGAACTACCGTGGCAACAAACGGGCAGCCTGCAACGAATAGATTGATTAGATATAGAGATGTTTTGGCTGAGAGGTGTAGATATTCGTATGAGTGTTTGTTGTCTGTATGCATTACATTATTTTTTACAATACTGTTTGGCCTGGTTACTTATTGGTTTATAGCATTCATCTCTATCGAGATGAACGAGGGGGGAGGCAATAACGGGATTAATGTAACAAATCAAACTACAACTGCAAATACTAAAGAAGGTGATTTTTTGGTGTGGGACGGATCTAAACTTGTATGGGGATATTACACGACACCACCCAATGTTGCTACCTCGCCAAATGAAAGAATGCAGGAAAAAATGCGAAACAGCACAACTTCCCCACCAAAAGCCTCTGATTACAATGCCCACAGTTTAAATGATCGCAACCCTTCTGTTACATCATGGCTGTACAACACCCCCACAACAGAAAACACACTGCTTGATAGCATAAAGAAAGAGAATGAAGAGATGACAATGAGATACACAGCATTATACGATGAATGGGGAAAGGGGGGCGAAGGGAAGAAAGGGGGGTCTAGAGTGTCCCTCGCCCATGAAGCCGGGAGATATCTCAGAAATAGTAGGAGGAAAAGGGAGGCGGGAAGGAGAAAATACGATGAGTATTACGGGTTGGGACTTGACAAGACGGAAGACCCACAACACCCCCACCAGACAAATAAATGGTATGCAGACATGAGTGCAACTGCAAAACAAACAACAAATGAGAGTTGCTATGTCCGCTCCCTCATTCCCCATGGTTCAGGTACACCCAAAGTATTGCTGCCAAAAGTGTTGCCTATTGTGGATGCCCAATGTCTCCTTCATCTCACGTTGTGCATAATTAAGAACACCTTCCAGGCACACGAGGTAACGTTTAAAATGCTGCAGAATGGGAAGACCTGCTACCCGAAAGCGGAAGGAGTGATATGTTTGGAAGAACCATTCTTTATAATACAAGGGACATTATTTTCAGAAAATAAGTGGAAAAATGAAGAAATAATGTGCAAAGCTGAAGCGTTGCGAGGTGTGGCACCAGAGAAACTGCAGTGGATAGAGAAAACAAGCAAACCATTAGGGAAGGAGCACATCCCAAAATTGACCTGAGTGACGGCCATTGAAAAGCCCTTCAAGCTACAGAAAGAAATAAACTATGATCTGTGTTTCAAGGGAGACGGGAAAACCATCATGGGGGTAAACAAAAAGTGCAACAAGACCCTCACCATCCCGGATATGAGAAAAGGAACAGCGGCCCTCATGGACACTTACTGGGTATGTGGCAACCAGGCATACCTGCACATCCCACAATCCTGGAGCGGCAGCTGCTCATTGGCCACCCTACATTCTGCATTAATGGTGATACCGGAGAGCCACATTGATGGGAGCAAGAAAATGCGAGAGACCCCTCAGCAGAATGAGGCCCAACCAACTGCAGAATCACAAGTATATGTCCTGTCTTCCGGTAATAAGGGGGAGATGCTGTCACGGAACAGACGATCGTCGAACTACATATCATAAGCATCCTCAGAGCTACTGGCACAGATCCCAGACAGATATCGATTATTCAGCTCTGCAGAGACTTTCTTCGCCTCACTCATCCCCAGCATCCAGGCACGGGCAAATGCAAAATGGCTCCAAATTACACGCTGGGAGCTGATCCAGCTGGCAAATGACACTGAAGAAGGATTTAACATAATAAAGGTGGAACTACGAGCACTGCGACTAATGACCATGCAAAATAGGTATGTTTTAGACCTGCTAACAGCGATGGACAGAGGTGTTTGCCGAAAAATTGGAAGTGCCTGCTGCACTTTCGTACCTTCCGAAGATGCAGATAATGGTTCTTCATCCCACGTGATCAAAGCCGTACATAACCTAGGAGAAAGAATGAAAATGGAAGGTGGAGCAGAAGCAAGCACATGGTTTGACAACATCTTCTCCTGGGTCCCATCGTGGCTGGGAATGACTGTTAAATTTCTGATCCCGGCAGTAGTGTTCCTCCTGTTTATTTTTTGTATGTGCCAGGTGGGTCTTCGATGTTGTGCTAACGCAGTACCAAATGGTGCAATGATGATGGTGACAATGGGCAACGCTCGCGGTAAAATACAACATATGCAGGAAGTAGAGGTACAAACAGGAGCAGAAAACACACCAAGATTCCAGATGGAACCCATATACCACAGCAGGGATGTAGTAGATAGGCTATGGCACACTACAATTAAAGAGCCCTGTGAACTTGAATGGTATGAGGAGGTGTGGGTGGATTTGGAAGGGGATAGAGGTTGTATATATATGACCTGCACCCCGGACGAATATGCTAGAAGGGGAGAAAGCCTGCGAGGGGTGTGTAGGGCATGGATGCCCATAAAAGGCACCCCAGCATGGGATGAGGCTGTAGCTGAAGAAGAAGAACGTAAGAGGTTGAGAGAGTTACAATATTCGTTACTTAAGTAACAAAAGGGGGGAAATGTATGGGAGGATAGGTCCAAGGGACCCCCCCTCCGCTGCAGCCCCCCCCCCTTGTGGAGTACATGGCTCATCAGGGGTCCCCCCCTGCCACCAGAGCACAGGTGGCGGGTGAACCACTGGCTGAAACATTGACCAAACGTGTTGTATTAAGCTAGGCCCTGGAAGCCATTTTCTGAAATCAAAAACGCATGAGCCCTGTACACCGCAACACGGCCCCCACCCTTGGAGAGTTCTCACTTGTCCCCGCGGCCGCAGCTCCCTGGCAGATCCGTTGAGAGCCCGTTCCCACGACCAGGCGGACATGAGCGAGTGCTAGAAACAAACACTGTAACATTCACCTTCCGCAGAGTATCACTGCCCACAGTGTGACCCGACCAGCAGGGCCGGGGTGGAAAAGAACTATAAAATGATCCCCCGGCAAAAGTAGAGACCCTAAATACCAATATACAAACTGCCTGTGATAAAACCCTTTTCTCCACGACCTTTTGATAAAACATGTAACCTCCATGAAGATGGCAAGTGTATGTGTTCACGTGGCATTCTGGTTGAAATACCTATATCCCTGTAGCTATGCGCAAATGGTAGAAGTGTCCCTGGGTTTTATGTTATATGTTTTTCCGAGAAGAATGTACTCCAAGGCCCAATGCTATAATTGAACTAATGCTGCTAGGGTGCAAATGAAAATAAGTGCAACCGCATCGGGAGCTAATGTAAATTATGTAAGAAAACGCATAGAATATATTTGAATGTTCAAGCTCGCCATGTGTCACTGCCATCAATATCATTGGCCAGTTGTTCCTGCATGCTCCACCAACCTTAATACTACCTTGCTTATCGTGCATGCATAAAATATAACAAAATGTCACATACTTAGCATATAGTTAACAATAGCAACATTGGTATATGTAACACATTTTGAAATGGCCATGTAAAGGTATTAACAAAGTAGACATGTAAGCTTTGAAGAAAAAGCTCAACGAGTATTGTACTGTATATGAATTATTATGTCTTTTTGTATAACCTGCAAACGCACAATGAAAATACCATTGTGGGCATATCCAAGGCCACTTCCCCTCCCTCCCCAGTGACGCCTGCCAGATGAAAGGCAGAGGCCCGGGATGCTCTGCCTCACCTCCCCCAATTCGGCTGGAGCCGCTTCGAGCATTCACGTCCCCCCGCAGCTCACATGGCCACGGCCAGCCACCTTCATTATTTACAACCCGGCAGTAAACCCCAGTCATAAACGCAGGCCAAAAGGTGCCCTTCCTCAGGCCCCACGACCCACCAGCTCACCCCAGGTTAATGGCCCCTGTAGAATTAGGACACCCAATATTATAGCAACACTGAAGGAACACATTCATAATGACTTCTAATGAGCCATGATAACTTGGACAGTTTTACCCCATGCCCTGAGACCCAACCTCGTGACCTATGATACCCGGTCAACAGGATGATGGTAACCATGTATTGATGTATTACCAAAGGATCCCACTCTTGGTGCATTCCTCTTGTGTTGCGTCAAACTGTAGAATAACCTATTGTAGGATTTACAGGGGAAAATAATATTGCGGTATTGAATGAATGCGGTGTGCGTGGCCTTAGGGCAGAAAGCCAAGGAAGACATTCATCAATGACACTGGTCACGCCTGGCACAACAACACTGCCCGGATGAGCCCAGCTGACCTGCCCGGCCCGGCCCACGTGGGCAACCAGTGACGTCCACCAACCACAGCAAACCACATCACAGCTGCACCTATAGTTAGTCGTCGCCACCCAATCCCCATGAACATGTGCCCCCTATAGCGTGTAGGTTCTTATGATGCATTTTGTAAATATATACGCCTGTTTTTGCTATTGTCAGACAGAGCGCTCTCGGAGTTTGCAGAGTCCTTTGCATGCCCTATTCTGACTTATATAAACTCCCATTAAGCTCACCCGCACTTTGTCTTAGCCTTATTCCCATCTTGGGAGAGTCCATTATTGTCTCTCATTGTGGGGAGGATCGCGCTATCTGGGGACGCTCGCCTTCAGGCTTCATGTGTTGTTGATAAGTGTGTTACACAGCACCCTCGGTGCAGTAACACAGGGGTGTCATAGTGACCCCCAAACATAGACTCCATATCCTGGGACTGACTACTGTTTCCCAGGGCATGTAAAGTCACCATTGACTTTACTAGTCTTAAATTGTGAACAGCACCAGTACAAACCATCATATTGTGGAAGTACTAGTAGGGGTAATTCGATTGCCCCTCGGTCTGTTTTTCAAAGGGGCACTGTCCAGTCCCCCCTTGTCGAGTTTCTGGCTGGTGGCAGTGGTTACCATGCGAAATATTCCACTGGAATATTTCCTATGGGATTTTCCCATTCATTTTAAACGCACCACTTTTTTTGGTGCAATGTTAACGATACCGCCGGGTTATTTATTTAATATTTATTCCCCGGTTGGGTATTTTTGCCAGGACTCGGTTTTAAAATGGCATTTGTGTTCGCCTCTGTAACTCCAACCCAAGTCGAGCCCTTTGTTCCACTTTTGGCGAACTTCTGCACAGAAGCCTTCAAAAGTGGTGCCACTCTGTCTGGGTCTACAGGATGTGTGGGAGGGGGGAATAGGCAACCTGGACTGAGTTGCCTTGGCAACTCAAGTCGCACTCTTGTGTGATTGGCCCAGTGGTGAGCCGCCCGGCTCACCACTTAGCGACAGCTAGGCTGGTGAATGGGGGTTTTGTTGCAGGGCTTTGGGGACTGGAACTTCAGAAGTCGCCACAGGACCTAAAGAATCCGAAGAGGGGAGAAGCTGAGCCATCTTCAATGATGACACCACCGGTGGAGCCCTGCTGTACGAAACTCACCACTTTCCCGACGACAGAGAAGATCTTCTTCCAGTAGAGTCTTCTTCCCTTTGAGCTGGTGTGACCAACCAGTTCGCCTTTTTCGCCTTCCTGGATCGTCTCGTGGTCGAATCGCCCATGCCAAGCACCCTGGCGGCCGGATAGTCACGCTTCACCATTACAGCAAATAAAAGGGTAGTACCTTTTAACCGGGAAACTCCGCGGCTGGTTTCTTCCCTGGCAGTGCCACGACCTCCAGCTTTCCTCCACGTCAAGATCTTCTCTTCCCCTGGATGAAGCACCAACTTGCACCCGCTGCAACTTTTTGCTCTACAGTAGACCCTGCCTTTCTTGACTTGCTGTGGTTCTTTAAAAGTGTTGGTATTGTGTTGTTTTCCTATTTCTGCCTTTCCTCTCCCTTTTTAAATAATTATTGGAGTGCCAGCTATGGTTACGCGCTCACCTCTGTTTTGCTAAATAAGTGGTGTACTAACCTAGACTTGTAAAATAATTAATTAGGGAGGTGTATATATTTCTGGTGACTGTGTTTGAACTTCCTTGGCATATTAGTGCCAGTGTATTTTTACAAGTGTGTTTTTAAATAAATAATCATATACTTTTATACCAAAGCTCTGTCAGTGTTTGCTTGTACTACTGTATTTTTAGCCTTATTGTGTATACTCTATATACTGCCTAACTCTTCTTGAGAGAAGTCTGACTGCTCAGCCACAGCTACCAGGTAAATCTGGGTGGTGCGGACTGCTATCAATTGGGTTTACTGCTAACACCTGTAGTCTTAAACTTTTTGCAGTGGTCCCTAAGGGAACTGCACAGGTTTCTGCCGAACACCCGCCCAGCCCCCCTCCTGGCCGCCTAGACATTGGGTGATTACTGTATAGTGGCCTCAGTACACAGACGAAGATTTGAAGAAGTCTACTATAGCTTTTTGGGTGGTGACTGTGGGCTATTACAGCCTTTGAGACACCCTTTCTCTAAAAACTGCCTAAAGCCTAAAATGTCAGTCATACCTTCAAGTGGTTTTGGATCATTCAAGTTGTTGGATCAAAAGGTACGGCTGACTCATCTTATTTCTTTTGGAGTCACGTTTCTACTGCAGAGTGTTAGAGTGTTAGAATGTGTATGGTGTCCATACTTTTTTGGCAGTGACTGTGGGTACAAGATACCTTTGAGCTGTCCTAAATCAGGCCTAAATCAGGCCACTTTCAATCAGTGACTGAGGGTTGTATGTGCCTTTGAGCCTATTTTTAGATACCATTTTTCTGACTGCAAAGTAATGTCACAGATCTACAATCTAAGGAGTGGTACACTGGATGATGACCTGAGGGCCCCAGAACTGGATGGTGCCATCCTAATAAATACACCCACGAAACATCCTGTAAAAGCAATGGGAAGAATTAGTAAAAACAATCCCCCAGATCAGCAGCTTAATGTTAATGACTTAATGTCATTGTCCCCCGCTGTAACAACGATTCAGTTAAGTAAAATAAGTGCCAACATTGAAACCGGGAAGGTTTTGAGTAAGAGATCGGCACAGATGAAGGCCATGGAATATATATTAACAACTGGTTCCATGAAGAGAACCATTAAAGACATTTTCCCTAGAAGGAAATGCCACAGTGTGGGAGATGCGGAGCAGCTAAGACTGGAGGACTTTATCATCCCAGTCGATTTAAGTGGCCCTTTCATGGATAGTAATGTTGACTCCGCAAACCCAGCAGGCATAATACCAATCAATCTACCTGCTTCTCAATCAACATTCATACATGGTTCTGCCCTAAACCCAGTACTAAGGCAGCAAGAACTATATGAGGGAGGACCTGCACAGTATAATAAGGGCCCAATAAGTCCTGCTCATTGAAAGGCCCCTGTAGTGCTTCAGAAAAAGACTAATGAGGCTACCTTAACAGCTTTGAGTTTTGTGCTGAACTCTTTGGTTAATGCTTTCAAATTACTATGGGGGTGACGTGCAAAGTCACTCAGGACTCCTTCTCGAACACACGCGAGAATTTAGTGAGTGTGAAAGCTCATTAGTAGGTCTGAATTCAGCAATAACACTATCCTTAGGTGATCCTATTACTGATTTAAAGAAAGTAATCAAAACACAGATCGCAGCAATAGAAGATTTACAAAGCAAATGGGCAAAGGCCCGGGAGCACGTAGATATTATCTCTCCAGGAGGCTTGCCAAATTAGGCCTTTAAGGGAGGTCGAATCTGAGAATAAAATCATGGTGAATGGGCCAATGGACCTAAACGATACACCTCTATCAACTTCTATGATGGAAGAGTTCATCCGCTTGGCCCAATCATGCAAAGACCCCCAGTGAGTGAAGATGGGAGCCCTGGCTTTGTCCCGGGGCCACCAGAGGGGTTTGAAGAGTTAAATACTAAGCTGCCCAAAACCAATGGTAAAACCAGGAAAAAGAAAAAGAGAATGGTCGAGGGAGAATCCAAAGGGGATCAGCATAATTTGAATCAAGAACACAAAACTAAGAACCAGAAGACAAAGACTAAGAGAAAGGGAGCTACTGCACAATTTGTTTGGGCCATCAGTATTCCCTTAACAACAAAACAAACAGTTGAGGCCTCGAGATCCTCTGAAGCATCAGAGTGTCACTTACCATCTGAATAGGACTCGAGTGGCACTACACTAGCCAATCGTCCTTTGTGTGATGGGGAGGCCAAGCGACTAGGGATGAGTGAATTGGGCCCTACTTGTGGTCAGGCTAAAAGCTTGGGGGGCGTCCAAACAATGATGCCCCAAAAAGAACTAAGAGTGGCTCCGATCTTGCACTCTGGTAAAAAAATAAGCCCCCAAAAACACTCAAACTAATACACTTGGAATAAATACAGGAAACTCAGGAATCTTGCCCTCAGTGGCCAGTGACTCATGTGGTAGGACAACGGAAGAATCGAGAAAGAAGACAGACATCGCAGAATGTCCATCTGGCTGTAACCTGGGTAAGGAATGCTCAAATATGAGAAATAACTCCTAATTAAGTAAGAGAGCAAATATATCCTTTCGAAGGGAAACAGCAGAAACAGAGGAAGAGAAGCAACCTAGTACTACCAAAACCTCACAGCCAATATATTCCAATAAAGAGACGGCTGCCAGGGAAGGGGCAGGTATCACCATAAATAAATTCTCAAATAATAGCGGCTACGCCTCCTGTCCTTTCGCAATCTCTAAAGTATGGGCTAAGAGAATAACCAGGAGGAACAAGTTTCACCCAGTTGAATAGATCCGGCATCTTGGCTGAATTGCATAAGGTGGATAAGCTCTTCTTTTTTGCATCAGAACACATTGAATATGTCAGGTTCCCTGATTACAAGAATATTCACATCATGGAAATGGGCCTGAAAACAAAGTTGAGGGCCAATGCAATTTTAACCTCAGCCTTTGCATTGCGAAACCACGGCATCGAGGTATCTGTAGAGCCGCTATACGATCAGGACAGACCCCCAGCGACTCCAGGAGACCATAGGGAATGTTCACCTGATCAGCGACATAATCTCACTTCTAGAGGTCCGGCCTGTACAAATAGAGAAAAAAATGAATTTTTGATACAGAACCGGCAAAAAGGAAACACACAGAATGCATGGTCGTTGGTCCCTGAAATAATCTCAAAGGTCTTTCAGAAACTGGGCCTGGCAGAGGTGTCTCTCTAGCCCCTAAGGGTATAAAATTCATGGGATGGAATACAATGGGTTCTGGTACATTCAAGAACAAGAATATGAGAGAGGAGATTTGTAATAATCATGATCTAATAGCTCCCCAAGAGACTTGCCTAATCCTGAGATTCAAGGTACATGGATTTTCTATAATATAACAATTGTCACATAGCCAAGGTACAGGTAGACCAGCGGGGGGGTCTAGTCCTGGCCTTAAGAAATTCCATCTTTAACACCATAGAAGTGGTGAGTAACGCAAAGCTGGGGATTCTAGCCGTAAAAGCCAAGAAACGAAGGTGCCTCGCATAGCATTGCAGTAATACATGTTTACTAGAACCCCTCAGCTTCATCACTCCCTGTCTTCCTCGAACAACTGGTAGACATCCTTACAGAGATCAAAACGACGTGCATGTTGGAAAACATCCTATTCACGGGTGACCTGAATTATCAGTGCATTCAAACACTTGATGCTAATGGGCAACATAAAGTTCCATCAAGGAATGGTAATCTATGCCATAGTTCCTGTCAGAATGGAATATGTTAATGGCCAATGGTAACATCAAGGGAGACACCCCCCGCCCGCACTTACATGGTCTAAGGGCAAACAGGGGTCAATGATTGACTATGTATTCCTATCAAAGGACCTATTCAATGCCTGTACAGACTTCCAGGTAAAAATGTTGAGATCTAGTGATCATAATATCCTCGAGGGCTGCCTGCTGAATGAAATGACGCATCATGCTAGATGGTATGCCTCAGAAGTCAAAGTGAATAATGGGGGAAACAGACAGTCAAAGTTTGAAGAGGGGCAACGTTTCAATGATGGTCTGTCTGCGTTTGTTTCCACTTGTATGGATGATGAATTGGAATTGCTGTGTAATCCATTGCCTTTTGTTGACTTTGTCTGGGATATTCACCCCCCTAGGTTCGTAGGTGAGTTCCCGAAGATAAATCATATGCACTGCTTTGAAGATGAAACCTTCCAAAGAAAGAGAGAAATGGGGAGGGATACAAGAGGGATACAAAATGATTCCCAGAACTTAGAAGAGAGAAGTGCGAAAATCAAAGACATACGGCAAAGATACAAAAATTGGTCCAAGTCGCAGCAGTTTCTCCGTCTACAAAAAGATGGTGAAGATATGTTGAGGGCAGTGGGGAAGGCAAACTCAAGAAATTTCTGGTCCATCATGAATGCGAGAGACAAACCCCAGGCAAGCTCTCAAAGCAATATAATTCAAGTGTTGGCGTTGCATAAGCACTTCTCAGTCTTCTATGGCCAATCGGATAGTGGGGGAAGACTTCCACGTGAAGAAGTCAATTGGTCCTTAGACTTTAGCCAAGACAAAATAAGGGATTTCATCATGAAATCTTCTGGATCTAGGGCATCGGACCTAATGGGCTCACTAATCAGATTTTTAAATCGGGCATTCCCATGTGGTCCTACATTCTGTATCATCTATTGATGGAGGTTCTTAGGACAAGAACTATCCCGAAGTCATGGCGGGAGGCAATAGTGATTCCTATCTACAAGAAGGGAGACCGGGCTGATCTGACAAACTATCGCCCGATCTCTCTCCTCGATGCAGATAGTAAGATATTCACAGGTTTGGTACTGACGGAGCTGGAATTCTGGATTAAGAACTCTGGCAACCTTTTAAAAAATCAAATAGTGTTCCAAAGGGGCTTGTCAACAACATTAAATGTCCTGTTAATCAGCATAGCATCAAGTGAGTCTTCCCTAAAGGGTATACAAACCTCTTTGGAGCCTGGGTGGATCTATCACAGGCGTTTGACACAGTAAATAGAGCTCATATGGGGCAGAAGCTAAGAAGCTGGGATCTCCCAGCCTCCTTACTAACTATAATAGTAGAGATTCAAAAGTGATCCTACCTGAGAGTAAGGTTGGATAAGCAGGGGAGTCTCTCTATGTGCATTCGGACCGAGCGAGGGGCAAGGCAGGGGTGCATGATAGCCCCCTGTTTGTTTAACCTGTATTTGGCTGATTTAGCCATAAAATTGAGAAAGTGGGGCCTGGTAGGTCCAAAGGTGGGATCGGTGTGTGTGAATTGGATGGCCTATGCTGATGACATACTGCTGCTCAATCAAACCACGGTAGGCCTCCAACGCTTTCTAGATGTATTGGGGGACTATGCCCTAGCGAATGGTTTAAAGATCAATCCAGCTACATCTAAAATTGTAATATTCAAACAACCATTGAAAAGAGTTCCTGCTTTCACCTGGAGATTGGCAGGGGAGGCAATGCCAGTCAGCCAAGATATATTGTATCTGGGATTTAATCTGTGCTCTTTCCCATCTCAGGAGTATGTTAAGGTGACTATGGATGGGACAGTAAACCAATTGGGCTGCCAAATGAAGAAAATAAAATATGATCTATGTACATTTTCAGTGATGCCATTAATAAAATTCTACACTGGTAAGGGAATCCCAGTCTTGTTGTATGGGGCAAATATTAACCCAATATTAAGTGCAATAGACTGGGCAAGGCTGGAGGGTAAACTATGGAAGAACATTCTATCTCTTCCACAATCACTCCCAATTTCCTGCATTAGGTATGAACTAGGTCTACAGTCCCTTCACTTCCATGCAGAATGGAGGGTGTTATCAACATACATATTGATTCTGGTGCCATGGCCTAACTCCCTATACGAGGAGATCAATATAGATCTCCAGGTACATAGAAATCCTTTTCGAAATAATCTGGAGAAGTTGGCGGAGGAAATCCTTAGCTTCACATGAATGTACGATGCAGGATCTTGAGGAAAATACATTGCAGGCTAGAAATTCCCAAAAAAGAAATGACTGGATTCGAACAATCTCAGAAATGCACAGCCAGAAAACTTACCAATTGCTGTCATTGAAGGATAAGCCACAGGGTTCAATAATGGGTTACCTGAAGCGTTTTCCTAGCTCCACTGGTAGAGCTGATTTTCTAAAATTCCAGTTATATATTCTACCTACAACAGAGATCCTGTTTAAGAGCCATAAGGATTTATACTCTGACAACTTATGCAAACGCTGTAATGGTTTATGTGTTCAGGGTCTGAGACACGTCTTGATTGGTTGCGCTCGAATGAAGGAACTGAGGGTAAAAAGGTGCATGAAATACGTAGACAAGGACTCGTGGTTGGACTCGCATTCATTTTGGGAACGCATTAATGCGGGACACGAGACCCTTTTAACGTGGGAATTAATTGCAGTACTGAAAGAACTCCATCTGTTGTGATTAAGCCGGTCTAACTTGTGTTTCGTAAATTGTTTTTCCTTGTTTTAATTTGGTTGTTCTTGGTAAATTCTTTATTCTTGTGTGTCTAATGTGTATATAGATTGTCTCTTTTAGTTCCTGTTAGTTTTTATTTTGTTTCTTCTGTATTTATGTGAAAAGCCAATTTTGTTGGCTGTAACATATTAAATAAATAAACAAACAAATAAATAAATAAATAAATAAATACTGCTGAAGGATTAGAACATCCTATCCCATTCACTATTAAAAAACCCTTCCCTCATGAAAAAAAAGACTCCGTATTGGAGTTAGAGGCACTTGCCATCAAATGGGCAATCACCCATCTAAGATACTACCTTTCGGAGATGAAGTTCACCCTTGTTACAGACCATTCACCTTTAGTGTGGATAAGCCAATGACATGACTCTAACCCTGGAGCCATGCAATGGTTCGTAGACCTGCAACCCTACTGCTTCACTGTGGAACACCGAAAAGGCAAAGACCTGGGGAACATTGATTCCCTTTCTCGGTTTCCCTGTGAAACAGATGCGGCTACATAGCATAGGGGAAGGGTGTGTGAGAAACCAAAAGGTATCTCAACCGCTAATCCCCACGGATCTCTCTCTCTCCAGGGCATGGCCATCGCCTTTGGATCCAGACCCTTGGGGTGGACCAGGGCGGGAGAATCACCTGGGCGAAGGGTCCTCGGGGAGTGGGAGTGGGACACCAGATGGTGAGACACGGTATCCGTCTCTTCTCTGTAACACCTGTAACCCATCCTATCCGATGGGACATTTAGAAACTCAAACCCCCCACCCCTTTTTCCTGCATGAACACTTTACATGAACAGCCCACTCTGGGAGAAAACAGGCTCACACCCAAGCCATGTACCTGACATGTCTCAATACTATGGTCAGGTGAGGTCAGGCAATTATCGACAGTCACTCACACCTGACTTCCATTACACTTCCCCACACGGATAAAAGACGGAGCGCGAGAGCACACTCTGAGCAAGGCAAAACACACAAAGGTAAAGCAGTTTCGAGTCGGCAGCTGAACGAAGGGAGAAAGACGGCCAGACACGAGAGGTTCGTGAGAGGGGAAACACCCTTGACCTTGTTGGCAGGAAGCTGTTAATTTCAAGAAACCTTTATGGCAGAAAGCGTAAGACCAGGAAATCAGCCTAAAGAACAGGGACATCATTTCACCAAAATGCCATGGCTAGCGGAAGTGACCTCATGAGACCCTTGACCTCTGATGACATCACAGGAAGAGATGTCATTTGACCCCCACCCCAAGTGATGTCACAGGAAGCGATGGAACACAACCTTTCATCCCTTGACAAAAAAGGAAGTGGCATCACATAGTAATGTTCCTAAGTACACTATGAAAAATATGGTTACGATATCACTGTAATGTGATATACATTTTATACAAGAATGGATCACCATATGTATCATTAATACCAGTGTGCATAGGCCCATTACCAAATTACTGTGAATACAAGCATACATCCAAGGCCAAATGATAATGATGTGTTATTATATAGCACTTACCCAACCTATATCACCCAACCTGTGTTGGTACTCATTTATCAACCTCAGAAGGATGAAAGGCTGAGTTGGCCTTGTCAGGATTCGAACCTGCAACCAGCCGATCACAGGCATCGCTGTAACAAGTGCTCAACCCACTGAGCTATCCTACCGGCTAGAGCTATCTTACCGGCTGTAGTAAAATGAGCAATTGAATGTCTGAATGTTCTCAAAGTCAGAAAGCAAATTACACTCTGTAGTGGATACCATTAAACTGGTAAGAGATTTAACAGCAGGCCAGTTCATTTGCAGCTCTGGTGCAAAGTTGCCACATGTCAAGCTTGCGTGGATCTACTTTTAAGGCTTCAGAGGTTGGCCTCAAACGGCATCCCGTACTCAGGGCACTAGTTACATCATACTTGCAAACAAACATCCTGAACAGCATGCCATGCAGATAGAAATGATAGACACATTACAACAAGGCATTCATTATGGCACAATGAAATCAAGGGCTACTTTATGCGCTATGGTCAAACAGTTCTACACTGTACACAACCTTTTAGGCACAAGGATTTTGTCAAGTGACCGAGGACACGGGGATAGAATGTCTTGTGATGATCATAACAGAGACAACAGCAGACGTGCTATAATTGCAACTTTGAAAAAGCAAAATACATAGTCCAAAATGGATGCTTATTCTACTCTAAATGCGTTTAGGAAGTTTTTGTCCTCATTGTGAATTTGAGATGTTTAAGAACAGACTAAATCAGTGACTCACCCCCTGAAGTGTGCCTGAAATAAACGTTAATCTTTAATGAGTCTAGCAATGATTGTATAGAATTCCAGAAAGACAAATTATCTGCATTCCTATTCTTTCTTATTTAGGGTCACGGCTCAAAGTAGTACACTTGTGGAAACCCCTTTCTTTTTTTCTTCTTTTTTTTAAGAGGCCTGATCAAGAACACCAGCCACACCAGAAACAAAGAGCCACATGGTGCTGGCTCCAGCGCAGGAGCTTCCATAAAAAGACAAAATGTTCTTTTTCTTTTTTTTTTAGGGGTAACAAGGGTCACCTCAGAGGTCGCAGTTGCAACCCCTAAATGACATCATTGCTGAATAATCCTGCATTGTGTGTCAGAGATACTGAGGGTCCTTCTGTGTAACTGACCAAGGCGGGGAGGAGCAGCATACGCTGTGGTAATGTCCTGGCTTCAAGAACAAATAAGCGACAAAGAACAACACAGCCGGTGAGTTGGGTAGACTGATGCCAGACCGGTCTGTGTTGAAGTCAAGGTTGCAAGCGGCAACATTGTAGAAAGAAGGGTGGAACGAACATTGTTAAACATGTGTGATGAAAGATGTGAGTGAATCTAAATTGCTGGTGAATATTTGAAGAACAGTAGAAGAAAAGATAAGATACCGTTGACAGAGTGGTCCGGCACTGTGAATGTGCTCAGTCAAAGGTCTCTGGATGGTATCCTGCCAAAAGAAACGAAAGTAGAAGATTTATGTGAAGTGTAAATTGTGAAAAGCAAATCGAAGTGGACCTACGATGGTTTAAGCAAAACTCATTGCACATTCGAGCATCTTCGATTCTGGTATCAAAAGGGTATCTGCGCCCGGACGAGGGGGAACCATGATCTGAGCCTGATCGTAGGAGACCAAGTTGTGAACATTGCGGAACAAAGGGATATGAGCCCGGACGAGTGGGATCCATGGTCTGAGCCCGAACAAGGGAGATCAGATTGCAAACATTGTAGAAAATGTATCTGAGCCCGACCAACGGGAACCCGTGGTCCGAGCCCGAAGGAGGGAGACCAGTCTTGGACTTAGGAAAGTGAAACCCTGACAAAGGAAAGGAACTTTTGTGTTTTGTTTGCTGCATCAGGTCCTCTGCAATAAGAGACTGTTATTGCGAGAGAGACTTTGGCGGAAGGCCCTAATCCCTATGTGTTGAACTGTTACCTCGTGGCCAAGAAGCCAGAGTGCGTGCGAAGCCCGCAGGTGCCACCTTGCCCCGTGCTGAAAACGTGGGGAAGGAAAACTAACTGCTAAACTATCCTCACACATCATTTCTTGCACACTTTTCTTTTCCATACATTGTTATCCCACACCATTTTGTATTTAGAAGTAAGGATTGGCAATAGGTTCATTACCATAGGCCCTTTTATTTAGACAGACTCCACTAGGACTGTGTTAATATTATTTGTTGGTTGTAGCTTGCTCCTATCTTTACATTTAGGTCTAGATAGGCGTACTACCAAACCATTGAAGTTCAATAAACACCCTTGAACTGTGATCACTTGTGTCCATCTTCACTATTTGATACCATGCCTTCCTTACAATAGCCAAAGAGAGAGTAGGTATATTTATCTGCAAAATAGCCTGCTCGAGCGAAGGAGGTAGAGAATTAATGTACCGCTCCATGCTTGAAGCTTCTAATACTTCGGACAAGGAATAGGAATAAGGCATTTTTAACCCATTCTCCCAATTAAACTGGGGTTTCTTTACCATAGAAAAGTCCCAAATGTACATTTCTAAACTTTTGATGGTAGAAGTTACCAGTTTGACCTACCCGTTTGAGGAGCCCTTCTTTAATACTAGCAAAAGATGCGGTCCCTGGGAGATTCAACAGCTGATATGATGTTTGTAATTCTCCCATCAGAACGGGGCCTAAGTAACATCATCTCCCCCATTAAATTGGTTAGCTAACCTTTCGAAGTTCAAAAAACAAATTCCTAGATAGTCTCCCTATTTATAGAGTTGAAAGTCCCCGTGGGGAATGTTAGGCTTTTCTTGGATTGCTATTCATTTGTCCAATCCCCTCTGTAGTATTTGTTCAGGTTCAATCTGGTGTTTGGCTAATTGGGCTATAACTTCTTCTAATTATGCCGTTGTGTCTGGGGAGGGGAATGTGTCACTTGAATCTTCTTCAGATTCAGAAAAAGACAAACATTTGGCTATGTCGGTGGAGTCCGACCTTACCTCAACTTCCCCCAAGCAACCCGAGATTGTATCCTTTGATATTGATTCTACAGGAGGAGGGAGAGAAGAGACAGAGGAGTTCCCCTGCTCTAATTTTATGGAAATAAATGCTCCGGGTTGAATATAAATTTAGGATTACCTGACTGATAGTGTGATCTGATCCCTGTGTTTCAAGTGATATCCGGTTAGGGGAAGGGTGTCAAGGAGCACCTGAGGTCCGTAAAAGAAATCTTGGCACATAACCAGAAGATGTGGTAAGGAAATAGCCCTTTTAAGTGCCAATACTCTGTCCTGATCTTGAACTTTAACACTAATGTCTGTCCCTACTTTCTGTTGAATTACCAACCACATAGGGGTACCTCAGTGTGTATCAATTGAGTGTATCCCACTTCTCACACCATCTATGAGGGTATCTTGGAGTAAGACACAGGCAACCGATTCAAAGTTCAAAGTAAGCACATTTACGACTTAGGAATCTGTATGTGGCCAAAACCTATACTTGCCCTCACGACTAATCTTATACAACATGTAGGGATGTCAGCAACCAACACAATAATGTTCAGCATAAAGTTCTGAGCTTGGTTCAGCTTGCAGCTTTCTTTCAGCTCCCTTCCCCAAGTATAAAGCAGTTCTTGTGAAAGTCTTAGGATTACTTTAAGTTCCAAAGTAATATAGAATTGACCAATACTCGGGGTTCCCTTCCTCAAGTTCCAAAACACAAAATATTCTCAGGCTCTGCCCTTAAAACAACAAATTGTTCCAACCTCACGGATCCCTTCCCATAGACACAATTTCATTAATGTGTAAATAGGAGGTTGTTTCACAACTTTCTTAATGTTCTGGGCCTCATTCGCACCCTCTGTATATAACTGGTCTTTTCACCACAAAATGTTTTGGTTGAAAATGGCAGTTCAGTTATAATCCTTTTTTAAAGTTCTTTTTCCAAAGTTCCATTCACTTTGGATAATAATGTATATTGAGGGTGTTGGCATTGTTAAAGTTGCATTCACTTTATAGTTCATTATTCATTGGTTTCTTGGTATTAACACTTAATTGTTCTGTGAAAATAATATATAATAAGGTTGCTTGCAATATAAATTTCATTCACTTTATGAATTGGCACACAATGGATTTAGTTAAACGAAAAAAGCTTAATTCTGTTTATTATTTTCATAAGTGATGATTTTCCTTCAGTGCAGTATTCAGAATTTTGCAAATTAATTGTTTAAATATTGTTTTCCATTCAGCATTCAAAAATGTTTAAAGACTTTAAAGTAAGTAACTCTGTCACTTTTAATTCATTTTGCATTTTTAATCTGTCTTCAAATATGACCAGTGTTCAGAGACTTTCAACAACGTGTTTCCGTCTCCACGTAACTACTCCGTAACAAAGTGTTCCTGCTAATTCCCAAATTACCAAGTCTTATTGCTCACTGGTTTACAAGGATTCCACTCGGAGACCTTCGATAACGTGCCACCATTCACTCCAATACAAAATATCCTTGCACGCATCTTCAATCATTTGCATACCGAGTTTCTGTTTGTATAGAAACTCACTGGTTACTTTGATGGGTGTCCAGTTAAAGTACCGAATACAAAAGGATCGAATGCCAAAGGGTCAACTCAATTTGACCTAAAACAAAAGGGTCGGATTTATTTTTTTAAATATATTTTTTTGGTGTTTCCGTTTTGGAAACAAAAGTGGTTTTTACCACAAAAAAGGGGGATATGAGGTGCACCCCCCAAAAAAAAAAAAATCGACCCTTTGGTTTTCGGTCCTTTTGATTCGACCCTTTGGTCATTTGGTCCTTTTGATTCGACACTTTGACCTAGAACCACTTTGATGCAGGTTCCTGCAGCGCAGATGTCCTGTCCTTGTGGTCTATGCTCCAGGGCTCCACCTCCTGCCCCCTCAGTTACTCCTGGCTCGGCTTCTGGCCCCAGGAGAATGAGATTTTGGGCAATACAAAAAGGGGCAGCCTTCCAACATGGCTCCCCTTTCACGCTTCCTTTGGTTCCACAGGGCCCCAGCTCCCGGGCCGCTCTTCCCTGAACCATGAGTGTGCTCCACACAGACAGCTCCTCGCTGTAATTCACTGAAAGTAACTAGTCTTCACTGCTCCCAGTTGTTTCTTCTTCAGCTCAGTACCTTTTGTAGTCATGTATGAAGAATTCAACGGAGTTGGTTTGTAATACCCCATGAAGACGGGGCAAGGGTTGGTTTGGTCATTATTAGGAAAAGGGGGGTACCATGTCTCCCCAAAGGGCATCACACTTTTTCTCACCCTCCTCCTAATTTTCGATGTTTGTCTTTTCTCCTGACGTTATCTTGTTCAGTGGGAATGGGAGAACAATATCCCTTAAAAGTTTCTGGTAGTAGGGTTTCATGATGGAGTGGAAAGGGAAACTATTGCATCTCACATGCAGACTTTTCCTTCCCTCTCCCCAAGTTCCCTCCACCCAGGTGATCCTCCCTCGCTTCTCCACCCCCACGGTCAGAATCCAAAACTGATGGTCTTTCACTGGCCACCTGCACAGAGGATCCAAGGGGGGAAGATGTGAGAATGCCCTCAGGTTTCTCACAGGAGGATAATGGCCATTCCTTCCCTGCCTAACTGCTATAAAGCCCATATGATAAGAGTGTGTGAGCTGGGGAATCATTCCCTCTAAGCGGGTGGCCATAATTTGTGTAATTATTTTTTCATCTACATTAAGCAGTGATATTGGATGGTAGAAAGAGCGTTGTAGTGGATCCCTCCACCCCTTATGTATTACAGTGATCAGCGCATAACTGAAGAACGCTGCGACAGTCCTGGTTTCAAGTATAGTATTATACACCTTTATCATTTGTGCCACAAGCACCCCCGAGAACCATTTATAAAATCCTGTTGTGTAGGCATCCTCGCCCAGGGCCATTTCTATTTCTTGGGGATAGTCCTCGGACCCTGTACCTTTCTTCCTGCACTCTATATCATACAGGCCCTCATAAAAGCATTCAAAGCTTTCAGCTATTCCTTTGGGCGTGCCCTCCGCTGGTCCCTCCTCATCCTTCAGCTCCAACACCCACCTCACATCGCTTTGCACTCTAAGCATTGTGGCCAGGGGTGCGTCCGTCTTACCCCCTTTCTCATAGAGGTTTTGCTTAACATACTTAAGTTTACATAGAGTATCCCCCAGTCGAAGTCCATTCAACTCCACCCTTTTCTTCTGTATTGCGTCAATAACCTCCCCATCATACTCCCCCTCCATATGCATCTGTGACTCCCCTTCCAAAATGTCTGCCCTCAGTAACTCCTCTTGCAGTCCCTGTTACCTCTTACCTGCGCGCCCTCTCTCACATCAGAAGCCCCCTCCGGGTGGCCTTCCATGCATCCCAGACCACATTGGCATCCTCATCCCCATGTCATTAATCTTAAAGTATGCCACAATTTCCTCCTCAAATTTCTCAGCAAAGAGTGGGTTCCGCCACAATGCCTCATTACACTGCCATCTGCTAATTGCTCTGCTAAGCCACCCCACGTCCAGCTTCATTACAACCATATCATGGTCTGACCACCCCACTGGTTGAATGGCATTGCTGAGCACCCTCCCCCCTTGGTCCCTGTTCAAAAACAAGTAATCAGTTCTAGTATAGGATGTGTGGGGGCGGAGAAAAAGGTATACTCCTCAGTCCATGGGTGCATCATCTTCCATACGTCTACCAAGCTTCCAGCCACAATGGTGTGACCCAAGTGTCCCTCCTGCCTCTCCCTGCCAGAGAGGGGGGGTCTCTTGCAGAGTTTCTATCCCACAATTCATCCACCCACGAATTAAAGTCCTGACCCGCAATGTGCAGGTCCCCCATGGTGGCCATAATTGCATCTAGGGTCCCCTGGATGAATACCGCTTGGCGTTGATTAGGTGAGTAGAGTGCCACCAGCACCACCCTCACACCTCCAAAACACCCTGTGTTATGAGCAAGCGCCCCTTCATCAGTTTCACAGTTGTACTATTCTCTATCTGTCGCTGCTTATGCATTAAGATTCTCACCCGCTTCACTGGCGCTGATGCCCAGTATACCACCTGATTCCTGTGCCTCATAGCCTCCTCTCCTCCCCCTCTACCAAACGGGTCTCTTGTAAAAAAAGCACCTCAAGGGTCCCCACAGCCAGACTCCTCCCTCCAATGGTAGCTACCATCATCCTGTCTCCCAGTCTCCGCCGTCTATCCCATATACACCTCTAGTGCTCCCTGTCATAATTCAGCTAAATGAACTTGAAGGACAAAGGAGTCTTAGCCAATGAGTAGTTTGTATGGACTAAAAGAGAGCCCAATTCATTTATTAACCATTTTTCATCTTTTATCTCTAGATATATTGAAAAGGATACGTCTTCTCATCGCCTTGGAATCTTCATGGAAGGTTTAATGACTGCAGACAAAACAGGTAAGTTCTTTGTGCTCTTAAAACTTTTTATATTGTTCTTTCTCCTTTACTGTCTATGTTTCTCTCTTTATTCTCTTCCAAGTATCTTCAAAACCGGTTCTTCTTCTTTCCTGTTGTCTACTACTCATCTCTGTATTTCCCCTTGTCTTGTCTTGAAACAACTTGCCAGAAAAAAAAGTCTCTCTCTCTTTGTTTCTATACTTCTTGTATACGGCGCTACTTCATTATTTCCTTACAACAAGTGACAACGGTCACCTTATTCTAATTACTTGTAGTCGAGCGCAACGGCGCTACCTTTCCTGCTACACACACGGCGAGCGCAACGGCGCTGCCTTTCCTGCTGCTCGCACGGCGACCACGATCGTCGTTAACCCTTCAACCAGACAAATTAGTATCGTAGTCCGCGCAACGGCATAGACCTAACATTTCAATCCACTTCACACGTTGTCAGCTGTTCGCCTCAGAAAGCCCAGCTGAAACCGTTGGGCTCAACCTCCTCCTCGTCAGCCCGGGTTTCCTAGGATACCAAAAATACAGATCTCATTAGAGGAAAGTCCATACAGGTATTACTTCCTGCATCTATACCCATGCTTTAATAGGGCTTCCCCACTGTACAGAACATTTGTAGAAGCACGAATAACCCAGCACCTTGTCACACTCCCCCATCGCTTTGCCACAGATACGTGGTGTCCTCCTTCCCACAGAGGGCCACCTTGAGAGGGACTCAAACACCCTCCCTCCAGCATCCTGACAAAAAACAAAAAACACACTCAGTCCACCCTTCACATAGCTTCTTGTCGGAGGCGGTGCATACTCCTCACCACCTCCCCTTCACAATGACACATGACAATTGTGCCCTTCCGAATTGCACCTCTTTGCCCCTTTCCGCCTCGAATAGTAGATTGACAATGCCTTGCACCTTGCGCTCTACTTGGGTGGAAGTTTCCCCGTCTGTTTCCCTCAGACCCTGTATCCATATGTTGTTCATCCTCTTCCTGTTTCCAAGTCATCCATTTTCAGGGTAACTTCTTCCTCACGTGGCTCCAATTCTGTCATTCGAAAATCCAGGTACATTTCCACCATGTCAGCATTGAGTTTATTATTTTCCATGGCATTCGATCTTATTTTCCACCTTGCTCACCCTCCTTGTCAGGACTGCAAGGGACGCCTGCACGTTCCCCGAAAGTGCTTTAATTTCTGCCAAAATACTTCCAATGTCATCCTTCGTGGAAAGGTTCCACACATCGATCCCCGCCAGCAGCCTCCCCTCCTGTGGCCCTCCTGATTCTCAACATGGTCTTCCAGCCGACATTGTCCCCAGCTTCAGTGCCCTTCCTATCCTGAGGGTCCAGGCCTCCACTGCACAATCCGTCTGAGCACTCTTCTTCAGGCCCCCCTGTCAGCCTTCACACCTGCGTCCACAATCACTATCCCCGGTGTATCCTTACGAGAAATTGGCAGCCTGTACAACTTTTCCCCACCCACTCCAGTGGGCCTGCGGTGCACTGGTGGCTGGCGTCACCCCTGCACACAAAATGCAGGGTCCAGAGAAGGCCCAATGTCCCTCCTTTCTTTAATTCCTACCAGTCTCCTGTGGCTGTCTGCACCTGGGCATACAGCTGAAGTGGAAGTCTCAGAGAGGTTCCACTCTGCAGGGCAAAGTCCCCCTCCACCACCTGCAGACAGGCTGCCTCCCTCACCAAGTTACTGGCACCAGCATTCTGCTTCCTCTCCCACTTCCAGGGCAGCCCCCACACAACTGTTAAGGTGTGTTCCAACCTTTTCCTCCAGCAAATGTCCCTATGTTGCTTTAAATTCCCACCTCCAGGACAGTGCGCCAAGAATGCCTCCTTTTGTTGCCACACTTCACCCAGTTCCTAGTGCGGTGGAAATTCAAATAACGTATGACTCCTGTACTGGGATCCAAGCTGTCTGAGGTATTGCAAGTGTAGCCTGCAGAGAGCACACTTCATGCATATGCGGATGCCTCCAGCTGCCCCTTGTCACTAACCTCTGTGGGGGGGTACGCAGCCTCTTCTGATAAATGTGGTGCCTGCTCCACTCTGCCCCTTTGTCTCATTCTCTGTGCTCGTGGTGCTCCAGGAAGGCATCTGTGTGAAGGAGGGCCTACCAGAGCCCATTGGTGGTTATGCATCACTGCTGCCCTCTGGGCCCATTGCAATGCGCGGGGCCAGTCCCCCGCTGCCCTTCTCTGCTCTTGAAAGGCCCAGACCAGGCCTACCACCTGCAATAGGTGCCATCCCGGATCCTCTCTGCTACGCCCCTCTAAGGATCTGCACATCGGATCGATGCTGGATCCACTGCAACCGAGGTGCCTCTTCACCGGTGGGCTCCTGTCTGGCAGGGAGCCCTGCAGGTCCTAATCTCTTCAACCCCGGTTGCCGCAGATAGGCGCAGGCCCCTCTGGGTTTGCTCTGACCCTGTCCGGAGGTGTCGCATGCTGACGCACAAATCGGTGAAGGGCCTTCTCCAAAGCTCCTCACTGCCAGTCGGGTCCGGGAGGGACAGCACACCAACCACAGGTCCCGCTCGGGCCCGACCATCAATGTTTCGCCTGTGGTCCATCACCCCCTCTGCTCCAATTAGTCACTCTGGAGCGGTCTGGTAAAGCTCTTACTAATCATGTTAATGTTACGCTCACTTGGCTCCCACAGGGGCGTCGATCTGAACTGGGAACAATGTGACGCGTAGTGCCGAGATGATGGACTGGACTGGCCCACCTAGCTTCGTTTGCTTGGCCCGTAGGAATATTCTTCTGCAAATGGAGAAAGGGAATTAAACACCCGTGGAGTTGAGCGTTAACCCCCCCCAACTCCCGCTGTTCTCCCCACTGATCACCATTGATGCCTCTTCTTATTCTCACCTGATGGTTTGGAAAGATGAGCTCTCCATCCTGCATTGAGCGCAGGGGCGCGTAGATAACCAGTTGCTTCACTGGCTCGAAGGAATTGGTGATTTCCAGAACAATATTGACTCTGGGATTCCTGGCAAGACGCCGTAAGTATGCAGTTCGTAAGAGTTCAAATGTCTGACTTTCACTCTTGTCCGATTCCTTGCAGGTTGCAGCTTGACCCTAGCGAAGAGTTCCTCATGGCAACCGGTAATGTTCAGGTAAGGATTTGTATTATCCAACACAGTTCGATAAAATAATGTCAATATGTAACCTGTTGCTTTCTCCCTTATTCAGGCGTTGGAAGAAAGTATGAAGTCTCGGGGAATAATGCCTCCGGCGGTAAAATCAGGTAAGTCTATTGTGATGAGGAGGTTTCCCCTTGTTTGTCCCTTTGTTTCACCTTGCTGTCCTTTTGTTTCCCCTTAGGGGCCGGGGTTCGGGGAAGATGCAGTGGAAGCTGCGCCGACCCGTGAAGAGGATTAGTACCCCCGGTGGTAAATTCAGGTAAGTCTATGGGGGGTAACTAATACTGCCTCTGTGTATTCCCTTGGCTCACCTTGCTGTTCTTGTCTTCTCCTTAGGTGCCGGAGTGCGGCGGGAACATGCAGGAGGTTGTGTTTGAATATGAAGATGCTGCGAAGGCCGGTGAGTTCAGCGCGGCGCTGCAGCAGGCGAGGCGATGCGCATACAATAACTTCTTTCTTCCAGCTCGAAGGCGCGATGGATCAGGAATTCAGGTAATGATCAAAGGTATTGCTCTTGTTCTAACCTTTTCACCTTCTTTCTCCCTTTTTCTAGGAGCTCCAGACTCGAGGCAGGCGTGGCAGAAGACTGGATGCAGAATAACGCGAAGCGTGTGCTGCTCTTCGGCCGTGGTTTAAATAGTCTCCAAAGTAGTCCCAGGTGAGTATTCCTCCCTAGCCCCACCCGAGTAAAAAATAGTCCCTAGATAAAGTAGTCCCTTCCAAGCCTCTTTTGGCTTGGAGTTCTTGCAGCATGGTCTGCATCAGGTACGTTTGCAGCATGGTCTGCATCAGGTAAGATTTAATCTATGAGCCTGGAGCCTATGGCACCAGGACTGACTCTCCATATGAGCCTGGCGCCATAGACGCCAGGACTGCACCCAAATAGCCCCTAGCAAGGGTTGTTGGGCTTGCTTGGGATAACTTGATGCCTGCTTCCGGGGTTGCTGGACTTGGTCTGGGTCCCCGGGTGTAGGCATCACGACAGTTAATGCTGGAGGGAACAAGGGCTGAGCCTTATGCAGCCATGTTTCCCCATGCCCCCTGATGGTCTGGACAGTATATTGCTTAATAATTTTAAGGGAAGTAGATCTGCCCATAAAATTAGCCCAATTGTTGAAAAAACTAACTCTGTTGAAGAAGACTACAAATCCCAGAAGTACTGGGACGAGAAAGAGGGCTGAAGAGGCATTTTGCAGAAGTAGTCAGGCAATTACGCCTAACAGCCCACACCTGAAGGAACCTGTAACGCATAAAGGCCCCCTCAGGTGCAGGCAATTAGAAGGAGTGGAAGGAGCTGGAACTGTGACTAAAATGCGAGCTGTAGCAGTAGTAACAGACAGAAGAAGGCACAAGGCTGGCAAACAAAACAGAAGTGGGAGAAAAAGTGGAACGCCAGAACGTGACGACAGCAGGTTTCACCTGCGTGTTCTGAGGGGGTCCTGTTCCCCCAAACTCTGAAGTGTAGACGCTGCGAAGCGGAAGGCTTGCGGGAGAGCTATCTTTCCACATGTGAGCCTGATTGCCGTGGTTGCCGAGCAGCAGACGTGCACGCGACTGAGGCAAGAAGCAGTTGTCAAGCTGTGGGTCTCAGGAGCGAGATGGGCTCCTAAAACGTGTGGTCGGACCAGGGACACCTTTACAGAAGAAGGGTGTGTGTCCCTAGCAAGCCAGAAGCAGTAGAAGTTGTGGCAGAAGTTGGGAAAGCAGTGCGACCAACAGAGCAAGTGTAAAAGAAGCCGAACAGTGAATCACAGCCTTCTAACAACTTGTGCATTGCCGGCAACAGTATCCAGTTCCCCGTTCACTTGCGTAAGAATTAAAGCTAGTAGAGGTTGTTCATTGCGTTTACAGAACAATGGAAATGTAGCACTTGTGTAAAACGTAAAAGGCATTTTACTCGTGTGAGAAGCTCAAGTCGCATAAAACCATTGTTCATTCAGTGAAAGACTGCTTTTGCTTAAAGGAGTGGTTGCGTGTCCCTAATTAAAGAGAGAGAACTCTGCTAAGACCTTCACCGAATATTTAATCTTGACAATACAAGTGTTACGATCTTTAACTTGTAAAAACGACATGAAAGAATGGTTGTGTGAGCCTAATTGTGATTACCAACGGAGGACTGAACTCTATCTTTCACTTTCACACGGGAATATAATTATATACCAATCTTTAAACCTCAAAAACGATATCAAGAAGTGGTCGCGTGTGCTTAATTGTGATTTCTAAAGAAAGACTGAATTCTATTCTTTATCCTAACATTGCATACCTTTCATTCAAAAGAAGTTAAAGAATATAACTATTGAAGAAGAGAACATGCATTGCCTAAGCCAAGAAGTTCCCCATATTAACAGTGAAACCAACCTTTTCAGAGTTAAGAAGCAATCTAACTATACTGTAATGTTAATTACAGTTCCTTGGCCTACGATACAACTGTGCGGGTATTAACTGAAGCTAAGAGAGAGGCACCAAGGCTTCTGGGTAATAGTTTGGGGTGAAGACTGGCA
The DNA here is from genome assembly GCF_040938575.1 of Ambystoma mexicanum. NCBI lineage: Eukaryota > Metazoa > Chordata > Amphibia > Caudata > Ambystomatidae > Ambystoma > Ambystoma mexicanum. The sequence continues at coordinate 627,745,706 of NC_090923.1, forward strand.
GAAAGATGCAGGTAAAGTTGGGGAAGGGAAATTGGTGGCTTGTAAAGACTATTTTACAGTACAAATTGTAGTGCCAGAGACTGTGGAAGACAAAAGTGAGTTTTAAAGCCAAGCTCAGTTTGTTATTGTGGCAGACAGACAAGAGAGGCAAAGAGACTTCCCCTTTTGAAGAAAGTTATTCAAAGGAAGAGTGCCTTGACTACTTGAAGTTGTTGAAGTACTTTGAAGTATAATTTTTCGAAGCCTATCTAAAAGTACAAATCACTAAAGCTGTGGTAGTAGTCCAAAGTACTGAAGCTGTAGTGGTATATCTGGTTGTCAGTAGATGCAACGTTGTAGTAGCCCAAACAAAGTAGAGTACTATGAGACAAAAGATGACGGTTCTCATGGTGATTTAAGTAGAAGTGAAGTTGTTGAAGTAGAAGCAGCAGTACTATACCAGTGTGGAGTCTAACATTGTAACCAAGAGGATACTAACTGTTAACTAACTGTGTATCACTGATAAGGTTAACCAAGAACTGCATATCACTGATAGTGGTGGATGTTGCATTTTTTTTGAACTGTGGCAAGTCTTCTTGAGGAGGTGACAAAGCATTGTGGCTGGGAAATTACCATTGGTGCCATTTGGTGGGAGTGGAAAGTGAATATTTCACCAAGGAGAAGAGGTTTGCTTTCATTGGAACTTTGGTTAGCACACATTTCTATTGACTTTGAAACATCAAGACCTGATTTGAGACATTTCTTTCTTTGGTTCCACATTAACATAACTGATCTTGAATCCTGGGGAAGGGAAATCACCCTGGACCTTAGAAGGTTATTCAGAAGACTGTGAATGTTGTTCATATCATGTGGTATTGCTATATATTTTTTATGTATTTGTGGCTAGTGTGAGGGCCAGTTATCCTGGAGAAACCCCTATGAAATGGGTGAATGTGTTAAAAATACCATCGCTCTGTGGATTAATAACAAAACAATGGAAGAATTGGTAGAAATGATTACTTTAGAACAATTCACCAACTCTTTACCCCCTTTTTTTGCAAAAGGCAGTATTACAATTAAATCGACCTACCCTAGCCATGGCCATTGAGACTGCCCAAAACCACTCAGATGCAGCCAAACATTTCCACTCAGTACATCGAGGTGAGGAACGAAAAGATTACAAACCTACTCACTGGCCCCATACCCAGGTAGTAGACAAACAAGGAGGGTCATATAACATCAAAGAATGGATACCGAAGGAAAGAATGGAAGGTAAGAAGACAGTAAAAGGGCGAAACCTAAAGGAAGAAGACCACCCCCTAGTTGATTTTCATGTAGAGAAACCGGTCATTTGGCCAGACACTGTCCAAACAACTTAAGAGAAGAACCTATGGAAATAGGCTGGTTAAAGGGAGAAGAGTGGGAAGAACCAGAAGTGGATCTGGAAACAGTCTTCGGCTCACTCCACATATGAAAAGGTCTCGGTAAATGGGAGACAAATGAAAGCATTCATCGACTCAGGTGGCAAGCAAACCGCCATAAGAGCTGACTTGGTCACAACAATGGATCTCAAAATCACTACCCTATTCAGAGTTATATGTGTACACAGGGATAACAAAATTTACCCTAAGATCCCCGTGCACATTAGCATCAGGCGCAAGTCTTGTCTGATATCTTCAACCATCATTCCTGGACTCCCCTAAGAAGTCATTGTGGGTCGAGATTTCCCTACGTTTTCCACTCTTTTGCAGGTAACCCCAACTTCCTTTAGAGAATTTTAACCCCAGAACTGCTGGCATTCTGATTACTATTCCCAAAACTCCCCAATGTGGGGGTGGGAAGAAACAAAACCCCATGAACCTCCCATAAGACATAGGGAGACCATAACATCAGAGTCAACCTTTAGTGACCAGTTTGTTGGTTATTTTTGAGACCAATAAAAGCACCTCGCCTCTACCTGCACAGTGGAAGAGAGACCTGTGGAATATGCGAGAGTCCTTGGATACATCTCATCCCTGTTCTTTCCCAGGTGTTAAGAGTGAAGAACATGGTCAAAGTCTGGTCATATCCACCTCGCATAGGGTAAGGTCATGTGAGAAACCTGAAGGTGTCTCACCAGCTAGTCCCAGGGGATCTGTCATCCAGGTGGCCAGGACACGGCCATCGTTTTTGGATCCATATCCTGGGGGTGGACCAGTGCAGGAGGATCACCTGGATGAGGGGTTTTCGGGAGTGGAAGTGGGAGACCGGACGGTGAGATGCCATATCCCCTTCCCTGTGACACCTTTTCGCAAAGACGGCAAGACCGAAGAGGGTTACAAGGAAGGAAGTACCCTTGACCTTTGCAGAGAAAGACTGTTACTTTCATGAGCCTTCGAGAATAAGAAACGTAAGACCTGGAATCAAAGCTGAAGAAACCTGTACTTTGTGTTGGAGGTACTCTGGGCTCTCCCGCATCAATAGCCAAGGAGGGGAGCATCGTTGGCCGCCATGGTACTATCCTTGGCTCCCACAACAAAGCAGCACCTGTGAATTCAGCACAGCCGGTGAGATGGGGAGACTAATACCAGACCGGCTTGTGTTGAAGCGAAGGTTGCAAGCAGTAACATTGTATAGAGAAAACTGAAGAGAACAGTGTGTGAAACGTATATGACAAGCAACGCAAACATAATTGAAGATCAGTTGAGTGACTGAACTTTTGAGGCCAAGACAGATACTGTAAACAGAGTGGTCTGGCGCCACTTGGGTTCTCATTCGAAGCTCTCTGTTAGATATCCAACTGAAAGTTGGCAAATATGAAAAGGGATTGTGACACCAAAGTGATCCTGTAACAGGTCAAGCCAAACAATGTGCACATTCGAAAGTCTTCAATACTTGATGCTAACTGAAATTGGTCCGCACCCGGCTGAGGGAGACTAATTGTATTAAGAAGGGGATCTGAGCCCGGCTTAGGGGGATCCGTGGTTAACCGTGAGTCACCCAAGAATTAATATCCTATGAACATTTTGAAAGAGGATCTGAGCCCGGAAGAGGGGGATCCGAAGTGACGATCGTTCTATTAAAGGGACCTGAGCCCCAGCTGAGGGGGATCTGGGGTGAATAGTAAATCACCTGAAGTGAGTGCTTGTAAGAGGAAAATAACTACTCATTGTTTTGTCGTATCAGGCCCCCTGCATAAAGAGACTTTGATAGGTAAAGAGACTTGGGCACAGGAGGCCCTGATGCTAATGAGTGAACTGTATCCTCATGCTAAAGAAGCCTTAGATTGTGCTACATTCGAGTGAGCCGCCTTGTCCCGTGCTGAAAACGTGGGGTAGGGAGGCTAACGGCCTGAACATTCTGACATATCATTTTTGTGAACACTTCTTTCTTTTTCATCAACACTACCCCCACATTATTTGTATTTAGAGGTAAGGGTTGGCGATAGTTTCTTTTTTTAGTAAAGGACTGCAGGATTAGATATGCGTTTATCATACGCTTGTTGAAGTTCAATAAACACCCTTGAACTGTGGTCACTTGTATCTGTCTTACTGTTGATACCATTCCTTCCTTACAGGACTGACCAGCATGGGTGTATTGACCCCACAATGCCTCTGAAGGAGGTTACAGACACAGAACTGTTTGAGGACAACCCAGGCGACGCAGAAATTATGTTGGAAATTTGTATCCCTTGTGAGATTCTGGTACAGTACAGAAAGGTCTGGTGTGCCACAATGGCCTTCCTAGCCCTGCCTCCATTTCTTGACACAGACTTGGAGCAGGTGCACCAGAGACTGTGGACAACTAACCCCCATGACATAGGGCTCTTGCAGGGAGTGACCCCAGTGTGCATTACACTAAAACCAGGAGCAATGCTGCCACGAGTAAAACAGCACCCACTCTCAAGAGAGGCAGAAGATGGAATGAAAGACACCATCAGCGCCCTACTTGCCCAGGGGATAATTGTGCCATACACCGCCCCATGCTCACAGCTGTATACCCTGTGTAAAGGGCAATGGGGGGAGTTGGAGGATGATTCAGGACTTATGCCCTCTCAATGATAGGGTACAGCAAGAATTTTGTGTGGTTCTCAACCCAGCCACGATCATATGCAGCATCCCCAAAGAGGCAACACACTTCATAGTGGTTGACCTGAAAAACGCCTTTTTCTCCATACCATTACATCCAGGCTCCTTGTCCCTGACAGCCTTTACCCATGGAAGATGAGATACGAACACAGAAGACTGCCCCAGGGGTACTGTGAGAGTCATAGTATCTTTAACAGGATATTACACGCAGACTGGTGCCCAGTATGATTATCCAGTACTTTGATGACTTGCTTGTGTGCAGCAACTGTGAGCAACAATGCAGAAAGGACTCCCTTACACTCTTACTGCTCCTTGCATGCAAGATATACCAAGTGGATGGGGCAAAATTGCAGTACTGCCTCCAAGAGGTCTTATACATTGGGCAGTTCATATCAGCAAATGGGAAAAGGAAAATACCAGACAGAGTAGCATCTGTGCGTGCCACCCCCCAACCCACGACAGTGAAAGAGATGCAAAAATTCCTTTGGTTGTGTAACTACTGCAGGGTATGGATATATGATTATGCGGCCTGTACAAGGCCACTTTTACAGGGTCTTAAGGAGGCACAAAAGACTGATAATAAGGTGCTATGGACTGAAGAAATGTTAAGCCAGGCCTCCTCACCTGAGGGAACTCTTTCTCTGGATGCACCCCTCTGCTGATAGCAACAATAACCAGACAGAAGAGTGGATCGAATGAAAGAGCGTGGAGAAGAGACCGCTATTACCCAAGCAGCCAAGGAAAATAGTCAGTGGTTAACGAGAATCAGAATCTCAAGATATAGCAACCCAGCAAGCTCACTAATTACCCTGAATGAAGGACTTGAGGCTAAAGTGGAAGACCGCTTGGGTGTGGGCCAGGAGATTAGGTATTAAGAATAAGGTACAGTCAGTATATGGACTCTAGCTACCAGCAAAACAAAGAGATATAAGAGCACCCTTACTGTGGAACTGACAAAGAACTGGATATGGAAATCCGGTGGATTGAGGGAGAGCAAAAACGAATGGTATAAATATTTTTAAAATGGTAGGTTAGTAGGGAAGATTCACCCAAGCAGAGCGTCAGGAAAGCCCACTGTTCCGGTTGCAACGAGGAGTCCGATGACTGGAAGAGTTGGGACAAGCAAGGAGTCAGTAATCCATGAGAGACAGGAAGTCTGAACCGGCGGTAGTCAAAAGGCAGTCCATAAACAGGTGCAGGTCGGTACACAGCGATGCAGGCAAGTAGACAACGGCAGGCGAAAGGCAGTCCGTAAAGCAGGTACAGGTCGGAACACAGCGAGGCAGGCAAGTACACAATGGCAGGCGAAAGGCAGTCCGTAAAGCAGGCACAGGTAGAGGTAGGCAAATAAAAATGGCAGGCGAAAGGCAGTCCGTAAAGCAGGCACAGGTTGGAACTGGGAAATCAATGCAGCTTCACTGATAGGCAGAAGAAAGTCAGGGAAAAACAGGCGGGGGTCGTCAGGAGGAATAAAGTACAGATCCAGAAGCACACGCTGTCGGAATGAGCAAAGTAAATCGGAAGCAGTGATGACCTGGCAAGAGTGTCTCGTATGTGCGTTGGGGGCGTCTCCTCGTAGGCGCAACAGCTGAAGCTGCCATGTGACCACTTTGGGTGACGTGACGCGAGTACCTAGAGTAACACCTTGCAAGGCACACGGCGGCCGAAGCCCGTCTCCAGGGCAACCGCCAACGCTGCAAGAACAGGGCAGCTGAATTATGATGGCGTGTTGTAACAGGGGTTTTTGGAGTAGTGCGCCGGAGCCAAGAATGGGAACGGAGACCGGAAACCGTAACAAAGGGCAGACGGGTCCCCAGTACAGCGCGCCACACTCTTAGACAAACTCATCTTTGCACTATCTCAACCTTCTGTCATGTCGGTCGTCAAGTGCGCCACCCACACTAATAACACTGACGAGGTGTCACTCGGAAACGCTGCTGCAGACACCTCGGCCAAACTTGCAGCCTCCCAGTTCCCAATGTAACCGAATATGTCCTCATGACACCTGCCACTGATCAACACCCCGACGGCTACAATGCCCTGCCCTTTGTGCAAATTATTGAAGTACAGGGGAGCGCCCCAGATGAGGAGAAGCAATTGTGGATGAAAGTAGGTTGCACACAATCCCCTATAGATCTTTTGTGGAGGCAGGAAAGCACTTGTAGATAGTAATGCCACACAACCTGATTGTGACAGCATTTGATCAGCTCCATCAACCCTTCCACAGCTCCAAACACCATATTGCTGCTGACATAGAGGAGGATTGGTTTGTTCCAAATCTCCAGGAACACTTAACAAGCACATGGTTCTTAGGTGCACCACGTGTCAAAGTTTCAGTACAGGCATGACCCTACGAACATTAAGAGGCACCCTACCCCACCCCACTGGACCGTTCAGTGAGTTACATATCGACTATGCCGACATGGGAGAAAGATGCAGCGGGTCTAGATAGTTGATTGTCGTTGTCTATCCCTTCTCACGTTGGTTGGAGGCAGGTCCATGTGCTCCTCCAGAGGCCAAATGCGCAGCCACATTTCTGGTCCGTGAAGTGTCCCCCCGACGGGGAGTGTGCGATGTGTTAAGATCAGATAATGGCACACACTTTTTCAATGTATTATTTAAGGATATTGCTGCACTACTGGGCATCAAACACGGATGTGTACGATTTATCACCCTCAGGCCAACTGGGTAGTGGAGAGGATCAACAGACTACTAAAGAGTAAACTATCTCAGATTTGCACCACGTTAAAGAAAAACTGGGTGCATTGTCTACCTTGGCCCTGTTCAGGTTGCGCACACAGCCCAGCAAGGACCACCATCTATAACCCGGTGTCCGGTCAAAGTTTCGACTCAAAAGGGCCGAATGACAAAAGGGTTTTTTTGCTTTAGTATAGTTAAAAAAAGGTGTTTTTACACCAAAAACAGGGTTTCGGGGGGGAAACCCCTAAAAAAAAAAAATCAATCTTTTTTTTCGGTCGAATTGACTCGACCCTTTTGTTATTCGACCCTTTTGAGTCGAAACTTTGACCTATAACCCTATAACCCCATGAGGTTGTAACGGGCCATCGCATGCAAACACCAATATCTCCTATCAGAAAAGCGCCAGACGTGCAAAGGGCTGCATCGGTTCTAGGAGACAAGTTTAAAGACTATTTGATGAACTTAGCATGTGCCATTAAATGTATTTCCCGACAGATCACACCACCACGATCAGGAGAAGTCCCAGATTCCACAGCTGACTTCACGACTGACGTGTCTGCGTTTGGTTCTTTTTCCGAAGGTAGAACAGCCCCCGGTTCAATGGACCCTTTGAAGTGGTCTATTCCCCTCCTCTTGCCGTCAAAGTGAAGGGCCTCTGGTACTGGATCCACTTGTCTGACGTCCGGAAGGCCCCTCCAGACGCTGCACCAGCACTTTCAAAATTGCCAGTGGGCTTCTACCTCACTTCCTTTTCCCACTGCCATAGTTCAAAATACAGTTTCACATGCTCCCCAAACGCATGCACACCCAAAAAGCTGCTACAACTCCCAAGATTAGATTTGCAGGCGCTCTCTTGCACTTCTCTCTCTCTCTCTCTCACCCTCTTTCTCTCACTCTCTCTTTGTGTGCATACATTTTGCCTTTCAGATTCGTCGACAGCATGGAAACAATGTCCTCGATGAACTGAATATATGAGCAAATGGCTCCAGCACATTTAAATCACTAAATATACGTTAGAAAGCGTTATGATTTTGATGTTGGGGCTAGATTTTTGTATTCTTATATGTGTGCTATGCATCTTGTAGCTATTGCATTTGTCATTTCCATGGTTAGCTTGGGAATGTATTTAGTAGGCATTTTTATATTAAAGAGGTAGCCGGGGTGGATTACTTACCAGTTATCTTCATTACTCCTAGTCCTGCTCTTCCTCGTCCCATAACTCACATATGAGGTGTCCTACCTCCCCCAGGAAGCCCTCTTCTATTTATTTTGCTCTTAGGTCCCCACCCCATGGGGATATAACACCACCTCCAACTTGGCCATCTGAGTTACCTAAACCAAGCCAATTCGTAATTCAGCCAGGTCGGTCGGGAGGGAGAGTTGGGACTCTAGAACTGAGACTAGGAAGAGTAGAACTAGGAGTAATGACTTTTACCTGTAAACAATCCCCCCCATTAGCTCCACATGCCTCTTCCTCGTTCCAGTACTCATATTTGAGGAATACCAAAGGCATGTGCTGAATGATGAAGGAACACACAACCAGGAGAAAACATGCATCCCATCATCAATCCATTGAGAGTAAAAAACGCAGCCGACAGCAGGAATCTCAATACCAACCACAGAACCCTGTCACCAAAGGCACTTTCCCTCGCTCTGCGAAGAGCAAGGCGACAGTGCTGCATACATGCCAACATTCAGATGCACCTGGGAGGGAGATTTTCACAGGGAAATCGGGAGACGCATATTTCCCCATAGGACTGCATTGGGGCTACAGTTATTTTAGGTGGGAGACTGTAAAAAATAGCAATATTTTTCACCTCAAAATCATGAGTCTCCCACCTAAATTGGGAGGGTTGGCTTGTATGGTGCTGCGGATCACCCAAGCAGTTGTCCCATAGAACCCCTCAATGAAAAACCCCAGCACCTCTGCCCAGGAGGCAGCCACTGCAACAGAAGACCCACCCAGAATGCCCAAGGGGGAAGGAGCACCAACAGACAGAAAAGCCAAGAAACCAGCCGTCCACAACCCATAGCTCTCAACTCACACACTTTTGGCAGATGTCACCCGCCTTGTAAAGAGCTGACTCACCCGCCAAGCCTCCTGCACGCCCATTCATTGCAATGGGCGTCTCACCCGCCAAAAACAAAATCGGGTGATTTCACCCGCCTTTGCAACACAAATGGTTGAGAGCTATGACAACCATCTATGAATGCATAGCTCTCAAGCATTTGTGTCGAAAAGGGCAGGTGAAATCACCCGATTTTGTTTTTGGCGGGTGAGACCCCAATTGCAATGAATGGGCCTGCAGGAGGCTTGGCGGGTGACTCAGCACTTTACAAGGTGGGGCCAAAAGCGTGTGAGTTGAGAGCTATGTGAATGGTAGGAACAGAGGCCCGAAGAAGGCCTCCCAAAGCAACAAAGAGACTGCCAGCTCCTTGAAAGGGTTGCAGGGTTCAAGAAGCCAAAGATCAAAGGAGAGTGACTCATCCAGGGGCCAAGGACTAGTTGGCCCCCGGGACAGTTGGGCGACAGGAAATGCTTTAAAATACGATACATATAAGAAATGGAAACAAGAGATACTAAATTTCAGAAACATGTACATATATCCTGTTGTTTTAACACAATATGTCTGTGTTCTTTCTATGTATGTTTATGCTGTTGTTATGGTTCTTACTTTTGAGTCCTATCCACTCCGTTTTAGTCGTGCGCTTGTTTTTTCTGCTTATTTGGATGGCAGTCAGCTTGTTTTGGGGCTTTTTCGGAAGGGAAATCAGCTTAGTTTTTCCTTCCGACCTGGCAACAATGATATAGTACGACTAACCATTTTAAAAATGTAAGAGCTCTCTGTACAGTTAGTAACGCAAGGGTCAAGAATGAAATTACCGGTGTCCTTAAAACTAACGCCCATAACCCCTTTTGTGACGTATCTGGTCGTGATTGTGATGTAGAAATGGAGTGTGTAAAGGTCGCCATGTTCTAAATAATTCTTTATTAGCACTCTGGGGGCAAGGCTATACAATGATCGAATGGAGACGTGTCACGTGAACGACATATTATGGCCAGGCAAACAAACACGCTTCAAACCACGGAAAATTGACGTTTGACTGACCCCACGAAAGACAAGGCCACAGTGTTTATGAGCGCACTGACGTGATGACGGCATCACGTATACGCACTTGGATGTTAGGACAACGCTGTAGAATTTTCCAGCTGTCGCTGCCACCCCGCGGGCGTTCATGGGACCCGGGTTGCGTATGAGACGTCGTTTGTGCCAGAGTCGTTTCGTTTAGAGGGGGAGCGAATTTACCAACTCCCTGCAGTAAGACACAGGTAACCGGTTACGTTTAAGGCATTTCTCTTTATCCGTCATCATCCTCCTTGCCACCCAGCCACGTAGTGCCTGCTGACAGGGTTATCAGAAACACTAGGTTCTAGACAGTTCAGAAGTGAGTGGGTGCCAGTTGCACATTGTAGTGCTAACAGAGTGTTCCTTAATTAAGGCTCTTGTTCCTTAATTAAGGCTCTTTAACACAACGCGGACGTCCTCATACATAACATTGTTATAGGATCTTAAAAGTGGATATCGCGAGAACAGTGTATCTGCCGTAAAACATGGCCGCCTTGTCTACTCACAAAAGAAGGAGACTCAAGCTTGCAGCCGGCGTGCCTTTCCGTTTTTCAGATTATACGTCTTTCTCACTGTAGGGTCTAGTTCTTGCATAATGCTATGTTGTTTATAAACCGGCGAAGCTACAATTGTTTCGTGTGTTGCAATTAATACGTTTTAAGTGTTCAGGTGTACGAGCTGAGGGGGTGTCGGTATTTGTAATCTGGATGTTTGTGAGTTTAAATGTATTTTCTGCAATGTTATTAAATGTTAGGTGGGAGATTAGCTGAAGGGCAACGCACACGCCCTGGAAAAAAGACTACACGGAGCAGTACGGGTTTGATCGCTGGTCGACATGAAGCACAAAAACAATTGTAATGTTCCGTTTCATTGTGCAAATGCTAATGCAGGTCAGGATGAATTTTGAATCATGTATGTACTGGATTTATAGTATAGGACACAGGTCTTCGAACTTGTGGGGCTGATCCCCCGATAGAGTTCCCCGAAGGATGGCCGTGAGGCTCTTAAAAAAGGGCTACGGTGACCACTTTCAATAGACCTACAGTATCGTAACTAAATTACAACTTTTTTTTGTTTGTGGGAAACTTGAATGTCGCCTCACCTGTTATTAAAAATCCTACACCTCCGTATCGGGTTACCCATATATTTTTTTTAAAAAATACTTATTTATTTAGCTTGGCAGTACAAAAACAGCAACATTCAAGGCAAGTACAATCCGAGGCGGTGCAGGTAATACAGATATGTAGAGCCAATTCACAACTAGATTATACACAAGGGGTGGGTGCGGGGTTGAAGAGTCCACAGTTCAGGAGGCGGAGGGGCAGGGGGAGGGAAGTGGAGATGCAGCGTCTGAAGCAGCTTCTGTGGAAGACATGTATGACTGAAACTTTGACCAAATGTCTCTGGATTCTTCAGTATCTGAGGCCCATGTGACTTCCCTGAGCCACTGCGCATGGGTAGGTGGTGCAGGCCGAAGCCAGCAGAGTAAAATGGAGCGTACTGCGAGTAGCATGCAGAGGCCAGCCAGTTTTTTGGAGTTCCGGTGGAGTTCAGGAAAGTCGTGGAAGAGACACCTCATTGGGGATGGAGTGATTGGGTGCTCAAGAACAGTTGACATGGTAGAACATACTTCACTCCAAAATGGGGCGAGACGGGGGCAGGACCAGATCATGTGTACATAGACTGCATTATCACAGACACTTCTAGGGCATCTTGGGGAGAGGTCATTTGATACATGATTAAGTCTATTCGGGGTACAGTGATATCTGTGAAGCACCTTAAACTGAATCAGCTTGAAACGGGAGTTGAGGGATACCCCATGGATACGTGCACACATATGGGCCCCATCGTTCGTCTCCATCCCAAGGTCACCCTCCCAATGCGTGTCTCAATTTAGTGAATGCAGGGGCAGATCTGGCTTGGACCAGGGTATAGTCTGGATAATTTACCCCTCGTGGGAGTGGGGGCAGCTAGCTCCGCAAATGCAGGATCATCTGGTGGTATCGCTGGGAAAGTGGGGTAGTTGCGTTTAAAGAGTTTCCGGAGGGACGAGTACTGGAGCCATACGGATGGTTTCCGTCTCAGAGAAAATGGAAGGTTTGGCCATTCTATAAATCTGCCCTGTTCAAAGATATCCCGGAGCAGTTCATATTTGGCCTTAGCCCATCGGCGCACGATGAGCAGTGGTACATGCGGGACCTCCGGAACGAAGTTCCAAAGTGGTAGTTTACCATAAAAGGGGTGGGCGGTGCCTAGTAATTGCCACGTCTTAGAGCCCGGGAGGTACAAGCCACCGGGTTAAGTGAGTCCAGGACTGTCGGCATGGGTGTGATATCTAGGGAGCGAATCTCACGGTCGCTGACTGTCAACCTTTCAAGCCTGACATGGGGAGGGGGGTCCGATGTGTTGAACCAATGCGAAGCAAATTGGATTTGCACTACCAACCAGTATTTGAGTAAATCGGGGGCACCAAAGCCACCACCCTCCATTGGGGTGGTCAAGGTCCTGAGCTTAAGTCGAACCACGCCTGAGTGCCACAAAAAAGCGTTAAGAGTGCGAGTCAACGCTTGGAAGAACCCCTCGCTAGGCCACTGGGGGATGTTGGTGAACCTATACAGAAGCTGGGGTAATACCACCATCTTTAGTATCCCTATCCTACCCGCCAGGGAAATCGTGAGTCTGCTCCAGCCTAGTGTCTTTGCTGCAAGGCTTGTGAGGTATTTTTGATGATTTTCTTCGAAAACCAGTTCAAACTGACGAGCCACTTCTATGCCAAGTGAGGTGAACTTTAGCTGGGCCCATGTGAATCCCAGGGTGTTGGGGGCGGGGGGGGGTGGGGGGGGGGGCTTGGTGGACGTGTGCAGTCAGTGAGCGGGAAAAGGGTGGACTTGGAACAGTTCACTTTGAATCCGTAAATGCCCCCAGAATGGATAACATCTTCCAATATTGGAGCTAAATTGGTGGCAGGGGAGCGGATGAAAAGAAGGGCATCATCAGCATATCGGGAGACTAGATCCGACTGGCCAGCAGTACGCAAGCCTCTGTGTGCGTGGGATTGGCTCAGCATGTCCGCAAATGGTTCCATTGCTATGGCGAAAACCAGGGGGGAGAAGCGGCAGCCCTGCCTCGTCCCTCTAGCAATTTGGAAAAGGGGAGAGCATCGATCTTCAGTACGGACCCTGGCAACCGGGTCGGAGTATAGCATCCTGACCCAGGAGAGAGAACCGGGGCCGAACTGCATTTTTCAAGAACCCGCCAGAGGTACTTCCATGAAACGGTCAAATGCTTTTTGCATATCCAGTGTGGCAGCTACTGCGTAAACATTTGGGTTGATCCTACTTATTATGTTGAAGAGTCGCCTCAAGTTCAGGGAGGTGGAGCGTCCCGGAATAAAATCTGCTTGTTCAGGGTGAATAATGTGTGGCATGTAAGGGGCCAGCCGTAGGGCCAATGATTTGGTGTAGATTTTGACGTCGCAATTAATAAGCGAATGTGGACGGTACGAGCCACATTGGGGGGGGGGGGGTCACCCATATTTGAATTCATAATCTCAGATGCATCTGTATATGGCTGAGTCCAATCCTTTATTTTCTGGAAACTAATCCAGGACATGCTCAAAAGAGTCTTTATTTCCTTGCAAGATGGTTCCCCTTTTTTGTAAGTACAGGATAACTGTTCTTCCCAATACCCAGCCTCTTGATAAAGTTGATATTTATAAGAACTTTTACTCTCGACAGACCTCACCCCGTGCTCTCAAAACCCCCTCCACCCCACCCTCTCAAACTAAGTTGGAAGCGTACCCGCCTCTGCTATACAACGTAAAGGGTGGACCTACAAGGAAATTTACAGTGATGGCCAGGACGAGGGCTTTCCTGCGACTCTACCTTTCCTCCATATTTCCCAAAAGGGGTTGCTTCCTACCTATTTGGTAAGTATTCTTTTGGCGCGCACCGAGGAGTTCCGGGAGAGTGCTGTTTGGGCTGGGAGGACTGCCTTTGTCTTACTGAAGCTGCGTATTCTGGATACCCGCCATGACGGGTGGAGGGTTCCGACATATTGACAACAGATGTATTGTCATTAAAAGGGTTTACTATTGAGCTCAACTCAAGTTGACCATCTGAGCGGCTCACATTTAAATAAACCCCCAGTATTCTGTACGGGGGTGGTTTCGCTCTTGGCTGTGCATATGGGTAAGTGTGAAGGTGAAAGTAATAACTTGAGTGCATCTGCTGTCCCAACAATTTGCAAAACTCGTCTGTGTTAATTAATGAAGCGTGTGTAACCCTGTGGTAGCTGTGATATAAAAACTTGCAAGATGTGATGTGTATGGAATGTACTACTCAGACCAGGCACATGTTTGACATTAGCAACGTACCTCCCCCTTCTACTGGATATCCTAAAGGTAAATCTCCCCTCCACCCCCCACAGATAACGGCTCCTGTTTTACAAAGAACATCTGAACATGTTTCAAAAGATAAAATGGTGATCCAGATATAAATGGGGCAGGCATGGGGGACTACTAGATGGGGGTCTTCAATCGAATGGGAATACAATGGGAAAAAAATGTTTTTTTAAAAATGGTAACTATCCTGGATAATGCTCTAAAATACTTCCTCTAGGAAGTTTGAGGAAACGGGGATGGTCAGATTGCCCAACACTACATTGAGCCACACAACTCCTCATTGGAGACTTGATGAGGCGTTGAAAAATAGCAATAGATATACATCATGCACAATGGTGAAAGGTAACTTTAAAATCTTAATTAAAAAAACTCCCTCTAACGATAAAACCCTGGGGGAATATCCAGACTGAGGGTGTTATGAGGTCATATGCATATGACCCATAGTCGCTATACCAAGCTCAGGTGGAGGGGGGCGGGGACAAGTACTATTAATGAGTCCTCTGGTTATCATCCCAAAGATATACTTCATCTGATTCCATCATTAAAGATAAGATCAAGCAGATATTATGATGGGGGGAAAAGATGCCAGATTAGCCCTGTTCATTCAGATAACCCAGACCACATACCAGCGGTTGAGCTGCGCTACCCACAACCGGCAGTCTGGGGAGCTATTACGGCTGGTGATCCCAGGGCAGGTGTGGCAAGCTTGGAACAGCCCTTCAAAGTGGGCAGGGCAGTCGGACTGCGCATGCGCGAGCCGCGCATGAAGAGCTAATAGTCTCGGGCTCCCGGCGGCCGCAGAATATATCCTGTAATTATTCCGTACATCGGAACCACCCGACCCCAAGTCACAGCACCCCGGTGGCGGACGTCCCCAGGCAACAATAGCTGCGCCTGGGGCGAAATCGGTCTCGGAAAGGCGAAGAACGCGACCCTGGAGTCGCTGGGGCGAGACTTGCCGCCATTGCCGCGCGGCTACAGAGCGGCCGCTCTTCCCCCCCCCCCCCCCCCCGAGCCATCGAGGTGCGGGCACTTCATAGAAGGCAGAAAACGGCCCGGACCGACACCTACAGCCCGGAGCCCCTCTCTCTCCGAGCCACGCAAGACAGCCAGACGCCTACCCACGCTGCTGGGCCGGACAGGACGGCATAGGAGTGGAAGAGGACGGGGACGAGACACGAAGCGGAGATCTCTCCGCCCCTCCCCCTCCAGCCACTGGGGAGACAGCAGCGTCCGGGGTTGAGCCGCGACACAGACACGGGCAACACGGTGTCGCGCTCCCCCCAACAATACTGACAAGGTACGTGGGACCTCTTTCCCCCCCCACCCCCCCGCACAAAGGAAGGGGCACAGCCCCCCCCCCCACGACAACAACGGAGATGAGTGAAGGGGATTGAAGGCGCTCTCCGCTCCCACCTCTAGGAGCACCCTGTACTGGTGACTGGGCGCATAACCTCACCCCCACACTGCGAAAGGGCTTCAAAGGCCCGGAAGACTGGCCACAAAGCAGCAACCATGGGACACGATTGTTGGGGGCACGAAGGCCCCTGTTGCAGGACCCATAGCCCCATTGGCAAAAGTTTCTGGACACACAACCCACAAGGGGGAACAACTCCTAGTGGAGACGAACATTGGGGCAGCCCCCCCCCCCCCCCGGCTGCAGATCAAGGGCCTCGGGCACCATTACCGTTGGGAGACTGGGCGTCACCCTACAACCAGGTTCCTGGGAGGATAATACTCCTACAGAAGTGCACGCGGTGGGGTGTGCGTGACTGGCTCCGGAGACAGCGCCCCTCTGCGCTTCAATCCACTCAACAATACGCATTCGAGACGGTGGGCACGGTCCTCACGTGTACGCCCCTACCAGTGTTTCGAAACAGACAGAGTGGCAAAAGATAGACGACCGGCGAGCCCACCCCGACTTGGTGCCCTCGGCGATCCCCGCGGGGCATCCACACGACCCACCCGGGCCTAAATCCTCACATAAAACACCGGCTCGGCCATGGGCAAAGACAAGGTCAAGCGACAAACCCTGCAGAGTAAAATGGACCTTTACACCGTGGAGGCCCCCTCCCGCCAGGAGACACAAAACCCGGCGGAAGCAGGCAACATGGAAGGAACTCGGGACCCCCAACTCTCCCTGAATGACTTAATGAAGGCAATTGGGGACTCGAGAACCTTGCTGGAACTTAAAATAGGAGGTGTCTCCACGGAAGTATCTCTCCTTCGCCAGGATCTCCGCAACCTGTCGTCCAGGGTCGGAGAAGCGGAACAAAGGGTGTCGGATACAGAAGATAATGTCCGCCAGCTGGAACAACAACAACTAGCCATAATCGGCCAGAAAATTAACCCAACTGGAATACCGGGGCGAAGACAGTGAGGGCAGAGCACGCCGCAACAACCTCAGGATTCTCGGGATCCCGGAAAGAGAGGAAGGCCCTAGTGTTGAACTTTTCCTGGAGGACTGGCTACCTCATGTCTTTGCCCCCAAGAAATTGTCGAAATTCTTCTCTATCGAGAGAGCACATAGGGTACCCACTGGGAGACCCACCCCAGGAGCCCCGCCTAGAACAATAATATCACGCCTCCTCAACTACCGGGACCGAGACGCTATCCTGCAGATGGCACGGGCCTCCGGCCCAATCACATACAACGGCTATAGAGTGGGGTTTTTCCCGGACTATACCAAAGAGGTCCAGAAGGCCCGCCAGTCAGAGTTTGCTCTCTTCTTCCCGGCGATACTCAAGGTCCACCACGAGGGCACGACCCATTTATTCCACAATCCGAAAGAAGCATGGGACTGGCTTGAAACGCAGATCCTCAATGGGCCCATGACCCGACGCTCGCCCTCCGGACCGCCTATGTGCAAACCCGGGCCCGGGCAGCGCTCGCCACCTTTCACCCGGACAGACTCGGAAACCGCATTGCCACAGCATCCCACCCAAAACACCACTGAGAACGGATGAGGTCTGGGCACCATAGAACCAAACTGGCTACGTGACAACACGGAAACTACATCATTGCGGCCGCCACCGTTCAGGTACCGCAGTCTCCACAAGGGCTACCACCCTAGGTCGGGTCATCCCGATGCGGTTCAAGTTCACCACGTTATAAGTTCAATGTTTGGGCGACAGGTTCTCCCAGTGGGGGGGGGGGGGCGGGGAGTACAGGGTGGGGGGAGTTTTGGGAAACCGAGGAAACAGAATCACGAGAAAAGAAAGATGGAAACCAACATGAACAGACAAGGCAAACAAATACTGTTCCGGGCCAGGACCAGAGACACAAGTGTCTACCAGCCTTCAGGCGCTCCAGTGCGAAGCGGCCCCCGGATGGCCCCCCCGGGAGAAAAACGATACACGTCCCTGTGGGGAAAAAGGCAACGGCCACTAATCCTCCCTGCTGCCACGCCAAATAGACTCACGCAGACAGGATGAACTCCAACAAGCTGACAATACTGTCCTGGAACGTCAATGGCCTCGGCTCTAGCATAAAGCGGAGACTGGTGCTCCAGTACCTAAACCGACACTCCCCGGACATTGCCCTCTTAAATGAAACGCACTTGATAGGCATAAAGTCCAACTTTTTCAAAAGGTCCAACTACTCGAATGTCTATCATGCCGGATTCACGAAAGGAGCCAGGGGCACAATGATTCTCGTTCACAAGAGAGTCCCTCTCCAGGTTAGGAAGATCAGGGCGGACCCCCGGGGTCGCTATGTATTGATGCTAGCGGACATCTGGGGCGAGGAAATGGGGCCTGGCAGCAATCTATGCCCCCCCCCCCATGCTGACAAAAGAACTGCTCGCCGAGCTTCAGAGCTTGCTCCTGGAGGAGGAGGCTGATGTGTGGGTGCTCGGAGGGGACTTTAACGAAGTAATGGACATGACAGTCGACAGAACCTGTAGGCGAGCTGGAACAGGTCCCATCTCCACGCCGCTCGCCAGGTTCGCCGAGGCTTCAGAAATGGTGGACGCGTGGCGCACACTTCATGGAGACAAGGCAGGGTTCCCCTTCTACTCTTGTGTCCACAAATCCTTCTCCAGGATCGACTACGCCTTCGTCCCCCGCAACGTGACCCACAGGCTTCTCAACGCTGCATTCCTCGCGAGAGGAATTTTGGACCACTCCCCGTTTCTTTTAACTCTCAAAAAATCCTCCTGTCGCCCGGATCGTAATTGGCGCCTAAATACATACCATCTCCGTCTCCCTGAAATTGCAGAGGAGCTAGAAAAGAGGACAACGGAATGCTTCGAAATTAATGAGGGCTCGATGGACTGCCCGATCTGGGAGGCATACAAAACAGTCCTACGAGGGGAGGTTATTTCCACGGTTTCCGCCTACCAACAACGTCAAGTCCAGAAGATCAGGGAAGCAGAAACACGCGTCCTGGAGTGTGAGCGACAAATCCTTATACAAAACACCCAAGAAACAAAGGAAGCGATGCTCACGGCGAAGGACGCCCTCAGTAACCTGTCCCTAGACCACGCACGAACTGCCCACCAATTAGTCCGGAGCCAAATATACGAAGGGGGCGACAAAGCTAACAAGACTCTGGCCTGGTTGGAGAGACGCGAGCAAAGCAGGGGACATGTAAGGGCAATCGGATCGCCGGATGGGACATTGTTGACAGAAGACTCGGATATCGTCGAGGCATTCACCACCTATTATAAAAATCTCTATACCCCACCTATTGGGAATCCATCAGTTGAACCCTCTTGATACCTCGACCACATCGAGATTCCGATACTCCCGCAGCACCAATCTGATCTCCTGAATGCGGACATCACTGACACCGAGGTACAAGATGCACTGGCGCAACTCCAACCCGGGAAAACTACGGGCCCTAAAGGGTTCCCAACTGAAACGTGGAAGTGCCTCGGAGGCATGTTACCTGTCCACATGCAACGCATGTTTGTACGCAGCAAGGAACTAGGAGCCATTCCCCCAGACCTCAGGAAGGCATGCATAGTTGTCATACATAAGCCTGGGAAACCCTCGGAGGAATGTGCCTCCTATCGTCCGATATCCTTGATCAATGGCGAAGCGAAGGTTCTTGCCAAAACACTTGCTAACAGACTGCTGCAAGTGATCGAGACCCTCGTCCACCCGGACCAATGCGGTTTTATGCCCAACAAATCAACTCGGATGAACCTACGCAGAGTCCAATTGGCACTGTCCAGGGCAAAGGAAATACCAGCCCCACTCGCCCTCCTGGCGGTGGACTTCGAAAAAGGTTTTGACTCTGTGGGGTGGGATGCTTTGTGGGAGATCATGGCTAGGATGAATCTGGGGCAGACATTTATATCTTGGGTAAAACTTTTATATGCATCCCCGGAAGCCACGGTGAGGGTGAACGGTAGGTCCTCCCAACCTTTCCCCCTGGGTCGGGGCACGAGACAGGGATGCCCGCTGTCCCCACTCCTCTTCCTCCTTGCCATTGAGCCGCTAGCGATTGAGCTTGGAGTTAACACCAACTGGACTGGTTTCGCCTGGCCGGGAGGGGGAGAAGACAGTCTTTCGCTCTATGCGGACGACCTGCTCTTATACCTCAGTAACCCGAGTATCTCATGCCCGGTGGTCTCCCGCATACTCTGGGAATATCAGTACTTTGCAGGCCTGAAGGTTAATGAGGCCAAAACCATCTTCTTCCCGATCCAGGGTGGCGAATCGGCGATCCCGGAGACCTGCCCATATCACGTCTCTATCAGGGAACTCAAATACTTGGGTATACGGCTTGACCCGACGCTCGATGGGTTCCCCTGGCTTAATATACAACTTGTCATAGAGCGGTTCAACAGAGGCGCCCCCCATTGGCAATCTCTTCCCCTATCGCTAATGGGCCGAGCCGCATTATTCAAAATGATGACCCTTCCCAGACTATTGTATGTCCTCCAAAATGCCCCATTCCCCATCCCCCGAGAAACATTCGCACTCGTTGACAAGAACCTCCGCACACTGCTATGGGGCGGGAAACAATCCAGGATTGCCCTTGTACGCTCCAGAGATCGGTGTGGGAGGGAGGCATCGGTTTACCCTGTATACGCACCTTATTACCTGGCCACACAGATAGGGGTGGTGAATGACTGGATCCACGTGGATCCCACACTTCCACACACCCGAATAGAGCTGGAGACCATGTCCTCGCTAACACCGCTCCAAATCCTCTACGCCACCCACGATCAACTCCCGATGCTACCCAAAATGACCCACCACATCCGGTGCGCATGGCGGGCCGCACACAAACTAATCGGCTGGGAAGAACAGCCAACACCGTTACAACCCATATGGCACAATGCGCTCCTCCCGGAACTAGTGAAAATGGGCTCCTTCGGTCACTGGCTGGCAAAAGGAATACATACATTAGCACACGTGATACAAGAGGGCCACCTTCTGAGCTTCGAGACCATGCGCGAACAATTTGACCTGGCACCCATGGACCGGTTTCGGCATGCGCAACTGTCCCATGCCATCCGCACCCAATTCCCCGACACTACGGTCGTACCTCCCTGTTCTCCCATCGAGACCAATATCCTTCCACAGCACATCTCCTCTAGGGTCACTTCCACTCTCTATCAGGCCCTTAACTCATTCGGGGCTACACAACTCGACGGGCGAAGGGCAAAGTGGGAAAGGGATCTGGGCCCCCTGGAACCTGAAGATTGGGTGGAGGCGTTAATGTCCCCAAGAGAAATTGGAATAGAATCCAAGCTCAGATTAATACAGCTGAGGATTCTCCATCGTTCATACCACTCACGCACTGCAATGGCCAGATGGGGGGGAATAGAAGACGGGACATGTGTCCGTTGCAATACTGAACCCGCCACCTTCTACCATATGATATGGGACTGTCGGGCGATACAGGCCTTCTGGGTGGGCTGTGTCAACACAATCTCTGCCGCTCTGGTGACACCAATCCCTAGGGACCCCAAGATGATACTCTTGGGCATTGGGCGTGAAGTAGACCTGTCCAAATATGAAAAAATGTTCTTGGCAATTGCATTGGGGGCAGGCAAAAGACTTATTGCGGCCAATTGGGGATCTGCCGAACCATTGAGCCTGAACCGTTGGAGCAATGTGTTGGACAGGTGCGCTACCTTAGAGCGCCGGATCTATAATGCAAGGGGCTGTCCCCGCAAATTCGAAAAAATATGCGGTAAATGGCTACACGCTCATGGAGCCCCGCAGGTGGGGGTACACCGGCAACGCTGCTAACATTGTTTGCCTGCCATGTCCTACTGTTGTCTTGCGGTCCTCGTCCCTACAGGCCCTGTTGCTATGGATAATTGCCTTCAACGTGTACACTGCTGATTCATGTCTTATTCATGTACGTTTCTCTGTTATGTGGTTAAAAAATTCAATAAACGGAGTTTAAAAAAAAAAAAGTGGGCAGGGCAGTCAACCTAAGTTAGTACTAACATGAGTAGTGGGGAAGTAAGGCAGACTGTAGACTCCGAACAGGAGGATGGCCGTCCTGTGTGGGGTAGGCAACCTCTGAAGGAGTTTTTAAATATCCCATTGGGTAAAAATGAGACCATCTCTCTTTAAGGAACCAACATTTCAGGAATATCCAAGCGTAACTTTCAACTATATGTTTGATACCGGTGGTCTGAGTTATTTAACTAGAAGAATAATACTGGCACTATTTAATGAAATTCCATCTTTTAGACTATTGACATCTAAAGATATCAAATTGGTGGATGGACTTCATACATTGATGTGATCTGATTGTCAGACTAATCTCCTCTAGAATGGTCTATGAAATTCTCCTAAATGAAACTGAAAATCTTTTTAAATTGGGCTATGATTTAAGGCCCTGTGACATCTAAATCAAACATGGGGCCAAGGATGAAATGGGGGGGGGGGGGGGGAGGAATGATTCCTTCTAACAAAATCTCATTAAATGATAGATCTGGAAGAGGGCCCTGTGAGATCTAAATCAAACATGGGGACAAGGATGAAATGGGGGGGGGGGGGAATTATTCCTTCTAACAATCTCATTAAATGATAGATCTGGAAGAGGGCGTGACAAACTCAATGTTCAAAATGTGTATAATTGGAGGTGGCTTGCTTTCTCTAAAAATCTATTTCACAGCTGAATGACATGAAAGCAAAGCTTTACCGTAAGAAGGTTTTTGACCTTACTCTCCTGAAATGTCTGGCTGTTTTCCACATTTTGTACTGACAAAAGTTTGTGGACATCTCTGAAATTACTCCCTTTTTTGTCTCCGAGAAACGTGGATCTCTGTCTCCCACGATTTGAAGGTTAAGATATTGTTGTGGATGCTGCTTTTCGGAGTCCACGGGGGTCTTTTTAATTGCAGTCCAACAGGGTAAGGGTATGACTGACTATTCGGTTTTATGTTAAGGTGTCCTGGTAGCCTCTGTGAAAATTGAAGGTCTCCCTAATCTTAACAACATGCTCCTATTCAATATGTATTGGGGCCCAGAGGGCAATCTGTCATCAATCCTTAGGACGATCAATCAAAAAAATCAAGGGTTGGTATTTGACCTGCCCAGCGGGACAGGTGGTGATTGCCTTGGGTTATTTTAATGCAAACTGTTCTAGTCCCTCTTCAATCAACTATGGTGCAACCAAAATTCCTCTCCAATTTAGCGTGTGGTGCGGAGAAGATGGTGAGATACTTAAATAGTGTGGTAAATCGAAAACTAATACAAGGGCATTTGTGGCGGTCGGATTTGGAGGCTTGGGACCTAAGCCATTATCATTGACTGAAGAGAAGCATGAGAACAGCTCAAATACATGGTTTGGTGTTAGATCTTCCTCTCGCATATATTATATTTTGTAACTAACACCCTTTTTGATATGAAGAGCTCTTTCAAGGTGGTTTGCACTGATCTTGTCGACCGTGCAATGCCGACCGCTGACTTCCTCTGGGACTGTCATTATAACTACCTGTTCTATAGTTCCATTATTAGGATAAATCATCAGGATAACTGTTTAAAGTGGAATGAAAAGTCTCAACTTTCAATATGTATATCTTGAATGACTTTGAGAATTCTTCCATAGACGCAAAGAATGCAATTTACACTGCGTCAGCCTTTAACCAGTATATGATATGGCATTCATAATGCGCCTATACACAAATGTTTCAAGGCGCAACAAGGCAAGGGAGGGGGAACAGAGTGAAGACGGACGATTATCCTACTATGCCAGTTGTCATTCAGATCGTGCAATTGCATGGGAAGGGGAAGGAGGAAACTGCGGGGGATAGGGGGAGAGGACCGTGCAGTACATGGGCATAATAAAATAAATAACAGTAAAAGTACGGCCAGCAGGTGGTAAGTGCAGACATCAGGTGTCAAGTGCTGGTAGTGGGACTGTAGGGATACAGAAAACCGTCACCAAGTGCGGGAGTTGCCAGGAAGGCAGTGCAGGGGTGTGGCTGGCGGGGAGGGGACTTGGGCCCGTGATCAGAGGGCAGCCAGGAACCAGTGCAGGTTCAGTATCAGCCGGGAAGTCAGAAGGGGAGAGGAGGAGAAAAAAGCAGAAGCAAAGAGACGGGTTGAGGTGCTTCCGGGACCAGAGAGGATTCTCCTCAAGTTTCAGGGAGGCTGTTCCAGTGGGAGGCCTCAGCCGAAGAAAGAGATCTACCACCCACTCGTTGCTTGGAGAAGCGACTCACCCTGGGTGAATTGGAGGCAGATGAGCGAAGAGCTCCTTGGTGGCTTGTTGCTGAAGATGGGCCTTAAAGGCCAGGCGATAGATCTGCCAAATACACCGCCATAAATTTGATCCCAATATACAACGTAATAAAATGGCTGCTAGGAAAGAAATTAGACTTGTGAAAGCTCTGGCATGGAATGATTCTACATACACCCATATTAAGATCAAGCACATAAAACAAAGGCTGAGGAATTGGACAAAAATGTACAGGGCCAAACTTCCACAAGCAGACAGTGAGAGTATGCTATCCTCCGTGAATGAAAAATAATTCACGTTGTTTTTGGGTCCTGATTGATCTAGAAAGGACACAAAATGTAATGTTAGAGAATCCAGTCCAAGAAGTCTGTCTCTTTTTAAGAGTATTATACAAAGTAAGAATGCATTTTAAGCCTCTGGTTCTTGAAAAAGGAAGGGTACAAACTGGGTGATGTGATGAAAAGCATTTCTAGTGCCAGTCGATCAAGAGCTGGGGGACCTAATTCGCTTACAAACATGATGCAGCAGTAGATGATTTGGGCAAACACTCTGCACGCCAAATACCAGCTAGTAGGCATATCCACCTTTATAACTCTGATTTGCAGCAGCAAAAACTAACAAGAACAAGAGGATTAGGAAACTTCGATTAGCAAATCTTGATATGCCCATTCGCTTAGGTCTCATTAAGAAGGCCAAACAAGCCTATAAAAACGACTGCATCAGTTATTACAACAGGACTCTGAAACAATGCTCCAGGTTATTATGAAGGCGAATGTGGGTGCCTTCTGGCATATTGTCAATGAACAAGATAGTAACCCGGGCATTGCTTTATTGAATCCAATTGCGGAACAAGGCTGGGTGGACTTCTATTCTAACAGATTTGCCCCTTTCCCCTTGGAGGGAATTAACTGCTCTATGAATTGTGACATACCAGTCCCCTAGTCTAAATGGGCTCCCCCAATTGAGATTGACATAGTGCTAGATCTAATCCGAAAGTGTAAAAGATCTAGAGCCCCTGGCCCGAATGGGCTAACAAATAACACTTTCAAAGCTGACCCTAATCTCTCTGACCCTAATCTCTGGGCCAATCTTCTGTGCATTGAGTTTCGAGACATCTTCCGATCTGGGGTATGCCCAACCTCTTGGTCCACTGCACATGTGATCCCAATTTTCAAATGCGGCAGTAGGTCTGACCCTAAAAATTATCGGCCTATTGCTTTGATCGATGCGGATTCCAAAATCTTCTCTGCCTTTCTCCTATCGCATTTGAAGGATTGGGGGGAGGCGGGAACCATCCATCCCTGAGTCCTTTTCAAACGGGCTTCCGTAAATCCCATTCTACTAATATCAATGGGCTTGCATTCAAAGTGCATTCAGGAGGCTGCCTGGGGCTCAACTAGGGGCCCTACTTATATGGCCTCAGTTAATCTGTCGGCAGCCTTTGACTGTGTTGATCGAAACATGCTATGGCACAAACTCTTTGCTTGGGGACTACCAAGGGGCTTAATCGCCCTCTTAGAGGGGGTCTACAATAATTCGAGTGTATGAATTCGGCTAAATAAAAAGGGGGATATGCCAGCTGTGGTCCGTACACATCGTGGGGTTAGACAGGTTTGCGTTTTAGCCCCATGGGTATTTAATCAATATGTCTCTGATGCAGCAGAGTATTTGTTGAAGGAGGGTCTCTTGGCGCCAAGAATTGTCTTTGTGATGCTTATTTCGCTGGCCTATGCAGACGACTTATTATTTGCCCTAACTAAGGTGGGGTTACAGCATCTGCTGGATGTATTCGCCAACTATGCCAAGCTTAATGGGCTGAATACCAACCCTGCGAAAACCAAAATTCTTGCATTTTCCAAAGGGCGGGTTAAGAAGAAAACTAACTTCTGGAATCTGGAGGGCGTAAGAATATCTTGCTTTACTTATCTGGGCTACTACGTCGGAGCTAGTAGAGGCTCGAACGGGCAGCATCGGCTTCCCGTAAATAAAGCTAAGATACTGGCCAGGTAGGTCCTTTAAAATCGACCGCAAATATGGCTGATTTTCTATTAGATCTGCACTCGTATTTTTTTAGTGGGTAAAATAGCCCCAAAACTGATATATGGTCTAGAGTTCTGGATGGGATTGAAGGTGACATCTGGAGACTTGTCTTACTTCTTCCATATGCTGTCCATCTGGCTGCAATTTGAGTTAGGCTACATCTCCTTAAAATCCCGAGTTGATTGGAGAATGCTTGTGCTCTATGCTAAACTTAAGGGACCTATATCCAACACTCTATACAAACTTGTTGGGAATAACATTTATCAATGTGGCTTCTTAATTAAATTTGCTAAATTGTGCGGAGATATTTTGTGTAACATCAGCTCAGATTTAGAGCAGCTAATCACTAATCCTACAAAAACTAAAAAGAAGCTGTGGGACTATGATTGGTGCCAGACTATGGAGGCCTTCCATTCTTACAGCTCTGTCTCATCTGGCTCATTAACACAAGAAAAGAGGCACTCTTTTTCCAATTCTCAGGATTTTCCCTAATCGCGACCACCGACAAATCCTACTTAGATTGAGGTGGAATATTTTACCAACTCTGGATACCAAATTGAGGTGGAAACAGATTTTGGTGGCTGACAGCCTTTGTAGATTCTGCCATTTAGTTCCTGAAACGGCTAAACATCTTAATTTTGTTTTGTACACAACTTAAAACACTGAGAGATTCTTATTTGAATGTTCTTAAAGTTCTATTCTTGGGTTTATAAACTGAACTGGTACGGCAACATTGTTTGTGTATTGGAACTACTCGAGAGGGCTTGGCGCTGTCTAGTTTTATTCATAATCTTCATCTGGAACATGTGATTGTATTTATCCTGCTGTTTTAAAACATATATGTTTTAAAACATATAGTCGTCTTCCTTAGACACTATTTTCGCTATTCTAAGGGAATATATTGTATTTTTATCTGTTAATATATCAACTGTATATGCATTTTGGTATGTTTCTATCTATTCTCCTTTTTGTAAAGGTTTAATAATGCCATATACAAACAAAAAAATAAAAAATACGTGATATTTAAGGAGAATAGTTATTTGTGGGCCAGAATTATTTTTATTTTGTTTAATGATACCTTGCAGACGCAGATTACTTTATATTAATGGATGTGACTGCTATAGGTCTTCAGAGACTACTGAATAGCTATAAAGAAATATGGAATTAAACAATCTGGTTATTAATCCTAACAAAAGTGTTATCATAGATTTATAGAACTCACAAGAAATGTGCATTGACCCGGTCAATCGGTAAAATTAAGATTCAAGCTATGAATCATATGGTCTACTTGGGACTTCCAATTGTGGCTCACCCTAGCGGAGGATTCCATAGGCTCTAATTGGAAAAATAAAGCATTATTATTTAGTTATTTATATAGCGCACTAATGCACCTAGGCGCATTTCTTACAGGTACATATGATACAAGACACAATATTATAGTTACATATGATACATTTGTTATAGGCAGATTATTACAGCTAGAATGTGGTAGACGGAGGAGCAGAGGTTACAGTTGAAAGTTAGGTGAGTATAGTCATAGGATTCTTGCGAGAGAAGCCATGTTTTGGAGTTTTTTCTAAATAGATGGAAGGAGGGTTCTGTTCTTAAGGTGATTGGTAGGGTGTTTAACAATTTAGCGACTACTATCTCCAGATTTCTGGAGCTTAAACCTGGGGATCTTTAAGCAGTGAGCTTGGGCAGATCTAGTGAGACGTGCTGTAGTGTTTCGGGTGAATTTGTCAGATAGCTAGGCGCCAAGTTGGCAAGGTACTTATGTGTTGGGGATAGTTTTGTACTGTATGCTTTCGTTGACGAAGAGCCACTGGATGTTCCGTCTTGTATCCAAGATATGTTGAGACCATTGGAGGTTCAATGCTGATGGAAGGGCATTGTTTTGGACTACTTGCAACTTGTTAAGGTTGTGCTGCAACTTGTTAAGGTTGCTCGGGCCTAGGTATAGTGCATTACAATAGTCCATTTTGGAGAGAACTAAGGCTCTGCCTATGGGCGTGCAGTTAGATGTGGAGAGAAATGGTCTACATGCGTTAATTAGCTTGCAGGTGTAGGCAGTGGAGGAGGCTATTGCGTTGATTTGTCTAGTCATGGTAAGTGAGGAGTCTAGGTAGATGTTTTGACATCCTTGGATACCATTATGTTATTGCTGTCAATGTTGAAATGAGTATTGTCCGTCAAGTTTAAGTCTGGATTGCGAGCCTAATAATAGTAACTGTCTTGTCGTTGAGACATAGTCCATGCGTGGCCGTCCAGGCTTGGATGACGAGGTAGACGTTGTTTAGGACTTTGGTGTCTTTGATGTAATCTCTAGTGATAGGGATGAGTATTTGGGTGTCGTCTGCATAATTCGTGTAGATGACACCCAAATTGTCATGGTCGTCAAACAGATGTGTTGTAAATCCGTTATATAGTGTTGGTGATATGCAGGATCCCTGAGGGACACTGCATGTGACTGGGGCTGGATTAGCAGAAGCGGAGGGTGCAAAGACCCTCATGGATCGGTTATTTAGAAAGGATTGAATCCAGGTGTTTGCTTTGTCGGAGAAGTGGGCTGCTGATGAGAGGTGGTTGCTAGGACTTTGAGGATAATCAAGTCAAATGCAGCCGAAAGGTCTAATAGCAGTCACAGGGCGAGTTTGCCATTGTCTTAAGTTGTCCATTTGGATCTTGGTCAATCAAGGCTGTTTCCGTACCATGTTTTGGTCATAAGCCTGATTGTGATTTTCTAGGTGGCTCTGTATCTGCAGGTAGGCTGCTCTGTCCAGGAATTTTAAAAGAAAACGCACTGTTGTGATAGGCCTGTAGTTAGTAGGGATGTTGAGGATGTGTGTTTGTGTGTGTGTGTGTGTTTTATGTATTTTTATTTTATTTTGTTTTAGGAGGGGCTTAAGAGTTGATAAGGGTGCAAGATACTTTGCAGCATCCTTGATAGGTTCTGTGCAAATGTCTCCCTGGCATCGTGACAGTTTCAACTTTGAAATTATGTCCCCAACCTCTTTAGTGGAGAGAGGTGAGAAGTTGAACATTTCATGAGTGTTGGGCTGTTTACTTGGTGGTAGTGGTTGAGCTGTGTTGTGGAGGAGACTGAATTTTTTGGACTCTATTTTGGTTTCTAACATCGATATTTTGTCGAGTAAGGCCTTCTGAATGTTAGTACACCATTTGGTGTCTTTTAATACAGGTGTCTACTATGGGAGAGGGGGATTCTATGTTTGAAGAGTTCTTTCGTGCTAGATTTGGCTTTAATGGTTCGACCATTGTATGTGTTTTTTGTTTGGAGAATAGCTTCTTTGCAATTAATGGATGCTATTATAAATTTGTTCTTGTTAGTGGTTGAAGTGGAGTGTTCCCCAGGAATGTTCTTGCATAAGGTTTTTAGTTCAGGGGTTTAGCTTTGCGCATTTCGAGTGGTGCTATGGTATTGATAGCATTGAGCAGGGTACGGTTATATAGGTCTATTAGGGTAGTGGGGTCAGTTAGAAGGCGTGAAGTCAATGATCGGCTGTAGTAAAGGAAGTAGTTTCTCCACTGTTAAGTTTTGTTTGTTTTTCGTGCATGTTAGTGAGGCAATGGGTGTTTGCTTATCCAGCAGATTCACTTTTTTGATAGTGAATGTGATAAAATGGTGGTCCGTCCGAGCGCAAGGTTTGTTGGAGTGGATATTAGTGTCGCAGTTTAGGTCTGCCAGATAATGGTAATCTAAGGGACATGGATAAGGAGATGTGTGTGTCCGGCGGGGCATGGAAGTCAGTGTAAGTTGGTAGGTCATTGCTCGTATCATCATAGACCATCGTAAGTGAGGACAGTAAAGTAGAATTATGAGGCACAAGATGATTACAGGCGACACAGACATGGCTCAGTGGCGTGCTCTTGCGTTTAGTGTGGTTACAATGGATCCAGCTAGGCAGCAGTCAATTGGGAACACGATTAGTATAAGGTGGGCAGAATGAATCAATCAAAATACTAGGTACAGTACCATAGTCGAGAAGCAACACAATAGAAAGTACTCTGATATTCCAGGCTGGAAGAATTACTGTTGGGTATGCATGAGATACTAGTTGCAGGACACTAGGAAATGACGTACGATGCTAGGTGCAGCACCCTTTGAGTGTAATACACTGGTGCCTGCAGCAAGGTGCAAAGCACAACACTGTTGGCTGGATGCTGTGCGAGGAGGTTGGAGCACAAGGGTTGAGTGCGACATGCTAATTGATACCACTAAGAGCTGAATGCTCGGCGAAGTATTCTGGAGTGAGGTTGGTGCGGGCACTGGGGGGGGGGGGGGGCATTGGTGAGGCACTTGACCATTGGCGAGGGAGCAATTTGATTGACCTTGTGCGTTTTTGAAGGCGGTTATGGCCGTGATAGTTTAGGGTTGCTCAGATCTGTGGGTAGGAGGGTAGCAGTTTGGTGTGGCCATATGGCTGGCATACACCAGTGAGTTCGCTGGCAGGTTCTGATGAGGTTGTGGTCTGTTGCGTATAGAATGGATAAATGCACAGCAAATAGCAATAGGCGAGGCCCAGGGGAAGCACTACCTAGGCTGCAGAGTTTTGTTGCTCCTGCTCCGCGGTACGACAGAAACAGGGCCTCAAGTGTGGGCCTTTGGTGAGTGGCCTGCGTACAAGCTATGTAGATGGTCCAGGTGGATAGAAAATTTGGTCAATTTTTGCATTTACCAGCTATGAAGTATTAAGTTGCCACGGTTATCCCCAGATTAATATACGGTCTGGAACTTCTGCCAGATTGGATATTGAGTGATCTTGAACGGTATCAGGCTCTAATATGGCGAGGTCTTTTTTCATCTACCACGTTTCACTTTCTCTGCCATTAGATTTGAGCTGAGCATTCAGTCACTCTCCAGTCTGGTGGAATCGAAGACATTAATGCTAATTAAGAAATCGTGGTTTGAGCCGACATCGAATCTCTATGGTCCTTTTGGCACTAAAGGGAGGGCAGAGGCCATGAGCAAGAACGAAATATAAAATGTTTGCTAATTCTGGGTACAATTGGGTCATCAAAAACGACTTTGTTAAATAAACTGAATTTTGTTAAAAAGAAAAAATGGCTCTGACTTGTCTTAAACGATACTCGACTTCCTGTATGAAACTTTACTGTCATGTAATTTCCTATAAATAGGAAATTGGTACACTTGAATCCTACCTGATTCAATTCTCTTGAAAAAAGGTCAAATTATTTTATGATTTTTCGTTTACTGTTTGCCAACAAATTAAATCTTAAATATCATACTTATAAAGAAATCATGTGAATCGGGTTGTTGTAGGTTTTGTCATAATATCAAATTACCGAGTCCTTGAGACATCTTTTGATCTATTGCCCTGCACTAAGGTCACAGATTGTTGTATTTTGGGAACCATGCCTGTGTAATCATCCATTTGTATCATTGGAATGTTTATGGCTAAATATGCTTCATGGGGGGGGGGGATTTCTCTAAAATTGAGTATCGTAAGGTTTTTAAAGGAAGTATGTAAAATTTTTAACAATTTAAAGTGACTGTATTTTGGTTAACTTGATTATCCCATTTCCTTTCTTGCCACCTTTTCTGCTTTTTTTCTTTTTCTTTTTCTTTAATTTTAATAATTATGAATTAAGTATGAATTTAATTATAATTTGTATGGAACATTTCTGTTGATGACAAATGATTTTGTTGCCTC
Source organism: Ambystoma mexicanum (assembly GCF_040938575.1). Lineage (NCBI taxonomy): Eukaryota > Metazoa > Chordata > Amphibia > Caudata > Ambystomatidae > Ambystoma > Ambystoma mexicanum. The sequence continues at coordinate 627,777,372 of NC_090923.1, forward strand.
TTGTTTTACATCCATTTAAAAACATTTTTTAAATATTTTTTTATATGAAACCAAAAATGAAATAACCCAGAGTCCCTCTCCAGCGTAACTGGCCACATTGCACATCCTCCAATTTAACCCACTGTTTATCTTCCGTTGTGAGATGATAAAACTGTATTCTAAGGCTAGCCACAAGTTGTAGGCCTCAGTCTGGGAATCCCACTCTCCGCCTTCTAAGGCCCACTCTTGAGGCCCCTGTCTGTGCCTGAGCGGGCCTTGGATATTGATATTTTATTTCTATCGTGCCCGTACACAAGTGTTTCAGAGCGCGGCAAGGGAAAGGAACAGGGGAGAAAAAAAAAACAGCAATCTTACTAGGCCCAGTGACCAGGCTTTCTGGGGCCTGGGTTTGGAGCGCATTATCAAATAATAAATTAAACATTGAGAACGTGTAAGTGCATGGGAGAGGGGGAGAAGTGGAAAGTGCGAAGCAGAGGAGAAATGGATAAATAACAATAAATTATAAAGGCAACAAACGGTGGTAGTGCAGCCAGCAATTAGCAAGTGCTAGGTTTAAGGCAGCAGACAGGGTCTGATAAATGCAGGAAGAAAAAGGGAGGGCTGTATGGGTACAGATACAGACTCCAGTGCAAGGGGTGGGGCGGAGGCAGTGCGGCAGTGCGGCAGTGCTGGAGGGTGAGCAGGTACCTGGGCCCGGAGGAAAGAGTGTGGCCAGGTGCAAGGTGCCAAGAAAGAACAGATCAGGGGAGAGGGGGAGCGAAGGCAGAAGAAGAGTAAGGTCTTGAGGTGCTTACGGAACCGGAGATGGTTCTCCTCAAGTTTTAGAGTGGAAGGGAGGATGTTCCAGAGGGAGGCCCCAGCCGAAGACAGATCTACCCCAGCTCGTGTCTTTGAAAAACGACTAACCCTGAGGGAGTTGGAGGTAGAGGAGCGAAGAGCTCGAGAGGGAAGGTATTTGCAGAGGGATAGCTGAAGGTATTTTGGACCCAGGCCCCAGAAAGCCTTGTGGACAATGCAGAGGGTTTTCAATTTAATCCTTGCATCCACTGGGAGCCAATGGAGAGATTTCACAGCTGGAGAGATACGATCCCAGGGCTTGAGGCCAAGGACAAGTCTTGCAGTCCTGTTCTGGATTAGTTGCAGAGGGCGGAGAGTAGAGGCAGGTAGATTTAGAAAGAGGCTGTTACAAAAGTCCAAGCTAGAGAGAACCGGAGCATGGGATACCATGAGCTTCTGGGGAAGGAGAGGAAAGGCAGAGTAGCTCTGAGGAGGTGCAGTAGGAAATTTGACTTTTTAGAGACCTCAGATGTGGGCGGAGAAGGAAACGGTGGAGTCAAAGATGACCCCGAGGTTCTTGGGCGCGCAGGTGGGGGTAGAACGAGGGCCAAGGGAGGCCGGCCAGAGAGTGAGGGGGAAAGGATGGTGAAGGTGTGCCAATGAGGAGGATCTCCGTCTTGCTGGCATTCAGACAAAGATCATTGGTGGCATTCAGACAAAGATCATTGGTGGCACACCAATCTTAAATGGCAGTTAGGCAATCGGAGATGAGAGAGGGAGAGGAGGTGGCAGAGGGCAGCCTGAAAATGAATTGTCGTCAGCGTAGCACTGGAAATTTCAGCAGAAAGTGGCAATGCAGTGGGCGAAAGTTGCCAGGTATTGGTTGAAAATGAGGGCTCCCTCCTTGCGCCCCCCCACACCCTCTTATCACCTCATGGGACAGCCACCAGGCTTGCAGTCTGTTACCCCACAAACTTGGGCCACTGGAACTTAGTTCACCCCTCGCGAATAGCGTGAGTCATGACATTGCTTTTTCCACTAACCTAAACAGCTGTGGGACCAAGGTGTGTGCATGCCATTCTGCCTTCCTTGATTCTTTCAATGTATTTGTATGCTTGGTGTGCAAACTCGTATCCTGGTGTGTTTTCTTAAACATCCTTGCACCCCACTGTCGGTACTTAATTCCCGTTGCATCTGTCAGGTGAGCGGTGTTCGTGCTGTGCAGCCCCTCCACTATCTTCCTCTGCCGCCCCACGGCACTAAACGCCTCCCCTATCTTTTGGTACTGCTATACTATCACCTATCAGCCCCCTCTCTCAAAGGTTGGAAGAAAAAAGTTAAAAAAAAAAAAAGATATTCTGACCACTAACCCTGGCCGACCTATCGCTGACACGTGTCAGCGCAACTTCCAGACAGTCCTGGTTACCTTGCAATTGAACGTCTTTTGGTGACTCTTGTGAATAAATATATTTGCACGCTGAATGCAGTGTTTCAAAGTGTTTTTCTTCTCCGTTGTGTAGACACATGGTCTAAGGGTGGTCAGCTGACACGTGTTTCGACCCCGGAGGGTCCTTCTCAAGGCAGGTTAAATTATGTTGTTGGGGGGGGGGGGGGGGGGGGGTTTGGGTGTTCTAGAGATCCCTCCATTTCACCATCAGGTTCCGAGACGGACGGCGGCACTAGCCATGAACTAGAACAGACCCAACCTGGACAACTTGATTTTAGAACACTGGGGCAACCAAACCCCCCCACTCACCATAATTTAACCTGCCTTGAGAAGGACCCTCCGGGGTCAAAAGTCAAAACACATCAGCTGACCACTCTTAGACCATATGTCTACACATCGGAGAATAAAGAAAAACACTTTGAAACACTGCATTCAGCGTGCAATTCTTTTTATTCACCAAAAGGCGTTCAATTGTAAGATAACCAGGACTCTTCACTAGTTTCATACGAGAGGTGTAGGTTCACCTATTCCCACCTGTGAACTTGCACAGAGATATCTAGACCATCAGATCAAATGGCGAGCCCAGCACAGGAGTGTTCACATCTAGAGCCCACCTTTCCCTCTTCTTGCAACTTCCAGACAGATTTTCACTGACATCCTCTTTTCTGTCCCCTCTCAAGATCTATGGACTTCTCATCCTATCTCTACTTTCTCCCCCGCCCGCCCCTTGCCCCCCCACATCTTCACCCATTAATGGTGGCACTAGATGGGACGTCCTCTTGGCAGGCTTCTCATCATGCAACTGTATCATTAATGTCTATCACAATGGCACCATCTTGGTTCAGGGTCCTCAACCCAACCCCCTCCCCTTTGACCAGTGCTTGCTGTCCATCGTCCACTTCCTCCCCACACATGCTACCTGTTCTTCCTCTCTCTGTCCCCCCTCTCTTCTGACTGTTGTACCATGCTCCTGTAGCCCCTCCTCTGAACTGCTTCAAAGGGAGTGACCTCTTGTGTCTAGCCACGCTTAATACTCATTCTGCCATCAAACTTTCAGCTGACATCTGCCTCCTCCCTAAAGACCTTGATATCCTTGCTCTCACCCAGACGTGGTTCAATTCCAGCTCAGTCACTACTTTTGACTCTCTTCTCTCTGGCTGTGTCTCCAAGTCTCGCCCTAACCATGCTGGCAGTGGGGTTGCTCTGATCTTCCCTGAGTGGGTCCTTTTTTCCCCTCCTACCCACCCAGCCTTGCTCTTCCTTCGAGAGCCTGGTTTGCAAGCTGGCCATCTCACCCACCACCTCCCTGACCATTGCCACTATCTACAGGCCACCTGGCTCTAGCACCCTGTTCCTCTCTGAATGGGCTGATTTTCTCCTCGCAACTAGCTGTAATGTTCTTCTCCTTGGTGACTTCATCCGCCTTGACTCCTCAATTGCAGCATCCACTCTCTTCCAGGACATCTGCACCTCGCTCTCCACCTCCATTCTGGTCCTATACACTCGGCTGGACATACTCTTGAGGCTTTCATCCACACTGATGATTTGCTCTCACCCACACATCACCCCACTCTCCTGGTCAGACCATTCTCTCCTCCTCTCACCCTTCTTACTGTACCTCCCCCCCAGTCCTGCCAACCTTGTTCACGAAGATCTGTCCGATGAAACAAGTGTCAGCTGCTGACTTTGCATCTACCTTCACCCCCTCGCCCCACTACAGACTCTATCTCTGACTCCACTCTTGGCGACCTCCATCTTGCCATCACTAATAATGTTGACGTTCTTGCCCCAGTTATGAGTATCCACCTGTGCCTCCAAGCGTAACGCCTGGCACGAGCCCCAACTTGCAGCTCTGAAACTCATGTGCAGAGCTGCTGAACGGAAGGGGTAGACCTCAGGCTTACCCTCTGACAAACTGGCCTGTCGCCTGCTGCAAAGGCAATACCGACTCCATCTGCTCCAAGGGCCCACATCCAGCCTTGCATCTCTGGTGCATCCAACAACACGGCTGAACTCTTTTAAAATCTGCAAGGAACCAGCCAACCCTTCCCCAGTCTCCTTCTCTCCCAGGCCCTCTGCAACGCACTGGCCACACATGTCACTGCAAAAACTCAGGACGTCCTGCGCACCCTCGCTTCCCCCTCCCTTTACCCCAAACCTCTGCCTCCTCTCCTATCAATCACACCTGATTAGGTCACCAGTTGTTCGCTCCATGGTCTCCTCCAATATGTTCCTGTTCCTCCAGAACCATTAAGGACCATATTGGCTCTCTTGCCCCTGCACTTGTTGATATCTGCAACAACTCTTTTGCTACTGGAGCTTTCCCCTCTTCTCTCAAGCACTCCCTTGTGCACCTCTCTGCTGAAAAAACCGTCTGCAGACCCGTCTTGTCCAGCCAACTACCGCCCCATCTATATCACCCCCTTCCTTGGGGAAACTCTTCCTCCCCCAACCCCCCCACTGACCCAGCACACTGAACTTGTTGGTTGCTTACATGACCATCAATGGTTCCTAGTGATAGTTTCGAATGGCAATGTTTCGAATATAAATGTGTCACAAACGTGCATTAAAAAAAATATTTAATGGGGGGGTGGGCTGACCACCTTCCTCAATGACAGTCCATCCGGGCTGTTTATCCTCTCCCTACCTCTACCTGCGACACTCCCCCGCCACCATCCTTTCTCCCAGGCTCTTTAGCACATCTTGCTCCGCTTGCACACCTCATTTCCACCTTCTCCCCTAACTTTCACTGTTATGCAGATGACTTGCAACTCTTCAAACTTCCCTCTGATCCTCTCTTCCACCACCATCATTCCTGACTGCATATCTGCCATCCAGTCCTGTTGTACCTCCAATGATCTGTGCCTCAATGCTAGCAAGACTGAGATCCTTCCCATTGGAACTCCTGCACCCTCTTTCTTCCCCTCACTTTGGCCACCTTCTATGGGCTCTTCCCCCTTCTCCTTCATCTCAAGCCAGAAACCTTGGAGTCCTATTCAACTCCTCTTTACTTCCTCCCTCACATTCAAGACCTTGTCAAGAGGGCCCACTTTCAACCCCCATCTCCTCAAAGGAATCCTTCCTTTCCTCACTTTCCCCCAGAAGCTCATTGTCCCTAGAGCTCTGGTTCTCTCTGGCTAGATTACTGTAATAGCATTCCCCTTAATCTACCATCTTCTCTACGACCCCTGCAGCTAATCCAGAATAGGGCTGTGAGACTTGTCCTTGGCCACAAGCCCAGAGACTGCACTTCTCCAGCCCTAAAATCTCTCCACTGGTTCCTATTTGCTCCATCAAATTCAAATCCCTCTGCATCATCCATAAGACTGTCTGAGTTTGGCGACCTATCTACAACTGGCTTTCACTAAATACTTTGCCTCAAATCTTTAGGCTCCTCTAGCACCAACTATGTGTTAGTGCTTCACTAAACAGCAAGCTGGTGGCCAATCTCTTTTCTCAGCAGGCTCCCTCCTATGGAACAGCCTCCCTATTCATCTTTGCCTTGAGCCAGGTAGCCTCAAATTCCAGAAGCTCCTCAGAACCTTTTCGTTTCACCTCCTCCTTCCCTCCCTCACTCTGATGAACCCCACAGTTGCTGAGATTGGTGACCAGGGCCCTTGTGTCCATCTGGGGCCTAGCATCCCACACCCAATAGCCTTCAGCCTCCGCCCGCTAACAGCACTTGCCTTTGCACTCACTGACCTGTGCCACCAGAGGCATGCACGCACATACTTATTGGTAGTTGACCACTCTCACCAAGTCGCTTAACAGCTGCTTACTCCCTTGCACTTGCCCTGTGGTACTCCTAGCACTTATCCCCACTCCCTCACCCCTTCCCCCTCTCTGCACTAGCACATTCTGAACGCTCACAAGTCCTAGTAGGTCTGCCTCTTTCATTGCTTTTTGCGTTTCAATCCCATATTCCCGCATTGCTGCCCCGTGGGCACTCAAACACAATTTACTTGATGTCTTAGCGCCTTACAAATGGACAATAAATACATAGGACTATACTGCACTGATGATCTCCAATAACGGTGAAACCAGGTATGTAGTTGTCCTGACAGCCTTGGGCTGCTAGCAGCACAAACTACCACGCTTGAGGATTGCACTCATCGAAAATACCAGTACATCAGATGTCCACCATCCAGAAGTTGGACATCAAACGTCTGCATGTTTGTTACTTTATTTTGATTTCACTTAGCTACTTTGTTGATGTAAACACTGGTAACACAAAGAGAAGGCTAATAGCTAACATGTTCATATTGAACACATACTCTGCCCAGCCACCCCAGACCAAGAGTGGTTTACTTCCCAACATTTGCCCTCCTTTGGTCCCATAAAAGGGGGTGGGGAGTTCAGCTCAGTTTGCGTTAGTAGTTCTCTAACAACCCCCAAGTATTTGATAGGATCCTTGCAAACCCTGAAGGGGGATCCTTTGCTTTATCCATCATTCTCTGCTTATCTAGATTCAATGGAAGGAGATGTAACTTATCAATATTAACTTTTCAACCTGAGGGGGCCGCATTGCATCAGTTACCCCCATTAGTGCTCTCAGTGATGAGGATTGGCTCGAGACGAAAATCGGAACATCTGCACAGAGATACTTTATATTCCTCTTCCCTGTCCTTGACCCCTGTCACCCCCTGGGCCCTATATAGTTCCTCTAATGACTCCCATCATTCGGAACCGCGGGAGAGTGGGCATCCCAGCCCCCCTTTGTAGTGTGCTTTCCCCCTGAGGAGACCCCACAGCAAATGGATTTAAATGTGTATCCTATCCACCTTTTTAATGTCCCATAAAACCAAGGGTTTCTAGGACCCTTTCAGGAATTGGCGAAAAAGCTTTTGACTGGGTTAGTCTTCAAGGAAGTGGCCCACTTGGTCCCTCTTTGTAGTCGCCACATACTAGATAACATTTATCGCTTGCCTGATATGTCAACCTACTGCCTATCCCAGACAAACTCAACCAGAGCGGAGTGAAGCAGACTCAGCAGGACTTTGTTCAGTCGTATGGCCAGGGTCTTGGTAAATATCATTGCATCCACATTCAAAAGCTATACACCCTGCTGAATGAACAAATATTGGGGTCTCTGTCGCCCTTGGGGATAACTGAATAATGGATTTGAGAAATGGAGGCTTGCTCCTGAGTTACTGTCACCGATCTGGGGAGTAACATCTGCAAATATCTTGTTCAATTGATTGGAATAACCATCTCTACCTCGTGCCTACCCAATTTTATTCAGTGTTTCACCCTTTTGTTTTGACTTCTCGAATAGGCTTTTCTAGTCCTTGAAATTGCTGTTCTTTAATCTTTATGTAATCGTATGGAACTTAAATAGGCTTCCACTTCAGCTCTCTTATCACAAGTTTCTGTTGAGTATAATCTTTCAGAATATTTCGCCAGCAGCTCAGCAACCTCTGTAGACACCGCCTTCTTTGTGCCATCCATGTCCATGAGCTGCACAACTCCCTCAATTACTTATTTCCTTTAGCTTCCGGGATAAGTGTATTCACTTTTCACCCCTTTTAATAACTTGTGTTTGAGAAATGTCAACTTGTGATGGGTTTCCTCCATTTAAAATCTGTCCCTCCATGGGTCCTTCACTCTCCCTGCTACTCCATGGTTCTGTTTCTGCTGACTTTATTCATCTTTTTGTTCCTCGTCCCTTCTGATAAGAAGCCCTCTAAATGTGGCCTTTGCCACCTCACGTACTATCACGTGTGGGGACCCTGTCTAGTGTGCTTATTATCTCAAAAATAACCTTCCATCTCTTCCGACCCTTGAATACTCAGTCCTTCACCAACATCTTGTTAAATATCCACCTCCCTCTGCTCCTGTGGCAGATTCAACCTTACTTTAACCATTTTATGATTAGCTCATGTGATCAGTGCAACCTCTGCCTCTTCAATGCAGTGTTGATGTTCCTCAACCATTATTAAATCCATGCCTGAGTAGGTCTGATGCATTTGAGGGGGGGGGGGTACACTCTTTGACCCTCACTTCCCCATGTATGTATCCAGCCATATTTGTGCAACAAACAGCTGAACAGTGTGGATTTGCCTTTGTCTGTTCGTCTCTTTGCCTATCGCCATTCAACCTTTGCCTTGGTGTAATACCTATTTAAATGTCCCCTCTCCCCCAAATCTCGCTAATGCTGCTTCACTTTGACAACACCTCACCTGCAAAGTAATTCTGGCCCTGGTTGGGTTATTCTGTATTGCATTCTCCTGTACCATCCCTTTAATCAAGAGCAGCCCTATGGATCTCTACACCTTTTAAACTCATGTTTTCCTGGAATGTTATCCGTGCTTGCCATCTTGATTTGCGACGATGCCTAAAACCTTTCTCCTTCCTGCGATGCGCCAAGACCTCTTCAGGGAGTGTGAGTGTCAAGACCACTTGGTGTATAGACCTGCCACATTCCACCCAGTTAATGTACCGTCACTACGCCTACCCCCCTTTATTTTGTTCATCCTAGGGCTGGGTGATATGGCCAATGTTTTGGGGCTGAAAGTGATAAAACAATATATATCTCGATGGTGTCAGTGGGTTAAATGCATAGTTGTAAGCCGCCAACTAAATGTGAGATATCACAAACTCCTTCATAAGACCATGATCAAAATAAGGTGCACACACAGGGTTCCTCTTCCTGTTTGAGTATACACACAGCTGTGCAAATACAAAATTGTAGTATATGTAATGTATATATCTCTATTGTCTTTTTTTTAAAATAATGTATATCTATCTCAAAAGCGATATATCGGGCAGCCTTAGTTCATTCCACCACCTGCCTTCCTCCCACAATAATTCCTTTCTTCCTGTTATTCCCATCTCTTGTTAATCCTGATGCAACACCACACCCTTTTCTTTGTACTTTTAGAGTGGCTGCCAAGGTTTTCCATCCCCCAATTTTCCCTCGTCCCCAGATCTAAAATCCCTCCCCCAAGTTTTCCATGTTAATCCTCTGCTCTCCCTCTTACTCATCCTAGCATCCCTCATTACCATCCAGGGGGTTTTCCTGACCTCCACTCAGACCCTCTTTGCATCTCTGTAAAGGGCTCTTCCTTCCCAAAACAAGAGACCCACCCTGTTTTTATCACAACTGTTAGATATAGCCACCAACCTGTTATCAACTAGTTGCTTTAAGACACTACATGGCCTTTATCTCATGGGTTAAAACGCTCAACCCGATGGACAATTCACATACAATTTACCACCCTCCCAAATGAGCCCCATATCCATCCCTCTGTGCCTTAAGGGACATCCTGCTTAGTGCCTCCCCCCCACCCCCCCTTTTTTTTTCTCACAGACTTACTGCAGGATAGTAAAATACCGTACATTTAATTTCTGAGTGTCTGGTATTTTTTTTTTTGTTGAAAATTCTTTATTCATTTTCGACAACAGAAAAAAAAAACAGATCCTCTGGTGGTCTTCTACTCCCTTTGCCAATCGCCTGCTCTTGGGCCTTCCCTACTTCCTTCCAGAAGGGCTTGATTGCAGATATGTTGTGCCGTGCCCTCCAGCCCGACGCGCTAGGGTAGATCTCCCGCTGGCGTGCTGGGGTATAATGCCACCCAAAGAGAATCTTGTTCCATGTTTCTTGCAGCTGTGAAGCTTTTGCTAGTTTTGGGATTTTTCTCCATAGGCGCTCCCACTCGCCTTGCTCGATGTCCCTCCCTACGATCTGCTCCCACCTCCGCATAATATCGCCATTGACCCCTGACGGTGGCTTCGTCTAGAATTTTATAAAGGTTAGATATCAGCCCTCTAGATCCATCATTAGACAAGAGGAACCTTTCAAAGCAAGTCTTATCTCTTGTTGCCGCCTGCCTGTTCACCGGGTTCAGGACCCAGTGCCGCAGCTGTGCGTCTGAGCCTTTCTCCCTCTTTTATCCCAAACTCCTCCTTGCATTCTTCGAATGTGAGAATTCTTCCCCCGCTAAATGGACTACTCAGCCACTTGCACCCTCCCTCCTGTCACTGTGCAAACGCTCCAACCCTGGAGTGAAGTCCCCGTTACCAAAGAAGGGCGTGAAGGGGGACGGGAAGGATGTGATCCCCTTCGTTCTTACCAATTTGTCCCAATTGTCTGCCATTAATTTTGTTGTTGAGCTCTCGGAGAGATGCTTAGGTCTGAGTTGCCTTGGGAGCCATAGCACCTCCGCCAGACTACGGTGCACCACCGCTCTATCCATCTTTACCCACTGTTTGGCTTCGGGAGGGGGAGGCAGCACAGGACAATCTCTAATTAGATGCAGCTGGACGCTTCATAGTACTGTTGGAAGTTCGGTAGTGCAAGTCCCCCTGCCCGTCTAGGAGCTATCAGCAGCTGCCTGCTAACTCGCGCCTTCCACCCCGCCCAGAGAAACTTGCTAGTTAAGGCGTCAAGCTCCTTAAAGCTGATCGGTACTGCTTGTGGGAATTGTCTGGAAGAGGTACAGAAGGCGCGGCAAAGCAACCATTTTAACCGCTGCTATCCTGCCCAGCCACGACACCCAGAGGCCCCCCCCCCCACCTGCAGTAGTCCCTCTTGATGTCTCCCAAGAGCGACGGATAGTTAGCTTGATGCCAGCCAGTTAGGGTAGGCATGATTTTCACACCTAATGCTGCCCGGGCTCCACAGGAAAGGGGTGTCCGCCCTGAGCGACTCCTGGTCCCCTGTGTTCAGGGTCAGGTTCAAAAGTTCTGATTTGCTTGCGTTGATCTTCAAACCAGAGGCTTCCCCAAATTCCTCCAACAAAGCCCTGCTAGCGCGGATAGACTCCCGGGGCGCTGTCAATGTTAACAACATATCGTCAGCGAATGCAGCCTCCTTGTGTTCCCTCTCCCCAAATGGGATGCCCTGTATCTCCCTGGTCTCCCTGATTGCCCGCAAGAGAGGCTCCAGATAGATTGCGTAAAGCATTGGTGACAGGGGGCAGCCCTGTTTGGTGCCCCTGCACAGTCTAAAGGGACGAGACATGACTCCGTTCACGGCTATTCTCATAGCCGGAGGCCCCCCCCCCCCCCCCCCCCGTCACCCCTCAAAGCCAATTTTTTTAATCGTCCTGAAGAAAAAGGACCACTCCACACGGTCAAACGCTTTTTCTGCGTCCAACGATAAGAGGACCGCTGGAGTGTCCGTCCGGTTGGCTTTTTCCACTAAATGGGCCACCCCCCTGATGTTGTTTGCTGTCTGACGGCCCTTTATAAACCCTGCTTCATCCGGATGGATCAGTCCTGGGAGAACGCCCTCCAACCTATTGGCCAAGATTTTGGTGAATATTTTGGTGTCTAAGTTGATTAACGCTATAGGCCTGTAGGAGGCCCTCTCTTCCGGGTCCTTATTCGGCTTCAAAATAAGGGTCAGTCTTGCCTCCTCCATGGAGTTATTCTCCCTGTTGATCTAAATGTATTATAGAGGCTAGTCAAACGGGGAACCAATGTGGACGCAAACGTTTTGTAAAAAGCCGCGGTGTAACCGCCCGGGCCCGGGGCCTTATTTAATGGGAGGTTACAAATCACCTTTCTCACTTCCTCTTCCCCTATCTCCCTGAGTAGGTAGAGCACCTCCGTACTGATCTTTCCCATCTCCGTCTTTTCCAGAAACTCCACCTGTAGGCCTATTCGAGGCTCCTGTGACGCATAGATGACCGCGAGAGACGCCATGAACGTTTCTTGCATCTCCCCCACGCGTGTCACTCTCTTCCCCCGAGCCTGCTTTAAGGGCCGTAATTGTATTTCTAGAGCGGGCCGCTCTCAGTAAACGTGCAAGAAGTGAGTCGGCCTTATTCGCTTTGGCGTAAAATTTCTGACTAACACGGAGGAGCGCTCCCTCTGCCTTTTTAGTACGAAGAATTTCCAACTGTCCCATTGCTCTACGATACTCCCTCATAGCTGCCCTGGTAGAGACCGCTCCGCCTGCTGCCTAGCTTTTTCGACTTCACTCTCTAGCTGCGTTTCCAACACCGCCAGTAGCCTCTTCCTCTGTGCTGCAGCCGCTACGAGTTCCCCCCCCCCCCCTCATCGTGGCCTTAAAGGCATCCCCTCTCGTCCCTTCTCCAGTATCCCCCTTTTTTATTGAGCTCAAAAAAGTTGTTTATCTTCTTCCATCTCCTGCCGAATAACGGGGTCTCTAAAGAGATATGCTGGGCACTTCCAAGATCACACCCCCCCTCTCCCTGTGCCCGAGAGGCATCCACATTGAGACCACCTTGTGGTCCACTATGCTGATGGGACCCGTTACCACCTCCAACTCTACCCACCAGACTGGATGTGACCCAGATGTCAATCCTGAATTGGGACCCGTGGACCCCCGAGAGGTAAGTATAACCTTCTTCCTCCCCCTTCAGCTCCCACCAGACATCTCTCAGGCCTACGTGCCTATTCTTTCTTTGAGGCCTGCCGACATCACTGCGCCCCCTCCTCTCGTGGGGGTCCCCCAATCTGTCCCGCCCCCTCTCCCAGGCTATGTTGAGGTCTCCCAGCAGGATGATTTGCCCCCAAGCCTTGTCCTCCAGTACCCCCAGCACTCGCCTCAAAAATGGATCCTGCCCAGCGTTTGGGGCGTATACCACCGCTACCGTGTATGGGGCGTCCTGGTGGGTACCCTTGACTAGGATGTACCGGCCCTCCTTATCCCTTATAGTTTCTATGACTCTGAAGCCCACCGTGTCTCTGATGGTCAGTGCAACCCCTCCCGACTTGCTTTTCCCCGATGCTTGAAGGATCTGGCCAAATCCCCTGAGCTTTAGGCGTCCCTGGTCTTTCAGCCTGAGATGTGTTTCCTGAAGGCCTAAAATGTCAGGACCCTCCTTTCTCGTAAATTGCTCCTCTTGAGAGGGGAATTTAAACCCCTCCCATTATGCGTTAGCCTCTTCAACGGGAGCTAATCCGAACCGACTCGCTCATCTGCTTCCGCCCTCCCTCTCCCCCTACCAGTATACTCACCGGACATGGGACCTCTAGTATTCGTACAAGCCCACCTGCTCCCTCTCACCATGAAATAACCCTCCCCTTTCCATCCCTTGGGGTAAAAGGGGATCCACTGCTGCCCATTCCCCTCCCTCTTCTCCTGCTCCCTCTCCAACATCACCCACCCACCCACCCCTCCCTCTCCCCTTCGGGAAGGCCTTACCCTTCCCGCCCCCCATCCCCTCGGGTATACCCATCCTTTCTGATTCATAGATGCACGCCCCCCCTCCCCTGCCACTTTCTCCTTTAGAGGCCAACCACCACAGCAACGTAGTTTGGCCATTGAATCATCCCGGCCCCTCCCCCCTGCTCCCCCATCACCCAGACCATTTCTGTTTCTTCCTTTAGGCGAACTGCTGCTCCGCTTCGCCCCCCATCTCCTTTCCCCCACTGTTGACCACAACCGGGGCTTTGACCCCATCCCTGCCTCTTGGAGATCCATGCGGAGGACATCCGCACCTTCCTGCAATGTGGAAAATCGTTTTTGGATCCCCTCCACCTCGAACGCAAGTTCGAAGGGGAAGGTCCATTTGTATTTAATACCCTTGCTGTTGAGCTCCTTGAGGATCGGGCCCATTTGGCGCCTCTTCTGCAGAGTGCTGGCCGCCAGGTCCTGGAACAGGGCGATATGGTAATTATTATACTGTATAGGCTCCTGATTTCTTGCCCCTTGTAAGACTGCCTCCTTTTGAGCGTATCTTGCAAAGGCCGCAAGGACATCCCTAGGCTTTTGCACTGCTCCTCTGCTCCCTCTTCCCACCCTGTGCACCCTATCCAGTTCCACTGCCTCTGGGGGTGAGTGTCCTAAGATCCCGGTGAAAATGGTTTGTACCACCCCTTTTAGGTCCTTGTTCTGCACGGTCTCCGGAAGCATTTTGATCCGAATGTTGACCCTACGGGGCCTGTTTTCCATGTCCTCCATCTGGATCTCTAAATTCCTCGTGGCTACATCAAGCCTCTCGATTGCTTCGCCATGGGCCGTCACCTCCTTATCCATCTCCTGCAACCCAGTTTCCAAGAGGTCTGTGCGCTCGCCCTGCTGCCGCGGTTCCTGCTTAATCTCCCCATTCCCCCATGGCAGAGTTAAGATCCGCCCGCAGGAGTTGAAATTGTTCCTGAAAGGTTTTCGTCAGGCTAGTCTGCAGGGCGAGCATTTCTCCCCTTATATCTTGCCTTGATATCGCGGCAGAGTCTCCCCATCAGGTGTTGCATCTGCATCCTCTGCGCAGACCCGCACACTTCTGGCTGCGGCCATATAGTTGGGAGAGTGCCTGAGGTGTCCCCCGAAGTCTGCAGAGCCTTCCCGCTCTTTCCTTTGTGATTTGCCGCCATCTTGGCGAAGGCCTTGTGCGTAGGGTCCTCGCTTCCGCTCGCTGCGACCCCTTTCCTGGGGCCCGATGTGGTTGCTCCAGTGGGGTCCCCACCTGAGGCCTGCGATCTTCACTACCCTCCCTTGGGCTCTGGATTCACTCGTTTTTGCACCCTTCTCGGGGGGGGGGCTCTACAAGGTCCTGGGCGGCTCCACCGGGTGTTGCGCGCGCCTACTCCCCACTTCTCCTGGGTGAGGGCGCTTCCTGGGGTTTCTGCACCCCCCCACCCCACAATCACCACCCGAGGCCCCTGTTGTTAATGAGAGTTCTCACCTCGGATCTAAGGGCAGTCCGCTCACCGGGCTCGCCTCCCACATGGAGCATGCCCTCTGCTGCTCAGAATAGCCCAGCAGCGCTCCACCGCCCGTGTTTTCCGGCCGCGGGGTGTCTATTCTCCTACTGGCCACTGCACATACAGCCCTTTCGATAGTCTCCACCTGCCGCCCCAGACTAAGCCTCGTTCCTCACTGAGGCTCTCTCCTCCGCAGCCGCGTCCCGGGCGCCGCAGGCCCCCCGCCCCGTCCACCAGGTCGCTTCCTCCTCCCGCGCCAGCCGCTTTCCTCTTGCGGGCTGCCCGCTGGCCACCTCGGCTCCAGAGCAGTCAGCCGCCGCCCCGCGCTCTCCACCTCCAGGCAAGCCTGTCTCCCTTCAGCTGGCTTCCTGACAATTCAAGGTCCCGCTGTCCAGCCGGCTGGCGTCTCTCGCGGTCTTCTCTGCGAACAAGTCCACACGCCGCCCAGCGTCAGGGCGGTCGCCACAAAGCCGCCCCGATGGAGCAGCCCCCTGGGACGACCCGGAGCAGGGTTGCTATGTCCTCTCAGTCGGCGGACGCCAGGCTGCCTCCTGCTGCAGGGCCGCCCCCTCTGCACTGGCACGCGTGGCTCCACTCGCCGGGACGCGCCGGCCCCCAGGCCCCGACTCGGCGCGGCAATCTTCACGGGGGAGTGGGAAGTCGGCCCTCCTCGCCACCTCGCTCGATGCTCCGGGGTGCCTTCCAACCTCTTATCTCCCCAGGGTGCAGCCCGCAGACCAGGTAGTGGGCACGTTCCCAGGTCCGGGGAAGGGGAGCTCCGCAGGTACGACTACTCCCTGCAGGCGGCCATCTTGAATCACGGAGTCTGGTATTTTTAGTCTATTGGCCTCTCTTGTTACCCAATGTTTTCCAGAGGCTAATGTATTCTCAGTCCTCTGATCGATCTCCAGCTTTGGTTACTACCATCCTATTACTATTATATGGTGTTTGTACACAGTATTTTGATCTTTGTGGTAGCACATACATAACTGCCATTCTCAAAAATCAATGCAAGCTGTATCTGCTTTTGATGGAGATGTGTTGTAGGTGGCCTGCACTCCCTTCTCATGCTTGGGGTAAATGATTATAGGTGATTATAAAAGAGGATCCTGTTCTTATTTATTTTATTTATTCACATTTGTTAAGCGTGGAGGCATTGTGGCACTGGTTACAAACATTTATTTTATTTCTTGGTTACAGATCACTTTCTTGGTTACCGTTGTGTTGACATTTGCATATTTTTTACTTTTCAGGGCTGGAGATGGGAAGAGGAGATGGCGTGGGATTAGTTGAAGAGGGTGGTTTTTATTTTTTTCCGGAAGGCGAGGTGGGAGTTTTCTGCTCTGTCAGCAGGTAGGGAATTCCATGACTTGAATGCTATATAGGGGAAGCCTAACCCTCCAGCTCTAGATTTGTTTGTGAGAGGTGTGTAGTTGGTTGGCGTAGCGAGTCCTGACTGGTCTTGTGGAGGAGGATTTGGTTATAGTCTCAGATATATATATGCTGTGTGGGTGATGCATTTATGGGTCAGTGTGAGAATTTTGAAAGTGATACGTTCTTTTAGTGGCAGCCAGTGCACTTATTGTCTGGCATGGGTAATGTGGTCTCTTTTTGGGATGCTGGGTGCTGCTCTTAGAGCATTGTTCTGCGTGATTTGGAGTCGGTTAATGTTTTTAGCCAAAGGACCTGCTAGGAGGGCATTACAATAGTCTAATTTAGCACCGACAGTTGCTCTGGCTATGGATGGGCAGTTGGGTTTGGAGAGCTATGGCTTTATTGCATTTATATGTTTGATGGTGTATGCTGAGGCGGAAGAGATGGCGCTTACTTACTTTGTCCAGGATAAAGTAGATTCATTGTGAACTCCTAGGGTCTTCACAGTGGTAGACGCAGGGATGATGGTTTTATCAATGGTGAAGTTGGAGTATGATTGGTTGAGTTTGGCTAGAGTTGTTTTTAGACCTAGTATACTGATTTCGGTCTTCTCCCCATTGAGGCAGAGGCCTTTGGCTGCCATCCAAGCCTGGATGGTGGAATAGTTTAAGTTGAGTGCTTCAGCATCTTTGTGATATACTCCAGAGAGTGGTAGGAGTACCTGGGTATCGTCGGTGTATGCAATACCCAGGGCATCAAGCTTGTCGAAGAGAGGCTTTGTGAACAAGTTGTATAGAGTGAGAGCTGTGCAAGAGCCCTGCGGGACTCCACAGTGGATGGTGGTGGGGGCTGGGTTGGCAATGTCGGAGAAGACCTTCATGGCCCTGCCCTCGGAAGGAAGTGACCCAGAGCGCTGCTTCTTTGGAAAAGTTTGCTGATTTGGTGAGATGTGAAGTGAGTCTTGTGTTCCACCAGATCGAACGCAGACGAGAGGTCTAGGAGTCGCAGGAGGGCTGGTTTTCCTTTATCCATGATTTGTGTGATCTGGTTTTTACTAGGGCAGTTTCCGTACTGTGGCCTTTGCGGAAGCCGGATTTTCTAGTTCCGAGGATGGAGAGGGCTTCAATGAATTGTTGGATTTGGCAATGGGCATCCTTGTCCAGGATCTTGAAGAGGAAAGGCACAGTGGTTATTGGGCGGTAATTGTTAGGTTGGGTGGGGTCTAGTGTGGGCTTTTTGAAAAGGGGGCGGACCCAAGCCTCTTTGAGGCTAGTGGGGATGATGCCGGTTCTGAATGAGGCGTTGATGAAGGCTCTCAGTAGAGGAGCAAGGCTGTCGGCGCAGTCCTTAATGAGCTTCGGGGGACAAATGTCTCCTTTTGCATGTAGTGGGTTTTAAGTTTTTGAGGATGTTATTTACACTAAGTTCCGAGATGTCACTAATGGAGAAAAGGGGCTTGTTGGGTGGAAGCGTGGATTGTGGCTGATTGATTCTAGTATTGTGGGGTAGTGCATTGTAATGGTCCTGAATTTTGCAGAAGATTAAGCATGGCTGCTTGAATACTGGCACACCAGGCTTCATCTTTGATGATCTCATCGGGGGAGAGGTAAGTTCCTTAAATATGGCAAAGATTTTCTTGGATTGCGAGTTGGTATTAGTGATGGGAGTGTTAAAGGCGTTAGATCTGGCTTTGGTGATGGCATCTTTAAATTGGTGAGAGATTAGATTGAAGCAGTTCTCGGTAATATCGCAAGGGTTAGTTTGCCAGTTTTTTTTTTTTTTTTTTATGCTTCACTTTTGCGAGAGTGCATTGAATGTAGTTCTTCCGTTAACCAGGATTTTGAGTGAAGTCTTTGAAGTTAAGGTACGGGTGTAAATTGTCCTTGGTGAGTTTTTTTTATTTTTTTTTTTAGAGCTTCTAGCTTGTGCGGGAGGGGCAGGTGAGGGTTGTTTTAGGCTAGATGTGATGGGGTGAATTCAATATAATTGTGGTCGGTCCATGGTAGTGCTATGTTGGCTATGTTGGCTGTGATAGTGGTGATGTAGTTATGGTCAGCGACCCAGTGGAGAGCAGCCTTTGTTGTTTTATGGAGGTGGAGATTCTTTGTGTGAATCCTAGGTCGTTCAGTTCCTTGGCAAGGGTGGCAGCAGCTTTGTCCTTGGGATTGTTGAGTCCTAGGTTCAGGTCTCCAAGAAGGAGGGTTTTGGAGGATCCTTTGATGTTGCTAAGTAGATGGGTGAGGTGTCCCTGAAAGTCTGACAGGAGGCCAGGGGGGCGATATAGTGTGTGTGTATATTGATGGTGCTATTAGGGGACAGTAAATGCTTTGCAGAGAGCAAATCGAAATTGCTCTGCCATGGGTGGCTAATAGATCTGAGGGAGAGAGTTTCTTTGAATATGAGGGCTACTCCTCCTCCTCCTAGTCGAGTTGGTCTGTCTTGCCTGAAAATGGTATAGCCTTCTGTGAGTGCAAGGGAGATGGCAGGGCCTGATGCCTCATGCAGCCATGTTTCAGTGGTGGCTAGTAGGTCAATGCTGCTATTAGTTAAGAGATCATTTATTTCTAGGGCGTGAGCTGTGAGTGATATTATTTTTAATTAAACTTTTATTTTTGTTGGCAGAGGTTTACAACCAACACACACACGTCAAACAGGCGAAACATTTACCATGCACTTAGGCTCTATATTGCTTCTTAACGGGTTTGACGATATCCGATCGCAATGTAGCACAACATTTAAATGCCTTACTGTGGGCCCCAGGGAGGTACCGCTCTTGGATGCGCTCTCCTCTAGACTGTTCAGATAGCTGTTAAATGCTGACAAAATGTTCTTTGGGCGAGAGTGGAGAGGGAGCATAGTAAGGTACTCTTCTTCGCAGTTTAGTGATCTAACATTAAGGAGGGCGCATTTGAGGTGAGAAGGCGGTGCGGTTGTAGTATTGATGGTAGTGTGGATGATGGATGTGCGGGAGGTGGTGGGAGTGTGGGTGAAGCATTGTGCTTGGATGGGCCTGGATGTGGGAGTGCAAGGGTGTTAGAGGTGCAGCGTGTATTTGTGTGTGAATCTGGAACCTAGTAGATTTCGAAAGGAGGCGGATGGGGGATGGTGTTCGAGCTCTGGTGTAAGAGTGCGTGTTCTAAGTCTGATACGTCGGCTGGTGGAGGAGGTGGAGTTGCATTGGAAATGCGCTGGTGGTGTGTGAGCTGCGGGGCTCTTGGATGGTGTAGGTAGGTGGGTGGTGTGGTATGATTATGATGATGATGGGGGGGGGGTGGGGAGGAGGGAGTAGGGGTGGTATAGAGCCGCGAGACTGGGTAGGTGTGGAAGGATTGGTTTTCGAAGGATACAGTGTATAGAGAGAGAGAGAATGCGAGGGCCAAGACTATGGTGGCAGTAAGAATCTTGTATAGGAGCTTTCTAGTGGGCTGCATGGTGAGAGCAGGTGGCAGTGATGGCAATCCTTGGAGCAATGCAGTATAACAGTCAATGGGAGGGCGGCACAGGCCAGCTATCCATGGAGCAATGCATGCTCTAATGGGACCACGTCCTAGGCTCTCCATAAAATTCTTTCCTTCTCCTTAACCTCATAAGTGCAAAACAGGACTAGGTATCTCATCCTCTGCACCACGTTTGCAGTGCCGAGGACGAGATACCTCATCCAATTTAGCACTTAACCTAGGGGGGTGTATTGCACCCCCACCGTTTTGCAGCTCTGATCACCCCGACCCCCAGGCAGTGAAGCAGAGGACCCCCCCCCTTTCAGGGGATGGCTGTGATGACGTCGGCTCACAATACGTGTGCCGATGTCATCAGGAAATGATAAATCAGACATTCTTTTGCGTGCTGCGATTTGCATGGGGGATGGCTCGTTCGAAAGGGGAGACTCCCCATTCCAATGCACCCTCCCACAAGAAGATGGTCGAGGATCAGTCGTTCCTCGACCAGCAATCCCACTGCACAACCAGGGAATTTATTTAGGGGTGGGGGCCACCCCAACAGCCCAAACCGAGGAAAAAAAAAACAATGCCAGAATGTTTTACCTTCTTTACCTTTTTTGCACAAATTTGCCCACAAGGAAGGCATAAAAAACTAAAAGGCACATTGGGGACTGGCCCTGTGCCCACTTGCCAGCCCCCAGAATTCCACCATGGGAGGTGCTGATTCTTCCTTCTTCTGTGGGGGAGTGGGGGGAAATTGAGGGTCTAACCCAGTTATGCCACCCTAGGGAAGCGGCAAAGGCCACCAGGAATATGATCTTGGGGTGGGGGCCCAGGCCAATCGGCCCCTACCCCCCCAGAAAATGCCAACCAGATGGCATGATGTTTTGCCTCCTTTGGGGGAAAATTTGTGCCAACTGCACTAATTTGCCCCATTGAAGGCACAATTACATTACGCTCCATTTAGTGGAACGCTTGGGGGTGGTATCGGGGCCCCCTCACACCGGCCAATCCACCCCCCAAATAATCCCAACAAGACGGAATCATGTTTTTCCGCCTTCGGGGGCAAATTGGTACTGTTGTACACCCAATTGCCCCAGGGAAGGCAAAACATAGGGTGATTTTGCCAGAGGCACAATAGGGGGCATTGGGGCTGGCCCAGGCCTGTAGGGCAAAGCCCCATCAGGAATCTCCCCCTCTGCTCCGCCATGGAGGGGCTAGATCCTTTCTGCTTCCCTGTGGGGCAAAGTTGAGGATCTGGTCCCATTTTGCTAACCCTAGGAATCAGTAAGGAGCCCTAAGCCACCAGGAAAAAGAATGAGGTTTGTGGGCTTGTTTTGCCCGTGGCAGTACACCCGGGTGTACTGGATCTCTGGCAGGGCTCTTTTAGAGCTTTCCCTGCGTGGAGGGATGGGGACCCTGTGGGTCTGGACCATTGCTGGGCTGGGGGTTGAGCCGCCCTTGTGCAAGGCCGATGCCCAGGGCCTGGGGCAGCAACCCCAGGCCGTCCTAGAGCTCTGGCTGGGCTGCATTACAGCTTTTCCCTCTGGGTATGGATGGGGACCCTGCAGGGGCTCACTGGAAATACCGCTGGGCCTGGGGACAGGCAACGCACATGGGAGACGGGCGCCCAAGGAGGGGGCAGTAGTATCTGCTGTACTTCACCTCTGGCCGTGCTGCGTTACAGCTTTTCCCTTTACGGGGAGGCACAGGGACCTTGCGAGGTCGTCTGATGACCGCTGCGGGGGGAGGGAGTTCACCCACGTGCAAGGCAGATCCCCAAGGCCAGGGGCAGCACTCCAGGCCGTCCTAGAGCTCTGGTCCGGCTGGGTTACAGCTTTCCCTCTGGGGAGGGATGAGGCCCCTGCTGGTGCTCCCTGGGACTGCCACTGGGGTTGGGGGATGGTCGACCCACGTTGGAGACGGGCACCCAAGGCCGGGGGCAGCACCCCAGCAGTCCTGGAGATCTGGCTGCACTGTTACAGCCTTCCCCTCAGGGAGGGATGTGGACCTTGCTGGTGCTCTCTGGACTTTTGGACAGTCAACCCACACTGGAGGCAGGCGCCCAAAGCTGTGGACGTCACCCCTGGCCGTCGTGTAGCTGTGGATGTGCCGCTTTCAAACTTTTTCCTCTGGGTAGGGACGAAGACCCTGCTGGTGTGCCCTGGGACCGCCGCTGGATTTGAGAATGGTTGACCTGCATGGGAGACAGGCACCCAAGGCCAGGGGCAGCACCCTTGGCCGTCCTGGAGCTCTGGCGGCGCTGCATTACAGCCTTCCCCTCAGGGGAGGGTTGTGGACCCTGCTGGGTCTCCCCAGGACTGTTGCTGGACTTTTGGACAGTCGACCCACACTGGAGGCAGGCGCCCCAAAGCTAGGAACATCACCCCTGGCTGTCCTAGAGCTGTGGGCGTGCAGCGTTAAAGCTTTTTCCTTGGGGAGGGACAGGGACCCCACCGGGTTGCCCCATGATTGCTGCTGATCTTGCGGACGGGGGTGGGTCGTAGGAGGGCGGACTTCAATCCATGTGCGAGGCAGATGCCCATGGTCTGAGGCAGCACCCCCGGCCGTCCTGGAGTTCTGGCGGTGCTGCGTTTCAGAGGGATGCTGACCCAATTCTAGGGCGATTCATGATCAATTCCCACAGGTGTCTTCTTTTAAGAAATGCACGGGGTGCCCTGTTATTGCGCTTAATACCCAGAGTTTGCTAAGCGTGGAACCAGGGATCGAACCTGTGGTGCTCTGTATCGTCTTGCTTCCAAGGCAAGCACGTTGCAACTGAGCTATCCTCCCTGTTTTCCCTGGTGGCTGCGACACCCCAGGCCCAAATGTGTGGTTTGTCCAGAAGACCGAATACAGTAAAAACATGGTTTTTCCAGGGCGTTTGATGTACCAGTGGTTTAGGTTTTACCCTTTGCGCCCAGGTCAGTGCACCCACACATGAGGTACCTTTTTTAACGCGACACCTGTAGGAAGGTAGAGCATTGTTTTCTCTTCTTTTTGATACATTTCCAACTGCACTTTGTAGGTCACATTTGGGAAATTAAATGGTTGTGTAACATTTAGTTGCTGCTTTAGGCACACTGCGCCGCTTTTGTAATCTGTGCAAGTCACCTATCATTCAAGTGTGCTCTTTCAAAAAAATGTAGGCCTACCATTCGTCGCCACATTTGTTTTCCTTATTTTCAAATGCAAAGTATGTCTATTTAGGCAGTCGGCATAAAAATAATTTGTACCATGGCTCTGTTTTTGGCTTGTGGCCATGCTTGTTTTGTGAAACATTACGAAAAATGTACGATTTCCTAACTAGAAGCGTGTTTCATGTGTTTCAGCCTTGTTGGGCCTCATTAGTGAGGTGGAGCTGTGCCTCTCTGAGCACAGTCAGCAAGGGGTCCACGTCTGGATGACTCTAGGAAACGTAGGGTGACTAAATCAAATAGTCCTAGGCACTCCTCTGCGAGAGCGAACACTGCTAAAAGGCCTAACAAGGCTATAACGTGTGTCTGGGGATGCTGTTGGTACTCTTGTTCAGAACAGAATTGCCATAGCATTTCGGTGCTGGACTGCCCATGTGGGCGGGACAAAGACTGATGTACAAATGATATTTCCCTTCTGTAAAAGGTACAGTGAGCTGAAGTGTGGCTGCGGACTCTCGGGTGGGTACCTTTGTCATTAAGCTGTGTTCGTTCTGAGGGGCACCTAGGACTGCTATTTTTTTGATTGGCTGAGTAAATAATGCTCTCTGGTTGCAACACGTTACCATTAGGGTAAGTGTACTGTAAAATTAATTTAGCACCAAGCCCATTGTATATGGAATGTCAATCCTACAATGCTTTAATCACGACCGATCTGTCAAATGGAATAAGACGAGTGTAGAAGCCCATGTACACGGGCCAAAGTGCAGGTTTTCATTAACCCAGTATGACAACTATATATCCTAAGGTGACCGCAGCAACCGCTCCCTCTAGCGGTGGCAACAGGCACCGCTGACTGCATCAGTCAAACCTACATCTGGCCTTTTATTGTGTTAGAAGAGATGTGGTCAGTCATATATTATGCAAAGCAACCAGGAACTGTCATTGGTGTGGCCTGTGTGTTTCCCCTTTTTTTTTTCTTTTCATTGTGGTATTTCATAAGAGCACAATAGGATTGACTGTACCAGACTGTCCTGTCCCTCTTGGAATGCTACCCTTACTCGATAGTTAAAACAAAATGAGTCATGTCGCATACCTCTTATCGGAACATAGTTTATATAGTTAATCTAGGTTTTGATGAACTTTGCTCTGTACGAACAGTGTAATGTTCTTATGTCTTTGCATATTGTAAGTGTTCAATGGACATTCATTTAGTAAAAATCAGTCTAGTCTTACTAAAGAGAATGTTTAAAAAAGATCTATTTATAAAATGTCTGCCCCTCCAGGAAATGGATTGGCTTCTGATTGTTAGGAAAGATTTATTTTTACTGCACCTTTCCTTCAATTTTTATGGACCTCCAATCTTTTTGCTTTTATTTTTGATCCTGACCTGTATTTTTTACAGTGCAGTGAAGCCTTTAAGCTTCACTAAACTGTCTTTTGCCCATATGTTATGGGGAAACTGGCATGTCCTTCAGGCTGTCGGTACTGGGAAACGTTTTCCCTTAGTCTTGCGGCTTAGTTACTACTTTTAGTAACTTGTCTTACAATGGGGTACACTTTTATTTTTGCCCTAGTCTAACACTCAAAAGATTTTTGGTTACTCTAGGTGTGCTAAATGGACAAGATGGTGCCAGCAGTTATTTATTTATGAATTAATGAATTCATTTTTTATTTCCTTAGCTTTTTTTGTGGTGCTTTTTGTTTTAAACTTACCACGCTTGACTACCAACTGTGGCTAGTGTCCAAACATGACCGTGACACATGTTTTTTTTGCTTGTCATTTGGCCAGCTTGTGTTTTTTTTTCTTGTTTTTTTTTGTTAAATTTTTTTTTTAACCTTCTTATTGGCCTGTGATGCCAAGAACATCCTTTATATGGACTTCCAGTGCCCAGGAAAGCGCAGGCTTTTGGCAGGCTGTGTGTTTGCTGGCAGGATTGTGGGCTGGGACTGTCTGGATCCAATCCACAAACTGGGTTCAGTGTGTCTGAACTGTTATGCATGAGTGTTCCCTCCTGTGGTCCTGATTGGACCACTGCTGGGGTGTGTGTGGGGCTAGTTCTGCTATTGGCTAGTGGGCGTTTCAGCTCTTAACTGACTTTTAGGATAAGGGGACCCCTGCTCCCGTTATTCAGAGATCCTGGAGTAACCTGAAGGAATCAAGACTCCTGTCCAGCAGTGAGACCCGTGAAGAGACCGGAGATCCGTCTGAAGGAGGCCTGGCGACCAACTTCTGCTGCTGTCATGGAGGAGCTCTGTCTTGCTATTGATATTTAGCAGTCCTGCGAGGGAGCTGCATCCTGTGGAGTGGAGGGAACATCCATTTCTGACGTCTGCTCAGTACCCTGCAAAGAAGAGCCATTGGAAGTACCCCGGGACTGTCCGTCCTGTGGCTGACGAGCTCTGAGTTTGGGCTGCCAACGTCGCCATTCCAAGTTGAGGCGTGGAACTTGGGGGTTCTTCAGCTTGTCTTACAAGACCTACCTAAGCGTAATTTCGAAGTTCTAGCTTCAAGGGGATTCTATAAGAGGGAAAGTCTGACTGCGACAAGTGAGGCCCTTTGTGTCACCGCACTGACCACCGTCTGAAACGGCTTACCTGTATAGTGTCAGTCCTGGGTGGGGTCCTGCATCACGTTTTTCGGCATTCTTCATCTGAGAGACCTTGCACCAGCGAACACGGACCAGAGATCCGCTCAAACCTGCAACATCTGTGAATCAAGGACTGCAGCAGACGGTGCGAAAAACAACTTCTGGTTTCTTCCATTGACCTGGGAAGAATCTGAGTCCAGAGGGTTTCAGGGGGGCGATGGTTGGAGGTGGGGGGGGGGTTAAGTTAGATTGGTTCTTACCTGCCCCTAAACTCTTTCATAAAGGATTTGCTGTACTTTGGCTTCTTAAAGTTGTGGACACTTATATTAGTTAGAATAAACTGTCCTCTAACCCTTGGAACTGTTCACTGGACCCAAGAGCCTGCCTTTGTTTTTTTTTTCCTGCATCAAAAACTGTCAACCTTTCCTGAACTTTTGGGCCTAAGACCCCAATTTAGGACTTTTGGAGTTAGGGTGAATTCTCTGTGGAACTGTAGTACATATAACTAATCTGCACTTTCTTTTACAGGAGTTTGATTTGTATTATGCTCTACTCTAGTGACTGTATATATGTAATCTATTATTAGTGTTGTACGATACATCTACCTGTTAAGTCATTTTTCATAGTGATATTTGCCCATAAAGAACTATTTTTATACATGCTGTCTAGGTGTAATTTGTCATTCCCATTGTGTGTACTCAATGTGGACCCTTTACCAGCTCACCGCCTCTTGACTTAGCAGTGACGAGGGGTCTAGGCTACCTTGAACTGGTTTGGCTACAACTCCAAGTTGTCTGTCACAATATAGGTTGGCCTTCTATACATCTGACCACCAAGCCAGAGTAGAGAAAATCAGTCCTACAATGATATCCAATTATCTGTTTCTTCTGTGAACCGCCAAAGCCATTTCAAATTTTGTCTGTTGGCCCCTGGTTGGTTGATGGTGCTGCTGAACCCAAATAGGAAGAAAGGACTATCTTGGCTCTGTACTAAAGATGACTCTGGAGTGGTTAACTTTGCTTTCAAACGGGCAGTGCTGAAAATGGGCAACAGCTTGTAGCCTTTGTCGTGATCTAAAGGCAATCTCTTGAGTCTGACCTTTCTCGTTAAGTTTATTATTTCCGTGCTGTCACAGGTGTTGGGCCAAGTAAAGAATTTATCCCTTGCTTGTCCTGTCTTTGCCACTATCCGCATCCTTGTTGCTCGGGTCACTTTCCTAAACTTACAGGAGATGGAATCCCAAAGTAGTATTTTTCAGTTTCCATCACTGACCACTTGGCATTTTTGCAAGTTCCGCCCGTACCGTGCTTCACCTTTTATCTAAATTATATTTTGTTGCGAAGATGTTTTGTTGCAATAGAATTTTATGCAGCCTCATTAGTGGCACTTTACTATTAATGCTAAATGTCATTAACAAATGTCCACTCCCAATACAGCACAAATTGAGCACCTGAATGAAATGTGTATTTTACATGCACTGAGACCAGTGTGGTTCGGTCCAGGGGCAATATATAACTTGATGTGGGCAAACCTTTAAACCAACATTTGTTCCTTTACAGAAATGCTCTTACAGCAAGTTAAAATCATCAGACCAACATGCCTTGAATGTAAAGAGTGCCCACTTGTGTACGTCTCCATTAAACTAGATTTAATGACAAGCTGTAAATTGGATTTAATAACTTTCTTTTCGGTATTGTAATAAGTAGGTCTTTGATTTGTTATGTAATAATTTGTAATGCTCCTTGCTCCTCTCAATCAAACCAAAGGCATTACTTTTATTGTATCAGCATTTTTTTTGCACCCAATGCCAGTTTAACATCGCCATATGTAGTTGCAACTTCCATGTTGGCAACTGCCCTGTAGGTGTCGTGCATCATATCAAATAAACTTGGTGCAAGCTGCAGTAGGTGGAGCATTAGTTCAGTGGACCCAGATTATCTGGTACCTGCATGGCTGGTTTGCCTGCAGCTCCCACCCTCATTTTGATGTGATTGGCCAGTGTAAGCTAATCCTTTCGAAGGGGGGAGGGGGGATAGTTGCTGATGTGCGATCAATCTTTCCCATAAGTTCATGAGATCCTAGACCGATGGTGTTCAAACATTTTAATGCTGAGCCCCCACCTGTCATGCCTACCTCCGGGGACCCAGACCAAGTCTAGCAACCCCGGAAGCAGGCATCAAGTTATTCCAAGCAAGCCCAACAACCCCTGCATAGGCGCCAGGCTCATAGATTAAAACGTACCTGATGCAGACCATGCTGCAAGAGCTCCAAGCCAAAAGAGGCTTGGAAGGGACTACTTTACCTAGGGACTATTTTTTTTTTTTTTTTTTAACTCGGGTGGGGCTGGGGAGGAATACTTACCTGGGACTACTTTGGAGGCTATTTAAACCACGCCTGAAGAGCAGCACACGCTTCTCGTTATTTTGCATCCAGCAGCGTAACGCTCACCGCGCCTGCAAGTCGGCATCCAGTCTTCTGCAACGCCTGCCTCAAGTCTGGAGCTCCTAGAAAAAGGGAGAAAGGAGGAGAAAAGGTTAGCACAAGAGCAATACCTTTTGATCCTTACCTGAATTCCTGATCTACCGCACCTTCGAGCTGGAAGCAGGAAGTTATTTTATGCGCGTTGCCTCGCCTGCGGCAGCACTGCGCTGAACTCACCGGCCTTCGCAGCATCTTCACATTCCACCGCATCCTTCTGCATGTTCCCGCCGCACTCCGGCACCTACGGGGAACACAAGAACAGCAAGGTGAGCCAAGGGAATAAACAGAGGCAATATTAGTTACCCCCCCATAGACTTACCTGATTTTACCACCGGGGGTACTATACCTCTTCACGGGTCGGCGCAGCTTCCACAGCATCCTCACCGGCCCCTAAGGGGAAACAAAAGGACAACAAGGTGAAACAAAGGGACAAACGAGGGGGAAACCTCCTCACCACATTAGACTTACCTGATTTTACCGCTGGAGGCATTATTCCCCGAGACTTCATACTTTCTCTCAGCACCTGAATAAGGGAGAAAGCAACAGGTTACATACTGACATTATTTTATCGAACTGTGTTGGATAATACAAATCCTTACCTGAATATTACCGGTTGCTACGAGGAACTCTTTGCTAGGGTCAAGCTGCAACCTGCAAGGAATCGGACAAGAGTGAAAGTCAGACATTTGAACTCTTACGAACTACATACTTACAGCGTCTTGCTTGAAATCTGAGTCAATATTGTTCTGGAACTCACCAATTCCTTCGAGCCAGTGAAGCAACTGGTTATCTACGCGCCCCTGCGCTCAATGCAGGATTG
Organism: Ambystoma mexicanum; assembly: GCF_040938575.1. NCBI lineage: Eukaryota > Metazoa > Chordata > Amphibia > Caudata > Ambystomatidae > Ambystoma > Ambystoma mexicanum. The sequence continues at coordinate 627,806,048 of NC_090923.1, forward strand.
AGTGCTCATCTTTCCAAACCATCAGAAGAATATTCCTACGGGCCAAGCAAACAAAGCTAGGTGGGCCAGTCCAGTCCGTCATCTCGGCACTACGCGTCACATTGGTGGAGACCGCAGCTGTCCAGTTCAGATCGAGGCCCCTGTGGGAGCCAGGTGAGCCTAACAGACAACTCCTTGATTAGAAACATTGTTGTATGCCCACCTCACCCTTAAATTAAAGTGTTGTCTGGGCCCTCTTATTTTCGATTGAAAGCAGTCCCTATACTCTTTTTGAAGAGCCTCACACTCCTTCTGGCCACCCTTTGTCACCCCTCCACCCCCCTCTCACCCCCCCCGACCCCCAGGGGGCCAGTCCCATAGTTTGAAGACCACTCCTGGACCATAGACTGTTATGGCAGGTGTTCAGATAATCGAAGATTGGTGCAACCCAGGTAGTGCGAGGAAAATGGTGCATGGAAGAGCAAGGCGCTTCGTACTACTGACTGGTGTAGCAGAACACGCTTTATGGTGTCTGTGCATGCAGGAATCCTACTAGAAAGATTAGAAAATGGCTAGTGCCTTCAATAAATTTCGGCTGGTAGCATATTTTCCCCTGCCCAATCGGGAAGGGTTGGGGTGAATGGGAGAGGATGAAAAATCAGGTGGAAGGGATATTGCTTCCCCTGTGGAGGGGGGTAGACCATTTGACTTCTCCTTTTGCATGTGGGTCGGTGACTGCTATTACTGATGGATGGGCCTTGCAATAGGAATTGTTCTGGCTAGAGCAATTCATGCGTGCAGGGCTTGAAATTAAGATTGGCTAAGCAGTAGCTAAATGCAGCTCCTGGGTCTCAAGCATTAACCAGTGACCAGGAGCTGAACGAGTAGCTAGTGCATAGCATTCTGGAAAACGATCTTCCACATAAGATGGACACCTATAAAATGTGTCTATTCTTTGAATATCATATAGATGTGCCCTAATGTTTGTTTATAGATTGCCCCAAACACACAGAGCATAATTCACAGGTGTTTATTTGGCATCAGTGGGCATGGGGAGCCAAACGTAGCTCCTGGTAGCTGTTCGTGTCAAGCTAACCAGGCTCTTCCAGGCTACAGTCAGGTGCTAAATAGCTCCCATTTCTCCTCAATTTTGAACAAATGGGCAGAAAGGGTACCGCCACTGAATGGCCCTGTTCACGACCCACACCTCGGCACACAATATAGGAGTCTTAATTGTTGCATACCACAATGTATAACGGGGAAAGGAATATGTGCAACAGGGAGCCAAAACAGAGTGGGTAAAAAAGGGTACTGCCACTAATCAAAAACCCTACTAAAAATCACCCTTCTGCATACACCCCTCAAACTGACTAAACACAACCATACCTCTACAACACTACAAACCACACAAAACTCACTACATCACCACAACCAACCACACAACAGCACATGATGCCTGTGGACCCAGAATCGCTCCCATGCTGAGCAAACTGTGTAACTGAAGTCAGATCACCAAGGGACCACCACACAGGTGGTGAGTGTTCTGTATAACAACCTTTAACATAACATGTCTTTTGGTTGGTAGCAGAGATTTTCGTTTGTAGGTGAAATATAGGATAGCGGGGTGAAGGCACAAACCGGCCCAGTCCTTGCTGTTCGCACATCCTTTGCTGAGGACGCCGGCGATGAGGATTCCTAAGGAGGACTAATTAAATAGGTTGGTGGGCACAGCAACTGAATGGCAGGGCCTGGTCACATGACCAGCAACCTACTCAATGCGGTTTCTGGTGCAGAGGTGAACCGCTGCACTACAAAGTTGCTGGAGAAAAAACAAAAGAGCAAGGAAAGGTACACCACACACTTGAGCCGCCAGTCTGTTTGACACAAAGTAAATATCCGGATGAGGACTGGTTACACGCGCCCTTCGTTTATGCAGGATAATGTTCTGCAAAATGGTTCATGCCCCGTCCCCTGTTGTCGGATCTCCCAAGAGCATTGAGACAGAGAAAGGGCGCATAGGATTACAAGTAACTAAAGTTCTGATGCTTGTTAATCTGCTTAGAATCACATGCTGTGCATATAGTTCGACATCCAGTCACCGCCCAGTCCAGGTCACCGCAGAGTATTGCATCGTGTCTTTCAAGAATCTAAAGGGGACGCTGACATGGGAGTGTCTAACGCTATCCCTAACGTGATGTGTACCGTACCCAAAATCCCTCACACGTCGAGGTCCCTCAGATTGTTCCCCCCACCCCCCCTCACCCCCAGCCATGGCAGTCTCCTAATCCTTCACCAGATCCTGATGCCCTGTGTTTAGATTCCCCCCAGACCACCCTTCCTAGACGGCCCTCTCCAGTGGACTATCAAATGACGTTCAACGCCATGTTGTGTAAAGCAGCAGAACATTTCAAGATCGCCACCGATGAAGCTGTTCCTGAGGCTGACTTTGTAGAAGACATTCTTAAAGAGAAACCACCGGCCTGCCAGGCTAGTCCTTTACTTAAAAAGCGATTGGCTCCCTCGCTATTATCATCTGCCCTTACAAGAGCAGTTAATCCAAGAATAGAAAAGCTATTTCGGACCCCCCCCCCCCCCCCAAATCCCTTTTACATCTTGAGGTCACTCCACCTCAGACTCACTGGTGGTGACCACTAACAGGAAAAGGGCAGGGGTTCCCGGTCAACCGGGGAGGCACCCCCTGACGGGAGTATAAAAAAAAAACTCTACGTACTGGGAAAGAGTCACTGCTGCAGCAGCTTTTTCTACGTGCATCGCTAACAATACGCTCAATGGGCCATGTTACAAGAAGGCCTGCAGGAGGTTCCTGAACCGCTATGGACTAAAGCATACTCCTTTTTGATTCCGCTGAGACAGCGGGTCGTTCTTTGGCTCAGGGCACCCTTCTAAAGAGACGCTAGTTGCTAAGAAATTCAAGAGTCACTTAATAATAAACCGTTGGAAGAATCCAACCTTTTTGGGAGAGCAGTTGACGAAGCTCTCGGGACTGCAAAGGAGGAGCACGACACCCTTAAGATGCTAGATCAAATCACACAAAAGCCCTACACAGGTCAAGGAACTGGGGCCAGATGCCTTTTTCGTGGCCAATGGTTCCCTCAAAACCACTACACCTCGGGAAATAATTAGTCCTCTCCACAAGGAACCAGCGGATACACCACCCCGTATCTCCAAAGAGGTCAAGGTTGTGGTAAAGGAAGGGGCCGGAACTCCCTCAGAGGCTCCCCGGCTTCCGGTTCAAACTGACTGCGTAGATCCGGTTCCCCTCCCATGCCTCCCCGGTCGGGGGCCGGCTAACATCGTTCCTTCAGGCACGGGATGGGTTAACTACAGACAGACCAGTGGGTACCAAAGACCATGGCCCACGGGTACTGTATAGAGTTCTGCCGGTCACCAAAGTTCGGACATCCACGGGCAAGGCTGACGCCAGGCCATCTGCGTATATCCTTTAGGAAGTCGAAACACTACAAGAAAAGAGAGCTATAGAGGTCGTACCTCTTTCACAGGTAAAGAAAGGTATTTATTCAGTGTACTTCCTTGTACTCAAAAAGGATCTCGCCATGTGCCCTGTATTAGATCTGCGCCCAGCGAACAAATTTGTAAAGCCACAAAAGTTCTGCATGATCACTCCCCTACTCTCACAGGGAGATTACACGGCAACATTGGACATGAACGATGCATACTTTAACATTTTGCCGGCGCACAGAAAATACCTCAGATTCATGATGCAAAAAGAATTAGCAATTCAAGGTACTAACCTTTGGCATAGCCTCGGCACCAAGGGTATTTACAAAGGTACTAGTTGTGGCAGCAGCACACCTGCGCAGGAAATCCATCCCGGTTTATCCTTCCCTCAGCGACTGGCTCATAACGGGACTCCTACGAAACATGTCTGTCAAATAACCAAGACACTATAGACCTTTTATTCAGCCTGGGATTCTCCATTAACGAGAAGAAATCCAGCTTAGACCCCAGTCATGTCAAACAATTCCTAGGGGCTCTAATTTGAACAAAGGACAGCCTAATCTTCCTCTCCGAGAGGGTTCAAAACCTGCTGTTTCAAATCCCTCAATATGTAGCCAGTAGAGAGGTGACGGTACACAAAGCTATGCGACTGTTAAGAATGATGGCGTCGTGCATTTATTTGGTTCCTCACGCACGCTTACGTCCAATGCAAGAAAACCTAACATACGATATTGCTAGTCTAGCAAGTGCAAACGTTTTGTTATCTGGTGCAACTCTTAAGAGCATCAATCCCATTGACTGCTCTTCCGCTGATCTATCGTTTTGTACCCGACTCATTTACTTGACTCAGGCCTAGTCTTTAACTCGCTTAAAGTTCACTTAGCTGCTCTTTCAGCCTACACTACATCACAACAAAACGTGTCGTGGTGGAAGATGCCAGTTATTGAGGCTTTCATGGGGTCTCCTTTCGAGCCCATGCATAAATCAAGTCTCAAAGATATCACTTACAAGACTGCCTTTTTAATAGCCATTACTTCCATTAGAAGAGCCAGTGAACTACAAGCGCTCTGCCCTAGACCCCTTTGTAACAGTTCATAAAGATAAGGTAGTTCTGCGCACTCACCTTAGGTTTGCACCTAAATTCATTTCAAAGTTCCATGTCAGCTAATCCATAGAATTACCAACATTCTTTCAGAACCCTTCAAACATGGGAGAAGGAGGCCTGCTCACACTGGATGCACGCAGGGCAGTCATGTTTTACATGGAAAGAACTAGACCACTAGGGAAGAATCAGTTTTTCGTTTCAGTGGCAGCAGGTAGAGAGGGGGACGCTGTCTTCAAATCTACTATCTCTAAATGGGTTGTCAAATGCATCACACTCTCTCTTGTTAAGAAACAACAAGCCTAGAGCACATTCTACTCTAGGCACTGGGGCTTCCATAGCATTCATTACAAATGTTCTCCTAGAGTCATTTGCAAAGCAGCAACCTGGAGTTCTGTACACACCTTTACAAAACACTATTGCCTAGACACTCATTCTAGGTCTTATTCTCAAGTGGGACAAGCAGTACTAAGACATCTTTTCTCTACGGACTGTTCCTTCTCACATCCCACCTCCAACTCCGGGTACTGCTTGCTAGTTACCATGTGATTCTAAGCAGATTAACGAGCATCAGAAGACCTGCATTATTTTACTGTAAAAGCATTTCTGATTGTATCTGCTTAGATTCACATGCGCCCACCCTTCCTCCCCGCTCGGATGGAAGAAACATGGATGTTTTACTACTTCCTCTTTTCTGTACTCACTCACGTTAGTCGTAGGCTCCCTCACGGCAGAAAAAATACAATCGGATGGACCGCGACGCGTGAGTGATTTTGGGTACACTAAGCGTCACGTTAGGGATAGTGTTACAGACACGCCCAGGTCGACTTCCCCTTTCGATTCTCGAAAGATGAGATGCAATACTGGGTGACTACTGGATGTCAGACTATATGCACAGCATGTGAATCTAAGCAGATGCAATCATCAGAAATGCTTTTATGGTAAGTAATGCATGTCTTGGCAGAGAGTCCAAGATGTCTTATTCGATTTATTCTAGTCCTCATTCCCCATTAAGGTTGTTACTGCGATTATTTGATGTTCTGAAGAAACCTGGTCACCACTTATTTCGAACTTTCCACTGTGCTTTCACAGCCATTGAACTTTTACAAACCATTTTCAGAAAGAAAAGAAAATGTACCAACTGGTGCAGCCATGTGCAAGAAGATTGTCTCCTGCTATAGAAAAAAAAGCACAATACATATGCATCACATAACTCCTAAAAAGAGATGTTCTGTTTGCATCGTAAGACAAATCAACCAAAGCTAGCCAGATGGGTTTCTAGAGAAAAACCCCAGCTCTACCATGGCCATGCACTGCTCAGCAAGTCTCTTCTTGGGACAAATACACTGGGGAATTTTGTCTCCAAATAAGTTGTGGAGAGGTTTTGGCCTCAAATTTCCAAGGAACGTAACCAGTTGGAGGTCCTTTTCTAAGCTGCTTCTCGTTGGCAGTCTTGTGGCAGTGTATGAATGCTTATATTCAACATGTGAACGTTGGCTGCAGCGCTTCTACTGTATACCTGATCTATTGTCCCTGCCTTTATTGAATGTTGCTAGCTCATGCCCTGGGTACCTTGCATGGGTGCATATGATGCCTATGCTCCGTTCATGTATGGTTCTGCCGACGTGCTCAGATCCCAGTGTCTTGTGGGATCGATGCATTTGTATTTTATTAGAACTTATAAAGCGCTTTTATCCAAAGTGCTGTACAGAGTATAAAAACAGTACAAAAAATATGAAAAGATGAGGGAAATCAAATATGTATTCTGAAAACAGTCAAGGACAGAGCAGATGATGTTTTTTTAAAGAGACCTTGAAAAGAGAAAAAAACAGTAATAGAATGGATAGAAAGAGTTCCAGTGGAGAGAAGCAAGAAGCTGGAAAGAGCGAAAGCGAGACTGAGCACAGGGTGGACGAAGAACTGACAGCTGGAATAGACACAAAGAACGAAGAGAACTAGAAGGGGTATAAAAGGACAGGAGAGTGCCAAGATAATCAGGGGCTAAACCATAGAGAGATTTGAGACTAGGCAAAGAAAATGAAATTTAAGTTGCCAAGTGAAAAGGTAGCCAGTCAAGAGAAGCAAGTGATGCTGAAATAGAATCCTGCTGGGAGAGATGGCACAACTGAAAATTAGGTGAACTTAGCTTGCTTTTCCGAGCTGCTGGTCCTAGGCTACTGATCCGGACAGCCAATCTTCAGTGGTGGTCGTCCACCAGCAAGCTTTCAGTGGGGACCTCCTTCCAGGAACTGTGCCCACAAGTAATGGTTACCAGAGACTTCTCCCTTTTGGGTTGGGGAGTGACACTGCGTCGCCTCAAGTTGTAAGATGTGTGGACGTCCCAAGACAGGCGGTCTATCAAATGCCTAGGGCTCCTGGCAGTTTTTTCTGGCGCTCAAGGCTTTTCAACTTTTTATCACCACCAGTGTGGCTCAAATTTGCACGGACAGTTCCATAGCGATGTTCTACATCAGCAAACAGTGGGGCACTGCGTTTTTTCCTCTGGTGGACCTAGTGATCCAAATTTGGAATTGGGCTATCCAACACAATGTTTGGCTTCAAGTTGTGGACGGTCCAGGTCACATCAGTGTGGCTGCAGACTCTCTCAGCCGCCAATCTGCAGCGAGTTACGAGTGGGAGATGAACACCGATTTTCTCACAAAGATCTTCCAGCAATGGGTTTCTCTGGCGGTTGACCTGTTTGCAACCTCAACAAACAGGAAACATCATCTTTATGCGTCCAGGGACAGCCTAGGAATGACTTCCTTGGGGACGCTCTTGAGATCCCTTGGTACAACATGAAGGCTTGGGCTTTTCCTCCTTTGCCGCCGATTCATCGGTCGCTCTGGAAACTGGAGTGCTTCGAACTGCACTCTCCTCCATAGCTCCTTGGTGGCCAGCCAGGTTCTGGTTTTCGGAACTGCAGCACCTGTCGTGTGCTCCACGATCTGGTTGTCACAGATTCCCAACCTTCTTCACCAGAGCAATCGCCAGTTGTGGCACCCCTACCCACAATCCTTCATGGCGGCCTGGTACCTGAGTTCTGATCATTAGCGCAGTTTAACCTCTCTGAGGATAACATGCGTATGATTCAAGCAGCACGAAAGCTCTCTACGAGAGTTCAATATAGGAGCAAATTGCTCTGATTTTGTCATTGGTGTCCAGCTAAGCAGCTTGAACCCAGACAGGCTTCTATTGACTGTCTTGTCTTTTTGTATCCGACTTTGCAGCCTCTGGCATGCTTGTCTTGTCATGCAGGACATACTTCTTATCCGCCATTGTGGTTTCTGTCCAGACAGTTGCTCTTTTTCACTGGCAAACCAGTCATCGAGAGACATTTTGCAGGTGGTCTTATGTTTCCGCTGGGTTGGGCCCCTCATCTCGAATGGGGTCTGAATGTGGTCCTCACCGCATTATGTCATAAGCCTTCTGAACCTATGTCCAATACCGAGCTAAAGTACCTTTCTTGGAAGGTGGCCTGTTTGATTGCGTTAACATCTGCGAGACCAGTAAGTGAGCTTCACGCTCTGTCGAACATTTGTTCCTAACTTTCCACAAGGATAAGGTTGTGCTTCCACTCGCCCTTTCCTTCGGAAAGTTGTTTTTGAATTCCATTTAAACTAGTCCATATCTTGACCGGTTTTCTTCCCGAACCCGGTCTCCGATGCAGAGAGGGTTTTACACAATCTAAACGTCAGACGTGCTCTGAAGTTTTACCTTGACGGAACGAGCTAACTTGTTTGTTGACCCTCTTCCTCGTCTCAGTATTGATTAGAAACGTGGAGGGGGTGATGGGTTTTGAAGGATAGATCAATTTCCTGCTCTTCCGTCAGGGAATAGACAACCAACACAGGGAAATCCTGTAGCCTGGTTTTCCCCTCCAGGGGGGTGGTTGCCCCCCCCCCCCTTCCATATTCTTGATGGTTGATACAAACATGTGTTCCCTGTGATTTAAATTGGTAGAGGATGACTGGATATTAACTTCAGACTCTGGCTTTGTTTTAGGTGATTTTTCTTCCTTCCCCACCTTGGGCAATTGACTTTCCTTCCTCCGCCTTGGGTCATTGATGCTGGGATGGGAAATGGGGAAAGTGAAACCTGGATTAGGTCGATGGGAATCGGCGTATCCCATGAAGGCGTCTGGGACTTGCTCCTCCTTTTGTTGCCATGTCAGAATACTGCATCTCGCATGGGGTATTCCCACGAAGCTCACCCCGGATTCTCCTGCTCTGGTGATCATCCCTTGCTTATCCAACCCCAGGGTTGGGATCCTAGAGTGATGGCCCGCCACAGGCCACCTGAATAGAGGGCTGTCCGGGTCTTAATGGGAGAATACCCCTAGGTTTCTCACTGCTGTTATGCTTGCTTTAATTCCAACGTCAATTCCCTAGTGTAGGGAGACGCAAGCCAGTCTCCTAGTGTGGACGCAGTAGCTCATGGACCAGAGTCTTGCCTCTTTGCTGCTGCTGTTTGCTGTGCTACCCGACTGGATCATTTGGCATCCACGCCACGCACAACGACGCAAATAGACTGCTCGCTCACCAGTGTCCGACTGTTATCAAAGTTACTCAAGTGCTCTTCTAACCCACTACTAATGCATTCACATCATTCTAATCCGTTTTGGTATAATTCTCTCTATATTAATCACAATATAAGGCATATTTTCATTCCTCATGCAAGCTATCATTCAATAGTACTTATCTGTTCGAGAGCAGCAAAAAGAGGAAAGGACCCGGTCAGGATGGGCTATCAAAGGAAGGAATTGGCCCTGATATTTTCAAAAACAAAACTCCTGGAAAGAAGAGACTCGTGGGGGTCTGTAGTTCTCTTCTGTCTGTTTTCAGAGTTTTTTTTTTTTCTTTTCAATGCAGTTAACCAAAAAAGTGTGTATGTATATACACCTCGGTACAACGTGAACGGAGTGCACTCCAAAAAGCAGTCCAGAGAGAATAGTCCACGCTGAACATGAGTCAAAAAACCAGTGGTTGCCAGGCATTAAAAGTATTTCTTTAATTGTCATGGACAAAAATGAGATTGGCACGAAAACGATGCGTTTCACGGCAAACACACCGCTTGATCACGTTTTTAAGTATGTATATAAATGTGTATATATTTGAAGATCGTGTATATTTGAAGAGCTGCTTGAGAGTAGTATTAAAGAAGTGTGTAGTATTTGTGTTGACCAGTAATACTGCTTGCCCTAAAGTGTGGTGGGTGTCATTTTTGAACACCAGTACTGTTTTCTAGATACTCTAGTTGTTTACTTGCTTTGATTTGCACTTTATTGTGCTACACACGCCCATATGCAAACATTTTGAAGTTGAAGCTTCCGGCTTCAAATAGTTGAATGACATCCCAGTTCTGCATATGCACACATCACATCATTTCCTACTAGCTAATAGCTACTGGAAGTGTTCAGGCATGTGTTGTTTCTCGTTTTTATTGTAGTTAATATGTCAACGTTTGTAAGTATTTATCCTCATTTATTTTCTTGTCATTTTATATGGATTTGCATTTATTTTTGCTTTGCATAAATTGTTGCAACTGGTATTTTTTCAGGATCGACGTTAGCTCGTGGTTGTTTCGTATGGTACTATTCCAATGATGGCCTGCTGCAGGTCAATAAGGTTATTTCCCCTGCAAATCGATTGCATTACAGGATTAAAACCACATCCGCACATTTGGGAAAGCGCCGTTTTGGAAAAGGGGTGTGTGGCTCCTAGGATCTTTACAACGCTTACCAGAACGTTTACTTCAGAACAGACGGTGCAATCTCCACCCACACCGAAGGACTCAAAAAGGACTCTAAAACCGCATTATTGCAGAGTGAAAGTTTAAGTTTCTTTGTAGGTGCTGAATTGTTCAGCCTGCCTACTTCCTACCCATAATTCCATATATTTCGTGCACGCACGCACGCATTTGCGCATGTGCATTTGGGAAAGCGCTGTTTGGACAAGGGCTGTCTAGGGCTATGGAGGCTGGTGAAAACATTTACGCTTGCTGCTGGTATGGTCACTTTCTTTCTTTACATATGTTTTAACAGAAATGAGTGCTAACTTGAAAAACTTTGTATCTCCACTTGATTGCACAAAGATTACATGCACATACAGACACCAAATGAAACCATAATGCACCTTTTCTTGCATGCGTGGGTTGCAAAACAGCATTTGCTACACCTTAAAAACGGACATGCAGTCTAAATTGACGAGCGACTGAAGCGTACCCCGCTAAAAAGCGCACAAGTTACGTCCTCTTAAAGATGGAGCTCTCATGACACGAGCAAGAGCTCATTTAGCGACGGCGGATATACAAACTTTTATCCAGTAGAAATGGCTAAATTAGCTACTAATGATGCACACGATAAAGTACCATGTTCTCAAGCACCTATGGGCATCATAGATATAAGTGAGACTGCACCTCTCCCACAGACCAGCGATATAACTATGGAATCTATTACGGTTACATCTAGCGCGGAACAAACATCAAGCCAATCAGTGATATGTGAAAATCATTACACTGAGCTGACTAAGTCGAAATCCTAAAACTGTCACATCACCCTCAGCTGGGGCACCTATACCAATTACGATGGATCTGATAATTTTGATTCACCTGAAAAGGCCAAAAACTCTGTAGTGACAAAACGAATCAAATGAACTCCTCCATGCTCACACCTATAATTATGTCGCAACCTATGCCGTTACCAACTTGTAGTCTGCCTGAGATACAGGAAGGTGATTACAGATAATATGCAGCAAACTAATATGTCGCAATCACCAGAAATGTTTGGCAACAATTCTTCTCCATTATCCATATCATTCACTTGGCCTATTAACTCGAAAGCACCTACTTCTCTTTAACTTCTCTTCCTCTCCACTGCCCACAGCATTGTCGCTCATTCTATTGGAGCCGACGTTAATGACTATGAATTTAGCCATTTCCACTCTGTCTAAACTTTATGAAACGATGTATAGTAAAATACACATACAGACAACACTACTTGAAAACCTACGGCAATACCAGACAAATTCAATTCTGAATTGTTGGAAAACAGTGCAATAACAAACCTATCTGTTGAATGGCTACAAAATAAGCAAATGATTTTTAATAACCGCTTAAAGAATCTAGCAACTAACACGTGTGCATTTGAGGAGCGTGGTGCCACGACAATGACTACTGGTCACAATTGTCGGGGTGCATTAAATCTGGTGTAAGGGATGTGCTTGATGAGCATGCTTCTACTGAAGGTTCATCATGTACAAATGAACCCTCATTGTTCTCAGCGACCAGTGCCAAAGGGGCTGGTCTCTCACTGAACTTAAATCCAGGGCTGAGAAACGATGACGCATTAATTCCCCGGATGGCAACTACCATAGTGGCTCCCACTAAAAAGAAACCTAAAATTGCTAACAAATCTTTGCCTAATAAAAAAAGAATGAAGCTATCTCCATATTTTGCAAACCTGTTGGTACTGAAATGTATTGGTACTGAAATGTTCTCTTCACAACCTGCTATTCACCAAAAGAAAACCAAAAAACATTTAGACCTCTATTACAATAAATCAAAGGGTGACTAAGCAATGTATTAAACCTAACACCACCAAAAAACGCGCAATAGAAGTTGGCGCAGCAATCGCAAAAAAATACTCCAAACTTGCAAGACTCGATGAAAACCCCAAAAACACTAAAAATCAACTTCAGTCTTAACAAGACATGCATGAACCTTTGGGTGACCTACTAAATGAGATTGCAAATCAAAAAGACAGTACAACAAAAGACAGTACAACAAAGCCATCAAAAAATGTGAGTAATGTACAAGATGGTGAATCAACTAAAGCACACAACACGCCCACAGGACAGAGAATATCTGTAATGGGAGAAGTCAATACATCAACAGTTGATCAAAAATGTCTATCACATCTATAGAGACTACACAACAGCTCAATCAAGAGCAAGAAAAACATTTGCGCTCCCAAAGCAAGAGACTTCAACAATGGCAAGCAATGAACAATACTTCTAAAGTTAATGGTAGTCGTAATTCCAGTCCACAATTTCGTAGATTAATACTACAATGTAGACCACATCCATGTGACGCGTACGATCTCAATCGAACATCTATACTGAATATTTTTGCAGAGATACCAAGTTTACAGGACTTAACATCAACTGATCTGAGTCAGGTGGAATTCCTCCACGAATCTGATTTGTCTCTTGCTAGATTATGCATCCAGTCTGGTGTAGTGCTAACCTTCATCTGGCAGGCTAGACTAACTTATTTGATCTGGGTTTCATTCTTACATATGAATCGATGCAAGAAAAAATTGGCGAACTGAGAAAGCACCAGGTGCAGTGGGGCAATTTTCATTGTTAGATCAGCTGTCAGATGCAAAGGTAACTTCCATGCACAAACCGATTTACGATAGCTCTGAAGCTAGAGTCTTGGCTAATCGACGCAATGAAGTCATGATTTATACCTATTTCATAGCCACCAAAAACGACCCAGCCTCAGACCTTTAAACTGCTCAGTTAGAATACAACACACCCACTTGATCAACAACGAGGTATCTAGTCTTGGGTTTTGACATCTTAGCTCTGCAGGAAACTTGGTTAGCTGAAATACCTGTCTGGGACAATTTCAACATGCTTACCATACCTGCTATACGCCACGCCAAGGGGAGACAAAGTGGTCATTCCCCAAAAAATACAAACCCAAAACTCAGAATAAATGGATGCACCCCAGTAGGTATGCATAAAGTATGCTTTATATAATAGTAAAGTGAGGCATGCAGAGGACTCTGCTGCTCTCAGAGCGCTCTGCCAACAATACAGAAACATGACATTTTAATCACATTACACGTCATTGATTATTATTTCTATATGCGTTACATGATGCCACTTCATTGGCTCGTTCAGCTAATACATACACTATGCGGTGGTGCTGATTGATTGGCTGGTGGTGAACTTGTTGCTTCTTGTGGCATATGGGTCAGCTGTGCTCATCTGGGAGGGGTGAAGGTCAGGCTGAGTCAACACCGTTGCTTAACTTATCTACACAGTAATTACTGATATACAAGGATTGATAGACCTAAAACTCATAGAAAAATGCGGGGTTGTCTATAAATTGTACATTAATAATACGCAAAGGTGCACATTCTTAACCTGGGCCTCAGTGGGGACAGGGACGCAGTGGTCCTGATACCTTATCTAAATGTGTCATTCTGAGATTCATTTGCCTGGCGCCTCATGGTTCAAATGAGAGGACTGATGGGTATTAGTATAGGGAGAATATATGATCACGCAGTATTAGTTGTATGGGGGGGCAATCTAGGGTGGCTGTACAGGGAAAGGGCCCACCAACTGCTACATGAAAGGAACACAGTGGGGAGATGGTTATGCATGCAATGATTTCTTAAGGTGGGGGGGGTTTGATGGAGCTGGGGCATGTTTTTGGAGACGACTGGTTTTCACAAACCAGGCTTTGGCTCAGTCTCATACGGCAATTATCTCAGAGGAAGAAAAGAAATACATTGTAAGTTTGCACCAGTTCGCACCCAAGCTTTTGTGGTGGGGGGGTTGGGGAGGAGGAGGAGCTTGGGTTAACTGCAAAGCGCTGAAAAGAAGGGAGAGAGGGCTTATTAGGAATCATAGTGCGGCCTAATAAAAGATGGGAGTCGGGACCAATACAAAATGGAGTCTGCGGACGTACGAAATGGAGTTTGTGTCATGCAATGGCTTCCAAGCCCTGTCACCCGTAGCCCGTACATAGGGACGTCTCCAGCAATTGAATGAGCATATGGGATGTCGGGGAGGTGGTGGGGGAGGTCAAAAGGACCTTTCCTCCCTTACAAGACCTATGGCTGGGTTGTTGGTGGCGACCAAAATATCAGCTAACCTGTCCATGACTAAAAGGTGGAACCTAATCTATATACACAGCTGGTTCGAATTGCTTAAGATATCCAGGTAATGGCTTTAGTCAATAGTTACTGGAACCATGCTAGTATCTGTTTTTCGATCGAACATGGAGCTTCTCCTTGACTTGATAGCTTCTGATCCACTATATCCACTATAACAGCAATTTTTTTTTTTGGGGGGGACTTGCCTATACATTGCTTCTCTGACGCACCGCATCAGACAGTTGCTCAAAAAAGATGGACCAACCTTCTAAAAACAAGACCACTACTGATGCTCAATGGTGCGCTAGCGAATGATTCTCCGGCCCAACCAAGTTGGCGCCGTTTGAACGAAAAAGCTATCCTTGACTACATGTATGTAGATCGTGCCATGTTTACAGTAATAGATAACTTCACTATACATGAACAGCATGTTGGTGATCACGATCAACTGACCTTGTCTTGGACATGGAATCTCCATGCTCTACCTAATCCTGATATAGGCTCTCAAATGGTTATATCTAATGGGAGAAATTGTTTACATTGGTCACCTAACCAACTATGTGATCTTTATCATTGTCTGAGTAATGACACTCCTGGTAACATTAGTGATTTATTTCCTGATGGGTGGTACGTAGCTGCCCTTGAACTCCTTAGGGAGGTCCAATCTGGAACCAAAAAACCCATGTAAGCACAGGCATAAAACAAAACTCTACTACGTAGAGAAATTGGGAGTCTTAAAAACCAACCCATAGCCGATTTATGGCGCTATGACCAAACAGCTAAGATTGAAATATAAAAATTGGGTAAAATTCAGAAAAGCACATATGTACCAACAAGACGGCGAGAATGTTATGAACCTTATCCACTAAAAACTCGAGCTAGATGGTGACTCTTAATCAGGCCACTAACTGTTAGGCAGAAACCTGTGCAGTTCCCTCTGGGACCACTGCAAAAGATTTAAGACTACAGGTGTTTGGCAGTAAACCCACTTGGTAGCAGTCTGTACCACACAGATTCACTTGGTAGCTTTGGCTGAGCAGTCAGACTTCCCTCAAGAAGAGTTAGGCAGTATACAGAGTATTCACAATAGGTCAGAAGAGCACAGTAGAACAAG
This sequence comes from Ambystoma mexicanum, assembly GCF_040938575.1. Taxonomy (NCBI): domain Eukaryota; kingdom Metazoa; phylum Chordata; class Amphibia; order Caudata; family Ambystomatidae; genus Ambystoma; species Ambystoma mexicanum. The sequence continues at coordinate 627,821,612 of NC_090923.1, forward strand.
TAAACACTGATCAGAGCTTGGTGTAAAAGAGATATAATTATTTATTTAAAACCACATCTAGAAAAACACACAGGCACTAATAGTACTCAATTCAAAAACAAAGTCACTAAAAGATATACACTCCCTTAGAGGAATTTTAGACAAGTCTTAAGTAAAGCCCCACTTACGTTCAGACAGCGGTGAGCGCTTAACGCAGATGGCACTCTAATAATTCTTTTTAAAAGGGAGAGAAAAGCAGAGTATAATATGAAACAGATCCCAACCCTTTTCATAAGCACAAAACAAGAGAGGGAGGCAAGTAAAACCGTGAAGTTAGAGTTCAGAAGGCCGGATCCACTTTAAGAGGATCAGAACGAAATGTGTCCAAGGTCACACGGTTGAAGTGCACAAGAGTCTTGCAAATGTTCAAAAAAAGAGTTGGACCAAAAGAAAGGGACCCGTTAGAAGGTCAAGGTGTCCAACCCAGTCCAGAAGGTTAAGGGATTATTATTACCTTGTAGCAATCTTTAGAAAGGGAGGCCTGGCGGACACGGTACCTTAAAGTGGTTAGAAGACTCCAGCGGGGGCAGTTGTTACTGGCAGTGGATGCAAGTCGGTGCTTCGCCGGGGGAAGAGAGGATCTCGTCGGGGATGAAGACAGGAGTCCGTTGCACTGCCAGGGAAGAAACCAGCCGCAGAGTTCTCAGGTAAAAGGAGCGGTCGTTTTATTTGCGGTCCAGTGGTAAGTGGCTATCCGGTTGGCGGGGTGCTTGGCACGGGAAATTCGACCACAAGACGGCCTGGGATGCGAAAAGAAGGTAAACTGGTTGTGCCCACTAGTCAGGGGAAGAAGCCTCTCCAGTCGGGAGATCTTCTCTGTCGTCGGGAAGTGGTGAGTCGGTTCCGCAGGGCTCCACCGGTGGTGTCGTGGTAGGTCGGCTCAGCTTCTCCCTCGTCGGATTCTCCGGTCCTGTGGCGACTTCTGAAGTTCCAGTCCCCAAAGCCCTGCTTTTATGCAGCACACCCCCATTCACTCAGCCTAGCTGTGAATCAAACATGCTAAGTGGTGAGCCGGCCGGCTCGCCACTTGGGCCAATCACACAAGAGTGCGACTTGAGTTACCAAGGTAACTCGGTCCAGGGTGCCTAAACCCCCTTCCCACTCCCCCTGTGGTACCCAGACAGAGTGGCACCACTTTCGGAGGCTTCTGTGGAGAAGCCCGCCAAAAAGTGGAACAAAGGGCTCGACTTGGGTTGGAGTCACAGAAGAGAACACAAACACCATTTTAGAATAGAGTCCTGGCAAAAAATACCAATAGGCAAATTAATATTAAATAAATAAACCGGCGGTATGTTCGAGGCTATGAGAATTGTTGGTAGCCTCGAACAATGTGAAAATCCCATTGGGATATATTCGCGGTCGAATATAAAAAGTAGTTTCCACTGCCACCAGCCAAAACTCGATCGGGGGGGGCGGAGACGTGCCCCCTCGACTTACAGACCCCGGGGCAATCTAATTGCCCCGACTAGTACGTCCACAATATGATGGTTTGTACCGGTTTCTGTTAATAATTTGGGACTAGTAAAGCCAATGGTGACTTAACATGCCCTGGGAGACAATAGTCAGCCCCAGCATATGGAGTCTATGGTGGGGTGTCACTATGACACCCCTGTGTCACTGCACGGAGGGTGCTGTGTGATACACATAGTAAAAACACATGAGACCCTATGGGGTAAAGGACCCCATAGCCCATAAAACACATTAACAGTCAAAGGAACACCATAAATCATGTCCAAGATTGGGGAAAAAGAGTCTCGCTCTTGGCAGGAGAAAAAAACAAACTCCAGAAATCCAGCAAAGCTGCTGGGGGACTCACTAGGTTAGGAAATTCAGCCTGAAGAGAGAATTCTCCCCAACACTAACGCCCCACCGTCTTCTCTCTTGGTAAACAGTGTCTGAAGGGTCCTGGATTGACTATTTTTCCAAGCTTTATGTCTCTGAAGATTTGCGTACGGTGGAAGACATTGATATGAGCAAGATCTCATTAGATCTTAATGTTGAGGATTTAACCTTTCACATATCCAAACTATCCAATTCAAGAGCTCCAGGGCCTGATGGCCTGTCAAATTACACATTAAAGGTCAATCTCCAAGCATGGGCATGTATATTGAATCACAAGTCATACCAGCTTCATGGCGCAATAATAGTGCCACTATTCAAAAAGGATAATCGGCAAATTCTGGGCAGTTATCACCCCATCGCCCTGCTTGATGTGCTGGGTAAACTCTTTTCTAGATTTATTCTAAGATGACGCGGTGGATAACCCATCAAACTTTTTTAGTTCCGGCTCTTTGTACGGCCGTTAATTTGACAGTGATAACGACCATTCAGCAGCAGATTCATTGCACTAAACAGCCTATTTATATGTCATATGTGGATTTTAAATCTGCTTTCGATTCGGTAAGCAGATCACACATGCTATCTAAATTGGCTGGTGCTGAATGTCCAAAATCTGTTGGCTCTGATCACTGAACTTCATGCAAATACCTAGTATTTGAGCATGATTAACTACAGGTGGTCTTCTATCGGCCCCAATTTATACCTTTTGGGGTGTAAAACAGGGATGCGTATTAGCATCCACATTACTTAACTTTTACATAGCCGACATGGGGAATGCATTTGCAGCTGTACAGTCTCCTCCACGACTAGGAACATCGTTGGTAGCATGGCTCTGCTATGCAGATGAACTTGTGCTACTATCAAAGATGCCGCGAGGGCTACAGAGATTATCTGCTTTAGAGAAATATGCCGACACCACATTTTTGCAGTTAAATGTGGACAAAGCAAAGCTATTATGTTGCTACCCGAAAGCGCAAATTGGTTCCTAAATGGGAGTAAATTAGCTATTATATCAGTACAAATATCTTGGCATTACCATCAGCAGCCAAATCAGTTCTATTCACTTGAAATTAAAGCAAAAACCAGCTCAATGGCTTCACAGGCATCGATGATCCAAGCTAGATTTGATAAATGTTCCTGTTCATTGATCACATTTTGCATGCAAAAAGCAACTGCAATTATTTTGCATGAGTCAAACTAAACCGCACCAAAACTTGCAATTTTGGACAAGGAATAGAAGGCCTGTTTTGGAAGCGAGCCCATAGATTGCCTAAAAGCCAACCAATGGCCATTGTTGGATTCGAATTAGGGTTGCCTTCCTTATTTGCCTTTATATTCTTGGAAAGTTCTGAGCCTGTACAGGCCATTTTTTTTCTTAGTTTTTTAACACACGTGAATAACAGCCATAAACGACCCCAATCTTCCCCTTTGCCCCCTGATACCAATCCCCATCGATTCTTGTTCCATTTAATTTCAGTTTGTCCCCAATAGTTCATTGTAGGTCCAGTAGCCTGAGTAGTCGTGGATGCCACCCAATCCTGAAATCGTCCCTGATAAAGGTGAACATTTCCCCACACTCGCTTGCGCATGTCTGCAGTGCATTGTTCATGGCATATGTAGCCCATTCCATTGCAACTATTTCCCATATTTTGTGCAACCACTCCTGGAACGTCGGAATAGTTGGGCTTTTCCACTTCTGGGCTATCCATGTCATTCCTGCTATTGTAAGCATTACCTGCGCTCTTTCCCTAGTTCTTGCCGTCGCCATTGCGTTTCAACGCGTGTTAGGCCAAGAAGAGTCAATTCCGGGGTCTGCTTTCCCCTGTACCGAATGTCTGTTCCTGTGCTTGCCGAATGTCCTCCCAAAACGTCTCTATTTTTGGGCATCTCCACCAAATGTGGTCCACCGTACTCTCTGCCCCACACCACCTCCAGCAGTCTCCCGATGCCCCTGGGTATATTCTATGCAGGCGGTCTGGGGTTTAGTGCCATCCAAAGATTATTGTATACCATGCTTCTTGAGATGCCCTCGCTAATTTGGGCTTTTTCCTCCGTAGTTTCTCCCATTCCCTCTTCTCTATGGGCCTTCCCAGAATTTGTTCCCATTTTCCGATGTAGGCCCAGGTTTGCCTAGGGGTGGCCTCATCTAGTAGCTTGTATAACTGTTAGATCGAATCCCTGGAACCATCGTTGAACATTAGGAATATTTTGAACGTAGTAGGGTCTCTGGTGGCCGCTTCTTTGTTCACTGGGTGCAAAAGCCAGTGACGCAATTGGAAGTAGCGAAACCTCTCCCCGCTCCCCCAACCCGAAATCCCTTTTACAATCTGTGATGGTGCTAATTTCCTTTCCAATGAACATGTCCCGAACCCTCCTGCTCCCCCCCCCCCCCTCCCCATCCCGCCACTTATCGAAGGCTCCCCTTTCGAACCCCGGAGTGAAGTCTCCGTTATTGAATATTGGCGTGAATGGGGGTGGGAAAGTGGTAATGCCTCTCATGTACCAACCTATCCCAATTGTCTGCCATAAGTTTGGTAATTGAGCTCTCGTATGTGTTTCAGTCTGTGGTGTTTAGGAAGCTATAGGACCTCTCCTAGGTTGTGCTTTACCACTGACCAATCAATTTTTACCCAGTGTTTCTCTCTTCCTCCTTCACAGAGCCATTCTCTGATTATTCTCAGTTGGGATGTGTCATAGTATTGCCGATAGTTGGGAAGGGCTAGCCCACCCTCTCCGCTCGGGGCTATAATTTGTTGCCTACTCGCCTTCGCCCTACAGGACATTTTTAAATATAACTGATGCCAACTTACTGGTGACCAAAATATCAAAATACATGCTGTATTCTGATCAGAAGTTTCCGTTACAATGGAGGACTCGCGTATTGCATGTAATGAAGACAGCAGAGATCTCACAAGACTTGCTAATTACCAATCCGATCAGATTGGATATGTACCCTAGAAAAGTGTAAAACTTAGTGTTTAAAGATAACCCCTTCATAGAAAAAAGATCACGCTCTATAAATATTTGCTCAAATTCCCAAGTCCTAAATATTGATACATTTAACATCGATTGAAATTGTGCAAAACGAGGATCTCAGCACGACGTCACCAAATTAAAGCTAGCAGCAACTTCTGTAGATTCTGCTGCATCAAAGAAACTCGTCCATTAACCGAATGTCCAAAATTGGTACATCAGTGTAATACAACACAAACTATTCTTTAAATACTATAGATTATTAACGTCAAAGCCTATGGTATAATCTTTCATTCAAAACTGCCAGTGGCACACGTTGCAATTGATAAGTTTATCATGTCTACAATTGATGAGCAGTGTATATGCTGTTAGAAACTCCTTTCATCCTAATAATGAAAATTAGGGCCCAATCTTATATACTTCATCACTCTAAATTTGCATATACATCTATGGTGAAGCTGTAATTAAGAGGTAATAGCTTATTCTGGTCTTTACACGCAAAGGGTGCAACATTGACACTAATTCATGTTGTCATTTTTCTTTTGTTTTTCTCTTGGTTGTCATAGTGTGTGCACTGTTTTATCATGTATATATTGTTTTTAAATTGACTGTCATTTATGTTGACTTTAAATTCATGAATGTTATAACTTAATGAAATTCTCAATAAAAGGTTGATATTCAGCCATAACAATAAAAAATAAATAATTAAAACCACATGGCACACGCCTAGAAATGGGCACGTCTAATTCAAAGCACGTTTAAATAACCTCTTTGCCACAAATAGAAACACTTTCAGGTAACCGTTACGTGTTTTCCTTGCAAACTGAGTACTCATGTAGCAAGACTGCAAATTATTCTTATTCTACTTTAAAATACAAAAATACACACCCATGTTTTTATTTTTTAATAAACACATGCATGTATTGGCACACAAACTAAACTTGCACATCAAGCAAAACTACATTTTCACCTTTACAAACCAGTGGATGCTCTTAAAAATTAAACTGATTCTGTGTGTATGATCCCGCTAGACCAAGTGAAGTCTACTTTTATCTTTGCACCAGCATGCTTGGTTTGCACTCTCATTGGCTTGCCATGTACAGAAGACTGCATCTGGAGACCAACAAAACGACATTTCCATTGTTTTCCAAGTTCGGACAGGAAACAGATTGATTTGTCTGTATTTATTAGTAAAATCCACTGAAGACGGCCAGCCTTAATTGGAAGTTAATTGCCTAAATGCATGTTATCTTTTACTTGGTCTTTTTTGTTTTGGATCTGTAATTGAAATGCTTGCTGCTTACTCATGCTTTCATGGCTTATCCTTAAAAGTTGAGCCTAACTTGAATGAACTACTACTAAAGTTGGTCCCCGAACTCCTGAGGGCATTCACACATGTACAAGTAGACTCCCGAATGTACTTCAGTGCTGCATTGGGAAAAAAGGGATGTTGCGTTAAAAAGTACAGGCACTCCAGGAGTCATTCCTCCTCCTCCTCCTCCTCTAGCCACAAAAAGGAACGTCGGCACTGTTCAGATTTGTCCAAGGAAAGGGGTACGGTAAGGTCCAGCGACCGTGCCTCCAGAGCAGAGTGGGAAACTTTAAAGAGCAGATAGATGCTCAACATGATGGTGGTCACTGTGGCAACCCTTGAAGCCGCAGAGGCCCTCCACGCTGCTCGTCGATATATCGACTATGTCTTACAAACAGCTAACGGTCACCCGACCCGAAGCCGCCATCTTTGAGGTCAATATTGGCGCTGAATATGGAAAAGTAGTTCATCTCAGTCTAACTTCATTCTTCGACACAATTTACTCCATTTTTGGGGATGATGGGTCGGAGAACGATTTCGAGCCTATAATGGGTTCTCCAAGCAGAACAGACTTTTTTGCTGATAGGGCGGTATTTCTTGAAGGGAGAGTTACAAAACACCAGCGGTTTGGACACCCCACCAGACCTTGAGACACAGCAGACCCAAAGTCATGCCACTTCCACTTACAAACATTGGAGAGATGGTAGATGCGCTGTACCTCTGTTTCAGCTAAGCCCAATTTCGGCTTACGAGATCCTTGACCACCTTGATGTGGGCCCACCAATAGAAAGGGCTATGCCATTCAACTTCGCAATTGCTGACCCAATTGCCTCATTGTTGCAAAGGCCTTGCTCCTTTTCCCCGGTGGATTCAGAGTTTGCTAAAATAATACAAACCGGTGCAAGAGGTTGCCCCACCCCCTTCAACACCAGGACTGGTAGTGTAGGCGGCCATCGTCTCCACTCAGCCTTCTACATCCACTTCTAAGTTGCAAGTAGACAGTCGAAAAAATGACGTCTAAAGTTTTTTTTTTCTCAACTGGCAGTATGGCTCTCAAGGTCACCAACGCTTCCCCTGCGTTTGCCAAGTACACGCATGTCCTCTGGAGAACAATCCAAGAAGTGGCAGAACACATCCCGCAAGGGGAAATGCGGGAAGGGTTTCTCCGCCTGGTGGATGATGGTAAGGGGGTATACTGCGAGGCTCTGCAATCTGGTCTGGATATAGCAAATAGGGCGATGGGGTTGGCAACAGTTATACGCAGGCAAGAATAATTGCACCGCTCAGGTTTTGCCCCTAATGTTCAGAACAAGCTTTTGGACATTGCCTTTGATGGCCAACATATTTTCGGCCCCAAAGCCGATGAATCCTTGGAAACATTTAAGAAGTCCAAGGTGGCTGCTAAATTGCTGGGCCTGGCTGTTCAGCAATCGGCAAAGCCTTCCTTCAGCTTCCCCTCTAGGGTTGGTAGCAAACAGCGGTTTGCCTCGTACAAAAAGAGTTGGTCCATACAACCTAAACAGGAGCAACAATGTTTCTCGCACTCTGGTAGGGGCTTGGGCGCCCCTGAGGGCCAGCAGCCTTCAGCATCAGCGGTGGTGCCGACTCTGGCCTCAAAACTGCTTTGAGTTCTCCCCTTTTGTTTACCTGGTTGGTGGGAGGATTGGAGAGCATGTGCCATAGTGGCAAGAGATGACAATCGGATGCCTGGACACTGCAGCTTGTCCAATGGGGTTACTGTCTGCCTTTCTTATGGAGGCCAACAGACAAACCACCCTCCCTTGCCCCCTCCCCCTGACATCCGGAACAGGAGTTCAAGGACAATTCAGAGCCCCTTTTATTGAAGGGTGCCATGGAAGAGTTATTTCCCAGAGGATCGGACTGGTATTCCTGGTACCCAAGAAAGGAAGAGGACCGCGCCCCATCTTGTACCTCTGGGTACAAGGGGGGGCGGATCTTTGGTGCCTTGAACAAGTACCTGAGGACAGACGAATTCAAAGTGGTGATGCTCGGAGAGATTCTCCAGGCTCTACAGTCAGCAGGGCAAGTTTTGTCTCGCCTCAAGGACACTTGCTTGCTACTGCACAGGCTTGGCTTCTCACTTAATCTTTTAATCTTTGCAGAGGCTCCAGTTCCTTTGGAACAGTCCTTGGGCCTTCCGTAAGGTAAGGCTTTCCTTTCCTTTCCGAGGAAAGGGTCACCAGTTTCAGGCAGATGGTTGATCTGGTCCAGAGCCACTCCAGTTTTCCAGTGGTCCCTTCCCTCTGCCGTATGGCCTCCTGCATCTTTCTAGTGCCAGAGGCCAGGCTGACAATGTGTTCTCTGCAGTGGCTACTGAGGTGCTGGTGGTCTCAGTACTATGGTTCCCTGGAGGACGTTCTCAGGTTGTCAGTGTCAGTGGTCGACCATCTTTCTTGGTGGGCCAGCAGGGACACCATTGTGGTGGGGGAACTTTTCTGGCCTCCGGCAGGGTGATCACAGATGTCATTAAAGGGTTGGGGCTTTCACTGAGGCTGTGGGTGAGCAGCCTTTAGTTAGCTATGTAGGCGTTGATACGTTAATCGGCTGGAGCTCCGAGCTAGCTCTGAGCTAGCACTGAATGCACCCTCGGTGGAAACCCATCCTGATTATAATTAACATGGTGGACATTACCTGAACGAGCAGGGAGGTGTTCGGTCACTGCACCGGTTTGTGGAGGAAATGTAGCTGTGGGTCTGGTTACTGGAGAACCAGATCTAGCCCAGCATTGCATCTGGCAGGGACCGAGAACAGACTGGCGAATGCTCTGAGCTGAGGGGGGGGGGGGTGTGTATGGTAGGGGTTCAGACCATGATCTTGTTTGCCCCGGATTGGGCAAGACCATGGTACGCATAACTTCTGCACTTCGCTATCAGTCTGCCTCTCCAGCAGGGACCTCCTTTCCCAGTCGGAAGGTCGGGTACTCCACCCAAACCCAGAGTCCCTCAATGTATATGCTTCTGGGAATGAGGTATGATGACTGGGACCTCTCGAGGTGCTTGAGCTGTTGCTGGCTGCATACAGACAGTCTACAAGATCTTTGTATGCGTGCAGATGGAGATGATTTGAGGCGTGGTGTAGAGCGCAAGATCAATCACATCTCTTGACCCACCACTGTAGTGATGGAGTTCCTTCTGCCCGTAGCCTCATCATGCCTTCAGGAGGCCACAGTGAAGAGGATGTTTGGCATTGTTGTGTTGAAACGGCCAGACTCGTATGTTTTTTTTTTTTTGAAGGGTTTAAAAAAAAATAGTTTTACTGTCCCGGTTATGGGCCAATTTCTGAAAGGGCTTGTGAATAACTTTTTGCCCACTCCTTTAGTTCCGGATTGGCATCTTAACTTGGTCTCTTCTTTCCTTATGGCCTCTCCATTTGAGATGGCTCACGCTGAAAACTGCCGTTTTCGTTGCACTCGCATCAGCCAGAAGGGTCAGTGAGCTGTCGGCCTGCCATTCTTTAAGGAGAAGGTGTCCTTGAAAGTGTATCCTGGGTTTCTGCCCATGGTAGCGTTTCACATCTTTCAGGCCATAGGCTTGCCTGTGTTTTATTTATTTTTTTACCCTCCTCGCCACCGCTTCATGATGGGGTCCAACCCGGGGAACCTCTCCCCTAAGAGGGCCCTTTTGTAGCTTTCTCCCTGTCACAGAAAGGTTGGCTGTCCCTAAACGATCCCCGCTGCTTAACGTTCTGTATAGCGAAGCTTTATCCGCAAGCAGGGAAGGAACTGCCATTGGGCATTCTTGCCACTACAAAGGGGAGTGCCAGCTAGATAATTGCTGGGCTGCGACTTGGTGCACGTTGCACACTTTTACCAGGTGTTGTTTGTATGTCATGTGGGGGTTTATGTTATTTGGAAGAGCAGGGCTTGCAAATTCTCTGGTATAGGGTCTTTCATCCTGCTGCCAGACTACGTACTGCTTTGGGAGTCTGGCAGCAATCTGTGGAAGAAAAGAAATATATTGAAGGAGAAATTACTTACCGGTAATATTCTTTCTATGGATGATTTGCCCGCAGATTCCTCATCACCCTGCCATCCACCCCTGCTATGAAAGTGGCTGTAGTCTGTGGGGAACGGCAGATATCTAATTTTTTGGCTTCTTGGCCGTTCAGAAGTGATTCTTTACACCTTCTAACAGTCCTGTTCCTCCAGAAAAAAACACAATTTTGTGTTCCACTTTTTTATAAACGTGTTGGTTGTTTTCCAGTCGGTCTTCCTCTGTGGTGGCTGAGATGGCGGTGGGGGTACGGGGGTGGCGGGGTGGGGTGGGAATGAGGTACAACGGCATAGTGACAGTATACGTACGACGACTGGCGTCGCATCTAGATTTGAAGACCCGCGCATCGAGTCAGAATGGATCGACTGTAGAGTCGAAATGCACGTAGCCCCCTGTCAAAATCTTTCGAGCAGCTGATGTTGGAAGAGATATCGATCTGTGAGAAGAATCCATAGAAAGAACATTACAGGTAAGTAATCGCTCCTTTTCTTCAATAGCTTCACCCCTTTCTTTTGACTCATTACTTGGGCCTCAAAGGTTTCACCTACGAAGACCATACTCCAGTCAAATACAAACTGAGAGTCGCATGATGTGCAGGTGATTCAGCGAGGTATGCTGGGTAAAGCTTGTTCCTGGCCTAACCTTGACTGAGTACTTGGAGACTGCTCAAACCTGGCTGAGTTAAATGGGTTTGCACTATGGAGGATTTGCCGATTAGCAATGGCCAATGTATTGCCCTTGGAGGAATTTGAGGGCGTGGCTAGTGTGGTGAGCTTGGATCGGTTGTGCGGGTGGCCAGTGTATTGCACTTAGTAGAACTGGAGGGTACTGTTAAGTCGCAGCTTGAGGGTACTATTGAGTTGCAGCTGGATGAGCTCTGAGGACCTAATTAAGTTGCCACATTCTAACCGCCCTGCTTCTTTCCAACATACTTCCCAAGTACTATGCATGCCCTGTGGGCTAGTCAAACTACATGCAAACCAACCCAACTAACACTTGCATACAACAAACAATCCCAGACACTGGCTCTTACGCTAACAGATTCAACAAGCCAGTGCGTATGACCAACTACCCACCAAACTACACATGCATATACTCAAAAATAGCAAGCATTCACATACAACTAACAACCCATATAGTGGGTCATACCCTTACAACAAGCCAGTGCACACAATGGACTCATCAGCAGGCCAACAGACATCAGTTTCTCCTGGTTCTGTATCTATTGTATCACTCTCCCCCCCCCCACCTACCCCCCTTCAATAACCCTCCCCCACCCTCTTGGAGAGCCACATGAGCGCCTGGAGACCTCCCCAGTGGTAACGGTGCACAGTATCAGACCAGCTAACATAACCTACTGCATAACAAGCTGATCTGCCAAGCAAGCCTGAGACGTTGCTCAGTAACGCTGGATAAACCACTACCCTCTGTGCTGCAGTAACACCCTTTCATGGCGTGTACTGCGTACCTGAATGAGAACTGCATGGAGGTGACCTTATCGCATGGTTTTGCTAGTAATGGAAGTTCACTGGCAGGATCTAATCTAGTGGACAGGAATGCCGAAGCGCTCTAGGCAGATAGGCAGGCGTGGAGGTTTGTTTTGATGCCAGTTTGCCTTTTAATTGGAGGAATCAACCAAGGACTGCACAATGCAGATGTCCGATGTAAATGTTTGAAATTGTGGGTAAAGAGAATATGGATGAAATTAAAGCTATAACAAACCATCATTAGCAATGCCAACAGTTTGGGCTTTTATGTAGGTATGGGAAGTCACTGCCGTAGTGGTATTAACTGGCCATTGATGGTAGCAGGTTCAAAATCGTGCGAGTACCCGGGCATCTAATAGCAGTGACTGGCAAATGCCCAATACTTGTGCAAAAGCCAATCTTATTGGCTTTGCCAGTGCTTGTTTTAACAGTACTACAGTGAAGGACATGCAACAGTGAAGGACATGCAGAGTGTTTATCTGGTGAAATTTTATTACACCAGTGCCGGGTTTAAACTCCAAATAAGTAACACACTCTCAGAAGACTGCTTTGAAAAAACACTGGTGCAAAGTTTGATAGCAAGGCTTGATTAAAGCAAGTTCAGAGTTCCCATGAGGAGATATTTTGGGATGTGTCAGGAACTGGGTGGAAATGGCCATAGGCATTAGCATGGTAGTCAATGGGTGGGCACATGACCGAACACCAAGAGGCTGTGTCCCCCCTCGTATGCCATACCTATACTCTAATGCAATGGTTTCGGCTTACAGGTGTCGCAAGAGGCACCCAATAGGCCAAACTAAAATAATTACCAAGTGTATTACACAGTGCCTAACTTCCACTCCCTGGGTAAGAATTAGATGTACCAAAAAGGGAAGGAGGACACTAACTGATATTCATAAATCTAGCAAACACTTTTTTTCGTGATATTTAGATTGAATAACTAGTAAGGGGTAATATTACGACAAAAGAATGTCAAGCAATAATAGCATTTAGGAAAAGTGTGAGCATAGGAGCGACACATTACAATAAGTAATAGAAATACTTTTTGAATGGACGGCAGTGGAACACTGGATTTTGTTAGTGCAGCAAATACTAAAACCAAAATCTCAAATTGATCTTCAGAACTATATTTCTGATGTTTGTTAATCTGCTTAGAATCACATGCTGTGCATAGGTCCGACATCCAGTGGTCACTGCGGAGTATTGCATTTTGTTTTTCGTAGTCGAAAAGGGACGTCGACAAGGCGTGTCTGAAACACTATCCCTATATTGACGTGCATTGTACCCACAATCCCTCACGCGTCGAGGTCCCTCAGATTGTTTTTTTCCGCCCAGCTACTGGTCGCCTTTACGCGGAGCTACTCGAGAGACATTGCAGATTTCATATCCTCGACCTTTGGTCTTTTTCCTATTATATAACACATAGATCCCTCCCTCGACGCAGTTGTGAAGCTGTTCTCCGCCGAGCAAGATCTTCGACGGAGGGGACGAGCGGAGGAGATCCTTCGGCGTTGCCCAACACGTGGCCCGGCCTCGCAGGCCAAATGCAGTAGGGAGAGTGGGGTCGTGGGACATCTCTGGTTTCTTTCTGAGAATGCCTTTCCTTTTCCCCTTCCTTTCCCTTGGGGTCGTTATCACGATTTACTGCCTCGGCTATGGAGAGGACACCCTTAAGGTTTTGCCCGCGTTGCCACCTAGCTCTTCTCTCTCACCTAGGTGACCAGGACTGTCATCATGCACGTCAGTGTACTCCTTCCATTACTCTACACACTATCCCTTCGACTTGCCCAAGTTCTCCAGCTACCTACGGTAACAACCTCCACACTCTGGGTTAAAATGGACCAGCCTTCTACCAGCATGGCATCCCCACGACCTCTCGTGTCACCTAGAATGAGCCCGGCAGCACCCGCTGTAGGCCATACCAACCAATACCTCAACGACCCAGCTTTATGGCTGGATCACTTTGCTAGGAAACCTACACCTAACCAACCCTGCCCCCTCTCTCTTAGAAATAAGAGACTAGGCACCAGATTCCGCCTATGCCTGCGCCACATCCGTCACATCACCAGGAAACAAACCCCCCTCTCTCCTGGATCTCTGTCAACTGCCACCACATGCAAACCCACCACCACCACCGAGGTTAAACTGCCCATGTTCAAAGGTGCCCTTATTAATGCTAGATCCCTCACTGCACACGCACTTGACATAGCTGACCTCATCACCACGTCTGACCTTGACTTCATAGCTATCTCCGAAACATGGCTTCATGCCACATCTGGCCCCTTACTAGCGTTAGCCCTACCGCCGAACTAGGGCATCACACGATGTGACCGCTCCACCGCCTCTTCCAAAGGCGGCGGTGTGGCCTTCATCCATAAAAATACTCTTGACCTAAGAGTGTTACCTGATTCCAAACTCACATCAGCCGAATTGCTGTCTGTCAAACTAGCACTCACACCTAACCAAACAGCCACCATGCACCTAATCTATAGACCTCCAGGACCCGCACCAACCTTTGTCAGTGAAATCTCCACTCTCCTCCTCAACAATACAAAGAACAACTCGCAAACAATCATCCTAGGCGACCTTAACTTAGGTCTTGGTGACTTAAAAGATCCTGTGGCCTCTGACCTGTAGATCGCACTATCTGACCTCGGCCTTACCTTATACATCCAAGAGCCTACCCATATTAAAGGTAGAACACTTGACTGGGTAGCTGGCTCCAATTGCAATATCAAGGTCCTTAACAATACCCCCTGTCTATGGTCCGACCATCACATTATAACTTTCAACATTGAAGCCACACCACGAATCCCGTCACCATTAGCCCCAGCACTCCCAACTAGAAGCAAAAAAGATATAACCGAGGAGAAACTCCTCCCATTGTTACTCCCGTCCCTTAACACAGCCACCAACTCTTACTCTGATCCAACCTCACTAGCACACACCTACAACCAAACAATGCGAACTGCCATTGATTGTATAGCACCTCTCAAACTTAGAAAGGCTAAGCCTCAAGCTTATCTTAATTCATGGTTCACACCACAGTTAAGATTGCTCCGCAAAGCTAAACGCTGTGCCGAAAATCGATGGAAAAGCCACCCCTCAGACGAGCATAAAGACAGTTTCCTTCTAGCCTCACTCTCCTACAAAGATGCCATCATCACGGCAAAAAAGGAATCTTTCAACAACCGCATTATACAAGCCGACTCGAACACCAAGGAACTCTTTAAAATCCTAAGAGAGCTTGAAACTCCAGTCACCCCCCCCTCACACATGCGTGAAAGATAGTAAATGGTGTGCCAACATCCAAGCAGCCTTACTAAATAAAATCTCCACACTACAAGACAAAATCAAAGATAAACAGGACAGCCTGAAGCGCGACAACCACGCTCTTTCCCTCACTAAGGCCCCCTTGCCAGACTCTACCAATATCACACCATTCGCATTCTCTCCGCTTACCGTGGCAGAGGTAGAAAACATAATTCTTAGAATTAAGCCAACTAACTGCCAAGGTGACCCGTGCCCAGCCCCTACTATCAAGGACTCAGCGCATGAGTTGGCCCCATTCATCACGGCCTTCATCAACTCTTCCTTTCAAACAGGTATTGTCCCGGACAATCTGAAGGACGCTTGGGTTATCCCACTGCTTAAAAAACCTTCCCTAGACCCTAACATTCCCACTAACTTCCGACCTATCACCACTGTACCATTTCTGCTCAAGATCCTAGACCGTTCCGCATACTTTCAGATCCAAAATTACTTGGAAACTAATAACTTGCTAGGTCTACGACAATCTGGTTTCCGCCCCAGACACGGGACAGAGACCGCATTATTAGACCTTAAAACTCAAATCGAGGTTCTAAAGGATCAAGGCAAACTAGCAATGCTACTACTTCTCGACCTTTCAGCCGCATTCGATCTGGTCAACCATCAGATCCTGTGCGAGCACCTCCATTCAGCTGCCAACTTCTCTTCCTCGGCTGCGGCTTGGATCAAATCTTTCCTGAGCAACAGATCCATGAGAGTCTTTGCCCCATCCGCAGCCGCGGACCCTTCCCCGATTCACTGTGGCGTTCCTCAGGGATCTTGTGTGTCACCTACACTCTATAACATTTTCACGAAACCACTCTTTGATGTGCTTGACTATCTGGGTGTCTCCTATACTAACTATGCGGACGACACCCAGATACTCGTCCCCATCACTGGTGATTATCTAGGTGACACCAAGGCCCTTAACGACGTCTACTTGGTCATCCAAGCCTGGATGGCCCAACATCAGTTGTGCTTGAATGATGACAAGACGGAGCTCCTGATCTTGGGCACTGCACAGCGCCTGAGCAGACTAGAGCCGTCCTATCAGTCATTCAACATAGATGGTAATATCATTCGTGTCTCAAAAGATACCAAAACGTTAGGTTTCTACCTTGATGCCAACCTCTCATTAACCCGACAAACTAATGCTGTCAGATCTGCGTCTGCATACACATGCAAACTTATCGCAGCTTGCAGACCATTCCTCACTACGTCTAACAGCGTTACGCTAGCGAGAACCCTTATTATAGCTAAAATTGATTACTGCAGTGCTCTTTATCTTGGCACCAGCCAAGAGAACCTGAACAGACTTCAAACGACACAAAACGACGCCATTCGTGCCGCTTTAAACATTCCCCGACACCACCACATCACAGAAACCAGAAGTAAGTTAAATTGGCTACCTGTCAAACAGAGAATTTCACTCAAAACACTCACCCTTACGCACAAATGCCTAGCCAACAAAGCCCCGATCTACCTTGGTAGTCGACTGTCGCGCCACTCTACCTCCCGACCTCTAAGAACAGCCCAATCCCACTGTCTAGCGATCCCCAGATTTAAATTGCAAAAAGCAGGGGGCTCAAGTTTCCCCGTCTTAGCTTCCAAGTTATGGAACTCCCTCCCTGTTTCAATTAGAGCGGAAGACTCTTTCAATACCTTCAAAGCCAATACTAGATCTTGGCTTTTCAACCAGCTTTAAGGCCGGCTTCGCGTTTCTTCCTGACCTACCCTGACTTGCCGACCGCTACTATCACCTATCGGCACTGAAACTACTGTACATATGTATATAAGATCCTCTTGTAAATGTATATAATGATTCTTTGTTATACCTGCATATCGGATCCCATGTGTAAATGTTTAATGATTCTCTGTTATACCTGCATATCTGTAACCTCTTACAAATTGCGCCCTGATGCCTCCGGGCCTGTTGGTTTGCGCGTTATAAATAAATAAATACAAATAAAAGTTCACTTGGAAGGACAAGCATTCACGGTGTAACCGCTGCTTGCCCCTCGATCACAAAGAGGAGGGTTGCACGGCTTGTCGGCTTCTTAAGCCAAAGACTCTAAAAGACCGTAGGGTCAAGAGGTGGGCGGCCTACGCTATGTCGAAGGGTGATTCCTCACCCGCCGCTGCTACCACCGACATTGACGAGGAACGTGATAACACGGCCTCTGCTACGGACGTCGTAGACCCCTCTAAAGAGCGCTCGCGCTCTTCGTCGTCTGTCCCCTGCCCCGACGGGCTCGGCTCACGCCCTGCTTATGGGGGATGAACACTCCGGCGACACTGACGCACACGATACCACACATAAGCACACAACCCACGGCTCTTCTTTGAAGACTAAGAAAGCATCCGCGCCCAAGGAGACGCAGGTTCCACCGGCGGCCTCCTCGGACCGTTCAGGTTCGAAGCCCCTCTCGCAACCGCGACCAGCGACTGGGCTTTCGGCAAATAAGGGCGCCGCCCCCAACCATCGGCCGGCGCGCACCAGCAGAGAGTGCACGCCGCCGTAGAACGATCGACACCCGTAACGTCGAAACCACAGCCCTCCTCTGACAAACGAGTCGCAGAGAGCTTGGCGAGGATCGTTGTAGCCGACGCCCAGAAGCGTACGCCGAAAGACCCGTCGAGCGCTACGCAAAGGTCGAAAGACATGCCGAAAAAGCCCGAAGAAAGACAGGGACTACCCCCTTCAGTCGGGGGGGACCCCCAGCACACCGGAAGGCTTTTCGGAAGGCGACGGGACATGGGAGAGGTTGAGCCGTTTTCAGGCGGAAGACACTAATTATCCCCCGCTAGACCGCTCAGGGGTACCCCATGAGACCATGGAAAGGCTCCATCTCTGCATGGAGATAATGGAAAGGTTTATGAAGACCCAGAACCCTCCCACGAGAACAAGAGAAGGGCCTCAGGAGGACCCCAGGGCTAAATATCCAAGACTATTCAATCCCCAGCAGGACACAGCCTCAGATTTCCATAATGTGTATGACCTCACTGGTGATGAACAATACTTGGAGGACGAGGATGAATTTGTGGACGATGAAGAGGGACAGAACCAGGAGGAAGGTCTGGAAGACAGCCCAGACCTAGTACGAGAAGGCTTCGGAGAAAATCCAGAAGAAGGCCCTTCACATCCCTGGCAATCCCCATCAGTATATTCGGACACTGATGTCCTGAACCTAAATCCTCCTGACAATTCACCTGTTAGGAACACGTCTCCCATAGACGATCAGCCCACATTCAATGCTCTGTTGCGCAGAGCAGCAGCACATTTCGAACTGGACACTGGGGAGATCTCTCCTGAAATAGACTTTGTGGAAAGAGTAATTAAGGAGAAACCCCCGGTCAGCCAGACCATTCCCCTCCTCGCTTCAGTGAAGAGAAGAATCGTCCCTTCGCTATCCACGCCCGCTCTAATCAGAGGAGTTAATCCAAGAATTGAAAAACTTTTCACTCCTTCACCCTCAGACCCGCTGTACATCAGGGGACATTCTATTCCTGACTTCCTTGTAGTAACTAATACAAGGAAGAGGGCAGGGGTGCCGCTGTCCACCAGCGAGGCACCACCTGACAAGGAGGGCAAGAGATTATATGCCCTTGGAAAGAGAGTCACATCCTCTGCTGCCTTTTCGGCAAGAATTGCGAACAACAATTCTTTGCTAGCTAGCTACGCGGACGCGCAGTGGGCCAAACTGCGCAAAGACGCCGAAGAAGCGCCGGAACCACTACAGACACGCCTGCTATCAACTATTGGCGAAGGAACCCAGGTCAACCAGAGCATTGTGAAGAACTCTCTGGATGCTGCAGAGACAGCGGGAGGTTCCCTGGTTCACTGGTTCAGGGAATACTCCTAAAACGCCATGTATGGCTACGTAACTCGGGGTTCAAACCAGAGACACAGGCGTCTTTAATAAATAAACCTATTGAAGACTCGAACCTCTTCGGGAAAGCGGTGGATGAGGCTCTGGAGATGGCTAAAAAAGAGTTTGATACTATCAAAACTCTTGACCAGATCTCTAAGCCCACTACCAGACGCGGCTATGGCAACAAACGCTTTTTTCGTGGCCAACGCCAACAGCAGAATCAGCAGCAACAGTACTCTGCCACCAATTACTAGACCAATAGTGGGCAGTACAGCCAAAGAGGCCAGCGCCGTGACAAAGGGAGAGGTCGGGGGTCCACCCGCAGAGGCTCCCAAGCCCCCAACAACACCAAGTGATGCGAAGATTCGCGTCCCCTCCCATGCAACACCGGTCGGGGGCCGGCTAACATCCTTTCTTCCAGCATTGGAGGGAATAACGTCAGACCGCTGGGTACTTTCCACCATAGCCCACGGATACTGCATCGAATTCAACGGTTCCCCAACATCCAAACCCCCGAAGGGACGACGCATGACACCAGAACACCTTACTATCCTTCTCCAAGAAGTAGAACTGCTGGAAAAAGGAGCCATAGAGGTCGTGCCTCTATCTCAGGTAACGGAAGGTATTTATTCAGTGTACTTCCTTGTACCCAAAAAGGATCTAACCATGCGCCCTGTATTAGATCTGCGCCCAGCGAACAAGTTTGTCAAACCCCAGAAGTTTCGTATGGTGACCTTACAGGAAGTGATCCCACTGCTATCACAGGGAGATTACATGACAACACTAGACATGAAAGATGCATACTTTCATATTTTAATGTTGCCAGCGCACAGAAAATACCTCAGGTTCATGATGGAGGGCAAACACTACCAGTTCAGTGCGCTACCCTTCGGCATAACAATCTGCACCAAGGGTATTCACGAAGGTACTGGCAGTGGCAGCGGCCCACCTGCGCAGGTTGTCCATCCCAGTTTACCCTTACCTCGACGACTGGCTCATAACAGGGGATTCTTACGAAGCATGCTTCTCCAATACCCAAAAGACTGTAGACCTTTTGTTCCAGCTGGGCTTCTCCATCAACGAAAAGAAGTCCAGCCTAGACCCCCAGCCAGATCAAACAATTCCTAGGGGCTCTAATTCAAACAAAGGACGGCCTCGTCTTCCCCTCCAACGAGAGGGTCCAAAACATGCTGTTTCGGATCCCTCAATATGTGACCGGTCGAGAGGTGATGGTACGCAAAGCAATGCGCTTGCTAGGCATGATGGCGTTGTGTATTTATTTGGTACCTCACGCGCGCCTGCGCATGCGCCCAATGCAAGAGTGGCTCAACAGCCAGTGGTGTCAGGCCAGCGGACTATGGGACGATCTAGTGGTGGTCTCGCAGGCCTTGGTTCTCTCGCTACGGTGGTGGACAAAGGAAAACCTGGAAAGAGGGAAACCCTTTGCCACACCCGCGGCAGAAGCCACTCTAACCACAGACGCATCCCTCACAGGATGGGGGGCTCACCTATCCCATCAGACTGCTCACGGAGTGTGGACTCCGAACGTAGCATCCAAACACATAAATCTACTGGAGCTACTAGCTGTGTTCAAGGCGCTAAAAGCCTTCCAGGAACACCTACAAGGCAAAACAGTGATGGTCCTTACAGACAGCACCACAGCCATGTACTTCATCAACAAGCAGGGGGGCACCCACTCTCCAGGACTGTCCAAACTGGCACAAAATATATGGAAGTGGGCTCTCAGACAAAACATGTTCCTACTGTCGCAACATGTACCAGGGGAACTCAATCTGCTGGCAGACAAACTCAGCAGAGATTTCCCCCTGCCCGAAGAGTACGAATGGCGACTGCACGAAGACATCGTCTTCACACAATGGGGATTCCCAGAAATAGACCTGTTCGCAACCCTGGAGAACTCATAATGCCAAAGTTACGCCTCCAGATACCCCCAGAACAAATCCAAGGGGAACGGTCTGTCGATGCAATGGTCAGGGAAATTTGTTTACGCTTTTCCCCCGACTCCCCTTCTCAACAAGGTGGTGCACAAGATGCACCAGGAACAAGTGACCATGATACTGGTGGCCCCAATGTGGGCCCGACAGCCATGGTTCGCTCACTTGATGTAGATGTCTCTATCTTCCCCCAGTGAAACTCCCCTGCCCGTACAACATGCTGTCACAAGACAAGGGCAGGACTCTGCATCCATGCCCCCAGAACATGAACTTGGCAGCCTGGCTCCTGAGATCATAGAATTTGGACATCTACAGCTCCCGCAGAGATGCATGGACATCCTCAGGGAAGCCAGAAAACCTAACACTCGCCACTGCTATTCTAGCAAGTGGAAGAGATTTGTCATCTGGTGCAGAGGAAAAAGCATCAACCCGATTGACTGCTCTCCCACACATATTGTTCTATACCGGACCCATTTATTGGATTCAGGTCTAGTGTTCAATTCCATTAAAGTCCACCTAGCAGCACTTTCTGCATACACCACTTCCCAACTCAGTGTCGTGGTGGAAGATCCCTGTTATAAAGGCCTTCATGGAGGGAGTAAAGAGAATACACCCCCCGATAGCTGACCCAGCTCCCGGATGGGACCTTAACGTGGTACTTACCAGACTCATGGGCTCACCATTTGAACCCATGTACAAAGCATCTCTTAAAGACCTCACTCTTAAGACTGCTTTTCTAATAGCTATCACCTCCATCAGGAGAGTAAGTGAACTACAGGCTCTTTCTGTTCTAGACCCCTTCGTTACAGTTCACAGAGATAAGGTGGTTCTACGCACGCACCCAAGGTTTGCTCCGAAATTCATATCGAAATTCCACGTAAACCAGTCTATAGAACTACCAACGTTCTTTCAAAATCCTTCCAACTTGGGAGAAAAAAGTCTGCACACACTAGATGTGCGCAGAGCGCAGAGCGGTCATGTTCTACATGGAAAGAACCAGACCACTGAGGAAGACTAATCAGTTCTTCGTCTCGGTGGCAGCAGGAAGAGAAGGGGATGCAGTTTCAAAGTCCACTATTTCTAGATGGATTGTTCAATGCATCACTCTCTGCTATACTCTTGCTAAGAGAGAACTGCCCTTTAAGCCAAGAGCACACTCTACTCGAGGCACGGAGGCGTCCATAGCATTCATTGCAAATGTTCCCCTTGAGTCCATCTGCAAAGCGGCTACCTGGAGTTCTGTGCACACCTTTACAAAACACTACTGTCTAGATGCACACTCGAGATCTGACTCCCAGGTGGGACAGGCAGTATTAAGACATCTTTTCTCTACTGTTCCTTCTCATAACCCACCGCCAACTCCGGGTACTGCTCTCTAGTCTATGCACAGCATGTGATTCTAAGCAGATTAACAAACATCAGAAGACAATGCATTACTTACCGTAAAAGCATTTCTGATGGTTGTATCTGCTTAGATTCACATGCGCCCACCCTTCCTCCCCGCTCGGATGGAAGGAACATAGACTTCCTTTTATATCTCTTTTCTGTACTCACTCACATCTAGAAGGCTCCCTCAGGGCAGAAAAATACAAACAGGGACTTCGACGCGTGAGGGATTGTGGGTACAACGCACGTCACTATAGGAATAGTGTTTCAGACACGCCTTGTCGACGTCCCTTTTCGACTACGAAAAACAAAATGCAATACTCCGCAGTGACCACTGGATGTTGGACCTATGCACAGCATGTGAATCTAAGCAGATACAACCATCAGAAATGCTTTTACGGTAAGTAATGCATTGTCATTCAGCAGGGCGCAAAATGTGCACTTATCACTAGCCATTGCCTAGTGATATTGGACTTTTGACAAGCATCACCTGTTGTGCTGTGTATGCTAAGAATTGACGTGGAGAGGGACCGATTTATGGCTGGCTAGTAGCTTGCCACCTAAAAGTGTTATCCTGATGTGTGTCTATCACTTCTGATTTCATATAAGTGTGTTACATCAATATTTTTTTTTAAGTTGTATATCAATTGTAATGTATTTTTGTTGGAGTTCTTACGATTGTGGTAGAAGAAGAAATAACCACTTGCAAATCAGTTGTATTGATGAACTCTTTGTTAGTAAAGCAGTGGCAGACACAACCAACAAACGCATGACTTTGGTGCAAGGATGGTGGACGTCTTGGAAAACGTTGCCACAGATGTCCCCTAAACCTACAATTAAATTTGTATTTATTAAACTGGAACTTAGCAAATGCGTCTCATGTCTGTGGTTAACGATAAATAAATTATCCTAATTGACTATTAATACTGTGGCGGAATTTAAAAGTAAGACTAACATACATTGGTACTTGTGGGCCTACCAAAGGGCTTCTTGAGCACAGGATCAATGTTGTGGAGATTTGTTATATGCTTAATCCCCTACTAGTGGGACCCCACCCCTCCCCAGCACTTTTTGCTGGACCTCTAGACCTTTTTCCTGTTCTCCTGAATGAGGGGAGCCTTTTTCCTCCTCATTCTTTCTTGCTCTGATCCTAAAATAAAGTAACCCACAATGAACAGGGTTCCCATCCATACCTTTTTGCAGGGCATCTGTCTCACTTTAGCAGCCCACATCCCCTTAGATGCAGTGTTGCTGGGAGCCTTTTGGGCTCTTCTGTTTTTATATTCTTTTATTTAACTTAATAACTTCTGTTCTCAAGACTAGAGGTATACGTTTTTATCCTTGGCTTTTCCTTTTGAGAGATCAGCACACACCACAGTATGTGGAGTGCTGAAGGTTTACCTAGTATCTCTCTGCTCCTGTTATGTTAAAGGTACTTATATAGCGCACTGTCACCAACGGAATTGGTCCCCAGGCGCTCTGGCGGATCTGTAAACAGGAAGGGTGGGTATGGTTAGTCTGGAGGAGGGGAGCATGAGAGTGGTAGAGATGTACTGTTGGCAGCTTCAGCTCGGTATACCCCTAGTGCTGGGCTTTGGTACTAGTATCGGATCGGGCGAGACCTCGAGTGGTGGTGATTGTGTTGTTGATGCGGCATGGTAAAGTGCGTGTGGATTGCTGGGAGAGAGATGGTTGTGTGGTTAAAGTATGCAGAAGATTGAGGGTTAAGTTAGTGGGATTTGTGTCCTGATTCAGGTACTTTCTGATTCCGTTATAGTTGTATCCCTGTGTGTTGGGTTGATGCTGGTTCCTCATGGGCCGACTCGCTTTGTTGGTGCTGCGCTGACCCCTGTGTATCATAGTGAGTAGTGTTTGAGTTGATGGGTGCGTCTGAACCTTTCCTCTGGTGTGGGGCTTGGTTTGGTAGCATCTATATTCTCTAATTATCTGGTCTGACAATGGTCAGATGAGGTTTGAAAGGTTCAGGGTCGGAGTGGGTTAGATGTGTTCTGTTGGTTCTGTCTTGGTGAGCCTGTGTATTCAGTCGTGCGTTTCCCCTCATGACTGTCTTTCCGTTGATTCATTGGGTTTTGTGGGGTGAGCATCCTTGGGGATGTTGTAGTTTTTGTGTGATGGGGTATTGCGCTTCCTGCTGGGTGGTCGGTGTGCGGTGAGTAATGAGAAACCTTTTGGTTTCTTACCCACCAGGTTGGGGCTCGTGGTGTAGTGCTTCCTTTCCCTCTGTTTATTGTCCTTAGGTCTGTTGGGAGTGGCTATGGTTTAAGGTCATGGTCCTCTTGATGATCCGTCAGTGTTTCTGTCTGTCTTGCTATGTATACAGTCTTTGGTCGTATTGCGGCTGTCTCCCGGTTAGCCGTTTAGTATGTTGAGATATTTTTCGGAGGGGCTTTCCCCATTGATGGCTTGGTGTGGATCTGGGTCTCTCTCTACGATCATAGATGTTATAGTTGTGTGCATGCCCATGTGGCTGGTCTTTCTAGTTACAATGTGAAGAGCCAGGTTTTGAGTAGTTTCCTGAATAGTAGGTGGTTTCTTGTGTTACGTATGTACTTTGGAAGGTTGTTCCAGGTTTTTGGGGCTTGGTGAGAGAAGGAAGATCCTCCAAGTTTTCTTTTGTTGTAGGGTTTCGGTTCCAGGCGGATGTCGATGCTTGATCTGAGCGTTCTTGTTGGTTTATAAAGACGCAGTTTGTCTCTCAGGAACTCTGCGCCTTCGTTGTGTACCGCTCTGTGCGTGATGCACATTGTTTTGAATTTTATCTGTTGTTTTATTGGTAGCCAATGTAGTGTTTTTCAGCATCGGTGTGGTGTGTTCTCTCCAGGGTAGTTTCAGAAGCAGTCTGTCTGCCGCATTTTGAATGCTTTGTAGTTTTTTTTAAAAGTTGTTCTGGCATGCCTAAGTAGAGGCTGTTGGCGTAGTCTACTCGGGACATGACTAGGGCGGTGATGATGATGGTGGTTTTGTTGGCGAACGATAGGAAGGGTAGTATCCTCTTTGCCGCGTGCAGGAGGAAGAAGCTTTTCTTTAGAAGGGCATTTACTTGTGGCTCTAATGTGAGATTATTGTCCATCAGGACCCCTAAGTGTTTTACAATCGGCGAGCGTGTTGGGGTTGTCCCGAGTGCCCTTGGCCAAGGGATGAAGTGGTTTTCTCCTTTTTTTTTTTTTTTTTTTTTTTTATTTATTTTTTTTTTTGTGTAAACTTTTTATTGATTTTCACAAAATAACAAGCACACAATCCCCTCCCCCACCCCCTCCCCATGTCCCCCCTCTCGGCAACAAGTTAGTCCCCTTCACCCATCGACCATTTTAGAAGAAGAGAAATAAATAAAATAAAAACCAGTCATTGCAAATCCAGAAGCCTCAGTCGCTGTGGGCACCACATCACCTTATAATCGTCATTAAGAACTTGCAGTAGTCCCCCCCCCCAGTCTGCCGCAAAGCTCTGGGCCTTGTTGTCCATGGCATAAGTCGCCCATTCCAAAGCCACTATCACCCACAGTTTTCGGAACCAGTCCTGTATTTTAGGAACTTCAGAGCCTTTCCATCTCTGGGCTATTAGCTGCATAGCGGCAAGAGTCGTAATAACAATAGCTTTTTCTCTTCCTCTAGGTTCACCTGCCTCAGAATCCACCCGACCCCCCCAAGAGAATGTGCGCTGGAGTCCTCCCGTCCTTCAGCCCAAAGGCCAGTCCCTGTGCCTCCCTCACCTCCCCCAGAACGATTTTAGCTTGGGGCAGTCCCACCAAATGTGCTCTGCGGTGCCCGCCATCCCGCAACCCCTCCAGCACAACCTCGACACAGTAGGAAAAAATCTATTAAGCCGGACAGGGGTATAATGCCACCTAAACATGATCTTATACCGCGTCTCTTGTAGTTGGGGCGCCCTGGCCAGTTTAGGAATCCTCCTCCATAACTTCCCCCAGTCCGTCCGGGAGATCCGGCGTCCGAGAGCCCCCTCCACTCTCGCATGTATGCTCATTGGACCCCCTCATTAGAGGCAGCCAGAGTCTTATAGATGTTGGAGATGAGGCCTCTCGCCCCATCATTCGTAAGCAGGAGTCTTTCAAAGGGCGTCAAATCCCTTGTCGCCGCTTTCCTGATCCCTGGGTAGAGAACCCAATTGCGGATCTGAGCATACCTCAACCTCTCTTTCTTGTACTGCAAAGTGCTTCTTACAGTCGTTAAACGATAACACTTCCCCTCCAGAAAACATATCGCACAATTTCCGACAGCCCCCTTCCTGCCAATTCGCAAAGGCTCCTTTCTCCACTCCCGGGGAAAATTCTCTGTTACCGAATATGGGGGTGAAGGGAGACGGGAATGTGGTAATCCCTTCCAATTTTACTAGCCTATCCCACGTGTCTGCCATCAGTTTGGTGATGGTGCTCTCGTAAAGATGACCCGGTCTGTGTTGTTTCGGGAGCCACATTACTTCTGCTAAGTTTCGGTGCACTACAGCCCTATCCATTCTCACCCACAATTTGTCCCGCGTTCCTTCCTCCCCCTTCAACCATTCCCTAATAATTCGCAGCTGGGATGCCTCGTAATAGCGTCTAAAATTCGGCAATGCTAGACCTCCCTCACTCTTCGATGCCATCATAATTTGGATTCCCACCCTAGGCCTTTTGCCTTCCCAAATGAATTCCTTGGTCAGGGTTTCCTGCTCCTTTGAAATAGCTTGCCGGCACGGGCAACGGGACAGCTTGGAATAGGTACAAGATCTGAGGAAGTGTGACCATTTTAACCGCGGCTATACGCCCCAACCATGAAACCCTCAACTCTCTCCACTTCAGAAAATCCCTCTTAATAGCCTTAAGAAGCGGAGGGTAATTAGCCCGAAACCATCCAGCCAGGGTAGCCGTAATTCTCACCCCTAGGTAACGAATCCCTCCCGGGCTCCACAGAAAGCGAGTAGCCGCCCGCAGATTCTCCCTTTCCGCTGGTCCGAGCGTTAAGTTCAGGACCTCGGATTTGTTGGCGTTAATTTTCAGACCCGAAGCCGACCCGAAAGTCTCTAAAAGGGCCACACTAGCCTGCAATGAAGTCCGCGGGGCTGTGAGCATGAGCAGCACGTCATCAGCAAAGGCTGCTACCCTATGCTGCTCCCCTCCGAATGGGATCCCCTGGATATCCCTTGCCTGCCAAATGGCCTGGAGAAGTGGCTCCAAATAGAGCGCAAATAGTATTGGGGAAAGGGGACAACCCTGTTTTGTCCCTCTCTGCAGAGATATTTTCCTAGAGGCACTCCCGTTCACCATTACTCTGATGGAGGGCGCTTGATAATTAGCCTTGACCATCGTCAAAAAGTCCCCACCAAACCCCATTTTTTCCATTGTCCGAAAAAGGAAGGACCACTCAACGCGGTCAAAAGCCTTCTCCGCGTCCAGAGCTACCAGGACTGCGGGGGTGTGCGTTTTCTGGCCTTTCTCGACTACATGGGCCACCCGACGAATGTTGTCCGCGGTTTGTCTGCCTTTGATAAACCCAGCTTGATCTGGGTGCATCAGGTCCGGGAGGATGGAGTCAAGCCTATTGGCTAAGATCTTGGTGAAGATCTTAGCATCTAGATTAATCAGCGCTATGGGACGATATGAAGCTCGGTCTTCCGGGTTTTTATTAGGTTTCAAGATTAGGGTGACTTTGGCCTCCTCCATGGAGGGCGTAATTCGGCCCGAAAGGCGAAATGAGTTAAATAACGAGGTGAGGTGTGGGGTTAATTGCACACTGAACAGTTTATAAAAGGTGGCCGTATAGCCGTCCGGGCCTGGGGCCTTACCTGGTGGCAGGGCTCTTACCACCCCCCCGCACCTTGTCCTCTTCAATTTCTCGATTGAGGACTTCACGTACCACACTGCTAATTTCCCTTAAGTGGACCTTCTGGAGGAAGTCCTCCTGTTTCTCACTTGGGGGATGCTGGGTGGCATAGAGCGACTCATAGAACTCGGCAAAAGCTTCCTGGACCCCTTCCTGGTCTGAGACCCGCTCCCCCGCTGGCAACCTTAATGCCGTAATCGCATTTCTTGCCCTTTTACCTCTCAGTAATCGCGCCAGTAGGGCGCCCGATTTATTGGCCTTTGCGTAATACTGTTGACGCACCGCGACAGCAGTGCCCCTTCCGCCTTCTTGGTGCGCAGAAGTTCCAGCTGCCCAACAGCCTTCCTATATTCCCGCATTGCTCTGCGAGAGGGAGTGTCCCCAGCCGCCCTCCTAGCCACCTCCACTTCAGCTTCTAACTGCGATTCCAACTTTTGCAGTTGTTTCACCCGGTAGGCCGATAGGGCTATTAATTCTCCCCTAAGAGTGGCCTTAAAGGCATCCCACCGCACGTCTTCCCCAGTATCCTGCCTCTTGTTGGTGTCAAAAAAGAGCTTAATCTTCTCTTCAATATCTTCCCTGATTACTGGGTCCCTCAAGATGGACGCAGGGAGTTTCCAACCCCAGATCCCCTTTCTTCTCTGACCCACATCCATCACTAAGGAGACTATTTTATGGTCCGCAATCCCTATCGGCCCCGTGCGGACTTCCCGAATCGCTCCAACTAATGCAGCCGAAACCCATATATAGTCAATTCTAGATTGCGAACCATGGACGCCCGACAAAGTATGGCCCTCCTCATCACCTCTGACCTCCCTCCAAGCGTCGCGTAACCCCAGCCTACCGACCCTTTCCTTCAAATCAGTTGACATTATAGCTCCTCCACCCTCCCTGCTACCTCCTGTTCTATCCTTTCCCTTATCCCAGGCAATGTTGAGATCCCCAAGTAGAACAATATGACCCCACGAGAACTCTTCCAGCGACTCCAAGACCCGCCGCAAAAAGGGATCCTGGCCCGAGTTGGGAGCGTATTCCACCGCTATTGTCAGAGGGACCCCTTGACACTTCCCTTTAGCTATGATGTACCTCCCATCTTTGTCTCTAAGCACTCCCTCGAGTTTGAAGTCTACTGTATTCCTAATTGCCAGGGCTTCCTCCCTAGCTTTGCAATGGCTCGAGGCATGCAAAATCTGGTCAAAGCCCCGCAGTTTCACCCTACCCTGATCCCTGTGAAGTAGATGCGTCTCCTGGAGCCCCATAATATCTGGCTTCTCCTTTTGTGTGAAGTGCTCCAACTTTTTCCTTTTGAGGGGGGTATTCAACCCCGAACATTATGCGTTAGCCACCTAAGGGAGCCCTCAGTAGAGAAAAATCGCTTAAAGCGGGGGAGGTCGTATCCCCCTTGTCGTGTATCTTTTGCTCGTTGCCACCCCCAAACCCCCCTGAAAAACTACCCCACCCACCCCCCCTTCTCCCTGAAGGTTAATACCTTCCCGCCCTCTCCTCCCAAGCTCGGGCATCTTCGCCCTTTCTACTTCCAACATGGTTGCGCCCCCTACAACCCCATGCGCTAAGACACCCTATAGAGGCCCACCACCCCTATCATCATACGTCAAATCAAGGCTGCATAGGAGAAGCACTGCTTAGATCACCAGGGGCTCCCTCCCTCGGCCGCGTGCCCCCCCCCTGGGGCCCTCTCCTCCTCCTTTCTCGAACCGTCGTCCAGTCCCAGGGTCTCAGTCCGGAGCGGCCACTCGTGCCCAGAGTTCCCGCACCCGGGGGGAAATCCTCCAACTCGATGTGAAGCAAAGCAGCTCCTTCCTGGAGAGATGTAATTCGTCTCTGGGACCCCTCCCAGTCAAAGAGCAAGCCAAAGGGGAAGGTCCACCTGTAGCGAATCGATCTCTCATTGAGGACCTTTACCACCGGTCCCATCAGACGCCTCTTTAAGAGAGTGCTGTTCGCCAAATCTTGAAAGAGAGCAATCTTCTGACCCTCAAACATAATTGGCTCTCGTAGTCTCGCCTCTCTGAGAACCGCTTCCTTCTGGGCATGTCGAGCAAAAGCGGCTAGGACATCCCTTGGTTTTGCCGCCTGGCCTTTTGATCAGTCGACCGGTTCTGTGCACTCGATCTAGCTCCACCGTTTTCGGGCCACCCGTGCCCAATATGTCAGCAAAAATTCCCTGGATCACCGCCTTCAAAGATTTATCTGACACCGATTCAGGCAGCATTTTGACCCGAATGTTGACCCTACGAGACATGTTTTCCAGGTCTTCCACTTGCAGTTCAAGATTCCTGGTGGCGACATCCAGCCTCTCTATAGCTTCACTGTTTGCTGCGTTCTCTCTATCCGCCTCTTGGAGACCTTTCTCCAGGATGTCAGTCCTCTCCCCCAGTTGACGCATCTCCTGCTTTAACTCCCCCACAGCTTCGCTCAAGTCTGTGCGTAACAACTGAAATTGCTCTTGAAAAGTCTTAGTCAGATTTGCCTGCAGGGAATGTAGTTCTCCGAGGAACTCCCTCTTGGGCATATTTGCCAAGTCCTCTGCCTGCCCC
Source organism: Ambystoma mexicanum (assembly GCF_040938575.1). Classification (NCBI taxonomy): domain Eukaryota; kingdom Metazoa; phylum Chordata; class Amphibia; order Caudata; family Ambystomatidae; genus Ambystoma; species Ambystoma mexicanum. The sequence continues at coordinate 627,852,192 of NC_090923.1, forward strand.
GGAGCGGTGTCTTCGCTTGCTGCACCCCCCGAGGACCCAGACCCCTCCTTCAGGCTTTGTGCCGACCACATGGCGCGTAGCGTACTGGTGCTGTCTCCAGAGGTCTGCGATTGCCTTCCCCTTCTGCCCTTGGGCCTTGTGGTCATGCCGAGAAAATCTCCTCCGGGTGGGCAGCTCAGATTCTCGCCCGGCACCCTCCCGGGCCTTTAACCAAGGACAAACGCTGGCGCCAGGATCACTCACGCAGCCACACTTCAACCCCCGGTTGCTGGGGGTCCGCACACTTCAACCCCCGATTGCTGGGGGTCCGCTTAATCCACTCTCCTGGGTCTTCACTGAGGTGCCACTCTACCTCTCCCGTTGGGGGGGGGGGGGGGTGAGATACTCCCCCCCCCCCCCCCCCCCCGCGCTGGCCAGTGACAACCTGCGGGCCCTCCCGCACCCCGCCAGGCCCCCAGGGCGGGCGACGTCCTCTGGGCCCTTCTTCCACCCCCGGGGGCAGCGGGGAGCAGGTCCCACGTTCACCCGTGGATCCAGGCAGGCGGGGCAACCGCCTCACGTCCCCTCGCCCAACACTTCAGGGCCACGCCACCTCCGGATGCCTCTCCGGGGCTCTCACCTGGTGGCTAATTGCGTCCTCTCAGAGGGCACTCCCTCCAGTAGGAGCCGGGCAGGAGTGCCCCCACTCCCAGCCTCTGGGATATCCTCCTTCAGGACTCCACCGGATTCGATCTCCCCTAGCTGCCTCCGCTCTCCGGTCTTCCTCTCTCTGGGGAGCGCCGGCGACGAGGGCGAGAGCGAGAAGAGCCCCACCCAGGCTGCAATGCTCCTCTGCAGGTCAGCCCCCCCGGCCGCGCCTCCCGCGGGTGAGGGCCCACGATGACTCCACACGGCACAGCCTTCCCCAGGCTCCAACAACAGCGCGCCTCAGACGGATGGGCCCGCGGCGGCCGCCCCAGCAGCTCCTCTTCCGCTCGTCAGACGCGGTGGTGCACTCCCGCCCGCTGTGACGGTTCCGCCTCTCACCCGCCGCCAACTATTTCCGACACCCCCTGAGGTTCGTGGGGGGTCCAAGCGGTACCCGCACAGGTCCGTCGAGGGGGTGGTGGGCACCTTCCCTACGACCGGGTCCGAGGAGCGCCGTCGGCACAGCTACTCAGTGCCGGCGGCCATCTTGGAATCCTTCTCCTCCATTTTTTGTGACGATCATTATTTCTGTTTTGCCTTGGTTGATTTTGAATTTGGAGACAGTTGGAGTTCATCCAGTGGTGTACATCGCGGAGGCAGTTTTCTAACGTTCAGTTTATTTCCAGGTTGTCTTGTATTTTGAAGATTATTTGTGCATCGCCGGCGTAGTTGTATCAGGTGAGGCCGTGGCTCTTGATGATTCTGATAAGTAGATACAGGTAGATGTTGAATAGTAGTGGGGAGGAGGATCCTTGTGGTACTCCACAGGTCGAATTTCTCAGGCTAGATTTGAAGGGTTTCATCCATGCGGTCATAGTAATGCGGTCTCTGGTATTCCCAGTCCTTCTAGTCTTGTTATGAGGATGTCTTGGTTAACTGTGTCGCATGCTGCTAATAGGTCTAGTAGTATCAAGGCAGTGCTGTTGTCCAAGTCTGCGTTCATTTTTAGATCATCCCATATTGAGAGTAGAGCTAATTCCGTTCTTCTCATTGGTCTGAAGCCAACTTGTGCTTGGTCTAGTAGGCCGTGCTCTTCTATGAAGTCTTGGGTAATTTTGTGTATATGTTTCGAGCAGTTTCGCTGTGTACGGGATGTTGGAGATGGGTCTATAGTTGGCGAGGTACTCCACGTTGCCTGCTGCATCTTGGAGTAGTGGCCTGATGCATGCATTTTTGAAGGCTTGTGGCATTTTCCCAGTTGCGATGGAATGGTTGAGGACGTTTGAGATATTCCAGGGGTGTTCCTTGTTTAAGAATTGATTTGTATATATCTGGTGGGCATCGGTCTTCGGGAGACCCTGCGTTATTGTTTTCATTCACCAGTTTGATGAATGTCTCCACTGCTATTTCTGGAAAGCCCTGTAGTTTGGGTGTTCCTCCTTGGTGTAGGTGGGGATTGTGGTCAGATCAGGCAGTCTGCTTTGTATGGTTTGTTGTTTGCTGGTAATTTTGTTTTCGAAGTGGTCAGCAAGGTCATTGCATAGTTTCGTGGACTGAGTTGGTGTGGTGTTAAATCCTGGAGGGTTTTTGATTTCGTCTATTATTTAGTTCTTTTTGGGTATTTGGTGCTTTGAAGATTCTGTCTTCTTAGTGTTTCCTCTTTGCTTTTTGTATTTCCTTTTTTGTATGCCCGGTTGTGATGGAGGAATTTCAGTTTTTTCACATTTTTTTTTGTTTTTTCCAATCAAGTTCTAGTCTCCGGTTTTTCCTTTTTTCATGTCACCAAGTAGTGGGATGAACCATTTTGCCATTGCCCGTTTGAGAAGGAGTGAAGGGTTTTTCTTTGGCGATGTTGTCTATAGTAGTTGTAATCCAGGAATGCAGCAGGTCGACTTTTATTGTCCAGGTCGTCATCTTCCATGAATGTTTGGTGTGGTTTGCTATGCTCCTGGAGTTCAATTAAATTGGACTTTTTGATAGTTCTCCAATTTCTTTTCATGGTGTTCTGTGTTTTGCCTGGTTGACTGTTGGGGTGGTCATTTTGATTACGAAGGGGATGATGAGATGGTCGCTCCAGGGTATTTGAATTGGGGGGGTGCCGTGGTGAGGAGTAGTTTGTTTGCGAAGATTGCATCAAGTGTGTGTGCCCTGTCGAGTGGGTTGCTCCTTTGACTTGTTGTTGCAGGTTCATTGCTTCAAGTTGGCTGGTTAGCGATTTTTGTACGGTGGTGGTTTCTTCTTCAAACCAGATGTTGAAATCTCTGAGGACTATCAGGTAATTGTGTTTGATGGCTAGGACGGTGATTGCTTCTGTGAAGGCGTCTACGAAGGTTGCATCGTAGGTTGGTGGTCTATATATTAGTATGAATTTCAGGTTCGTTTTGGGGCTTACTGCTAGGCGTATTATTGGGGATTCGCATTTATCTTATGTTTAGTGGTTCTTCCAATTTGATATCCAGGTGTTCCTTGTGAATGATAGCTAGCTGGCTTTTCTATTTGCTTGGACGCATTTGAAGTGTTTAGGCAGGTAGTTGTCGTCTAGCCAGGTTTGTTATCAACATGATGTCGATCCCTCCGTCGCAGAGCAGATCGTATATTTCGGTGGCATGTTTGGACATTGACCTTGCATTGATGAGGTTGCAGTGGATCTTTTTGGTGTGGTTTTGCTTGTTGTTTGTTTTGGTTTGTGGTTGTTTGGTTGCAGTCCATTGTTATTGGCGTTGATTGGGGGTGGATGAGGTTCAGCAAAGGCTGCATCTTCATTGATGCGGTCTACTGGATTGAAAGCTTGGTTGCTAATTGACGGTGCTTCTCTATTTATGCCGGTTAGGTGAAGGCTGCTGCTTCGTTGAATTGGTCATTTAGGTTGATATTTAGGTTGTTGGATGTTAGATCTTCGTCCTCGTTTTGACCGGTGTTGCATGGGTGCTGAGGGTTTCCTTCTGTTCTTGTGATGTATGGGGGTGATGGGGTCGGGTTTATCCACACTCTTCTTGGGTGCTCTCGTCTTTTTCCTGGTTGTCCCGGGTTGTACTTTGTGTGTCTTGATGTCTCCGTGTTGTTGGGGCAATCTTGTTCAGGGATTGTTGCGAGGTATAAGGATTTTTCCCTTTGGAAGGTGGCTCTGGTCGTTTGGTTTTCGGTGTTGGTTCCATTTTCGGTTGTTGCTTTGGTGGTAGGTTGGATTTGTGCATCTGTGTCCTGTGCAGCCTTGTCTTGTGCTCTTTCTCGGCGTCCCTTCCTAGTCCGGGGCATTTTGGTGCTCTGTGCAGAGGTGCCGGTTGAGTGGTTGGCTGCGATGTCTTGTGATGGTAGTACTGGAGTTTCTTCTTGTGTTGGTAGGCTAGGGTGCTTTTTTTGTGCGGTCTGTTGTTCAGGTGAGTTGGTATGTGTATCCTCAGAGCGCTGTCCAGTGGGGTTGTGGAGCTGGGCATACGGTTGTCGGGGAGGTAGTTCAAAGTTCAGTGGCTGTCTATGTAGGTCTCTCGGAAATGGTGAGGGTGGTTGAAACTCTATATAACGGTCTGGTCCTCTGTAGGGTTATGTCAAGGTGGTTAGGGCTAGGTTTGTGTTTGAGACCAAGTCTAACCATGTTCTAGAGTCCCGCATGTTATGGGGGATTCTAAGGAGTATTGTGATCCTTGCAATGCTGATTTTGGGAGCAGAGCCTCTGCTAGGTTTGGGGAACCTATCTAGTGGGAGAGGGGGCCTGTCAATACAACCTGAATATCCTACAATGCAATTTGCGAACAGAACCCTGCTAAATTTGAGAGACCCGTATAGTGGGAGAGAGGCCTATCAATGCAATCTGAATATCATACAATGCTATTTGTGAAACCGACCCACGCTGAACTTGGGAGACCTGTATTGTGGGGAAGAGGCGCCTATCGATGCAACCAGAATATCATGTAATGCAGTTTGGGAGCTGAAATCCTGTTGAATTTGCAGAATTTGCAGAATTTGCAGAGCTTGTATAGTGGGAGAGAGGCCTTTCAATGCAAACTGAATATCGTACAATGCAATTTGGGACCAGATCCCCGCTGAACATGGGAGGCCTGTATAGTGGGAGAGAGGACTATCCATGCAATCTGAATGTCATACAATGCAGTTTGGGAACAGATGTAGCATGCTTGTCTATGTGGGCTAGGCTTCCAGGGCAGAGCTATTGCTCTAACCCCCACCTAGGCCACTCTTACTTTATAGTTCCTTGGTTGTTGCTGGTTGACGGCTGGCTGGTGGCTTCCCCTGCGGAAACCTGCTGACCTTTACTGGAGTCACCTCTGTCAGAGCCGCCCTTTGCCTTGGGGCCCTCTGGAGGCGCCGGATGTGGCTTGGAGGCACAGATTATGCAGGCCAAAGAGGGAAGGGGGTGCGGGTCGGGAGGCGGGAGGGAAGGCAAAAGCATGAGGAGGCTGCAGAGTTGGAAAGGACTCCTTCAGGATAGGAAAGGACCTCGGGTCAACGTCAGTTGCCGAGCGATGGCTGAGTGAAGGCGCAGCCCTCGCCGTGCTTCTGGTCGAAATGCAGATGTTACACGAGCGAAGCGCCAATCAGGGCTGAGGGGGGCGGGAGGGCTATCTATTTATTTGCATAGTGCACTTGCAGCCCAGGGGCATCGAGGCGCTGTTACAAGTAAATGTTGGATTCTTGATTCAGCGGTTCTACAGGTGACCAGGTGTTATTAGGGGTATACACGCATTTCGCCGACCTATTTTTGGTCGTGGTACTTTTCATCGCCGGATTTTACATCGCCAGAAACCCCGTTTTTTTATTTTGGGGGGGGTGTTTTGTTGGGGTATTATTATAATGGTAAAAGGGAGGTCTGGGGGGGGGAACCCCCCAAATAACCCCCCACCCCAAAAACAGGGTTTCTGGCGATGTAAAATCCGGCAATGAAAAGTACCACGACCAAAAATAGGTCGGTGAAATCACGTAGAACCGTTATTGGGGGTGCAGGGGGCCTGGAAGCTGTGGGCAGCCTTACCTGGGTCTGTTCTGTTACAGCAACAACCCTAAAGTTATGGCTGGTGGAGGTGCTACTGACTTGTGCTAGTTTTGCCCGCAGTCTGTATTCACAGATGCTGCTATGCACAGCAGGGTCACCTTTGTTCCAATATAGTGGCTCTGGTTTTTTTTTGCCATTTCTTGTGTGGTGGTTCTTTCTTGGTCCTCCTACCATCCTGGGAGGGGAAGGTCCCGATTGGAGTCTGGTCTTCGGTGGGGACTCTTTGTGTAGCCCGAAGCTCCAGTGTGTCTGTGAGGACGGGGGGCATGGGAGCACCCTGAAACTATTTCTTGCCTTCTGGCGTCCCTGAAAGGAGCCAGTTCCTACTGGGGGGCTGGCTGACCTGATTGGACAGCCACCCGCCTCTTTCTGTGAACTGCAGGGAGAGTTGCAGAGGAGTGTGAAATCCTGATGAAAGGTGAAGTTCCTGAGGCAGATGGCAAGTTGACCACTGGAACAGAAGATCCAAACAGGATGAACAGTGAGACCTGCAGCCCTTTCCTGTAACCATTTAGAGACTCGCACCTCCCACCCCCTGTTTTTGAATCGGCAGAGGAGCTTTGAAGAGGACAAATCCTTACCATTTGGCTGGTGGGAACCAACTAGCCATAAGACGACCTGCAGAATGAGCCATCACTAACGTGCTGCGACCTTCCTGGGCTGCAAACTGCCAATATTAGGGGACCTCTGACCCATATGCAGTGGATGGTCTTCCTGCAAACGAATCCTCTCATAACGTTGAGCTCCAGTTGGACCTCATGAGACGAGGCAATCCCTCCTTAAAGGTCCCTCACCAGAGTGCATGACCAAAGAACTGAGGGGGATTGACCGGGCGGTAAACCTTCATCCTTGGACTCTGTTAAAAGGTGCCAAAACTGCAGACAGACATGGGACTAGGAAGAATTCCGTGCCAAGTCCTTTCTTGCGACTGCTACAGCAATATCCCTTTCAGAGTCCCTCCTTACATCCCCACGACCAAGGAACAGGAGACCGGGGGCACGGCTGTTGCACCGTTTAAGAAGATGCAGCTGGAGATGGATTCTTTATCACTTTTCGGGTACTGTGGGACTTGTGGTAGTACTTAACTCAAGCCATTTTTTCGCTCCTGTGTTGCTGGAGTACTGATTCCGGTGTTTGGGTGTTCAACCATACCTTTCGTCCTGGCCTAATTCTGTTGTGCCTATAGGGAGCTCTTTTCAAGGTCCCTGACTTTCTGAGCAACAAAAGCATTCTACTTATAATCGAAGCATACCAAGTAAAAACTTTACCTTGTACCTACATTCCCTCCAAACTGACTCTGAAGAACTCGCAACTAGCTGGGGATGGATTGCTAAAGCCCTGTGGCCCTTGAACAGTCTTAACCTATGAACGTATTGAACTGCTATTGCTGGTGCAGAATAACCCTTTTTATTCCTAAAACAGGACATTTCCTGCATGACGAAGTGATTTTACTTAACATTCACTGTGTTCATGAACTGTACATTTCATTGCTGTTGGTTTACTCGCCTATTATTGCTGATGTTTTCTTTTGTTTCGTTTAAATAGTACTTAATGGAATATAATGTTGCCTTGTGTATATAAAATGTCTAACTAGAAGTGTGTGGGTTTCTTTGGGCCTAATTTACTGAGTTCATTGTGCTTATCTACAGCTCACAGCCTCCTCCTAAGATGAGCCTGGCTGCTCTGCCATTCTACCAAACCTTTGGGTAGTACATACTTCTAGGATTTGGGGCCTGTATACCAAGGGATGGTTTTATAGAGTCTCACCTGTTGGTAGACTTTAGGAAAACTCGCACACGACATGATGCACCATAGGACATGCCAGCAAACTTCCAAAGTGAGGGGGTGACCCAGAGGTTCTAGGCCAGTAAGAAATATGCAGTTGCCGGCAGCCTGGGGAAACTCTGGTCTACCCATCTCAACCTACATGATTTCAAGCACATGACCCAATCCCAGGCTAGCGCAGCCCGAACCTTAAGCGCCACCCAGGCAGAGGAAGACAGCCCTATAAAAGTAGCCCGCTGGAATTGTAGGGAAGGAGTTCGTAGAAGATGATCAGGCGAGCGGTTAATTGACAAGGATATTGTAGGAGAGCTGGAATCTAGAAGACTACAGTTGTATTGGTTGAAGAGGGTTAACATTTAGAGATGAGTTGTATTGGTGGAGCAAGTGTCATCAGGAGAACATTGTATGGAGAGAATAAGCAAATTGTTGGCTTGAGATATTAAGGGAGACTCACTGGGAAGGACGGTCCTAGAACCGGGCCTGCCAGGCCAGAAGGGGAAGCTAAAGAGAGATTGAGGCAGTAGAATAAGCGCTCCTGCACGTGAGTATAGCGTAGAGGCGGACGTGGGGTGGCTAAGGGGGAAGATGTTGAAGAGTTTTGTGAGGGTGAAGGAGGGTAGTAGTATTTAGGAGGGATGGTAAGAACTATCTGGCAGAGTGTAGAGTTTGGTAGGCTAATCTTGGATGTATGCCCCTCTACCCTATGTAGTGGGAGGAAGACTGGTGGATCCACCTTGCCCCCTCTGTTATTTAGATGAGCAAGGTCCTTGCAGACCGTCGGGGGCCCAAGTAAGCAGTAGTGCTGCCTCCCCAGGGAATAGGGAGATTAGATGGAGTAGAGAAGTGTCCCAGGGACCTAGATCATAGAGCAGGGAGGTGGTCCGGGATCAAAGGCCTCATTCGAGCCGGTCTCCTCATTGGGGACCTTTTTGAGAAAGAGGTGACTGTGCCAAACCATCTTATCATGGAGCTAGGAGCTACTGGAGGATTCAGAAACTCAAAAATAATCTGAAGACAGCGGCTCTCTGAGTGGGACATTGGAGCCAATGAGAGCCCAAAACAAAGTTGTAAGATGCATTTTAATGGACCATGATTAATTTGGGGAAATTTCCCTCTACTTTTGAGAAGAAAAATGTTTTTTTGAGGACTGCATCCTTGGGATCAATTCTTGTGTGTTCCCGCATCTGCTATCTTGTTGGCCACAGCCCCCATAAAGACCCCCGCCACCCCACCCAGACTAACCAATTTAAGATGCCAATCACCTGGACCGCGACCGTCTGTGATCAAACTGATGCAGGCTTGCAACTGCTCAGGTCATATGCTGCAGACCTTTTTACATGTGAAAGTGTGTTGTACCGAATAAGCATCGCATGAATGAATCATGGGTTGGCTGGTGTGGGAAATGATCTGAAGAACTAACGCACACAGCCAGACAAAATCTGACTTCACCCTTTCAGCTTATTTTACTCCTTTTATTTATTGTGCATTTGTAAGACGCTTGCTTATACATAACGTAAATTGTGTTTCAAAGCGCCCACAGGGCAACGAGGAGGGAACATGGACATGAAAGGTAAATACAAGAACAATGAAAAAGGGAGTTGATCCTACTAGGCCTTCTGAGGATTCGCAACGCTCAAGTGCAGTGTTACTCAATGACCTGCTATCTACGGCCGTGCAGAACGCCCCACCTAAACAAGATCTAATTAATTTGGATAGATCCCCTTGTGCCCCACAAAGAAAAAAACAGCCGTAAAAACATGTCTTCATGCACAAATGCTCTACAAAATTCTTGCCAGTAGAACAGAATGAAACTGAAAAGGTTCACCCGAGCCTTGAAGTTCCCTTGCTAAATAGTTTTCCTCCTCTTTCACATGACAGTACTTGCAGTCTACCCTTGTGCGCTGCAGCAATCTGCCAAAAAACATTGACGGAGAAATGACACCGCTCAGATCTTTATCACCCAGACTCCAAGCTAGGACTTTTATTTGACTGCTCTTGAGCTCTTCCTTCTGTATGAAATGCTCACCACTGTCACAGACGGCTTGGAATCCTGTCAACACACAGCTAGAAAAATCTGAGCAGGGTGTTGTGAGCATGTACACTGCATACACGTATCCTGTTACTGATCCACCCCTGTCGAAGCTTCATTTCAGTAGTCCAAGTGTCCTAGTCTGTGTTAACCCCCAGATGGCAGACTTTGCTTAGTATGGGTCTCTTTTTTTTTTTTTTTTTTTTTTTTTTTTTTTTTTTTAAATGCATACCGGTAAGCGTAATGCTTTCCCATATTCCTCCTTATTCTCCAGCAATATATCTGCTTTTTGGGCGAAGTCCTGTACACAAACTATCAAATTAAGATTGAATAAGCAGGATCTAAAAGCAGCTGCTGGGTATCTGGTATTAACCAGTGACCATGAGCTACCACCGGGCAACAAGGAGCTAGTGCACAGCAGTTCTGCAAATCTAACTTCCACTTGGGATGCACATTTATCAATGTGTACATTATGTGTCCAGTTGTGCTCTAAATGGTCTGTAGATATTTCTGAATGTTTATAGATTGTCCCAAATGCAGTTACATTCACACAGGTATGCCTGTTCGGCATCAGTTGGTCAGAGAGCTCCTGATGGCTGTTGATGTCAACTAACCAGGCTCTTTTAGGCTACAGGCAGGAGCTAAATGCTTCACTTCAATTTTGAAGCCTATGTGCAATTGTTTCCTTTTTAAATTGAGGTGTGGAGGTCCTCTTATCTCTATACCTGTATTATGTTGTGGCAGTAAAATTGTGACAACTGACATTCACTGTGCAATTGTGGAGCGGAAACCACTGCAGATCGTTATTAGCTCTTGCTTTTGTCCAATTGTTTGGAGGTTTATTCCGTTAATGTCTCCATATATTCTTTTCTAAACTTGTTTTTTGTAGATACTGGTATTCAACCTGACCTGTTTGAACGGCAACTGCTTTGAAAATGGGTTCAGATAAACGGTAAGTGTAGTTCTCTTGCGTCTCTTTTTAAATTTTAGTTCTATAATGTCATTGCCACAAGCTGATGCACATTCATTTGTAGCAAACTTTAGATTTCATTTTTAAATTGTTCGGTCTACAGTTAATATTCTAGGGCACTTCTCTGCTTGCTATTTTTGTATTTCAGGCCGAGTTAGAATATTTCTATCAAGAAATCAATTTCAAATGGATTGTGTCCTCTCACGTATTCCTCATCTTATGATGATCGTATCCCAGCTTCAGCTGCTTCGGAGAACATTTTCACCAGGGGGCGCTGTGTTGAGACCGCAGAGTCGAAGTCCCTCGAGGGCCGCCGTCGGGCTAATACGTCATGCGCTGTATAAAGGACTCGAGCAGCGTCCGTTAACTCAGTTCCGTTTTTCGGACGCAACTGCTTCGTGTTACGAATGGCGCATCAAGAATTTCTTCGACGATCTCTTCGTCTTTAACTCCCTCCACACCCAATACAGGGTTAAAAAAAATGTAAGTGTGGCAGGAAGAGGTCTATTACCGACCCCCATCGGAATTGCCTCTGGTGCCTCAGCCCAGACCATCGGGTTGATGAGTACAGGTCCTGTCAGGCCATGTCAAATAAGGCTCTTAGGGAAAGCAGAGGTAAGCTGGCGGTGGGGAAGGATGAATAGAAGTCTTCGAAAAGACAAAAGGATTCAGATGAATCCAGTAGAAAATCTCGTCACGAGTCAGGGAGGTCGAGATCGGAAAGTCGCTCGAGGAAGTCTTCCTCGTCTTTGAAGAAAAAGTCAAGAAAGCGACGTCCTAGGTTGTCTTCCTCCTCGTCCTCTTCTGAGAGGAGAGTAATTCACCCTTCAAAGCACGATTCCCCTAAAAAAATGGGTGTACAGGAGGGCGGGGCGACCTCTGACGAGCCCAAGGGATCAGAGCTCACCCTCGAGTACTTTAAGACGAGATAGCTGCACCTTAAGGAGGCTGGGGTGCAGGATTCTCTTACTCCAACACCAATCAATAAGTACAACTCAAATGGTTTGGCAAAGGGACGTCTGTTTAATGACAAGTACAAAAAACGGGGAAACATTAGGAAATCATCAGTGATGCGATCGCCCGTCTCGCTTTAACTTCCACAACCTTCATTCAAACAGCAGTTTCGAGGGGATTGGGTCCTCCAACGTATTCCATATCTGATAGTAATCACCACAGCTGTGCTACTTCGGAAAATCTTTCTGCGTAGATGACGTCGATATGCTGTCCTTGAGGGCCTCCGTCGAGCCGACGTCACCGGATTTTCTAAGTAGGACGCCCGTAGCCTCAGTTCTATTTTTTCCGTGAACGTGTTCGCTTTGGAGATCTTGGCGCGCCTCAATTCTATTGAATCCTGTTCTTTCGGTTCTTCGAACCCGTTTCTTCATGTCGTCTTCGGCTTCTTCCACCCCGCGGTCTTGGTCGGGTATGCGGGTCCAAGAAGTCGCTAACGGATACACACGTCGCTTGCCTCTGGTGCTTCGGAGAGGACCATGATATGGACGACTATCGACTGCCAATCGCTCACATCGAAGGCCTTGCGGGAGCGCAAGAAGAAGCTGTCTGTCGGTAAGGTGGCCAAGCCCCAGAAGTCGCGTTCTACTGGTCTTTCGACGGACAATTTGAGGGGCAACTCTCCGCATTGTCGTCGTGAGTTTGGGGGTTCTCGGTCGGTCCGCCATTCCTCTGCCTTGTCGCGGCACTCCAGGGTGCGCCGTCGCAGGTCGCCTTCCCCGTCCTCTTCCGAGTACTCAGCCCGTCGGCCGGTTGCTTGTCCCAACAAGCATTCCACTCCTGAGGAATGGGATTCCTTCCGAAAGGAGATGTTGGCGATTTTTCAATCGCAGGGCTCCGATCTGTCGTGCAGTCTGGGGACGCCGGGCGTGGCCGGGCTAGAGACACCGCTCGTCCGCCTTCGGGCTCGAGCAGTCGTCGCGACCACCGGGTGCCTTCGAGGTCCCGGTCGGACAAGGATGGTTGCTGTAGGCATGCCCGTTCCAGGTCTCGGTCCTCGAGACCGCGAGAACCTGTGCAGTCTTCAAGGAAGACTTTGACGCGGGCGGCACTGAGGTCGTCGACAGACTCTCTTAGGGCCATGCCTCCGAGGAAGTCGTTGGCGCCCAGGCTGTCCAGACACGCTTGGGGCTCCGCCCTTGAAGCCTGTGTCGATGCCGTCGCGCTTGACATAGACGCCTTTCGAGGCAGCTTTGTCGGGATGCTTCGTGGTATGGGGGAACCCCCCAGAAAGGCTCTGGCTAAGGCAAAACATGTCTTTGTTTCTTTTTCAGTTCCCTCTTTCCAGCCTCTGGATTATATTTGAGGTTGATGAGGGGTCTGAGGAAGGTGTGGTTCCTGATGACATTGTATCTGGTCATAGTCAAATTGAGGACCTGCGTCAGTCGCTGCACAACGCCAATGGTCTAGACACCTCTCCAGAGGTGGAGTTTGGTAGGCCAGAGCCTGGCACGCATGCCGAATCCTCATACCGGCGCCTCAGGTGGAGGGTCTCGGATTACCTGGGGTGGTCTGACCCCCCACTCCCCCTCCCTCGGGATTTTCAGCAGGATGACCTGACTGATATCCTGGACCAAGGTCCTCCAACTGGCCCGGTGCTGCCATTCCATATGGCCTTGCAGAGAATGGTGGCTGCGGCTTGGACCTCTCCGGAGAGTCTCTCGGCAGTGAGTAAGTCCTTGCCGAAGAAATAACGCCCAGCCAGTGGCGACCCCCTGCTACTTGACCACGCACCCTACTCCGGAGAATTTGGTGGTGCAGGCGTCTACGACCCCAGCAAAGCAGGCGTTGTACCCTACCATCCCTCCTGATGGGGACGACAAACGTTTTGACGGCTGGGCGACGAAGGTATTTTCTTCTGGGGGTATGGCGCTTCAGGCGGCGAACTCAGTTTGTGCCTTGTCTCGTTTCACGCACACACTGTGTAACTATAGTTCCGTAGCGGCTGATCATATTCCCGAAGTGGAGGAACGGCATGGTTTCCTTGCTATTGTGCAGGATGGCAAGGATGCCATGTGTGAATCCGTTCAGTCGGGTCTGGACATGGTTGATTGCGTCAGCCGGTCCATGGTGGCGAGCACTGTAATACGCAGGTTTGCGTGGTTGCAGAAGTCAGGTTTTGCTCCTGATGTGCAAGCCCGGCTCTTCAAAATGCCTTTTGATGGTGAACATCTTTTTGGCAGCAAGGCTGACGAGAGTCTTGAGAGGTTGCAAACCTCCAAAGCTGCAGTGAAGTCGTTGGGCGTTACAGTTCGCCAACCTCCGCCTTTTCGTCCTAGGGGACAGCAATGAAGGGGGAGGTACCTTTCGATATTATTAGTCCTTTACTAAATCGAGAGGAGCTGCAAGTCAAAGGGGCAACCGTAGGAGTGCCAGAGGTGGAAAACAAGGTACTTGAGGTGCCAAGGCCGTGCGAGCAGTTGCCTCTTTGCCCTCAGGCACTGACGCAGCCGCTTCAGCTCAGTCATGAGGCCCATGCTTCTCCGGTTGGGGGAAGGCTGGCGCAGCATCTTGTAGAATGGCGTGCCATTACTTCAGATGTGTGGGTTCTGGAGATCATTGCCCACGGCTACTGTCTTCTTTTCCGGCAGAGGCCTCACAGCAGTCTACCAGGGAATCTCTTTGAAGAGTCCGGATCTGCTCCTTGTGCTGGAAATTCAATCCCTGCTGGAGAAAGGCACCATAGAACTGGTGCCTGTAGCGAAGAGGAACAAGGGATGGTATTACCCTTATTTTTTGATTTCGAAGAAAGATGGGGGGGATTGAGACCCATCATGGACTTGGGGGTTGAACAAGCCCCTCCTCCAGGCCCTTCGACTTCAGGACTGGTTGGTGTCTCTTGACCTCAAGGACACTTATTTTCATGCTTATTTTCATGTGCCGATCCATCCCAAGTACAAGAAGTACCTGAGGTTCGCGGTTGGCGACTCTCACTTTCAGTTCCGGGTCCTGCCGTTCGGATTGACCTCCGCCCCGAGGGTTTTCACCAAGCTCATGGTGGTGGTGGCAGCGTATCTCAGGAAAGGGGGGATTTGCGTCTACCCTTACCTGGACGATTGGTTGATCAGGGCGCGCTCTCTCCAGAGCAAGTCCTGGATCATCTGTCAGTCACCTGCCACTCCCTTCACAAGCTGGGCTTCTCCCGCAACTTGAAGTCCCACTTGACGCCAACACAGCGGCTCCAGTACATCGGAGCAGTGCTCGACATGTCCCTGGGGCAGTGTGTTCCTCCCCAGGTGAGGGCTCATCACATTCAGCAGATGGTGCACAAGTTTTAGCATGCCCAGATTCTCCCAGCGTTCGAGTTCTTGTTATTGCACGGCCTCATGGCATCCTCCATTCTTCTGGTGCCAGAGGCCAGGTTGCGGATGAGATCTTTGCAATGGGCACTCAAGCTCCAGTGGTCTGTCCTCCGGCAGGATGTCTGACCCTGTTCAGGTGCCGACCTCGGTCGCCCAGGACCTTCTGTGGTGGGCCGTCAAAGGCAATTTGATGAGGGGGGGGCTCTGTTTTGGCTACCCTGGCCGGAGGTGACTATCGCGACGGACGTGTCCCTCACGGGATGGGGAGCTCATGCCAACGAGCTGACAGTCTGCGGTCGTTGGTCTCTGTCGGAGTCCAGACTCCATATCAATCTGTTGAGCTGTGGGCCGTCAGGCTTGCCCTGAAGGCTTTTCTGCCTTCTGTGCGAGGAAAGAATGTCCTGATTCTGACGGACAACACAGTGGCCATGCACTACCTCAACAAAAGGGGGGGGGGGGGCAGGGTCACTTCCTCTGTGCAGGGAGGCGATGCAGCTCGGGTTCTGGGCCATCCAGCAGGAAATTCCGATCTCGGCAGTTCATCTGGCCGGAGACGAAAACGAGACGGCGAACGCTCTGATCAGGCAGAGCGTGATCTCTCACGAGTGGAGTTGGCTCAGGAGATTCTCCTGGAGATCATCGCCCTTTGGGGGACCCCTCAAGTGGATCTCTTCACCTCCAGTGTCAACCGGAAGTGCAAACGGTTCTACTTGCGGGAATTTCCTCCAAGAGGAGCCTTAGGAGACGCGTTCGTAGTGGAGTGGGCCTTCCCACTGCTGTACGCGTTTCCTCCAGTCCCCGTCGTCCCGCAAGTGTTGAGGTTCGGTTCCCGGATGATCCTCATTACTCCAGCATGGGCCCGGAGGACTTGGTACCCGGACCCTCTCGACTTGTCCATCTGCCCTCCACGTTGTCTTCCCTACCGAGACAATCTGTTCTCACGGG
Organism: Ambystoma mexicanum; assembly: GCF_040938575.1. Taxonomy (NCBI): domain Eukaryota; kingdom Metazoa; phylum Chordata; class Amphibia; order Caudata; family Ambystomatidae; genus Ambystoma; species Ambystoma mexicanum. The sequence continues at coordinate 627,867,866 of NC_090923.1, forward strand.
AGGGGGGGAGGGGTCATCAGGTTCTCCATTCAGAGGTCAGATCCTCAACCTTCACGCTTGGCTTCTGAAAGGTTGAGGTTATGCTGGAAGGCGTTTGGGACAAGCTGTGACTAAGCAGACTTTGTCTAGATGGATTATTTTGGCAATTTCTGAATGTTGCTGCCTGGTGGGTAAGGACCCTCCAGTAGGCTTACAGGCCCATTCGACTAGGGGTATGGCTGCCTCTATTGCCCTGCAGAGGGGTGTTCCTATTCATAACATCTGTGAAGCAGCCACTTGGGCTTCGGTCCATACTTTTGTACGTCATTACTCCCTAGATTCTATCCATGGGCAGGATCTGGCCTTTGGCAAGGCGGTCCTTTACTCTGCAATTTGATTGGGCATTCTAAATTTGTATATTCTAAATTCTTTTGCCACTGCCTTACGTTGGTACTGCTTTGGGAGTCTGTCATAGATATGGAATACGTTGGAGGACCCAATCCCCTCGAAGAAAAAGTTACTCTTACCTGGTAACGTTCTTTCGATGAGATGGTCCGACAACTTATTCCATATCGCTCCCTCCCTTTCTTCCCCGCTACAGAATTTCTTATGCGATTGCAGCTTACGTTTCTGCAAGGCTTTCTGTGCTCATACTGGCAGAAGATTGGTGCCACACGTTCTGGGGAAAAAAAACTACAACTGAGGTTACGGGCGTCATGCGTCCTACTTATAACATCCGGTGATGTCGGCTCGACGGAGGTCCTCGGACAGCCTATCGACGTCATAGACGCAGGACGCAGACGACAAAATATTTTCCGAAGCAGCACAGCTGTGGTGATTACTGTCATAGATATTGAATACGTCGTCGGACCATCCCATCGAAAGAACTTTACCAGGTAAGAGAGTAACTTGTTGTTTTATAGGCAATATTCATCATCGTTGACGTGTAACACTCAAAAGTTTGTCATGCAAGTTGAGGATTGGATAACGTCTATCGGGTGGGCGTCTATGCCCATCCATCTACATCACTCGTGCTAGATGTCACTACAAGTACGTCTCATTGGTTCTAATAGCTATAGGAATATTTTTTGGTCCATTGTGATTGGGTCGGTTACACCCCTAGGCATAAAGCTCCACTTTAATTAGCAGCTTGCAGAATGGTTACCCAGATGCAGCATGCCCCGAGATTCACCCTGCCTCCCTTCCATCAATCAGTACTTTAGGGCTATGTGTCAATTAGTGGGCTGAGGACGGCCTCGAAACTGTTGCTTCTTATCAGGAAAAGTTATGGCATCCTCTGGGTTTGGGTGACATCAGACGTTGGTACCTCTTCGCGCTTGGCTGGTCACGTGTCCATACACCGTGAAGCTGCTCCATTTTCCATCTATTTGCGTATTTGATTCTCTCTTCGGTCTCGCCACCTGCCACGAGCCTCCTTATCTCCACCTTCACGGGCAGGCTGCTATGCTCTTAAGTTTCGATTCTTCGGAGTTGCCGCTCACCTCCCTTCCTGGGGTTGACCTCAAATTACTAGGCATGAGCTGCTTCTTGCTAAGTTTCTATTCTGCCGTTCTTTATAACTTTAGCTGGAATATAAATCTTGGCCAGTTTGACCCCTAGCAGCCTGGGCTTAATTCTGCTTTTGTAAAATGGAGTCGCAATTGTATAATGTGCTTCGTTGAGGTAGATGTATAGTTGGCGCTTGCTGCTCTATTCTTCTACTAAGCGTAGCAAGCCATACTGTGTTAGCTTCTTGCGTTACAAGCCTATGTACAGGCGTTAACTGGTTGCATATTTTCATCCTGCTTTATGGTTGCGTTTCGTTATATTTTGACATAGTCTTATCTTCTATGTCTGATATCTTTATTCATGGTGTTTCGTCTTAGTGTGTTATCTTTTGGTTGTTTGTTCATCTGTACTTCTGTCCGGGCCCTTGTGATGTCACCATTCGCCTTCCATTAAGGCCCTTTGGGTTTCTTCTGGGACAGTCTGAAAGTAGTCTAGTCTTAATGTTGTTAGCTTTTGATACGGTTGTCTCATTGGGTACCGTGCTGCCCATGGTTGTCTGGTTATTGGCACTTACAGGCATTGCACTTCCCATGGGCACTGGACAGAGCCCTAGCGCGGCTCTCTGCTGGTTTATTTGCTCATCATACATCGCATATCTCGACGAGTATGTTCCTGGTATTTAAAACTGGGGGGCTGGTGCGTAGGTCATATCTGTGACCTCCCCCCCACCCCCGGACCGTTTGTCGACCACTTCTGCTTCCTCCTTTGTATTCGCATATGTATTCATTTCTTCTTCATCTTCTGGGTTTGTACATGATGGTGCGAAGGAGTGTCTCTTTGGAGTCTAAATTTGTATCACTCCTTTCAAACTTCCTGCTGTTTTTACATGTTCGTCTTTGTTCCAGGTCATTAGCTGGCATTGTTCATTTGGGCTACAAAAAATCAATTTTCCTTCGTAGTGTCTTCGTGTCTTGGGATACACAAATTTTGTTCCTTCTGGCGCAAATTCGCTGGTCTACACAAATTCTTTTATTTCTTCATCAGTCAGGTCTCTGGGCTTCCGACCTGGTTTGACATTGATCATGATCTTCATCCCAATGGCTTTCTTCGCAGTTTTCTGGCACTGTGTGATGATTATCTTGATACTACAAAATCCTAGTAGTATCATCAATAGCAGTGCTCCCAGAAACTTGAATGCTTGCCATCCATTGTGGGACCCATGAGAAAAGTGTTCCAAACCAGCTGTTGTCATCAACTTCGTCAGTTTCATCGATCTGGTTCTGTAGCTTCGTTAGCATCTCTATGGCTTCTGTTAAGGTTCCATTTTCTTCGTCATGAGAAGGTATAAATGTGCAACATGTTTCTCCGATTTGTGCACAAACTCCTCCATCCATCGCTGTGATCATGTCAAGCACATATCTGTTCTGTAGAGTCGTCAGTCGGATTGCTCTTGACTCTTCCTTGATTGCGTTGAATTCCTTTGTCGAGCTGATGGTTTGCAGTAGTTCCCATCTGGTGATTTGTAACCACTTCGTATTTGCTCCAACCTGAAATCTTGGCATGATGATCATTGTGAACACAGGTGAGGCTGAAGAGCTTGTGCTCATACGGGATTGCATGGAAAGCTTCTATTGATTTGGCAGAAAAGTAATTTTCTCTCTTCCTTCGGGATACCAGTTCCATAGATCTCCATTTCCTCAAATGAGTATCTGCTTTCAGGAAACTGTCAACAGTCGGGTCACTTTTCGGGATCACTAGTGCAGGAACGTGGGCGTTCACTATTGTGCATGTGTCTCCCCAGTTTTTCGGCAGTCTTATGTATGCTTTGGATCAGCACGCCCAGTAATGATCCATAATTACTGCGGGTCCATGCGTCATTCCTGGAGCCTCAAAAATTCGCCCACAGTTCTGATTCTCTCCCATCATCCTCGTGCCATTGTTCCTGAAGCACAATTTTGGGCTTTCCAGTAGCACGATCTGCAGGGGGCCTCCTCTGTCTTCAACCCATGTCAGTAATCGTGTGAGTTTCGGCCATAGAGGTTTGCACAACCTCTGTGATCTCTATTGCTTCCTTATAGGCTCCATAGATCGACCATGCTCGGCAGATCACCACTCTTTCTTCCCATCCGTTTGGTGAAAGCACTGTTCCCCAAATCTGCATTTGGCCTCTGTTCTGAGTTTTTCCTTGGACATTTAGCTTTGGGTTCACTTTCATCTGATTGCTGTTCCTTTAATTCCAGGCTTCTCGTACCTGATCACATGATTCCTTGTATGGGCTCTGTTTCTCGCCTTAATGTCCTGTATATAATCTTCATTGGGGTAATTTGTCTCAGTTGCCCATATCAATGAGGCTTACCTTCCCATGAACTGTCCTCTGGTGTTGCACATTGCTACGTGCGTCAGTGTGCTGTCGGGACATCAATTTCTACAGCCACGAAGATCTTGGATTTCCCCATGTTGTACGGTTGGAGTGCGCATATGAAGCATTCTTCTGATTTCCTTCTTCCAACTTCTAACTTCTTTCATGTGCTGGTACCAAATGTTTCCTAGATGTGGTGTGCTGTCTAGGTAGTCGTTGAGTTCACTGTGATCTTCATGCAGGGGCCTCTTGATCCTTGGTGTCTTCCTGTAGTTCGCTATAACTACATCTCTAAACGCGTCTGTGTGGCTTTTCCTTGCTGGAGGACTCTTGGGCATTCTGGTCGATGGAGCAGCGTTCTTTATCTGCATCGATGTGTTAGGTGGATGTTTTGCAATTCTCTCCTCCTCTTGCATTCTTTTCCTGCCCTCTAGAAGTGCCTTTATTAGCCACCAGCCTGTCACCGGCTCAGTGTATGGCTGCATCGTGGGCCTGGTACTTGTTCCTTGTGTTGGAACTTGTGATTGTCAGTACAGTCTCTGCGGTTTTATTTTTCAGTTCCTCATGCAGTTTCTTCGCTCTAGCTATAAACTGGAATACATTATCTATTAACATTTGTCTTTGCAGTGAATTCTCCTACAGCTGCTTCTGTCTTTTTAAAGGCTTGTGTTCAGTCTTCTTTCGTTGGCTTTTCTCTTGATTCTTCTTACTTTCTCTCATTGTTTTCTGGGGCTGATTGTTCGGTAGGCAGTCTCATGCTCTCGATTGCCTTCGCTTGAGGTCCTGTGGCCATTGACACATGCCCTAGTTTGTGTGCATTCAGTGTGTGTGTGTGTGTGTGTGTGTGTGTGTGTGTGTGTGTGTAGTTGTCAGTGCTATGTTTCATTCATACCCTGCTGACTGTCTCCAGCTTTTCTTTTCATTTGTTACCTCAAGTGTGTGTGTGTGTGTGTGTGTGTGTCACTGTTAATTACATCAATTTTCAGCTAATTTACTTTACCATCGGATTTTCTCAGGACTGGAATAACTATATAGGGTCTGGGTGCTTTTGTGGGACTCATGCGTACATCAGGTGGGTGCACTGAAATTGGAACGCTTCGTGCACCAAAAAAAAATGCAACTCTGATCATTAATGACAGTAAAACAATGATAAACAAAATGCATAAATACATGATGGTACGGTACATGAGGTGGCAGCATTTCCTTCCAGAGAAGCGAGTGCGGCCCTCTGCTTGTGGGATGACCAGGTTACTGTTCTGCTCCCCCATTCCGCTCATAACAAAACTTCAATGTTTATTCTTTTCCCCCAGTTCACTTGTTCTCGAACAGTTTGTATCATAAAGTGTCTGGTGCTTTACAAGTGTCCCTACCCCCCCCCCCCCCCAGGTGAGTTTCCCAGTCTACCCCCTTACCCGCTTTCCCCCGAATCTGCTTGTCCTGAGGACATGCTGGAAACTGTTCAATGTGAAGGAATGGGGAAAATGGCAATCAAAACAAATAAAGGTTAAGTTCTTGTCTCTGCTCCCTCGATCTGTCCCTCGGCGGAAGGTTTCACTGGAATCGCCCCATGTAATCTCTCTGAAAGTTGGACAGCTCCACTTGAAGCATGATGTCGTGGAGGAGCGTTCCCATCTGTGCGACGTTAGCTGGATCTGATGAAGGTGAGGACGTCAACCTAGACAGGTCTCCCCACCATTTCCGGAAAGTCAGTTACTAGGCGGAAGAGGACGTTGTGAGCCAGTCGGCTGTCCTCCGGTGACAGGGACATTTGTCCTGCCTTGCTGGGTTCAGGATTATAGGCTCTTCCCTTGATGTGAACAATGCTTGCACTTTCCTGACACGTGGATTGCGACCAGATAACTTGGCTTGGTCCACAGCTGGCTCAAGAGTTCAGAGTTTGCTGGATCTCTAATAAAAGTAAGGGTGTCGGTGGTTCTCCCAACGATTGCTAGGCACTCCTAGTTGATCTATAATCGCCTGTGGTGGAAGCATTTGTGTCCTTATCACTGTATTCAGGCAGTTCAATGAAGGCATCCGCAATTACCGTAAGTAGTTGCCAGATTATCTTCTTGTTGGCAGGGTCTTGGATGAAGTCTGAGACACTGGTGACCCTCCCTACTAGTGATGGATAAGATTCCAATACTAACTGAAAGTAGGTTAGCACATCCCTTGTGATATTTCTGCTGGGTTAGCACATCCCTTGTGATATTTCTGCTGGGAGACCCCATAAATGCTGTCAAACAAAGTCTTGATATTTGATGATTCAGGATACTGTGTTTAGCTCTTAAGTTAAAAGTCCTTGATCAATGTCTATTAGTCTTGTTTCTCAACAATGCTGGAGTGTGGGTTGGTTTACAAGTTTGTGTCAACAAAACGTGTTGTGGCTTAAATGCGCAATTTTCTTCTTCACCCAGCAACTAGGATGTACAGGGTGTCCGTTTTTATGTCCTTATGCCCCTTTTTGCTTAGCGGTAATGTCCAGTTTAAGCCACAATTTGCTCAAGAGTTCGTTGTCTTCGCTTTGCTGCTCATGCGTCCTTTTTCCTCGTCATGGATCTCGTCTGCTCATGCTGAGGTTCTTCCCCGTTGTCTGTGGTTTCTTTGCGGTGGAGTGCAGCTAGAGGGTTTTCCCCGATATAGGGTTTAATGCCATTGAGAAAAATCCATGCTCTCCTGCCTTGCAGTTTCACAGCTGAAGGGGTGCAGTCCTCTACGATGAAAGGGCCATTGAATCTTGGCTTGTCCCACCTTTTCCTCATGTGGTTTTTACTACCACCACATCTCCAGAAAAGACGAGATGAATACGTAGACCTTGAGCTGGGTCTGTTGTAGCGTCCCCTGCTGCGTTTTCTGCTGTGCTGGACCCTTTTCGTCGTTGCTGTAGATGGTTTGAAATTATAGTAAGACTGGATGTCATGCAGTTAAGATATTCTTGTAACTCGGATCCCAGGACCTCTCGGTTTGGCTGGGCATCACATCTAGCTCTGTCTCGAGGGGTTAGGGGAGTATTCATTCTCTAACCTGTGACGATCTCGTGTGGCTTAAGATGATGGTCTGTTAGGGAGAATTCTCTTAGAGGCTAATTTCCCAAACCTAGCGAGTCCCCCAGCAGCTTTGCTGGATTTTTCTTTTTCTCCTAAGAGTGAGACTCTTTTCCTCCCACTCTTAGGCATGAATTGAGGTATGTCTTGGTTATAAATACACAAAAACAGATGATACCCTACATAGGGTATCATCTGTTTTTGTGTATGTTACACAGCACCCTCAGTGCAGTAACACAGGGGTGTCGTAGTGACTCCCAAACATAGACTCCATACCCTGGGACTGACTACTGTCTCCCAGGGCATGTAAAGTCACCATTGACTTTACTAGTCCAAAATTGTGAACAGAACCAGTACAAACCATCATATTGTGGAAGTACTGGAAGGGGTTAATTCGATTGCCCCTGGGTCTTTTTCCAAGGGGGCACTGTCCAGTCTCCCCTTGTCGAGTTTCTGGCTGGTGGCAGTGGTTACCACGCAAAATATTCCACCAGAATATTTCCTATGGGATTTTCCCATTGATTTTAAACGCACCACTTTTTGGTGCAATGTTAAAGATACCGCCGGTTTATTTAATACAAAATCACTGGTTGGGTGTTTTTGCCAAAACTCTTTTCTAAAATGGCGTTCGTGTCTGTCTCTGTAACTCAAACCAAGGTCGGGCCCTTTGTTCCACTTTTTGGCAGGCTTCTCCACAGGTTGTGTGGGTGGGGGAATTGGCACCCTGGACTGCGTTGCCTTAGCAACTCAAGTCGCACTCTGTTCTGATTGGCCCAGTGGTGAGCCACCCGGCTCACCACTTAGCATGGATGAGTGATAGCTAGGCTGTTGAATGGGGATTTTTCTGCATAAAAACAGGGTTTTTGGGACTGGAACTTCAGAAGTCGCCACAGGACCTGAAATCCGAAGAGGGAAGAAGCTGAGCTATCTGCGAAGACACCACCGGTGGAGCCCTGCTGCAACGACCTCACCACTTTCCCGACGACAAGAGAAGATCTTCTGCTGAAAGAGTCTTCTTCCTCTTAGCTGGTGGGATCAACCAGTTCGCCATTTCGCCTTCCAGGACGTCTCTTGGTCGAATTGCCCGTGCCAAGCACCCCGGCGGCCGGATAGTCAAGCTGCACCACTGTGACCGCGAATACCAGGAAAGCACCTTTTAACCGACAAACTCCGCGGCTGGTTTCTTCCCTGGCCAGTGCAACGACTCCAAGTTTCCTCCTCGACGAGATCTTCTTCCCCTGGTCGAAACCACGAACTGCACCCGCTGCCAGGAACGGCCGCCACCGCTGGAGCTTTCTCAACTTTAAAGGTACTGTGTTCCACCTGGCCTCCCTTTCTACGGTTTGCTAAAGGTGACTCTTAAATCCTTTGTTTTCCAACTGGGTTGGCCCCCAGACCTTCTAACTTTACCTTCTGAATCAACCCCACCTCTTTTGAACATTTCTACAATGACTTGAATGCATTTCTCAACTCTGTGATCTTGGGTACATTTCACCTTGCTAAGTGGGCCTGGCCTATGAACTTTGGCTCTACAGTGGACTCTGCCTTCTTTAACTTGTTATGACCTGTCTTTTTCTCTCCCTTTTACTTTAGTATTGAAGTGCCATCTAAGTTACGCGCTCACCTCTGTTTTGACAAAGTGGTGTTTTGACTTGGACTTGTCTAATAATTCTTAAGGGAGGTGTGTGTACTTTTCTGAGTGTGTTTTAAACTTGCTTTAATAGTGCTAGTGTATTTTTTAAAGTGTTTAATAAATCATTATACTTTTGATACAAAGCTCTGGTCAGTGTGTGCTTGCTCTGCTGTGTTTTTAGCCCTATTGTGTATACTCTGCATACTGCCTTACTCTTCTTGAGGGAAGTCTGACTGCTCAGCTGCAGCTACCAGGTAGATCTGGGTGGTACAGACTGCTACCAATTGGGTTTACTGCTTACTCTTGTAGACTTAATCTTCTTGCAGTGGTCCCCAAGGGAACTGCACAGGATTCTGCCGAACATGGTCCGAGCCTGGTTGGTTCTGAAGCGCATACAATGCCAGTGGAAGGCAGTGCAACCATCCCCTCTTTAGAGTAAGCTTCAACTTGGCTATCCTTTCTTTTAACAAGCCGTTGAGCCTCTCGGATACCATTACCTTCCGGATGATACGCCGACAAGAACTTGTGCTTTATACCAAGCAACAAGCTAATCTGTTCAAAAACTGCATTTACAAAATGAGCCCCATTGTCTCATCTCATCACCCCTCACACCCCCATCTAGGGAACACGCCCCTCACCAGAAATGTGGCTGCATAGGTAGAGTCTGGGTGTGTACATGGACCTGCTTCTATCCATCTAGAGAATGGACACATCACTACAATTAAGTACCTGTACCCGTTACACACTTGAATCATGTCGACATAATCGATATGTAAGTGCTTAAAAGGCCCATTTGGCTGGGGGATGACTCTTCTCACTACTTTTAATGTGTGCCCAGCGGTGAATTGCTGGCAGATTATGCAGTTTACAATAAAGAATGCAACACTCTCTGCTAATTTCGGTATAAACCAGTCTTCGAGCGTTGCTGCTAGATTTTCCTTGACATATGTATGGGGTAATGCAATTGCTCCAGTGCTATTTTTAGTAGGGCTACAGGCATTACTGGTTTACCAGTGCTGTCTTACCGCCACAAACGATCAGAGGGGTTTAAAGAACACCCTTGATGTTTCCACAGGTTCTTTTCATTCATGCACTTCCACTTCCATGATCGTCTCCCTTTTGGATGCCATACCCTTGGCTTCCGTGTCTGCTGCATGGTTTCCGCGTGACATGAAATCTGTCCCTTTTGGTGTGGGCTGCGCATTTCACAACTGCTATGCCTACTGGGAGCTGTAGGTGCCTTGATTAGCCTGTCAAGTAAGGCTGCATGTTGCACTGGCGTGCCGTCTGCTCGGAGGTAGCCCATCCTTTTCCAGCGAGCTAGTCCTACATGCACTGTGGACGTCACATGTGCGGAGTCACTGTACACTGTAACTTCCTGGTCTGCGTGATTCTCAACGGCGAGTATAAACGCCAATAATTCTGCAGCCTGTGCCGAATAATGCGATGGTATTCGTGCACTAACGAGCACTTGGAATTCTCCATTTGCTATGTGTTTTATTACAGCAATGCCTGTATATCTTTGTCCGTCTTCTTGGTCGATTCTCGAAGAACCCTCAATAATAACGATCTCGCCTTCCGCAAGGGCATTCTCTCACACTGGGGATTTCATCATAGAATTCTTCATGGTTTGCACAGTCATATATCGGCTCCCCTTCAGTGACTGGCTCGGCTATGAACGTAGCTGGGTTTACTGTTTTACATCAAACTATTTTGATCGATGGATAAGATATTATCACTTCATATGCAGAGGCTCTCTGAGACGTCGGTGTGCCTTTAGGTTTCTCTAAAATAGCAAATAGTGAATGTTCGACGTATAACATCATGGAACATCCCATTAGAATAGTGGTTGACTTTTCTATGGCGAACGCTGCGGCAGCTAATTTTTGTTAGCATGGGAAGTGGCCTCTGATTATTGGGTCCAGGATCCCACTGTAATATGCCAGGGGCTTGTATCCCAATGAAGTTTTTTGAGCGAGCACTGCCGTCCTAACTGTGCCATCTATGTGTGAGAATAGGTAGAATTCCTCTACGTAATTGGGAATCCCGAGAACAGGAGCCGTAGAAATCGCTCTCTTGAGTTCTGCAAACCCATTTTCCATTGCCTCCGTCCATTCAATCTTTTCCTTTGTCCCCTGGGCCGCCTTTAGTGCCTGGAGCAAGGGTTTGGTATACGTGCTGTAATCGAAGACCCATACTCTAACATAATTGCACAGGCCTAAAAAGCTCTGCATTTGCTTTATCGCGAGTGGCTCTGCCGTGTTCATGATAGCTTCAGCCCTTTCTGGGGTCACCTTTTTTTTTCCCCCCCCTCATGCGAGATGAGCTGGCCTATGTACAGCACTTCCTGTTGACAATACTGTAGATTTTCCTTGTCAACCTTATATCCTTTCTCAGCCAGTATGGTCAGTAGCTGAACAGAATCGCGCCTGCATTGCTCTTCTATGGCGCTGCAGATTAGGAAGTCATCTACATATTGCAAGAAGACACTATCTAATGCAATATTGCTTTGGTCCTTCTGTAGGACTCAGTTGAATATGGATGGGGACTCGCAGTACCCCTGTGGCAACCTCGTGCTTTTCAGATGCATTTTTAGGAATGTGAATGAAGTCTGATCTTGAGTCACGGTGCAACGGGATTGAGAAAAAGGATTTTCAAGTTAATCACTGTAAAATATTTTGCCTCAATGGGTATGTTACATAGGATTGTAGATGGATTAGGGACTAGAGGAAACGCTGCTTCAATAATAACGTTTAATGCTCTTAAATCTTGGATTAAACGCCACGGCCCTCCTTTTGATTTCTTGACAGGCTAAATCACTGTATTACAGGGTGATTCTGATTTCACTATGATGCCCTGATCCATCATGGCGTAAATTGTCTTCGGAATCCCCTCATCTGCCTCTCTGGACATGGGATACTGTTGCGCTCTCGGTAGAATTGCTCCTGGTTTCAGTTTAATTTTCACTTCTCCCACTCCCTTCACGAGGCCTACGTCCTAAGGTCCTGCAGTCCATACTGCGACGGGCACCTGGGCCATGTCGTCATCAGAGTATTCCGGACGTATCCGTGCCAACATTCTCTGGGGCACTTCTCTTTTGTTCATTTTTACCCAAAATATGAGACTCGCTTCTACCCTAGTTTCTTCTGAGTCTGGTTGTTCTTCAGATTGTCGTCGGTGACGTCAGTCACTCGACAACCTTCTTCAATGGCGATAATTGCGCACCATTGTCTGCCTTCATCATTGTAGCCTTCAACCAATGCTACTTTCCCTCGTACTGCTGCAGCATGCATTATCAAGGGAAACACTTGTCCCTCTTAATGCATAGGTATTCTTGGGCTGAATAGAAACTCATCGGGGGTTCTCGTAGTTCTATCTGCGAGGCCTAGCAACCCTGCGATAAGCACTCTCATGCCATATGCGAAGACCTCTGGCTCTACAGGTACGGCCCTCATGGCTGTGTCCTGAGTATGCCATGATCATTTCGCACACGTTTGAATTATGCATTCCTGGAGTGGAGCATACTATGCCCTCCTCAGTGAACGATATTGTCATATTCAATTTTGTCATTAAGTCTCAACCCAAAATGATTCCTGGGGTCTGACGTGAATACAACAAAGGTACATTCATTTCGCACTCTCCTACAGAGACTGGGAGTGCATCTGTAAAGGGAACTCGACTGTGAGCTCCTGTAAAACTGAGTATCTATGGCCTCGCCGGACAAGGAAAACTTGCCTTCTCGTATGCACGAGCGTGTTGCACCCGTGTCAACTAAGACAGAATTTTCTTTACCCCCCTATGACGACATTCACACTTGGTTCCCTGTTAGGGTCTGGTGTCACTGATAGGGTTCCCAGTGAGCTGTCCTACTTCATATATGTTTGGTCCACTGTACACTTTCGGATTCTCTCCATTCCCAGGGTTGCCACCCCTTCTGGAGTTTGTGCCCTGAGACGATTGCGGTGGTGCCTGTTGAAATTGCCCTTGAGGCAAATTCCCCATTTTCGGGGGTTGAACCCCTTGTGCACCCTGCCGCACGCTTGGTGCTTGCTGCTGCACTGTGTGGTTTTGCGCATTGCCCTGTTGTGAGATTGCAGGTGAATTTGCCGTGCCTGTTCCCATTCCTTGGCTATTCTGCCACACGTCTTGTCTTCTGCACGTGCGCGCCAAATGCCCCGTCATTCCACACAGCCAACATACTGGCGGTGGTCGGATTATTTGTCCGTTTGACATATCTGGGTTGCCCATTTGCACGTTTTGAAAGCCTCCTTGATTACTTTGCCATCCTCTTCCTCTAAATCCCCTTCCCCCTCGGGTACAGTCCTATGTTACCCTGGTTGTTCTGCTGTGGCTTAGCCACCTGTTGTGATCTCTGTTCAGCTGGGCTAGTCAGCATGGCTCCTTCGAGAGAATACTTTGATCATTTCTTTTGCACAAGCTTTGCTTCCTCACCCTTTCGGCTTGCCTCCTTTTCCCGATTCTTTTCTTGCAACAATCTACAGTAATGTGCGATAACTGTATTTCAGCCCAAGGTTTAGCCTCGACCCCTTCCAATTTCTTGAGCTGTTTCTGCACTGGTTCTGGCAACCCTTGGCACAATATGTGGTAAAAAAACGGTATAGATTTCGTCCAAGATTCATGCGTTTTGAGCACCCGCGCGTCTTGGAAATTCTGGATATAAATCGACGGATCTTCTGACTCCTTCATTTTGCGAGTCGTCATAGCTCCCATATCGGAAGTGTCTGGGTACAGCACTCATAGCACTTTCCATACTGCTGCTCTGCAATTATTAAATGGTGCTCCGTCGTGAGCAGTGTTAATCGTGGTTACCCCAGGGTACCCTGCCCGTGTCCACACATAGTCTGCTCTCTCACCAAGTATGGTGATCAGGAGACCTTTAATGTCCCCTATTTGCGAGTGTGTATCCACTTCCCGGCACCCGATGTCAGCATTGGAAACTTATTTTTCAGGTTTTCCCAATCCATGTGTGGCCATGGAATATATTGCTGTCTTGCCCCCGCCCTTTTCTAACAGCGGAAATTGGAATGCGCAGCCAGCCTTCCTTCTCTTCTCTCATAGCTCTCCTGTCTACCGCTGGGGTAATATTCCCACATCGCTGTCTGCCTGGCAATGTCCTCAACCTGTCTACATAGGCGGGTGCTGAGACCCCCCTCTGACCATGGGGTGTTCCATCATGTCGGTCCAACTGTGTGGCACACTCTGTCTTCGGTGCGGACTCACTAGCATCCGACCATCGTACCCGCTTGTCCCTTGGGAGCCGCTTTTCGCGCGGTCTCCCTTCATTTGTCTCGTGCTCGGTTTCCTCTCCGGAGTCAGACATTGATTGTTCCCAATTCACACAACTCCTTGTGTCATTATTTTTACTGATTTCTGTCCAGGGACAGTCTCCTGCTCCCACTACTTCGGGTGATATCCTCAGTGTCATACAGCTGAGTGCTCTCCAGGCGCTAGTCTTCCCTTTCCCCTTGGGATACTTGTTCTAACACCATTTCGTCATATATCTTATTGATCGTTTCCCGATGCTTCTGGTGTCAAAGCCATCTTCAATATCTGCCCTGGTTGTGCCTGGTACTGAGTCATACGCAGGGAAGAATTCTTCAATGTCTTCCCATTCTACAACAGGATTGGGTTTTTTAACTTCCCTCTCCAGATATTCGAGATCGCGTGCGCTCTGTCTACGCTTACGTTCTATGACATCACATTCTTTGCGCTTCCTCTCCTCTGACCTTATCTTCTCTTCTTTCATTTCTACGTTAATTTTCCCTTCGAACTTCCTCATCCCTTCGTCTCCTTATCTTGTCACGTACCCTTTGCTATTCTGCTAAACCTTGCTGTTTGTCTGTCCAAGGCATAGACTGCTCTGAGATCGAGCTGTTTCTCTTGCTCTTCGCGATATAGCCTCAGTCTATACTTCTGTCTTATCCTTTCATCCCTTGACTCCTTGTCTTTCTCCTTTCTCTGCGCCTCATCTAACCTCTCCATAGATCTCACATCACTTCCTTTTCCATCGAGACTCAACAAGATCTGTCCTCCCATCCATTAATTTTTTGCGAATGCTATCTCTTCAGTTCTGCTTTCACCTTCTTTCCATTTCTTTCCCTCTCTCCTCATCGATAGATGCACTAATCTATGCCTGATCCTTCCTCTCATCGCGTCTCTCCTTGTCCCTCGAGACTGCGGAGGTAAGAATCTTGTCCTGATCCTTCCTCAGTTTTTGTCACTACTGTAAGTAGGTGACTCCTATGCGGGGTTGCTGTACCCTGTGGCTGCTTTAAGCTCCCTTAACGGGTAGAGTCCCTCAGGCTTACCTCCCTCGGTTTCTGTTTCAGGCAGGGCAGGTAGTGCGGTAGGCGTTTCACCCCCCTCTGTGCATACGTTTAATATCCAGTCTGCAGGTGGCTCTTCCTCCTTTGCCTGTTCGAACATTTTCCAGTTCTAGAACAGTGAGGCGTTTCTCTAGTTTCTTGCCTGTATGTTGCGTGCAAGTAAGTCGTCATGTGTTGTAAGACGGCTTTGGATAAGGACCTGTTTTGTGGGCATGGCATAAACATCTTGTGGGCGGTGCCCTTAACCCACTGTGCTATATTTCTTAAGCTTGGGTGCATGTTTCGGCAGTTGCTTACATAAGTTTGCAAATGGTGTAATTTCTTCCATGCTTAAATCTGTTCTACTTTCCTCTTAAAATTGCATGGAAGCATTGAAAAGTAGTGTTTAACACTTGTCAATAATATGCGCGAGCACCAAACACTGCAAGCTCCAATCCAATTTTTTTCCCGCCAAAACATTTATATAAAAAATGTACTCTAACATCAATCCATGTGCGATTCCCTCTCAACTATAGAATCGCGTAAAAACCCTGTTTGATTGCAACCAATACAAGACAAACTTTCTTACATGTGACATACATCAGAACAGGTACAACAGACATTTGACGGACTAGACAGACACCAGCTTGTCACAAATATCTCTGCCTTCTAATTAATACCCCGACATGGAGTTTAAACAAACTCCTTTTACGACGTTTTTAACAGTCGTAGTGGCCTTTTTGTTCCCTACTATATGGGACTATGAATTAACGTTTCTTCTGACCGCTATATTAAATCTCAGGAAATGAGGCAAATCCTCTCTCTCCTTGGGTGTCTGCCTTGGAATCCTCTCTTCTCGGGTGTCTACCCCGGTATTCTTTACGATCTCAGGTGTCCTCCCTGGTATTCTTTCTGTTCTCGAACATCCCTCAGTTACCTTTTCCCTTACTTGTTCTAATGCCTATGACATTTGCCAAAGCATTTCAATTTTTTTTGTTTCACTCATCGCTCGCATGGTTCTTCTCTGGATCCCTGGGATCACCGCCTCCTTTGGTCTTTCGTCTGTTCCACTGCCCGTAGGAATTTAAGGTTTTTCTGTTTATAAAACTGGTTCCTTCAGACCCACTGCAGATTTTAAATAGATTTATACTATTGTTGTCCACGGGAAGCTTCAATCTACTCGCCCAAATGGCAAAGGTCTTGTGATATTGCCGAAGACCTACAGTTACTTTGTGTCGACGGTCAATCGGTGTCTTATCAATAGATGATGGTCAAAACCATCCTCTGCTACCAAGTGTGACGGAGGGTGGAGCGACCTCTGACGGGCCCTTGGGATCAGAGCTCACACTAGAGTAGTTTAAGACAAGATGGCTGCACTTTAAGGAGGATGGGGTGCAGGATTCTCTTACTCCAACACCAATCAATAAGGACAACTCAAACGGTTTGGCAAAGGGAAGTCCGTTTAATGACAAACATTAGGAAATCATCAGTGATGCAATCGCCCGTCTCGCTTCAACTTCCACAATCTTCATTCAAACAGCAGTTGTTATAGGCAATAATCGTCATCTTTGACGTGTAACACTCGAAAGTTTGTCATGCAAGTCTATTGGTTGGAAAAGGTAACTTAAGTATATGTACTATAACTGTATATGGTAACGGGGTGTGAGGATTGGATAACTTATCAGGTGGGCGTCTATGCTCATCCCTCTACATCACTCGTGCTAGACGTCACTACAAGTACGTCTCATTGGTTCTACTAGCTATAGGACCCTAGATTATTTGGTCCGTTGTGATTGGGTCAGTTACACCCCTAGGCATAAATCAACACTTTAATTAGCAGCTTGCAGAATGGTTACCCAGATGCGGAATGCACCAGGATTCACCCTGCCTCCCTTCCATCAATCAGTACTTTAGGGCCATGTGTCAATTAGTTGGCTGAGGACGGCCTCGATAGCTTCTTATCAGGAAAAGTTATGGCATCCTCTGGGTTTGGGTGACATCAGACGTTGGTACCTCTTCGCGCTTGGCTGGTCACGTGTCCGTACACCGTGAAGCGGTTTCATTTTCCATCTATTTGCGTATTCGATTCTCTCTTGGGTCTCGCCACCTGCCCTGGGCCTCCTTATCTCGACCTTCACGGGCAGGCTGCTATGCTCTTAAATTTCGATTCTTCAGAGTTGCCGCTCTCCTCCCTTCCTGGGGTTGACCTCAAATTCTTAGGCATGAGCTGCCTCTTTCCAAGTTTCGATTCCGTCGTTCTTTCTAACTTTAGCTGAAATATGAATCTTGGCCTGTTTGACCCCTAGCAGCCTGGGCTTAATTCTGCGTTTGTAAAATGGAGTCGCAATTGTATAATGTGCTTTGTTGAGGTCGATATATAGTTGGTGCTTGCCGCTCTATTCTTCAACTAAGCTTAGCAAGTCGTACTGCTTTCTTTGCTGCTTGCATTTCAAGCCTATGTACAGGACTTCAGCTGGTTGCATATTTTCATCCTGCTTTATGGTTGCGTTTATTTATATTTTGACATCGTCTTATCTTCTATGTCTGTGATATCTTTTCATGGTGTTTCGTCTTAGTGTGTTATCTTTTGGTTGTTTGTTCATCTGTACTTCTATCCGGGCCCTTGTGACGTCACCATTCGCCTTCCATTAAAGCCTTTTGGGTTCCTTGTGGGACAGTCGGAAAGTAGTCTTCATGTTTTGTCAGCTGTTGATACGGTTGTCTCAGTGGGTACCGTGCTGCCCATGGTTGTCTGGTTATTGGCACTTCAAGTATTGCTCTCCTTCCGATGGGCACTGGACAGAGCCCTAGCGCGGCTCTCTGCTGGTTTATTTGCTCATCATACGTTGCATATCTCGGTGAGTATGTTCCTAGTATTTCAAACTGGGTGGCTGGAGTGCAGGTCCTTTCTGGGACCTCCTCTACAAGGCCTTCAGGGCTTCGATGCTGAAAATATTCGAGAAAGCGGCCCAGTCACCCTTCACCCTTGAAGTTGCCACGTGGTGATCATGCCTCTACTCACTCTATAAAAGTGACAGAGGAAAATCAAGATCCAAACACGCAAGGGTTGAAAGAGAATCGAGAGTCTCTTCGCGGGAAAGTTCCCTGACGCCTCACTCCAAGTCTAAGCCTCCGGTGCATAAATCGGGGCTAAAGGAATCGGCATCGGCGTCAAAACCAAAACTCGACTCGACACAGTTGACGACCATAGCGTCAAGACCGATGACAAAAATGACACCTGTGGCTGCATCGAAGCCTCCTTCGACAGCATCAAAGCCTCCTTCGACACCGTTGAAGCCAGCGTCTACCCTTTCGACTCCTTTATCGAGGCCTTCTCTAATACCAAGACCCAAGTCAACGCCATTTTCCATGCCTAGACAAATTACACCTTTTTTTTTGCCAGAAAAGGCTTTCCACCCTCAAATTAGACACATTTTTTTACATCCATGTCATCTATATATGAGAAATTCCTCTGTAGAGGAAGTCGCTCCAGCTAGAGTCAGATTTGGGTGCAGAGAGGTCCCTGAAGAACTAGTGGACCCACAATCAAAGATACCTTTGATTGTCTACAAAATGCCAGTGGTTTAGACACTTCACTTGAAGTGGATTTTCGAAAACCAGACCCTACAGATCATGCTGACTCCAGTTATAGAAATGTTATGGGAAGGGTCATTGTTTTTATGGATTGGAAAGTGGCTTCCCCAGATTTTGAGCAGGATGACATGACTGACATCCTGAGTGAGGGTCCCTTAAAAGATCCTGTTTTACCATTCCATAAGGCTTTACAAAAAAGGGTAATGGCAAATTGGAATAATCCCGATTCGATTCCAGCAGTAAATAAAATAAAAAAATAAATAAATAAAAAAAACCTGATACCAAAATATAGGCCAGCCTTATCCGACCTGGAGTATTTATCCAAGCATCCCTCTCACGAGAGTCTTGTTGTTAAAGCTGCTACCTCCACTAGGCAGTCAGCTTGGGCCCGGAAAGCTTTTACTTCGGGCAGCATGGCCCTGAAATCAACTAATGTCACTTGCACTTTAGCAAGGTTTACTTATACCCTATGAGACTGCATGTCTTCAGCGGCTGACCGCATCCCGGGAGGTGAAGAACTGGATGGTTTCCTGGCTATAGTGAAGGATGGAAAAGAGGCTATGGAGGAATGCCTTCAGTCAGGATTGGACACTGCGGATAGTATAAGCAGGTCCATGGCTTCTAGCATGGTCTTGCGCAGATTTACATGGCTAAGAAAATCTGGTTTTGCACCCGATGTGCAGTCTAGATTATGCCCTTTTACGGCTTGAGGTTGTTTGGCAGCAAGGCGGACGAGAGCTTGTAGATCATCCACCGGGAGCCAACTCTGTAAAAATTCCAGACCTGCTCCTTGTGCAGGAGAGTTTAACCCTGCTAGAGAAAGGCGCAATAGAACATGTACCTGTAGCGGAGAGGAACAAGGGCTGGTACTCACCCCCCTCCCCCCCACCCTATTTTCACAACCCCAAAAAGGACGGAGGATTGAGACCCATCTTGCACTTTAGAAGCTTGAAAAAGTTCCTCAGGAAGGACAAGTTCAAGATGGTGACCCTTTCTCAGATCCTTCAGGCTCTTCAGCTTCAGGACTGGCTGGTTTCATTGGACCTTCAGGATGCTTACTTTCATGTTCCAATCCATCTCAAGCACAAAGTAGCTGAGGTTCGCAATTGGTGGTTCTCATTATCAGTTTCGGGTTCTTCCATTTGGGCTAACCTCTGCCCCCAGGGTTTTCACTAAACTGATGGCAGTGGTGGCAGCGAGTATCAGAAGAAGGGGGGATTCATGTCTACCCTTATCTGGAAGATTGGATAATCTGGACGAGTTCATCCGAACGAGCCCTGGAACATCTGGCCTTGACCTGCCACTTCTTACAGTCTGGGCTTCTCCCTCAATTACAAGAAGTCACAAATGATTCAAAGCCAAAAACTCCAATTCACGGAGCAATCCTGTACACTTCCTCAGGGAAAGCCTCGCCTCCCGAGGAGAGAGCTTACCGCATACTGCAGATGGTAATGAAATTTCAAAATGCCCAACATCTACCGGCCTTCGATTTTCTAAGGTTGCTTGGCCTCATGGCATCCTGCATTTTTCTGGTGCCAGAGGCCAGATTGAGGATGAGATCCCTCCATTGGGCCCTCAGGACTAAATGGTCCCAATTTTCAGGGGAGATATCAGACCTTCTACAAGTCCCGACCAAAGTGGCTCAAGATCTCCTATGGTGGGCCTGCAAGGAGAATATCCTCAAAGGGGAACCTTTTTGGCAACCATGGCCGGAGAGGACGGTAGTGACGGACGCCTCACACACGGGGTGGGGAGCCCACACCAACGATCTGACAATTGGCGGTCGTTGGTCTCCATCGGAGTCCAAACTAAATGTATACCTTTTGGAGCCGAGGGCAATCAGACTAGCGCTGAAGGGGTTTTCTGCCCTCTGTACAGGGAAAGAATGTCCTGATAATGACGGACAACACAGTAGCCATGTACTACCTCAACAAAAGAGGCGTAGGATCACTCCTGCATAGGAACCTCTGGTTCTGGGCCATGCAAGAAGGAATCTCCATCTACAGTTCATCTAGCCGGAGAGTTAAACACGGCGGCAGACACTCTGAGCAGGCAGAGCAGTCTCCCCCAAATGGGAGTTAGCTCAGGAAGTCCTTCAAGAGATCTTTGCCCTTTGGGGAACCCCTCAAGTGTATCTGTTTGCGACCGGGTCCAACTGTAAGTGCAAACTGTATTGCTCAAGGGAATTTCCGCCAAGAGGAGCTCTAGGGGACGCGTTAGTAGTGGACTCTGGTTTTCCACTTCTTTATGAGTTTCCTCCAGTCCACGTGATTCCTCACGTAATCAGGAGGTTGAGAAAGTTTAGGAAAACCATGATCCTAATTGCTCCCGATTTGGACAGGATGACGTGGTAGCCGGACCTTCTGGACATGTCCATCTGCCCTCCAATAAGTCTTCCACAAAGAGAGGATCTTCTCTCGCAAGAGTAAGGTCGGGTTCTCCATCCAGAGGTCAAGACACTCAGTCTTCACGCATGGTTCTGAGAGGCTAAAATATAAGGATTGGGACCTCCCGGATGACGTAATGGAGATTTTGCTTTCGGCCAGAAGGCCAGAAACTAAATCCCTGTACCGGTGTCGTTGGAACAAGTTCAGTAACTGGTATAGGGATAAGAATGTGGATCCATTTCTTTGTCATACTCCAACAGTACTTTATTTTCTCTTACACTTAGCCAATTTGGGGCTCCAAGTTGGAACAATAAAAGGTTACTTGGCAGCGATATCCATCTTTAAGCGCTCCTCAGAAGAGGTGTCCTATTTTAAAATGCCTTTAGTCATTCAATTCTTGAAAGGGTTGACAAATGTATACCCTCCAACATCTTTTCAGGTGCCCATCTGGGATTTAAATATAGTCTTAAAATCTCTTGTGTGCTCCTTTTCGAGCCTTTGCATTCTTGTCCATTGAGACTGCTCACTCTCAAAACAGTTCTGTTAGTGGCTATAACATCAGCCCGCAGGGTAAGTGAGTTGCAGGCACTGTCTTGTAAGCCTCCTCACACCCTTTTCCATAGGGACAAGGTTATTTTAAAAGCCAAGCCATCATTCTTGCCTAAAATAGTGTCCGATTTTCATCTGTCACAAAAGATTGCCTTACCTTCCTTTTTATCCTCCACCTGAGGCTAGTAAGGAAGAGGAAAGGTTGCATAGACTAGACCAAAAAAGGGCTCTGCTTCTATGTTTCCTGATTGGCAAATCTCCGACAATGTGACCAACTATTTGTTGGATATACTGGGCACAAATTGGGCCTTGCAGTATCTAAAACTCTATCCAGATGGCGAATTCTAGCAATCTCTGAATGCTATAAACTAGCTGGGAAAGAGCCTCAGATGGATTAAGGGCTCTTTAAACCAGAAGCATGGCAACTTCCATGGCCCTTCAGAGGGGTGTCCCGGTGCTGGATATTTGTGCTGCAGCCACTTGGTCATCCATGCACACAGTTTATAAAGCCTTACTGCTTGGACTCTACTTCATACCAAGGAGGACTACTTGCAAAAGCTGTCCTTCATTCAGTCCATAATTAAAAGTTCTAGTCCTCCCACCTCCAAAATGACCACTGCTATGGGAGTCTGTCATAAGATGAGGAATACGTGGGAGGACACATCCATTCGAAGAACAAGTTACTTACAGTTGGTAACGTTTTTTCGATTGGATGTTCCTCCCACGTATTCCTAATCAACCCTCCCAAACTACCCCACTGTACAGTTTACGCCAGTTGCACTCTGACTTCCTTAAGAGCCTGAAGACTTAAAGCCTGATCAGCTGATGCGACCATGAACACCGTAAAAACAGAACTGAGGTAACGGGTGCTGCCCGAGCCCTTTATACAGCGGATGACATTGACGCCCGACGGCAGCCCTCGAGGGACTTTGACTCTGCGGTCTCGAACACAGCGCCCGCCTGACATTTTTTTCTGAAGCTGGGATACGATTATCATAAGATGAGGAATACGTGGGAGAAAATCCAATCGAAAGAACGTTACAGTTGGTAAGTAACTTGTTCTACTCGTTAACAATGGGGCCTGAATTATACGCCGACTTGCAAACCCCTTTTTGATGACATTTTGCATCCTTAGTAAAGGGAATACCATTATGGTTGTTTTTAGATGCATGGGGTAAAAGCTAAAGAGCTTAATTTTCTATTAACCTTTTCAATGGAGTAGGTGAAGCCAAGAAGGTCAAACCAGGTTCAGCAGCGGCAATGTATGTTTTTCTAACTTTGCAACCTGAGGTAATCTCATCTACCCCCACCCCCCCCTCTTCCAATATGGCAAGGCCTTGACAGTGCAAATTACTCCCAGAGAATTCTTGTGAAAGTTGAAAAGAGAATTTCTAAATTTGATATTTTGTGGTATATCAAACATTGCACATTATTAAAAATATTGTACAAACCATAAGGAGAAAAAGCAAACCTGAAATAAAAAAGCTTTAGGTTACAATAACAAACAGAATAATCATAAACACATTAGAAATTAATTAAGCATCTTAATCATTTAATGTTTGATTTCTTCAACTAGTAGTGTCCCTTCCCTCCATAATCTTGCGATGTTCAACAGAACGGGGGCGGGCCAGAGCGAGTTGTTAAGCAGCATAACAGAATTAGTTCCGCATGGGTGTTGGGATCGTTTTCTACTTAACAACTTTCTGCCATTTCTATGCATCCCCACATTTTTTACTTTAGTTTTTGTACTCTGTCCTGACTTTTTCCAGTGAAATTAAGCCTTCGGATTCACTCCACCTTTGCTCATTGTTATGGGCAAACTGACCAGTCCTTAAGGCTGTCAGTTCTGGGAAACTGTTTACCTTTTTTCTTTTCACATGGTATCTTTTTTTGGGTAACTATATCTTTGCACAATGCAGTGCAAATGGGTTTTCTTTTGTATAACCCTAGATTACGCTGAAAGGAATGTTTTGCTTACTTTAGATGTGGCTTAGGCCAAACTGGTGGCAGTAGTTAACTTTGGTGATTTGTACTGTACTTTTTGTTCAGCCTTACGACATTTGGCTACTAAAAATGGCTAATGTCCCAACATGGCTGTGCCACAAGGTTTTCTTTTTGTTTGTTCCTTGGCCATCTTGTCCTGTGGACTACTTCCTGCCCTGCCAGGTCAAGAAAATCCTTTTATGGTCTTGCATTGCCTGGGAAAGCCTTGGTTTTCACAGGCTAGTGTGGAGCCATGTGTGTTCTCCCAGGAAGTGGGTTGGGACTCTCGCCATACGGAAACTAGTTTGTGGATTGGGACCCAGAGTGTAGACCTGCGCTTCACCAACACTGGTCCTGATTGGACCATTGCTGAGAGGGCCGAGTTTCTGTCTTACCTGAGCTTCTGCATAAGAGTCCTGCAGCCATGCCCCAAAGATCATGCGAGGGACCAATTATCCTGCCCAGCTGTGAAGACCATGGGAGACTTGTGGACCTGTCCTAAGGCCTGGTGACCAACTTTTGCTGCAGTCCTGATGTAGCCCTGTCTGTCTGGTGCTCTTTAGAAGGCCGTTGGTGGTACTTCTATCCTTCTAGTGGTGGGACCAACCATTCCTGACGTCTGATCGATGCCCAGCCATCTGACTCGAGTCTTCGGAAGCGTTCCTGGATCCAGGATTGTAGTGCCTGCATCTCTGCTGTGTTATTTACGTTTAGGTTATCCAAGTGATTGTTTGGCTCCTTTTTGTTTGTTTCTCCTTGGTAGTCTGCTTGCCTTGTCCTGCCTGCATCCCTGCTGTGTCCGTTCTTTACTTCTATGTTCTGTTGGCAATTGCATATATATCTATATCCTCTGTCTGCCTCTCCTCGTTCTTTTACCCCCCTAGTGTCTAACCCTCCTACTCCCTAGCTCACCCCCCCACCCTCTATGGTGCTCTCTCCTGTCTTTTCTAACTGCTTTCCTTTCAACTATCCTATCCAGGTCTGCCAGGAAGAAGTTTCGAAAGGGATATCCTGGTCTCCAACCCAGGCCTCCCTGTCGGTGATACCTACACCAGTGCTTCCTCCAGACAGACGTTTATTGGCTTCCTTTGTTCCCTCTCCAGGCCTATGGACCTCCCATATGGTCTCTTTTCGCTCTCCTTTTTCCTCTTCACCCATTAATGGTGGCACCCGATGGGAGGCCCTCCACTCCTCTAAGACCATCGCTGTTTACCTAAAATGCACTGTCTTGGTCCAAGGCCCTCAGGCCAACCTCCTCCTTTTTGATACTCTTACCGCGCCTTATCAACTTCCTTTCTTCTCCTCCTGTCCCTTTCCTCCCTTCTCTGGCTCCTCTGCCTCCTCCATCCTCTGCCACCTCTATGGCTGTCTCTCGGCTGCTTCTCCGGACACCCTGTTGCCTCTTTCCTCCGCCACCCCTCTGGCACCCACCTCCTCCTTACTCAGGCCCCTATAAGACTTGCAGGGTGTACTTCTGACCTGTACCCCCTCCATGGAAGTCCTTCAAAGGGTGCCAGCGGGGTTGGGGGGGGGGGGAGGGGTTACCTGCTCCACATTGCTACTTTCTGTCAAACACTCCTGACAAATGCTGTTTCCTTGAACTCGATCTAGATGTACTCAGGCTGACCAAGATGTGGTTCACTGCCAGCTCTTTTACAAGCTTTGACAGTCTCCTTCCCGATGTGCCGGTGGGGTTGTGGCCTTGATCTTCCCGTAGTGGATCCCTGCTTCTATCATTCCTATGCAGGGCTTCTCTTCCTGTGATTGCCTGGTCTGCAGGCTCTCTATCTCTCCAGGCCTTTCTCTCACTGTGGGCACGATATACCGGCCACCCGTGCAGGGAGCCTCCTTCCTCTGAGTGGGCAGACCTCTCCTCCTCCCTCCTCGCCTCTAAATCTCAATTTCTCGTCCTGAGACTTTAACATCCACTTGGATGCTTCATGTCCTTCTACAGGACTCTTTCGCAACCTCTGCCTCTTTCTCTTGCTATTTCTTCTTTCTTTGTGTCGTCTCCCCCTGTGTCAACCTCCAACGCAAGTGCAGGGCTACCGCTGCACCCGCTGAAAAACTGGGCTGCCGTCTGCTCCAAAGGCAGTACAGACTTGCTAAGAGAGCACACATCCAAGCCTGCGTATCGAACAACTTGGCCAAACTCTTCAAAATCTGCAAGGAGCTGGCTAATACTGCTGTTGTCTCTACCTCTCCTGTTCCCTCCCAGGACTTCTGTACAGCCTTGACTTCTCATTTCATCACTAAATCTCAGGACATCCTGTCTTCCCCTTTCACTCTTGGCCTGCCTGTGGTCGCCTCTCCTCCTTTCCCTCGTTCATCCCGACTGTTTCTCCAGCATGGGGTCTGGCATGGATTCACATGCTCATGAATATTCCCCGTCGTCAGGCTGGGAATCCTCGGTAAAGAAAAAATCAGTATCAGTATCGTTTCTGATCTGTCTTTCGTAGTAGTAACCAATCACTGGTCTCTGCGTCATACTGACCACGGCCAATGACTGCCCTCTACCTAAGCCCCGCCTCTGGCAGCCATCTTCAGATTTGGAAGCACGTGAAGTGGCAGTATGACAAAGTGAAGAGCCGCAGAGGGGTAGGCGGGAGGGTTCGCATGTGAATCCATGCCAGACCCATGCTGGAGAACAACAGTTACAGGTAAGTAACTTGTTCCTTCTCCAGCATGGGGTCTGGCATGGATTCACATGCTCATGAATAAAGAATACATAGCAGTACACACACACAAGCACAACCACAGGAGGTGGCAAAGGCTCAACATTAAGCATTACATCATACTCAACATCAAGCAATCTTACCTCCTCACCAGGCTCACCTCAGGCGAACAGGTTGCGCAGCACTGCTTGGCCGACCCTGGACTCCTCCCTGGAATCCCGATCGACGCAGTAGAATTTCGTGAAGGTGTGCGTCGACCTCCACGTAGCAGCCCTGCATCTGTCCAGCAGGGCTACACCAGAAAGGAACGCTGTGGTAGCTGCGATCGCTCTGGTGGAATGGGCTCTCAGACAGCCAGGCAGCGGTCGGTTTGCCAACCGATGACAGTACATGATACAGCCGGAGAGCCATCTGGAAATGGAAGCCTTCGAGAGAGCCTTCCCCTGATTGACAGGTCCAAAGTTCACAAAGAGTTGTGACGTCTTCCGAAAACACTTCGTGCGGTCCACGTAGAACTTCAGCGCTCTAGCCACATCCAGCGAGTGCAAAGTCCTCTCAGCCGGCGACGAAGGCGACGGGAAAAACACAGGCAACACCAAGGGTTCGTTGAGGTGGAAGTCCGACGGCACCTTGGGCGTGAAGGAGGGGTGCGTCCTGAGCACCACCCTCGTGTCGTGAAAAGTCAAGTATGGTGGCTTGCAAGATAGGGCCTGGATCTCTCCCACTCGTCGTGCGGAGGTGATGGCCACAAGAAACGCTGTTTTCCACGACAGAAACTTCAACGGGGCCGAGTGCAGAGGCTCGAACGGAGGTCCCATGAGCTTGGTCAGCACCACGTTGAGCTCCCACGCCGGGGCCGGAGCCTTCACCGGCGGGAACGATCTGAACAGTCCCTTCATGAACTCTTTCACCAGACGATGAGACCACAAGGGCGTCTGCCCCGTGGTTCTGGTGTATCGGGAGATCGCAGCAAGATGAATCTTGATGGACGCGTGTGCCAGTCCAGCCTTGGCCAGCGTCAACAGGTACGGCAGCACTTGGGGAGCCGTAATCCTTAGAGGGTTAATCTTCTGTGCCTGGCACCAGACAGAGAACCTCTTCCATTTGTGTCCGTAGCATTTAAGAGTCGAGGACGCCCTGGCCTTTGCAAGAACCTCTCTGCAGTCGGCCGGTATGTCGTATCCTCCAAACTCTAGCGCTGTAGGAGCCAGGCCTGCAAGTTCAGCGACTTTGGGTCGTGGTGGAGGATGGCGCCTCCTTCCCTGGAGAGCAGATCCGCGTCCACTGGCAGCTTGATTGACGGGGACGCTGACAAGTCCAGAAGGTCCGGGAACCATATCTGCCTCGGCCACGCAGGTGCGACGAGGATCATCCTGCACCGTGACCTCTTGAGCTGGTTGATGAGCCGGATCAGCAGTGGCAGAGGAGGGAACGCGTATAGAAACAGGCCTTCCCAGGGGAACGAGAAAGCATCACCCATGCTCCTCGGCTGGGGAAACCTGCTGGCGAACCTCCGGCACTTGGAGTTCGTCGCCGTCGCGAACAGGTCGATCTGGGGTGTGCCCCACCGTCGGAAGAGGTGATCCACTAGATCCTGCCGTAGTTCCCACTCGTGGCACGAGCGCAGCTCCCTGCTGAGTGAGTCGGCGATGGTGTTTTTTTATCCCTGCCAGATGAAACGGCACCAGAAACATCCTTTGGGCGACGGCCCCATGCCACAGGTCCTGCGCCTCCTTGGACAGTGCTGGGGACCTGGTTCCGCCCTGTTTCCTGATGTAAAACATGGTGGTGGTGTTGTCTGATCCTCACCACCTTGCCCTTGAGGGACGGAAGGAAGGACCTGAGGGCCCAAAACACTGCACGGAGCTCCAGGACGTTGATATGGAGGGACTTCTCTGTCGGGAGCCAAAGGCCTCTCGCGTGCAGATTTCCGGTGTGCGCTCCCCACCCTTCCAGTGAGGCATCCGTGGTCACTGTCTCCTGGTGGCCTGGGGTCTGGAAGTCCATGCCCGCCGTCAGATGCGCGCGGGTGCCCCACCACCGGATCGCTCGTCGGAAACTCTCGTCGAGTGTGATCCTCTCCTCGAAGTTGCCCGTCGTTTGGAACCAGCGCGCGTCCAGGAACTCCTGCAACGGGCGCATCCGGAGCCTGCACATGGGAATGAGGTAGATGCAAGAAGACATCATTCCGAGGAGGGACTTGATGGACCTCACCTTGGCCGCGTCGGCAACCAACATCCGCTGTACCTTGCCCAGGATGGCCCTGGTCCTTTCCTCCGACGGGGAGGCCAGAAGGGACACTGTGTCGAGCTTCGCTCCCAGTAACAGTGCGTCTTGCGAGGGTACCAGGTGGGACTTGGCGTAGTTCACGGAGAATCCCAGGTCCGTGAGAAGTTGGACGGTCCTTGCCGTGTGCTCCACGGCGAGCTCCCTCGTCTTGGCTCGGATGAGCCAGTCGTCCAGGTAGGGGTAGACGTGGATCCCCTCTCGGCGCAGCTGTGCCGCCACTGGTGCAAGGCACTTGGTGAATACCCTGGGCGCCGACTGCAGACCGAAGGGAAGGGCTCTGAACTGATAGTGACGCCCTTGGACCACGAACCTGAGAAATTTTCGGTGCCCCTTTAGGATGGCAATATGGAAGTAGGCATCTTCCAAATCCGACGACAGGAAGTCGCCCTCCTCCAGCTGACCCAGGACGTGCTGGAGGGTGACCATCCGGAACTTCTGCGCCTTGATGAACTTGTTCAGCCGTCGTAAGTCTAGGATGGGGCGCCATCCTCCCGTCTTCTTCTTCACGAGGAAGTATCTTGAGTAAACTCCGGAGCCCCGAAGCCTCTTTGGGACGAGTTCGATGGCGCCCTTCCTGAGCATCGCCTTTACCTCCCGGAGAAGCTGAGGGACGTGAAGCTCTTTCCTGGCCACAGGGGGGGACGCGCGTGCACCTTCTTTAAAACTCGAGCGCGTGGCCCCGAGCCAGGGCGTCCAGCACCCAACGGTCGTTGTAGATGGACTCCCACACGCTGACGAAGCTCGCCAGCCGGCCTCCCCCCGGGGTGCTTCGGTGGGGGCCCGACCCCACGGCCGGTTCAATCCTGCTTAGACGAGGCTTTGCCGCCTTGACCTCCTTGGCGACGACGGCGGGGTCCGCCTGACTTGCCTCGTCCCCTGTAAGCTTCTTGAGACGACGAACGGGCCGCTTGACGGTAGGTGGAAAATCCGCCGCCGGAACCTTTGGAGGCACCCTTGCCTCCGCCGCTCCGAAAGGGCGGCCGCCGTTGCTGGAGAACCCCGAGAGCCCGGGCCGTCTCTGTGTCCGCTTTGATGGCTTGAAGGGAATCGTCCACTGTTTTCCCATCGAACGGCATGTTCAGGACTCTGGTCTGTACGTCTTGACGGAAGTCAGTAGCCCTGAGCCATCCACGCCGCCTAAGGCACACGACGTTGCCCAACTGGCGAAATCCAGTGTCGGCGATGTCCGTCGCAATCGTGATGGCGTGGTCCGACGCCACCTCACCTTCCTGCAAGATCTCCAGGGCATCCGCCCTCTTGTCGTCCGGTAGGAAGTCCAGCAGGGGAGCCAGTTTGTACCACAGCTCCCTGTCGTAGCGGGCTACGATAGCCAGGGTGTTGGCCGCCTTAATCGTCGTCGCTGCAGACGAGATGACCCTGCGCCCCATCGTGTCCAATTTCTTTCCCTCGCCGTCCGGCGGGGAAGTCGAACTGGAGGCCGCACCCCCCCGCTTTCTTCCTGGCCGCCGCGGAGACGACTGAGTCCGGGGTAGGCTGTGCCCGGAGGCACAAGGGGGCCGCGTCCGGGACCCGGTACTTCTCATACCGGTCTCTTCTAGCCGGCGTCGTGGATGGGTTCTTGAGGAGGGCAAGGCCCTCATCCCAAATATCGGCCAGCAGAGGTACCGAGAGGACCGTCTTCCTCTTGGCCTCGCGCCGCTGATAAAGGAAACCTTCCTTCTTCTCCTCAGGGCAGAGCTGGAAGAGCTCGGACGCCCTGGCGATCATGGAGTGAAAAGATCCAATCTCGTCGGGTGGGGAAGCCCGGGTGGGAGGCGACGACGGCAGATCCTCGTCGTACACCTCGTCGTCCGTACCCGTCGCGGCCGTGTCAGTCCCCGTGTCATCCCCTCGAGTCGTGGACGGGGAGGAGGGCTGAACGGGGCGCGACGGCTGAAAAGGAGGTGGAGGGTGAATCCTTCTCCTCTTAGGAGGGGGGCTGCCCGAAGGGCCTGGTTCCGGGTCCCCCAAGGGATCTCCACTGGCAACGGCAGTCTCGTCCTTACCTCTGAGCATAAGGACTGTATAGCCAACAAAATGGCTGCCGAGTTGTCTTGCGGCGCTGGTAGAGGGGAGTCTGACGGGCGGTCAGGGGCCCCGTCGGTACCCTCGACGATGTCGTCTCCTGCGTCGGGATCTATCCCGACGGGCTGGTCGTCTTCCACGCCAACGCCGTGGCTTAAGACCTCGACCAGTTCTTCCTCCGAGGTTGAGGCCGAATCCACGACGACCTCCTGCCCCCCCTTTTTCTTCTCCGTCAGAGGTTTCACGGGGGTCCTGTCGATGGGCATAAAAGAGGACTCCCTCCGCGGTGGCAGGGAGACTCTGAGCCCCGAGGTCGCCACCACTGGTGTAGCCTCCACAGGCTGAGCTAGGGCTGCCGCGACTGTCTCGATAGAGGCCTTGGCCGGATGGATTAAGGCTTTCACCACCTTAGGTGCGCTCACCGCCTTCTCCTTGAGGGGGGGGGACACTGCCTCGCTCCCCCCCGCCCTCAAGCTCGACCGGGGCCTCTCCAGGAGCTTCGCCGGGTGCTCGGCCTTCCTCTTACCCGACCCAGAGCATTGGCTCGTGGTTGATGGTGCCCGGGAGGGTGCGCCCTGCCTGGCGCCCGTAGAGCCCGACCGTTCGGCGCTCCCGGTGCCAGCGGACTCGCAGTGCTTGGCCTTGTGTTGGACCCCCGTCGCCGGGGCGTCCTCAAAGGTCTTAGAAGACCGCTCGGATTTCTTCCTCCTTTTCTCGCCGGACGGGCTCTTCCCTTCCAGCCAGTTGGCGAGACGTTGATGGCGGTCCTTCATGGTCCGCTCCGACATGTTGCCGCAAAACGCACAGTCCTTCTCCACGTGCGTCTTGTCCTCATGTAGGCAGTAAAGACAAAAGGAGTGTTCGTCTTCCTTAAAGACATTCTGTAGCTGGCATCCAGGGCAGACCCTCAACAGCTTTCTGGGCGTCGAGCTTCCCTTCTCCTGGGCCATGACCGAGATGGGCCTGAGAAACTTCTGGAATCCTCCAAAAGCGTAGCTCGACGAATCTTCACCCTTGAGGGGCGTAGACTAATCCGACCCGGGTCCCCGTTGATCGGATGGAGAGTCGGTGGCGCTTGAGGCTCTTTTGACCTCAAAAAACAAAGTTTTTTGAGAAAAAACATGAAAAAATAGCACTAACGCTCGAGAGCAATAGCACGAGGATCCCAACACATGAAGGTGCGGTAAAAATCTGAAGATGGCTGCCAGAGGCGGGGCTTAGGTAGAGGGCCGTCATTGGCCGTGGTCAGTATGACGCAGAGACCAGTGATTGGTTACTACTACGAAAGACAGATCAGAAACGAAACTGATACTGGTTTTTTCTTTACCGAGGATTCCCAGCCTGACGACGGGGAATATTCATGAGCATGTGAATCCATGCCAGACCCATGCTGGAGAACAACAGTTACAGGTAAGTAACTTGTTCCTTCTAGACAAGTCAAATGAGTCACCTCAAGTACCACATTGCAGAGGGCTGGAGCAAGGGTGTCACTCTATTGCCACTGGAACCTTCCCCTGCCCCCTTAAGCATTCCCTTGTGCACCCCCTCCTTAAGAAGCCCTTTTCCTCTCCGGCTAACTATCACCCGATCTCCATCTCGCCTTTACTGGGGAAACTCTTGGGGAAAGCTGGCCATCTCCCAGCTTCATCTTCACACTTAATCTGTTGGTTGTCTCGAAGACCCAGTCTGGCTTCAGAGCAGCCAGAAGCACGGAACCTGCTCTCCTGAACATCTATGAAGACCAGCTCTCCAACCTTGATTCTAACCTATCCGCTGCCTCTACTCCTCTCATTCCAGACTGTGTGCTGCCAATGATCTTAGTCTTAATGCCAGTAAGACTCATCCTCCATAAACACCAGCTCCCTCATTTCTGGCCACCTACTCGGGGCCTTCGTCCTACTCCTGCCTGTGAGGCTAAGAACCTTGGGGTAATCTTCATCTCCACCCTCTCCTTCTCTCCTCAAATCTGACGCCTCGAAGAAGTCCAACTATCAGCTGCACCTCCTCAGGTTTTCTTCCTTTGCTCACTTCCCCCAGAAGCTTGCTGTCTCCGGAGCTCTGGTCCTCTCCAGGCTGGACTACTGCAACAGCCTCCTTCTAAAGCTTTCTGCCTCTACAACTTATCCAGAACAGGACTGTAAGACTTGTCCTTGGCCTCAAGCCCAGGGATCGTATCTCTCAGCACTGAAATCTCTTTACTGGCTCCCAGTGGCAGCAAGGATCAAGTTCAAGAACCTCTGCATCGTCCACAAGGCTTCCTGGGGCCGCACTACCTCCAACTCGCTCTTCTTTAAATCTCCCTTCTCGAGCTCTCTGCTCATCCATATCCAACTCTGACGGTCAGTTGCTTTTCCAAGAAGAGAGTTGGGGGCATATCTATCTTCGGCTGGGGCCTCCCACTGGAACAGCCTCCCTGCCTCTCGAACTTGAGCAGAATCACCTCCGGTTCTAGAAGCAACTCAAGACCTTCCTCTTCGTTTCCTCTTCCTCTCCTGTGCTGATGACCCATCTGTTCCACACATGGGTCACCTGGCCTCCCTCTGAACTTGGGCCCATGTCCCTGAATTGCCCAGTTGCACCTAACACTGCCTCTTGGCTCCCGCAACACTTGTGGTCTGTATCTGTAACCCTACAGTCCCCTCTCTCTGTACTTATGAGCCATGTGCTGGCTGCACTTTTTGATTACCTGCACTTCTCCACCATGGCCCCCCCCCAGCCCCGTTCGTCACTTCTCCCGTTCCGGTTTCCTGCGCTTGCACAATTTGAATGACACAAGGCCTAGTAAGATAGCTGTTCTGTCCTCCCACTGTCCCCCTCTCCCCCCTTCTTGTCTTGTTGCTCCTAGAAACACTTGTGTACAGGCATGATTTAAATGCCATGTATATCATATATTTTGGACTGGCCAGCTCCAGTTTGGGCTACTGTGGCAGAGACGTTGTGGTTAGGTTTTTGGGGTTGGAACTTTGGGGACCCTCAGCTTGTTCTGCAAGAGTCCCTCCTGTGAAATGTGGGTATTTCAGCTTCTATGGAACCTGAGATAGGAGGCCGACTGACTGTGCCAGCTGTGTCCCCCTGTGTTGTCGTGCATTGGTGAGATTTGACGGCCTGGCGAGTCTGAAGCAAAACCAGAGTATGTGGGGTGAGTTACAGCAATACCTACCTACCTGCCCTCCCACCGCCACCTGTGAAGGTTTGTATTTCTTTTTTATTGTTTTGATCAATACAATGATCTTTCACAAACATTTGTTTTTAGAAGGTGACCCTAATACAAAATCTCAATATTGCAATAAAAATGATCAACCCTACACAGGTATGACATGTACAATATAGATTTTCTTTTTTTTATTTTTTATTTAAACAGTTCAAATTTTCTTCAACAAATTCATCTATCCTTGATAAAACTTGATTCATCCAATATCTTCTTACTTAAACAGTTGATTTCATTACCCATATTCAATCTATTCTAAATGTCATCAGTTGAGCTCTCAGCTGTTAGTGAGGAAAGACTCAAATGTTGTGTTCTGATTTCCCGTGAGCATTGGACATTCACTATATGTCAAGTGTTTGTATCACTGTATGGTCTTTACAATAACTACAGATAGTCAAAAG
This sequence comes from Ambystoma mexicanum, assembly GCF_040938575.1. NCBI lineage: Eukaryota > Metazoa > Chordata > Amphibia > Caudata > Ambystomatidae > Ambystoma > Ambystoma mexicanum. The sequence continues at coordinate 627,901,824 of NC_090923.1, forward strand.
TGGATTACGTTCTTTGATTAATTTCACCACTGGGAAAGATTGAGACGGAACCGAAAGGTAATTTCACCCTAGTACAAGGAAATGTTTCCAGATATTTGGGCCGCATTGTAAGAGATCTATCTACAGCAGCGAATTTTGAGTGAACCTTAGCACTCCTAACCTTTGATATCTTATTGATCCAATCTATTTCCTTCCTTATTTTGACACTTAAAGGGTTGGTGATAACATCTACTTGCTAACTAATTGTATTCAAAATGTCAGCCACATGCGTCTCTGCTTACTCCCAGAACATGTTGGGAAGGAACCGGGGTCCTCCTGAACCCCTAAGCACTTTAGAGTTAGGCAAGACCTCTTTAAGGCGCTATAATGGACTAGGGAGGAGGGGCACCGGAAAGACTCCCTCATGCAAACATAATCACATACACAGGCAAGCACTGAAGGTAGTTATTGTCTAAATATAAGGCACAATTAATTATTAGTTGGTTAGATGTGTAATGTCAGATTCCAGGCTTTTTAACAACCTAACTGGTGCTCTAGAGGAGTCCAACTCCCCCTCCTTCTTAGAAGGAATGTGTCCTGTGAGATTCAAAATAGACTGCAGGCTTGGTGTACAGTGTCTGTCACTATGACCAGTACAAACTGACTTCCTGGTGTCCACTGTCTGTCAAGACTCCATGCAGGTTAAAAATAGGACTTGTATGTTTTTGTATGGCAAAATGCAGAATGGGATAAATTGGAAGTATTAAGTGTATAGGAAACTACAGGACTCGGACAGCATTAGCAGGAGGAGTGAAATATGGATAGAATGAATGTAAATTGTTTGCACATGATGAAACTGTTTAGTTTTTCCTTCCTGCAGTGGTATTGCATAGCTAGCAAAATGTAGGACCGCATGCTCTGACAAAACTGCTCACAACTAAGAAATGTGGCTTTGGAGGATCCCTATTATGGAAAAAGAGCCATGCCCATCTACAGCGACCAGTCCCCCCAACACGTGTTTCCTGAGTGGTTTTAGAAGGAGCCATTTTAATAGAAATCCTCTGCTCTCTGAAGCGGGGCGTGGCTCCAGAGAGGGGACAGGCCAGTATTGGACCCGGTAACGGAGGGAACTTTGAACACTTACATGTTAGTAGACCTTTGTAAGGGATAACAAGAAGGGGGACGTGTATGACAGTATGTGGTGTGAATGGTGAAGAGGTCAATGACCTAGTTGATAGGACTTTTTGGTGATGTGTTAAGGAATAGATTGGATTTCAGGTAGGAAGGTATAGATTGGATAGGAGGTGGGTTATGTATTGAAATTGCTGCGTATTTTTGTTTTTCTACTTTCTATAACCGAAAAAGGGAGCCTCCGCGTGTAAAGACTGCAGGGTAAGGGATCCTCAGCCATAATGGGTAGAGAAGGTAGTGCGACGCAGAATTATTTGTTGATGACAAAAGCAATGGGATCCGGCGTGTGGTCAAAAAGGACAGAAGGTGGATGAGTCGTGTGTGGAAAGTGCGGAAAAAGGGGTGTGGGGAAAAGTGGGTTGATCTGTTCTTTTGTGTAACAAGCAGCAGCGTGCACAGCAGTAAGGTTTAAGTAAAGCATGAGGGACGAACAATATTTGTATGGGGGAAGGAACCCCAATAAGACACATGCATAGGGCCCTGCCACTGTACTGCGACAAGATTGAGAAATATAGACAATGGGCATTGGAAACAAAGGAAGGGAGGGGCATGTCCTGCTCCTGGCCAAAGCAGGGCTCTCCTAACAAACACGCTAGAAAAAAGTCCATCTTTTTAGCGGCTAAATATAAGGAAAAGGTTACAAAAAAGATGAGGGAATTTAGATCTCTTGCGATTATTCGTGGAGATCCAATGTAAAGGGATATACCCTGTAACGTCTAAACCTGCAGTAGGGTATACAAATCCAATCGAGAAGCCTCTGTCGACAACCGTGTCAGGATCAGCAGCTGGGGCTTGGGGGAGGACTCTAACTTTTACACCTCCACCTCCCATATAACCCATCCACAAGCGCTGACATGCCTGTAGTATCAGTGTACCTGGGGGGGGTTCACAAGCAGTTATGAAGAGTTAAGAACGTTGCGGTAAAGGTTGGTCAGGTTAAAAGAACCTGGGGCAGTACCACCATAAATACGGGTACCAGTGCAGAAAATGGGGGATTGGCTGTCGGGAGATTTTTTGGTTGGAGTCAACCCCGGGGCAATAAGCAATGTTTGTGTTGAAAAAGATGAGGAGGAGAGGGTATGGACGGTTCTGGGACAAGAAGTCGAACCAGCGGGGGGAAATAAATGGGGAAAATCAAGGTAGCAGAAATAATGAAGAGGCAGGGCAAGAAAGAGATCGAGGAGAGGAGGTGGTGAGAAACCTATCCCTGCCACAAGAGGCAGTGGGAAGGGATAAACCAGAAATCTACCAGATTTAATGGTGGCAATTATCAGAAAAATACTAAAGGGGTTGTAAACAAAATAGATATGCAGATGCCTCAGATACTGTTATCCCTACTCCTTTATGTATGTGCCATGGTCTCAAATGGACAAAAATAATTTGATTAAAGCTCTCCCTAGCTTACAGCCGGAGCCAGTAAATGGATCTATGAATTCAAGAAACAGCAGGGTTAGTGTAAGGGTAGGCCAACTTACAGGGGTATGCCTTAATTATATGGGTACCCCTATACACTCACACCAGAATAAATGCACCCCTCTATGGAAGTAAGGCCAAGAGTCTATCTTGCAAGTATATCAAATGTCATCTTTACAGAAATTAGGATAGGAGCAAAGAACTCTGCTCCCTGAATGGCCTTCTGTCCCTTCTTCTGCTCCAAGCTCTTCCAGACTTGTGCAGGCAGGAGCTTTTATACTCTTAGCTTGGTCACTGGATATGGGCATCGCTCCATTCAAAACCATCCTTCCCTACAAGGGGGTCTCCAGTCTGCTTCCCTCATGGTCAGATTTCCGTTTAGGACATACTACTTTACATATTGCTAGCCTATGTAAAAATCCACTTTAGCTCATGTTTTTCATCATTTTGCTACATTTATATAAAAACATTTTCCCGTCATGCTCTCCATATTTCATTCATTGTACTCATGTTTTTGTCTGTCCAGTAATTCCTCTTAAACCTTATTTGCCATAATTCTGCATTGTGTGCATTGAAACTTGGCCTGCATGGGCTTTTTGACAGACAGCAAACGGCTGGTGAGCCACTTCGTGTGCTTTGCCAGAGCTACTCCGTGACACACCACACCACATGAGCTCTGCAATCTACTTTTAGCGCAGGCCACATTCCTTTTGGCAGAGAGCCTGCTTCTGTCGTGCGTTGAGATTTTAAAACTAAATAGAATTTAACATTTACAAATGTATTCAGCTAATAGTTATTTACACCTTATATTTAAATAACTGCCTTCTTTTTAGTCTCCCTCCTTTCCCCTGGTCTCTTGTGGTGCCTAGAAACAGCTCCCTGGAGCTGCCGCTGTGCTCAGACAGTACACCCACATTGTAAAAGAATGTGCAAGACCGGGACATCACCACCAACCGTCTTACCATGTGGGTGTTACAGTCCCCAAGCACAGCAGCTGCTCCAGGGAGCCCCGACAGGGTCCTCTTCCCTCTCTTCAGGGAAATTATGTTTCTGATGCTTGTTAATCTGCTTAGAATCACATGCTGTGCATATGGTCCGACATCCAGTGGTAACCGCGGAGTATTGCATCCTGTCTTTCGGGGACCGAAAGGGGACGTCAGCATAGGCGTGTCTGAAACACTATCCCTATCCTGACGTGTGTAGTACCCAAAATCCCTCACGCGCTGAGGTCCCTCAGATTGTTTTTCTTCCGCCCAGATAACTGGTCGCCCTATAGCGGAACTCTTCATGAGACATTGTTTATCTTACCCAATTGTCGGTTTAATCCCCGTTAAGTCCCTTCGCCCATCAAGAACATCTTCAACGAAGACTACGGGGAAATCATCTACGGCTGTGGGTTCCGGCGCTTAAGCTCTGGCTTTCGGACTTCCATTTGGTCGGGCCTTTTGGCCGGCCTACACAGTAGGGAGAGTGGGCTCAGGGTTTGCCATAACTGTTATGTCTTTTCCACTGCTTTCCTTTTTGGCCTGGTCACCCTTCCCTTCTGCTATGGAAAGGACTCCATTTAGATTCTGCCCTGTGTGTAGGGTCAGCTATCCGTGGAAAGACGACCACATGTCGTGTAACGCTTGTCTCCCCCTAGAGCAGGACGAAAAGTGGTGTTCGGCGTGTAAACTCCTTAAACCCTTAAGGAGCGCCGGTTGAAGCGGTGTGCCGCGTACTGAATGTCACGCGTGGAGCCTTCCTTCCCTGCCACGACACCAGCTGAAAGTGACAGGGGTACATCGGATGACCAAACGTCCAACGCGGACTATTCTAGAGCTGCCACGCCCGTCGCCGACCCTTCCAGGGTCGACTCCGGTCTTGCTACAGGGACCACATCCAGTGACGGGGGCGTACAATCTCACCGCACAAAGCGCACAACCCAAGCGGCCTCCTCGACGACTTCGTCGAAGAAGGCGAAAGCACCAACGGTCCGCCGAAGCCTTCCCCGCATCCGCAGCAGCGCATGACGACTGGGCATAACAAACATAACAAGGGCGCTACTCCCCAAACTACACGCGCCGAAGTTTCAGAACAAGAAACTTCGATGGATTTCAAGGTTTCCAAGGCCTGTACAAGCCCGAAAACTACGAGTAGGCCATTACCCGAGAAGCCATCCGCTGGAAGACATTTTCACTGCCGACACATCATCGGAGGCGTTGTCTCCCGAAGATTTGGTGACTATCCGTAAGAGCATCAATAGGATTGCTACGGCGGTGGGCCTAGTACCGGTTCCGCCCACAGTTATGGGCGAATCTGCCGAAAAGTTTTCCGCGGATTTGGAAGACGATCCCGAAGACTCTTGCAAAGAAAGCCAGGTACCCCTCTCAAGCACCCTGAGGAGATCCTCTCAACGCCTTAGGGCAGAGAACATGGTTCCTACGCAGCTAGGTCCATTTGGGTCATCCAAGTGGACCACGGAGCAATTTGAGGGGTGTATGGCTCGGCTGGAGCAGTTTTACAGGGCTTCTGATCAACTTCAGCCGAAAAAAGCTTGGGTAGACCCTAAGCCTCAAACACAAGATGTCCAACACCTAGATGTCCAACACCAAGTTGACTATCGAAGATGTCCAGATGGACACGTATGGAGACATCTATACAGAAGAGTCTTCTTTTCTGGACAACTATGGGGAAGATCAAGGGGCAACGGACAACTGGGAGGACAACCAGCAGTACGATCACAACTCTGATATCGTTTGCCTCGGCTCTACCCCATCCACCCCGATTCGACAAGCTTCCCCGGTGGATGATAAAATGGTTTTCAACAACCTGTTGAAAAAAGCAGCGGAATTCTTTAAAATTGCCACGCTTGAAGCCTTGCCCGAACAAGATTTCGCAGAGGACATTATTAAATAAAAGCCTCCGGCAAGCCAGTCTATCCCTCTCTTGAGCTCTGTAAAGAGACTGCTGGCCCCTTCCTTACTCACACCCGCTCAGACCACGGCTGTGAACCCAAGGGTCAAAACTTTTCCGACCCTCCCCCACCGACCCGCTTTATATCAAAGGACACGCAATCCCAGACTCGCTGGTGGTGACCAACACTCGCAAGTGAGCAGGGGTTCCCCTTGCCACAGGAGAGTCACCCCGGACAAGGAGTCCAAAAGGTTGTATGCCTTAGGCAAACGGGTTACGTCGACGGTGGCCTATACCGTCCGGATTGCCAATAACACAACGTTATTGGCAAGCTATGTCGACGCCCCATGGAACCTACTCCAGGAAGGCCTTCAAGAGGTTCCGGAACCAACCAGAGCCAAGCTTCTCGCCATTGTCTCGGAGGGCAAGCTTGCCAATCAGAATGTTGTAAAAAAATACCCTGGACACCGCAGAGACAGCAGGCAGGTCTCTCGCACAGGGTACTCTTCTAAAGAGGCACGTGTGGCTGCGCACGTCAGGCTTCTGGCCTGAGACTCGGGCATCCATTATCAACAAACCCATCGAAGGGGCCAACCTCTTCGGGAAGGCGGTAGACGATGCGTTGGAGACAGCCAAGAAGGAGCACAAGACTATTAAGTCACTGCACCAAATTTCCCAAAAACCCTCTTCACAGAGGGGCAGTTATTCTCGGCGGTCCTTTCGAGGACAAGCCCGCGCCACTCAAAACAATTTCAGCACGGGCAACTTCAACTCAAGTCAACCTGCTGCAAGCCCCACTTACTACCCCCAGAGGGGTCAGAAGTGCAGTAAGAATAGAGGCAGAGGCTCCAATTTCAGAGGAGCGCCAACTTTGCGTCAGAAATGACCCCAAGTCCAGGTCCCCTCCCATGTCTCCCCGGGCGGGGGGCGATTAACATCTTTCCTCAAGGCATGGGAGGGGATAACTTCAGACCAGTGGGTCTTAAAGACGGTCGTCCACGGTTACTGCGTGGAATTCGCCTGACCTCCACAGTGCAGACCGCCGAAACATTGACGCCTTTCACCAGAACATCTGCAGATCCTGATCCAAGAGGTGAAAGCGCTGCTGGGAAAGGACGCCATAGAAGCTGTCCCGATTCTTCAGGTAAACAAGGGTATCTATTCAGTGTACTTCCTTGTACCCAAAAAGGATCTCACCATGCGTCCTGTTCTAGACCTGCGCCCAGCGAACAAGTTCATAAAGCCCCAGAAGTTTTGCATGGTAACACTGCAAGAGGTTATCCCATTGCTAAAACAGGGGGACTTCATGACTACTTTGGATATGAAAGATGCATACTTTCATATTTCAATGCTGCCAGCGCACAGAAAATTACTAAGGTTCGTGATTCAGGGCAAACACTACCAGTTCAAGGTACTCCCCTTCGGCATAGCCTCGGCGCCAAGGGTGTTTACCAAGGTCCTGGCAGTGGCAGCGGCACACCTGCGCAGACTTTCAGTTCCAGTTTACCCTTACCTCGACGATTGGCTCATCACGGGAGACTTGTTTGACGTTTGTTTTTCGAACACCCAAAAAACAGTAGACCTACTGTTCAGCCTGGGATTTTCTATCAACGAAAAGAAATCCAGCTTAGTCCCCAGCCAAGTAAAACAGTTCCTGGGGGCTCTAATTTGTACGGAAGACGGTCTAGTCTTCCCTTCCAGCGAGAGGGTTCAGAACATGCTCTCTCAGGTTCATCAGTATATAGCCAGTCGAGAGGTGACGGTACGCAAAGCTATGCATTTGCTAGGGATGATGGCGTCATGCATATACTTGGTTCCCCACGCGCGGCTGCGCATGCGTCCCATGCAAGAGTGGCTCAACAGCCAGTGGTGTCAGGCCAGCGGACAATGGGAAGATCTGTTAGTTGTCTCGCCAGCCCTCGTTCTCTCTGCAGTGGTGGTCGAGGGAGAACCTCTTGAAGGGGAAAACCTTCACCACCCCTGCGGTGGAAGCCACTCTCACGACAGACACATCTCTCACGGGGTGGGGGGCTCACCTGCTTCAACAGACAGCGCACGGAGTGTGGTCCCCTCAGGTAGCGTCCAACCATATAAACCTACTGGAGCTACTAGCAGTGTTCAAAGCATTGAAAGCCTTTCAGGAGCAACTGCAAGGGAAGACAGTGTTGGTCCTAACCGACAGCACAACAGCAATGTATTACCTGAACAAACAGGGGGGCACTCACTCTCCAGGGCTATCCAAGCTGTCTCAAAACATCTGGATATGGGCTCTCAAACACAAGATGTTCCTGATATCCCAACATGTTCCAGGGGAACTCAATCTTCTGGCAGACGTACTCAGCAGAGATTTTCCTCTGCCAGAAGAGTACGAATGGCGACTGCACGAAGACATTGTATCCAACGTCTTCGCAGAATGGGGGGTTTCCAGAGATCGACGTGTTCGCTACTCAGGAGAACGCCCAGTGCCAAGATTACGCCTCCAGGTACCCCCCGAAACGATCCAAGGGGAACGGTCTCTGGATAACTTGGTCGGGGAAATTTGTCTACGCTTAGGACTCCCCTTCTGAACAAGATAGTACACAAGATGCACCAGGAATCAGTCGCCATGATTCTGGTGGCTACCATCTGGGCCAGCCAACCTTGGTTCGCGCACCTAATGGAAATGGCCCTCTCCCCACCAGTCAAGCTGCCCTCCCCGTACAACATGTTGTCTCAGGACAGGGGGGAGGCTCTGCACCCATGCCCACAAACTCTGAACTTAGCAGCCTGGCTCCTGAGGTCATAGAGTTTGGACATCTGCAACTCCCTCAAAGATGCATGGACATACTGAGGGAGGCAAGAAAGCCTAACACACGTTATTGCTAAGCCAGCAAATGGAAACGTTTTGTCATCTGGTGCAGTTCCAAAGGCATCAATCCCACCGATTGCTCGCCTTCACACATTGTGTTATATCTAACCGATCTGTTGGACTCTGGGTTAGTCTTCAATTCCTTAAAGGTTCACCTAGCGGCGTTGTCAGCCTACACCATGTCACAGCAGAAGGTGTCGTGGTGGAAAATACCTGTGATTAAAGCCTTTATGGAAGGGGTTAAAAGAATGTATCCCTCCATCACTCACCCAGCCCCTGGGTGGGATCTAAATGTGGCTTTAACTAGGCTCATGGGACCCCCTTTTGAGCCTTTTTTTTTAAAGCTAGACTGAAAGACCTGACTTACAAGACACCCTTTCTAGTAGCTATCACTTATATCAGAAGAGTTGGCGAACTACAGGGCCTCTCGGTTTTGGACCCCTTTGTTACAGTCCACAAAGATAAGGTAGTTTTGCGCACACATCCCAGATTTGCGCCGAAATTTATTTCGAAGTTCCATGTGAACCAGTCAATCGAACTACCCACGTTCTTCCAGAGACCTACTGACCTGGCCGAAAGAAGCCTTCACACACTAGATGTGCGCAGGGCCGTTATGTTCTACATGGATAGAACTAAACCACTGAGGAAGACTAAACAGTTCTTTGTTTCAGTGGCAGCTGGTAGAGAAGGGGATCCTGTCTCTAAATCAGCAATATCAAGGTGGATTGTCAAATGCATCACACTATGTTACACTCTTGCAAAGGGAGAACTGCCCTTCAAGCCTAGAGCACATTCTACTCGAGGCACTGGGGCATCCATAGCATTCATTGCAAATGTTCCCCTAGAGTCCATTTGCAAAGCGGCAACCTGGAGTTCTGTACACACCTTTAAAAAACACTATTGCCTAGACACTCATTCTAGGTCTGATTCTCAAGTGGGACAAGCAGTACTAAGACATCTTTTTTTCTACTGTTCCTTCTCACAACCCACCTCCAACTCCAGGTACTGCTCGCTAGTCTATGCACAGCATGTGATTCTAAGCAGATTAACAAGCATCAGAAGACATGCATTACTTACCGTAAAAGCATTTCTGATGCTTGTATCTGCTTAGATTCACATGCGCCCTCCCTGCCGCCCCGCTCGGGGTGGAAGGAACATAGACTTCTTAATACTTTCTGTCTTTATGTACTCACTCACTATAGCCTTGGGCTCCCTCATGGCAGAAAAAATACAATCGGAGGGACCTCGGTGCGTGAGGGATTTTGGGTACTACACACGTCACGATGGGGATAGTGTTTCAGACACGCCTATGCCGACTTCCCCTTTCGGTCCCCGGAAGACAAGATGCAATACTCTGCGGTTACCACTGGATGTCGGACCATATGCACAGCATGTGAATCTAAGCAGATACAATCATCAGAAATGCTTTTACGGTAAGTAATGCATGTCCTCACAGCCCAGCCCGCGCTCCAGGATGGTCGTGGCTGATGTCCCTGGCCTTGGGCGGCTGTCTCCCATGTGGTTTGACCGTCCCCAATTCCAGCCGCGGTTCCAGGGTGCCCCGGCAGGGTCCCTGACCTTTCCAGAGGGGAGAAGCTGTAACACAACCCAGCCAGAGCTCCACAGTAGTAGGGGGGGGGGGGGGGTCATATCCCTGACCTTGGGCGGCTGACTCCCAGTGTGGGTTCAACGTCCCCAAGCCCAGGGTGGTTCCCTGGAGGCCCATGACATTACCTGTCTTCTCCCAGAGGGAGAAGCTGTAATGCAGGCCAGCCAGAATACCAAGCTGGTTGGGGATCACGTACCTGGCCTTGAGCACCCATCTCCCCTGTGGGTTGACATCCCCAAATGCAGCAGCAGTCCCAGGGAGCCGCAGCAGGATCCCCATTCCTCCACGGAGGTGACATCTGTAACGTAGCACAGCCAGAGCTGCAGCCTGGGCTTGCAGACTTTCAACCCACATGGGAGACATCTGCTCCCAGGGAAACACCAATGTTCTGCTGGTATCGGTGTGTGGGGAGAGGAGAATGTGTGGCCTGCCCCTGCAATTGTGTCCCAGTCCACCAAAATATCTCCCCAGACGGCCCACACCACCAACAATCCAGTCCCAGACCCCATCCCCACTCCCCACTAACAATCGGCCCTAACCGTGGAATAATAAAAAACAGAACTCGCATAACGTTGCAGCTGCTCGTGTAGCAAAAGCTGTAAATGAAACAAAATATTTGTTACCTACGGTCACCCTAGAAAAAACAAATGATCACTACTACTCTCCGATCACGCCATGCTTGTTAATCTGCTTAGAATCACATGCTGGGCATATGGTCCGACATCCATTGGTAACTGCGGAGTATTGCATCTTGTCTTTAGGGGACGTCGGCATAGGCGTGTCTGACACTATCCCTATTGTGAAGTGTAGCGTACCCAGAATCCTTCAAGCGCGGAGGTCCTCCGATTGTTTTTTTCCGGCCAGATAAGTGGTCGTCCTATAGCAGAGCTCGTACATAAGAGACATTGTTTATCTTAAACCGACTTGTCGGTTATTCCCCCTTTAAGTCACTTCAATGACAGGAACAACTCCGACAAAGACTGCAAGGGATTTGTCTACGGCTGTGGATTTCTGCGCCTAGGATCCGGCGGCTGAAGCATCCACGTGGCCAGGCACTCTGGCCGGCCTTTTCAGTAGGGAGAGTGGGGTTGGGGTGGCCATATCTTCGTTATCTTTCCTCTTCTCCCCTCTTTACCCTCTAGGTCTGGTCATCTTTCCCTTTTGCTATGGAAAGGACTCCTTTTAGGTTCTGCCCTAAGTGTAGGGTTAGATGCCCGTGGAAGGACTAGCGCAGGACATGCAACTCCTGTCTCCCCTTAGATCACGTCGAGAAGCGGTGTGCGGCTTGTAAATGCCTCTGGCCGAAGACCCTTGAGCGCTGTGTAAAGCAGTGGGCCGTGTACAGTATGTCGCAGGTGGAAAACTCCCCCCCCCCCCCCCCCCCCCACCCCCCCTTCTCCTCCCAACTGCCACACCCGCCGAAAGTGATGGGGGCACCTCAGATTACCAAACATCCGTTGTGGATGTGATAGACCTCGAGGCGGATAATTCTAGGTCTGCCACGCCCGTCCCTGACCCTTAAAGGCCGGACACTAGTCTCTCTTCAGGGACAACACCCGGCGACAGGGGCGTACAAAGAACGCATTCCACTAAACACACAACCCCTCCACCTATTTCGACGGGTACATCGAAAAAGGTGAAGGCGCCAGCAGGGCTGTCGAACATTTCGGATACTTCTGATCGGTCAGATCCACAGCCTTCCCCTGAGCACCGTTTTGCGACTGGGCGCTACTCCTACATCAGGTTTACACGTCGAAGCGCGAAAATTCTATGCTTGGACGGTCCCGGAAGGCCTAAAATCTACAACTAGGCCTCAAGCCGAAAAACCTACCACTAGGCCCTCCAAACCCTGCGGTAGGCAGTAAATCTACCGATAGACTTCAGACCCACTAACTCGCGCCGATTCAGCGGAAATTGAACACAGTATAGCAAGAATTACTTCGGCGGTTGGGCTTATACCTGTTCCTTCGAGCAACATGGGGCAGGCCGCAGACAAATCTATAGATACGCCGTGGTGCCCCGATTCTCACGAGAACTACCAGGATAGTCGGGAGCCTCTTTCCAACACCCTGAGTAACACATTTCAGCATCAAAGGGCGGAATACAACGTTTTTCCACATGTAGGCCCTTCTGGTTCCTCTAAGTGGACAAGGGAGAAATTTAAAGGGTGCATGGATGGTCCTGAAAAAATGAGCAATTTTTCTGAACATCCTTCCCCGAAAAGATCTCGTGGAGAACCTAATCTTAGATCGGCTTCACATTTCCAAGATCAGCCCTTGGTCCCTGTCCATCATGAAGACATCTTTCAGATGGATACTTATCAAGAAATTTACAGTGAAGATGAAGAACCTTCCTTCCTGCATGGCACAATGAGGACCAGGCGGATGCCACGGACAATTGGGAGGAAACCCAGCAAGTGTAGATGGACCCATGGAGGCTCTCCCCAACAAGATCAGGAAACTGTTCTTTGCCTGGATTCTCCTCTGTCCACCCGGCTCGCCAGGCCTCGCCTGTAGATGACCAAATGGCCTTCAATGTCATGTTAAAGAAGGCAGCGGAGAGTTATGCTGACGCTCAATGGAACCTATTACAGGAAGGTCCCAGAACCCGTCGGGTCCAGGCTTCTCACCATTGTGGCCGAAGGCAGGCAAGTAAACCAGAATGTAATAAAGAACACTCTGGACACTGCTGAGACAGCAGGCAGGTCTCTGGCCCAGGGCACTTTACTTAAGTGGCATGCTTGGCTTCGTAACTCCGGATTCAAGCCTGAGACACAGGCCGCTCTCATCAACAAACCCATTGAAGAAACTAACCTTTTCGGAAAGGTGGTCGATAAGGCCCTGGAAACGGCCAAAAAGAGCATGAGACTCTTAAGTCCCTGCAACAGATTACTCAAACATTTTCCCCCCAAGGGCGAGGTAATTCTAGTCTGTCCTTTCGAGGGCAGTCCCGTGCAAGTCAGAACTATAGCACCAGAAACTTTAATGCTGGACAAACATCCGGAAGCCCCGCATACTACCCACCAACCAAGGGGCCAGCGACGAGGCAAAGCCAGAGGTAGAGGCTCCAATCCTAGAGGAGCCGCAGCCTCTGGTCAGAAATGACCATCAGATCCAGGTCCCCTCCCATGTCACCTCGGTTGGGGGGGGGGTGCTTAACATCTTTCCTCACGGCATGGGAGTGGATAACTTCAGACCAGTGGGTCATAAAGACGGTCACCCACGGGTACTGCGTGGAATTCGCACAGCCTCCACAATTCAGACCACGCTCACGGCGCCTCTCACCGGACCATGTGGAGATCCTGAATCAAGAGGCGGAAGCACTGCTGGGAAAGGACGCCATAGAAGCTGTCCCTATTCAGGTAAAGAAGGGTATTTATTCAGTGTACTTCCGTGTACCCTAAAAGGACCTCGCCATGCACCCTGTTGTAGACCTGCGCCTAGCTAACAAGTTCATAAAACCTTAAAAGTATTGTATGGTAACGCTACAGCAGGTGATCCCACTGTTGAAACCGGGGGAGTACATGGCAACATTGGACATGAAAGATGCATACTTTCATATTTCAATGTTGCCAGCGCACAGAAAATATCTAAGCTTCATGATCCAGAACAGGCATTACCAATTCAAAGTGCTCCCCTTCGGCATCGCCTCAGCGCCAAGGGTGTTAACTAAGTCCTGGCAGTAGCAGCAGCACACCTGCGCAGACTATCCATCCTGGTTTACCCTTACCTCGATGACTGGCTCATAATAGCGGACTCGGACGACACATTTTTGAACACCCAAAGGACCGTAGACATTCTGTTCAGTCTGGGATTCTCTATCAACGAGAAAAAAATCGAGTTTAGTCGCCAGGCAAATAAAACCATTTCTGGGAGCTTTAATCCAGACGAAAGACGGCCTGGTCTTCCCCTCCGCGAGGGTTCAGAACATGCTTTTTCAGATCCCTCAATATGTAGCCAGTCGGGAGTTGATGGTGCGCAAAACAATGCGTTTGCTAGGAATGATGGCGTCATGCATATACTTGGTTTCCCACGTGCGGCTGCGCATGCGTCCCATGCAGGAGGGGCGCAACAGCCAATGGTGTCGGGCCAGTGGACAATGGGAAGATCTGGTAGTTGTCTCGCCAGCCTTCGTTCTCTCTCTGCAGGGGTGGTCAAGGGAAAACCTCTTGAAGGGGAAAACCTTCATTACCCCTGCAGTGGAAGCCACTCTCACCAGACGCATCTCTCACGGGGTGAAGGGGCGCACCTGCTTCAGCAGACAGCGCATGGAGTGTGGTCCCCACAAGTAGTGTCCAACCATATAAACTTACTGGACATATTAGGGGTGTTCAAGGCATTAAAGGCTTTTCATATGCAACTACAAGGGAAGACGGTGCTGACAGCACTACAGCCATGTAGTACCTGAACCAACAAGGGGGCGCTCCCTCTCCAGGGCTAGCCAAGCTGTCTCAAAACCTTTGGATATGAATACGAATGGCATCTGCACGAAGACCTTGTGTCCAACGTCTTCGCAGAATAGGGCTTCCCAGAGATCGACCTGTTCACGACTCAGGAGAACGCCCAGTGCCAAAACTACGCCTCCAGGTACCCCCAGAACTTCTCCAAGGGGAACCGTCTCTGGATAACATGGTCAGGGAAATTTGTCTACAATTCGCCCACCCCCCCACCCGCGCTCCCCGACTCCCCTTCTCAACAAGATAGTGCACAAGATGCACCAGGAACCAGTTACCATGATACTGGTGGGCCCGCCAACCCTGGGCCGCTCATCTATTGGATATGGCCCTCTCCCCACCAGTAAAACTACCCTGCTGTACAACATGTTGTCTCAGGACAGGGGGAGACCCTACACCCATGCTCACAAACGAACTTGGCATCCTGGCTGCTGAGGTCATAGAGTTTGGACACCTACAGCTCCCTCAGAGGTCCATGGACATACTCGGGGAAGCTAAAAAACCTAACATCCGTTATTGCTATGCCAGCAAATGGAAACCTTTTGTTATCTGGTGTAATACCAAGGGCGTCAATCCCATTGATTGCTCACCCACACACTTTGTGCTGTACTTAACCCATTTGTTGGACACAGGGTTGGTCTTCAATTCCCTGAAAGTTCATCTGGCTGCTCTCACAACAAAAGGTTTTGTGGTGGAAGATACCGGTGATTAAGGCCTTTATGGAAGGGGTTGAGAGGATTTATCCTCCCATTTCTGACCCAGCTCCTGCATGGGATCTAAATGTGGTTTTAACCAGGCTCATGGGATCTCCCTTTGAGCCAATGCATAAAGCAAGTCTATAAGACCTTACTTATAAAAACGACCTTCCTGGTGTCTATCACTTCCATCAGAAGGGTTAGTGAACTACAGGCCCTTTCTGTTCTAGACCCCTTTGCTCAGAACTACCTTATCCCTGTGGACTGTAACACTCATCCAAGATTTGTGCCTAAATTCATCTGGAAGTTCCATGTGAACCAATCGATTGAACTACCTACCTTTTCACAGATTTCCACTAGAATGGCTGAGAGAAGCCTACACACACTAGATGTGCGCAGGGCAGTCATGTTCTACTGGGAAAGACCGAAACCACTGAGGAAAACTAACCAATTTTTCGTTTCAGTGGCAGCTGGTAGAGAGGGGGGTCCCTGTCTCTAGATCAGCTATCTGAAGGTGGATTGTCAAAGGCATCACACTATTTTTCTCTCTTGCTAAGAGAGAACTGCCTTTCAAGCCTAGAGCACATTCTACTCTGGGCACTGGGGCGTCCATAGCATTCATTGCATATGTTCCCCTAGAGTCCATTTGCAAAGCGCAACCTGGAGTTCTGTACACACCTTTACAAAACACTATTGCCTAGACACTCATTCTAGGTCTGATTCTCAGGTGGGATAAGCAGTACTAAGACATCTTTTCTCTACGGTTCCTTCTCACAACCCACCTCCAACTCTGGGTTCTGCTCGCTAGTCTATGCACAGCATTTGATTCTAAGCAGATTAACAAGCATCAGAAGACATGCATTACTTGTCGTAATTGCATTTCTGATGATTGAATCTGCTTAGATTCACATGCGCCCTCCCTACCTCCCCGCTCGGGGTGGAAGGAACATGGATGTCTTACTTTTTCTCTTCATGTACTCAAAATAGCCTTGGGCTCCCTCATGGCAGGAAAAAATACGATCGGAGGGACCTCTGCGCGTGAGGGATTTTGGATACACTACACATCACAATAGGGATAGTGTTACAGACACGCCTATGCCGACGTCCCCTTTGGGTCCCCGAAAGACATGATGCAATACTCTGCGGTTACCACTGAATGTCGGAACATATGCACAGCATGTGAATCTAAGCAGATACAATCCTCAGAAATTCTATTACGGTAAGTAATTTATGTCATATTTGTTACCTATGGTCATCCCAGCAAAAATAATCACTACTACTCTCCAATCACGCCCCCCCTCCCTTTCAAGCCATCCCTGGTGGTCTACTGACCCTCACCCCCCAGTAAAAATGCATTTGCTCCTTCCAGGGGCAGAAACCTGCCCCCATGGACGGCTACATGAAGTGCCCCATCCACTTAGGGTGGGGGGGGGGGGCGGTGAGAGGGCTACCCCCTTTCCAATACAAAATTCCCCAGTGTTTTAGGGTGCCCCTCAGCATGTTTACCCAACTTACCTTGGCACAGATGGGCACATTAGTGTGCCAATCTGCCCCCAGGGTGCACAAAACCTACTGCCCCATCCATTGGCGGGGGGGGGGGGGGCGCGCTGTGCCACGTGTTGTGGTGTTGTGGTGGCCCTCTCACCCACCATCCATTTGTGGTGGGGGGATATGAGGAGAGGGTCACCACAAAACGTGGGACAGGCCCCCCCCCCCCCCCCCAATGGATGGGCCAGTAGGTTTTCGGCACCCTGGGGAGATTGGCACACTAATGTGCCTTTCTGCGCCAAGGGAAGTTGAGTAAACAAAACAAATGTGAAAATGGTAGGATGCATTCCCTTGGTGCAGATGGGCACAGTGCCAATCTGCCCCCACGGTGTCCAATAACTACTGCCCCATCCATTGGGGGGGGGGGGCCTGTCCCATGTTTCGTGGTGGCCCTCTCCCCGCCATCCCAAATGGAGGGGGAGCTGCTTCTCATGCAGCCCTCCCTGGGGCTCCTAGGAAGGGCTGCATGAGGTGGCTCCCCTCAGTTTGTGGTGGGGGGAGAGGGCCACCACAAAACATGGGACAGGCCCCCCAATGGATGGGGTAGTAGGTTTTTGACACCCTGCGGGCAGATGGGCACACTGTGCCCACCTGCCCCAAGGGAAGTTAGGAAAACAAAAATAAAATTTGAAAATGGTAGGGGGTAGGATGCTTTTTAGGGGGGGGGGGCTGAGGGGCACCCTAAACCACCAGGGAATTATGTAAAGGGGTGGGCCTCTCCCAACCCCGAATGGAGAGGGGCAGATTTCCCTTCTTACGAGCAGATATCTGCCCCCCAGGGAGGGCTACATGATGTGCCCCCATCCACTTATGGTGTTTTTTTTTCCCCCCCTGGGGGCAGATGGACACCCATCTGCTCCAAGGGGCCCAATACTTATGGCCCCATGCTTTGGGGGCCAGGGCGGGCTACTTACTGTAAGCAGTCCCCTCCCCCACATCACAACTGAGATCCCTAGTGGTCTAGTGGCTTTGCTGGGCACGGATTGAGGGCCTGTGCACGATCAGCGCCCAGCAATGCTTCAAAAAAAGGTGTTGTCGGAAAGGGAAGAGTCTCCTCTTTCCAATGACAACTCCCTCGATCTGAACGGCACAATAGCTGTTCAGATCGAGGGGGAGAAAGGCAGAGAATTGCCTTTTTATTTTCACAGCGGTAGCCGGAAATGATCGCCACAGTGAAAAATGCTTTGCTTCATGTCGCCGTGCATTACGCAGGCCGACGTGAAACTGAAGGTAAACCATCCCCCCGTGCTGTGAAGAGGGACCTCCCCCTCACATAGCCCGGGCGTTGGATTAGTTTTGTGCGATCCCTGCTTTGTAGGGATCGCATAAACGAATGCCTAAAAGGACGAGCTATCTCATCTTTGGCAACAGAGGTATTGTCAAGGACGAGATAGTTTGTCCTTGACACTTGGAGGTTACATTTCGTTGGCTAGTGCCTATAGGGAATTGCAATAGTCCAATTTAGAGAGTAAGAGTGCCCTGGCCAGTGTGATGCGGTTGTTGGTGGACAGGAAGGGTCTGCATGCATTTATTAGTTTGGACGTGTATGCCGTTGATGATGCTGTTGGCGTTTCCTTGTCTGGAGAGGGATAAGGTGGAGCCCAAATGAACTCCCAAGTGTTTTGGCATCCCGATCTACTTTGATATTGGTCCCATCGATGTTGAAGGGGGTATATTGGGGGCCCAAGCTTGTTGACTCTCTGCCTGGAGCTGATGAGCAGTAGCTCGGTTTTGTCATCATTTAGACAAAGACCATGTTTGGCCAGCCAAGCTTGAATCGTGCTGTATATTTCATTTAGAAGTATTGAGTCTTTGTCATATGTTCCTGAGAGTGTGATAAGAACTTGCACATCGTCTGCATAGTTTGTGTAGGATACATGTTGTGGCTGCAGCACCGACAAACCGCCACGATATTCCAAAACCAGACACCAAAAGTGACCTATGCACCTGTTGCCGCCAGAAGCCATTGAATGGTCTCATCTTCATCCGCAAAGCCTTTAAGGAGACCACAACAAGTTCCTTCTTCACAAGACATCTCTAGTCAGAGAAATAGTCGACCAAAGGAGAGCACTGCGAAGAGCTAAACTGCTGCCATTCTGAAAGACTTGGGTTCCTTTTTATTCTTGGACTCTGCATCCCTGTGGCTTTTTCCAAGAGAGGTCCATCCTCAGAGGGAATATTCTAGTAAAGCCAAGAAACTCTGCCACTTCGCCTGCCAAGTCATCAAAGGTACTGTGACGAGGAGGAACATCTTCTAGCCTCAGGAGTCATCCAGGGGTCCCAGATTCGTCTTGGATCCTGTTCTCCTGTAGCCTCTCAGTTACTTTGGGGGTGGTAGAACCTTGTAAAAGAGCGCAAACGTTATTGAACAATATTGGACTGGGCTGTAAAAGACAACATACGTTCTGTAATTTTTGCATTACAGGTCTCCCTTGTGGGGATCCTCACTCAGAATTACTTGTCCAGTCTCAAGATATTCTGCCACTGTTCATTACTATCCTGCTTTCTTCCCTATTCTGTGTTGGTTACCCCTTATTTAAGAATTCACCTGCTATTTAAAAGTGTCTGCAGTTAGTGCTGTTATTACTGAATTGAAGTAGTCTGTGGTACCACATTCCATTTATATTATATTTATCATTCTCTGAATAAGTTTCCACGTACAAAGTGTTATTTATGTGTATACTGTTGGTAGAGATAGCAACCTTATTTTATATAAAGAAGCTGTTTTATCACCGAACAATGTGGACATTGCTTGGTGGGGGCACTGTACTTATGAACCTGCCTGCATCACCTCCTGAAAGCTGAAGCCTGGCTGCTCCATGTTATACCAAATATTGAACCTTGCTGGGGTTGTTCTGTGCCTTTACCCTACCATGTAGGGGGCAGAAGTACGGTTATCCACAACCCCACCCCCCCAGTCTTTACATCGGGAAAGCAGAAGATTTTGGTGGGCTACTGGAGGGCTGTGTTTGCTGGCAGGATGTGGGCTGGAACTGTCTGGTCTCAATCCACTAACTGATTTCATTGTGTCTGGAGTGTTATGCAGGAGTGGTCCCGATTGGACCACTGCTACTGCTGGGGGGGTGTGTGTGTGGCTAGTCCTGTTATTGGCTAATGGGAGATTTGGCTCTTACCTGGCTTTTAGGATAAGAGGACCCCTGCACCCATTTTTCATAGATCCTGGAGTAACCTGAAGGAGACGACTCCTGTCCAGCTGTGAGACCCGCCTGAAGGAGGCCTGGCAACCAACTGCTGCTGTCCTGGTCGATCCCTGGCTCGTGATCGTCAGCAGTCCTGCGAGGGAGCTACGACCCATGGGGCAGGGGTGGTGGGTGGCTGGAACATCCATTCTTGACGTCTCCTCGATACCCTGCAAAGAAGAGCAAGATCAAGTGGATCTCCTAGTCCAACGTTGCGGCAATCCCCAGATCGATCTGTTTGCGACGAACACAAAGTGCCAGAGGTTCGCCAGCAGGTTTCCCCAGCTGGGGAGCATGGGGGGAGCATTCTCCTTCCCCCTCAGACGGCCTGTTCATCTATGCGTTCCCTCTGTTGCTTCTGCGGCTCATCCGTCAACTCAGACGGTCCCGGTGCAGAATGTTCCTCTTCACACCGGCGTGGCCGAGGCAGATATGGTACCCGGCCCGTCTGGACATGTCGGAGTCCCCTCCAGTCAAGCTTCCGACGGACGCAGATCTTCTCCCCAGGAAAGGAGGCACGATCCTGCACTATAACCCAGGGTCGCTGAACCTGCCGGCCTGGATCCTGCAGCACTAGAGTTCAGAGGCTACGATATCCCAGCGGACTGCAAGGCGGTACTTGCCAAGGCCAGGGCTTCCTCGACTCATAAGTGCTATGGACATAAATGGAAGAGGTTCACTGTCTGGTGCCATGCAGAGAAGATCAACCCTCCACGGATTATGGCCCCTCAAGTGCTGCCGTACTTGCTGTCATTGGCCAAGGCGGGGCTGGTGCATGCCTCCATCAAAATTCATCTGGCGGCTATCTCCCACTATACCAGAAGTCCGGGGCGGTCATCACTGTGGTTTCACTGTCTAAAGGAGTTCATGAAAGGACTTTTCTCCTCGTTCCCGCCGGTGAAGGCTTCGGCCCTGGCGTGGGAGCTGTGTATTGCTGACTAGGCTTATGGGTCCTCCATTTGAGCCTTTGCATTCAGCGCCTCTGAAATTCCTATCATGCAAGACAGCGCTTCTTGTGGCCATCACCTCTGCACGACGAGTGGGAGAGATCCAGGCCCTCTCCTGTAGGCCTCCGTACCTGACATTCCACAAGATCAGGGTCTAGCTGAGGACGCACCCCTCCTTCATGCCCAAGTTGCTGTTAGACTGCCATCTCAACAAGTCCTTGGTGTTACCGGTTTTCTTCCCTTCGCCGCCGGCTGAGAAGACTTTGCACTCGCTGGATGTGGCTAGAACGCTTAAGTTCTACGTGGACCGAACAAAGGGTTTTCGGAAGACATCACAGCTGTTTGTGAACTTTGGTCCTGTGAGCCAAGGGAAGGCCCTCTCCAAGGCTTCCATTTCCAGGTGGCTCTTCGGCTGTATCACCCACTGTCAGCGGTTGGCAAACCGACCGTTGCCTGGCTGTCCGAGAGCCCATTCGACCAGAGCGATTGCTGCAACTACGGCGTTCCTGTCTGGTGTGCCTCTGCTGGACATCTGTAGGGCTGCTACGTGGAGGTTGACGCACACCTTCATGAAGTTCTACTGCGTCGATGGGGATTCCAGGGAGGATTCCAGAGTCGGCCAAGCAGTGCTGTGCAACCTATCCGCTTGAAGGTGAGCCTGGTGAGGAGGTAAGAGATGCTTGATGTTGAAATGCTTAATGTTGAGCCTTGCCACCTCCCCTGGTTTTGCATGTGTGTACTGCTATGTATTCTTGTGTTCATAAGCATGTGAATCCATGCCAGACCCCATTCTGGAGAAGGAACAAGTTACTTACCTGTAACTGTTCTCCAGCATGGGTCTGGCATAGATTCACATGAGAACCCTCCCGCCTACCCCTCTGCAGCTCTTCTCTTGGTCCTACTGCCACTTTACGTGCTACCAAATCTGAAGATGGCTGCCAGAGGAGGGGCTTAGGTAGAGGGCAGTCATTGGCTGGGTGCAGTATGACCCAGAGACCAGTGATTGGTTGTTAGGAGAAAGACAGTTCAGAAACGAAACAGATTTTTTCTTTACCGAGGATTCCCAGCCTGACTGGGAATATTCATGAGCATGTGAATCCATGCCAGACCCATGCTGGTGGACAGTTACAGGTAAGTAACTTGTGCCTTTACCACGGGCTGCGTTCGCAGCTACAGTAAAGCACCCATGGGAGCCATCTTTGTAAAAAATGGCGCCCAGTCTTCTTTTTTTGCCATTTCTTTGTGGAAAGCTTCTTCTTGAGATTTACTATGTGCGCCAAACCAGGTTTGGTCTTTGTTCATTTTGATTTTGCCTTTGGCAGAATTCACGAGTGAAACCCGCCTCTGGCTCCAGAGTGTCTGGGTTAGGCAGGAAGTGAGGGAGGTGCCCGAAACTCCCTGTGATTAGTCTCCTAGGAGACCCAAATGCACTCTGTGGTGATTGGCCGGCTAACTGTCCGGCAAGGACAGCCACCCTGCTGGGTGAGGAGTGACAGCTAGGCTGGAATGAATGGGAGAGAACTGAATAAAAGGGCGAGTCTTTTGGCTTGGAAGGCAGAGCCGACCACTAGACGGAGAAACCGAAGAAGAGTTTTAAGAAGACGCCTGCTGCAACTCCTGGACCATTGGTTTGCCCAGTGAAGCCCTGCTGCAGTGTCGAAACGCCAAGTTTGCATCGACAGAGAAGCTCCTTTTAAGGACGACTTCTCCCCTTGAGTTGGTGGGACCAATCAACTCCAAAGTAAGTCACCTGGACATCCATCTCGGAGCTGGTTAAATTTCCACAGAGTTGCTGCTGGAAACCGTATAGCCAGGGAGAGGAACACCAGATTGTGTACGTTGCTCTTAAGCTGGCCTAGAGCTTTTGGAAGATCCTCCGGGCTCCCAGAAAGCAGGACTAACCGAGCCAGAGTCCCCTCAACAGAGTGCAGGACCCCAGAAGCAAGGAAAGTCCATCTCGACAGCCAGGGACCATGGTATTGCTATTTGCGGTAGACGCGAGGAGCTGAAACGCTGAACAGCCACTGAAAGTGAAGTTTGCCGGTTGCGAGTTTTGACCGTCGCAGTGCATTGCAGGAGTCCCCCGACGTCCTCCCTCTTGTCCCCACGACAGAGGCCCAGGAACAGTGAGATCTGCAGAGCTGTACAGGAACAGAAGTCATCGGCTGCATGTTTTCTTCATTTCTAAAGGTACTGTAAAAAGTCTGAGAGAACTTGGCTCTTACTGTAGAGTGCTTGTAATGTCTACAACTCACAAGGCTAATCAACTTGTGACCCTACATTTGATTCTTCTTTTCATCAAAGACTCCTAAGAACTTGTGCAAAGACTTTTCCATTTACTTACCAGAAGTGCTACATCCTATACAAGACTTTTACCCATCGACTTTGGCTTAGCCTATTGAATTGTATGACTCTTCTTGGAGGATCCAAAAGTATTTGCTTGCTTAAGAATATTTGTCGTCTCTTGTTCTAATAACTTTTGCCTTTTACCAACTTCTAAAAGTATTCTAAATGCCAACAGTAAGATATAAATTTACTCAGCACCCTAGCTATTGAAGTCACCTGTGGGTGTAGGTTGTGTCTGTGGGCCATCCCAAAAGGGTCTTTACTGATTTGGAAACTAATTAAGTGTATTTGTGTGTTACTATTAGATTTGCTCTCTTCTAAAGAAGGCTTTATAACTGACTGATAAATTGTTTATGCACAAAATCTTGAGTGTAGAGTTTATTTGAATACCTGTAACCCTATTGCCATTGTATTATGGCTTAGGCGTAGTCGAGGCCTGAGAAGGTTGGGAGCCCCATTCTACAACCATTACTGTTTTAGCTGTGTCCATAGCTGCTCCATCAGTGACATTTGAGGTGGTGACTGGATACCCATTTCTATCCTACTTAATTTTCCTGGCATCTCCCCGGAGCTTTTGATTGGACAAAGGTTTTGTTTGTCAGTGATCACAATTTTACCTGGAATCTCATTCTTTCCACTGACCGTTTCAGCATCTTCATCAAAGATGTATAGATTACGAAGAGATTTCCTGCAATTATTTCTTATTTGGTTTTTCCTCTCGTTTTTTTGGGTGCGCTTTTCTTGAGTTTTTCCCACTTGAACCAGCTCACTATCACATTTTTCTTTGGATTGGCCAATTTGGATGGGGACATTGCATACGCACAATTACTCTGCCAATCTTGACTTTTAATTCTGTCAAAATGGGCCTTCGCTTCAGCCCTAATGTCCTACAATTTCACAGATGCACTTAGGGTAGAATTTAATGCCGAAATAGACGGCGATGTCTGTTTAATGAACTGCATCCTTAAGTGTATGCTGTCTCCTTTTTCTGCTAATATCTGACCCTTGCTCCAGATTACTGTAGATAGTCATTAAAGTAATTGGGACGGGGAACCTGGGGTTAGATTACTCTCACATAGAGGGGGCTTTGGTATCCAATACCTGTAATTTCTAGCCTGTACTATAGACTGTTTTGATTACTATCATTATTTGATTCCCCATCAGTTAATACATCCCGTAGTACCCGCACCTTCCAGAATGCTAATATCAATGACATTCCCCAGGTCTTTCATTACACGTGCAGAGTGGGGTTCTGAGCATCTAATCTATGCTAGATTCGGCATAAGGGTAAAAATCATTGGTTTTGTGACCCGCAACCGGAGTAGCAATTTGCAGTGATTGGAGTTTTTTGGTGTTTTCTGAGTTTGGTGTGTCGTTGTATATTCACTACTGTGGCCTTGGGTACCCCCTAGTAGTTAACTGACAGTCTGGGCCAGTGGCACTATATCCAAGTCTGTGCAAATGGTGAGTACCAGATGGTCTTCCATCCTGGTCTGTTGTACGATTTGACACAGAATTGCTACCCGCTGACATGAAATTTCTGTCTGTGGCTTCAGATTTTGACCCCCCCCTTTCAATTGCCCCGGTTTGTTACATGCATTTGGAACTGGGGATTTCTCTTGCATGACCAGCTGCTTATTTCTAGTTATTGCCAGCACATGTTTTTAATACACAATGGACACAAATACAAACGCCTCCAATATCCAAATTTACCTACACAGAGCGGGTAAAAAACTGTCAACATATCCCGATGGGTAAACACCAATGTAACATCCTTAGCAAATTATGGTCACTTTATTTTACAAAGGCAGCAAGGCCCGCTGTCCTGTTACAACTGTAAATGGGATTTTCTCCCAAGAAGATGAAAAAATCAAAGTAACGGCAGATGACTTTGGCAGGGGCAGATACTTTCTCCTAATAGAGCTCAAAGGCACCCAGACCTGCTGTCCAACTCTAATCATTAGATGTAATGAAACAAGGCACTGTGACTCATCAAACGCTGGAGTCTTTTGCGTTTTGAGTTCAGGGACACCAGGGCTCACTTAATCCCACTCCAGTACCCCCCTCCACCCTCCCCAGTTGTCCCATATGCAGCACCAAAAACCCCCGACAAAAGTGCACTTTACCTAGTGTCTTTTTGTTAACTTTTATTTCATGGGCATCGGTCAGGCGAGAAGTGGGAATTTGCCTCTGCGATTCTATGATTTTTCAATAACGACAAAACAGGACAGCCGACCACCAAACACTCTTTACACACACTGCCACCAGCTGGGGATTTTCAGGATGCGTCCGACGTGGCATGGTAGAAACAATACAAGGACTTGGTTTAGCTCCAATGCAGCATAGGCAGTGAAAGCGGTAAGCAATGAGGAGACAAAGTAGCAATGTGCACTGTTTTTTTTTTAATTCTTTATTTTTGCATTTTACAATAAACAATACTCAACAGCATTTCAACGAGGAACCCCCTCAACTAAATATTGTAGAGAAACAAAACCCCCCTGGAGACCCCCCCCTCTCCCCCCACACACACACACTCACACACACTCTCTCCCCAAGCATATTATCAGCAAAGTACTTTAGCACCCTGGAAAAAAGGCCACATAACTAAAAACAAATATAGACAGAAATTAAACCTTATCACCACACCACCATCCCAAAATTGCGACCATAACCTTGCCAAACCCAAGTAGAGTAAGAAACATCAGAGTCACCCCTCCATCGACTACACATCTGAATCCGCTTCCGAGTCCTCCTTCCTAGCCATATAACTCCTGAAAGGGCCCCAGTAGTCTGTAGGTTTGCTGGCAGTTGGAAGCGTTACATTGTACTGAGTCTGTGTTCTCAGCACGCCAACAGATTGAACCAGTGCTGGAACGTGGGCGGCGCCGGAGCCACCCCCCACCTCCGTGCTAAAAGCGTCCTGGCCACAACTGAAGCCATGCCAACAAGGCGTCTCTGGCTAGCAGAGCCAAAATCCATCGGCGCTAGCAACCAGCATTCGGGGGTAAGGGGGGATATCAATCATACTTGACCTAGCCTCCGCTATACTCATCCAGAGAGCATAAACCAAGGGGCACAACCACACCACATGAAGAAAGTCAGCAGGGGTTTGACATCACCTCTTACATTCCGGGGGCTGAAGAGTAAACATCTTGTGTATTCTCAGAGGGGAAAAGTATGTCTGATGCAAAAATTTAAATTGTATCAAGCGAAATCTACAATTGCCAAAATTGGCCCTGATCTGAATGCAAACCTGACTCCACTGCTCTTCCGGCCACACTTTCCCCGGGGAGCTCTCCCACCTACCCCTATAACCAGTACCAGAAGAAGGGTGGGCCTCTCGGGCCAAACCGTACAGAGTCGAGATTAGCTTCTTGGTGGATGCTGGCTCAGTGGCGTATGAAATGAGAGGGGAATGGGGAGGGGCGACCGGGAACTCACTCCACCTGGCTCTCAGCACCTCCCGCAACCGAAAATACAGAAGCTGTGTTATAGCA
Organism: Ambystoma mexicanum; assembly: GCF_040938575.1. NCBI lineage: Eukaryota > Metazoa > Chordata > Amphibia > Caudata > Ambystomatidae > Ambystoma > Ambystoma mexicanum. The sequence goes on from NC_090923.1 coordinate 627,928,445, forward strand.
TTCCAAGGGCCCCTTGCCGTGAGATCATCCCAGAGCACAAATTTACCGTCTGACGCCACATCCCCCAAAGTATGAATCTGGAGATTAGAGAAGTGTTGAATAAACATGTGTGAGCGGGATGCCCCGAACGCGATGTATAGCCATCGCCGGAGCGTACCACTGGGGCAACCCAGTCTGCTCTGCGAGCCGATGCCAGGCTCTGATAGTGATGTCAAGGCTCGATCTCAGCCTTAGGGCATCTCTCCCGCAGAGCCCACAAGAGACCCCGAAGATCGTCAGGATACGCGATGGCCTTCTCCAAACGAGAATGCGGTAGGTCAACCGAGGGGGACCACCACCACACAGCATACTGCGCCTGTGCCACCAAATAATATAAATTAAGATCTGGCACATCCATTTCCCCCCTGGGATTAGGGACGACAGTCTCCAGGGAGACGCGAGGATACTTCCCAGCCCATAGCAGTTTATTCATTGATGTCTTCACACGTCGCCAAAAGAAACCGGAGGCCAAATCGGTACATTGTTGAACACATGGAACAACTTAGGCAACACCACCATCTTGGACAATGCAATGCGAGCGGCCTGAGAAAGAGGAAGGCGGGGACCACGTATCCATTCTGTGCTCCAAGAGTTTTAAGGCGGCGAGATAATTCTCCTCGTAAAGCCTAACGGGGGAAGTGGATACCCGGATACCCAAATAACGGATGCCTATTGGACGCCACACAAAAGTCACCAATATCTGCAGGGGAGACACCTGGGGTAAGCGGAAGCACCTCCGATTTTGCACAATTGATACAAAGATCAGACAGAGCCCCAAACTCCTGGATCTCCTCCACCACAGGATTCAGATTGATTTGCAGGTTCTTTATGTATATTAACATGTCATCCGCGTACAAGGAGACAATAATCGTATGGGACCGAAGTGAAACCCCCTATGGGCATGAAATTCCCTAAGAACGCAGGCCACTGGCTCTATGGCTGAAGCGGATAAGATGGGGGTGGGGGGAAGGGACATCTCTGCCTAGTTCCCCTCGAAGGAAAGATAGGAGCGGACTGGATACCGTTGGTATATACCTGGGCCCTTCGGGCCGTTTACAACAATCGAATCCACTGCAAGAACGTGGTGCCCATCCCAGCTCTCCTGAGAACCTCAAAGAAAAGGCCACTCGACAGTCGAATGCCTTCTCTGCATCGAGTACTGCGACTACAATAGGGACCTCGGGGTTAATGTTGTGCATCAAAGTGAAGTGTCTACGAAGGTTGTTCTGAGGAGCCCGGCCCGGTATAAATCCCGCCTGGTCCGGAAGAACCAAGGCTGCCATAAGAGGAAGAAGCCTATCTGCTAACAGCTTGGCGATAATCTTATTATCGGTATTTACCAACGACAGAGGTCTATACGATGCACAAAATCTGGAATCCTTTTCTGGCTTAAGCAGAACAGTTACCAAAGCTGTCCTAGTGGACTCGGGAAGAACCCCGGAAGAAGCAGACGCTTCAAACATTTTACGTAAATGAGGGATTATTAAAGCAGGCAAAGCCTTGTACAGTTCGGCAGTAATGCAATCTATTCCCGGGGCCTTACCATTTGGAAGAGATTGAATAACTTCAAGCAGTTCCTCATCCGTGGGAGGTTCATTCAACAAAGCCCCCACGGCTGGGTCAAGCCACCCCAGTGCTACCCTATCCAAGTAACGGGTAATGTCGTCGTGAGAAGCTCTCGTTTCAGAGGTGTACAGCATTTCATAATACCCCCGAAACGTTTCATTAATCTTACCACTATCCCTGGTGGACTCTCCCTCCATAGTTTCAATTTCCACTATAGCTCGCAGATGGTGCTCCTGGCGAATAGCCCAAGCAAGCGTTTTGCTAGGACGATCTCCCTCCACAAACCTGGAATCTATAATCGGGTCCCCCAGAAACCTATTCTCGTCGGCTAAAAGAAGCTGTATTTCCCTCCTCTTATCCTCAATGCTATCCTGAGTTTCTGGGGAATTGGACCCCGCCAAACTCTGCTCCAGATCTTTCAATTCCCTTTCCTTTAATGCTATGGCCCTGCGAATATCTCTGAGAACTCCACCTTCCTCAGAAATACCCCAGCCCTGTATGAACACCTTAAAGGTTTCCCAGACCACCCTAGGGTCTGGAACTGAGTCAGCATTTATTTGAAAGAATTCATCTATAGCCCGACGGGTGTCCTTGCGGAACGCTAGGTCTTCCAGGGCCCGAGCTCTGAATCTCCAACGGTGTTGTCTAGAGAGGCTGGTAGGGATATCAAGAAAGACGAGAACAGGGGAGTGATCCGACTAGGTGCAAGGTAATATCAGAGCTTTAGAGACACAACAAGCCAGATCCGGGGACGAGAAAATATAATCTATTTTGGTGGAGCTTCCGTGCACACTCGAGTAAAAGGTGTATTCTCTGGAGTTACGGTGTTGAAGGCGCCAAAGATCGACCATGGATAAGTCTGAGGCAATAGACAACCATTTAATAGCCGCACGAGAGAGGGACGTCTGAGCCGCGGAGGACCCATTTAATGTCAAAGATAAAGCCACATTGAAATCCCCCGTCCAGACCACCTCATACCCGGGGTAATGTACGCAAGTGCATAGCACAATTCTGAAAAATGTCAGGGCAGTCCTAGTTGGGGCCATATATGCTTACAGATAGGACCGACCATTCCGCAATCTCCCCCGCCACCAGGACAAACCGACCCTCTGTATCTAAGTATTTCATGCAATTTGAAGTTCAAGGAATGGTGAATGTAAATTGCCACACCCCTGGAATGGGTAGAGTATGAAGAGGCATATCTATGAACTCCCCAGCCAGCCAACGCTGGCAAGCTTTGCTCCGGCCCCAGGTGGGTTTCTTGGGCACAGAAGACATTGGCATGATGATTCCTCAAGTAGTGCGCAAGGAGTCGGGATTTCTTTCCGGTTAGTGAAGCCCCGAATATTCCATGAGCTTAGTGACTTTCGTATTAGAAAGTGCGATAGGCCCACGGACCTGGGTTACGTCATGTGGGAACAAGGACAGTAATTAGAGGCAGCAAGTTTGGTGAACACTGAACAAAAAGAACATGGAAAAAAACCCCAGGTGCCAATACTTCCGGGAAAAAAAACCTGAGACCCCCTCTCCCCACAAGTAACACCCTCAGAACTGCTTGACTAGCCATCGAAACCCTCTCACATCCCACCCTACCCCCAAAAACCCCTCACAGAACACACCAAACAAAAGCATAGCGCCGCTGGGCATGGGGGGTGCTGGTGGCCGCTGCAGCTCCATCCGGCCGGAGGCTATACCATATCCTCTGAAGTATGTACATTAACCACATTGCCCCTTTCCTCGACAATATTACCCTTAAAAAAAATAGGCAAATATGAGCCCCTGCGGGACACCAGATCATACAAGGAGAGGAAAAGAGAAGAAAAGAAAGGGCATAACATCCAGCATTACATCAGGGTGAGCCCCGAGAGGACTCCTCAGGAGCTTGAATTTCGTTTGCAAATCTCTCAGCAGCATCCGAGGAGGTGAAGAACAGGGTTTTGCCATCGTGAAAAACCTTAAGCTTCGCTAGATACAGCCTTGCGTAGCGAACAGCCTTTTTTTTAAAGAATGTTTTTAGCACTTGGAAACGGTTTCCTCTGGTCCTGTACTTGCTGGCTGAAGTCTGGGAAGAACCGTATAGTTGCTGAGCCCCATCTTAGTCTTCTTCTCTCTCGCCGCCCTTGGCAGCGTATCCCGGTCTCTATAATTGAAAATCCAAGCGATAATGGCCCTCTCGGGAGCACCAGGGGGAGGCCGGCTCGCCAACGATCGATGTGCTCGCTCCACCATGAAGTGGCTAGTGACCGGGGGATTATCAAGTACATTCATCGGTAACCTTTCCACAAACAGTTCCATATTGTCAATCTGGGTGGATTCCGCCACCCCGGTAATCCTTGTAATATTCCGCCTAGATCTCCCCGCAAGATCCTCGTTCTTTGCCACAACTTTCCGGACTGTTTGTTGAAGAGAAGCGACCTTCCGCTGGAGAACTGCTATTTTGTCCTCGCTGTCCCCAATTCGGACATTCTGCCACACAATTTATCAATCTCAACCGCGGAGCAGTCTACCTTGCAAGATAAAGCATACATTTCTGCGCCAAGACTGTCTGTGCTCCCCTTCAACGCCATCAGTTGGATGGCTCCAATGTCAAGCTGCGAAGAGTTGGAGCCTGAGTCCTGTTGCAATGGATCTCGGTCCTGTCTGTCGAACTCCTCCATCCTGGCCTGCTTTTTCTGATTACCCATGCCAGACAGATACCACGAGGATTGATTGAGGGTAAAACGCCAGATCCGTTGAAAAAGACCGTGGCGAACACTGCCAAGATATCTTCAGGTAACTCTTTCACGACAAAGGCCCAGGCCTACCACTGGAGCACTCCCCGAACAGGGGTCCCAGCCAAGCGCAACAGAACGTCAGGAGTGAAAAAAGAAGCCGTTCAGGGGAGCCCAGGTAGCCCCCAGGATGCGCAACCAGGACGCGGCGCCTCCGCCCCACCCAAGATCGGCACTGATCAGACCGAGACCACCGAATCTCAGCCCAGGGACATCTCCGCAGGAACCCCCGGCAGGTGAAGACGTCAGGAAGGTGGGACAGCCCCCCCACCCCTCCCAATTCAAGGCACAGTAGCAGGTTGCGGCAAGTCCAGCGGGGGGGGGGGGTAGCCCATCCAAGACAGAGGCCACCAGTCCAGCGAGCACTCCCCAAGACCAGAGCATCGCTGCTCCAAGGAACTCCCCCGCCACCAGCAGTCCAGAGCACAGCAGAGGAGCGGAACAAGGATCCTCAGGACACCACCACAGGATCAAACCCTGCTGCCAGCCAAACCAAGAGGGAAGAGGCCAGGGGGACCAAAACCCAGCCACAGGACAATCCAGCCCCCTCGCGGGTCCCACCCCGCCATGGGGGTCCTGCGCCAACGCTCAACTAGGCGGGCAAGGTCCACGTATCGCGGGCGGGAGCGCCTCTCCCGCCCTCACTCTAGTGCCCAGAGATCTCCCGCTCCGGAGCTGGCCACCAACGCCAGGCGCAGCCACATCTCCAACGCTCCCCCAGCCAACGGAGACCCGCACAGGCACCAAGGCTATCCCCGGCACCAAGTGCCCAGGTCCCATTGCGGCTGTCAACGCTGGGGGGGGGAAGCGCAGCGTGCAATCAGTCACAGGCCCGAACCGCCGGTCGATGACAATTCCTCCGGGCTCCAACGCCGAAAATGCTCCTAGCGCTGCCCGCCACCCTCCGCCGCAGCCGAAACCACAGTAGCCGCTGGATAGAGCCACATCAGGGGGCAATGCAGACCAAATGAGTCGGCCTCCGGCGGAGTGCTTTCAGGCCACCGCCATCTTGCGCGCTGCGTCACAGCACCCCCCCACAATGTGCACTGTTAAAAGCTTCTGAGTGTTTGGTTTGCTTTAAAGATTTTACATTTATTTCTTTGACAAACGTGTTGCCGAAAGCCTGGAACAGTTCTGTTCGGTACATTTCATCCTATTCTGTTTTTTGGAACAGTTTTCCCATCCACAAGACCCTCCTCACTTTCTCCCAGCTCTCCAAACATCTGGAAACGCTGAACATTTTGGGTACAAGGCCCCAGTCAACTTCGGTTTGGACTTTCTAAAGTTAGGGTTGCATTCTTGTTGACTACCATTGCAAACATATAACCATTATCTTTCCTTTCAGTATTGGGGTGTGGGGTTATTGATTTTAGTGCACTGGCTACAGGGGCTGTGTATGTATTTTATTAGGGTTGTGTGATGGTATTGGAGTGATTTATAGAGTTTGCTTGGCCATAAATATAGCATTTTTATAACTAACTAATTGATTATGCGTGGGGCAGACAAGAGTGCATGCATGTGGCAGACAAGAGTTCATGCGTGGAGCGGACTGGAGTACGCAGGGCGGACTGGAGTACGCAGGAGTGTGTGGAGCGGACCGGAGTGTGTGGAGCGGACCGGAGTGTGTGGAGCGGACCGGAGTGTGTGGAGCGGACCGGAGTGTGTGGAGCGGACCGGAGTGTATGGAGCGGACCGGAGTGTATGGAGCGGACCGGAGTGTATGGAGCGGACCGGAGTGTATGGAGCGGACCGGAGCGCACAGAATTGCGTGATGTGTGTGTATATAGTATGGTTTGGAATGCTGAGAACGTATGAAAGAGCATATAACCCATCATATCACAGCACCATGCTTACTCTCTCCTTTACATCACCACTCAACTAGAACACAGAGATACTATGACACCATTCGGTATAACTGTTCTCATACCAACATCCGACGCTCACTCCACATCAAGTAAACACTGCTGGTTACACACCCCCTGCCAGGCGTTCTCCTCAGGCCTAACGCAGCCACATCCGGTCTGGATAAATACTGCCAGAATGAACACATACTCCTGATCTCTCAACCACCACCCTCAACCACCACACCTACCGCTAAGGAGCAGCTATTCTCCAGCATGGGGTCTGGCATGGATTCACATGCTCATGAATATTTCCCGTCAGGCTGGGAATCCTCGGTAAAGAAAAAAACCAGTATCAGTTTCGTTTCTGATCTGTCTTTCGTAGTAGTAACCAATCACTGATCTCTGCGTCATACTGACCACAGCCAATGACTGCCCTCTACCTAAGCCCCGCCTCTGTCAGCCATCTTCAGATTTTTACCGCACGTTCAAGTGTTGGGATCCTCGTGCTATTGCTCTCGAGCGTTAGTGCTATTTTTTTCACGTTTTTTTCTCAAAAAACTTCTATTTTTCGGTCAAAAGAGCCTCAAGCTCCACCGTTTCTTCATCCGATCAACGGGGACCTGTGTCGGATTCGTCTACGCCCCTCAAGGGTGAAGATTTCGTCGAGCCACGCTTTTGGAGGACTCCAGAAGTTTCTCAGGTCCATCTCGGACATGGCCCAGGAGAAGGGAAGCTCGACGCCCGGAAAGCTGTTCAGGGTCTGCCCTGGATGCCAGCTTCAGAATGTCTTTAAGGAGGACGAACACTCCCTTTTGTCTTTACTGCCTACATGAGGACAAGACGCACATGGAGAAGGACTGTGCATTTTCCGGCAATATGTCGGAGCGGACCATGAAGGACCGCCATCAACGTCTCGCCAACTGGCTGGAAGGGAAGAGCCCGTCAGGCGAGAAGAAGTCCGAGCGGTCTTCGAAGACCTTTGAGGACGCCCCGGCGACGGGGGTCCAACACAAGGCCAAGCACCGCGAGTCTGCTGGCACCGGGAGCGCCGAACGGTCGGGCTCTACGGGCGCCAGGAAGGGCGCATCCTCCCCGGCGCCATCAACCACGAGCCAACGCTCTGGTTCGGGTAAGAGGAAGGCCGAGCACCCGGCAAAGCTCCTGGAGAGACCCCGGTCGAGCTCGAAGGCCCCATCGGAGGGGGAGCGAGGCAGTGACCATCCCCCCCAAGGAGAAGGCGGTGAGCGCACCTAAGCTTAATCCATCCGGCCAAGGCCTCTATCGAGACAGTCGCGGCGGCCCTGGCAAAGCCTGTGGAGGCTACACCAGTGATGGCGACCTCGGGGCTCAGTCTCCCTACCACCGCGGAGGGAGTCCTCTTTTATGACCATCGACAGGACCCCCGTGAAACCTCTGACGGAGAAGAAAAGGGGGGGGCAGGAGGTCGTTGTGGATTCGGCCTCAACCTCTGAGGAAGAGCTAAGCCACGGCGTTGGCGTGGAAGAAGACCAGCCCGTCGAGGGGGACCCCAACGTAGGAGACGATAACATAGAGGGTGCCGACGGGGCCCCTGACCGCCTGTCGGACTCCCCTCAACCAGTGCCGCAAGACAACTCAGCGGCCATTTTGTTGGCTATACAGTCCTTATGCTCGGAGATAAGGACGAGAGTGCCGTTACCACCAGCGGAGGAACCGCTCCCGACGGGGGACCCGGAGCCAGGCCCTTCTGGGAGCCCTCCCCTTAAGAGAAGGATTCACCCTCCACCTCCTTTTCAGCCATCGCGCCCTGTTCAGCCCTCCTCCCCGTCCACGTCTCGTGGGGATGATACGGGGACTGACACGGCCGCAACGGGTACGGACGACGAGGTTTACGACGAGGATCTGCCGTCGTCACCTCCCACCCGGGCTTCCCCGCCTGACGAGATTGGATCGTTTCACTCCATGATCGCCAGGGCATCCGAGCTTTTCCAGCTCTGCCCGGAAGAGAAGAAGGAAGGTTTCCTTTCTCAACGGCGCGAGGCCAAGAGGAAGACGGTCCTCTCGGTACCTCTACTGGACGATATTTGAGATGAGGGCCTCGTCCTCCTCAAGAACCCATCCACGACGCCGGCTAGAAGGGATCGGTACGAGAAGAAGTACCGGGTCCCGGACGCGGCCCCCTTGTGCCTTCAGGCGCAGCCGACCCCGGACTCGGTCGTCTCTGCGGCGGCCAGGAAGGAAGCGGGGGGGGGGGGGGGCGCGGCCTCTACTTCGACCTCCCCGCCGGACGGCGAGGGAAAGAAATTAGATACGATGGGACGCAGAGTCATCTCGTCTGCAGCGACGACTATTAAGGCGGCCAACGCCTTGGCTATCGTAGCCCGCTACGACAGGGAGTTGTGGTACAAACTGGCTCCCCTGCTGGACTTCCTACCGGACGACAGGAGGGCGGAAGCCCTAGAGATCTTGCAGGAAGGAGAGGTGGCGTCGGACCACGCCATTACGATTGCGACGAACATCGCTGACACTGGATTTTGCCAGTTGGGCAACGTCGTGTGCCTTAGGCGGCGTGGATGGCTCAAGGCTACTGACTTCCGTTAGGACGTGCAGACCAGAGTCTTGGACATGCCGTTCGACGGAAACAACCTGTTTGGGAAAACAGTGGACAATTCCCTTCAAGCCGTCAAGGCAGACAAGGAGACGGCCCGGGCTCTTGGGGTTCTCCAGCAACGGCGGCCGCCCTTTCGGAGCGGCGGAGGCAAACAGGGTGCCTCCAAAGGTTCCGGCGGCGGATTTTCCACCTACCGTCAAGCGGCCCGTTCGTCGTTGCAGGAAGCGTACAGGGTCGAGGCAAGTCAGGCGGACCCCGCCGTCGTCGCCAAGGAGGACAAGGCGGCAAAGCCTCATCGAAGCAGGACTGAACCGGCCGTGGGGTCGGGCCCCCACCGAAGCACCCCGGTGGGAGGCCGGCTGGCGAGCTTAGTCAGCGTGTGGGAGTCCATCTCCACCGACCGTTGGGTGCTGGACGCCCTAGCTCAGGGTCACGCGCTCGAGTTTCTAAAGAGGGGCCCGTGCGCCCCCCCTGTGGCCAGGAAAGAACATCACGTCCCCAACTTCTCTTGGAGGTAAAGGCGATGCTCAAGAATGGCGCCATCGAGCTCGTCCCAAAGAGGCTTCGGGGCTCCGGAGTTTACTCAAGATACTTCCTCGTCAAGAAGAAGACGGGAGGATGGCGTCCCATCCTGGACCTATGACGACTGAACAAATTCATCAAGGCACAGAAGTTCCGGATGGTCACCCTCCAACACGTTCTGGGTCAGCTGGAGGAGGGCGATTTCCTGTCGTCGTTGGATTTGGAGGATGCCTACTTCCATATTCCCATCCTAAAGGGACACCAAAGGTTTCTCAGGTTCGTGGTCCAAGGGCGTCACTACCAGTTCAGAGCCCTTCCCTTCGGACTGAGGTCGGCACCCAGGGTGTTCACCAAGTGCCTCGCACCGGTAGCGGCGCAGCTGCGCCGAGAGGGGATCCACGTCTACCCCTACCTGGACGACTGGCTCATCCGAGCGAAGACGAAGCACACGGCAAGGACCGTCCAACTTCTCACGGACCTGGGATTCTCCATAAACTGCGCCAAGTCCCACCTGGTGCCCGCGCAAGACGCACTGTTTCTGGGAGCAAAGCTCGACAGTGTCGCTTCTGGCCTCTCCGTCGGAGGAAAGGACGAGGGCCATCTTGGGCAAGGTGCAGCGGATGCTGGTTGCGGACGCGGCCAGAGTGAGGTCCATCAAGTCCCTCCTCGGAATGATGTCGTCTTGCATTTACCTCATCCGCCTGTGCAGGCTCCGGATGTGCCAGTTGCAGGAGTTCCTGGACGCGCGCTGGATCCAGACGACGGGCAGCTTCGAGGAGAGGATCACACTCGACGAGAGTTTCCGACGAGCGATCCGGTGGTGGGGCACCCGCGCGCATCTGACGGCGGGCATGGACTTCCAGACCCCCGGCCACCAGGAGACCGTGACCCCGGATGCCTCCCTGGAAGGGTGGGGAACGCACACCGAAAATCTGCACGCGAGAGGCCTTTGGCTCCCGACAGAGAAGTCCCTCCATATCAACGTCCTGGAGCTCCGTGCAGTGTTTTAGGCCCTCAGGTCCTTTCTTCCGTCCCTCAAGGGCAAGGTGGTGAGGATCTTCACCGACAACACCACCACCATGTTCTACATCAGGAAACGGGGAGGAACCAGGTCCCCAGCCCTGTCCATGGAGGCGCAGGATCTGTGGCATTGGGCCGTCGCCCAAGGGATGTTTCTGGTGCCGTTTCATCTGGCAGGGATAAAAAACACCATCGCGGACTCACTCAGCAGGGAGCTGCGCTCGTGCCACGAGTGGGAACTACGACAGGATCTAGTGGACCGCCTCTTCCGACGGTGGGGCACACCCCAGATCAATCTGTTCGCGACGGGGACGAACTCCAAGTGCCGGAGGTTCGCCAGCAGGTTTCCCCAGCCGAGGAGCATGGGCGATGCTTTCTCGTTCCCCTGGGAGGGCCTGTTTCTATACGCGTTCCCTCCATTGCTGATCCGGCTCATCAACCAGCTCAAGAGGTCACGGTGCAGGATGATCCTCATCGCACCTGCCTGGCCGAGGCAGATATGGTTCCCGGACCTTCTGGACTTGTCAGCGTCCCCGTCAATCAAGCTGCCAGTGGACGCTGATCTTCTCTCCAGGGAAGGAGGCGCCATCCTCCATCACGACCCGAAGTCGCTGAACTTGCAGGCCTGGCTCATGCAGCGTTAGAGTTTGGAGGTACGACATACCGGCCGACTGCAGAGAGGTTCTTGCAAAGGCCAGGGCGTCCTCAACTCTTAAATGCTACGGACACAAATGGAAGAGGTTCTCTGTCTGGTGCCACGCACAGAAGATTAACCCTCTACGGATTACGGCTCCCCAAGTACTGCCGTACCTACTGATGCTGGCCAAAGATGGACTGGCGCACGCTTCCATCAAGATTCATCTTGCTGCGATCTCCCGATACACCAGAACCACGGGGCGGACGTCTTTGTGGTCTCATCGTCTGGTGAAAGAGTTCATGAAGGGACTGTTCAGATCGTTCCCGCCGGTGAAGGCTCCGGCCCCGGCGTGGGAGCTCAACGTGGTGCTGACCAAGCTTAGGGGACCTCCGTTCGAGCCTCTGCACTCGGCTCCGTTGAAGTTCTTGTCGTGGAAAACAGCGTTTCTTGTGGCCATCGCCTCCGCACGACGGGTGGGAGAGATCCGGGCCCTTTCCTGCAAGGCCCCGTACTTGACTTTTCACGACACGAGGGTAGTGCTCAGGACGCACCCCTCCTTCATGCCCAAGGTGCCGTCGGACTTCCACCTCAACGAACCCTTGGTGTTGCCTGTTTTCTTCCCGTCGTCTTTGTCGCCGGCTGAAAGGACTTTGCACTCGCTGGATGTGGCTAGAGCGCTGAAGTTCTATGTGGACCGCACAAAGTGTTTTCGGAAGACGTCACAACTCTTTGTAAACTTTGGACCTGTCATCAGGGGAAGGCTCTCTCGAAGGCTTCCATTTCCAGATGGCTCACCGGCTGTATCATGTACTGTCATCGGTTGGCAAACCGACCGCTGCCTGGCCGTCCGAGAGCCCATTCCACCAGAGCGATCGCAGCTACCACGGCGTTCCTATCTGGTGTGCCCTTGCTGGACATCTGCAGGGCTGCTACGTGGAGGTCGACGCACACCTTCACGAAATTCTACTGCGTCGATCGGGATTCCAGGGAGGAGTCCAGGGTCGGCCAAGCATTGCTGCGCAACCTGTTCGCCTAAGGTGAGCCTGGCGAGGAGGTAAGAATTGCTTAATGTTGAGTTTGATGTAATGCTTAATGTTGAGCCTTTGCCACCTCCCGTGGTTGTGCATGTGTGTACTGCTATGTATTCTTTATTCATGAGCATGTGAATCCATGCCAGACCCCATGCTGGAGAAGGAACAAGTTACTTACCTGTAACTGTTGTTCTCCAGCATGGGTCTGGCACGGATTCACATGCGAACCCTCCCGCCTACCCCTCTGCGGCTCTTCACTTGGTCATACTGCCACTTCACGTGCTACCAAATCTGAAGATGGCTGCCAGAGGCGGGGCTTAGGTAGAGGGCAGTCATTGGCTGTGGTCAGTATGACGCAGAGATCAGTGATTGGTTACTTATACGAAAGACAGATCAGAAACGAAACTGATACTGATTTTTTTCTTTACCGAGGATTCCCAGCCTGACGGGGAATATTCATGAGCATGTGAATCCATGGCAGACCCATGCTGGAGAACAACAGTTACAGGTAGTAACTTGTTCCTTACACGAATACTGCACGAGCTGCACACATACCCGATGCTAACACCCACCTTTTCACTGCCTCTACTGATCTGAATTTCGGTTCCCAAGGGCGTTCAACCTACCAGCGCCTTCAGACCATACCAATGGCATATAAGGCGCTATATAAATGCAAAATAACATAACATAACATTACTTGGTGGACTCATTGTGGACTGTTAACCAGGCTCACCCTTCCTATGACTTAACATTGATCACACTCCATGCTCCCTTGATTGGCATGGCTACAGCTCCCAGTGTTTTCCCTATTGACTGACTAGGTTGGCCCTCCTACACATCTGTCCACCAGGCCAGAGTGTCGAAATCCAGTTTAACAGTGGGCATGAGCTGGCATGGAAACACATTTTCTTTTCTTTATGCAAGCCAAATATAAAACTGCCATTATAAGACCAAGAACATTAGTTATTGCTGTATAATGTCATGGTTACCTTCTATTAAATGGTTATGAAATTAGGGATGTAAAAATATTTTGTGTAGTAATCCAATCCTCTAGTCCCTTAAGCTGTACAGAATCTTTATCTGAATTTCCACGCATCAGGAAACATTGGTTCTGGTTGGGGAGAAGGTGTGGATGGGATGTTAAATATTTGTGTTATCAAACTAGGATTGGTCTTTGGTTTTCTAAAAGCCATTTAACAAATGGAAAGCACAGATAAGCACACAATATTTGTTTGCACGTGGATTATATGATTTATGTACATCCGTTTTTAAAGTGCATCCCTCCTGTAACATTAACTTGTACTTTATCTAATAATGTTCTCTAATCTGCAGTTTGAGTAGGAGTGAGCGAAGTGGAAGGTATGGCTCTTCCTTTGATAGAGATGGCCGTGATTACCGTGATGATCGGGAATATCGATCTCGAAGGAGAGAGTCTGACTACAGGAGGTCAAGTGATGACCGTCGGAGTGAGAGATACGATGATTATAGAGAATACGACAGCCCAGAGGTAAAACATATGCACTTCTTTCATGAGGGTGTTACCATAGCTATTCTCTTGTAGTTTGCTGTATGCTAGCCTTTTGTCGGTGCAGCTATATTGAAATTCTGGTTACCAATACAAATAGCCCTCTACCCTGCTGTATCACCCCAATACCCCCTTGTGCATTCATTATAGTATTCTAATGTATTCTGAAATATTTTTTACCATTTCACCTGACTCCTTTCCATCGCTATCTGTGTTTATTCCTACATGGGAGGGAGACAGGTGGTGGTGGTTCCACCTTTGTTTAGTTAGTATTGACTGAATATGTTCCACCTTGGTACTGTCTGTTTACAGAATATGCCTCGCCATTGTTTTTGCCTCCTGGTCTAGGCGAGGGATTGGTTCAGTTTGGATCATTATGGTTGATGCTTGACGTTTGTGGAGTCTCAAAAAGGGTGTTTTTCATTGTAAGTTATGGGTGGCTAGTGTTCTGAAGATGTAGAAGGTTGCTCGAGCCAGGTATGAAAAGATTTGGAAGGTGGTAGAGGTGGGAATGGGGTGAAGTTGTGACAAGGCTCGTGTGATGTTTGAGTCCAGGCTTGGTTGCTGTACAATCAGCTGTGTTGCATTTGAAGCAGAAGTGTATTCCTGCAGGCCAAATGGACACAGATGGAGTTGGATTCTGGTGGGTAAGAGGATGGCAGCAACAGAAAGGCAGTACTATGACTGCTGTGTGTTCAGCAGATAGCCTGGACAGAAGTAATAGCATGCTGAGAGGAATTGGGTATGCAAGGGCAGCAGGGCATGTCCCTTGCAGTGCCTCATATGGCAAGTGTGTTATTTTTTTTAACAGCACACTTCTGCAGGTAATGTTGGCCTTGCTGCATGTGGCTCAGTGGAAAAAAAAGAAAATCCACCTCGGAAAACTGGCTTCAACTGGACTGTGAGCAACACTGAGCTAGTCACAACAGCAGCCGAGGCACTCATTCCATCTGACTGAGGCTGCCTACAGAGGTCTGGGAACCTACAAGAAGCATCCAGAATCGATCTGTAGGGTTTGCTCAGGTCTCCTCTGACCCCAAAACCACCATCCTTGAAGGGTGTTCCCACCTCCAGCAACCACATTTGTGCCCAGCCAGCACTGCTCAGTTACCCACAGACCTTTCTCCATTCTAACAACCAATTGGGGTCACTGGTCTCCTGTCACTTGACTGGCGTCCTGGAACATAAAGCGGCAGTCAATTGAAGTTGACTTTGCCATGTCACCGTCACTGTAGAAGCTCTATATGGGCGCCCAGCCCATGGGTGTCGACAGCTGGAGGCGTTGAAGCGAAGGTCAATCTCCCAGCCCTCATCCTTCAGCCTCTTGCTTATGTGCCTTCGCTTTGTCCTGCTACATGTTTGGAAGTACCTATTATTGCTTCTTTCCAGCCTTTCCCTCGCCATGCAATTCTCATGCGGTCTCCCTTTTCCCTTCTACTTCTTGCTGCACTCGGCTCAGAACCATCTCCACTCTTCCCATCCTGATTATATCTTCTCGGGACCAATCACCTTCTCGCGCCACTACTCTCTCCGTTCACAAAACCTACTCCAGCCCCAAGCTTTCATTACACTTCTTGCATATACCTCCCATCGATTTCTCATATTCCACGTCGTTGAAAATTACCACAGACCTTTGCAGCGGGTTGGTGAACTGGTCTATTAGCACTAGCAAAGCCACAGACCAACAAACCAATTGCAGTACGAGGCTCTGCGCAAGCAACCCCCGCTGCACACAATACCCTGGGTTATTTACTGTGTGGTACACATGCATTTGAATGGAGAGGGAGGTGTGGACATAAGACAGAAACAATGTTGCAGGTGGAACGACAGTATCTCGGCATACACGTCTCAGGCAGTGGCTGCGTTCTCAAGCTCACTACAACAGACTGGAGGAGATATGATCAAGTAATTCATGCACGGTAAGCTAATTCCACAGTTCCCACAGGGTTCGGGTAGGCAAGCCAGTTCTGTATGCGATAACTTTGAGCCGCCTGGCCTAGAAAAGCGGCAGCCTAAAACACATTCCATTATGCCAAAAGGGAAATCCATCGGAGGGGAGTTGTCCAGGCAAAAGTTGCTACACAAGAGGCGATGAAGCGATTGAGGTTAAAACATGTGCAGTAAAACACAGGGATCGCCTCACAATGGCGATAAGGCACTTGTTAAACATGGCAGTTTGCATGAGTAGCACATTATTGTAATGCAACCGGGGTCAGTTTATTAAAATGTTCTAATCCCAGTTTTTCCCCCGCACTATGCTTCTATAGCCCTTTCCATTGTTCTTTAGAATGTGCAGTCTGTAAAGAAACCTCCTTTACCTCAGACTTCATCCTTCGCTTGACCTAATTACCCATACCGAAACCTGGATCCCTCCTTCTGATTCTGCAACCCTTGCTGCCCTTCATCACTCTGCCTACTCTTTCACCCACTTGCCCCGCCTCTCTGACAGTGGGGGTGGTGTAGGACTGTTCAGCTTCCAAACCTCCTATTTTGCTTACTCTTACTCCCCTATGTCTTGCTAATTCTTCCTCTTTCGAATATAGTATCTCCACAATCGCTGCTCCCTACCACCTGCATATTTCTTGATCGGCCACCTGATCTGGTAGGTCCCTTCTTCGACCACCACCCCCAACAAATTGACTCGCTCCCGCCCGATCACTTCATTGTTGACTTCAACTGCCCTTCTCTCTGCTGCTTGATCCACTGACTTTAACTCTATTCTCCTTAAACCCTCACGCTTCTGTCCATTCGGCCCACCCATTCAAGTGGACTCTTTCTCTACTTTATTCTCATCTCAAAACTCTGCCTCCAGTATTGTATTGTACTTGTATAGCGCCACTTTTACCATTTATTATAGTATCATTGCGCTGTTGGTGGGCATGCCCCCTGAGGACTGAGGTCCTGGAGCATGATTATGATGCATGTGTGCATTTGGCCTACAAAGGCTCTGGATGGGTGCTGAGAAGAGTAGGGGTGGCATCAGTGCAAAAGACTCGCTATGAGTTCAGCGTGCCCAAAATTATCATAGGACTACACTGCATTCTGCTATCGGAGGTGTTGAGCTGTATTCTGGTATGAGTAGTTGGAAAATTTGTGGACAGCATGACCACATTTTTGTCGTCCTTGCTGTCTACTGATGTGTGTGTGTGTGGTTGGCCATGCCTGCGTGCCAGTGCAGCGGTGCATTGTGCGTGCCTTGCTGTCATTGGTTGTGAAGGCGAGCGTCCCCAGCCAGCACGATCCTCCCCGCAATGAGAGACAATGAAGGACTCTCCCAAGTAGGGAATAATGCTAAGACAGAGTGCGGGTGAGCTTAAATGGGAGTTTATCAGAATATGGCATGCAAAGAACTCTGCAAACTCTGAGAGCGCTCTGTCTGACAATAGCAAAGACAGGCGTATATATTTACAAAAAACGTCATAAGAACCTACACACTATAGGGGGCACAAGTTCAATGGGATTGGGTGCCGACGACTAACTATAGGTGCTGCTGCGATGCGGTTGGCCGTGGCTGGAGAACGTCACTGGTCAGCCTCGTGGGTTGGGCTGGGCCTGGCAGGTTGGCAAAGTTCATCCGGGCGGTGTTGTTGTGCCATCGCGGCCAGTGTCAGAGATGAATGTCTTTTCCTGACTTATTTGCCCTAGGCCATGCACACTGCAGTCATTCAGTCATTACAATATTATCTTCTTTAGTAAATCTTCCAATAGGTTATTCTACAGGTTAATGCAACACAGGAGGAATGCACCTTGTGAGGGGTCTAATGGTCATTCGTCAGGGCATGGTTACCAGTGTCCTGTTGACCGGAGCCATAGGTTGAGGGGCTAAGCTTCGGGGCATGGGACGGACGGTGCAAGCCTCCCTGTCTTGTTAGATGTGGTTATAAATGTGCCGCTGTGTGTTGCCACAGTGTTGGGTGTCCTGATTGCACAGGGCCATAAGTCTAAGATGATCTGGTGGGTTGTGGGGTTTACGAGGGGGCGCCTTTGGAAGTGTGGGTTCAGGCAGGGGTTTACTGCTGTGCTGTAAATAATGCAGGTGGCGGCCCGTGGCCTTGGGTGCTGCAGAGGGGGCTACAAATCTTTGAAGCGGCTCCAGTCTAGTTGGGGGAGGAGGGGCAGCGCGGCGCGGGCCTCTGTTCTCATGTTTGGCAGTCTCTGGAGGGTGGGAGTGGAAATGGCCTTGCACATATTTACAAAGGTATCCTCCTCGCGTGTTGCCGGTTTTTGGAAGCGAAAACATCACCATCATTAGAACACGTTATAATATTTGTTTGAATTACTTGAAAACATAAATTTCATTTCGCTGGAGGTATTTCAGTTATATCCAGTCTGAGCACTTTATTCGTACACTATGTTTCAACAATTACAGTATTTAGCTATATGCATATACATCTTGTAGCAAGTGAGGTAGCATTGTGGTTGGTGTAGTACATAGAAAATGAACCGCCACCGTATGTGACGGTGGCGGCATGCAAGGGGCTTAGACATACACGCGTGACGAGTGCATTCTCACACACCCTTCACATGTGCCCCCTGTATGGTTACATTCGTTTCCTTGTACACTCTAGCAGCATTAGTTCAGTTATGGCGCGGGACCGCGGGCTGTACGGTTTTCAATGATACATCTAAGGAACACTCCCCCGGAATGCTTTTATCATTTGCACACCCCTGTAGGGGTGTGGGTCCTTCATGGCTGGTGTCATACACAATTGTACAGGTTTCTTTAGTAAACGTGGTTGTATGGAAAGGCTGTACATGTTAGAAGACATTCATTTTTTGGGTTCCTTTCTGCTTTCATCGGATGCCCGGTCTACAGATCTTCCCATCACCCAGGCCTTGCTGACCGGGTCATTCTGGGAGCAGTGATACACTGCGGAAGGTGAAATGTTAGTGTTAGTATCTTAGGCTAGCTCATGTCCGTCCTGTTCGTGGGCACGTGCTCACAGCGGATCTGCCAGGGTGCTGCGGCAACAGGGATAATTGAAACTCTCCGAGGGTGGGGGCCGCGCTGCAGTGCGCCACGCTCACACCATCTTTATTAGACAAAATGGTTTCTGAGGCCTAGCTAAATTCAATACGTGTGGGCAATGTCTTCAGCAGGTGAGCCATCCACCACCTGGGCCCGGGTGGTAAGGAGGGGGCACCCGATGAGCCATGGCCCTCACCTGGGGTGGAGATGTAGGCCAGGGGGGGTCTTTTGGACCGCTCCTCCCCTACAGTTGCCCTGTGGTGTTATGGCGCCCCCTCAGGATTTTGGCTGCTTCTGTTTTTTTTTTTGTTTTTTTTTTTTTTTTTGCAGCAAGTCTGTTCCCCACAAATCACCGCACTGGGCACAGTTGTGCTTCAAGATTCTTCAAGGTGGGTCGGGTGTATGATTGCAGTGGTGGTGATGGTTCTATCATACCACTGTGCTTCCACTATTGAGATTTGCCTGATTTCTGTGCATGCCTGGTGCAGCCACTCATAAATCCCTTTACATTGCATATGTGAGAGCTGTGAACTGGCTCTTGGCAGAGGGAAATCGGGCTTGGGGGGGGGGGGGGGGGTTGCATTGGGGGCAAGGGTGTTTGGGAGAGTGTGGGGCACGGGCCGCCGCAAACGCAGGCAGCAGCATCACAAATTTGGGGAAAAGGTTGGCAGCGTTACAAACGCTACCAACACCGCCTGGGAGAAAGTTCATCTATTCTGGATTAATGGGTTTTCAGGATAGTGTGGTAAAGCCAGGTTATTGGGGCTTTTTTGAAGGAGAGGTAGTTTTCAGTGCTGCAGATGTCCCGACGGTTGGTGCTAGGATAGAGCAATGCCGAGCCTCCAAAATTACGTTTCAGAGTCAATTAAAGCTAGTGGATAATCTTTGGATATGCTTCATACACTACTCCTACACCCTGTGGTGACTTAAATCATAAGGATAGTATTTGACGTTATATATCACATCAATACT
The DNA here is from genome assembly GCF_040938575.1 of Ambystoma mexicanum. Lineage (NCBI taxonomy): Eukaryota > Metazoa > Chordata > Amphibia > Caudata > Ambystomatidae > Ambystoma > Ambystoma mexicanum. Next base: position 627,947,931 of record NC_090923.1, read on the forward strand.
CTTTAGACAGTTGCAGAAAGGAAAGGTTTAGGGAAGTAAAAAGGTTAGAACAATTTCTCAGCAATTGTGAGGACAACTGAATCCTCCAATGAAGTCTAGATAAGCCTTCCTCAGTAAACAAGCTACCACCTATGAGGCACAAACGGTATCAAAGTCAATCAATTTAGAAGAGTGCCTTTAGGGAGTCTGGACAGCCAAAGTCATTTGGTCACGGTCTATGATTTTGCACTTCTTGTACAAAAATCTTGCACAAAGCCGAGTTCAGAAAAATCATTTGAAGGGACCCAAGCTGTTAAGCCTGTGAGAAGGGAGTTCAATCAACTTGAAAAAGCTGAGCCAATGCAATCCCCAAGTGAGAAAAGCACAGCTAAAGGCAATAAAGGTGTAAGTACCCCAAGCCTAAACAGTACCTCTGGTTGGACAAAGTGGTCAATCTGGATTCCATCTTTCTACAGTGATGCATACCCTGGTTCCTGAGCCTCAGTCGCGGGGACAGGAGGGAGGACTTCTGGAATGCTCCTGCATCAGTACTTGGGAAGGTTGTCTGCAGCTACGGGCTCTTTTTGGTTCAGCAGCACTTCGCGGTTTCACTTCTTAGCAAATAGCACTGATGTGGAACAGCGGACGCCGATTGGGCTTTCCTTACTCATTCAGTTCTGCACTCAGGGGGACTCTGGATCTGGAGGTCCTGCTTCCGGAGGGTCCTTAATAGGCTCCTGGAGCTTTTAGCCAGATTCGTTCCGTGCAGACATTGCACTAGACCATGGAAACACAAGCCCTGGCATTGGGCTTCTGCAGCAACGGAGAGGCACAGCAAGTCTGGGATGGTGTGCAAGAGGAGTATGTGTCGGGGTTAGTTGGCCCCACTAAACCAAGGGGAGAAGTCGTTCCGGAGGAGCTTCTGTCGAGGTGAAAAAGGTCAGCACAGCAGCAGGGCTTCACCAGGCAATTCACAGGTCCAGGAGGTTGCAGCGAGCTTCGTTCAGTTTCTTTTTCTGGTGTTTCTCCCAGTGGTAGACTCTGCCTGTAGTCCCAAACCCCTCGCCTTTTATGCAGGTATCTCCCATTCATGCACAGCCAAGGCTGTCAATCACACAGCAGAGTGGCTGTCCTGAAAAGCCAGCCAGCCAGTTGGGACTAGTTTGATTTCGGCTTTCCTACAGACAAATGACCAGAGTTTTGGGACCTTCCCTCACATCCTGTCCTTACAGACAGACTTGAGCCAGGGGCGGGCTTCACAGCTGAAGGCTGCCAAAGGCAAGACATAGGGCTCAAGCCTCTCTCAATGCACAGAGTAAAGCCCAAGAAAGACCTCACAAACAGAAAATGGTGAAAAAAGAAGACTGGGGCCATTTTGACAAAATGGTCGCCCATGGGTGCTGTAGCGCAGCTGAGGGTTCAGCCTGCGGTAGAAAAGCGCAATGGTAGGAAAAGGTAAACCACTGCCACGTAAAGTAGTGAGGATAACAAAAAATGTTACATGAGATGGTAGGATAAGGTGTTACTAAGTAACCCCCAGCACTCCACATGACGGTTTGTTCTGTACCCACAGAGAAAAAGTAATTAAAGTCCATTTCATTTTACTCTTCTTGGGAACTTTAGTACACACAAGAAAAGGTATTTAAACCTTAAGAGTACCCCCAAAGGATTTCGCGTGTGTCACCATCCAAAAAGCAGAAGCTTATGGAGCTTGTCGGACTCCAAAAAACACAAAATCCAAATTGGGTAGAAACGCATAGGTGAGGAAAAGGTCTCTCACTCCAGGGTTAAAATTAAACGTCCCAAGTCCAGCAAAAGAGCTGGGAGTCTCTAAGTTGTGGTTAGATCTGTGTTCGGCTGGGGCCTCCCTCTGGAACAGCCTCCCTGCCACTCTAAAACTTGAGGAGAACCATCTCCGGTTCCGGAAGGACCGCATGACCTTCCTCTTTGCTTCTGCTTTCTCCCCACCCCCAACCCTCTCCCGTGCTGATCTGTTCTCTCTTGGCGCCGTGCAACTGGCCACCCTCTGTCCTCAGGGTCCAGGTACCTGCTTACCATGCCACCCTCCCGCACTGCCTCCGGGCCACCCCTTGCACTGGGGTCTGTATCTATACCCATACATTTCCCCCCTCCCTCCCCACACCCACCCACGCACCCCCACCCCCAATCCAAATTTTTCTTCCTGCACTTATCAGACCTACCCTGTCTGCTGCCTTAAACCCTGCACTTGCTGGCTGCACTACCACTGTTTGTTGTCTTTGTCGATCTGTTTCTCCTTTTCTCTGCACTCCCATCCCCCCCCTCCCCCTTTCCCATGCACTTGCGCGTTCTCAATGTCACTGGGCCTAGTAAGATTGTTGTTTTGTTCTCCACTGAAGCACTTGTGTACGAGCGCAATAGAAATAAAATATCAATAAGGGTGAAGGGAATTGGCACAAATAATTTCTCCCTAACCGGCCAGGAAGAGGGTAAAGGACAAGATTGTCAAAAGACAAGCGAAAACCCTCGTGGCATGGCCAAGTTTGACTGCGGTAAGGCTAAAATGAAATGCGCCAAAAAATGGCAAAACGGACTGCTGCCACCAGCTTGTCCCTTAGGCACATCTAGAGTACCCAGAAATCGTCTGATTGTTAGTCTAGGGCAAAACAAAGTGTACCCCATTGCACTGCATTGTAAGATGCATTGTACACTGATAGTTACCAAAAAAACAAACGTGGTAACAAAGTAACCAATCACAGGAAACAATGGTTCCCTTTACTGACTGCTTGAAGGGCATGGCAGTTTCTCCAGCATGGGGTCTGGCATGGATTCACATGCTCATGAATATTCCCCGTCGTCAGGCTGGGAATCCTCGGTAAAGAAAAATCAGTATCAGTTTCGTTTCTGATCTGTCTTTCGTAGTAGTAACCAATCACTGATCTCTGCGTCATACTGTCCACAGCCAATGACTGCCATCTCCCTAAGCCCCGCCTCTGGCAGCCATCTTCAGATTTTTACCGCACGTTCAAGTGTTGGGATCCTCGTGCTATTGCTCTCGAGCTTTAGTGCTTTTTTCGTGCTTTTTCTTAGGAAAATTGTCTCTTTTTCGGTCAAAAGAGCCTCAAGCTCCACCGTTTCTTTATCCGATCAACGGGGACCCGTGTCGGATTCTTCTACGCCCCTCAAGGGTGAAGATTTCGTCGAGCCACGCTTTTGGAGGACTCCAGAAGTTTCTCAGGCCCATCTCGATCATGGCCTAGGAGAAGGGAAGCTCGACGCCCGGAAAGCTGTTCAGGGTCTGCCCTGGATGTCAGCTTCAGAATGTCTTTAAGGAGGACGAACACTCCCTTTGCCTCTACTGCCTGCATGAGGACAAGACTCACGTGGAGAAGGACTGTGCGTTTTGCGCCAATATGTCGGAGCGGACCATGAAGGGCCGCCATCTGCGTCTCGCCAACTGGCTGGAAGGGAAGAGCCCGTCAGGCGAGAAGAAGTCCGAGCGGTCTTCTAAGACCTTTGAGGGCGCCCCGGCGACCGGGGTCCAACAGAAGGCCAAGCACCGCAAGTCTGCTGGCACCGGGAGCGCCGAACGGTCTGGCTCTACGGGCGCCAGGCAGGGCGCATTCCTCCCCGGTGCCATCAACCACGAGCCAACGCTCTGGCTCGGGTAAGAGGAAGGCCGAGCACCCGGCGAAGCTCCTGGAGAGACCCCGGTCGAGCTCCAAGGCCCCATCGGAGGGGGAGCGAGGCGGTGACCCTCCCCACAAGGAGAAGGCGGTGAGTGCACCTAAGGTGGTGAAAGCCTTATTCCACCCGGCCAAGGCCTCTATCGAGACAGTCGCGGTGGCCCTGGCTCAGCCTGTGGAGGCTACACCAGTGGTGACGACCTCGGGGCCCAGAGTCTCCCTGCCACCGCAGAGGGAGTCCTCTTTCATGCCCATCGACAGGACCCCCGTGAAACCTCCGGAGAAGAAAAAGGGGGGGCAGGAGGTCGTCGTGGATTCGGCCTCATCCTCTGAGGAGGAGCTGATCGAAGTCTTAAGCCACGGTGTTGGCGTGGAAGAAGACCAACCCGTCGGGAGGGACCCCGACGTAAAAGACGACGAGAACGTCGAGGGTGCCGACGGGGCTCCTGACCTCCCGTCGGACTCCCCTCAACCAGTGCCGCAAGACAACTCGGCAGCCATTTTGTTGGCTATACAGTCCTTATGCTCGGAGATGAGGACGAGATTGCCGTTACCACCAACGGAGGAACCTCTCCCGACTGGGGACCCGGAGCCGGGCCCTTCTGGGAGCCCTCCTCCCAAGAGAAGGATTCATCCTCCACCTCCTTTCCAACCATCGCGCCCTGCTCAGCCCTCCTCCCCGTCCACGACCCGTGGGGATGATACGGGGACTGACAAGGCCGCGACGGGCACAGACGACGAGGCTTACGACGAGGATCTCCCGTCACCTCCTCACGGGCTTCCCCGCCCGACGAGATTGGATCGTTTCATGCCATGATCGCCAGGGCATCCGAGCTTTTCCAGCTGCCCCGAAGAGAAGGAAGGTTTCCTTTATCAACGGCGCAAGACCAAGAGGAAGACGGTCCTCGCTGTGCCTCTACTGGACGATATCTGGGATGAGGGTCTCGCCCTCCTCAAGAACCCATCCACAACGCCTGTGAGAAGGGATCGATACAAGAAGTAGTACCGGGTCCCGGACGCGGCCCCCTTGTGCCTTTGGGCACAGCCGACCCCGGACTCAGTTGTTTCCGCGGCGGCCAGGAAGAAAGCGGGGGGTGGCCTCGGCCTCTACGTGTCAACCTCCCCGCTGGACAGCGAAGGAAAGAAATTGGACACGATGGGACGCAGAGTCAGCTCATCGGCAGCGACGACGATTAAGGCTGCCAATGCCTTGGCTATCGTAGCACGCTACGACAGGGAGTTGTGGTACAAAATCGTCCCCCTGCTGGACTTCTTACCAGACGACAAGAGGGCGGAGGCCCTAGAGATCTTGCAGGAAGGAGAAGTGGCGTCGGACCACGCCATTACGATAGCGACAGACATTGCTGACACTGGATTTCGCCAGTTGGGCAACGGCGTGTGCCTTAGACGGCGTGGATGGCTCAAGGCAACTGACTTCCGTCAGGACGTGCAGACCAGTCTCTTGGACATGCCGTTCGACGGGAGCAACCTGTTTGGGAAATCAGTGGACGATTCCCTACAAGCCATCAAGACTGACACGGAGAAGGCCCGGGCTCTTTGTGTTCTCCAGCAACGGCGGCCGCCCTTTCGGAGCGGCAGAGGCAAGCAGGGTGCCTCCAAAGGTTCCGGCGGTGGATTTTCCACCTATCGTCAAGCGGCCCGTTCGTCGTCACAGGAAGCCTACAGTGGACGAGGCAAGTCGGGCGGACCCTGCCGTCGTCGCCAAGGACAAGGCGGCAAAGCCTCGTCGAAGCAGGACTGAACCGGCTGTGGGGTCGGGCCCCCACCGAAGCACCCCGGTGGGAGGCCGGCTGGCGAGCTTCGTCAGCGAGTGGGAGTCCATCTCCATCGACTGTTGGGTGCTGGACGCCCTGGCCCAGGGTCACACGCTCGAGTTTCTAAAGAAGTGCCCGCGCATCCCCCCCGTGGCCAGGAAGGAACATCACGTCCCTCAACTTCTCTTGGAGGTAAAGGCGATGCTCAAGAAAGGCGCCATCAAGCTCGTCTAAAAGAAGCTTCGGGGCTCCGGAGTTTACTCAAGATACTTCCTCGTGAAGAAGAAGACGACGGGAGGATGGCGTCCCATCCTGGACCTATGACTGAACAAATTCATCAAGGCACAGAAGTTCCGGATGGTCACCCTCCAGCACGTCCTGGGTCAACTGGAGGAGGGCGATTTCCTGTCGTCGTTGGATTTGGAGGATGCCTACTTCCATATCCCCATCCTAAAGGGACACCAAAAGTTTCTCAGATTCGTGGTCCAAAGGCGGCACTACCAGTTCAGACCCCTTCCCTTCGGATTGAGGTCGGCACCCAGGGTGTTCACCAAGTGCCTCGCACCGGTGGCGGCGCGGCTGCACCTGGAGGGGATCCACGTCTACCCCTAACTGGACGACTGGCTCATCCGAGCAAAGACAAAGGATCTCGCCGTGGAGCACACAGCTAGGACCGTTCCACTACTCATGGACCTGGGATTCTCCATAAACTACGCCAAGTCCCACCTGGTGCCCGCTCAAGACGCACTGTTTCTGGGAGCGAAGCTCGACACAGTGGCGCTTCTGGCCTCTCCGTCGGAAGAAAGGACGAGGGCCATCTTGGGCAAGGTGCAGCGGATGCTGGTTGCGGACGCGGCCAGGGTGAGGTCCATCAAGTCCCTCCTCGGAATGATGTCTTCTTGCATTTACCTCATCCGCCTGTGCAGGCTTCGCATGCGCCTGTTACAGGAGTTCCTGGACGCTCGCTGGATCCAGACGGGCAGCTTCGAGGACAGGATCACACTCGACGAGAGCTTCTGACGAGCGATCCGGTGGTGGGGCACCCGCGCGCATCTGACGGCAGGCATGGACTTCCAGACCCCGGGCCACCAGAAGACGGTGACCATGGATGCCTCCCTGGAAGGGTGGGGAGCGCACACCGAAAATCTGCACGCGAGGGGCCTTTGGCTGCCGACGGAGAAGTCCCTCCATATCAACATCCTGGAACTCCGTGCAGTGTTTTGGGCCCTCAGGTCCTTTCTTCCGTCCCTCAAGGGCAAAGTGGTGAGGATCTTCACCGACAACACCACCACCATGTTCTACATCAGGAAGCAGGGCGGTACCAGATCCCCCCCCAGCCCTGTCCAAGGAGGCTCAGGATCTGTGGCATTGGGCCGTCGCCCAAGGGATGTTTCTGGTGCCGTTTCATCTGGCAGGGATAAAAACCATCGCCGACTCGCTCAGCAGAGAGCTGCGCTCGTGCCACGAGTGGGAACTACAACGGGATCTAGTGGACCGCCTCTTCCGACGGTGGAGCACACCCCAGATCGATCTGTTCGCGACGGCAACGAACTCCAAGTGCCAGAGGTTCGCCAGCAGGTTTCCCCAGCCGAGGAGCATGGGCGATGCTTTCTCGTTCCCCTGGGAGGGCCTGTTCCTATATGCGTTCCCTCCATTGCCGCTGCTGATCCGGCTCATCAACCAGCTCAAGAGGTCACGTTGCAGGATGATCCTCGTCGCACCTGCGTGGCCGAGGCAGATATGGTTCCCGGACCTTCTGGACTTGTCAGCGTCCCTGTCAATCAAGCTGCCAGTGGACGCGGATCTTCTCTCCAGGGAAGGAGGCGCCATCCTCCATCACGACCCGAAGTCGCTGAACTTGCAGGCCTGGCTCCTGCAGCGTTAGAGTTTGGAGGTTACGACAAACCGGCCGACTGCAGAGAGGTTCTTGCAAAGGCCAGGGCGTCCTCAACTCTTAAATGCTACGGACACAATGGAAGAGGTTCTCTGTCTGGTGCCACGCACAGAAGATTAACCCTCTACGGATTACGGCTCCTCAAGTACTGCCGTACCTGCTGGCGAAGGCTGGACGGGCGCACGCTTCCATCAAGATTCATCTTGCTGCGATCTCCCGATACACCAGAACCACGGGACGGACGTCTTTGTGGTCTCATCGTTTGGTGAAAGAATTCATGAAGGGACTGTTCAGATCGTTCCCGCCGGTGAAGGCCCCGGCGTGGGAGCTCAACGTGGTGCTGACCAAGCTTATGGGACCTCCGTTCGAGCCTCTGCACTCGGCTCTGTTGAAGTTCTTGTCGTGGAAAACAGCGTTTCTTGTGGCCATCACCTCTGCACGACGGGTGGGAGAGATCCAGGTCCTTTCCTGCAAGCCCCCGTACTTGACTTTTCACGACACGAGGGTAGTGCTCAGGACGCAACCCTCCTTCATGCCCAAGGTGCCGTCGGACTTCCACCTCAACGAACCCTTGGTGTTGCCTGTTTTCTTCCCGTCGCCTTCATCGCCAGCTGAAAGGACTTTGCACTCCTTGGATGTGTCTAGAGCGCTGAAGTTCTACGTGGACCGCACGAAGAGCTTTCGGAAGACGTCACAACTTTTTGTGAACTTTGGACCTGTCAATCAGGGGAAGGCTCTCTCGAAGGCTTCCATTTCCAGATTGCTCTCCGGCTGTATCATGTACTGTCATCGGTTGGCAAACTGACCGCTGCCTGGCCGTCCGAGAGCCCATTCCACCAGAGCGATCGCAGCTACCACGGCGTTCCTATCTGGTGTGCCCTTGCTGGACATCTGCAGGGCTGCTACGTGGAGGTCGACGCACACCTTCATGAAATTCTACTGTGTCGATCGGGATTCCAGGGAGGAGTCCAGGGTCGGCCAAGCATTGCTGCGCAACCTGTTCGCCTAAGGTGAGCCTGGTGAGGAGGTAAGAATTGCTTAATGTTGAGTTTTGGATGTAATGCTTAATGTTGAGCCTTTGCCACCTCCCGTGGTTGTGCATGTGTGTACTGCTATGTATTCTTTTATTCATGAGCATGTGAATCCATGCCAGACCTCATGCTGGAGAAGGAACAAGTTACTTACCTGTAACTGTTGTTCTCCAGCATGGGTCTGGCATGGATTCACATGCGAACCCTCCCGCCTACCCCTCTGCGGCTCTTCACTTGGTCATACTGCCACTTCACGTGCTATCAAATCTGAAGATGGTTGCCAGAGGCGGGGCTTAGGGAGATGGCAGTCATTGGCTGTGGTCAGTATGATGCAGAAATCAGTGATTGGTTACTACTACGAAAGACAGATCAGAAACGAAACTGATACTGATTTTTCTTTACCGAGGTATCCTGCCCAGCTGTAAGATGTTCATGTTAAAGGATATTTATACTGCGCACTATCACCACCGGAGTGGTCCCCTGGCACTCTGGCGGCTCTGAAAAGGGTAGGAGGGGGGGGTGAGTTAGTGGGAATAAGCTGGAAAAGTGCAAGAGAGCAGTGATGTGCTGTTGGCGGCCTAAGCCTGGTGGGGCCATTGGCTGGGCTTGGGGTGCTTTCCGTTTGGTAGCCGTCATGTACTGTTGTGCGATTCTGTGTATTTTGTTGCATTGTAGTGAAGTTTGTGCCGTTTGTTGTGCGATAGAGTTGTGGTTGTTTATAGTTTGAGAGGTGTATGCAGAGGGATAAGATTGTTAGTGAGTTGGTTATTGATTCATGATTGTACGCTTGGTACAGGCTCGGCAGGTGAATCGTATGTCAATCATTGAAACACATTTCTATCTCGGTGTGGTGCAGACTAAACTTAAGAATTCCATCTACGTGCGGCATATGCTAACAATCACATTTAATCCAGATGAGACGCAGTCTAAACTTAAGAATTCTATCCAAGAGTGGCATGTGCTAGCAATCGCATTTCCACCTAGATGTGGTGCAGGCCAAACTTAAAGATTCCGTCTAAGTGCGGTACATGCTGGCATTCACAATCTTGTCTAGATGCGACGCAGGCTAATCTTTGTGGTTCTCTCTAGGTACGGTACTAGTTGACATTGTAATGCAGGCAATATTGCTGTCCATCCATGGATAGGTTTAGGCTTGTAGTCACATGTCTCTAAGAATGCATGGTTAAGTCTAGGTTATGGAAAGGTGAGTTATAGTGGCAGGAGCTTTCTGGAGTAGAGTAATTGCTCTACACCCCACCCATGCCACACTCGTTTTTGTCAGTGTCTCTTGCCTCCTGGCTTCATTGGCTTCCCCTGCAGACACTTTCTTTCGCCGCATCTGTTGGAATCTCCCTTTGCCTTGGGGCCCTTGGGCAGCCCCCTGCCCGGCAGCCCCGGCGGTTTCCCTGGTGCCAAGCTGGAAAATGGCCCAGGGAGCAATGTGCAGAGGGTTAGCTCCACGCTAACATACACAGAGGAATTGGTCTATGAGGGCCGGGGAAACAGTGGACGTGTTGTAAGTAGGCCTGGCGACCACCTTCTGCATGCTGTTCTGGAAGACCCCCATCTTGGAGGTGATCTCTGAAATCTTGCTAAGAAGCTTGAACCCTTGGGGGGGTGGGAACATCCACTTGAGTCCTGCGAAGAGCCTTCAAAGTACCTTCTGAGTGCCCTCTGACATAGTTTGTGATACTGTGCTGCAGAAATTGCCGTTCTGGCTGTTCTTTGGGGGATCCACAGCTTATGCTGCAGGGGTAATTTCTGCCAAAGTTTGTGTTTCCAGTCAGTAGCTAGGGGATCGAGATGGGCAAAGTCCAACCGTGACAGTTGTGTTCCACCCCCACCCCCCCCTCCCCACCCCCGTTCTCCTGTCAAAACAGCTTTCCTGCATCGAGTCCTGTGTTCAGGGGCACTGCATAGAGTTCTTCTGCATTCTCCATCCTGATGACCTTGCACCAGCATTTGTTGCTGACTGGTGAAGTGTTTGAGCCTGCATCCCCTGGGTATCATGGACAGGAGCTGGCTGCAGAACAGGAAAAGCGACCTGGACGCTCTTTTGAAGGTTCCATGTCTTAAAATCGCGGCAAAAATGGCCGTAAATACAAATTATTGCGGCAAAAATGCTGTGGTTTTGCCACCACAATCATGTAAAGGATGCAGGGGGCACCCCGGACCCATTATACCATTTAAGGGGAGCGGGGGACACCCCTGCAAGCCCTGCTCCCCTTAAATGGTATAATAGGGTACACCTTACCAGATCAAACCACGGCATTTTTTCTGCAATTTTATTACCTGATGCCCTTCTGACGACCTGCAAAGTCCAAAGAAGAATCCGATCATGGGGTGAGGTGGAACAGTGCTTAACTGAAACCCCATTTCGAATGGATTGTGTCCTCCCACGTATTCCTCATATTTGACACTTGTTGTTCAGCTTCAGCTGCTTCGGAATGAATTTTTTGGCAGAGGGCGGTGTGCGTCGATGGAATCTAGTCGATGTCGCTCGAAGCCCTCCTTCGAGGGTGATGCCGAAGGCTTATATAGCGCACGCAGCGCCATTTGGCCTCAGTTCTGTTTCTTTGCGGCAGTGATTGCTTTGAGTGAAATTCAGCGTGCCTCATCTTGTGATGTCTTGTTATAAAATTGTGATAAATAGGTCTTCGACAGTCGACGCCGAAGTCTGGTTACAAGAAATGCTGGGATTGCGGGTCAAAATGTCACTCCCTGACCCGCATCGGATCTGTTTGTAGTGCGTCACAATACCTCTGACTGTTCCAAATTCCAATCCATGACATGAAAAGCCTTGAGGGGACAGAAGGGGAAACTAGAGGTAGGAAAAATCCCTAAAAAGAATCACGTACCCGACCCCCTAGGCCTTTGATGTATTTTAATTTTATTATATTTATTACATTTGTTAAACGCCCAGACCCTTGGATATCACAGCGTTGTTAGACATATTATGGTAAAACGAGCAGTAGTACAATTACAGAATACTAAAGCAGGTGACCTACAATAATTAAGATTCTGGTGTTTGTCTGCCCTAGGGGCCTCTGTCAGGACCTGTAGTGGGTGAGGTTTTATAGGCTATGTGGGATAGTTAGTATTTATTAAAGAGCCAGGTTTTTAGTGATTATTTTTTAAACATTGGAAGGAGTCTTCAGTTTTTTTTAACTGGAAGCTCATTCCATAGTTTCAGGGCCATAACGAAGAAACTGCTGCCTCCTGCTGTGGAACTTTTGAATCGGACAGCAAGGGGGGATTTATTTTTTTTTTAGATCGGAGCATTCTCCTGGATTCTTTTTTGCTGATCGATTTTTATTTAAGTAAATGGGGGCATTATTGCTAAGGCATTTGTAGGTGATGCACAGTACTTTAAACCTGATTCTTGCTTTGATGGGTAGCCAGTGTGTCTCTCCTAATGTTGGAGATATGGTCAAACTTTGATTCCTAAAGCTGCTCGTAGCGCTTTGTTTTGCATTAATTGTTTTTCCCTAAGTTGGCATTAGAGGTCCCTATTAGGAGTACGTTACAGTAGTCCAACTTGGATAGAATTAACGCTCTTGCTAATGTGATGCAGTTGGTCGGCGTGAGGTACTGGCGACTTAATGCAATCAATTTGGAGGCGTAGGAAGTGGACGCCGATACAGCGCTCATTTGTCTGGGCATAGTAAGATTGGCATCTAAGTTTTTACCTGTTTCAATACAGGGATTAGGGTGCCGTCGATATTGATAGCTCAGTAGTCCGAGTGGAGTGTGCTGATTTTGTTTTGGGAGCCAACTATGAGAATGTTTTCTCATCGTTGAGGCAGAGGCTGTTAAGCGCTATCCAGTTTTGGATTATAGCGCAAGTCTTGTTGATGGTCATGGTATCTTGGTTGTGATCACCTGAAATCGGTATGAGGATCTGGGTGTCATCTGCAAAATTAGTGTAGATGACACCCATCGTGTCCATTGCCGAGAAGAGCTTTGTGTATGCATTATATAGAGTGGGCGCGAGGCGGGACCCTTGGGGTACCTCAATGGGGACTCGTATTGAGTCGGCCGCCTCTTTACCAATGCTTACTCTAGACGTGCGTTCTGCTAGAAAGGATTTCACCCACAGGGTGATATCGTTAGGAAAACAAATAGTTGGCTAGCGTGGTGCAAAGTTTGTCATGGGCGACCAAGTCAAAAGCTGCGGAAAGATCTAATATTAGAAGTATGCAGAGTCTTCCTGTGTCCCTGATAGTGTATCTGGATTTTCAGATCCAGGAGAGCGGTTTTTGTACTATGGTTCGGCATGAAGCCGGATTGTCTATCTCCGAGGAGTTGATTGTGTTCAAGATGAGTTTGAATTTGATTGTAGGCTATTTTGTCAATCTTGAGCAGAAACGATACTGTAGTTATTGGGCGAAAGTTGGTTGGTACTTTTGCATCAAGAGATTTCTTTAGTAGAGGGGTCACCCATGCTTCTTTTATGCTTGCCGGGACTTTTGGTATGAAAAGGGGCATTTACAAAATTTGGAATGATGGGGGTGAGGTGAGGGGCGCAGAGTTTAACTAGGTGGGCAGGAAAGTTATCTCCTTTGCAATTTGAGGCTTTCAGTTTGGAAATAGTCTGCCACTATATCTTGAGTCACTGGGGTAAATTGGAAGCTTAGGTTCGCATTTTCCTTAGTGTTATTGAGATTGGTATTTCGGTGCATTTGTTTTCAGCTAGGACTTCTTTTATGTGGATTTTATTTTGGAGAAGCTCAATTTTGGAGGCTACCGCGTTTTGTATGGTCGTCCACCATTCCTTGCTAGAGTTGATAGATGTAGTGGCTGGGATTGGATTTTCCAGTTCTTTGAGAATGGAGAAGAGTAATTTGGAGTTGGAGGTTGCGTTACAAATACGCATATTGTAAGCCTTAGCCTTATGGGTGATGATTGCAGTTTTGTAAATTTTATTAGCAGCACTGGAGGTAGTGGCAGTAGTGGGATTTTTTTATTGATATGTTCTAGCGCTCTTTTTGTTAGTCTCAGCGAGATTAATTCCTCATTAAACCAGAAGCTCTTTTGTTTGTCAACACGGCATGGTTTGGTTGTTAAAGGTCAATAGTGGTGGTAAGGCACTTATGGTAGGTCTCAGGAGACCAGGGTTGTTGCTAGTAATCGTTTTGTATGATAGTGCCTCAGATATAATGGGGGCTAGGTTTTCAATACTATGCTTACGGGCATTTCTCGATTCTTTAGGATCTGTTGGCCTAATCAAGGGCAGGGCTTATCGCCTTTCTGGTAAAGGAGAAATTGCTGCTATAGTGGTCAGTTCAATCCAAGGGTCAATAGACTCAATAGATCTATTAGAGTTCAGTGTGATATCCAATCCAAAGTTCATCCTTTGGTATGGGTAGGTACATTGACTAATTGTATAAAGTTCATATTTGAGAGTGCCGTATATAGGGCTTCTGCTTTAGAATCTTGCTTGTCATTGAACCCTATGTTGATGTCGCCTAGAATTATACATTTGGTGTTAGGTTTGATATGGGGGTGGCTAGCATCAAAGGTACATCTAGGTCCGGATAGGTGATCTATAGATGACCAAAAAATTGAATGTGGTAATCTGATTGGTAGCAAGTTTGGCTAGGAGTTTGTAGCCTACTTTTCTTTGATTGGGCAGGATCTAATTTGCAGGTTGGATTTGGCTATTATGGCCACACCACCTCCCTGTGCACTAGTTCTGTCAGACCTGATAATGTTGTATTCTGGTGGGATGGCCAGAGCTAGTAGGGGGTTCAGAGGCTTGATGCAACCATGTCTCTAACCACTAGTATGTTAAGTTGTTGGTCGATAAGGTCATGGATTTCAATGGCGTGCACTCCTAATCGGGCATTAACAAGGGCACCTTTAATGTTATAAAATGGCTCTGTAGGAGGCTCTGCTGTGCGGATTTGGGACTGATCAGCAATGGCATTAGTGGGATGTTCAGCTAAAGCTCCAGTGGGTGTCTTATGTTTGTTGATAGGCCGACGTTTGGGCTTAGGTTGTACAGGCATAGCACAAGATGCATTGTAGTTGGTGAGGGGTAAGTAGGTGCGTGCTCTTAGGCCATATTGCCTGATGTTACCTTGAATCAGGTAGGTATTTGCATTGAATGAGTTAATAGGGGCGTAGGCCGGATCTATCAAGGGTGAGAGTTCTGCAGTCAGTAAGTTCTTTGAACATTTAGTAAAGCTTGAGGTATTGTGATGGTTCTTCATAGGCAGAAATGTGGGACACAGGATGGGGTGATGCCGGTAACGCACTATTCTGGCGATGCCATTTCCAAGAGTGATATAGGAACTACCCGAGCAGGGTAGGCAGTCTTGTACAATACAGAATGGAAACGCGCCAATGAGTAGCAAACCGAGCATGGCTAAGTCTTTGGGGATCTACTATAGGTCATGTGAGATGGCGAACAACTGTGACAACTGCAGATTAGGCTAGATATGCAGCACGCTAGGGCAAGTCCAAGTACAGAACACAAGGTTTACAAGTTGGGCTAGGTGAACGGAGCACTGGGGCACATCACAAAGCAGAAAACACAATGGCTACAGAGTAGGCTAGGTGAGCGGGGCACATGGGTGAAGGTTGGGGCCTTGCAGACTCAGTTGCAGTGCCGGGTGCCCGTTAAGAGAATGCCAAGGGAAGCAAACCAGTCTCATGGTGGGGCTGGTAGGAAAGTAGAGTTAGTCTTCAGTGCTGTGCTTTAATGAACGAGCTGTAGATACGTTGACACTGGGGTGGAAGAGGGTGGCATATGAGTATCGGGGATCTAGCGATCATATCCCAGGTGGCCTTGAGAAACAGCTATGGTATAGATCATAACGACAATGATCTGGCGATAGGGGTAGACTAAGTAGGGGGGGGCGGCAATGCACTTTTTGGTAGCGGTACTTGTATGGCTCAAAGTGGTGCAGTGCTTAACTTTGGAATGGCAAATGCGTGCAGAGCGGGGGGGGGGGCCATAGCGAACACGAGAAAACGGGGCCTTCTGCTGTGGGCCATACGCGGCTGGGCCGGCATCCGCCTCCCGGAGCAGGGGATAGGCTTATAAGCCTATGAAGCTCCTCGTTGCTAGGCAACCAAAGTAAACACCCGTCTCGTGGACTGCGGGAACCATTTCATTCGGTTGTTGGGGCCTAGGGTCAGGTCTCCACACAGCAATGGCGGTCTGCCTCATCTGCAGACTACCTCACAAGTCGAATAGTAGGCTCGAAAGGAGTGATCGTGGTAATGGAGATTATCAACTGTGTTCACTGTTGCGCGTATCAGCAGGGAACGCTCTGTGCTTCCCTGCGTCTGGAATGCTGTTGGTCAAGTCGCAAGTAGTTCGATCGTAGCTGGAGGGGGCTGGGG
The DNA here is from genome assembly GCF_040938575.1 of Ambystoma mexicanum. Lineage (NCBI taxonomy): Eukaryota > Metazoa > Chordata > Amphibia > Caudata > Ambystomatidae > Ambystoma > Ambystoma mexicanum. The sequence continues at coordinate 627,963,628 of NC_090923.1, forward strand.
GTTGGCAACGAAGGGCAGGGCTCCTGCCCTGGTGGAGGACTGGGGCTCTGAGGAGCAAACGGGGCCTTCTGTTGTCGGCCTTACACGGCTGGGCCGGCTTCCGCCTGCCAGCGTAGGGGATGGGCTTATAAGCCTATGATGCTCCTTGTTCCCTGGCTAGACCGACGAGTCGAGAGGTGCCCTACATGAAATCCACCCCGGCTGAATGGGAAGCCTTCAAAGTGTAAATGTTAAAGATTTTAGAAAAAACAAAGCCATGCTCCTACAGAGCCTTTGAAAGAAGCCGGCCTCGATCTGAAAAATGGAAGGATCACACGAGACATAAGGAGAGGTCGTCGTCAACACCTTTGGCGCCGGCGGTGCCTTTGACGCCAACATAGACGCTGAAGCCTTTGATACCAGCTGCGCCACACTTCATACGAAAAAATAAGTTTGGAAGAGTCCCTAAAGCAATTGGTGGATTGGGACATTCAGAAAAAAATAAGGAAAGCCAATAGTATCCACTATGCTAGAGCAAATTTGTAATGATTTTAAATATTTCCAGCTGAAAGTGTATCCAAAAACAGATATCACAATTATTTTAAGCTTCTAGGTGCTAAAACAGTCCTTGTTGTAAAACAAATTTAATGGAACATTTTAAATTGCAAAACAATTTTATATAGAGCATTATAAATTGAAAAGAACATTGTTAAAAAGGAGAAGCAAGATCAAAAAACGACAAACGCGTATTGAATAAAAATTTCAAAAATGAAGAAAAAACTCCATAGTACAGTGTTCAGATCTTTAAACTAAATAAGAAATCAAACAACATTAAGAGAAGACAAATGACAAGCAATGAATGAGTCGCAGTTGGATGATAACTTGGAAAACACAAAAGATGAAAAATGAAAGAATGGAAAGAACTGCGGCCTCAGTTAGTATTCAAACTTCTGCAGTACCAAACATTTTTTTTTTTGTGGTTTTCTTAACAAACTCAGATATTTATCTATGCAGGCCTGCTGACGTGCTACTGTCATGAAAGAGTCCAAGAGCAGAAATGGGCTCCAAAAAGGATTCGGTTCAGATAGGACTGTAAAATGTTTTTGTTGAAATAACATCCATATCACATTTTGGCGGAAGTGCCCCCTGCTGGGCAAGATATTCTGATCGAAGCCTTCATCAGGGCGAAAAAAAGGAGGCAGACACACAAATGATTTTTAGGAATGTTTTCAGAAACTAATGGGATGGAAGGAATCTCATAATAGGGTTGCAATTGTAAAAAGCAAGTGAGAACAGGGTCCTTACCCTAATCATTGGCAAGGGCTAGGGTCACCCACTAATTCAAGGAGCGCACCACAGACTTGATAGCAGGCAGGTTCAAATCTCATTGCATGCGTGATGGTTCTGAAATAATTAATAAATCAAAACCAAGAGTGGGTCTAATGTCGAAACCAAAATCTGCAAAATTCCAAATTTTAAAACTATTTCGCCGGTTCATTATGTTAACCAACATTATTACTAGAACCCCTAATGAAAAATTGCTTGTTTCAGGGTACCTTTGTTGGAAGGAACACACAAAACTCAAAAATCCTGCGGTACCTTGGTAATTGGAATCCTCGGGGAAATGTGAGGTGGGGTGTGCAGTTTGTAACAGCTGGGCGTGCTGAAATGGAGGTCCCGCCTTGCAGTTTCCTCAAAGTCGAACTTGTTTCTACTAACATATTTCCTAATCTGAGGAAAGGAACTCACTGTAAGATCAGGAAGTAACCAGTGATTCACAGTGCACATGGCACTCTAGTGCAAACTTTCTTTTTTTGTTCAATGTGCGCCATAGATTGGCGAACAAACATGTACCTGGCTTGGTAGCTCGTATCAGAGTTTTTTTGTTCTGTGCGTGGCGTCCTCGCTATGCAGTATGATCCCTTGGGCATTGCAGGGCAGACCGTCTCTACGGGAGCTGAGTCACGGTGTGCTGAAAGGCTGACGCTCCTGCAAAAAGGTGTGTCTAGCAGGCACGCCTCCGACTGGCAAGAGGGCCTGGGGCCCGAGGCGCTGCCGCTCAGATTAGTGTGCGGCCTTGTAGGTCACTGCAAGAAGGCAGTGTCCTACCAAAAAGAAATGCGCGAGTGATAGGCCACATGAGTCACACTGCAGTGCTCCCAGACTAAGACGGAGCATTATGTTCACTGCCACAGTCTTCCACGGCTGCGTAAGTAGGAGAGGGATATGATTGGAGCTCCAAATCTAGAGCGGAGCATTTATTTGGTGCTACGTATATGTGCTCATAAAGGAGAGCGACAAAATGGATGTGAACGCGCCCTAATTGGTCGATGGGCGTGTCTGAAGAAAGTATTGAAATAATGATAAAAATTATGTGAAAAATGAATATTTACAGGGGGCGAAGTCTGTATTATCAACCTCACATACAGGGTACTGTAGCCCTGAATATCTCTAGTTGGTGTTGCTCTGCATGGGGAAGTAAAACTTGAGCCATTAGGAAAGGCAGGCCCCTGGGCAACTGACGTGTTGTTGCTCCTATTGTTTATTGGTTTCTGTGGGTGATACATTGTGATGTGTGCTTAGGCGAAGTCATCTCACAGCGGAAAAAAGACAGAATGAAGATCGTAAAGGTATGCAAATACTGATTGTTGTGAATACCATAGTAACAGGGTTTAGGAGTAACGGCAGTGATGTCTGAGAGCAGTGAAAAAAACAAAGTTGCGACTTTGTGCAGAGGAGAGGCACAGTGGCTCATGTTGATCATATTAAAGGCAGACATTCTTCATTCAGACCATGAGTGTGAGTAGAGAGTCTGTGGATCCATCTAGATTCCTTTTGCTGAAGACAATGTGGTATATTTGAGGATTCCTTGACCACATCTAGAATCCACCATTTGATGTCGTTGGGAGTGTGGTGTTTTCCGTGAAATGATTCACTAGGGGTGCCGATGTATTTTTGCACCTTATCCGAGAACACTGCTCTTAGATTGTAATGTTGACGGGCCGACTCGTCTGACCTACATATCATAGCCCGCACGGGCATTCGATACAGTAGATGACTTGTTTGGTTTTGCAATTTGTCAAAGTTCAGACGCCAGATCCTTGTCCCAATATTGAATTCTTTCATTTTAGAGGTAAACTGACAGACTGAACATGCACCGCAAGGGACGTGTCCTACGGTCGTCCTAAGGTCCCAGAGACCTGTTCTTGGTGCTGGCTTCTTAAATTTAGAATGTACGCGAGTGTCTCGTATGTTCTTGGCTCTTTTGAAAGCAAATCTTGGTACTGGCGAATCTGGCAAGCTTAGTTTAACAATTGGCCAATATTTGCAGATTCGTTTTTTTATTTGAAAAGTGTGGGGTCCATGTGTAATGACAGGTCATTTTATTGTGTTCCAGATTGTGTTTAGGAAAAATGTGTTCGGTCACTAAATCTTGCTCTTTTCTTAGCTCCAGAGATAAGTTTCTCCGGATAGCCTCTTTCCGTAATACTGTTGGCAAGGTCATCCCATTGTTGATGAAAGTCGGAGACTGGTACAATTTTGATGCAGAGAAATTGTCCATATGGCAGACTTTCTCTTAGATGTTGTGGATGGTTACTTGAGAAATGTAGTAGTGTTTCTTGCTGTTTTGCGATAGAGGCAGCATTTCAAGATGCCGTTGTGTTTAATCTTTAGATCTAAAAAGGCAATTTCTTTATTGCTTTGTTCCATCGTGAACTGAATGTTGCTGTCAATGTTAAGCCAGATCAAAAGAAGGTTGATTAGTTTCAGAGCCACTCCATATGAAGACAATATACTCTATTTATCGTCTCCAATTAGAGATACAGTTCTAGTATGGATTGTTCTCAGACAATATTTTTGGATTCAAAGGCGGACATATAGGGAATCGCAAGACTCGGTGCAAATGTTGCACCCATTGCGGTTCCCTTAATCTGTAGATATAATTGGCCGTTGAACTCAAAAAAAATTCTTGCATAGGGCCAGTGTCATTAACTCCAAGATGAAGTTGTGAGGTACTCTTATCTTGTTGGTCCTGATGGGTGAGTGCAGTCGATAGCCTGGTGTTGGAGGATACTTGTGTACAATGATTTTATATCCATTGTCACAAGTTTTTGAGTATGAGGGTCGAAAGGTAAATTTTCAAATATTTGTATAGTATGTGTAGTGTCCCGTAAGTAGGTTTCTGTTTTGACACTGGGAGGTTTCAGAAATATGTCAATAAATTTGCACACTGGTTCCAAAATGGAGCTGCAACCCGAGACAATGGGTCATTTTTCAAGATTTTTGTGAATTTTAGGTAATGCGTACAGTGATGGTGTAGGACTTTGGCTAGTAGTCAAAAATGTTTGTTCCTTGTCACTGATCCATTGTCGTTGATGAGTATGTTGTGCCGCACTCTCCATTTCAGATTTTATTTCACTGGCGGGATCTTTTGAGTTTTTTTAAGGATACATTTTTCAAATGTGATAATTTCTTTTGGGACTTCATTGTCTTGGGGTCTGAAAGTGGGTGGGATATGCAGACCAGAATCTCTGTCTGGGGTCTGCTGGGATGTCCTCAAAGAACACAAACGATGGATTTCCATTCCAGTTGCAAACCAGTAAGTCATTTGTGAAGGCACAAATGATAAACCCTTAATTAAGACTCAAATTTGTGGGGGTGTCTGGTCCACCTTGGCTAAATAGAAAATTGAGATTTCTTTAGCATTCATGCTCATCGCTTCTGACGTCTCCTCCCACGTGACTGGCGTTGTGGGGCGACGTATTGCGGGAACCATGGTTGCCCCCAGTATGGTGCTCCTTGCCCCCCTCTGCCTAAAAAAGGGGGTGGTGGTGGGGTTGGAAAATTGGCGAACTGTTGTTGTTGTTGGTTGTACCTCAACTGGTCATCTGAGCTACTGCTGCTTGAGTTGGAAAAAGATAGCCATCGGCCGTCGCCCTTTGTTTTGTGGTTGTGATGCTGTTTGTTTTTTTAGCAGCTTCTGCAAATTCGGCTGTAGTGTAAGGGAAAATCTTTTCCAATTTAAAATCCTGGATGTCTTTGTTCAATTTGTCTTTTTCGCAATGGTTGATTTGAAATCATCAAATATTGTGTTTCTCTGTTTTTCTTTGGCAATGGCCTGATTTTCAAGAAACTGTTTTTCTTCTACATTCAATTATTTTTGAATCTCCGTACTTAAACGTTGAGCTGTTGTGATAGACAGTACCATAAGGTCCCGACTGCATTTGATTGCGATATGACTAAAAGTGGTAGTGTATTCCCTGTCTGTAAAGAAAAAGACAGGGCTCATTCCTGACAATTAAGCCTGTCGGAATGATGTCTGCTTGTACGTATTCACATAGAAAGTGGCCGTGTAGTTCACTGCAAAAATTCTTCTTTTTAAGTTTGAGCAGGTCCTCACTAAACGTTGTTTGAACTACCCCCGGGTTTGACCCACTGGGGTTGAAAATGGAGGGCCCTTTTATAATGTCTGCTGTTTGTTCAATGAGTAGCTGAAAGTTTGACTTTCTGCCATAGCCAGGTTGGAGAAAGGAACCCAAAAACCCTCAAGTTCTATGCCACGCTTGCCAGCTTTCCCATCGGTGCCAAGTGCCCCCTCCAAAATCAGCGCTGATAAAGAACATATCGACGACTTCGTCAAAGTCTGTTAGTACAAAACCTGACACAATATATGCTCCACTCCTGAAGAAAGTTCTTCAAATCTCTTCCATTTTTGAAGAGGAGCGTTTAGGGTGATGAAGCCCCATTTGGCTTGTAGTACGATACATCCAGTGTACCAGAGCTTTATCTCTGAAGAATCCAGAATGCAGGACCTGTATGAGAACTTGAAAACAGCAAGTGGGGTAGATACCACACCAGAACTTTGGAAACCAGAGGCTGGGGAACATGCAGACTCTTCTTATAGACGGCTTATGTCGAAAGTGGTTGAATACTTGGGTTGGAGTAGGCTCCATTGCCCTATGACCAAGACGGTCTCGGACATTCTGGACAAGGGTCCACAAACTGATCCTATTTTGACTTTTCATGTGGCACTGCAAAAAAGGGGAGGAGGTGGTCTGATCGCACTACCTCACCATTCCCACAGTGAATAGATCATGTGTAAGCCAAGTGGGAGAGAACCACACCCCCACAGCATATTTCCTTATGATATAACATAGATATTCACCTGCATAATATAGCCCACAGCTCCGCTGATGGACACCATTTTGTGTTCAAGCAGACTCCATCTTTTATTGGGCCCAAAAATAATCCCTCTGCAGAACTCGGCTTTCATCTCCAGTGCCTCACACAGAGCCCAAGGCACTGCCACCTTCCCAGCTCTGCGAGCCTTGTTCTCACAGAAGTCCTATAATGTATTGTTGCAATTGCTTAGCATCACTTCCCCAGATTGTGCTTTCTACCGAGCGTGAGACCAAAGCAGGCCACTGCACCAATGCCCATCTATCTCCACTGTTCATGCCCGTTACACCCACACCCCGCCAGAGCCCCCTAGTCCCTGGCTCTCCACTCTTCTTTTATGTCGATACCCCTGACCCTCTTTTTATTGACCATTCCAGAAAACCCACCATTGATTTAATCCTGCATGATAGTATATTCTCACCCAGTCAAAACGGGTCTGGTAGTGTTGAGGCATCGGGGCACATAAATGGTAGATCAAACCACATGGCCCTGGTATAGAGGGTCTGAATGCCAATATATTAACCAATTTTTCTCTGACGTGCCCCCATTCATGCAGAGATTTTATGGTTGCCATTATTCTCATCAGTTCCTTACAGCTACAGATGTTACATATTTGTCGGGACCTTCACAGCTAAGATGAGCCCAGATGACCCACATGCCGCCTGATCGACTGGGAAGCACCGTCCAGTCGCAGCCTAGCATCCCCTACAAAGCAGGCTGTGCTGCATGGCCCCTCCAATCCGTACTCTGAATTTGTACTATGTGATGTTGTATTTGCTGACGGTTTTACCTCTTATAATGTGCTGTCCGTGCATTGTTTGGCAGAGCGCTCTCGGGCAGCAGAGTTCTTAACTTGCTAACTTTATTTTATAAAGTTTGTTTTCCTTGCAATTATTTCTTGGTCTCATTCCATGTCTGGGTGTGTTATCATTATTTTGGTCTATTTTGGAGTTACATGTTTGGGTGCCTGCCTTCACTAGGAACTAGAAGACTCCGGAATCTAATCCGGCAGTCGACAAGAACGTGACCAAAAAATACTGCCCCTCCCAGTAACGACCCCGACTACCTGTCGAAACACCCCACTCCGGAGAGTGTGGTGTCGCAGGCAGCTACGGATACTTCTAAACAAGCAGTGTACCCTACCATCCCTCCTGATGGGGAGGACAAGCGCGTAGATGGATGAGAGAGGAAGGTATTTTCTGCAGGGAGCATGGCGCCCAAATCTGCCAACTCCACTTGAGCCTTCGCAAAGTTTTCATATACTCTATGGGACTTTATCTCAATGGTCAGCAGATCCATGGCTACCAGCACCGTTCTGCATGAGGTCTGGCATGGATTCACATGCTCATGAATATTTCCCGTCGTCCGACTGGGATTCCTCGGTAAAGAAAATAAATGTCAGTTTCACTTCTGAACAGTCTCCTAACAATGGCATGGTGTCCTCCGGCTCCTCACAGCCCTGCTGCTTGTCGGTTTCATCTCTGTTCTCCACATTCGCCTCGCCGGGGTCCATCCCGTAGGACCCTGGCCTCAACAAACTTCTTATCCAGTACAGCCTTTCTGACCAGAAAGCTCCTCCTCTGATGTCCGAGCCCTGCGGGACTACCCTCCCCACCCCCTTCTTCTCGACCAGTGGAGACAGTCTAGGTGAGATGATCAGCATCATCTTCACCAGTGTCTTCTCAATGGATTCAATGGATGGAAAGGACGATTCCCTCAGAGCAGGCAGGAAAACTCATCTTGGGGGCCGTCTCCTGTGAACCGATGGCCTTCGCTAGGGACGCCACCACTCCTTCAATAAAAGATTTTGACTGGTGAACCTCAGCCTTCACAACCTTGTGCGCGCCCGAGGCCTTCACCATGTGTGAGGGGACGTCGACTGGGATTTCGTCAGAAGTTTACCCGGGTGGTCTGACTTCCTCTTCCCCGAACCGGAGCGTTGGCTCGTGGTCGAAGGTACCAGAGATGTCGCTCCCGACCTGGCCGCTGAGGAAGCCCGCCCCAACGCCACCTTGACTTATGTTGGACCCCCAATCACTGGAACACCAGCAAAGGTCTTAGAAGAATGCTCAGTTTTCCTCTTGCTGGGCGAGGCTTGCTGCCAGGGCTCACCCGCAGCCAGGTTCTTCGTCTGGAGCCACTCAGAGAGCCGCTTGCGACAGTCCTTCATGGTGCGTAGCACCATATCCTTGCAGAACGCACAGGCCTCTTCCACCTGTGTTTGGTCGGAATGTAGGCAGTAAAGGCACAGGGAGTACCCATCATCCAGGAAAAAGTTCCATAGGCCACATCCAGGGCAGATCCTGAACAGAGGCGTCGAGTTTCCTGTATCTTCAGCCATGTCCATGCAGAGTAGGCCTCAAAGAATCTTCCGGAATCCTCCAAGAAGGGAATTCGAAAAAAAAAATAATTTCGCCCTTGAGGGGCGTAGAAAGTTCCGAAAAACGTGTCCCTGTTAGTCGGATACTAAAAGAAACTAAGAAAAAGCGCAAAACGCAGTAAAAAGCCCGAGAGCTAATCACAAGGACTCCCACCACTCGAACATGCAGTAAAAATCTGAATATGGCTGCCAGGAAGAGGGGCTTAGGTAGAGGGCAGTCATTGGCTGGGGGCAGTATGACCCAGAGACCAGTGATTGGTTGTTAGGAGAAATACAGTTCAGAAGTGAAACTAATTTTTTTCTTAACTGAGGATTCCCAGCCTGACGGGGAATATTCATGAGCATGCAAATCCATGCCAAACCCATGCTGGAGAACAGTTACAGGTAAGTAACTTGTTCCTTATAAGTTACTCACCGTAGTGACTAACTTACTCTTAGTCCCCTTTCCTCCATACGTCCCACCAACCTCCCCCCTAACAAAACAGGTGTCATTAGGCAATGTTAATCTATTGTTGACGCTTCGGACTCTGGTGTGGCGGTGGAATCAGGGCAGCTCATGCTCCCAGGGCCGCACCCCTGCGTGTCTCTAAATTTAAAAGGCAACAAGGTTTTTTCTGGTGAAAAAGATTTCTTCTACCGTCTCTTGGAAGGGATGCCCAGGCAGTATGGAGGAAAGGAGACTAGGACTAAGAGTACGTTAGTCACTACGGTGAGTAATTTATAATTTCAGCTCCATGTTGGATACAAAGGGGGTGGGGTGGGGTGTAAATGACCTTGACCATGGCGAGCCGCAGTCTCCAGTGCAGTCCGGTTTCTTATTCTTTCAGGGAGGGCCCTGCATTTTGCGTCTCCGATTACCTCTCGTCCAGGCGGCTGAAGTGGGCTTCTTTGTCGGTTCTTGGGAGGCTGACTCTGATCTGATTCTCCAATTTCTCTGCTTATTTTGTGTTGCGTATTTGCCTTTGACCGCCTTCCCACGTAAAAATTAGAGAAATTGGGAAGCCCCAGCGATAAGGAATTTTCTTTTCTCGTAGACACTCTGAGGTGTTTCAATGCTTTCCTTTTTAAGAGCGTGATGTTCGCCAGAACCTGATAAATTAGGATGGTCGAGTCTTTGATTAGGATGTGCTTAGAGGTCTGGGATTCCCTCATGATTTCCTCCTTCAGCTTGTAGAAATGAATTCTAGCCAGGCCATCCGGGCGAGTGGAGTAGGTTTGTCTGGACTTGGTTCGATGAACTGTCGATTTTCAGTGGGGCGCTTTCTGGGAGTTAGTATAAACCTGAACAAGTCTGTTGTGTAGCTCTCCAGTACCGCGTCTGAGACTCGGGTGGGAATTCCATGTGGATGTTGTTCAGTCTTGAGTGATTCTCTGCGTCCTCTTGTTTTGATTGCAAAGCCGGTCATCTAGCTTCTAAGGCTGCTGTCCTATCCAGCTCCTCCTCAATTTCAAACGTTTGTTCGCAGAGGTTATTCTCGATATCCGCTGTTCTGCTTTCCACTGCCTCAAGCTGCTTGTCCAGAGAAGGGAGATCTTTCTCATAACATCCTCTGTCCCTTTCTGGAATTCCCTTGTCCTGGCTTTTTTCAAGTCCTGAAGATCAGACTTTGTGGCAGACTGGGCCAGTGGGGCTCTACTGGATGTCTGTCAGTTGAGTCTCTGCCTGATCACCCTTTTTAATTTTTTCGATGTTGGATTGGCCTATTACTGTGGAGATGTCTACGTTTGGTATTCTTCCTGCTTTTTACCATTGCTATCATGGGTGTCACTGGGGTCTGGAGCTCCTGTGCTTATTGGCCTTCGCGTTCTACCCGCTGGAGGTAGTGGTTCACCCTGGATTTGGGACTTCTTAGGCAGTTTGCTTTGCTGGCTCAGTGTCTATTCTGAATTCGCCCAGTCCGTATCTACGTATGCTTAAGTAGTGCGTGGGGGCGGCAGCTGTCCTTTTACTTCGGTTGTCGCCCTGTTTTCATCTGTAAGTTGACATTATGGTGCCTTTCTGAGCCTGTTCCAGACTCTGCAGGGCCATGGAAGTGAGGTTGGGGATCCTCGTTCTGTTTAGTCCCCCATTGCGGCGCAAGGTCAGGCGAGTGATCCTCTCTGGTTGTTGCTCTGGGTTGTATGTGTGTCAGTCATTCAGGGTCTGAAACAGTTCGGATTAGAACGGGAACTGCAGGGACCCAGAGACTTCCTCGTGGTCTGTAGGTGCTCCCAATGCACCCCAATTTCAGAGGCACTGGACTGGGTCCCCCCGGACCTCCCAAACGTTTCTGAATGCATAGCAATGTGGCTAGATTTATTTTCTGGGAGAGGGGCTCGCGGCACCCCCCTGCAGATGCTTTGTTGTGTAGTGGGCTGCAGGAGCAGTTAATCGGTTAATTTGCGCTTTAGGTTCCCTTGACGCATTAAGCCCCTCAATCGTGGATCACCACTGCGGCACGGCCTCACAGGGGCTGTGGTCTGCTTCAGAGTCCACTTCAATGTGCCCCGTGTAGCAGTGTTATCGGATCTAAGCTGAATCCGAGTTCTCAACAGCGTTGAACGTACGGCGGGGCCCCAGTTACCTTTTTATACATTGGATTTACTGCGCTTGGTAGATCATTTGAGAGTTGATGCTCTGCTTCAGCGGGCCTCTCCACAGCCGACATGTGGCAGGTGCTCCAGCTGTGGAATTCGCTTTTCTCCAGGAGTCGCTGCTGGGGCCCGGTTAGATCCTTGGGATGAGGTACGCACTTTGGTCTCTGCTTGCTACAGCCCCGGGCCTGAGCTTCCGCTTCACCCCACGGAGAACCGGTGGGGACTCGGTCCGTTGCTTCTGGAGACGGGCGGCAGTCAGTTTGCTTGGGAGTTGAGCCTTGCCTCAGCTGTTGCTGATCCAGGGGCACTTAGCTTAGTTTGGCCGATGGTCCAGGATTAGCAGGTGCTTTGTTTGGTCCCATTGTTTGCTTCGCCTTTGGCAGGATTCACGAGTGAAGCCCACCTCTGGAACTGAGGGAGTTGCCCGAAACTCAATGTGCTTAGTCTCCTAGGAGACCCACATGCACTCTGTAGTGATTGGCTGACTGTCTGGCAAGGACAGTACCCTGCTGGGTGAGTGACATCTGGGCTGGAATTAATGTCAACCACTGGACAAAGGAACCAAAGAGCTTGAACAGGAAGGCTGGTGCAACTCCTGGACCGTTGGTTTGCCTGGTGAAGCCCTGCTACTGTACCAACACTCCAAATTCGTATCGACAGAGAAGCCCCTGCAAGGATGACTTTTCCCCTTGAGTTGGTGGGACCAGTCAACTCCAAAGTAAGCCACCTGGACATCCTTCTCGGAGCTGGTTGAATTTCCACAGAGCTGCTGCTGGAAACCGAATAGCCAGGGAGAGGAACACCAGATTGTGTGCAAGAGCTCCAGGGAGTCCAGAGGAGCTTCCAGGAAGCGGGACTGAACGAGCCTGATCCCCCCCCCCCAAGAGTACGGGACCCCTGAAGCAAGGAAAGTCCGTCTTGACAGCCAAGGACCGCAGTGTTGCTATTTGCGGTAGTCACAAGGAGCTGAAACCCTGAAGTGCCACTTGTTGGCAAGATTGCCGGTTGCAAGCGGTGACCGCCCCATTGCAGTGCAGGAGTCCCCAGAAGTCCTTCTTGTCCCAACAACTGAAGCCCAGGAACAGTGAGACTTGCAGAGCTGCTCAGGAATAGAAGTAATCTGCTGCACTTTTTCTTCAATACAAAAGGTACTGTAAAAGTCAGAGAACTTACCTCTCATTGTAGAGTTGCTTGCATCTTCTACCTCTCACGTCTAAACAGCTTGTGGCCCTACGTTTGATTCTTCTGTTGAGACTTCTAAAACATGGTGCAAAGACTTCTACTTACATATCAGAGGTGCTTCATCCTGTATGAGACTTTTGCCCATTGACTTTGGCCTAGCCTGCTATACTGAATGGCTCTGCTTAGGGGATCCAAAAGTATTTGCCTGCTTAAGAATGTGTGATCTCTTGCTTGTTCTAGTAACCTGTCCCAACGTCTAACAGTATTCTAAAAGCAAACAGTAAGATATTATTGTCCCCAGCACCCTAGCTATTGAAGTCACCAGAGGGTGTAGGTTTTGTCTGTGGGCCATCCCAAAAGGGTCTTTACTGATTTTAGAATTTAAGAGTGCATAGTATTGAAGCATATTTGTTACTTTTTATGTTGCTCCCTTCTGAAGAATGCTTATTCTGACTGTAAATCAATTGTTTATTCAAGAAGCCTTGTGTGTAAGTGTTTATTTGAATACTTTTGTCACTGTGAATCTGTGTAACTCCCCTACAGCTCACATTGAACCCTCTTGAGATGAGCCTGGCTGCTCAACACGCTACCAAACTGTGTAGTACAAGCTTGTACCAAAGGTTGGGGTTTCCTATTACCTGTAGTTAGAATTGTTGTAGTGCACTCGAAGGGTACTGCATACAAGTTTTGCCTAACCGCATGAATGGGAGAAAACTGCTGAAAAGGTGAGGCTTCTTGAACTGAAGGCAGTCTACCACTGGACGAAACATCCAACAAAGGGATCGTGAAGAGAAGCTTGCTGCATCCTCCTGGACCGTTGAACTGCCCGGTGAAGCCCTGCTGCTGTGCTGAAGCTCCAGCTCGACTAGAGAAGCCCTGAACGGATGACTTCTTCCTTTGGGGTGGTGGGACCAACTAACCCAAAGTCTAACTTTGCTAGAGGATCTTCCCCAACTGGCTGTACTACTTTGCTGCTGCAGGAACTGAGTGCCAGGGGTAAAGAAATCTGTAGTGGAGTGCAACGTCTTTAAACCGGACAGAGGCTTCAGGAAGATCCTGAGGACCTTCCCGAAGCAGGACGACCCAAGCTCAAGTCACCTCACCAGAGTGCTGGACTCAAGGAGTGAAGGAAGCACATAGTGTCCAAGATCCACGTCAGTGGTTTTTGGTGGTAGCTGAAACTGCGAAGTGCCGCTGAACTGAAAAGAGCCTATAGCCACCGCCGACCTTCGAACTCCAGTGCAGGAGTCCTACAGGCGTCCTCTCTTGTCCCCACGACTACTGCAAACAGAATAGAAGCCAGCTAGATCCTCTTTTAACCGAAGGTACTGTGCTGACTAGGGGTTACCTCTTTTGTCTGTAGCTTGCATTCTCTCACTTTAGACTTTCAGTAGCTGTTTTTTTTTAGCAGAGCTGATCTAAGCTGTACCCTTCACAAGCCTAACAGCTTGTGGCCCAACAGTGATTTTCTACAAAATTTCCAACTTGAAGTGTCTCAGCTCCCTAGACATTGTTCAAATTGACTTTGGCTGTTCCCTGGAAATTCTTCTGACCCATTGAAAAGTGCTCACATGCTCTGGGAACCGGTTAACCTTTTTCCTTCCCTACCTCAGTTTACCAAGTGCAAATGCCCATACTGTCCTAGTAATAGAAGTCACCTCGGTATAGGAAGTGTATATGAAGCATCTCAAGTATCTACTTGCTTATCTTGATTCTGAGTGTTCTATGACGTGTTTTTATTGTTGCACATTGCCCTTTTTAAAGAATGATTATTTAAAAATGACCGTTAAATAATTATTTTACTAGAAAACCTTCAGTGCAAGTGTTATTTGGATGCTTTTATTTGTGGATTTCGATGCTACCGCTCTACAGCTCACATTTACCCCTCTTGAGAAGTCTGGCTGCTCAGTCACTCTACCAACTTGTGTAGTACAGACCTATACCAATAGATGGGTTACCGAATACCAAGAGGACAAGACTGGTGTAGTCTCACACAGGGTTACTACATACATTCTTGCATAACTGATAATGATCTAAATGGAGGGCAAAAAAATCGATGAAATACTGGCACTATTCTTAACTCCGAGTGTAAAAGCTTACCACTAGCGTTTACCTAATTTGAATAACAGGGTCATTCTTAAAGTGCATAATGGATTTTGCTTTTGCCTGATCTGCTTTATACAGATCTAAAACAGTCTAGAAGTTAATACTTGTTTTTGAGTTGCTTGTAGCCCCTCTTAAAGGTATTATATGGGCCTTTAATTACCTTGAATAGCTGCTACTCTTCTAAACTTGTAACACTGGGTTGTGCTTTCCCTGAATTGCTATTAGTGCTATTCTAAATAGTTTCCTAAAGTTCTTAACTCAAACTCTGTTCACTTCTGAAAAGTATAATGCGTACAAGTAGCTATTAGGTAGCGGATAGTTATGCACCATTAGTTCAAGTACTTGCCTTGAAATACTTTGTCTTAAACTGTATTTGGGATGTGCTTTGCCTGAACTGCTTGGTGCATTCTAAAATAGTTGTGTTCATACTTATCATTGAGTAGTTCGAGGCCCCTCCAGAAAGTAGGAGTTGTTTTACTAGCTCTGACGTGTGTTCTAAAAAGTAATGTTACAAGGTGTATACTTTTAACAGCATTGGTCAGTTAAGTGAATTGTACAACTGAGTGTCAATGCATGATCGCTAGGGTCAACTACCCTTGAATTACTGTTTGTATTCCATAAGAATATCTAAACTGGTTTTATTCCCCAGGAATAGTTTATTGCTATTCTGAATGTATAACTACTAGGTTTGACTCATCTTGACTTCCTTCATGCTCCTCAAAATAAGGTTACACCTTGGTTTGTATATCATAAGTTTTCAGTTGGTTTTTAGAATTGTTTATGATGTAGTACTTACTCCGCCAAGAATTATCTTGGCCTACTTGCAGGGGTGTTGCTAGGTCTGGAAAAGATCCAGGGCTATGCTAATGTCGGGACTCTGGGCCAGCTAGCCATTTGGTTGTAGCCAATGAGATTCCGTTTGGGGGTACAACCAAAAGACTAGGGACTTAAGCCCCTTAAACCCCCCCCCCTCCCCACCCCCTGGCAACGCCTCTGCCTACTTGTATTAAAACAAACCATTTATTTTTACAATACATAGTGTTTCAGTGTTTGATTCGACCATGCTAGAGATTGATTCTGGGCTGAGCCATTGTGTAGCTCTTTTGGGCACAAAGCCCCATTCTTCTTGGGTATTGGACTACTAAAGGTAGCATTACTTGCCTTTCAGATTGAATGAGTAATTTGAATGCATTTTAAGAACCTATGGTGAATGTATTTATGTTTAATATCACATGCTAGTTTAATTTATAAGCATGTAAAGGCCAAGAATAAATTGTATTTTTATACATTCCTTTCTAAATTGAATTGTGTGCTGCACTGCGTGGACCCTGGCCCCACTCACTCTCCTGAGAATAGCTTTGACGGCTCACCATATTTCCCTTCGGGTTTTGGCAAACCTCTCATGAGTTCCCCGTTTACTATATCTATGGTGACCTAGAATTTGTCCACAAGGCCAAATAGTAGAAATCATCTTAACAATCTCTGCACCCATGCCTACATCTGGGGTCTTTAAAAGCACCCTTGTCTCTGAAGCAATATGGGGTACCATGGAACCCATGTGCTCTACAATAAATTGCTGTGGCAAAGGGACTTCCGTAGAAGTCACCCTCTTGAAAAATAATTTATTTGTATTTATAAAGCGCACTGGCAGCACAAGGGCATCGAGGCGCTGTTACATCAAATTGACTTAGTTACACTTTACGGCATTGCTGACATCAATTGACTTAGTTATGTTACCGCATTGTTTACTGGTTACATGAGGCGTAGCAATGTTGGAGGAGGCTAAGTGGGAAGGAATGCCTTTGAGGCTGGGTGGTAGTGTTCCTTTAGGTTGTGGCAATGAATGGGAAGTTTGAGCCTCCTGCCAGTGCTCTAATGACCCTAGACACTGAGAAGGTTAGTGTTAGGCGTTCTGGTGGGTCTTTCAGTGAGTGGCTTGAATCTTTGAGAGGGGTATTGAGGTGTTGCATGGTGGATGCATTTGTGGGTGAGTGACAATGTTTTGAAGAGAGCGCGTTCCTGGACTGGTAGCCAGTGGGCCGGTTTCCTGGCAGCTGAGATGTGGTGGTCTAAGGATATTCGTGGCAGTCCTGAGTGCATCATTTTGGACAGTTTGTAATTTTTCGATATTCTTTGGGGAGGGCCCAGCCAGGAGTGCGTTGCGGCAATCTAGTCCGCCCCAATTATAGCTCTGGCTATAGTCAAGCAGTTGTCCTTGGTGAGGTAGGGTCTGGCTGTGGTAAGAAGTTTGGAGTGGTAGGCCGCTGATGAGGCAATGGAGTGCACTTGTTTTGTCATAGAGGGTGGAGTCCAAGTAGACTCGCAGGGTTTTTACGGCCTGAGAAACTGTGATTAGTATGTTGATGGTAAACAAAGGCGTTGTATTGGGTGCAGCGTTTCAGGAGACCCAACTAGAAGTTCTGTTTTGTCTCCATATAGGCAGAGCCAGTTATGGGTCATCCAGGTTTTATAGTGGAGAAGACAGAGTTTTTTTTGGAGTCGGTCTCGTACTCGCTTGTAAGTGCTATGAGGATCTGTGTATTGTCCGATTAGGATGGTTAGACTAGGGCGCAACATGGCTATGCATACAGGATGGTTAGGCTGGGAGCATAATGTGGTTGGGGACACATTGATGGCGAAGTGGTTAAGCAGAGCATACAGCATGGAAATAATGGTTAGGCGTTCCGGAACGCTAATCCATGGGGCAGCATCCAGAGTTAGCAGGAACAGTACGCCAGTTAGAGCATGCAATAATTTCAGATTTAGGTAGGTGCATTCGAAATTGAGCTACAATACATTCAGTTCGTAGGTCGAGTATACAAGTTGAACAGATGATACTTTCAGTTTGTCAGGTGGTGCATATGAGCAAACAATTATCGCGTGCAGCGGGACAGTATACAGGGTTAGGGTGGGTTGTCGCCCAAGTGTCCTGGTAAGTGTACAAACGGTGTGCTTTTGAGAAAGCTGATTTCAGGCAGGGGAGATTCGCACTGCGATGGAGATCCAGTGGTGATAATAATCTTTGGTGTCGTTCTGGTGGTATACAGAGTGCATGGCGCCACAATAGCGTGAGTGGTCTTAGGGTTTAGGGATTTTAAGGCGCGGGAGGTGTGTATGGCAGCCAGGTGTGTATGGCAGCCAGGTGTGTATGGCAGCCAGGTGTGTATGGCAGCCAGGTGTGTATGGCAGCCAGGTGTGTGAGAATGATGGGATACGTGTTTGGCAGGATTTATTTATTTTTTTCAGAGCGAAAAATACAAAGGCGCAGCAGCCAGGTGTGTATGGCAGCCAGGTGTGTGAGAATGATGGGATACGTGTTTGGCAGGATTTATTTATTTATTTTTTTCAGAGCGAAAAATACAAAGGCGCAGATTGATCAGGCTAGATGCACTCTGAATCGGTGTCGCTTAACCGGCTTGGGTTTGATCAGTGATTGGATGGTGTGAGAGGAAAGTCGGAATGCGCTTTCGTTCTGCCCGGCTCGGACACTAGTCTTAGTTGTATGGTCTTTGTTAGTGGGGCTGGTTTTCGCCTGCCGGCGTTGATTGGTGGAAGTAGGATAGTTGGGGAAATACGCTTCCAGTAGTCAGCTTGTTGGAGACTGGAGGTGCGTAGAATAGGTTGGAGACCAATAAAATAAAGGGGGCAAAATGTTTAGGGGACCCCAAAACTGGACAGCCGAATTCCCCAAAAAAGAATCCTTCCGAACACCTTCAAAGAACGATGATTGTTGCTTTCCCTTAGCCTGGCAGAATGGCTCTGAGTAGGGCTCCTTGTGTTGGTTTCCTCTCTACCAGGTACTCTCTTCAAAGCTACAAATTGCAGTATTGTCCATTTTCAAACCATGCATTGCAAGATGACTCCTATCTTGCATCTTATTGTCTGACTGATCAAATGGATGCTTTGTTCACCTGCTCAGAGTCCAAGCTGCAGCAATTAAAAATAAAAAAATAAACTCATTCAAGCATTCTATTTATTTCATCTGTACCAAATTGCTTTAATAGTCATACCTATCCTAGGACAGACAAACTTCTCTTTTGAAGTCTGTTCATATAGCTGTCAGTATGCATATGAATTTCTGGAACTGTATGTAGATGTTTCTCCCCCTTACATCATCCCAGTGAAACTCGTATATCAATGTATAGTCTATTGTAAGGTTTTGAATTTTGATGAAGATCAATGAATTGGCAACTATTGAGCTTTAATCCAGTGTATGCAAAAAGGACAAGAATGCTTGGCACTTAAGGTGTTAACAGATACTGTCTTTCCAACAAAGGTGTTAACCCAAGAAAGTGAGACAGGTCGTATGTGCAGTCAAAATAAACTGAAAATAATTTGCAGCTGAACATTTTGGAAGCCCCCACACCAAACTAAGTTACATTTAGAGATATTGTCAATTTTGGTCCATGTAATCTAGCATCACATTATTTTTTTGTGTGGTTATAATCCAGTTTGACTAAAGTTTTAAATAGCGTTTCATTGTCCAGCAGGGTGGCCGAAACTATTCAAGAGCTTATGAATCTGAGGATATTCTCACTGAAGGGCCATTTCTACAGGTAAGTGGCACTTTCTTACTCACCATTGGGACATCTACTTCTAGTCATTGTCTCGATGACCAGTGTGTGCACATGCTAACTTAAATGTGTACTCCGTAACGCAAGTATGTAGTCTGTAACATACATGGTTTATATAATGGGACGACAGTACAATGGCCCCCCAACCCCTACAGCTTGGTTGTAAAGTGAGATCAATTAATAAACTTTGCTTCCGGGTTGCTGCAAGACCCTCTGGACATTTGGAATGACCATACAAAGTAGCTTGTTTTACTGGAACAGGTAAAGTGACACAAAGACCAGAAAGAATGGTGGGGGAAATGCCAGCATGCCCTGCGCAGCTGCATACCAATTGCAAATGCAGTACAGTAAAACACAGCCGCACAATAAATCCTACATACACGATGAGACTTTAACTTGATGAGTTTTTTTAAATTTTTTTTATAGTCAAAGCAGATGGCTTCAATATGCAGAATGACTTTACAGGAAACTGCCTTTCAGTTGAATTATTTCTTTATATTTTTTAATGTTTTTCTGGGATACTTCCCTCTGACAGAGGGACCGTGTTAGAAGAAACAGTGATCGATCCGAAGATGGGTACCATTCAGATGGAGACTATGCAGAGCATGATTACAGACATGACCTTGGTGAGGAGAGGGAGAGCAAGACCATCATGCTGAGGGGACTACCCATCACAGTCACAGACTATTATGTAAGTTTGAGCACGTTCATCTGATTGGGTTAGATTTTAGAGTGCCTAATGTTGGGTGCGGGGGGGGGGTGGGTCAGGGGTCAACACTAGTGATCAATCGGTGACTCTAAACTAGGGAAGGACTATTTTAATAGGGGTTGGGGGGATAATCTGTTGACATTGGTTTTGCAAAGTGCTCTTTATTCAGATATATTTTAATCGCATGTCTTCTTGGAATGAGGACTTCAGTGTGGTTACCTTTGGTCTGCAGTGGTGCCCACACCAAGCTTTTTATTCTGAAAAAGGCAAAAATATAATGCGTACTTGTTGGGTATGAATTGGTGCAGGCACCCTGTGTGAGACTACGTAGCATTTATCGCCTTGGTATTGGGCAACCCCCCACCACCCCTCTGTTTAGGTCGGTACTACACAAGTTGGTAGTGTGACTGAGCAGCCCGGCCTATCTCAAGAGGTTTAAATGGGAGCTGTAGAGTTGTACACATGAAATCTGTAAATACAAGTAGCCCAGTAGCACTTACACTCAAGGTTTCACTTATATTTAATTAACATCAGTTTTTAAATAACTGCTCTTTAAAAAGGCAATTTGTTGTAACAATGTAAATGTACTTTAAAATGACGTTTTAGAATCAAAACAAGTTAGTGGATAATCTTTGGATATGCTTCTTACACAATTCCTACACCATGAGGAGACTGCAATCACAAGGACAGTAATGCCATTTATATATCTCACTAGTATACTTGCAGATTCTGAGGTTGTGGAAAGGTTAGGGAAGGAACAAGGAGACAGGTTCTCGGTTTATGTGAGGACAACTCAATCTTCCAATGAAATCTAGATAAGCCTTTCCCAGCATTAACAGTATACAACAAGCTACCACCCATGAGGGACAAACTGTATAAGAGTATAAGAGTCAATGGACTAAAAGAATCTGCAGGGGGGCAGGGCACCCCAAGTCATTTGGAACACAGTCTATGGATCTGTGGCACTTCTTAGCTCAAAGTCTAGCACAAAATGAGAGTTGGTTAGAAAAATCACTTGTAGGGTCACAAGCTGTTAAGCCTGTGAGAAGAGAGTTGAAATCAACTCAAAGGTAAGCCAATGCAATTCCCAACTGAGAAGAGTGCGCTAAAGGCAATGAGGTAAGTACCCCAGGCCTAAACAGTACCTCTGGTTTGAAGAAGAGTGGTCCAGCTGGATTCTGTCTTGCTACAGCCGTCCAGACCCTTGTTCCTGAGCCGGTCGTTGGGAAAAGAGGGAGGACGTCTGGAGGGCTCCTGCGGCGGCATTTGGGAGGTCGTCTGCAGCTATGGGCTCTTTTCAATTTAGCTGCACTTCGCAGTTTCAGCGCTTGGCAAACTCCACCGATGCGGATCTTGGACACCGGTTGGACTCTTCACTCCCTCGGTCTGGCACTCTGGATCTGAAGGTCCTTGGGAGTCTCCTGGAGCTTCAGGTCAGATTCGACCCACTGCAGACTTTGCAATCGACTACACTCTCCCCCAGGCATTGGGCTTGCGAAGCAACAGAGGGGCACAGCAAGTGGGGGATGGTAGTCCAGTGGAGTTCGTCTCTGGGTTAGTTGGTCCCATTAACCCAAGGGGAGAAGTCGTCTCCTTTGCAGCTTCTCTGTCAAGGTCAAAAAGGAGTTTCAGCACAGCAGCAGGGCTTCACTGGGCAATTCAAAGGTCCAGGAGGTTGCTGCAAGCTTTGTTCACGGTTTCTTCGTCGGGTGTTGCTCCCAGTGGTCGACTCTGCATGTAGTCCAAGAACCCTCGTCTTTTTAAGCGGGTTTTTCCCATTCATGCACAGCCTAGGCTGTCCTGCAAGACAGCCAGCCAATCAGGACTATTTGCATTCAGCCATTCCTAGAGACAAAGGACAGGAGTTTCGGGCACCTCCCTCACTACCTGCCCAGCCAGACACACTGGAACCAGAAAGCCAGGTTGGGGAGGGGTGGGAGGGGGGGGCGGGGGATTCAGTACTGAAGCCCGCCAAAGGCAAAAATAACGAAGGGGTTAAACCTGTTTTGGCACGCTGAGTAAAAGCTAAGAAAGACCTCACAAACATGAAATGGTGAAAAAGACGACCAGGGCCCCATGGGTGCTATATTGCAGCTGAGTATTCAGCCTGCAGTAGATAGCACAATGAAAGGAAAATGAAACCACTGCCACCAGCCATTTAAAGTAGTGAAGGTAAAATAAAAAAGGTTACATGAGTAAGTAGGAAAAGGGCTACTAAGTAACCCCCCAGCACTCCACATAAGATGGTGTGTGCTGGATCTAAAAAGAGAAAAGGTAAGTAGTCAATTTCACTTTCCTCTTCTTGGGAACAGTAGTTCTCACAAGAAAAAGTATTTAAACATTGAAATCTAAAGGATTTTTCAGTGACCCTGCACTGAAGGTGCTGTCACCATACAAAAATGAGATGCCTATGGAGTTTGTCACACTCCAAAACCAAAGGAAACGCAATCCAAATCAGAGCAAAAATACATGAGTGAGAAAAAGTTCTCACTCACTTCAGGATAAAGATGAAGTCCTAAAGTCCAGCAAAAGAGCTGGGGGTCTCTAAGGTTGAAGGGAATCGGCACAGAAATGAATCCTCCTGTTCCTTACTCTCCCCCCCCAGAGTAAGGAACAGGAGGATTTAATCCACTCCTGGATGAATATCCTAATCCAATTAGTCATACTTTATGGAGAGACATCAGCATTTTGGTGATTACACCCTGACCGGTTCAATGGTAAAATCAAACCCTTGGAGGCTGATTGACCCCATAAACAATTTTGGATTCTCCCCCTTCATCTGCATTAACCATCTCAAAGGTTGGTGGTCTGTCTGAATAACAAAAGTAGAACCATACAAGTATGGTCCAAACTTCTTTAGCGATCACACAATGGCAAATCACTCGCGTTCAATAGTTGCCCACCTTGTCTCACCGTCCTTGTGTTTGCTACTGATGAAGCAGATAAGGTATTCCCTGCCTTTCTCATCCGGTTGACTCAAAACTTCACCTATCCCTGCGCTAGAAGCATCTGTCTGTACAATGAAGGATTGGTTGTAGTCCGGAGCTTTCAAGACTGGAGCTTTACAAAGGGCTTTCTTCAGTACTTCAAAAGCCTACTCGTATGTCCCGTCACCTTTTCTCCATACTGTATGTATGGGCGTCCCTTACTAGGGACGAGAGACTTAACCATTTTCACCAGCAAAAAATCTTCCCCATTCAATTTAGAGGCGGCCCTGGGAGCATGCAGCCCCCTGACTCCGCCCACCGGTACCACTCCCCAGTCCACTTTTCTGCGTCCACGGGAACAGACTGCTTTCATCAGCGCTTCTGGGTTAGGCTTCGGCCTAGTAATTCCACGCACTCTTCCCCGGGTGAAGTATCTTTGTCTTTTGTCTGTTTTTATTCTGATGCCTCTGACATCATCGGGAGACTCGTCCTTGGCCTCAAACCCTGGGATCGTATCTCTCCGCTCTGAAATCTCTCCATTGGATCCAAGTGGATGCAAGGATTAAATTCACAACCCTTTGCATTGTCCACAAGGCTTTCTGGGGCCTGGGTCCAAAATATCTTCAGCTATCGCTCCGCAAATACCTCCCCTCCCAAGCTCTTTGCTCCTCTAGCTCGAACTCCCTCAGGATCAGTCGTTTTTCAAAGAAATGAGCCAGAGGTAGATCTGTCTTCGGCTGGGGCCTCCCCCTGGAATAGCCTTCCTAAAACTTGAGGAGACCCATCTCCGGTTCCGGAAGCACCTCAAGACCTTCCTCTTTTCTTCTGCCTTCGTTCCCCCTCTCCCCTGCTGATCCGCTCTCTTGGCGCTGTGCACCTGGCCACCCTCTGTCCCCTGGGCCCAGGTACCTGCTCACCCTGCCAATCTCCTGCACTGCCTCCTGGCCACCCTTTGCACTGGGGACTTTATCTGTACCCATACAGATCCCCCCACCCCACCGCCAATTTTCTTCTTTTTCTGCACTTATCAAACTTACCCAGTCTGCTGCCGTAAACGCAGCACTTGCCACTTGCTGGCTACACTACCACTGTTTATTGCCTCTATTTTTGTCTATCTGTCTTTTCTGCTCAGCACTCTCTACTCTCAACCTTCAATGCACTTTTCCCCTTCCCCTTGCATGTTCTCACTGGGCCTAGTAAGAACCTTGTTTTCTCCCGTGCCCCTCCCTTGCCGTGTTGCGCTCACTTGTGTATGAGCGCGATACAAATAAATTATCATATCGGGCTTCAGCAGGTGTCCAGCCTGCGAGGGGCTCTTACCTACGTCAGACCCCCACGCTCTTTGCCTCCGCTGCCTTGGCCCTGATCACGGCTGGGAGGGATGCTCTGCGTGTGACGTGCTTACTCTGCGTGTTCTGAAGAACAGGTTAGCTCTGTGGAGATAGCTCTTCGCAAGGTCGCTTCTAGAGGACTTGAAGGACTTTGTCAGACAAAAGTCCAGGCCCAAGGTAGCGGCCACTATTTTGATCAGCAGCCTGCAAGGTTGGCTCCTTCCCCAGGAACTGGCCTAGCGGGAGGGACCGGTTAGGTCCTAGCACCAGCACAGGTACCAAAGCTGCTTCAGCTACCGGTGGAGGGGTCGCAAGATCCTACCTGTGATGTCGCTGAGGGAACACAAGGTTCTATTACCGGGTCTTCACCCGAGGGGCTATGCCCTACTAACCTGACAAATGTCTGAGGAGGTGCTATATGGAGCGAGACTGCCAAGGGCACCGCGCCTACCAGGCCATGACCTGAGATGCAGGGTAGGCCTCAACCACCAAGAGGCCAGGAAGATGCCGCGCCCAGCGCAGCAAGCATCGCGACACAGGCACGTGGCATGCAGCCTGACAAAATGGCTGCTGCGCCAGACAAAATGGCAGCTCGTCTGACACATCCCCCTCCACGGAACAGGTAGAACAAATTTCTAGGTGGGGACTGGTTTTCATCAGGCACATGGCCTACAATATTATCCTTCAGCGGCGCAGGGCAGATGCACCCCTCAAGCAGCGAGGCAAAGTGTGCCCAGTTCTCAGCAACCTCAGGGCCCTGCGTCTACGCCCGCACCACCGGCCTGTTTGAAAAGTTACCCACGCTTATGAGGTCCCCACAGATTGGCGCCATCCTCAAGGATGTGCTCATGCTCCCTCCAGTTCTGCCGCTAGCACCCAGGGCAGCTCTGCCCATGGCTCCAGTGCCTTAGGCCCCTGTGCAGCCTCTGCTGCCCATTCCTGTTCCTGCGATACTGGCCCTTCCGCCTCTTGCAGTCCTGGCCGTTCCGGTTCAGTCTCCACAGCAGCCTCTGGCTCCTGTCAATACACCTCAGACCTTGCTGCTCAGTACTGCTCCAGCTGCACCGGACCAACAGGACACTTTGGTAGACACCGATTGGGAGGAGGACCCCGACACGACTTTCTCGACAAGGCATTTCATGAATGGCTTGCAGGTCTGGCCAAATACGTGGGGCTCTCATAACCTGGGGTTGAACAACCAGAGGCGGGGGTTCTGGCAGAGGTCCTCACTCTGCGCCCTGTGGCTAGAACAGGAATTCAAATACAGAAGGATGTTGTGGCTCTGGCCAAAAAAAGGATGGCTTAAACCCCATTCGGCGCAGCCTACCAACAGGTGCCTTGACGCCAAGTACAGGCAAATGGAGGGGAATCCACTCTTGCTGTCGGCACATGCTCAGCCACACTCCTCAGTGATCGATGCAGCCTCACTCTACTCTAAGCCGCAATCCTCCTTGGCTAGCTCGGCCTCAGCAGTCCTGGGTAAGGAAGAGATGATCTTGGAAGCGTATGGAAAGGTCTAATCCAACGCCTCGCTGCACCTTTGTCAATACAATGTGGATGCTATGCTTGCAACCAAAGGCTTTGTCGGGAAATAGTCTTCCTTTCCGAACTTCCTGTAGAGAGACAGGCGCGCTTCAAGGCGGGGCTGGCGGAAACCAAAATTGTCGCACAGGACATAATGGAGTCCACCGTGGCCCACAGACACCTCTCGCTGTGTCATCTGCATTGCTACGGACCTGAGAAGATCATCCTGGCTACGGGCTACCAAGTTCAACCCAGACGTCCAGGAGCGCATATTGGACCTTCCATTTGAGGGTGGCCCACTTTTTTTTCATTCCACCACCGCTGAGGAACTTGATGAGGATTTTTCAGTCTGGGAATTGTTTCTTCTTATCTATCCTCATGAAGTCCACGCCAAGACCTACAGCCGCGCGCACCAGCTTCCCAACCAGGGTCCTGCCTTTGGCATGTACCGAGACTTCCAGGAACTATGGTCCAGGCAGCATTGCCGCAAACAGCACAAGGCGGGGGAGGGGGGCAATAAGGGCTTTTTTTCAGTCCCCCTCCTCAGCTCCTGCTTCAGAGGGTAAAAAAGGCATGACACCCTCGCCTGGGTTTACGTGTCTCCAGTGGGGGACAGGCTTGCCCTCCATGCTGGCGCACGAGGTTCACGGTCACCTGGATCTTCGGTGTCCACGGGCTACCCCCTACTGATTCCTCCCTCCCTTCTCTCCTTCGCTCCCACAGATTGGGACAGCAACTTCGATCGCTCTTAGAGTCAGGCAGTGGAAGAAGTCCCAGCGGGGTATAGGCTTCCGGATTTTCGCCATACACCACAAGGCCTGCCTAAGAGTTGTTCTTCCTTTCCCTCCCTCTTCAAATGTTCAAGATGGTTACCCCAGCGCTTAGTTCAGAGACCTTGTGTATGGGAGACTGGATGTGCTCCATGGCTCTGAAGGATCTCTACCTACACGTCCCGATGTGGCAGCCCAATCGGCCCTTTCTGAAGTTCAGGATAATGGTCTTTCATTTCCAATACAAAGTTCTACCCTTTGGTGGCCTCAATTCAGCCACCAGGATCATTACCAGACTTGAGATGGCAGCCCTTCTCATGGCCCAGGGTCACCACGTTTACCCATACCTCGACTGGCTCATCCGGGCAAGATCTCCAGAGGCAGTCCAACACATCTCCTCCAACCTCATGAATACGCTACACAAATTGGGATTTTCCATCAATCTCAAGTCTCAGCTGGAGCCTACACCGAATCTAATGTTCTTAGGCCTCATCTGGGATACAAGCTCAGTTTTTCCCTTGGAGGACAAGATCATAGCCATCAAGAGCCGCAGGGTATTTCCTCAGCAGGGAAGTGACGTCAGCATGGTGGTACCAACACTTCCTGGGCATCATGGCAACATGTCTCCTAGCAGTTCACACACAAGACTCAAAATGAGATGCTTGCACCTGCATATGGCAGCCTCCTGGAGTTGAGAGGGGTTCCCAGGCGGAGCTAGTCAGCATCTCACTTCAGCTCCGCCAGGACCTAGTCTTGTGGAGCACGGACTACAACTTGCGGATAGGCATTCCCTGCGGGCAGCCAGCACCGCAGGTTATCATTACCACACTAATCCCTAGACGCCTAGGAAGCCACCATGGACAGCCACAGCGTCCACAGGGCCTGGTCCCGTCAGGAGCAGGAAGCTCACATCAACTGGCTCGAGTTGATGGCCATCTGGTTCGTTCTCAAATCCTTCCTCCCGATGGTCTGTGGCAAGTCGATCCCAAGTCAAACAGACAGCTCCACCAGCATGTATTACGTCAACAAGCAGGGTGGTGCCGGGTCTCCTTCCCTCTGTGCTCTAGCAGTCAGCATTTGGGTGTGGGCTCTGGTGAACAACTTTCACTTGGCAGCATCCACCTCCCGGGGGAGTACAACCTGGAGGCGGACCAGCTCAGTAGTCTGGGTGTGGAAAATTGCTATGGGCAGTTGAACAAACGGGTCCTTCAGGGGATCTTCAACAGATGGGGTCACCCTCATATGGATCTTTTTGCCACCTGGTCCAACAGGAAATGCATTCTGTTTACATCCTGGCAGGGACTGGGCTGGGGATCTCTGGGTGATGGAAGTTTCTTCAAACGGGACAGCGTGGCTAAGGCACCCAAGTATCCCACTAAACTTGCAGGAGTCTGAGGACGGCAGCGCTTTCCTCTTCAAGCTGTGCTTCAGCTGCGGTTTGCGGAATGTGTTCACGGACGACAAGCATTCCCAGTGCCTGTATTGCTTACACCCGACACATAAAGAAGTTTGTCAGATCTTCTGTGGCTTCACTAAGTGCACAATGAAGATCGCGTCCGGTTGGCGACGTGGCTCAAGCCCAGGGCCTCTACCGTGGGTGATTGACAGGGGCATGCCTCTTCTGGATACAGCCAACCTGAACGGGCTTCCAAGTCCTTTTTAGGCCATTCCATCCGTGGGGGCCCAACACAAGGCTAAGCACCACGAGTCTGCTTCCGTTGGGGTCACCGCTCCTGCGGGTCCCGTGATGGTCGGGCGCGTTAGTCTGTCAGCATCGATCTCCAGCCACCGCTCCAGCTCTTCATCCAAAAGGAAGTCCGCTACCCCGGGGAATCTGTGGGAGACGCAGGAGAAGGCCAAGCAGGACAGGGTGTCGCTCGTGCCCGTGAAGGCCCATGTGCTCAAGGGCAAATCGCCCTACTCAATAGAGTTGGTGGTGGCCTCCCTCTCGAAGGCAAAGGGGGCGGACCCCCCCACACCCCCCCTCCGCAGGTGCCTCCCCGAGACATCTTAGCAGGATATCCTCTCAACCCTCCACATGCTGGTGTCGGAGATTCAGAGGATGCCGACGGTACCACCAGCGGCACCGCCACATCAGGGCAACCACCGGCGAAGAAGAGGAAGAGACATCCTACACCTCCATTCCAACCGTCGCTGCACCGGGGGGCGGCGACAACGGACGAAGATGACAGTGGGATGGGAGATCCTCTGTCGCCATAGCAGAGCGCTTCCCCACCGAACGAAGTGGGATCCTTTCATTCCATTATCGCCTGTGCGTCAGCTTTTCCATCTTCCCCCGGAAGAGGGCTTCCTGGAAGCCTTCCAGGAGGCGAAGAGGAAGACCATCCTGTCAGTCCTGCTCCTGGAGGACATTTGGTATGAGGGGCTGGCACTGTTGAGGAACCCCGCCCCAGTGAAGAGAGACCGTCTCGGAAAGAAGGGTGCCAGACGCTGCACCCAATTGCCTGCGGTCTCGACCGTCCTCGGACTGGGGAAGAAATTGCATCTTCTTCAGCGCCTCCTAACAACTAGGGAAAGAAATTGGATTCCATGGGTAGATGAGTCATATATTCATCAGGGACAACAGTCAAGACGGCCGCCGCCTTAGCGATCGTGGCCAGTTACGACCGGGAGCTTTGGTACAAAATGGCTCCTTTCCTGGATTTCATCCCTGATGACATGCAGGTCGAGGCTTTGGAGATCCTCCAGGAAGGCGAGGTGGCGTCGGACCACACCATCATGGTGGCTGTTAAAGAGAATTTTCAGTTTTAGTGCTAAAATCCTACCACTTTAGACCTCCAGGTCTTTTGCAGAGTGTCTTTTTACATTGGAGTCTGACCAACTCCATAGCCATCTTTCTCCAGCATGGGGTCTGGCATGGATTCACATGCTCATGAATATTCCCCGTCGTCAGGCTGGGAATCCTCGGTAAAGAAAAAAACCAGTATCAGTTTCGTTTCTGATCTGTCTTTCGTAGTAATAACCAATCACTGGTCTCTGCGTCATACTGACCACAGCCAATGACTGCCCTCTACCTAAGCACCGCCTCTGGCAGCCATCTTCAGATTTTTACCGCACGTTCATGTGTTGGGATCCTCGTGCTATTGCTCTCGAGCGTTAGTGCTATTTTTTCACGTTTTTTTCTCAAAACTTCGTTTTTTCCGGTCAAAAGAGCCTCAAGCTCCACCGACTCTCCATCCGATCAACGGGGACCCGTGTCGGATTCGTCTGCGCCCCTCAAGGGTGAAGATTTCGTCGAGCTACGTTTTGGAGGACTCCAGAAGCTTCTCAGGCCAGGACATGGCCCAGGAGAAGGGAAGCTCGACGCCCGGAAAGCTGTTCAGGGTCTGCCCTGGATGCCAGCTGCAGAACGTCTTTAAGGAGGACGAACACTCCTTTTGTCTCTACTGCTTACATGAGGGTGCTGGACGCTTTGGCCCGGGGCCACGCGCTCGAGTTTCAAAGAAGGTGCCCGCGCGTCCCCCCCATGGCCAGGAGAGAGCTTCACGTCCCTCAGCTTCTCCTGGAGGTAAAGGCGTTGCTCACGAAGGGCGCCATCGAACTCGTCCCAAAGAGGCTTCGGGGCTCCGGAGTTTACTCGAGATACTTCCTCGTGAAGAAGACGGGAGGATGGCGCCCCATCCTAGACCTGCGACGTCTGAACAAGTTCATCAAGGCGCAGAAGTTCCGGATGGTCACCCTCCAGCACGTCCTGGGTCAGCTAGAGGAAGGAGACTTCCTGTCGTTGGATTTGGAAGATGCCTACTTCCATATTCCCATCCTAAAGGGGCACCGTAAATTCCTCAGGTTTGTGGTCCAAGGGCGTCACTACCAGTTCAAAGCCCTCCCCTTCTGACTACGGTCGGCACCCAGGGTATTTACCAAGTGCCTTGCACCGGTGGCGGCGCAGCTGCGCCGCGAGGGGATCCACGACTTCCCCTACCTGGACGACTGGCTCATCCGAGCCAAGATGAGGGAGCTCGCCGTGGACCACACGGCAAGGACGTCCAACTTCTCACAGACCTGGGATTCTCCGTGAACTACGCAAGTCCCACCTGGTACTTTTTTACGTTTCTGGGAAGCGAAGCTCGACACAGTGTCCCTTCTGGCCTCCCCGTCGGAGGAAAGGACCAGGTCCATCCTGGGCAAGGTACAGCGGATGTTGGTTTCCGACGCGGCCAAGGTGAGGTCCATCAAGTCCCTCCTCGGAATGATGTCCTCTTGCATCTACCTCATTCCCATGTGCAGGCTCCGGATGCGCCCGTTGCAGGAGTTCCTGGATGCGCGCTGGATCCAAACGACGGGCGGCTTCGAGGAGAGGATCACACTCGACGAGAGTTTCCGCCGAGCGGTCCGGTGGTGGGGCACCCGCGCGCATCTGACGGCGGGCATGGCCTTCCAGACCCCAGACCACCAGGAGACAGTGACCACGGATGCCTCCCTGGAAGGGTGGGGAGCGCACACTGAAAATCTGCATGCGAGAGGCCTCTGGCTCCCGACGGTGAAATCCCTCCATATCAACGTCCTGGAGCTCCGTGCAGTGTTCTGGGCCCTCAGGTCCTTCCTTCCGTCCCTCAAGGGCAAGGTGGTGAGGATCTTCACCGACAACACCACCACCATGTTTTACATCAGGAAACCGGGCGGAACCAGGTCCCCAGCACTGTCCAAGGAGGCGCAGGACCTGTGGCATTGGGCCGTCGCCCAAAGGATGTTTCTGGTGCCGTTTCATCTGGCAGGGATAAAAAACACCATCGCCGACTCACTCAGCAGGGAGCTGCGCTCCTGCCACGAGTGGGAACTACGGCAGGATCTAGTGGATCACCTCTTCCGACGGTGGGGCACACCCCAGATCGACCTGTTCGCGACGGCGACGAACTCCAAGTGCCGGAGGTTCGCCAGCAGGTTTCCCCAGGCGAGGAGCATGGGCGATGCTTTCTCGTTCCCCTGGGAGGGCCTGTTCCTCTACGCGTTCCCTCCTTTGCCACTGCTAATCCGGCTCGTCAACCAGCTCAAGAGGTCACGGTGCAGGATGATCCTCGTCGCACCTGCGTGGCCGAGGCAGATATGGTTCCTGGACCTTCTGGACTTGTCGGCGTCCCCGCCAATCAAGCTGCCGGTGGACGCGGATCTACTCTCCAGGGAAGGAGGCGCCATCCTCCACCACGACCCGAAATCGCTGAACTTGCAGGCCTGGCTCCTGCAGCGCTAGAGTTTGGAGGATACGACATACCGGCCGACTGCAGAGAGGTTCTTGCAAAGGCCAGGGCGTCCTCGACTCTTAAATGCTACGGACACAAATGGAAGAGGTTCTCTGTCTGGTGCCACGCACAGAAGATTAACCCTCTACGGATTACGGCTCCCCAGGTACTGCCGTACCTGCTGACGCTGGCCAAAGCTGGACTGGCACACGCGTCCATCAAGATTCATCTTGCTGCGATCTCCCGATACACCAGAACCACGGGCCGGACGTCCCTGTGGTCTCATCGTCTGGTGAAAGAGTTCATGAAGGGACTGTTCAGATCGTTCCCGTCGGTGAAGGCCCCGGCGTGGGAGCTCAACGTGGTGCTGACCAAGCTCATGGGACCTCCGTTCGAGCCTCTGCACTCGGCCCCGTTGAAGTTTCTGTCGTGGAAAACAGCGTTTCTTGTGGCCATCACCTCCGCACGACGGGTGGGAGAGATCCAGGCCCTTTCCTGCAAGGCCCCGTACTTGACTTTTCACGACACGAGGGTAGTGCTCAGGACGCACCCCTCCTTCATGCCCAAGGTACCGTCGGACTTCCATCTCAACGAACCCTTGGTGTTGCCTGTGTTCTTCCCGTCGCCTTCGTCGCCGGCTGAGAGGACTTTGCACTCGCTGGATGTGGCTAGAGCGCTAAAGTTCTACGTGGACCGCACAAAGTGTTTTCGGAAGACGTCACAACTCTTTGTGAACTTTGGACCTGTCATTCAGGGGAAGGCTCTCTCGAAGGCTTCCATTTCCAGATGGCTCTCCGGCTGTATCATGTACTGTCATCGGTTGGCAAACCGACCGCTGCCTGGCCGTCCGAGAGCCCATTCCACTAGAGCGATCGCAGCTACCACAGCGTTCCTTTCTGGTGTGCCCCTGCTGGACATATGCAGGGCTGCTACGTGGAGGTCGACGCACACCTTCACGAAATTCTACTGCGTCGATCGGGATTCCAGGGAGGAGTCCAGGGTCGGCCAAGCAGTGCTGCGCAACCTGTTCGCCTGAGGTGAGCCTGGTGAGGAGGTAAGATGCTTAATGTTGAGTTTGATGTAATGCTTAATGTTGAGCCTTTGCCACCTCCCGTGGTTGTGCATGTGTGTACTGCTATGTATTCTTTATTCATGAGCATGTGAATCCATGCCAGACCCCAGGCTGGAGAAGGAACAAGTTACTTACCTGTAACTGTTGTTCTCCAGCATGGGTCTGGCATGGATTCACATGCGAACCCTCCCGCCTACCCCTCTGCGGCTCTTCACTTGGTCATACTGCCACTTCACGTGCTTCCAAATCTGAAGATGGCTGCCGGAGGCGGTGCTAAGGTAGAGGGCAGTCATTGGCTGTGGTCGGTATGACGCAGAGACCAGTGATTGGTTATTACTACGAAAGACAGATCAGAAATGAAACTGATACTGGTTTTTTTCTTTACCGAGGATTCCCAGCCTGACGACTGGGAATATTCATGAGCATGTGAATCCATGCCAGACCCATGCTGGAGAACAACAGTTACAGGTAAGTAACTTGTTCCTTACATTCCATTTCACTTGGCAGGAGTAAAGAACACTGTCGTCGGCTCTCAGCAGGGAGCTGCGCTCTTGTTACGAGTGGGAGCTTCGGCAGGATCAAGTGGACAGCCTTTTCCACAAATGGGGTGGTCCCCAGATCGAGCTTTTTGCGACCGCGACGAACAGCTGATTCCCACAGCTGGGGTGAATGCGGGGGTGGGGGACGCATTCTCATTCCCTTGTGAAGGTCTGTTTCTGTATGCGCTCCCTCAGTTGCCACTACTACTTCAAGTCAGTCAACCCAGACCTTCTCAACATGTCAGCGTCCCCTCCAGTCAAGCTGCCAGTGGTCTCAGATCTTCTTGCCCGGGAAGGAGGCGAAATTCTGCACCTCGACCCGGGATCTGAGTTTGAAGACCTGGCTCCTGCAGCATTAGTTAGGTGGCTATGGTCTTCCGGCTGACTGCAGGGAGTTACTCGCCAAGGCCAGGGCGAAGCGCGTTGGGACTTTGTGCTGGTTGCAAAAGATAAACCCTCTGAGGGTCACGGCCCCTCAAGTACTTCCATATTTACTGTCATTGGCTAAATCGGGGCTGGCTCACGCCTCCATCGTACATCTCGAGGCTATCTCCTGCTACACCAGATCTCCGGGGTGGTCTTCACTCTGGTCACGCCGTCTAGTTAAGGTAACAGACTTGCTGTTATGTCTATAGTTATCTCGAGATGCAACTATGCCAACGCTATATACCTGGGAGCACTGGCATACCAACTTCACAAACTACAAAGAGCCCAAAAACGCTGCTGCCAAAATCCTTCTCGCCCTGGAACACAGACCACATCTCCCCCACTCTCTGCACCCTCCACTGGCTCCCTGTGGACGGAGGGCCACCTTTAAAACCCTGTGCCCACCGTGCACAAGACGGGGCCCAACATACCTACAAGAGAAGATTGAACCCTACCTCCCATCGTGCACCTTAAGAACAAGCACTGCCCTCTTACTAGCGTAGGTGAACCCCAACTTACAGGGGCGCCCCATAAATATTTTTGGGGTACCCCCTCACCCTCAAATCAGAGTAAATGCACCCCTCTAGGGAATTAAAATTCATGAGTCGATCTTGCAGGTGATAACAAGACTTTAATCTTTACAGATCATGAGGACTAGGGAAATGGCAGAGGACTCTGCCCTTTCAGACCAGCATTCTGCATCCGTCGCTGGCTCCCAGGTCCTGCAGACTGATGCTGGGCCTGGGGCTTAAATACTTGTGACTTGGTGACTGGATACCAGCAGAGCTCCTCAATGTTTCTCCATTTTGGGCATCAGAATTGGTGTCAAAACACAACACCTTATGTAAATCATACTTCTGATGTTTGTTAATCTGCTTAGAATCACATGCTGTGCATATAGTCTGACATCCAGTGGTAACCGCAGAGTATTGCATCTTGTTTTTCGAAAATCGAAAGGGGACGTCTGTATGGGCGTGCCTGTAACACTATCCCTACGTGACGTGTAGTGTACTCAAGAGCCCTCACGCGTCAAGGTCCCTCGGATTGCTTTTCTTCCGCCCAGCATACTGCCCGCCTTATGCGGAGCTTGTCTGAGACATTGCCTATTGTCCCTTCGACCTTTGGTCGAATAGTTATATAAAATACTTAAGATCACCCTATCCGTCCCTTATTTCGACGGCTGTTCCAGATCTCTGCCGAAAACCTGAACCTTCAGAACTTCGGACAGTGATCCAGTCGGCGCTGCCGACCACATGGCTGGGCCTTTCGCCAGCCTATACAGTAGGGAGAGTGGGGTCGGGGTGGACATTTCTGTACAATCTGAGAATGCCTTTCCCTTCCTTCCTTTCCCTTTTGGTCTTCGTCACTCTACCCATCCTCAGCTTCGGAGAGGATTCCATTTAGGTTTAACCCCATTTGCAAAGGCAAATTTCCTTGGAGAGATGAGCATAAATAGTGTAACCGTTGATTGCCCCTCGATCACGACGTAGATTGCGCGGCTTGTAAGCACCGCCATCCTAAGACATTAAAGGAGCGCAAAGTTAAGCGGTGGGTGGCGTACGGGATGTCGAAGGCAGAGTTTTCTCCTGCTGCCGCAGCCACCGATCGGGACGATAGCAATAGTGACAAGCAGACCTCTGACCCGGCGGTCATTGACCTTTAGACGGAGCGCTCCCGCTCCGCATTCTGTCCCCGGCCCCGCCAGGCACGGCTCGGGCACTGCTCTGGGGAAGGTACACCCCTGCGACAAAGACTAACATTTACATATCACTAAGCACACAACCCCAAGTCAATCTTCGACCAAGTCAAAGAAGACTTAAGTGCCAACGGGTACACCAGAAGTATCAGGATCGGCAGCCCTCCCCGCAGCCACATATGCGCCATCGACCGGGCCTTCAAAAACAAAGGGCGCCATCTATAATATCCCGGGTTCTGTCGAGACGCATCGCAAGAAGGCGTCGGGCGACGACAGGGTTGCGGCTCTGCCGAAGAAGGCATTCACCGAAAACGAGGCCCCCGGCATTGCCAAAGAAGGCAGCTGCCGAAGATGGGGGCCTCAGCTTAGCTGAAAAAGGCTCCTTCACAATCGCAGTCCGAGGCCAGGTGCTTCCCTTCTGCGGAGGACTTTGCCGACAGCATAGCGAGAATTATTTCTGCCAATTCTCAAATGGCAGTCAAGAGATTCTTCGAGGCCTATTGAACAGGCCAAAGATCCGTCGAAGCACCGGAGCCCTCCCCTAAGCCGAAAGAAAGGCACAGGGATGCCCCACCTCTGTCGGTCCCCCAGGAGTTGTTTTCAGAGGGAGAGGAAGGGATATCTTTGACGTTGAGACAAAAATCTTCATGTTTTACGACAGAGCGTTTTCAAGATCCTTTTCCACCTCTAGACCCTTCTAGGTCTTCTTTTTGGATAAGAGAGAAGTTTAAAAATTGTATGGAAAGGCTGGACAGGTTTGTTACCTGTTCAGAGTAACCCACGCCTGGAAGACCACGGAATGAGAGCCCTTTGGACCCTGTAGCAAAATTCCCAAGACGCTTTGACCCCTCTCAGGAAGAGGATACATACACCTATGACCTAACTGAGGAGGAGATTCCTGCAGACACTCAGGGCGAGGATCAGTTCACCAATCCTGAGGACATGCATGATCCCATAGAGGGGTGGGGGGGGAGGAACAACCTGGCTATGGGAGACCCTCGGCCATGGCAGTCTCCATATCCCTCACAAGATCATGCCATGTGTTTGGATTACCCCCAGACCACTCCCACTAGACAAACCTCGCCAGTGGATGATCAATTGACGTTTAACGTCATGTTGCGCAAAGCAGCTGAACACTTCAAAATCGCCACAGATGAAGCTGTCCCTGAAGCTGACTTTGTGGAGGACATCCTCAAAGAGAAGCCACCAGCTAGCCAGGCTGTTCCCCTCCTCAATTAAATTAAATGTCTGGCTCCCTCCTTATCTATCAACACCTGCTCTTACAAGAGGTGTGAATCCGAGGATAGAAAAGCTCTTTTGTCCTTCTCCCTCAGACCCCCCCTTTATATCATAGGTCACTCCACCACAGACTTTCTGGTGGTGACCACTACAAGAAAACGGGCGGGGTCCCTCTGTCAACCAGCGAGGCACCCCCTGATAAAGAAGGGAAGACTTTACGCCCTTGGGAAGAGGGTCACGGCCGCAGCAGCTTTTTCAACACTTATTGTCGAAAATACCACCTTATTGGCCAGCTACGTGGGCGCTCAGTGGGCCTTGCTACAAGAAGGCCTACAGGAGGTTCCCGAACCACTACAAACTTGTCTCCTGGCCAAAGTTACTCAAGGCAAACAAGTGAACCAAAGCATACTTAAAAACACTTTGGATTCTGCCGAAACAGCTGGTCGAAATCTGGCTCAGGACACACTCCTGAAGAGACCTGCATGTCTAAGGAACTTTAGTTCAAGCTAGAGACGCAAGCGTCACTTACAAATAAACATTTGGAAGAATCCAACCTGTTTGGGAAAGCGGTCAACGAGGCCCTCGAGATCACAAAAAAGGAGCATGACACCCTGAAAACACTAGACCAAATTACACAAAGACCCTCTACAAGACGAGGATCTGGGTCCAGACGGCTTTTTTTGTGGCCAACGCTTCCCTAAACAGTACTCCTCGGGTAAACAATTGGTCCTCTCCACAGGGAACCAGTGGATACACCACCCGTATCCCCAGAGGTGTCAGCGTCATGGAAAAGGAAGGTGCCGGAACTCTATCCTCAGAGGCTCCCCGGCCTCCGGTTCAAAACGACTCGAAGATTCGGGTCCCCTCCCATGTCTCCCCAGTCGGGGGCCTGCTAACATTGTTCCTTCAGGCATGAGGGGATAACTACAGACTAGTGGGTGCTAAAGACCGTGGCCCACATGTACTGTATAGAGTTTAACCGGTCCCCAACTTTCATACCTCCACGAGCAAGACGACTGACACCAGACCGTATCCTTCTTCAGGAAGTCGAGACACTACAAGAAAAAGGAGCCATAGAGGTCGTACCTCTGTCACAGGTAAAAGAAGGTATTTATTAAGTGTACTTCCTTGTACTCAAAAAGGATCCAACCATGCGCCCTGTATTAGATCTGCACCCAGCAAACAACTTTGTAAAGCCACGATCTAGTGGTTGTCTCGCCAGCCCTCGTTCTCTCGCTGCGGTGGTGGTCGAGGGAGAACCTCTTGAAGGGGAAATCCTTCACCACCCCTGCAGTGGAAGCCACTCGAACTACACACTCATCTCTCACAGGGTCAACAAACAGCACAGAGTTTGGTCGTCAGACATAGCATCCAACCACATAAACCTGTTGGAACTGTTAGCAGTGTTCAAAGCACTAAAAGCTTTCCAGACACAACTGCAAGGAAAAACGGTCCTGATCCTCAGACGGCACCATGGCCATGTACTATCTGAACAAACGGGGGGGCACACACACTCCAGGGCTGTCCCAAATGTTCTGGGACAATTTGAACTGGGCGCTCAAACGCAACATGTTCCTGTTATCACAACACGTTCCAGGGGAACTCCATCTTCTAGGAGATGTACTCAGCAGAGATTTCCTGCTGCCCATGGAGTACGAATGGCAACTACACGAAGACATCGTCTCCAACGTTTTCGCAGAATGGAGCTTCCCAGAGATAGACTTGTTCGCAACTCTGGAGAAAGCTCAATGCCAAGATTACGCCTCCAGGTACCCTCGGAACCATTCCAAGGCTAATGGACTCTGGATAACCTGGCCAGTGAAATATGTACCCCCCCCCCCCAACCTCCCTTTCTCAACAAAATAGTGCACAAGATACACCAGGAACCAGCCATGATGATACTGGTGGCCCCACCAAACCTGGTTCGCTCATCTGATGGAGAGGTCCCCATCTCCTCCAGTGAAACTGCCTTGCCCGTACAACATGTCGCAAGACAAAGGAGAGGCGCTTCACTCATGCCCGCAGACATTAAACTTGGCGCCCTTGCTCCTGAAGTCATAGTTTGGGCACCTGCAGCTTCCTCTGAGATGTATGGACATTCTCAGGGAGGCAAGAAAACCGAACACTCTATTGCTATTCCAGTAAGTGGAAACGGTTTGTCATCTGCAACTCAAAGAACATTGACCCGATTAACTGCTCTCCCACACACATTGTTTTGTACGGAACTCATTTACTTGACTCAGG
The DNA here is from genome assembly GCF_040938575.1 of Ambystoma mexicanum. NCBI lineage: Eukaryota > Metazoa > Chordata > Amphibia > Caudata > Ambystomatidae > Ambystoma > Ambystoma mexicanum. The sequence goes on from NC_090923.1 coordinate 628,002,281, forward strand.
CCTGGTCTTTAACTCTCTAAAGGTTCACTTAACTGCGCTTTCAGCCTACACTAAATCACAATAGAAGGGGTTGTGGTGGGAGGTACCAGTAATTAAGGCTTTCATGGAGGGAGTGAAAAGAATTCACCCTCCCATTTCTAACCCAGCTCCCGTATGGGACCTAAACGTGGTGTTGACTAAACTTATGGGGCCTCCCTTCGAGCCCATGCACAGGCGAGTCTTAAAGATCTCACCTATAATACTGCTTTTTTAATAGCTACTACCTCCATTAGGAGAGTAAGTAAACTACAAGCCTTTGTAACAGTTTGCAAAGATAAGGTGGTTCTACGTACTCACCCTAGGTTTGCGCCTAAATTCATTTCTAAGTTCAATGTGAACCAATCAAAACAACTACAAACTTTCTTTCAAAACCCTTCAAGCTTGGGAGAAAGAAGCCTGCCACACTTGATGTACACAGAGCAGCCATGTTCTACATGGAAAGAACTCGACCGCTAAGAAAGACTAATCAGTTTTTTCGTTTCAGTGTCCTTCATACGGACGGCGAGAGGAGTGCAGAACACCACCTCATATGGACCTTAAAACCTGGGGCTGATTAGTTCCCCAGATGATAATGGTCCAGTTGTAATATGGGCAATGCTGTGTATGGAACCATGGTCTCACTTTCTACAGGGGTGGTCACGATTTCTCACCCACCTCTTACTGTGTCCCACTACTGCCCCTGTGTGCTCCCGTCCCCATGTCAAGTATTTATGACCCACCATATAATGTCTCCTTCTGTCAATTCATGAGCCGTTCATCAGAGTGGGAAAATAAATAAAACTCCTGCAAATAACCCGGAGTTGCTAAAACAGCGGCCGTGCAAATAGCTATTCCTCAAATAGTCTAGTAATTTTGTCAGTCCATTAAAATGTACTTTTAAGTCCTCTGTCCTTCCCTGAGACTTTAACAGTGGCCTTGTGTACACTGCTTATTCTAGGATCCATGCCCTACAAAAATTACATAAGCCTCAAAAAACTGGTACATTTCCTTCACAGTACTGGGCCTAGGGGCGGTGCGTACTGAGGCCGCCCTATCTGGTAATATTTTTCCCATTACAAAAATGTGTTGTCCCAAGTATAGTCCCTCCTATTGGCAGTATTGTAGCTTCTTTTAATCTGCCTTGTTCCCTTTGTGAGCCAGCAATTGCAATTACGACAACAGAACCCCTTCTGCACTGATGATCCTTTACACTACATACCAACCGATCATCCACATACTGGATGATTTGTGCGGAGCACCTTACTTCAATGTAATCTGTACAGGGGTCACCGCTCTCAGTAACCAAACATCGTGTGGATTAACAGTCCATAATTGTGCTGGCGCATATCCCATGTCCTCCTCAAAAAGTAACATTTAAGTTACTACTGCCATCAGGGGGCACTGTACCTCCCTATACTGCACCATGATATCACAGGGGATGCAGATTCCAAAATAATCTCCCCCATTTTGTTCACTGTCCTCAAACTCCTTATCCGTAATTTCCTTTTAAATACACTGTTGGGTTTATACATAATAGTGTGCCACTCGCACCCGTCCTGGCCTGTTCCAATCAGGACTACTTTTTTCTGACACTACTAGTCCTTGCAAATTTAATGACAATATGGTCCCTGCCACCATCTCGGGTGGCACCATGGGTTGGAAAATACAATCTGTAGGTACTTGCCAACACTTTGTCACAATTTGAGGCACTGCATTTACTAGTACCTTAATACCATTACAATAAATATATATTTGGAACAGGAACCCCATGGAGTACTGACTCCCTTGCTATAGCATTGATTATTACTAGTGCTTGAGTTGCACACATCCCTGGAGTGGAACACACTACACCTTGATATGTGACTGATACATTTCTATTTAGTTTACTGAGCCGATCCCTACCCAACAAGTTCACAGGGGAACTCTCTGAATATACCAAGGGGGCTCGTCTACCTCCCCTCCCACTTTTATATCCAGCTCCTTGGTGTATGGGACTGTAGAAATAGCCCCAGAGAATCCCTGCATGTTTTACCTGATAATGGATCTACCATAAATATAAATGGCCTGTTTCCTATTTCCCCCACCCCCCCAGGGCTCCTCTTCAGGGTGTGCGATTATCAATAGGATTGGACATGCAACTGCTTTCTGTGGGCTGTCATAATCAGAATATGTATTTGTCCTGGGGAATGAAAAATGGCCGCCCCTCTCATTGTAACTCCTTGGAATGGGGCGCCTGTTCCCCCTTCCATTGTTAAACTGTTCCCTCACCCTGCTGTAGTTGCCCATGTTGCCCTTGCCGACCAGCTCTATAAGGGAACAGATTTTTGACCCCCCTCTCCAAATTGCGGTTATCTCCTTCCGTGAGGCCTTTGGAACCCCTGCCCTTCCCAGGCCTGTTCCTGCATTCCCTTGCAAAATGCCCCCATTTCCCGCAATACCAGCACTGTGATGTTCCCAATCCTCCTCCCTGAGGCCCTATCCTCCCAAAGCCTTCTGCTCTTGCTTCTCGAAATCCTCCTTTTCCCCTTGGTGCTCCTTCATATCATCACTGTGGGTTGGGGTACTGTCCTCCTTCACCCCATAGTGCCGCAGTTGGGACATTCCCAATTTGTTGAGTATCTCCTGTCCTCTCCCCCTGAGCAGGTGCCTTCACTGGTGCTTGAATGACAACCTTATTTAGTTTCTTTTCCCCTAGTTTTGCCTCGTCAATTTGCTGCTTCTGGGCTGTCTCCCTGTCCTGCTCCTTGATTCTCTTAGAATTGTGGACTAGTATACTTTGTGTATCTGCCCACCCTTTGGCTTCAATACCCACAATTGTATCTAGTGCCTTCTGGACCTCTTTTGGTAGTCCCCTCTTTACAATAAAATAGAAAAATGGTACCGTCTCAACTCTCCACATTTCCTGTAACTTAAGAATAAACCTAACTGGGTCCTCATCGTCATCCATTGTGCACTTCATTAAAGAATTTAAGTCCTGGGTATCTGGGTACATCTTTCGTAGGGCATCCCATACCCTTGCCCTTACCTCATCAAAGTCTGCTCAATCATGTTATCTGCAAGACTTGGCCCGGCCCATGCCCATGTGTCCGCAGCCTGGTCCCCGACTATGGTGACCAGTAATCTCTTAAAGTCTCCTACTAAGGCTACTCCTGCTGTTTATTTTTCAAATTCATAGATCCATTTACTAGCTCCGTCTATAAGCTGGGGGAGAGCTTTAGTCAAATTATTTCTGTCCCTTTGATGCCATGGCACATACAGCGCTATCCCTACTTTGTGTTAGAGGCACCTGCATATCTATTTTGTTTTGTACCCCCTTAGTATTCTTCTGATCTTGTACTACCATGATTAAATCTGATCTATTTCTTGGTCTGTCCCTCCCCACTGCCTCTTGTGGCAGGGACGGGTTTCTCGCCACCTCCTCTCCTTCTTGCCCTGCCTCTTCATTATTTCTACCACCTTCATCTTCCCCTCCATATCCCTTTCTTGTTCTGCTTCTTGTACCAGGACTTGTCCATACACTGTGCCCAGCATCTTTTTCAACACAAACATTTCTTATTGCCCGAGGGTTTAACCTGAACAAAAAATCTCCTGGAAGTAAATCCCCTGTTTTCTGCACCGGTACATTTATTTCTGGTGATACTTCTTCAAATTCTTGTAACCTGACCATCCTTTCCTGCAATGCTCTTAGCTCATTGTCAATGTCTACTTGTGGACCCTCTGGGTACACTAATGCTATGGGCATATTGGAGCTTTTGCACCTCCATATAACCCATCCACAAGCTCTGAGGCCCCCCTCCTAGTTGCTAATCCTGTTTACACTCTCTCTACATCTGGAGGTTTATAGACTGGGTTTGTATACCCTACTGCAGGTTTAGGCGTTACGGGGTATATCCCCTTAGATTGGATCTCTTTTTCACCTTCCTGATCTATATCCTCAACTAATTTACAGAGATCTAGAATCTCTTCTCGTTTTTGGGACTTGTTCCCTTCATATTTTGCTGCTACAAAGATGGACATTTTTTCTATCATGTTTGTTATGGAAGTCCTGCTCTGGCCAGGAGCAGGACGTCCCCCCTTCCTTTGTTTCTGCTATCAATTGTTTATTCTGTCACAACACAGTGGCAGAACCCATGCATGTGTTTCATTTGAGTTTCTTCCTCCATAATGTTGCACGCGTCCCTAATGCTTCACTTAAACCCTACTGCTATGCTACACATGCTTAAAAAATAATGATCAACCCATTTTTTCCTCAGCCCCTTTTACACTTTCTTCACTTTGATTTCACCCACACACCGCGATTCATCTACCTTTATTTCCTTTTTTACCACAAAAACACAGCGAGAGAAAATATACAAAAAATAGACTACAATCCAGGCCCATTCCTTATACTGAGCCACTAGATAATACCACTTATTGCTTTTTATTGTCATAAGAAGATGGTGTGGTACTTCCTTCTCAGCCCGTTTATAGCAGCTGAGGATCCCTTGCGTCCCCTTTCCATGATAAAAAGTAGAAAAACAAATACGTGACAATTTCAATATTTGACCCACTTTTTAACCAATCTACTCCTCAACACATCACCTGAAATCCAATTTATCATGTCCAATCATATTCCTCATCACAAAGTCCTATTCGATCTATTCCACTGACCTCATACATCACATAACCAGATCTTTCACATCATACCATATCATACACATACATGTTGCCATTTTGTTATCACCTGCAAGAGTATACTCACGTGGGCATTGGTCACTTGAGTTTCCCTCTGTTACGAATTCCCCATGCCCATCATTCAGGAGCCACGCCCTGCTCCAGTGAGCAGAAAGGATTTCTTTTAAAATGGCTTCTACTAAAGTCGCTGTCATGGCCATTGGAGAAGGGTCCAGGCCTTCATCACCCCCAGGGCCCAAATGGACCCAGTCATGGCCCCTTTGGCGCCAGGCTCATGGAAACGTATGCTTTGCACACTCAGTGCCTAGGGCATGTGCATTAGGGACGGCGTGGCCATAGACTATCATTGGATGGCACGTGCAAGAGTCCCTGGGAGGGGCAAGGCGGGGCCAAAGGGAGGGGCCAGCGCCAGCCTATTTAAGGCCAACCCACCCACATGCATCTGCTTTGCGATATTCTGCTTTCAGCAGCTTAACGCTTACTGCTGTCCTTATCTGTTTTTCATCTCGTCGTGCATCCACTTGATTCCAGCTACTCTATCGCTGAAGGCGCCTCTTACCTGAATCAGGCTACTCCACCGCTGAAGGTGCTCCTTACCCGATTCCAGCTGCTCCATCGCTGGGTGCACATCTTACCTGCATCCTATCGGTATCAGAGTCGGAGCCTTTCCTCACCTGACCCGGGCTTCCAGCAACGCGGAGCTCCACTTTTCTTCTTCGTGGTACCTTCATCCTGCAGCCACGGAGCTGCTCCCGAGCCTCCAAACTCCGCTCTACGCCGCCAGTCTTCTCCTGCAAGGGAAAAAGAACACAACAGGTTAGAAACCATATAAATAACGAACGCTTGGCTGTGCCATACAGTCTAGAGTTCCATTATAAAGGCCAATTTACCAGCTAATTCGGGAGCTCCATCATCCTCAAGGGAACCCCCGGACTTGTTCCACGACTCCGATTGGCCATCCTCAAACCTTTTGGGAAAGGGATAAGACATTGGAAGAATTACTATTAATAATCAAGGCAAAAGACATAAGAAAACGAACATTAATCATAATCAAAAGACTTACCTTCTAAGTGGATTGGTCGCAGCCGGTCTGGAACACCACTTCCACGGACTAGTGAAGCAATTAGGTCCATTCTACGCGCCCCTGCTACAAGAAGCAGGACGGAGAGCTCAGCGTTACAAAACCACAGGTGAGCTTGCATGGGAAAACGCTTGTGCACTTCATTTTGGCACAAGAGGGTCGAGGGAATTCACACCACCACCACGCCATTCTCATTGCCTCATCTTCTCTCAGGGGCAATACCAGCGTCCAGAACAGTAGCCCCAGCAGCAGCTGGGGGAGAGAGACTAACCAAGGGAGCCAAGCCCAGGGAGGCCTCCAACCGTGCACCAACATCCCCTCAGAGACCAGGTGAGTGCAACAGTCGCTCGGGATACATGGGGTTTTTGTGTTGGGAGTCTGATCACTACAGTTGGGCGTGGCTGACCTGCCTGCGGCTTCGCAAAGTACAGGGGGGAAAAACGAAGTAACATGTAGCGGTCACCACTGAAAGTGAACCCCAACTTACAAGGGTGCACCTTAAATATTTTTGGGGTACCCCCTCATCACGCTCAAATCAGAGTAAATGCACCCCTCTAGGGAATTAAAAGCCATGAGTATCTTGCAGGTGACAACAAGACTTTAATCTTTACAGATCATGAGGACTAGGGAAATGTCAGAGTACTTTGCCCTTTCAGACCAGCATTCTCTCATCCGTTGCTGGCTCCCAGGTCCTGAAGACTGATGCTGGGCCTGGGGCTTAAATGCTCTTGACTTGGTCACTGGATACCTGCAGAGCTCCTCCAAAATTCTTTCTTGCCATACAAGAGATGCTGCAGAGTCTCCAGTGTGCATGGCCAGGCTCTGTTTTGCACAAGCTACATAACATTATGCTGCATATGCAGGAATACTTTGTTGCTCTTGTTTATAACATAGTAAATTATGCTAAACATTCACATCTCCCCGCCATTGTCTCAGCACTTACTCCTTAAAATGATATCTGGTTCAGTAATTCCTACAATAAACCCTTGTTTTCCTAGTACTCTGTCGTGCTGAATCTTTTAATCTCCATTGGCTTGTGACTGACCGGAACAGCTGCTCAACAACTTCGTGCTCTCTTCCAGCATGCCTGTAATCTATATTTAGCACAACCTGACTTAACCGTGTGCTTTGAGCAATGCTAACTTAAAATGCAACAGATCGCTATCCCCATCTCTAGCGCTATCCCCATCTCTAGCGCTATCCCCATCTCTAGCGCTATCCCCATCTCTAGCGCTATCCCCATCTCCTACATATACCCGCCCGCTGCCAATTAGTAACACATGGAGAGTACTCCCTTTAACATTTTTCCCGAAGTGTAACCGTACGTTTCCCTGGATAGACAAACACAATGTGTAACTTGTGTCTCCCACGAGACCATCCCGAGGCTAATTGAAGATCTTTTAAGCTCTTCAAGGCCAAAACACTCTAGGACCGCTCAACGAAGCCCTGGGCCCACTACGCCAGGCAGCTAGAGGCCATGGACGCCATGGGTTCCCTCAGCGATGGCAGCGCCGCCTTATTGTGCGGCGAGGGCACAGGGGTGACTTCAGGCACCCACGCGCAAGACCCGACCTCGGAGGACTGACCAGCGGTTCAGTTATGGGGACAACACCTGGCGGCAATAGCGCAACACACACCTCTTCCACAAAACACATCAGCCCCGGCCGAGATTCAACACGTATGTCGAGCCATCGGCAAAAGAAGACCTCAAGAGAGCGGTCCGCTGATTTGGTGTCCTCTGGGCATTCCAGGTCACGTTTGTCTCACGACACACAACAACCGTCCACGGTTGTAAAAGGTGCCACATTACCAAAAGTCATTGAGGCCCGGTTGTCAGAAGACTAATCCGACCTCTTCCCCCAAGTAGCACGTTCAACGTCTGCTTCCGAGATTCAACGCCCCTCTTCCAAGACTCCAGAATCTCGTGCCAACACCTCCGAATCTCGACACCAGGCGTCGAAACATTCAGAAAACCCTAAGGGTTCAGGAAAACATTCCTATAGTCGTGGGAAGGGGGCAACATAAAAAAAAACTCTGAACATCACGTTCAGAAGGAAAAACAAAGAAAAATCCAAGGTTCCTAACCCTGTCACCAAGGAAAAGATTGTTCCTCCCACTCCTCAGGATATGGGCATGGATGAGGAACCACAACAAGAAAGGGTTATCCTCAGTTCAAGCAATGGAACTCAGAGGACATTGGTAGAAGATGTCCTTTTTTGTAGACGTCTACGAAAAGGACCCTAATTATTTCCATAGCTATCACAATACACCAGCTACCTCTGCCCCTTCGGGATCCAAAGACCCTCGACCCCCTACTAAGAGGCTCCGTTCTGAGACTCCAGTTCAGGGTTTGCTTTCAGACCCTTTAATGATTCAGCCTTACCAGCCATATGTTGAGGAGTCAGAAATACAGATGCTGGAAGACCAGACAGAGGATGATTACTATGGGGATGATGCAGACCAGGAAGATGAGCCGGGAGCCTACAGTCTTGACTCCCCTATTCCGAGGATCCCCCAGTTTATGACTCACCGGTTGATAATCAACCTTTACTCAATGAGGTACTAGATAAAGCTGCAGCCCATTTTCAATTGGACACACAGGGTGTCCAAGAAGATAGATTTCGCAGAAGAAATCCTAGGGGACAGGAAATCCATTGCCAAGCTATCCCCATATTTAAATCAATCCAGTGCAGAATTGATCCTTCTCTGGTAACCCCTAATCTTACTCAGGCAGTTAATCCACGAGTAGAAAAATTATTTCGGGCCGCTCCCTCCGATCCCTCATACATAAAGGGTCAGTTAAAACCTGACTCATTGGTAGTAACAACCACCAGAAAGAGGGCGGGCACACCCCTAGCTTCTTCAGAAGCACCCCCTGACAAAGAAAGCAAAAGAATATATGCCCTGAGGAGGAAGGTGGCATCCACGTCAGCATATCAGGCATGTATTGGCAACACCACCACTCTGTTAGCAAGTTACAATTGCCACCAAAGGAAACCAGTAGCTGCCCTAATAGCCTCTGCACCTGAACAACTAAAGGGCCAGTTGGCCCAAATTGCATCAGAGGGAAGATCTGTGTCTGGATGCATCCTTAAGGTAAACATTGATGCAGCAGATAATGCAGGGAGATTAATAGCAGAAGGCACAGTAATAAAACGGCATGCTTGGCTAAGACCATCCGGGTTCAAGCCCGAGACCCAAGCCACCCTCATAGACATGCCAGTAGAGCCGAACGTCCTATTTGGGAAAGCAGTGGAGGAGGCACTTAAGACGACTGAGGACGAATTTGAGACCTTAAAATCCCTTGGCCAACTGACAAATAAGTCCTCAGGTCAAAGGAGAAATAACAATTTTCGTCGCTTTCGCGGCCAAAGCTCCCAGAGGGCTTCCAACTACTATCAAAATCAAGGAACCTCATGGGGCAGAAATCAATCCCAGGCTACTCGGGGTTTCACCAGAGGTCAGCGCAGGGGTAGAGGTGGTACGCCACCCAATAAAGTTACCTTCTGCTCCGGGTCCCTTTGCATGCATCCCCAGTAGGGGGTGTGCATTTCCACCTTCACCCACGCATGGGAAGGGATCACTTCAGACAGATGGGTGCTGTCCACAGTGTCCGCAGGATACTGTATAGAGCTACTAGAACGCCCCCGCAACCATCCTCCAAGACAGAAAGTACACTCCTTGGAGATCGCCATTCTTCTTGCAAAGGACGCAATCAAACTCGTCCCGGGCAACCAGGTAAACAAGGGTATTTATTCAACCTACTTCCTTGTGCCAAAAAAAATCTAACCATGCGCCCAGTATTAGACTTGCACCCTGCAAACAAGAATGTCAAGCAACAAATATTCCGCATGACTGCACTCCAGGAGGTAATCCCCCTAGTAAAGGATTACATGGCAACATTGGATATGAAAGATGCCTATTTTTATATTTGCATGTTACCAGTGCACAGAAGATTTGTGCGTTTCAAGATACAGCCAGCACTACAAGTTGAAAGTGCTGCCCTTCGGAATAGCCTTGGCTCCAAGGGTATTCGCCAAGATACTGGCAGTGGTGGCGGCGCACCTACGCAGGGAGGCAATCCCGGTGTACCCTTACCTGGATGACTGGCTCATCACGGGAAACCCCCCTAATTTGCAGATTGAACATTCAAAGAACAATAGTCCTCCTCTTCCAATTGGGCTTCTCAATCAACGAGAACAAATCAAGCCTGGTGCCAAGCAGCTCAAAACAGTTCCCAGGAGCTGTCCTAAACACCCAAGAGGGGGTTGGCCTTTTCATCAGAGGAAAGCATTCGAAATATGTTGCTGCAAATTCCTCAAGATCTGTCCCGTCGCCAAATAAGGGTACGCAAAGCAATGTGTTTGCTAGGCATGATGGCATCTTGCATTTACCTGGTTCCCCACGCGACCCATGTAGGAATGGTTGGCGAAACAGTGGTCTCAAGCAAGTGTTCAGTGGGACGATTTAGTGGCTGTTTCGCCAACACTAGCACAAAGTTTTTGCTGGTGGACAAGAGAGAATCTTACAAAGGGGAAACCCTTTTACGATCCAGAGATGCAAGCCGTCGTCGCAACAGACGCCTCCCTGGTAGTTTGGGGAGCTCACTACTTTCACCACACAGCTCAGGGTCTCCGGTCTCACACAGTGGCTCAGAACCATATCAGTCTGCTAGAACTTCTTGCAGTCTTCAAAGCGCTTCGGGCATTCAAACCTCTCTTATCCAACCTGTTGGTGCAAATCCTAAGAGACAGCATGACAGCAATGTTTTACTTCAACAATCAAGGGGGCTGTTTGCCAAATCTGTCCAAGCTTGCCCAGAAAATTTGGAAATGGACATTCAGACGGAAAATTTACCTGTCATCCCAACATGTTCCAGGGGATCTCAATTCACTAGCGGACGCTCTGAGCAGAGATCATCTCTTCTCTGTGGGGTTTCCCCACTCTAGACGTATTCGCCACAGGCGAAAACAGACCATGCCCATACTTTGCATCCAGGTTCCCCCAACCAGGCTACAAGGGGAACGCTCTATGGATGAATTGGTCAGGGATGTTTGTCTATGCTTTTCCAGCAACCCCTCTGATGAGGAAGGTGGTGAACAAGATACACAGGGAATCGATGACGCTCATCCTAGTTGCTCCTATTTGGGCGAGACAACCATGGTTTCCACACTTGCGCAAACTGGCGGTGTGCGACCCCCATCAGACTCCCGTGCTGGTACAACCTACTCTCCCAGCACGAAGGACAAACAGTGCACTCTCAAGCCAACTTGATGAACTTGGCAGCATGGCTCTTGAAGTCAGAGTTCGGCCATCTCACTTTACCCCAGAGATGTATGAATATCTTAAGAGTCAAGAAAACCTAACACAAGGCACTGTTACTTTGATAAGTGGAAAAGATTAGTTATTTGGTGCCAGAATAAACTCATCAACCCAATTGATTGTACTCCTTCCAATATTGTCACCTATATGATCCACCTAATGGATGCAGGGTTAGTATTTAATTCACTCAAGGTATACCTGGCGGCACTGTCAGCCTACACCACCTCCCATAACAAGTTGTCATGGTGGAAAATGGCAGTTGTCAAGGCCTTTATGGAAGGGGTAAAGAGACTCCACCCTCCAATTTCTAACCCACCACCATGTTGGGACCTTAATGTGTGGTGCTTACTAAACTCATGGGACCTCCCTTTGAACCCATGCATAAAGCTAGTCTCAAACACCTGACTTCTAAAACTGCCTTCTTTGTAGCCATTACATCCATAAGAAGGGTCAGTGAAATTCAACCTCTGTCAGTGCAGGATCCTTTCTTTGCTGTTCATAAGGATAAACTGGTTTTACGCACTCACCCTAGGTTTTCACCTAAGTTCATTTCAAAATTCCATGTTAACCAGTCCGTTGAGCTACCGCATTCTTCCAAGAACCCAAAAGCTCCACTGAGGTAAAACTCCACACACTAGATGTGAGGAGAGGGGTCCTCTACTACGTAGACAAGACCAGACCGCTAAGAAAGACAGATCAACTGTTCGTCTCCGTAGCTCTAGGCAGAGGAGATTGCGTCTCTAAAGGTGCCATCTCTAAATGGATAGTCAGATGTATCCAACTGTGCTACCTCCTTTCAGATAACGCTGCCTTTTGGGCCATGGGCCCACTCTACAAGAGGTACTGGGGCCACTCTGGCTTTCATTGCAAATGTACCCCTTGAAACAATTTGCAAAGCAGCTACATGGAGCTCTATTCACACCTTTACTCAGCACTACTGCATTGACACTCACTCCAAGACAGATACTCAAGTGGGACAAGCGGTTCTAAGACATTTTTTCGCTCATGACCCTTCTCACATCCCACCTCCTTCTAACACTGCTTGCTAATCTATGCACAGCATGTCATCTAAGCAGATTCCACAAGCCTCGGAAGGGATATATTACTCACCGTAATCGTATTTCTGAAGCTTGTATCTGCTTAGATTCACATGCGCCCGCCCTTCCTCACCTCTGAGAGAAGGTGCATGGATGCTTGTAATCTTATCCATCTGATCTGCTTGGATACTCTGTACTTGCGCTACTCCTCATGCTCCCTCATGTCAGGAAAAAATACAAAATGAGGGTCCTACACGCGTGAGGGATTATGGGTACAGTGGACGTCACACTAGTGATAGTATTACTGGCACGCCCTAGTTCGCCCCTTTTTGAGTTTCGAAAAACAAACTGTAATGCTCCGCAGCTTCCACTAGATGTCTGCCTATGCACAGCATGTGAATCTAAGCGGATACAAGCATCACAAATACGATTACGGTGAGTAATGTATCATATCTGTCTGTGTCTGCACATTATATTTCAATCTGAACTATCTTTATTTAGTGCCCTTCCTCCCCCCTGGACTCTTGTAGTGCTTAGGAAACAGTTAACAGAAGTCTTGCCTAGTTCTAAATGCTTGGAATGTTTGCAAATGAAGGAAAGCACTAGGCTCCTTCCCAACACTAGTAACTCCATCCTCCAATTTTTCCAGGATTGGAGGAACTGCCTTCTCAACCTTGGCGCCAACTCTGTGGAACTCCCTCCCCCCACACATTTGATACCTGTTGTGTAAGATTTTATGTAGTACCCTGTTGGAGACTGCACCAGCATTGACCACTTGACAATAATTAACCCAACCTTTAGTATAAGCATGTACTACACACGATGGTAGTGACTGAGCAGCCAGGCTCATCTCAAGAGGGGTCAATGTGAGCTGTAGGGTTGAAATGGAGTTTCAGTGACAATTATCCAAATAAACTCACTCGGTTTCTGGATTAAACCATATTTAAGTCAGGTTAGCCTTCCTTAGAAGGGAGCAAAATATGTAACACAAAAATATGCTTCAAAATACACTTTATTTAAATCGGTAGATACCCATTTGGGATGGCACACACACGTCCGACAACTTGAGGAAACTTAAATAACTAGGACACTGTGGACATTAATACATTGCTAGTACATTTAGCGCAATACTGAGTTTGGTGTCAAAAGTTTTTAAGGAATAAAACCATGGTTAACAAATATACTCCTATGTTCTGTCCCCTGTCATCCATACTTGTGGTACATTCCATCCTTCGGGGCTGGACCGGAGCACTTTTTTTTAAAAGCATAAAAAATAGAATTTTTTTTTTTTGTTGTTGTCTTTCTCTTTTTACACAGGGTACCGCACGCAGCCGTAACCCCACCCTCCTTGGCTCCGCCTGCGTATCCCCCTTCAGTCCTTTTCTCCACACAGTAGGGGCTGGACACACTTGCATCACTTCATCTAATAATCATAATACTATTGTATATTATCTCTTGCTGTCTGACCCACCTGTCACTAGGGTCCCACTTGTCTCCACACTTGACTGTAATGTGCCTGTCTTCACCATGTATGTAACCTCTTTTTCAAGCGCCCAGTTACCTCAGGGTTTGGTGCGTGGTACAAATAATAAATACAAATCACTGGGAAAAATAGTTTTCTTGTTCCCGTTGTCCTTCTCTCCTGCTCTTGTTCTGCTGTCGCGTAGTCCTCCGTCTATACCGGAGCGTCTGGGATTTGTGTCCTGTTCTTGATGCAAACGTTGCTTCGCTAGGGCGGATCCCCATGCTCTCTGGTTGGAGTATCTCGGGCCGGACCATCGCTGGGATTCGTGCTTCTACCGCGATTCCCTTTCTGTCCGGGCACTCCGTCTTCTTCGGTGGGAGGACGTCTTTCAGCGCGTTCCTCCACCTCATATTCAGCTTTTCATCAATGAAAAGAGACGCCCGGTAAGTTCCTTACTTGGACCCCTTCCCGGGTTCTTCTCGGGCTGGGAGGGGCTCGAGCAGCTCTACCACCAGGGTTTCTCTTGAGGTGCCTCGCAGGCCTAATCGGCGTACCAGAGTTTCCACCACGAGGGTTCCCACAACTGGCCTTCCAATACCAGATCACAATCCGAGGTTCACCGGTCAGGTGCTAAACGTCAGCCCAGTACATCTGTGGCTTTGGACGCAGGGGTACGCCCTGAGGCCTCCTTTTCTGGATCTTTCTGTGCCAAGCTACAGATTGAGGCCCCTCAATAGAGAGAGCTACACATACTGGGTCGAAGCCCGAGGTTCCTCTTCGTAAGGCCAAGGTTTGTACCGACAAAATCGAGAGACTTGTTCCTAAAGTCGTGTCTGTAAAGGTGATTGACGTGGTGATACCGCTTCTGTCGAGAGGGCAAAGAGGGTGGTTGTGCACCGTAACTCCTGTCACCGGCTCTAACGAGGTTCCTCCTCTGGAGGCTATTTTGGGGGCCACGTCTAAGATGTCAAACATCTGAGACCCCCCTCCAGTACCGGCTTGACCGAGGATCCTTGTGTCAAGGCTAAGGTTTTACTTAAGTCCCCTGACCAGCCTGAGGAGGCGATTGCCTCATCTGCACATGTGACGTAGTTCTCTTCAGGCATGGACAAAATGGCCACCCACCCCTCATGGTCCACGGCGGCAATTTTGGATTCTTCCCTTACACTTCCTTCTCGACGGCGGGTTCTGGGAATCTTAATTTTGGGGCTGAGCAGCCCTTTTCACCTCAAATGGAAGGTAAAAATCTGTTCTGCCCTTACGACTGGCATGCTTTGATGCTGCTGCCACATTGTCTCGCTTCTGCCTACTTCTGCGCCACTGATCTATGCGTACCCGATTGGTGGTGGGCCTTCCTGGCAACCATCCTCATTACGTTCATGGGTGTACGTCCCTTATGAGAGACCTCTGCCGACCCCAGCGGCGTCTAAACATTCATCGGAGGATATTTTTTGGGGAAATTTCAGATGCTCATGCATTCTGACCTTGTGAAAGAGTACTTTAAGGGTCTTTTCAAGGAAATCTACCCTGAAGCTCCGGCGCCGCGTTCCACTGCAGTGGCTCCGGCGGTTGTACCACCTGTTCCTATGGGTCTGCCTCCAGCTCTTCCACCCCTACCCCTGTTGTCTCCCATAGAGAAGATACCGGTAGAGCGGGATAGCACTTTTAAACCTGTGCTGGCTACCACTGACCTGCTGGATGATCCTCAAACAGATCAGGATAGCGATGAGCAGCCCTGCTCTGTCGGAGCATTCCATGACTGGGTGCTGGATATGATGGTCCTTCTCTATATTCCAGTACCCGAGGCCCCCGCTTTGCAGGAAGGGGTGCTATTGGGAGTGTTCACCTTGTCACCACAAGAGCACACCGGCCTGTTCCTCCAGAAGGACATTTTGGCTGAGGCCCATAAGGTCTGGGAAAAGCCCCACACTGGGCTGCATATTAAGAGAATCGATGCCCGTTACAGGCTTCACACCTCCGAGGAGATAGCCTTGGCGTCTTGTCCGCTCCCTTCCTCGACGGTGGTAGCTGCAGCCACTCTTCAATCTAAGCCAGCCTCTGCTGCTCAGATTCTCTCAAAAAGGAAACATTTTTAGACTCTGGGCATGAAAATCTTTGCCAACTCAGCATTGCAACTTCGCCAACCAAATGCCGAGCTGATCCTGGCAGAAGCTAATATGAAGCTGTGGAAGGAGTTGGCTAATTTCCAGAAATGCATTCCTCGGGATAGGCTAGATGACTTCAAGGCCGGTTTGTCAGACGCGAGGGTGTTGGCACAAGATCTCCTGGAAGCCGCAGCACATGTGTGGATACTTCAGCTTTCAGGCCTGATGGTGGGAATTGATGCATCCCGCCAAGCGTGGTTTCATGTGACAAAGTTTTTGAAGGAGGTGCAAGAGAAAGTTCTGGACCTTCCCTTCGATGGCAAGGAATTGTTCCATTCATCTACGGATGACGAGCTTACCAAGGCGAGCATCCAAACCACCAAATCTTTGTCGGTCCTGGCAAAGGTTCCAGCTAAGGCCCCTTATACGCAGAGGTCAGGGTCTCGGTCTCGATCCTTCTCTGGCTTCAAGGGGTTCCAGGACCGTTGTGCGCTGGACTGAACCCATGGTTGGCGGCACCCGTCAAACAGCAACATGGTAGGTTTTTCTCTCGGCCATCAGCCTCCTCTCCAGGAGCAGGTAGTCTCCCTGCTGACAAGTCTGCAAAATAGTTTGTCGGTGTCGCACACGACTCCGGTGGGAGGACGAATCTCGTCTCATCTGGAGGCATGGCAGACAATCACCGAAGACCGGTGGGTTTTGGCCATCGCTTGGGCTTTCACTTGCCACTATACCCCCCCACCCACCCTTCAATCTTCCCTTCCAACAGACCGGTACACTCTCCCTCTGAGCCGAGGTTCAGAAGATTCTAGACCTCAGGGCGGTGGAACCTGTTCCCTTCGGGGAGCAAGGGGAGGGCTTCTACTGTTCAGTGCACCAGGCTGGCCTGCGCACCATCCTCTACCTATCCCAGTTCAACCTTTCACTTCCCTAAGAGAAATTCAAGATGATCACACCCTGCAAAAAATAGTCCCCTCTTCAGAAGGGCAACTGGCTCAATCCAAACCAAGCTTTTTGTCTGGGTTTATATTGATAATGATCACTATGTATATTGCCCCACTGTATTATCTGTGTTTAACTCTGATCACCTTGTGTAACTCTGATCAGACTTGTTTGCTATGTCGTTTGTACCTGTAACTTGGAGACCTTTGGGTTGCCATTTTACCTATGAATCTAAATTTCCTACAAAATGCCTGTAACAGCTCCTCGATGCCTCCGGGCTGCAAGTGCGCTATACAAATAAAAATAAGTGTAGTGGACCTTCAGGACTCGTATATGCACATCCTGATACGGAGGCTGCATTGAAAATATCTGCGGCTCTCCCTGGGAGGGGGGCATTTCCAGTTCTGCGTGCTCCCGTTTGGTCTCAGCTCTGCGCCACGCATCTTTACGAAGATGTCGGTCATCGCAGCATTCCTTCGGCTACAGGGTGTTCATGTATATCCGTACTTGGATGACTGGCTCCTACGCAGTCCTTGTCCTCAGGCGGCTTTGAGCAATCTCCAGTCTCTCCTCCAGCTCCTGTTTCAACTTGGCTGTCAGTGAATTGGCGGAAATCTTCCATGACGGTCTCCCAAGACCTGATCTTCCTGGGCTTCCGTTGGAACACAATCGACTCCAGGGTATATTTGACGGCGGACAGGATTGCAGATCTATTTGAAACCTGTCAGCTCTTCATCCAGTCAGAGTACATGACGTCTTAGTGGTTTCGGACTTCTGGGCCTCATGGCCTTGTGCGTGCTTGCTCTTCCTCTGGCGCGTCTCATACGCAGCCAGCTCTTCGGAGCTCTTGGTATCTGTCTTTGGACTCAGATTCCAAGATTCCAGTCCCATCCTGCATGATGGCAGACCTTCTATGGTGGTCCTCGACCAACAATCTTGCAGTGGGAGCCTCCTTTCAGGAGCCCTACCCACAAGTGATGATTACCATGGACTCCTCTCTTCTGGGGTGGGGCGCGACGATGGATCATCTCCAAGTTTCCGATCTTTGGACACTGCAGGACAGTCAGTTTCATATAATTTATTTGGAACTCCTGGCTGTTTTTCTGGTACTGAAAGCTTTCCAACCTTCCATCATGAACTGGGTGGTCCGCGTCAGCACGGACAACTCGGTGTCTGTTTTTATATCAACCAGCAGGGTGGTACCAAGTCACCACCTCTTGTGGACCTTGCTATTCAGATTAGGGAATGGGCCATCCATCACGGCAGTTGGCTGCTGGCGGTACACATTCCGGGGCAATTCAACTTGATTGCAGACTCACTCAGCGGCCAGCTATGAGTGGGAACTGAATATGGAGGTTCTCTCCAACATCTTTCGCCAATGGGGCACTCCAGAAGTGGACCTTTTTGCGACTGCCACAAACTGGAAACTTCCTCTTTATGCATCCAGGAACGGCCTCGGGCCACCTCTTTGGGGGATGCTCAAGATTCCGTGGCACAACATGAGGACATATGCCTTCCCGCCTCTTCCTCTGATTAATCGGTCACTCTGCAAGCGCAGGAGAATGCATCAAATTGCACTCTCCTATTCATAGCTCCTTGGTGGACAGCCAGATTCTAGTTTTCGCAACTTCAGCATCTGTCGATTTGTCCTCCGATCAGACTGTCGATTACCAACCTGCTTACCCAGTGGGGATCAGCAGATGTGGCACCCCTCCCCACAATCATTCAGTTTGGCGGCCTGGTGCCTGAATTCAAGTCCCTAGCACAGTTTAACCTGTCTGAGGACAATATGCGCATTATACCAGCGGCCCGTAAGCCTTCTAAGAGGTATCAGTATAGGAGCAAGTGGCTCAATTTTTGTCACTGGTGTTTGGCTAAGCAGCTTAACTCCAGACATGCTACGATTGGCACTGTCCTTTCGTTCATTTCTCATCTGGCTGCTTTGGGCATTCATGTTATGTTTTGTAGGACTTGGGCTATTGCCGCCTACCTGTCCACTGACACCTATTCCTTTTCTTTGATGAACCCAGTCATCAAAAGGCACTTTGCAGGTTTATTACATCTTTTTCCACCTGTATGCAATCCTCCTCCAAAGTGGGATTTAAATGTGTTCCTAAGCGTGTAAGGGAGCGTCAAGCTCTGTCTGTGGAACATCTGTTCCTTACCTTCCATAAGGATAAGGTTGTACTCCTCACTCATCCTTCTTTCCCTCCTAAAGTAGTGACTGATTTTCATTTGAATCAATCCAGATAATTACCTGTCTTTTCCTGGCCCCAGATGCCGAGAGATTTACACAATTTAGATGTCAGACGAGCTCTGTTCTATCTGGACAGAACATCTGAACTCGGGGGCTCCTCTCAACTCTGTTACATTCGGAGTCTCAAAAGGGAAACCTGCTTCAGACTATCTCTCCCAATGGATTGCCTCCTGTTTTTCAGAAGCATACACCGTTCAGGGCATTCAACCTCCAATGGCCATTCTGCCCATCTTGTACGTGGCAAAGCGACTGCTGTTGCCTTCCAAAAATACGTTCCCTTGGAAACAATTGCCAAGGCAGCTATGTGGGCTTCCCCATCAGCTTTCTGTAAGCATTACTGTTTGGACTTGAGCTCCAGGGCCGATGCTCAATTTGGCAAGGCTGTCGTTAAAAACCCTTTGCAGCAGGGAAGTTCCATCCACCCGTATTACCTGTGAGTGCTTTGGAATCTCGCACAAGTATGGAGGAAAGGGGACAGGACCTAGGAGTATAACAGTTACTCACTGTAGTACTAGCTTACTCCTAGTCCATAGTGTCTTTTCCTCCATACGCCCTCCCCTCTAAGTATCCTCCATTATTGCTTAAAATGGTCGCAGAGCTGGCGATGGAAAAAGACTGGAGGGCGATGCGCGTGGTGGATCTAAGGAGGGTGGGGTTACAGCTGTGTGCAGGACCGCGTGTAAAAAGAGGACCAATATTTACATTTTTGATGATTTCTAATAAAAGTGCTGCGGTCCCATCCCAAAGGACGGAATGTCCTACAAGTATGGAGAAAAGGACTATGGGCTAGGAGTAAGGTAGTCACTACGGTGAGTAACTTTGTTATTCTTAAGCAGGTAAGTACTTTTGAACCCCCAATGCAAAGTAAATTAACCCTTTCCCAGCTACACATGTTATAGAATGTGTGACTTTTGTTGAGGGATATTCAAAGCACAAAGTCGGATAGATGAGACTTTCAGGGAGCTAGGACAGCCAATGTTAATTGAGCAAAATTCTAGGTGAGCTGAAGCACTTCTGGTAGGTAAGTAAAGTCTTGCACACTGTTTTAGAAGTCTTTGTAGAAAATAAAATCACTGTAAGGCCACAAGCTGGGAGGCTTGTGAGAGGCAAAGTGGCAAGCAACTCTGCTAATGCAACCAAGACAAGTCTCAATTGAGAACTAGAAAGGCTACACAACAAGAGGCAAGTCCCCTTAGTTTTACAGTACATTTGGTTTGAAGAAATTGGTTCCAGCTGGCTTCTGTTCCTGTGTAGGTCTGCAGATCCGGTTTCTGGGCCTCAGTCGAGTGGACAAGAGGGAGGACGTCGGGGGACTCCAGCACTATAAATTGAAGGTCAGCGGCAGCAATGGGCAAACTTCAGATCGGCGGCACTTCGCAGTTTCAGCTTTTCGCGCTTCTCGCAAATAGCACCATTGTGGTTCGGATACCTTTATGGACTTTTCTCGCATCTGGGCTCCAGCATTCTGTTGAGGTGGCTCAGTCTTGGTCAGTCCTGTTTCATTGGAGTCTGGAGGATCTTCCTGGTGCTCGGGTCCAACTTAAAAACGAGACACTCGATTCTGGTGTTCCTCTCCCTGGCAATCGGTTCCTGCAGCAGCCATGGAACTACAGCCAGCTCCAATAGGATGTTCAGACGAGTTTGCTTTGGGGTTGATTGGTCCCACCAATGCAAGGGGAGAAGTAGTCTGTTGCAGGGCTTCTCTAGTCGGGGTGAATTTGGAGCTTCAGCAGAGTAGATGGGCTTCACCAGGCAAACCAACGGTCCAGGAGTTGCAGCAGGTGTCTCTTCCAAGGTCTTCGGATTCCGTCGTCCAGTGGTCGACTTTGCCTTCCAAGCAAAAAGCCTTGCCTTTCATGCAGGTTTCTCCCGTTCATTCGCAGCATAGCTGTCAATTACACAGCAGGGTGGCTGTTCTCCAAGGCCAGCCCGCCAATCACCTTTTGGGTGCATTCTTGTAACCAAGGGAATTAAGCAAAGGGAGTTTTGGGCCCCAACGCAGCCAGAATTGAGTCTGTGACCAACCTCCTGACCACACATTCAGATCTCAATACCTCCATACCTAATGCAAAAATGCAGCTACCATCAGGCAATCTCATCAGCTGCACACATGAGTGCATCCATTCACTCTGATACCCTACACCTCTCTACTGACCTGGTCTATGGTCCACGAGGGCATTCAATCCACAAGCGCTTTGAGGTCCTACCAATGATCTATATAGAGCTCTATATAAATGCCAAATAAAATTCTTGTAAATGGCCCCAGAGTCCTTGTGAATGGCCCTGTTGGCTACCCACAAGTCAGCAGCCTGTGCTAACTTTTTGGGATCAATCGCTTTTGAGTCAGCCAAGTGCTATCTCCGCTCCGTAGAGCAGGCATCAAAAATAGATTCGAACAAAAAAGATTTCATTCTTTCAAAGGTGTTCACTACCATATAAGTTCTTTAAACACCCACATACCCTGGTAGCCCAAGGGGTACCATCAGTCTTTTTGAGGGTCCTAAACCTATCAAGGTACTGGTATTTTTTTTTTTTCCCCAAGCCTGGTTATTAAAGGCAGCTTCAGATTCATAATTCTTTCTCTCAATGGCATCCAACTCCATTACAACATCATCATTCAGGGGAGCCTAGACATGAGCCAAGGGATTAAATCATTCCCACTGATTCCTTGGGTGTATTCAAATGTACCCAGCCAATCCAACACAACAATTTTTGATTCTTTCATACTTGAAGCTTCCTTGTCCATGGGAGGCCTCTTGGGACTAGCAGACCTATAAGACCCTGAAAGGGAAGCAGAATCAAGTCTTTTCATATCCATTTCATGTTGCATCTTCCGCTCCGAGTTTGACATCTTGATGTTCAGATTCAGCTTGAGCATTCAACTTTTTGAACTCTTAATCTCAGTCTTTCAAGAGAAACCTATTCTGGGCTGAACTGTGGACCTTGTGGGGTCCCAATGGAAATGGGCTTAGACATAAGGGCAGGCTGTGGCCAGGAGGGGGCTCTCTTCCTGGGGAGTTTCGGGCACCTCGCTCACTTCCTGCCCTGCCAGACAGAGTGTTCGTTTTGCCTTTGGCGGATTCAGTACTAAGGGATTGAACCTGGTTTGGCGCACAGAGTAAAACCCAAGAAAGACCTCACAAACAAATGGCTAAAAAAAAGACTGGGGCCATTTTGACACAATGGTCACCCATGGGTGCTGTACTGCAGCGGAGGGTTCAGCATGCGGTAGAAAAGCACAATGGTAGGAAAAGGTAAACCACTGCCACCAGCCGTTTAAATTAGTGAGGGTAACATAAAAATGTTACATGAGAATGTAGGATAAGGGGCTACTGGGTAACCCCCCAGCACTCCACATAAAATGGTGTGTGCTGGACCTACAAAGAAAAAAGGCAAGTCAATTTCACTTCACTTTACTATTCTTGGGACTTGTAGTTCACACAAGGTATTTAAACCTTATGAGAAATGTAAAGGATTTCTCTGACACTGCACTGAAGGTGCTGTCACCATACAAAAAGCAGATGTCTATGGAGTTTCAGACTCCAAAAACAAAGAAAACGAGTCTCAATCAGATAAAAATGAGTGCGAAAAAGATCTCACTCCAGGGTTCAAATTAAATTCCTAAAGTCCAGCAAGAGAGCTGGGCGTCTCTAAGGTTAAAGGGAATTGGCACATAAATGAGAATTCTCCATAACCGGCACGGTTATCAAAAATGGGTTCTAGACAGACCCAATTATCCAGTTCTGATAATGGATACCAGAGGAGTAGGATTATCAAGCATGTTGCACTTCTTGGACTGATGGCGTAGTGCATGCATGGCATTGATCAAGCTCATGAGCGCCATTATTGCTTGGGTTAAGAGTCTAGCACAGTCAGTCCAGATTATTGGAGATGGATCTCTGTAGGCCTCGGAGTGTATGGTATTCCTGGTGGAAGAGGGCAATTCAGTTTTGTTATGCACATGGGTGCTACTACGATTCGGTTTTCAAGTCTTGGAGCGGGGGGGTTGTGTAAGGTTCCAGGTAATGGGGGGGGGGGGGGGGTGCGAATATTCCTGAGAGCCTATGAAAGGGTCCATATTGAGCGGCTACCATGCCATTTGTTGGTCGTGGTGGCAAGTCGAGTGTTCACAGCATTCTCTTGTGTGTTTTTAGGCATAGAGACAGATTTTGAGTGCTTTTCCGGAAAGCCATGTAGTCTTCACTTTGTCTAATGTGGGTAGGCAGCGAGTTCCACAAAGTTGGCGTCATCGTTGAGTAGGCAGACTGATCCTGTGTGAATTGGAGGTGGGGACCACTAGGAGGAGGGCAGTGCTTGACCTTAGGGTGCGAGTTGGGAGCTAAAGCGTAATATTTTCTTGTATGGAATTGGTGACTGCTTTGTGTGCGCCGCTCGGTGGGTAACGCATAGGGAATTGAAGACGGCCCTGTGTCCAATTTGGAGCCAGTGTAGGGTGAGAACAGGTGAGATGTGGTCTCTTCGTCCCAGTGCGAGAATCTGTCTGGCAGCTGACTTTTGTATCTTTGTAGTATAACTGGTAGGCTGGTGCACCCAGGAAGAGTGAATTTGCATAATCAAGTCTTGACATGAACACATCTCCAAGTCTATCCAAACTAGCACAGAACATAGGGAATTTGACATTAAAGCACAACCTGTTCCTTGCGTCAAACAAGTTCCAGGTAACACTACTTAAGACAGCGGCTAGACAGTTGACTTGCAGCTTCCATCAGAACACGAATGGCAGTTGCACAGACACATTCTACACAACGTCTTTTCAAACTGGGGTCAACCAGCCATAGATTTATTTGCAACCCTGCAAAATGCACAATGATGCCCAGGCTATGCGTCCAGGTACCCCCAAAAAGGTCCAAGGGGAACACTCTGTGGGTGAAATGGTCAGGGAGATTTGCTTACTGTTAGGGAGAATTCTCATAAATGTGCTAATTCCCTTCACTGCAACTTTGCTGGATTTTGAGGACTTGGATTTCTTTTCCTGGAAAGAGTGAGCCTTTTTTCCCACTCTTATGTATTTTGATGTGTTGTACACATGTGTTCTTTGATTATGGAGTTCTGGATAACTCCATAGGCATCATCTTTTCATGTGTTACACAGCACCCTCAGTGCAGTGACACAGGGATGTCTTTTATACGTCCCAAAGGTTTAAATACCTTCTCTGGGATAAACTGTTTCCCAGAGAATGTAAAGTGAAATTGACTCTGCTAGTCTTTCCAAATTCCTAGACCCATCACACACTATCTTACAATGGAGTGGTGGAGGGGTTACATAGTATTCCCTGTGTCTAAATACTCATGTAGCAGTCAAATGCTACCCTTTCCTATTGAAAAGGCTGGTGGCAGTGGTTTTACAACGAACTACCATGATTTTGTTTCCTAACCGCGAACACCGGTAGCTAAAAATCACGGGAGCCATGTTTTTCAAGATGGCGCCTTAAGCCCCTTTGTTCAAACAGGTCCCGGTCGTCATTTTCCGCCATTTTTTTGGAAAGGTCCTTCTAGTGTTTCTCTGCACGCCAAACCAGGTTTGGTCCCTTTGTTCGTATGCCTTTGGCGGGCTTCAGGGCTGAATACCGCCTCTGGCGTCTGAGTGTCTGGGGTGGGCAGGAAGTGAGGGAGGTGCCCTATGTGCTTAGTCTTCTAGGAGACTCAAATGCACTCTGGCCTGGCTGGCTGACTGTCTGGCAAGGACAGCCACCTTGCTGGGTGAGTGACAGCTAGGCTGGAATGAAAGGGAGTGAACGGTTTAAAAGGCGAGTCTTGGACTGGAAAGCAGGGTCGACCATGAACGAAAGAACCGAAGATCTGGCAGAGGATGGCTGCTGGAACTCCTGGACCGTTGGTTTGCCTGGCAAAGCTCTGCTGCAGGTCCGAAATGCCAAGTTCATCTCGACAGAGAAGCCTCTTCAAGGGCGACTTCTTCCTTTGAGTTGGTGGGACCAATCCCCTCGTAAGCCACCTGGATAGCATTCGCAAGGCTGGTTAGGATTAACCAGGGAGAGGGATATCAGCTTGTGCGCTTGAATCTACAGCTACTGGAACTGAAGTGACTCAATCTAGTTTGCTTTTTCGACGATCCCGTGCTGTGCAGGAGTCCCCTGACGTCCTCCCTCTTGTCCCCACGACTGAGGCTCAGGAACAGTGAGATCTGCAGGCCCTGCCAGGAACCAATGTCTTCAGCTGCATTTTGTTCTTCATACTAAGGTACTGTGCCAACCCGATTGAGAGAACTCCACTCTCGCGGTGAAAGTTCCTGAAACTTTCCCAACTTGCAGGCCTAATCAGCTTGTGACCGGACATATTTTTTTTCACCTTTACCGTTTGATAGTAGAACTGCTATTTGCTATCCAGAACACTAGCCCATTGACTTTGGCCTGGGCTATTGAATTGAATCGAACTCTACTGGTGAACTGAAACTATTTGCACTGTCTTAACGAATATATGGGATCTATTCTACTTTGTCCCTTTTGCTCACTTCTAGGTAACTGAACTGCCATTTGGCTCCTTTTTCAGGGGAGCTCAAACTGTCTCAATCTTATTGAAGTGTATTGTGTATAATAAGTTGTCTTCTAGTGAAATGTTTTCTAAATTGAGTGATAAATTAATAAGTGTTTTACCAATAAACCTTAAGTATAAGTGTTTACTTGAACCACTGTGATTGAAAGTCCCCTGTGGAACTACTTGTACTGCTCAAATTCACTCTTGAGATAAGCCTGGCTGCTCAGCTCGCTACCAAAAACTCTGTGGTACAGACATATACCAAAGGTTGGTTTGGCAACACCTGTAGTCCTAATTGTGTGTAGTGGTCCCAGAGGGTACTGCATGCAATTCTGCCTAACACTCGCTTTCTCCCAACACCACGTCTCAACAAGGTCATCCAAAAGATGTGATGTTGATTTTATACCAACCACTGCTATCGCCCGAGGGCAGTATTCAGGCGCTCGTGTGGCTCTGCAACAGAAGAGGGTGGGTTGTGTTTGTGGGGATAGGATTGGTTCAAAACGAGGAGGCACTGGCATGTGTGCGTGTTTTCTAGGGGTTGGGAGTTGTTTCGAGATGCCCCGCGTGTTGGAACCGTATGGGTAGGACTTGGAGCCTCAGATATGTTTGTGGTGGGGGTGGGGGTGTGGGTCGTGTGAGGCTAGAGTGGGGTTGCACTTGTGCGCTCTGGTTAGTTGTTTCCATTAGGGGGTCCAGAGTCGCTGATTACTGTTTTTTGTTGTATTGTGTTGGTGTGGTTTTGTGTTGTATCTGGATTTATGAACTATGTGCAAGGGTATGTTCCCTCTAAGGTTACTTCCAGAATCTGAGTTGGTTGAGTGCAAGAATTAGATTGGTTCTTTGTGTCTGTGTAGTGTTGTGTGGCCAGCCCCTGGTGGTGTATAGTGACGTTGGTTATGTTGGAGGAGCCGGAAGCAGGAACATGCATCAGGAACAAGTCAAACTCATTCTAATGGCTCCAATGTGGGTATGTGAACCATGGTCCTTGCACCTGCTCACAATGTCCCTTTGTTCATCAGTGAAACCTCTGTGCCCATACACCATGCTGTCCCAACATGAGGGAGCAGTATCATCCGAGCCCTCAAACTCTGAACTTGGCAGCTTGAGGTAATTTGGTCCTTTAAACCGACCACAAAGATGTATTGACATCCTCAAGAGGCACGCAAACCTAATACCAGACTTTGCTACTACAATAAATGGAAAGGCTTTATCTGGTACAAAACTAGACACAACAATCTAATTGATTGCTCTCCTTCAAACATTGATCTATATTGGTTTTACCTTTTTGGACACAGGGTTAGTTTTTCAACTCTTAAGCTCCACTATCTGCATACACCACTTCTCAAACGAGGGTTTCTTGATGGAAAGTGCCAGTAGTAAAAGCATTCATTCATTCATTGATGGTTAAAAGATTGTACACACCAATTTAAAACCTAACTCCCGGATGGCATTTAAATGTTGTACTTACAAAGCTCATGGGTCCCCCTTTTTGAGCTGATGCATAAAATCAGCCTTCAACATCTCCTCTCACCTACAAGACTGCTTTTCGAGGGGATTGGGTCCTACGACGTATTCCATATCTATGACGGCTGTCGGCGATATGGAATACGTCGTCGGACCATCCCATCGAAAGAACGTTACCATGTAAGAAAGTAACTTGTTCTTCGAGGGGATTGGGTCCTCCGACGTATTCCATATCTATGACAGCTGTGCTGCTTCGGAAACTTTTTTTCTGAGTCAATGACTTCCTCCAACGTCATCCGATGTGATAAGTAGGACGCACGACGCCCGTAGCCTCAGTTCCGTTTTTTCTGCGAACGTGTTGCTTCGTGAATCTCGGTTACGCCTCGACTCTTTGGAGTTCTGTTCTACTCGGTTCTTCGAACCTGTTCGTTTTTGTGAGAAAATCCTTCGTTAGAAGATGTCTTCGACCCTGCGTCCGGGCTTCAAGAAGTGCGAGGAGTGTGGGGCCAAGATGTCGGTGACTGACTCGCACGATGCCTGCCTCTGGTGCCTCGGGGATGCCCACGGCACGGATGACTGTATCGACTGCCAGTCGCTCACGTCCAAAGCCTTACGGGAACGTAAGAAGTTGTTGTTGGTAGGTCGGGGCTTTCGACGGATGATTCGAGAGGTGACTCTCTGCGTCGTCGGAAGTCTTGTGGGTCTCCTAGGAGTCGGTCTCGCCACTCCTCGGCCTCTTCGAGGCATTCTCGGAAGCGCCGACAGCGGTCGTCTTCCAGGTCCTCTTCTGAGGACTCTGCCGGGCACGTCGCTTATCCCACCAGCTGTGCGACGCCGGAGGAATGGGCTTCCTTCGGGAAGAAAATCCTGGTGATTCTCGAGTCGCAGGGTACTAAGCCGTCCGCGCCCCCCGAGTGGGGTCGGCCGTGAGAGGTCGAGAGACACCGCTCGCAAGAGTGGTCGGCACGAGTCAGAGGTCCCGTTCGGACAAGGGGACTCGTTCTTGACGTACCCGTTCCAGGTCCCGGTCCTCGGCGCGTTCGAGACCGTGTGCACCTGTGATGACTTCGAGGAAGACATCGACGCCTGAGGCGTCGAGGGCGTCGACAGGCTTTCTCGAGGCTCCGAGGAAGTCGTCTACGCTCGGGTCATCGAAGGACACGCTCGGAGCTCCGGCTTCGAGGACTGTGTCGACACTGTCGATGCTGGCGGCGCTGCATCTGATGTCGACGCCGATCCTCTCAGCGCCAATGCCTTTTCTCTCGACGCCCGCGCCGATTCACTCGACGCCCTCGACGCCTTTCGAGGCCGGGGTGTCGGAGGTACCCCGTCGCACAGGGGAACCCCCTAGAAAGGCTTTGGTTAAGAGCAAGCACTCTCGGGTGCCTTCTTTTCACCACCTGGAATATATTTCAGAGGTGGATGAGGATTCTGATGGCCTGGTTCCTAGTCCGGTTCCAGATGAGATGGTCTCGGGCCATAGCCAATTTGACGATTTGAGGCAGTCACTGCATGATGCCAGTGGACTGGACACCTCTCCGGAGGTGGAGTTTTGTAGGCCTGAGCCTGGCTTTCATGCCGATTCCTCGTACCGGCGCCTTATGGCTAGGGTCTCTCAGTACTTGGGATGGTCTGCTCCCCCAGGGGAGTTTGTGCAGGATGATCTCACGGACATCCTTGATGTTGGTCCCCCAACTGACCCGGTACTGCTGTTTCATATGGCTCTACAGAGAAGGGTGGCGGCGGCTTGGACTGCTCTGGTCTCTCCCGGCGGTGGGCAGGTCCTTGTCGTGAAAATACTGTCCAGCCAGTAGCGACCCCTGCTACTTGACCAGGCACCCCACTCCGGAGAGTTTGGTGGTGCAGGCGGCCACGGCCCCGGCAAAGCAGGCGTCGTACCCTACCATTCCTCCTGATAGGGACGACAAACGTTTTGATGGCTGGCCGAAGAAAGTGTTTTCTTCGGGTGGTATGGCGCTTCAGGTGGCCAACTCCATATGTGCCTTGTCTCGTTTCACACTCACTCTGTGGAACTGTGTTGCGTTAGCGGCTGAACATATTCCCGAAGGGGACGAACAGGATGGTTTCCTTGCTATGGTCCAGGATGGTAAGGATGCCATGTGTGAGTCCGTTCAGTCGGGTTTGGACATGGCTGAATGCGTCAGCAGGTCCATGGCGGCGAGCACCGTGATGCGCAGGTTTGCATGGTTTGCTCCTGATGTGCAGTCCCGGCTCCTCAACATGCCCTTTGACGGTGAACACCTTTTTGGCAGCAAGGCTGACGAGAGCCTTGAGAGGTTGCAGACCTCCAAAGCTGCAGCGAAGTCGTTAGGCGCTGCAGTTCGCCAACCTCCGCCTTTTCGTCCTAGGGGACAGCAATGGAGGGGTGGTTCCTTTCGCTATTACTCGTCCTTCAGTAAAGCGAGAGGAGCTAGCAGTCAAAGAAGCCAACGCAGGGGTACCAGAGGTGGACGACAGGGTACCCGTGGTGCCAAGGCTGCTCGGCCAGTTGCCTCTTTGCCCTCGGGTAACGCCGCAGCCGCTACCACTCAGTCATGAAGCCATGTCCCATGGTTTGCCGGTTGGGGGAAGGCTGGCGCGGCATCTTGTAGAGTGGCGTGCCATTACTTCAGATGTGTGGGTTCTGGAGATCATAACCCACGGCTACTGTCTTCCCTTTCGGCAGAGGCCTCACGACAATCCACCAGGGAACCTCTCTTTGAAGAGTCCGGATCCGCTCCTTGCGCAGGAAATTCAAGCCCTGCTGGAGAAAGGCGCCATCGAACTGGTGCCTGTAGCGGAGAGGAACAAGGGATGGTATTCCTCTTATTTTTTGATTTCGAAGGAAGACGGGGGGGATTGAGACCCATCATGGACTTGCGCGGTTTGAATCTCCTCAGGAAGGACAAGTTCAAAATGGTTACTCTCTCTCAAGTCCTCCAGGCCCTTCAGCTTCAGGACTGGTTGGTGTCTCGACCTCAAGGATGCTTACTTCCATGTGCCGATCCATCCCAAGCACAAGAAGTACCTGAGGTTCGCGGTTGGCGACTCGCACTTTGTTTCGGGTCCTACCGTTCGGATTGAGCTCCGCCCGAGGGTTTTCACCAAGCTCATGGTGGTGGTGGCAGCGCATCTCAGGAAAGGGGGATTCACGTCTACCCCTACCTGGACTATTGGTTGATCAGGGCGCGCTCTCCCGAGCAGGTCCTGGATCATCTGTCCGTCACCTGCCACTCCCTTCACAGGCTGGGCTTCTCCCTCAATTTAAAGAAGTCCCATTTGACGCCAACACAGCGGCTCCAGTACATCGGAGCAGTGCTCGACAAGTCCCTGGGGCAGTGTTTTCCTCCTCAGGTGAGGGCTCTTCACATTCAGCAGAATGCACAAGTTTCAGCATGCCCAGACGCTCCCAGCGTTCGAGTTCTTGAGGTTGCTCGGCCTCATGGCATCCTGCATTCTTCTGGTGCCAGAGGCTCGCCTGCGGATGAGATCTTTGCAGTGGGCACTCAAGATGCAATGGTCGCAGTCCTCCGGCAGGATGTCGTACCCGTTTCAGGTGCCGGCTTCGGTCGCCCAGGACCTTCTGTGGTTGGCCGTCGAAGGCAACTTGATGAAGGGGGCTCCGTTTTGGCTTCCCTGGCCGGAGGTGACGATTGTGACGGATGCATACCTCACGGGATGGGGAGCTCATGCCAACGAGCTGACAGTCAGTGGTCGTTGGTCTCCGGAGTCCAGACTCCATATCAATCTGTTGGAGCTGAGGGCCGTCAGGCTAGCCCTGAAGGCTTTTCTGCCGACTGTGCGAGGAAAGAATGTCCTGATCCTGAAGGACAACACAGTGGCCATGCACTACCTCAACAAAAAGGGGGGGGCAGGGTCACTTCCTCTGTGCAGGGAGGCGATGCAGCTCGAGTTCTGGGCCATCCAGCAGGAAGCTTCGATCTCGGCAGTTCATCTGGCCGGAGACTAAAACGAGACGGCGGACGCTCTGAGCAGGCAGAGCACGATCTCTCACGAGTGGCAGTTGGCTCAGTGGTTCTCCTGGAGATCTTCGCCCTTTTGGGGACCCCTCAAGTGGATCTCTTCGCCTCCAGTGTCAACCGGAAGTGCGGGAGGTTCTGCTCGCGGGAATTTCCTCCAAAAGGAGCCTTTGGAGATGCTTTCGTGATGGAGTGGTCATTCCCACTGCTGTACGCGTTTCCTCCAGTCCCCGTCATCCTGCAAGTGCTGCGGAGGTTACGGAAGTTCGGTTCCCGGATGATCCTCATTGCTCCGGCGTGGGCTCAGAGGATGTGGTACCCGGACCTTCTCGACTTGTCCATCTGTCCTCCACGTCGTCTTCCCTACCGAGACGATCTGCTCTCACGGGAGGGGGGTCAGGTTCTCCATCCAGAGGTCAGATCCCTCAACCTTCACGCTTGGCTTCTGAAAGGTTGAGGTATAAGGATTGGGACCTCCCTGAAGACATGATGGAGGTGTTGCTCTCTGCCCGACGGCCAGGAACAAAGTCTCTGTACCGTTGGCGTAAGTTCTGCGACTGGTGCAGAGTTCAGAATGTGGATCCTTTTGCATGTGACATCCCCATGGTTCTGTCCTTTTTACTTTCTTTGGCCCACAGGGGCTTGCAAGTGGGTACCATTAAAGGTTACCTGGCGGCGCTGTCCATCTTTAAGCGCTCGTCTGAATAGTGTTCCTACTTTAAAATCCCTTTTTAATTTCAGTTTCTGAATGGGCTCACTAATGTGTTCCCTCCGTCGCCTTTCCTGGTGCCCGGTTGGGATTTAAACCTTGTTCTCAGGTTTCTAACGGGTGCTCCCTTTGAGCCTATCCACTCTTGTCCGTTGAGACTGACTCTTAAAACTGTATTTTTAGTTGCGATCACTTCCGCTCGCAGAGTGAGTGAGTTACAGGCACTTTCAGTTAAGCCTCCCTTCACTGTTTTCCATAAGGACAGGGTTGTAGTTGGAGTCCGTCCTTCTTTTCTTCCGAAGGTAGGGACGGAATTTCATTTCGCCCAGAAGGTTGTTCTTCCGGCATTTTATCCTCCGCATCCTGGAAAGGAAGAGGAGAGGCTCCATAGGCTTGATCCTAGGAGAGCTTTAAGCTTTTGTTTCACGCATGTCCCGGGTCAGAGTAGACGATCAACTCTTTATTGGTTTCGCTGGAAAGCTTTTGGGACATGCTGTGACGAAGCAGACTTTGTCTCGCTGGATTATTTTGGCCATCTCGGAGTGTTACCGCTTGGCGGGTAAGGACCCACCGGCTGGCTTGCGGGCCCATTCTACCAGGGGTATGGCTGCATCTACTGCCCTGCAGAGGGGTGTTCCTATTCACAACATCTGTGATGCAGCCACCTGGACTTCAGTACATACATTTGTATGCCACTATTCCCTCGATTCCATCCGAGGACAGGATCTGGCCTTTGACAAGGCGGTCCTTTGCTCGGCTATTTGATTGGCAATTCTAAATTTTGATTCTAAATTCTTTCCCTCCTCCTTGCTCTGGTACTGCTTTGGGAGTCTGTCATAGATATGGAATACGTCAGAGGACCCAATCCCCTCGAACAAGTTACTTTCTTACCTGGTAACGTTCTTTCGATGGGATGGTCCGACGACGTATTCCATATCGCTGACAGCTGTCATAGATATGGAATACGTCGTCGGACCATCCCATCGAAAGAACGTTACCAGTTAAGAAAGTAACTTGTTCTTCTCGTTGCCATTATGTAATAATGATATGAATTAGTTTATGTAGCGCTTTAATCTCTGTGAACTACAAGCACTCACATTTCAAGATCCCTTACTTACCATCCATAAAGATAAAGTGGTGCAAAGAACAACTTTACTTCAACGATCCATGTTAACCAATCTATGGAACTCCAACCTTCTTCCAAACCCCAACTAATTAATCAGAAAAAAGCCTCCATACGTTAGTAGTTTGAAGGGATTTTATGTATTACATTTACAATATACCAAGCCGATCAGAAAGACTGATCACTTTGTCCGTAGCTACTGGAAGAGAAGCTGGTCCTGCCTAAGGTGGCTATCTCGATGTAGATATTCAGATTTTTTACTCCCTTTCTAACAAAACTCTGCTTACACCTACAGCACACTTTACAGATGGCGCAGGGGCCACCCTAGCCTTTATTGCAAATGTCCCTTTAGAGGCTGTTTGTAAGTTTGCTACTTGGAGTTCCATCCATACATTTATACATTACTATCTGGATACTCATTCCAAACGAGTCACAGACAAACATCCCACCACCTTCTCCAGGTACTGTTTTCTGTCTATGCAAAGCATGCGATTCTAAGCAGATGCCCAAGCCTCAGAAGGCAAACCTTACTTATCGTAATCTTATTTCTGATGCTTGTATCTGCTTAGATTCACATGCGCCCACCCTACCTCTTCTCTTGGAGTTGAAGGTACATAGACATCAAACACTTACTCTTATGTACTCCAACACTTCATACTCTCCCTCATGTCAGAAACAAAACAATCTGAGGCACTTAATTGCGTCAAGAACCATGGGTACTACCAATGTCACCCGAGGGATAGAATTATACACACCCAGTTGATATCCCTTTTCGACATTCGAAAACAAGTTGTGCAATACTCTGCATGTATGATGGCGGCCTATGGAAAGCATGTGAATCTGAGCACCTACAAGCATCAGAAACGCGATTACGGTAAACAATGTATCACATATAAGCACTCTGTGTGCACTTCACTGAAGTCCTGTTAAAACAAGCATTGGGAGGGGGAAGGGAAAGTTATAAGATTCAATGTTATCTCTTCTGTTTTATTTACGTAAAACTAATAAATACAAGTTATTTAAAAAAAACGAGCATTGGCAAAGCCAACAGTTTTGGCTTGTGACTAAGTATTATCCATTTGCGGGCACTGCTGTTAGATGCCTAGGTACTCGCACAATTTTGCACCTGCTACCTTCAATGACCAGTTAACACCACTATGGCGGTGCCTAGCAAGTGCCTTTCCTATGCGTACACAAAGTTCCAACTGTTGCTTGCCGATGGTGGATTAAATGTGCAATTGCTGCAAATCTGTTCTTAAAATAAAGTTGTTCTAAAGCAGGGTGATCAGTTCTGGCTTTTAAATTGCCACGAACGTCTGTGTTTGGCAATGTTTCTCATGTTGTGCTTTGGGGCGGTGTTACCGGTCAGTTTCTGGTTGGTTAGAGTTTGAAACTATTTAGCTAATTGTTTTAAATGACCAGTAATAAAGCATGCAGTTTACTTCATTTCTCTGCTTCTCAATCTATTGGCGATCCTGTGCACCTCAAAACTTTGATTATAACCTCCAGATTCGTGAGCTGGTCGAAACCTTTGAAGGCCCACAGCCAGCAGATGTGAGACTGATGAAGAGAAAAACAGGTGAGATTTAGCCGAACATGCCGTGTGCGTCCACCTGCTTCCTCATGCATACCAGAGGAAGATATAAAATGTTGAAAGCCAGCCTTTCCCAAGCTGTAGATCTTTCTGGCCTTTCCTTTAACAGAACCACCCATCAGTTAACTATGTGACTAAGGGGCATATGGAGTCTTCCCAAATTCTCTAATGGCCAATGTTATTTTTTTTTACTTTTTAATACTGTGCCAAAACATCACTGTAGTAGTCTCCAGTGCCTAGGCTTTCCTGAGAGTTGGCATTTGGGTGTCAAAATGCACAATGTCTATTCCATCCCCCAGGGGCTTTAATTGATAGTGTTTAATGCAGATTTGATTAGTTTCATATGCAGAGCAGACTTACCCCGGAGTGAATTCTAAAACTGCATTTTAGCACAAGTCTTGGTTATTGGAAATCGTAAGTGAGAGTTTGTAACCTTCTTATGGGGGAGGAGGGTTTGAAAGAGATGGTAAGTATGTCTTGCCTGAACTTGTTAATTTGCATGGTTTTCTTAAAAACCAGTTTAGCCAAGTGAATGCTTGTTAGTTATAAAGGACTATGCTGTCCTTGCCACGGCAAAAAGCACTGCCTAACCAGAATATTCAAGTCCCCTGTAAAGCGCTGCTTCATCAATTGGCTGTCATGAGGATGTGAAGCAGTTGGAGAGATTCACCTGTTTTTTTTTTAAGGAACTGACTAACACAAATATCCCGTCTATTATCTGAATGCTGTCTCTAGGTGTAAGCCGTGGGTTCGCCTTCGTGGAGTTTTATGACTTGCAAGATGCTACCAGCTGGATGGAAGCCAATCAGGTTGCTTCACTCACCAAATCTAGATATTCCTGAAAGTGGAACAAGACTGTGCATTTAAAAGGGGGATGAATCCATGGTTGAAGGAGTGGTTTGTTCGAATGCCTTCAAATAAAGCTTTGTATATATTAAAATAAACATTTGTTAAAGTTTATCTAGCAGACCAGAAGGTTCTGTTGACTAGTCCCCCTCTCCCCATCCCCCCGAATGGAAATGCCTTGAGCTCTTTAGCACATGGTTTCATCCCACCATTCAGAATAACTGGCACTATTTTACTGAATTGATTGTATGTAGCATTCGTTTTGAACATGGCATGTTCAGAACTGTGGGCACTCCAAAAAATGTCTTAAAACATAGTTTCACCTGTTGCATAGTAACTTCATGTTAATGGCCGAGTACTTGCAAAATGTGAGCTGCATACTATACACCTGCACTTATTCGTATGATGGCTTGTTCTAAATTTTACAGTCCAGTGGTTTTATCTAGTATGAATGTAATTGAGTTCATAGAAAGTTCGTAAGAGGCCCAAGGGTCATCCTTTAAGGCGAAGTTTGTTCACTAGCCCCATAGAAGGGATCGGTTAATTTGCTGTTGAATAAATCTGGTTTAATTCTATATGTCTAACTTAATAGTTGGGTGGCTTAACAGTTAACATATTTACATAATCTCTTTCCACATCCTTTGTTCTTTTAGTTTTTGGCTGTTATTTCAACATTTGTAGTTCTCGTCAAGTGGAAGTTTCATAAATTACTGGTTCCTGTTAGTCTTTAGATGCAATTTACTTGGATTGGCAACACAAGTGTTAATTGTTTTCCATTATCCTGCCGAGCTACTATATATTGGGGGGATTTTATTTTCAGCAATTACTTGAAAACATAAATTCATGTAACACTTGTTACTATGACCATCAGTTCCCAAACTAATAATTTTTTAGTTTATAAAAGGTGGAAACTATTTTAATGTATACAGAGCTGTATTGAGGGTAAATATTTTGTACATGCCAGAGCATTCACTCCATGGTTAATCTTGGGACTAGCCACATGGGAATCCAACATAAATGGAATTCCTTTGTCACTCATGTCCCTGCTGGTGGTCAATAGGTGAGAGGGTTGTAAGTATTCCCACATACATAAATGTGCCCCAAGTACTGCATAGTTTATCGTGTTTCAGGCATTGGGGAAAATCCCTTCTATTGACAACACTCTTGCATTTCTTATTGATATCGCAGCAGATGCCTAGAAATCCCATTAGGCGTTTAAATGTTTTAGTTCTAAGAGTCCTATAATTAAATGTTTGGAAGGACAGTTGACTTTCTTTTAAATGTGCTTAGGACTGTAAAATCATTGTAGTAATTGAGTGGATTTGGTGGTTGTGATGCGGCAAAATATTGAAAAGAATAGTATTATTTTGGCCACTTTTAATTTGATACTCTGCAACCCCACCCTTTTCACAGCATTGCCCCTCTGCGCTTGGTAGGTGAGATTTGTTTGGTCCTCATTCAGTATAATGTAGGAGGACCTTTTTTGCAAAACCTTACAACTGAAATACCATTTCCTTTTACGTTGTTTGAACATGGTTACTCTACGCCTTTTTAGAGTTTAATAATTTGGTTTAAATTAAAAAAAACTTATATGGGCACTTACTGCAATTTCTTGGCTGTTATGTCCAGCATTTGTGAACCAAATAATCGGCCAGATTGATTATTCTCCTGATTTGGACCATTTCTTGGATTGCTATTTGATTTTAGTATTGTAAGTCTGCTTTGGGTAGGTATAGCTCCCTTAATTTTTCCGTGTGATTTTTCAAGATTGTTAGAACTACCGCAAATTTGTTTCTAATAGTTTTTTCCATGTTACTTGCTATTTCATTGACCTAAGGGGCATTTGCCATGGTGTCTAGCAAACCATACCCAACCATTTTATTTTGTAACTGCAAGGTGGTGGTTTTATAAAGGGCATTTCAACTTCAAATCTGCTTTGTTTTCCCTTGTCCCCTCCCTATCAGTGTAGTGTACTTGGAATTATTGAAGGCTTCGCTTTGTTGATGCCAAGAGCACCAACGTGATCACGGATTTTAACAGTTTATGAAGAAGCCTTTTTGGACACTTTCTTTGGCCTAGTAATCTTCTGTTGGTACACATTTAAGCAATTGTATGGTTGACATTTGGTTGTGACCTGTGAGAATTTGTTGCAAGTGGGTGGATTGTTTGAAGTCTGTATTTTTTTCTCAATTAAAAATTGTCTCCAATATTCTACTCGCATATGCCTTAAGCTAATGGACGTTTTACCTTGATAATGGCTTTACACCAGGTATAAGTGATTGGGAATGAGGAACTGACAAATGTGAACTAGATCGAATGGTTGGCCTAAATGTTTGTCTTTGTGGGGGGTGGAGAGCACACACACTTCACAAAGCAACTGGATAAGAACACTCTCGCTTCGATTACCCCTCTTGTTCAGTGCCCATGTTTATCCTTTAAATCTCTGGGGACTTAAAAGTGCAATTCCATCTGTTTTTCCTTTATATCCCACCTTGACTACATGTGCCTGCCTCTGAGGGCTGGTTGAACAGAGAATAGATGGCTGTGGTTGGTCCTCCCACACCCTGAGTGTTGCTGCCCATTTAAAGCTGGAGCACAGATTCATCCGAAGTGTGCTCTACCCTGGGGTCAATTCATACATGCACCTTGAAATGGAAATAACGGATTGCCCTTCTTTTCGCAGAATAATCTTGTTATGCAAGGAAAGAACATTACTATGCACTACAGCAACCCCAGGCCAAAGTTTGAGGATTGGCTGTGCAACAAGGTATGTTGCTAGCTTTTTTTCTTGTTTTGCATGTTTCCAATTTCCAATCTGTAAATCCCGTTCAAGCTATTAATTGACTCCCTTTTGATCCTGCGATTTAGAATGCTGCAACCTACCTCTCCCAAGCCCTCTATTTTGGACAAACCTCTTCCCAGAGTATTTTGTGTCACCAGTCAACTAGGCACGTGCCCATTTCTGAAATCCCTTGAGTTATTTGGAATCCTTATGGTACAGTTACTTTAAATAAATTGATGCCCACAGTTGGATCAAGATGACTTTTGATCCATATAGTTATGTCACAACTTGTTCAGAAAACTACTCCTGCTGCAGGCTAGAAGGGAAAACTGCTACAAAGAGGCTGCTCAATGCATCACAATAATGTGCAACCTTGGTTATGTGTCTTTGGTTATGAGTTCAGGTAACCCACTCCCCTATACAAGCAGACCATCTGCCAGTTCATGGCTTTCCTCCTAGCCGCCAGGTCTAAGAACCGTTGGCATCATTTCGGTGTTTTTTCCCCCTAGTCCTTTTGACCCCTAATATTTTTGACAAGGGAGAATTTGTTAAATATGTAGCTTGTGGGAGGTTTTCCTTGCACGCTTTATTTTTACGAAAAACTAATTGAATTGTGGTTTCAGTGTTTTAAATATTTTTAATATTGTTTTCTGAGATAACTTTCACAGACCTGCTTTGCTTGCTGAATGTATGTGGTGGCTTGAACGTCTTTATCTGGTGCCTGTGATTCTTCTCTGCTGCTGAACCACATCTGGTGGAATCTTCCTTTTGTGCAGGAATCGGACCAAAGACTTGGAGTGGTCTTTTCCTGAATATGCAGGCAAAAGGAAGGGGGTGGGGGGAGATGGTAATACAGCTGATATCCTGAACTGTTGGAATTCTGACATGGTAGGGGTGTTGGGAGGTTCCAGTCCTGGGAAGGCAGCCACATTGTTACAGTGCTTGGCCTTTCTGGGGGCTGTTGGTACTTCATATTCAGCCACACCAATACATTGGAGGCCTACCGATGTGCATTGTCAGGAAATCATTTTTCCATCAGACCTCTGTGGAACCCACAAACTTGTTGATTTAATATTTTTTTTTTTTAACATTTTGCATGAAGAACATAATTCCCCTGGCCTACATCTCCCTCTCCATACCCCCTGAGCTGCCTCCCCTTCGCACTCTGTTAGCCGAACTGAACCACTGAAAACCAGGTCCTCGGGAAGAAAATCGAACCATGTCCAAAATCCTTACGTTCTGCAGACACATCTGATAATTGATTCTCCCGAAGATGTCGGCACAATCCAGTCGTCCTTAAATTTAGAGTAGTCCTCCTGGATGCTATACGCTATCCACTCAATTGCTAGGATATTCCAGATCTTAGCCAACCACTCATGGAGTGTGGGAGCTTCCTTGCATTTTTATTTCCTTGCTACCACCAGGAATGCAGGCAATACCAGAATCATGCAAGCCTTAAATTGCGCCCTGCCCTGCGGGGCAGTTTTCCTTTCCCATAGGCCCTGTGTATGCGTGCCCATCCCCAAAGACAAATCCATATTCAGTGTTTGATGGACGTTGCACCTGCTCCCAGAATGTTTGTATGGCAGGGTACGACCACCAAATGTGAGCCCAGTCAAACCGCCCCCTGTAATCCTTCCAGCAGTCTGGTGATACCTCGGGGTTCATCGTTCAAAGCTATTCCGCGGTGTAAAGTTAATGGCGGAGTGCCTTGCACCATGCCTCTCAGCTGAATCGACCGGGTTAGCTTGGGAATGTTGCCCCCACAAGAATTCCCAATCTAACTGTATTGGCAGGCCCAATTTCTTTCCCACTTCACCATGCAGGGCCAAGTTACCTTCAGACCCCTCAGATATAATGGCGTATAGTGCAGAGACCAGATCTGTAGTCCCTGAGAGTTGTGCTACTACTGGAACGTGGTGAATTGTCTGCTAGCAGTTCACTTGTTAGCTGGGTGTAACACCCAGTGGCAGAGCTGATGGTAGCGGAATCAATCTCCCTCGGTTAGACCAAAGCACTGTTTGCACTGCTCAAAGGATTTGATTTCTTGTCCTTGCATAATATCACTGGAGTCGCAGACGCCCCACCTGTCTCTACCTCGCAAATGCCACCACTTGCATCCCTGCCGTGAATTGTGGATTGCCAAACAATGGCCTGAACGGGTCCAGCAAGGATACCCCCTAGCCCCCAAGCACCCACATGCCCTTGTTTTTACAAAAGCTTCCCATAACACCCCCCCTCACCCCCACAGACAGTGATCTGGGAGGCCTGCATACTTCCTGGACGGTCTGATTTAGCCAGCCACCACATCTGCCAGGAGAGCCCCACCGCAGCCCTACCCATGCACACCGCTTTCTGGTCCTACCCTGGCAGCCAGTGCCTTAATACCTTTAGTTGGACGGCATGATAGAACTGCTTAGAAGGCTGGAACTGCCAATCCCCCGTCCCCCCACCCCCCGTTCCCACCCTGGGGCTCCTTTAACACCACTCGCAGCTTTTTGTTCTTCCAAATGAAGGCGTAGAGGAGCTGACTCAGTGATAAAACCTTTGGGGAAGAGGGACCGGCGGGGCCTGGTAGTAGGAAAGAAAGCACAGAAGGCTCACCATCCTAATCGAGGCCTTCTGCCCCATCCAGGATAAATAGAGGGTTTCAGCACACCAGATCCGCTTTCAAAGAGCGGAGTAGTTGGCGAGGGGTGGTTTAGTTTCCTTCATATAGGGAATTCAGGGATTTCGTAATGTGGACCCCCAGATACTTGATTTCCTTCTTCCCCTATTGAAATGGGAAGCGTCCCCATGCTTTCCTCTGGGCTGCACTCTGATTTGTGCGCATTAGTTTTTAAACAGTCACGCTACCAAACGGCCAAGCAACTGCCTTTATCGAGGTTCCCCCCTTGGCGAGAGCCAGAAGCAAGTCATCGGCGAAAGTCATTGCCTTATGGACCACCCCCTCCCGAACAGGATGCCCTTTACTGCGGATGTTTCTCTTAGGCGCTGGAGGAAGGGTTCTAGGTATATTGCGTACAGTAGTCCTGAAAGTGGGCAGCCCTGTTTGGTCCCCTTCTAGACGAATGGGATGTGAGAGTTGTCCATTTATAAAGAGGCGCAAATTAGGCACATTGATGGGGCAAAAAATGGATGCTTGGGCTCGTAAGTGTTCTTTACATCGGGCAGTATGGCTCTCGAGTCTGCTAATGTTACTTGTACCCTGGCCAGGTTCACCCATACCCTGTGGGACTGTTAAGATGGCGGCTAATCATATTCCAGAAAGCGACGAAAGGGAAGGCTTTCTGAATATTGTGGAAGATCGCAAGGAGGCTATGGGAGAGTGTCTCCAATCAGTATTGGATACTGCTGACAGGATCAGCAGATCCATGGCTGCAAGCACAGTACTGCGCAGATTTGCGTGGTTTTAGTCAGGGGGGGGGGGGGGTTTACACCGGACGTGCAGGCCAGACTTCTCAACATGCCTTTTTGACGGCTCGTGGTTGTTTGGCAGTAAAGCGGACGAAAGCTTGGAGAAACTGCAGACCTCCAAAGCAGTGGCTAAGTCCCCTAGCGCTTCTATAAGACAACCTCAAAAACCTTATTCAGGGTCATCTTCCTGGAGAGGTGGTTCTTTTCGATACTAATCTTTCGGTAGAAGAAGACAGGCTGTGCAGAAAGGACAAAGACCAAGTACTCGCGTTGGACGAGTTAAACGTGCAATATCAGCCTCAGCAGCAGCTTATTTACCCGCAGCCGCTCCTGCAGCCGCCTACAAGTCACTGAGGCCTTGTCACACAAGACCCTGGTAGGAGGCATAATCTCAGCATCTGAACGAATGGCTGGGCATTACTTTAGATGCTTGGGCACTAGAAACAGTAGCTCCAGGTTACTTGTTCCCTTTCCTAAAAAGGCCTTGGGACCATTCACTGGGAGCCAACTCTGTAAAAATTCCAGATCTGCTCCTTCTGCAAGAGATATTTTCCCTGCTGGAGAAAGGTGCAATAGAACTTGTACCTGTAGTGGAGAGGAACAAGGGTTGGTACTCCCCTTACTTTTTCATCCTGAAGAAGGACGGAGGACTGAGACCCATCTTGGACTTAAGAAACTTGAACAAGTTCTTCAGGAAGGACAAGTTCAAGATGGTTACCGTTTCTGAGATCCTTCAGGCTCTCCAACTCCAAGACTGGTATCATTGGACCTTCAGGATACTTACTTTCATGTGCCAATCCATCTCAAGCACAGAAAATACCTGAGGTTGACGGTTCTCACTATCGGTTTAGAGTTCTTCCATTCGGGCTGACCTCCGCCCAAGGGCTTTCACAAAGCGGATAGCAGTTGTGGCAGCAAATCTCAGGAGAGGGGGGCTGGGGGGGAGATTCACTTCTACCTTTATCTGGACGATTGGTTGATAAGAGTTTGTTCCCCCGAACAAGCTCAGGAACATCTTGCAATCACCTGCCACTCGCTACACAAGCTGGGCTTCGCCCTCAATTACAAGAAGTGCCATATGATACCATTCCAAAGACTCCAGTTTATCGGAGCAGCCTGGATACTTCCTTGGGCAAAGCCTCGCCTCCCGAGGTGAGAGCTCTCCACATTCTGCAGATAACATTCCAGAATGCCCAGCTTCTACTGGCCTACGATTTTCTGATGTTGCTCTGCCTCAAGGCATCCTGCATTTTTCTGGTGCCAGATGCTCGAATGAGATCTCTTCAATGGCCCTCAGAATTCGGTGGTCCCAATTCTCGTGGAGTATGTCTGATCTTCTGCATGTCTGGAGCACAGTTGCTCAGGATTTACTATGGTGGGCTTGCAACACATGTTCTCAAGGTAGAATCTTTTTGGCAACCATGGCCAGAGATGGCAGTAGTGACTGACGCATCACTTACGGGTTGGTGAGCCCACACCAATGATCTGACAATCAGCGGCCGTTGGTCTACATCGGAGTCTAAACTACACATCAACCTTTTGGAGCAGAGGGCAATCAGACTAGCGCTGAAGGCTTTTCTGCCTTCTGTATGGGTAAAGAATGCCCTGATGACAGACAACACGTATGTACTACCTCAACAAGAGAGGAAGCATAGGGTCCCTACCACTGTGCAGAGAGGCAATGCAGCTCTTGTTCTGGGCAATACAAGAAGGAATCTTTGTCTGCAGCTTACCTAGCCGGAGAGCAGAACACAGCGACGGACTGTCTCAGCAGGCAATGCAGTCTACCACGAGTGTCCCACTAGCTCAGGAAGTCCTTCAAAACATCTCCACCCTTTGGGGAACCTCTCAAGTGGATCTCTTCGCCATCAGTGTCAACTGGAAGTGCGTTCAGTATTGCTCAAGGGAATTTCCCCCGAGAGGAGCTCTAGGGGTGGACTGGGAGTTTACAATTCTGTACGAGTTTCCTCCGGTCCCTGTGATTCCTCACGTAATCAGAAGGTTGAGAAAGTTTGGGAAACACATGATCCTAATTTTCCCAGACCTTCTGGACATGTCCATCTGCCCTCTAATACGTCTTACACAAAAAAGAATCTTCTCTTGCAAGAGGAAGGTGGGGTTCTCCATCCGGAGGTCAAGACGCTCAACCTTCATGCATGGTTTGTGAGAGGTTGAGATATATGGATTGGGACCACCTGGATGACGTAATGGAGATTTTGCTTTCGGCCAGAAGGCCAGCAACTAAATCCTTGTACCGGTGTCATTGGAATAAATTCACTAACTGGTGCAAGGACAAGAATGTGGACCCTTTTCAATGTGGCACTCCTATGCTGTTGGCTTTTTTTGTTACATTTGGCCAATCTGGGGCTCCAGATGAGGACAATAAAAGGATACTTAGTGGTGCTTTCTATTTTAAGCGCTCCTTGGAAGAAGTTTCCTATTTCAAGATTCCTTTTTATTATACAATTTTTTTGTGGTTCTCCAATGTGTATCCTCCAGTACCATTCCAGGTCCCGGCTTGTGACTTCAATCTGGTGTTAACATTCTTAACTTGTGTACCCTTTGAGTCTTTACACTCCTGTCCTCTAAGGCTTTGAACACTTAAGACGGTCATTCTTGTGACTTTAACATTAGCCTGCAGGGTTACCGAGTTACAGGCGCTCTCATGCAAACCTCCGTACACTACTTTTCACAAGGACAAAGTTGTTCTTGGAGTGAGACCTCCGGTCTTACCAAAAGTGGTTTCTGACTTTAATTTGTCACAGAAAATAACACTACAAACCTTTTACCCTTTTCCTCATTTGGGCAAGGAAGAGGAGAGGTTACATAGACTAGGCCCAAAAAGGACTCTGAGTTTTTATATATCCAGGATGGCAAAATTACGCCAAGATGACCAACTTTTTGTAGGTTATACTGGACACAAATTGGGATTAGTGGTGACAAAACAAAAGATCACGCTGGATTACTTTAGCTATAATGGAGTGTTATAGACTAGCTGGGAAGGACCCACCCGATGGACTTCGTGCCCATTCGACTAGGGGT
Organism: Ambystoma mexicanum; assembly: GCF_040938575.1. Taxonomy (NCBI): domain Eukaryota; kingdom Metazoa; phylum Chordata; class Amphibia; order Caudata; family Ambystomatidae; genus Ambystoma; species Ambystoma mexicanum. Next base: position 628,046,654 of record NC_090923.1, read on the forward strand.
ATGGCTACTTCTGCGGCTCTGAAGAGGGGAGTCCCTATAATTGACATTTGTTCAGCCGCAACATGGTCATCAATACATACTTTTGTTAGGCATTATTGTCTAGATGCCTCTTTCCCCATGAAGGATTATTTGCAAAAGCTGTAATTCATTCAATCCAGGATGAGGTTAATTAGTACTCCCACCTCCTAAATGTTCACTTCAATGGGAGCCTATCATATATGAGGAATACGTGGGAAGACACAATCCATTCGAAGAACAAGTTACTTACCAACTTTAATGTTCTTTCAACTGGATTCTCCTCCCACGTATTCCTCATCGCCCCTCCCATCCTACCCCACTGTAAAATTTACGTAATTTACATCTTGTGTTTCACAAAGAGCTTAGTCTGGAGCACGCCTGGATGTTCCTTGAGTTACACTACGAAAAAACAGAACTGAAGCTAACGGGCGCAGCACAAGCTACTTATACTGCTGGTGACGTCGACACCCTACGGAGGCTGTCGAGGGAAATCGACTCTGCGGCCTCGTGCACAGCGCCCTCTGCTGAAAATGTTTTGCTGAAACAGCAAAGCTGAAGAGACGTATATCATGGATGAGGAATACGTGGGAGGAACATCCAGTCGAAAGAATGTTACAGTTGGTAACTTTTTTCTTTCTGAGCCGTAGTAGAGCGTGCCTTTATGTGCTCAAAGCACCGGAGAATGCCCTCCGTACGTACCATGTTATCCCCAGACCTGTCCGGAATTTTCAGGATTGTCTAAGCTGCCTCGCTACAAGTTTGCCCGCTCAGTTCCCCCTCACATATAATCGCTGCTTGGCATTGAGTAGACTCCTTTGCGCCCTCTTGGCCCTCCGTAGGTCCAGCTGGCCCCAATTGCCCTTGCAGGATAGCTTTCGTTCCCCGATTTTAGGCATAATGTATGAGCTGCGATTCCAACTACTCTGCCATTCTTTGGAGTTGTTTATCCCTGGAGGCCTTAAGAGCAATTGGCTCTCCCTTGATTACCACCTTTGAAGCGTCCCACCAATTCCCTGGAGAAGTTTCAGACCTGGAGTTATTCTGAAAGTAAGTCTTGTTGCCAGCCTCCTCACACTCCCCCTCCCGCCCTTACCCCCACTGCCTCTGACAATACTGCTGCATCCATGAGGATCCCTTCCGGGAGAGACCATTGCCAGAGCCGCCTCTGACTTTGGTGCATATCGACATAGTGCTGTCCGTCCATGCCCCATTTGGCTCTGAACAGGGATACCTCCTGAACTGTTGGGACAGTTTTTCTGAAGTCCAACTAAGGGCTTAGTAAAACCATTCAACTGAGACAGTTGAATACTCCATGCTTAGTATAAGGCTGTGTCACCGGAGTATATGGTAGCGTAGACCGAGCAGCCAGACTTCTCTTAGGAGAGAGTGAGAGGGCTGTAGAATCAGTACAAAGAACATGGTCCAAAGAAACACAAACCCTATGTATTGTAAAAATACATTTTTTTTAAATCAAAGTAGTCCCAGATACCTCTGGGAGGGGGGCAGGGGGGGTGAGGGGAGAGGGGAGCGGGAGGGGGTGAATAAGTACGATCACAGATCATATAAACACATTATAAAAACATGCTATGCTTTCAAAGTGTTTTCTAACTAGGGTCTGTGCACTTTAAACACTTTTTATTTTTATTTTCAAGACAGAATCGATTACTTATCCAGTCCTTCGTCTATTGCATGAGTTCACTCTGACGCAGAAGAGGTACCCTAGTGGTCTAGGTGGCAGGTGTAGGCAGGTTGAGATGGGAACTCTGACTTTTGCCTGCAGCAGAACCCTATCGAAGACGGTTTAAACAAGTAGTTAACTTTAAAGTTAGTTGGTGCCCGGGGACTTCAGAGAAGACACTGTAGAAGAGTTCCATCAGTGGGCCTAGTGAACTGATTTGGAGCCCACTCATCCATAGAAAACTCCCCATAAGCTTTACAGAAATTACTTTAAGGCTGTGTGAATACCCTAGCCAACACAGTACCTCAGCACAGAAAGACTGAAGACAGGACTTTGGCGAGTTTCAGCCTTCTCTGTTGATCCCTGCTGAAAATTCCCTTCCAGTCTGCTTCTCGTAGTTTGCAGGGTCCAGCACTCTGAGGGGACCTTTAGGACTCAAAGTGTCTCTGGAGTTCCAGCAGAATGCCATTCAAGTTTCGGCTTGATTAGGACTTTGGAAGATTGCACTGCACAATGGCTCGAGGTATTGGGGTATTGCCCTGCAAGGTCGTAGCACGGCTCCTAATTCTGGTGGTCTTGATTCTAGAGGATCTCGCCAGGCTCTGGGTCCAGGTTGTCCTTTTTGGGGATCCCCAAGTCTATTGGAAGGAATGGTTACAGCAGGCTCCGGTTACACATCATGCTCTGGAAATCGATGCAACCTTTGTTTTATTAATCTTCCGGTTTCACTGGTCGACTTGTCGGCTTCCAGGTCCGGAGTATTTATCAGGAACCACTGCACAACCTCTGCATTCTCTCCCTGCATTTTACAGCGAGGGGCGGTCTGGCTGTCCAATCAGGACAGCCAGTCCCCTACTGGGAGATGTTCCCTTTCAGGCAAGGTGTAAAATAAAGGGCTGCATAATTTTGGACTTTGGAAGGGGAAAGACCATATACAAATCAGGTTTGGTCCCACCCCAAAAGGGACAGTCCAGCCCAAACTGGTCACATCCATTCTGCACAAGACCACAAGCATCCCCAAACATCTTTCTGCCTTCTTGCTACTCCTCAGCGAGGAGTAGCTTGGGTCTCTAGGCCCAGCAGGCATAGGACCCACATCTGGGCATACCCTTCATACTCAGTGTGACAATAGAAAAACACAAGGCTTGGAAGGGGAAGAACGATGGTCTGGAGGGTTGCACAGAGCAATGCCAGAAGTTAAGATTAATTTTAAACATTCGAGCCATCACCTCTTTTGCTAAGGGCTAGCTGGTGACAGCAATCTTTACCATTTTTGCATTTATTTCAGTGTGCATTCGCATCTACTGCAGCTAGCTACTAAAATGGTCTAGTGTCCTAAAATGGCCATGCCGCTAGATTTTTCACTGGTCTTTTGGCCGTTGTTGTTTCTTTTGCTTCATCCTGCCTTCTCACGTCAGCAAATCCCTAATACGGTCATGCATTTTCCCAGGAAAGCTGCAACTTTTGCAGGCTAGTGCATGCTATTTGTGTGTGGACACAGAGTGGGTGGGACTGTGTGGTCTCAGTCCACAAACTATGGTGCCTGTAAATCTAGTGTACATGCATGAGTAAAACCCACAGTGGTCTGACACTGATTTGGCAACTGCTGGCTGAGTGGTGCAGATCCATGCTACTGGAGGGCTGAATTTGATCACAAACCTGAATTTAGGGCAAGAGTCCTGCAGCAATTTCGGAGGATCAGCTTTGTAGCCCTTTATCCCATGTAGTTGACTGAGGACCCGTGGACCACGCCTGAAGATGCCTGGCTACCTTTTCTGCAACTCGCCCGGTGAAGCCCTTCTGGACTACCTGATCTGAGAAGGCACTCAATAGTGCTTTGAACCTTGGATTGGTGGGACCAACCAGTCTCAAAGTCTTCTTGCGTTCCTGCAGCTTTGAGCTTTCACAATAGCCCTTTGACCACCTGGTGGACCCACCCGCTCTGACTTCGGCTACCCTGCCAGAAGCGTTGCCGTTCTGTTTTGATCTGGAATCTTGGTGGTTGGTATCCTTCCTGCCAAGTTTAAACTTCCCAGAATCAATGTATCCTGTCCTGGAAGATTCCTGCTGTCCCCTGTGTGTGGTGAGTTGCTGGAAAAAGCCATCCCGGTCTGGTAGAGTGCCCTGACAAGGCCTGCATTGCTGCCTGCTGAATTTCTTCATCAGGAAGGGTTGCACTCCTCTCCTGGACTCAACTGGAATCTTCCTTGCACCCTCGGCTCCTGTGCAATCTAGGCAGAGCCTGGTGAGACCTACTAGCCTCAAGGAGACCTGCATTTTGAGGCATCCCACGCCGTGCTGCCACATTGCGGGGCTGCAATACCCTGGGAACTCGAGCCGTTGTGTGGTGCACAAGCTTCTGAATTTTGAATCTCGCTGAAACATCGTGAGCATCCTGCTGGATCTCCAGAGACACGATGGCAGTCAAAGCCCCCTCACCTGAGTGCTGAACCTTGTAAACAACGAGAATCTGACGGGCGATATTCTGTCTTCTGTGCTTCTATAAAGGTGCCAAATCTACAGAGCCGCATCCAGTTGTGAGGAAAACCTTGCCTAGAGCCTTCCCTGTTGGTCCTTGCTGCAAAGTTCCTTCGAAGGTCCTGTTTTCAGTCACCAGGACAAGGCATCCAGTGACCAGGTTTTTGGCTGCAGATCCTAAAGTCCTCCTGCAAAATAATCTTCTATGCTGAGGTACTGTGCTGGCTTGGGTATTTACTTGCCTTAAGTCTCGTGATTCCTGTTTAGTTTTGGGGTGTTTTCTGCGATAGGGAGGCCTCTCGTCCAGTTCACCCAGGCTCACTGCTGAAATCCTCCTAGTGTGTCTTGTGTGTAGCTCCTGGACCCTCAACTAACTCGAGTTTAATACCTGTTTGTACAGTCTTTCTTAGCTACTCTGACTTTTGCTACTTAACCTATCCTGACTGCCTGTTAACCTATCCTGACACTGCCTATTGGACCCTAGTAACCCCCATTCCCCCCACTCTGCCACTGAACACTCCTTCTCTTTTCTAGGCAAAACACTCAATCCTTTTAAAGTATTTCCCTTATGCTTGGAGCATGAGTGTTTACAAGTTACTTGTAAAAGTTATTACTTAACTTAGAAATGTTCTGCCATTCTCAAAAGTAGATGAGGTTATTTTACTCACCTGTGAATTGGTTGTGCCCCTTTGCCAAAAGTAATGCTGTTGACTACACTTAACTATTCCTTTCTTAAAATGAGTGTGCGTTTCTCTGTTTCTCAACTGGGTATTGCTTCCCCTGACTTGCTGTTAGCCTGTCCCGAATGTTACGCATTCGGTTTTACCTACCTAGAATAACTTTTGAGTCATTCACAAAGTGTAACATTGGGCTTTTCTTTTCCTGGTCTGTTGTAGAACAGAGTCTTGGGTGTATGCCTGTCTTTAAGTTCCTTATAGCTACTGTAAAACGTGTATAGGTTTTACTTTCCTGCAGTATAACTTTTAGTCTAAAATAACTGGGTTATTGCTTACCTTAGTCTGTGAACTGAAAAGCAACTGTAATTGAATATTACAATCCAAGGTCCAACTCACCTAGAATAACTTTTATCCTGAATCAGTTATAGGTTTATACTGTTCCTAGAATCTGTGTTTAACTAGATCAGAAAAGTATATTTTCCAGTTGGTACTTCTTGCTGAGCATCACGGTACAGCCAATGGGGTCTACTACCCTGGTATTACTGAAAGTAATGTATTGGTTTGGACTTCGCCAGAACTCCTCTTAGGTGTTCCAAATTACATTAAATGCATTGGTCTGTGTACCTTCAAGCATAGTGTTTTTTTTTATAATTGTGGTTACATGTGATATTCCCCAGCCCGCCAAGATTTATTTATTTTTTCTTTACTCTCCTGTAAACTGCAATCCTTTATTACTTGCCTACGCAGCACATTTTCCGATGGTGTGTATACTCGTGTGTTCTAATTGTCTCACTGTACCGTTTTAACCACTTTAAGCATTTGAGGTTTTTCTCAGTCTGGTTTAGGACCGAGTAAGTCGCACTTTTTTTGTGCAGTTGTGGGTAGGTCAAGCTCACAGCCTGAATACCGGGCTGAGAAGAAAAAACAAAACTAGATTTGTTACTTGCTCTATCTTCTAGTTTCTGCATGTAACATTGCTTGTTTTGCATACTTGTTCCTTAGTGTCTTCTGTACAACTTCAGGAGAAGATTAAAATGTTTCAGATGTGGTGCCCCTAAATCTGGTAAGTATTCCTTGATTCCCCTTCTGTTCGTTTGGTTGTTATGAATGGTGATTGAATTTGTCTGTGCTCATGTTTCTGAAATGCCATGAACATACACATTTCCCTTTTCAGATTGTGAACAGGATGCCCCCTCTGGTGCACCAGAAATGATGCAGTCGGTGGATTTTTACAGTGATAGTAAGTACATGAAGTGTCTTCTTGGGAGGTTCACCAACACCATTTTACCTAGAATTTGTGATCGTAAATTTCTAGGTGGATTAACATCTACATATAAAATTCCTAGCTTACTTTTCATTTGTTGTGGCTATTTGTTGGCACTAATGTGCCACTTTTAACACACTATTTCATTGGAGTACAGCTAGGAGGGAGACATATGAAGTGCCTGCAGTTTGTATTTATTTACCTACCCATTGACTGACAAGGCCATGCTGATCCTAGGGAAATTTTCACCTGCTACCTTCCCGTCAGAACTCAAAACACATCACCCCGGAATCATGAACATCACTTTGGCCTGCCAGTGTTTCAAAGTCTTGTGAAACTTGATATCCTAATTGCAGTTGTAAATGAGCTACTCTGGTGCAATACAAATGACCAAGGATCCCTTCAGCCACTAAGTGTAGAGGCAGTATTTGGGTCTGCATTGAAGTCCTCTTAAAAATGACCTTGTTCTAATTCCTATAAACAAGCCAAAACTGAATTTGCCAGGCACTGCTTTCCTATGTCCTGGTCCTTGCCCCATGTTGCTCCTGGTACCATTATGGCTGTGCTTGGTGTTGGAGATTTCATTTCTATACTTCATTCCCTCTCCTAGTGAGACCCGCAGCACATTCTGCTTGACTTCTGGACCTTTTTATTTTTATCCTGAATGGAGGGAGCCTCCCCCTCCCCTCGTTCATTCCTTTTTGCTCTAACTTTTGGAACTCTGTTCTGTTTTTCCTTTTACTATGGAGTCTGCTTTCCTCCATTTCTCTTTAAAGGCATCTGTGTAACTTTTGGAGCATACATCCTTATGTCCAGTGTTGCTGGGAACCCTTTGGGTTCCTTTGAGATTCTTTCCTCACTAACTACAATACTTAAGGATTGAGGGATACTTCTTATCCTTCATAAATCTTAATAGTATGAGATAAGCACACAGGACCTTATGTGGAATACTAAGAGGATACCTAGTATCCCCCTTCTCTCTGCTCATGTGACCTTTTAGTCACATAGACCACCCTGTAGTTATGGCTGGTGGCAGTGGACTTTTTCTAACAACTTATGTGCTCTTTCTTACTGCAGACTGTATTCACGGTCTCTGTTGCGCACAATAGCATCAGCTATGGTCTAACATGGTGGCACCTTTTTTTGCCATTTCTATCTTGGTGGTGTTCTTGATTAGCCCATATACCATTCTGTGAGGGGGGGACCTGCGTTTTGCCTTTGGCAGGGACCCTTGGGTGTCCCCACCTAGGCTGCAGTGTCTGGGCAGGCAGGAAGTTGGGGGGAGGGGTTATTCACTGCTTTGCCTGTTGCCTGACTGAGTGCCTGAGTGCCTGAATGGAACCAGCTCACACTGGGGAGGGCTGGCTGTCCTGGTTGGACAGTCACCCTCCCCTTTCTGTAAAATGCTGCCAGTTTGCAGAGGAGTATGTGGTGAAACTGAATGAAAGGTGATGTTCCTGAGGTGAAAGGCAAGTCGACCACTGGAAACTGAAGTAACCGAAGTTGAAGACTACTGGAGATGCCTGCATACCCTTTGCATCACTGTGAAGCGACCACAGCTATCCTGACCCTGATTTCCAATCGACAGATTTCTGAAGAGGACCCCTCCTTCCCTTTGGCTATTGGGGACCAACCAGCCCTGAGATAAACTGCAATTTGAACCATCTCTCGAGGTGCTGTGCCTTTCCAGAGCTGCAGACCGTGAATACTAGGACATCCCCGACCCATTTGCAGTGCAACGTCTGAGAGGTTGTGTCAGTCCAAGCCTTTGCGCAGCACCTGGCAAATATCCAGAGACACTATCAGATTCATCCAACTCCCCTCACCAGAGTGCAGGACTCCAGAATCGAAGAAGATTGACTGGGTGAATACCGTCCTTTGTTGGTGTTCAGAAAAAGGCACCAAAAGCACAGACTGGCTAGGGAGACTGAAGAAATCCAGGTCTCTTTCTCTCTTTCTCTTTTCTTTCTCTTTTTCTCTCTCGTTCTCTCGTTCTTTCTTTCGTTCTTTCTTTCTCTTTCGTTCTCTTTCGTTCTCGTTCTCTTTCGTTCTCGTTCTCTTTCGTTCTTTCTCTTTCGTTCTTTCGTTCTTTCTTTCTTCTCTTTCTTCTTTCGCTTTCTTGTTCTCTTTCGTTCTTTCTCTTTCTTTCTCTCTTTCTTTCTCTCTTTCTCTCTCTTTCTCTCTCTTTCTCTCTCTTTCTCTCTCTTTCTCTCTCTTTCTCTCTCTTTCTCTTTCTCTTTCTCTTTCTCTTTCTCTTTCTCTTTCTCTTTCTCTTTCTCTTTCTCTTTCTCTTTCTCTTTCTCTTTCTCTTTTTTAAAAGCTTTAGTTTGCTCAGTGTCTCTAGAACATTGAGTTCTGCTACTGTGACTAACCAACCTTTCTCCTTCCTTAAAGACTGTACCTTATGTGGTTTTGCTAACTAAATACAATTGCCGTATTTGTCTATTCGCGAGTGCGTGATCCTACCGATAATACGGTAGAACTGTCATTCGTGTCAAACTTTAACAATTGTACTGCAAACTACCATTGAAGAAATGGCCTTTGAAAAGTATTAAGAATTCCTGTGTTTGTGATCTAAGTATCTACCTTCCTTGTGTAAATATAATTGTATATTTTAATATAACATTACTTGTTTTTTTGCACAATTGTACTTACTTTGTTCAGTGTACTTACCTCCAGATTTCATCTTCCCCTTAAGCCTGACTGCTCTGCCACTCTTCCAAGGTTCATTTAGTACAGACTTGTACTAAGAGTTGGACTTGTATGCCAAGGGATTGTTTTATGGAAGTCATACTTCAAATGGACTGTAGGGAAATTCCCCTAAACCGTGGCAAATACTATTCTATGCCCACACCAGCCAAAACTGTTGGCTTTGTCAATGCTAGTTACTGTATGTCCAGTGTTAGCCCATAAGGTCCCTGGGACAGGGGGTGCTTTTTGGGTTCCTCCATTTTGGCCGAGGGTGATTAAGTCACCCTACATTTGGTTTTGGGTAGTGGGCTGATGGCAGCTGAAATTTTGGTTGTGGTTATACCAGGGTTGCAAGCAGATTTAAGCCTTATTTGCTAATCATAATTGGCCATTTAGGTTACTAATGGTTTACGCCTTAGTTGCTAATCATAATTAGCCATTGAGGTTATTAATGTATTTTAAGTCCAACCATTGGCCATTTTGCTTGTCTGCCATAACCACAAGGCAGGTCTAAAATGGCAGTTTTGCACACATGGGATCACTTTGTGCCAAGCCAGGCATCCTCTATATGTCGGGGTCTGCCTTGACTGAATTCCACAGGAGCTGATGCTGGCCCCAAAGACCCTCACCAGGAGTTCACCTCGCAACCCTAAAGTCAAAGCTGAGCTGAGAACCCTAAGAAAGGCAAAGGGGAATTTGGAGTAAATAACAACGGAGACACTGCAGCCCTACAACCTTCTGGTAGGCTCTGGTATCTGTAGTAAACAAATACAATTGGTTACTTATACGTTAATGTAAACTTCTTTTCTTAAATTATTTTTAATCAGAGTACTTCTTTACCTCTTAAACCTCTGTTTAAGACTTGGAGGTTAATTATCTGTATTGAATATCTTGCAGACTATTATCATGCTTTAGTGCATATTGTCACTAGCCATTCAAGTCTCTTTTGTATGCAAAAGTAATGACCCTTGCAAGCACCTTACAGACTTAGATATTATTCTTTGCTTTTAAAGTTCATTTGACTCTATGAGGTTTTGAGTTTTAAATGCTTTTGCAAAATGCAGTCTTTCTTTGAAGTATTGAATTCACATTTGCGTGAAAATTACATTAAATAGAAACTCAAACTTTCTTGAATGCTGCTCTTCATCTGCGTGTGAATCTTTTTTGTTTTTACACGTACGAACGTAGTTACTTTCTTGACGCGCGTTTTTTGCGATTAATACACGAAATCACAAGACGTGAAAAAATTGTCCTTGCGCAGAAAAATCACACGCTTATCTTAACAAATACATGCATGCATGAAAACACGTTTACGCGCTGAAACAACTCGCGCTACGTTAAAATGGACTCGCGCTCTATCGCAACCCAACACATGCTATCTTAAGCAACGTCACTCACGTGAAAATTGTGCACGCGCTAAAAACAACTTGCGCTATTCATTAGGACACACGCTCTATCGCTCTGCATACCTGCGCGCTCCCATAACATTACCGAAGTCACGAGAACTCACGCACGTGTTAAACAGTCTTGAAACACATTTCACGCAGTTAACTTTTAAACTTGAGCACACAGTCTTTACATTTGTTTCCTTATTGAATAAAAACTGTAAGACATCTTTTCTCTCAACCTTAAAACTTGTTAACACTAAGTTGCTTATAAAAAATGGAAGTTCATTGTGAAAATCTTTAAGCATTTAAAAGGAACAATCCCACCTGATGTTGTCTTGTTCACTCTGGCTCAGCAAACGGTTTTCTTACTACTTTTGTAAATATTCTGAATTCTGGAAGGCATTTCTTAAGGAGCTTAACTAAAGTACAACCAGCCACTGAATTACTATGGATGAAAGGCAGTTTAGAATCTTGCTCACCTCCCAAGAATCCAACCCATTATCCTTTCCACCAATCAGACAAACCAAACATATTGTTCCTTTAACCAATCAGATTAAGTTTCTTTCTCTCCATCTTGACTTGGGCAAACACAACGTTAATTCTATGTACAAACTCTTCCTGATTACTACTCCAGCCATTTCTATATACAAACTTTCTGATTACTACTCCAGCCAGCCCTGACACTATAGTGGTTACAATTGTTATAGACAGTTCTCGACTCTGGTCTGTCCATTGCACATCCATTGAGGGTGGGTAGTCCTAGGTATTTGGCAGTTTAATATTTGGAAGCGACGCAGGTTTACTGAACAGCTCAAGGATTTTTGATTGTTTGAAGCAGGTGTTGCATTTTTAGGATTTAATAGGCCTGAACCAGTTTCATGACCTGGGCCTAGTTTGTGTTTTTGGATGATGTACAACCTTCCTGGCCCCCTCTCCCCCATGTCCTCTTTGCTGGCTGGTTCAGGCTGCCCGTACTGAAACGGTCTCCTCCATTCTTTATCGCTTGATTCTCCCACCTTGATGTTGGAAGCTGCCTTTTACCTGCAAGGGTATTGGGACCTCAAAACCCTTACTCATCTGCTAGTCTGGGCCTACTTGGATTGCCCCAACTTTCTCTTTGTGGGACTGTCTTCTGCCGCTAGGATACCTTCCTTTGTCTCTAAGCTTACCAGGAAACGCGACTTGGTGTTAATTTTTTTCTCTGCTCCTGTGACTTCATAGTCATAGACAACACTCTAGTTATGGCTGGTGGCAGTGGACATGTTCTACCAACTATTGTGCAATTTCTTTTTTTTTTTACCACAGACTGTATTTGTTAGGGAACATTATCATTTCGAATGGATTTTGTCCTCCAATGTATTCCTCATCTTTGACATGTAATGTCCAGCTTCAGCCGCTAGGAAAACCTTTTTGGCAGAGGGCACTGTGCATTGATAGTCGATGCCCCTAGAAGGCCTCCAGTTATCGGAGAGCATATATAGCACGTGCGGCGCCCGTAGGCCTCAGTTCAGTTTTTCCACGTCCGCATTTGCTTCAACAACGAAATTCGGCATGCCTTGACGACTTTCGAGAAATTCTTTGAAAATCTTTTGTTACGTCTTCCTCTTCAAAACTGAAGACCGGCTTTACAAAGTGTCGAGACTGTGGGTCCAAGATGTCTCTTACCGACCTGAACAGTGTCTTTATGGTGACTTGGCGAGGGCCATGACTCATCCAGTTGTACCAAGTGGCAGTCCATGACAGGAAAGGCCTTGAGGGAGCGGAAGGGGAAACTCCAGGTAGGGAAAATATCCAAATCCCCTAAACCCTGACCCGCTAGGCCTTCGACCAAGTCGAGAGGAGAGTCTCATCAAAGGAAGAAAGCGAAGCGCTCTAGGAGTGGCTCCCACCACTTATCTTTTGGGTAAGATTTGCACAGAACTGGTAAATCCTCCTGACCTGGGTCAACCCCAGAACCTTTTGCTTTACTAGTGGGATACATTTCCATAATACCTCAGTGAGTGGGAACCTTTTTCCATACTCGCATAATCTTTAACTCTTTGTATGGGTGTCATTTTTAAGACTCTCCATAGTGTCTTTTTAAAGATATCCACCTTAAAGGAATAGTTTGGTCAGAAATATTATTGTCCCTATGGTTCGGCCATGTGCTTTTAACCATAATTCGATCGATCGTACAAACATTTCATATGCACCTTACCCGAGTTTTCGTCTCATAAACACAAGCAAAATCAGGCAGCAGGGCGCAGCCATCTTGTGATAATCGTATCACTTGCCGCATCGCCCTGGGTGAACTGCGTTTGCAGCACTAAATCATATCCCCCGCCCCTGAGCCTGACCTCACCAAATCATTTATATTCTCCGCCTCTCTGTGACGTTGCTGGGCAGCGTGGCCAAACGCGCGCAGTCGTCACCTACGCGACTAGACGCGGAACCCTGAAAACAGTCTCACAGCGCGGCACGTCACAATTAGGAATATGAAACTGTACTTTAAAAGGAAACAACAAGACTGTACAATTGGTAAAGTACATTTATTTCACATTAAATATTTCAATAACATTCAGTGTGTGACCAAATGAATTAAAATTGAACTTTTTTTCTTTGCTCTTGTTTCATAAATACGTTAAATGTTTATCGTGAGGCACGCGCTGTTCCTTTTGGGTACACAGGGTGTTTGTTTTGGGTAAACGAAGCACTTCGGTCGCACGGGGAATTGCAAGGCTGGTGCTTCAACTTGGCACTAGACCATCGTAAAGGTTGTTGTGTTGCTCCTAATCGCTGGTACCGCGTACTGACATATTGGACCTTGTCTGTCGTCCCAAAATACGGTCAAGTAGATCCAGTGATTGACGTGTAGCTGCAGCTGGCGGTTGAAGCCATCGGTCGGGGTCTGGAATAGATGACAACCGCAGAACGGTACGATGTACCGGTTTGCAAAAGATGAAAATCGAAAAGTGTCTCAGTAGCCGATCTTTATTACAATTAATCATTTCCTTTTTTAGCGCAGAAGTGACACAAGGTGAACCGAGAGAATACGTGGAATATCAAAGTACTCTATTTGCTTCCGAGGATAGTGCAAATGAGAATGTTGAGCTCTAAACGTAATGCGTAAACTGGGGCAAGAATTCGAGGTGCAAAAACAATGTAATGATATTAGCTTAGAGCCAGGGAGAAACGAGTGGTGGTCTACATGCGTCTCGATGCCGGCCTGCCCCTGTGCCCGGTAGATAGCCCTGCACACACAGGTTGTACTAGCACTTCATTGCAATATGCCAAACAGAACGAACAAGTACAATGTAACGCAGCAGTAACGGTCAGCTATTCGTATTTCGATTAGTTCTGTATGAAATCGTCTGAAGAGAAACTTACATTATATTCAGCATTTCCATTCTCTAGGTGTAATGCAGACTCCTCTGTTCGTGTCAACGTTTTCTCATAAACTGAACATATATGTAACAAGGTGCACCTTTGGAATGGGCAACCTTATCATATCATACGTTATTACACCCCCCTTCAATGCAATCCCTTTCGGAATGGTCCCTGCCTCTCCAGGTCCAAAAACAATAGAACCTTATACTGTGCGCGGGATGCGTGGGCCTCTCAGCTCCCAAGCAAAAATTCAAAGCTGGTGACCTTTACTCAAAATGAACATACATTCTTACTTTGCAACATTCCGTGTCAACGCATCCATGAGAACATGAATTTTGAAGCACGGGCACAGAAAATTGGGGGCTATCACTGCTCGTTGTTCGTGGCGCTGCTCAGATGCAGATGAAATTTGCCAATGACAGAATGCCACCTATTCCCAAATTATAGTCGGTGTAACACAAAAACGGAGTCAAAATTTGTCTAATAAAAGGGCCACCTCTGCTTATCTCGTGGCCTCCTACGCCATGGCATGTTTTCAGTCAGTACTTCTTGCGTGCTTAGAATGTTTTGTGGCCTAGGTCTAATCCCTTTTGTAGGTCCAGCAGTTATTCAGCTTTTTGCAGAACTTTATTGCAAGTCAACTGCCAAAACCCAAATATTCTTACACTGTTACCCATTGGTCATTAACACAAAAAATGAAGGTCCCACAGTATCTCAACTAAACTGTGAAATGTGAAAGCAATCGTAATAATTATAATATATTTTTAAGAAAAGGACTGAGAGGATAGATTTCAAAAGACAAAATGCATACTTTATTTGTACAGTTACTAGAAACATTTTTTGCAAAAATAAAAACGGACGGTAATCATTTCAACTGGGATTTGAACGATTTAACAAGCTCTGCTTTGGGTGGACATGGCACGCTGGCAATGTTTTGTGGCAATGTATCTGTGCTCTGAACAGATTTGTGCCCGATTCCGTGAGTATGCATCTCGACATTAACAAGAAGATCTTTCACAAAATCAAATTCCATTTTCTCATACTAGTTTGACAACCCATTTTTTTGCTTCTTTTCGTAAAGGCCATAGTGTAGCGAAACATCCCTAAGTTTCCTGCAGTTCTAGATTGTTCCCGGCCCACATTCTCGTTATGCGCTAATACCACAAGTGAAGTCCGACATTTCATCCCCTGGATGCCAAAATGCAATCTCTTTGGCCTGTACTTTAGGCACATATTGTGGAACACCTCCAAATCTCCTGTGTGACAGAATTCTGTGAGTCCCTTAAGATCACTTGATAGTTTTATCACACAATCTTCTATGTATTTGGCCTCTTTTATTATACTGTCATCTGGCAACACTGTGGTTTCGTACTGAACCGTTGTGGACATATCGGCCAAACTGGACATACTATAGTCGATATCTTTGTCTGTTTCGTAGGTCAATAGTGTTGATGGTTCAGTTTCTATCATTTCAACATCTGTTACTGGACGATGGATAGGAGAAAAGATCAATGTGGACTGTTTTTTGGGGGGCATTTTTTTTGGCGGGTGTCGTTTGTGTCAAGTGCTCATCTAGTAATGTTAAACTATCATCTATAAATTCAATTTCACCTTCCTCTGGTGGAGCGGGTGCATTGTAGCAATGGTTCAAGAACACTTAGCTGGAATCGCCGGTTTTATTAAATTCATTTTCTGGCTATTGTACATAGGCATCTCGAGTGTGAACACGACACGCCTCAATGAATAATTCCTCCATGGTGAAAACAGTTTGGCAAGCAGCATCTGTCATTTGTATCACTGTCTGTGTCTGCATAGGCCGTACACCATCGGGCAACTACATGACAGATAGGAAAAGGGATGTTCAGTGTAAATCCAACAGACAGTGTTGTACAATTGACATTCAAAAAAGCATATAATGAAGGCCTTAGCACAAAACTATTGCCAACAAAAGAAAGTATTTATAACTAACCTTATTTTTATTTCTTTTCTTTGAAACGTTTACTCTAACATCAGAAAACTGGCGCACCGACTCAGATACACTTTCCTCCGGTTCAATATACAGATCTTGTATACATCCCTACAAAAAATAGTATCCATTTAAAATAAGTCATTGGCATTACACATCTAATTAGACCTCCTTTCTTTCATTCGATGGTACTGTCAGTGCGCATACCTCTGGGTCCAGATCAACTGTAAGGTGTGGTTCCGGAACAACCACAATGGATAATATAATTGTAGAGGACGCTGCAGCATCTCCCTGAAACGCAGTACTTGCATTAGTAAGGACGAAAAGATTGTAAAAGAGACACACAATTTGGAAAGGCGACAAAGGTACATATCACTAGGAAAGTAGGAATGAAACATTGTGTAAAACAATTACACGATTCGAAAATATGAACAGATTATCTCGTCCTATTGACCTATGAAGACCCACACCACTGGCACCGGATCGACTAAGAGGGATGTTCTAATTGTAGTGGACGCTGCAGCATCTCTCTGAAACACAGTACTTGCATTAGTAAGGTAGAAAAGATTGGAACCGGGACACACAATTTGGAAAGACAGAGGTACATATCAACAGTAAAGTAGTAAAGAAACATTGTGTAATGCAGTGATACATTGCGAAAATATGATCACATTATCTAGAATTCCGTGCATAAAACTAGTCTGGAACAGAATAGCTAGGTAATTTTACCTGCTACGCGCTCAAAGTGGTTGAGGACTCCAAGCAAGACATGGATGTTGAATCTTGTTCCTTCATATTCAGTGGATAGTCATGGAGTGGTAAAGGCAAAGTATTATTCGATTTAGAAATTCCAACATTACAAAATGGCATGTAAGAAGACTGAATACGAGAAAATTACTTATTGAAATGCATAATATAGCATAGTTATCCGTCCCCATAAATCATTTTTCTATGTGGGTTCTACAAAACAAGGACTGATGTTTAGCAAAAAAGTCATTATTTCAACAGCTATTCAATCACATAAATATGGAAAGTACTATAAGTGGCATTTACACCGAAAATACAGGCGTAAAGCTAAATCCGGGAGCGTGACTCCACCTGTGGCGGCATTTTTATGAGTAAAGTCGGAATAGCGTTTTGGAGCAGTTTCTGAGTTGTTCTCAGTTGATTCATCTTTGTGTACAAGGATGTGTCGTACATATCCGGGGAGAAGTGCAGGCTGCAGATGCGGTATCGATGACCCCTCTTGTCCTCCAAGACTTGTTTGACTCTACTTTCAAGCTCTTCCGGTGGATATCCGCAACGTCTGACCCATTCTCTTATTCAATCAACAGTCTTAGGAAATACATGCATTGTAATGCCTTTGGATTTGTCATGGGTCTTCGAAGGGCAACCGAAAATAGAACACGCAGGCATTGTTTTAAATTCTGCAAAATAAAGGTCAACATTATTAAAAAAATATTTTGCATAAGCATGTGAGAAAGAATGAATTGGACCATACATTGTTCATTGCATGCTTTCTTTTGGGCACCACAGCAAAACCAGTGCAGCGTGTGCGGCTGTATTATAGGATAAATTTCACAAACGATTCATTGATGTGTTGAAAATCAGAACATGTTACTCCCTTGAATGTTCTATCGTGCACGAAATTATACTATAGACACGGTCCGCGAAGGATGCAATACGATGCAAATTGACACTGATAAAAATTGATTTATCGATAACATAACAAAAGAAACTCAAGTCAATAGCAATGATACAAATTAACATAGCAGTACGGAGTTAGATACTTCGGAATAGATATAAATTTACAAATTAAGGTGATATGATTAGGATACATGGCCTTACCTTGACCAACAAACAGTTGGATTCAGCAAGCAGAGTAATTAGTGGCAGGAGAACAGGGAGATGTTCACAGGTAACACACTGACAAGTTCACTCGAAGCGATCACAGAGTAGCACATTCACGGGTTGACTTGCAGTGCTCAAAGATGTTCTCATGGTAAATATCCAGTGGTTTATAAAGAATAACAAAAAGGGGTGTGTTTGTGAATGACGTATATATGTTGTGGTATTATGTGGATTGCAGGGGCACGGTATGCTTATGGGGAGGCCTGCCTGGAGACATGGGGTCTGAGGAGGCCATGTGAGCAATGGCCCCTGGGCGTAGGATACCTTTTGAAGTGTACATGTTTGGCACCTTGGCTGTTTGCGCTCCTGACAGCACCCCATGGCAGCGCACATCCATTGGTGCGAACTGCCTTTGATAGTGGGGGTGGGATGGATGGGCAGGGAGGCGTGCAGACATGGCACCGGAACACTGCTGAATGGAGACACACACTTGATTCACTTAAACGGAAACAACCATTGATAAAAAATGTTGCGTTTTATTTGGTTTCTTATTTTGATGGTACAATAATACTAGACATTGTAAAGGTCTGGTTGCAGCTCAACGAGGGAAAATCCCCTGTACTGAACACTGTCGCTGGGGAAAGTTTGTCTAATGGCACCAACGACACAGGTGGGTATTACTCGTCGAACACGGTGTCCAAGCCTCCCATTCAGCCACCATGTGTACGAACGATAGGCCACCAGCCGTTACCACCTATGAAAGAGAAAGATGCAATCTGTATTTAAATGACCAAGATAAGTGTATTAAACCTTAGTTGTCAATGACAATTCTTGTAGGCAAAGGCATTTTTGCCATGAAAAATGCTAACTAGACACTGCACAATATTGAACGACTTTTATGCGACTATCACTAGAGAATTGCAAGACTAAACGGATATGACAATATCTTGAAGTTATGAGAATATAGGGGACAACCAAGAAATGGTAGTGGCCTAACTGGCATCACAACCAGACTACACTTACTTGTTACTTGGATTACGAGGGCGAACTGTTGTGCGAAGTTCGTGCATAAGCACCATCAAAATCCTCAACATGGACCGTGTGAGACAGGCTGCCGTGAAGTCTGGCAGCTTGGTAACGCATTGCGGCTGTGGATCGCCTTGCGATATGTAGGACAAGCATCTAGAGTTTTCTCGGCAGCAGCAGTTCTCCACCTCGGTTGGCATTGGCGCGCACCGATTGCAGGTACACCAGGTGGAAACACCGTCCATGCGACTAGGCCTAGGCTCTTCATCTGTTGAAACGTCTGCCCAACTGTTGTCCAAATCCCCATAGTCTACAGAGCTTGCTTTTTCCAGTAATACGGAATACTCGGGCTCGTACAGATAGGACATTATTGTTGCCATTGTGTGGTAAAGAAACGAAAATAATTTATAGCAGTCGTACTGGTATCTGTTCACACAGGCTACAAGCAACGAAGGTAGCTGACCAGAGCACAGAAACGAGTCACAGAATACTCAAAGAAATACGAGAGGAATGGAAAAGAAAATCTGCTGTTGTGTGTTGTGAAACGCACTGTTTATACTTGTCGAGGAAAGGGGCTTCCTGCAATTTCTATGGCGATACGTCGTTATCTGAGGCGCAGAGAATGTTGACACGAGATGTGCTTTGGTGTTGTGAAATGGGCGGTACGCGTCTAGTGATGTCAGGCTCAGGGGCGGGGGATATGATTTAGTGCTGCAAACGCAGGCCACCCAGGGCGATGCGGCAAGTGATGGGATTATCACAAAATGGCCGCACCCTGCTGCCTGATTTTGCTTGTGTTCAAGCGACAAAAACTCTGGTATGGTGCATAGGAAATGTTTGTAC
The DNA here is from genome assembly GCF_040938575.1 of Ambystoma mexicanum. NCBI lineage: Eukaryota > Metazoa > Chordata > Amphibia > Caudata > Ambystomatidae > Ambystoma > Ambystoma mexicanum. Next base: position 628,065,900 of record NC_090923.1, read on the forward strand.
GATCGATCAAATTATGGTTTAAAGGCACATGGCCGACCCATAGGGACAATAAAATATTTTGACTGAACCATTCCTTTAACATCTTATTGGCAATAATTGCCTTTTGCTGGTTTTTCAGGTAACGCCTGAAAAGACAGCCTCCCTGAAGATTGTTAATCATGAAAGAGCTTGGAGGAGAACAGCAACTTGAAATGCAGCAGGTATTCAACACTGGGAACTAGAGTGCGCGCCTCACCCTCCCTTGGTTTATCGGAGTACTCCCAACACTTGAACGTGTGGTAAAACTCTGAAGATGGCTGCCAGAGAAGGGGCTTAGGTAGAGGGCAGTCATTGGCTGGGGGGTGGGGGGGGGGGGGGAAGTATGACCCATAGACCAGTGATTGGTTGCTTGGAGAAAGACTGTTCAGAAGTCACAGATTTTTTTCTTTACCGAGGATTCCCAGCCTGACTGGGAATATTCATGAGCATGTGAATCCATGCCAGCCCTCCTGCTGGAGAACTAACCACTCTCACCACGAAGGCGGACCTTCTATGGTGGTCCTTGGCCAACAATCCTACAGTGTGGGCCTCCTTTCAGGAGCCCTGCCCACAAGTGACCATTACCACGGGCTCCTCCCTTCTGGGGTGGGGCGAAACTCTGGATCATCTCCAGGTCTTCAATCTATGGACGCCGCAGGACAGGCAGTTTCATATAAATTATTTTGAATTCCTGGATGTTTTCTGGCACTGAAAGCTTTCCAACCATCCATCACGAACAGGGTGGTCCGCGTCCGCACGGATAACTCGTGTCTGTTTTATATCAACAAACAGTGGTATCAAGTCACCACCTCTTGTGGACCTTGCCTTTCAGGTTTGGGAATGGGCCATCCAGCACAGCATTTGGCTACTGGCAGTACACATTCTGGGGCAACTCAATATGACTGCAGACTCACTCAGCCGACAGACAGCGGCCAGCTATGATTCGGAACTGAACATGGACAACGTCTTTCGCTAATGGGGCACTCCAGAAGTGGACGTTTTTGCGACTGCCACAAACTGGAAACTTCCTCTTTATGCATCCAGGAACGGTCTCGGGCCTCCTCTATCGGGGATGCTCTAGAGATTATGTGGCACAAAATGAAGCATATGCCTTCCTGCTTCTGCAAGCTCAGGAATGCATCGAATTGCACTCTACTATTCATAGCTCCTTGGTGGCCAGTCAGATTTTCGGAACGTCGGCATCTGTTGCTTTTTGTCCTCCGATCAGACTGCTGTTGATTCCAAACTTGCTTCACCAGTGCGATCAGCAGATGTTGCACCCCTTCCCACAATCGTGCAGCTTGGCGGCCTGGTGCATGAATTCAAATCCCTACCGCAGTTTAACCTGTGTGAGGACAATATGCGCATTCTCCTGCATGGGGTCTGGCATGGATTCACATGCTCATGAATATTCCCCGTCGTCAGGCCGGGAATCCTCGGTATAGAAAAAATCAGTATCAGTTTTGTTTCTGAGCTGTCTTTCTTAGTAGTAACCAATCACTGGTCTCTGGGTCATACTGCCCCCAGCCAATGACTGCCCTCTCCCTAAGCCCCGCTTCTGGCAGCCATCCTCAGATTTTTACTGCATGTTCAAGTGTTGGGAGTCCTCATGCTTTAGCTCTCGACCTTTTGCTGAGTTTTCGCGTTTTTTCAGCTTTTTCTCATTTTTCGGTTAAATTGAGCCTCAAGCTCCACCGTTTCTACATCCGATCAACGGGGACCCGTTTCGGAGTTTTCTATGCCCCTTAAGGGTGAAGATTTCGTCGAGTTACGCTTTTGGAGGATTCCAGAAGTTCCGAGGCCTACCCCGGACATGGCCCAGGATAAAGGAAGCTCAACGCCCGGAAGTTGTTCAGGACCTGCCCTGGATGCCAGCTTCAGAATGTGTTCAAGGAGGACGAGCATTCGTTATGCCTCTGGTGTCGCCATGAGGACAAGACTCACATGGTGAAGGGCTGTGCGTTTTGTGGGAACATGTCGGAGCGGACCATGAAGGATCGCCACCTCCGTCTCGCCAACTGGCTTGAAGGGAAGAGCCCGTCGGGCGAGAAGAAAAAGAAGTCCGAGCGGTCTTCTAAATCCTGTGAGGGCACCCCGGTGACGGGGGCCCAACAAAAGGCCAAGCACAGCGGGCGCCGAACGGTCGGTCTCTTGGCTGCCAGGAAGGGTGCATCCTTCCTGGCGCCATCAACCACGAGCCAACGCTCTGGCTCGGGTAAGAGGAAGTCAGAGAACCCGGCGAAGCTTCTGGAGAGGCCCTGGTCGATCTCGAAGATTCCGGCAGAGGGGGAGCGAGGCTCGGACCCTCCCCCCAAGGTGAAGGCCCCAGGCGTACAGAAGGTGACGATGGCCTTAATTCACCCTGCTAAGATCTAGATCGAGGATGTCGCAGCGGCCCTGGCTCAGCCTGTGGAGGCTACGCCAGTGGAGGCGACCTCAGGATCCATAGTCTCCCTTCCACCGCGGAGGGAGTCGTCTTTCAGGCCCATCGAGAAGACCCCCACGAAGTCCCTGTTGGAAAAGGAGGGGCAGGTGGCCATCGTGGATACGGACACGACCTCTGAAGAAGAGCTCATCGAAGTCGTGGAGGAGGCCCAACCCATCGGGAGGGATCCCGACGAGGGCGACGACAAGAGCGACGTTGCCGCCGACGATGTTCCTCAAGAGTCCTCGTGACCGTCTTTTCCGGTGCCGCAGGACACTTCGGCGCCCATTTTGTCAGCGATTCAGTCCTTATGCTCGGAGATGAGGACAAGGTTGCCCCTCCCCCCGACGGAGGTACCTGAGCCACCCGACGGGGGAACCGGTGCCAGGACCTTCGGAAAGTCCACCGCATAAGAAGAGGATGCATCTTCCGCCACCTCTGCGGCCTGCTCTGCCTTCCCCCCGGTCTACTACCCACAGGGATGATACAGGCACAGACACGGCTACGATAGGTACAGATGACGACGGAGGCGACAACGGGACGTGTCCCCCGTCGCCCCCTGCTCGGGCGTCCCCGCCTGACGAAATTGGATCCTTCCATGCCATGATTTCCAGGGCTTCCGAGCTCTTCCAGCTCTGCCCCGAAGAGAAGGAAGGGTTCCTTTACCAACGGCGCGATGCTGAAATGAAGACGGTCCTCGCCGTACCACTTCTTGATGACATCTGGGATGAGGGGCTCGCCCTCCTCAAGAACCCTGCCACGGCGCCTGCAAAGAGGGACCGGTACGAGAAGTACCGGGCCCCCTGACGCTGCCCCCTTGTGCCTTCGGGCGCAACCTACCCCGGATTCGGTCGTCGTCGCGGCGGCAAAGAAGAAAGCTGGGGGGGCATCGGCCTCGACCTCAACTTCCCCGCCGGAAGGCAAGGGCAGGAAGCTGGACACGATGGGACGACGGGTCATCTCATCCGCAGCGACGACTATCAAGGCGGCCAACGCCCTGGCTATCGTAAGGAGTTGTGGTTCAAAATCGCCCCTCTATTGGACTTCCTTCTGGACGCCAAAAGGACTGAGGCCCTTGTAATCTTCCAGGAAGGTGAGATTGCTTCAGACCACGCCATCACGGTGGCAACGGACATCGCCAACAGCGGTTTCCGTCAGTTGGGCAATGGTGTTTGCCTGAGACAACGAGGATGGCTCAAGGCGACGGATTTCCGCCAGAACGTACAAACCAAAGTTTTGGACATGCCTTCGACGGGAACAACCTGTTTGGGAAGGCGGTTGATGAGTCCCTTCAGGCTATCAAGACAGACACGGAGACTTCCCGGGCACTGGGAGTGCTCCAACGACGACTGCCGTCCTTTCGGAAATCCGGCGGCAGACAAGGTGCCTCCAAGGGATCCGGCAGTGGCTCCTCGACATACCGGCAAGCGACAAGATCTTTGTCTCAGGAGGCCTACAGGGGACGCGGCAAGTCAGGTGGTGCCTGTCGTCGACCGAGAGGTCAAGGAGGCAAGATTCCCGGCAGACTAGGTCCGTCAGTGTGTGGGAGTCCATCTCCACCGACCATTGGGTGCAGGACGCCCTGGCCCAAGGGCACGCTCTCAAGTTCCAGAAGAAGTGCCCTTGCGTTCCACCCGTGGCCAGGAAGGAAAATCGTGTCCCTCAACTACTGTTGGAAGTAAGGGCGGTGGTCAAGAAAGGTACCATCGAGCTTGTCCCAAAGAGGCTTTGGGGCTCCGGAGTTTACTCAAGGTACTTCCTCGTAAAGAAGAAGACAGGAGGATGGCGTCCCATCCTGGACCTGCGACGACTGAACAGATGCATCAAGGCACAGAAGTTCCGGATGGTCATCCTCCAGCATGTGCTGGGACAGCTGGAGGAGGGCGATTTCCTGTCGTTGGACTTGGAGGATGCGTACATCCACATCCCCATTCTAAAAAGACACCGAAAGTTCCTCAGGTACGTGGTCCAAGGGCGGCACTACCAGTTCAAGGCCCTCCCATTCGGATTGAAGTCGGCACCCAGGGTGTTCACCAAGTGCCTCGCACCGGTGGCGGCGCGACTGCGCCTGCAGGGGATCCACGTCCACCCCTACCTGGACGACTGGCTCATCCAGGCAAGGACAAGGGAGCTCGCCGTGGAGCACACTGCGAAGACAGTCCATCTGCTCACGGACCTGGGGTTCTCCAACTTTCCAAAATCCCACCTGGTCCTGTCGCAAGTCGCTCTGTTTCTGGGAGCCAAGGTCGACACAGTGGCGCGGCTGGCCTCGCCGTCGGAGGAAAGGACCTGGACCATCCTGGGCAAGGTGCAGCGTCTGCTGGCCACAGACATGGCCAGGGTAAGATCTATCAAGTCCCTCCTCGGGTGATGTCCTCTTGGATTTATCTGGTGCGCCTTTGCAGGCTTCGGATGCGCCCCTTACAATAGTTCCTCGACGCCCGCTGGGTCCAGTCGATGGGCAGCTTCGAGGACCGGAACACACTCAACGAGACGTTCCATCAGGCGATCCGGTGGTGGGGTACCCACTCATCTGTCGGCTGGCATGGACTTTCAGACCCCAGCTCACCAGGTGACGACGGATGCCTCCCTGGAAGGTTGGGGAGCGCACTCCGGAGATCTTCACGTGAGAGGCCTTTGGCTCCCAGAGGAGAAGTCACTCCACATCAACATCTTGGAGCTCCGTGCAATGTTCTGGGCCCTCAGGTCTTTTCTTCCGTCCCTCAAGGGCAAGGTGGTGAGGATCTTCACCGACAACACCACCACGATGTTCTACATCCAGAAGCAGGGCGGAACCAGATCCCCCCTGCCCTATCCAAGGAAGCCCAGGATCAGTGGCATTGGGCCATTGCCCCAGGGATGTTTCTGGTGCCTTTTCATCTGGCAGGAATAAAAAACACCATCGCCGACTCGCTCAGCAGAGAGCTGCGCTCGTGCCACGAGTGGGAACTACGCCAGGATCTAGTGGATCGACTCTTCCGACGATGGGGCGAACCCTAGATCGATCTCTTCGCGACGGCGACAAACTCCAAGTGCCGGAGGTTCGCCAGCAGGTTCCCCTAGCCGAGGAGCATGGGCGATGCTTTCTCGTTCCCCTGGGATGGATTATTTCTTTATGCGTTCCCTCCGTTGCCGTTGCTGATCCGGCTCTTCAACCAGCTCAAGCGGTCCCGGTGCAGGATGATCCTCGTCGCACCGGCGTAACCGAGACAGATCTGGTTCCCGTACCTTGTGGACTTGTCAGCGTCCACACCATTCAAGCTGCCGACGGACGCGCATCTTCTCTCCAGAGAACGAGGCTCCATTCTTCATCACAACCCAGAGTCGCTGAACTTGCAGGCCTCCTGCAGCACTAGAGTTTGGAGGGTACGACATCCAGCCGACTGCAGAGAGGTTCTTGTAAAGGCCAGGGCGTCCTCAACTCTCAAATGCTACGGACATAAATGGAAGAGGTTCTCCATCTGGTGCCGTGCACAGAAGATTAACCCTCTGCGGATTACGGCCCCTCAAGTATTGCCGTACCTACTGTCATTGGCCAAGCCTGGACTAGCTCATGCTTCCATCAAGATACATCTGGCCGCCATCTCACGATACACCAGGACTACGGGACGGGCGTCCTTGTGGTCTCATCGGCTGGGGAAGGAATTTATGAAAGGATTGTTCGATCATTCCCACCGGTGAAGGCCCCTTCCCCGGCGTGTGAGCTCAACGTGGTGCTGACCAGGCTCATGGGGGCCCCATTTGAGCCTATGAATTTGGCACCGTTGAAGTTTGTCGTGGAAGACAGCTTTTCTCGTGGCCATAACCTCTGCACGACGAGTGGGAGAGATCCAGGCCATATCTTGCAAGCCACCATACTTGACTTTTCACGACACGAGGGTGGTGCTGAGGACGCACCCTTCCTTCATGCCCAAGGTGCCGTCGGACTTCCACCTCAACGAACCCTTGATGTTGCCAGTTTTCTTCCCGTCGCCGGCTGAGAGGACTCTGCACTCGCTGGACGTAGCTAGAGCGCTGAATTTCTACGTGGACCGCACAGTTTTCAGAAGACATCAAAGCTTTTTTGTAAACTTTGGACCTGTGAATCAAGGGAAGGCTCTCTCGAAGGCTTCCATTTCCAGATGGCTTTCCGGCTGCATCATGCACTGTCACCGGTTGGCAAACCGACCGCTGCTCGGCCGTCCGAGAGCCCACTCGACCAGAGCGATCGCTGCTAACACGGCGTTCCTTTCTGGTGTGCCCCTGCTCGACATCTGCAGGGCTGCGACGTGGAGGTCGACGCGCACCTTGACGAGATTCTACTGCGTCAATCGGGACTCCAGGGAGGAGTCCAGGGTCGGCCAAGCAGAGCTGCGCAACCTGTTCGCTTAAGGTGAGCCTGGTGAGGAGGTAAGAGATGCTTAATGTTAAATGTTTTGGTTTTGCTTAATGTTGAGCCTGTTGCCACCTCCCGTGGTTGTGCATGTGTATACTGCAATGTATTCTTATATTCATGAGCATGTGAATCCATGCCAGACCCCATGCTGGAGAAGGAACAAGTTACTTACCTGTAACTGTTGTTCTCCAGCATGGATTCACATGCGAACCCTCCCGCCTACCCCTCTGCGGCTCTTCATTGGTCATACTGCCACTTTACGTGCTACCAAATCTGAGGATGGCTGCCAGAGGCGGGGCTTAGGGAGAGGGCAGTCATTGGCTGCGGGCAGTATGACCCAGAGACCAGTGATAGGTTACTACTAAGAAAGACAGATCAGAAAAGAAACTGATTTTTTCTATACCGAGGATTCCCAGCCTGACGGGGAATATTCATGAGCATGTGAATCCACGCCAGACCCATGCTGGAGAACAACAGTTACAGGTAAGTAACTTGTTCCTTATCCAAGCAGCCAGGAAGCCTACTATGAGGTCTCTGTATAGGAGCAAGTGGCTCTGGTTTTGTCACTGGTGTTTAGCTAAGCAACTAGACCCCAGGCATGCTCCTTTCGTTAATTTCTCATTTGGCTGCTTCAAGCATTCATGTCGTGTCTTGCAGGACTTTGGGGTCGACTATTGCTGCATACCTCTTGTCATTGAGAATTCTCAGAAATGTGCCAATTCCCTCTACCTTGGAGACCCCAGCAACTTTTCTGGATTTTGAGGATTTGATTTTTTTTAATTTTTCTTTTTAACCTGGAGAGTGACACTCTTTCCCACTCCCGGGTATTTTAATGTGATTTTTGTACTATTTCTTTTGGTTGTGGAGTCTGACAAACTCCATCACATCTTTTACATTGTGGCACACAGCACCTTTAGAGCAGTGACACAGGGAAGTCTCTTGGATTTCCCCAAGGTTTAAAATACCTTCTCTGGGATAAACTGTTTCCCAGAGCAGTAAAGTGAAATTGACTTTACTTACATTTGTAACTTTCTAGACCCAGCACACACTATCTTACAATAGGTTGCTGGAGGGGTTACCTAGTATCCCCTTGGTCTGACTTCTCATGTAACAATTTTGTTACCCTTTCCTCACTGAATGGCTGGTGGCAGTGGTTTCGTTTTTACTACTGTGTGCATTTACCGCGGGATGAGTTTGCAGCTACAGTAAAGCACCCAAGGGTGCCAAGTCAATGGCCCCGGTCTTCTTTTTTCGCCATTTCTTTGTGGAAAGGTCTTTCTTGAGATTTACTCTGTGCGCCAAACCAGGTTTGGTCCCTTTGTCCGTTCTTCCTTTGGCGGGATTCCCTAGTGAAGCCCGCCACTGGCTCCAAGTTGTCTGGGGTAGGAAGGAAGTGAGGGAGGTGCCTGAAACTCCCTGTGCTTAGTCTCCTAGGAGACCCAAATGCACTCTGTGTGTGATTGGCTGACAGTCCGTCAAGGACAGCCTCCCAGCTCGGTGAGTGACAGCTAGGCTGGAATGAAAGGGAGAGAACTGTATAAAAGGCGAGTCTTTTGGCTTGGAAGGCTGTCGACCACTGGACGAAGGAACTGAAGAATTTTACGAGAACCCCTGCTGCAACTGCTGGACCATTGGTTTGCCTGGTGAAGCCATGCTGCAGTGCCGAAAAGCCAAGTTTGCATCAACAGAGAAGCCCCTGCAAGGAAGACTTCTCCCCTTGAGTTGGTGGGACCAATTGAGTCCAAAGTAAGCCGCCTGGACATCCTTCTCGGAGCTGGTTGAATTTACAGAGTTGCTGCTGGAAACCGTAGAGATAGGAACACCAGTTTGTGTGCATTGCTTTTAAGTTGGCCAAGAGCGACAGGAAGATCCTCCGGACACCCAGGAAGCCGGACTGACTGAGCCTGAGCCCCCTCAACAGTGCAGAACTCCAGAATGAAGGAATGTCCATCTCAACAGCCAGGAACCGCAGTGTTGCTATTTGCGGTAGATGCGCGAGGAGCTGAAACACTGAACACCTACTGAAAGTGAAGTTTGCCGGTTGCAAGTTTTGACCGTCCCAGTTCAGGAGTCCTCCCTCTTGTCCCCAGGTCTGAGGCCCAGGAACAGTGAGATTTGCAGAACTGCACAGGACCAGTAGTCGTCAGCTGCATCTTTTCTTCATTTTAAAGGTACTGTACAAAAGTCTAAGAACTTACCTCTTGCTGTAGAGTTGCTTGCATCTACTACTACTCACAAGTCTAACAACTTGTGGCCCTACATTGATTCATCTTTTTCTTCAACGACTTCTAAAACTTTGTGCGAAGACTTTTCTACTTCCCTTCAAAGAAGTGCTCCAGTCCATATCGACTCTTGCCTATTGACTTTGGCTTAGCCTGCTTTAACTGAATGACTCTTATTGGGGGATCTCAAAGTATTTGCCTGATTAAGAAATTTTTGTGGTAGCTTGCTTGCTCTAATCTTTTCCTTGTTGCTTGCTCTTAAGTAATTCTGAATGCTAACAGTAATACATTAATGTCAACAGCACCCTAGCAATTGAAGGCACCTGTGGGTGTAGGTCTCTGCTGTATGCCATCCCAAATGGGTATTTACTGATTCTGAACTTAAGTGTATAATTTTGCAGTGTATTTGTGTGGTGTTTTACAGTGTTCTCTTCTGAAGAAGGCTTATTAACTGACTGGTAAATAAATTGTTTTATCAAGAAACCCTGTGTGTGAGTGTTTGCTCGGATACTTGTCACTGTGAAACTCTGTAATTCCCCTACAGCTCACATTGGCCCTTCTTGAGCTAAGCCTGGCTACTCATCCACACTACCAACCTGTGTAGAACAGACTTGTACCAAAGGTTGGGTTACTACTGCCAGGAGGTAAGGGTTGTTGTAGTGCACCCTAAGGGTACTGCATACAATCTTGTCCAACACCTATCCACTGACACCTGTTCCTTTTCTTTGATGAATCCTGTCATTAAGAGGCATTTATGCCATAAACCATTTGAGCCCATGGCTACGACGGATCTAAAGTACCTTTCTTGGAAGTTTGCCTTTTTAATTGCAGTGATTTCGGCGAGGTAAGCGAGCCTCGAGCCCTGTCCGTGGAACACCCGTTCCTTACCTTCCATAAGGATAAGGTTGTGCTCCGCACTCGTCCTTCTTTCTTTCCTAAAGTAGTGACTGGTTTTTATTTGATTCACTCAATCTCATTACCTGTCTTTTTTTCTGAACCCAGCCCCAGACGCCGAGAGAATATTACACAATTTAGATGTCGGACGAGCTCTGAAGTTCTATCTGGACAGAACTGAACTCAGGGGCTCCCCTTAACTCTTTGTTACATTCGGAGACCCGAAAAGGGAAACTTACTCCAAAGGCTACGATCTCCCGATGGATTGCCTTCTGTATTTCAGAAGCATATAGCATTCAGGGCCTTCAACCTCCGAAGGGCATTCATGCCCATCTTGTAAGTGGCAAAGCGGCTGCTGTTGCCTTACAAAAATGTTCCCTTGGAAACCATTGCCAAGGCAGCTACGTGGGCTTCCCAATCAGCTTTTTATAAGCATTACTGCTTGGACCTGAGCTCCAGGTCTGATGCTCAATTCGGTCAGGCTGTTCTTAAAAACCTTTTTCAGTAAGGAAGATCCATCTACCCGTATTACCTGTGAGGAGTGCTTTGGAATCTTCCCACAAGTATGGAGGATTGGGGACGGGACGTACGAGTATAACAAAGTTACTCACCATAGTGACTACCTTACTCCTAGTTCATAGTCCCCCTTTCTCCATATACGCCTGCCTGCCGTCACCTCTAATAAGTATCCTCTGTTATTGCTTAAATGGTCGCTTAAATGGTCGCACACCTGGCGATGAAAAAGGACTGAAGGGCGATGCACGGGGTGGAGCTCAGGAGGGCGGGGTTACGGCTGCACGCAGTACCCCGCGTAAAAAGAGAAAAATGTTCTTTTCAATTTTTATGCTTTTTATCAAAGTGCTCCGTTCCTGTCCCGAAGGACTGAATGTCCCACAACTATGGAAAGGGGACTATGGACTAGGAGTAAGGTAGTCACTACGGTGAGTAACTTTGTTTTCTGTTCTGTGCTAATTCCCTTCTACCTTAGAGACCCCCAACTCTTTTGTGGACTTCAGGACTTTTATTTGTTATCTTGGAGTAGGTGAGACCTTTTTCTCACTCAGGTATTTTTGATCTGGTTTCGACTGTTTCTCTTTTGGTTTTGGAGCCTGAACAATTCCATAGGCATCACCTTTTGTATTTGTACCACACAACACCTTCGGTGCAGTGTTACCAGGAGGTCCTTTGGATTTCTTTAGGTTTAAGCACCTTCTCTTGGGTAAACTACTGTTCCCAAGAGTAGTAAAGTGAAATTAACTTTACTTACCTGTTTTTCCTATGTAGGTCTAGTACAGCCAATCTTATGTGGAAATACTGGGGAGGAGGGAGGGGGGGGGGGGTTGGGGAGGGTTACTTAGCCCCTTTCCTACTTTCTCTTGCAGCTGTACTTCCATTGTTCCTGCAGGAACAGAGTGCCAGGGAGAGGAACACCAGAATCGAGTGTATAGTTTTTAAGTCAGACCCGAGCTGCAGGAACATCCTCCGAACTCCCTCGAAGCAGGACTAACCAAGCCTAAGCCACCTTGAGAGAGAAGTCCAGCAGAAGAGCTGGTTGTCTCTAAGGTAGAACGGAAATAACACATTTCTGAGAATTCTCCCTAACAAAAGGCAGTAAACTTGGTCCACAGTGTCCAGTACCCAAGCATCTAAATTAATGCCCCACCATTCTTTGAGATGCAAACTCTGCCTCCCATCGGGGTCTTGTGAGTCAAGGCCTCAGAGTGGTTTAGAGGCGGCCGAAGCAGCGACTGAAGGTAAGGCTGCTGCTTGGGCTGACTTGGCAACTCTCCTTCGTCCACCACGAGGGAATCTTCTCCAACCCCTTTGACCAGTTTGTCCTCTTCCAAATGAGTTGAAGCGAAAGTGCTTACCCCTCCAGGAAGATTAGCCCGAATAGGGTTGCTGAGGTTGTCTAATTGGCGCTAAGGGATTTAGCCACTGCTATTGAGGCCTGCAGCTTTTCCAAACTCATCTGTCTAGCTTGCACATCAGGTGCAAACCCAGACTTCGGCAACTACGCAAATCTGCATAACCATGCTAGCCGCCATGGATGCTAATGATGTCTGCAGTATCCAAACCTGACTGGAGACATTGACCCATTGCCTCCTTACCATCCTTGATTGCCAGGAAGCATTCTGTCCCACAGGGTAAACGTAAATCTAAATGGAGAATGTGCAAGTTGCATTTATTGACTTCAATGCCATATTAACTGCAGTGAGAACCTTTTTGGCCCAGGCATCCACTTTTTCCATTCCTGTCAGGTGGGATGGATGGATGGATGGATGGGTAAGCTGACTGCTTGGTAGAAGTAGCAGCCTGAACCACCAAGCTTTCTGGTGTGGCATGCTTACCAAGATAGTCTGGGTCACTGCTGGATGGTCTTTACTTCTGCGTGAAGTTATTTACTGCTGCCGCAGTTTCTGGGGTCTGCCAATTTGCAGAGACCCTTTTCTGTAATGCCATATGAAAGAGCAAAATTGGTCTTTCTGATGGCCCTGGTCCAAGATGTCTGTCGTGTCATCCTGATCAAAAGATGGAGTAGGCCAATTCGATAACCTTTTCCATAAGATTTCTGACATGCTCAGTTGGGTCTGGTTTGCCAAACTCTACTCTGGCGAGGTATCCAACCCACAAGCTGACTGAAGGCTATTGTATAAATCGCTCAGTCTGGAATCATCTGACATTAGTTCCTCTGGCACATTATGGGTGCCAAACTGCATGGGTGGTATGGTAATTTTCATTTCATAAAGCGACTATACACCGCGTTTCAAAGCGCTCAAGGAGGGAGGGAACAAGGGGGGAAAAAGTAATTCGGAGCCCTTGAATTTCTCAACGATACAGGTCTGCACATGCAGAGTAAGTGCATATAATACAGTAGTGTAGATAACAGATAACAGCAAATAGGTCTGACGCCGAATCTGAAGTTTTTCCAAGTGCATCTGAAAAGAATTTGATGGGCGTGGAAATTGTTAGATGACGTACAAAAATAAGATTATCGAAGCAAAGAAGACCTGTTATAATCAGATTAATTCAGCTGGGGACCAAACAAAAGAACTTTTTTGCCTCTTTAGAACGTGGGAGAAACCCATTGTTGCTATTCCTTCCATTAAACCCTCTAGTGACGACTGCAATAAAGTGCAGAAAGCCTTTTCTGACAAACTGCGGAAAGCACAACACAAAATAACTGAGGAACTCTTAACTGCTCCCCCTAAAACGATCCCTACTCATAACCAGAGCACTAGAAGTGGAGTCAGTACAAACTCTGGCTTGGGTTTGTCTAACTCAGTACCTAAAATTAATCTCAAGCATGATCAAGGTCTGGGCTTTCGGTTTGAAGACCTGAATGTGGCAGATGCAGGATATACTTAAAACCATACATCCCACAAATTGTCCTGGAGAATTACTTCCATCCAAAATCATACTGGAACATAAAGAACTATTTGTTCCTTTCCTGTGTGGGTATGTAAATTCTTTGCGAGTGGGTTGCATCCCCCAATCTATCAAGAACGTAGCAGTGACCCCATTATAAAAAGTCAGGACTGGACCCTTTAGACGCTACCAATCTCAGACCCATTACTAATACTGTTTTTTCTCAACCTCATTGACAAAGTAGCCACAGTGCAGCTCCAATCTTATGTCTACCCCGCAGGCATTCCTCATGAAAAACAGTCTGGATTTAGGAGCTTCCATGGTAAGAAGAGCGCCCTTTTTGATCTCCAGATACACATGCTCTCGACATGGCAAGTCGGGGCTGCTTATGTTAGACCTCTTGTCCCTTGTCCTTCGACCTGCTGGATCATAAAATCTTGTTAGAGCGTATGGCTACGGTTGGAGGACTCTCGCCAGAAGCAATTACATGGCTTAAATCCTTTTTGGAGAGCCGCCTCTCGCGAGTCTATTGGGGTGACAATGCTTCTCGGGTGGAAACCATCATATGTGGGGTGCCACAGGGGGCTTGTCTTTCCCCTTTGTTCAACATTTACATTTTACCACTGTGTAACACGCTGTCACTGATGGATGTCGTCTTTTTCAATTACGCAGATGATTTTCAACTATTCCTGGAAATCACTGGGGACTACGAGAAGGATCAGCTATTGCTGGATACAATCTATCTGATCATTAAAGGATGGATGTGAAAAATCTGGCTGTTTGAACGCGGCCAAGACAGAGGTTATGTTTGGTCCAAGACTTACAAGAGCTGGTCTTAGTCAGAACTTTATTATTGATGATAACCAAATAAAGGTTGTGCCCAAAGTCAAGACTCTCGGCACCTACATGGAGGAAAGCCTAGACAGCAATGCTCATGTAGCTGCTATCACAAAAAAACGAACTATCATCTCAAGGTGCTTCGACAGATTGCACCCCTCATTTCAATAGAAAATAGGACGAAATTGATAATGGCCGTGATCCTCCCTCGGGTTGATTACTGTAATGCCTTACTGGGAGGCGCAAATAGGTTAAATGTTGTAGAGCTACAAAAAATTCAAAATTTAGCTACACGTACCATCTTTCAGATGACCCTGTCGGAACCAACCACTGCTGCACGGAAAAGATTACATTGGCTAGCAGTGGCAGCTCGTATCCAATTTAAACTACTAACGACTTATCACAAATGTATTCATGGGAATGCTCCTGTGTATTTGAAGGCACAAGTAAGCATATACCATCCTCAAAGAAATTTGAGATCTGCAGTTTTTTTCCTTGAAACGGCACCCGGTTAAACGCGCCAGGGGCCTTGACCGGGCCTTTCATATCCAGGGGGGGAGGAACAGCCTGGAATGCCCTGCCATTAACTGTACGAAAAATTGAAAATCTTGGAATTTGGAAAGCAGTTAAAAACAGTACTGTTTAATCAATACGACTGATTTCTTAGCAGCTGAGTCTATACTTTGTCTCTGCGCTTGGATGCCCATGGGCTTTGGCACAATACAAACAATATAACAGAACAAATAACATTTTACACCAAACTCAGTATTGCTCTAAATGTACCAGTGATAAATCCATGTCCAGTGTGTTAGCTATTTCTCACCTGAGGGTGTAGGAAGTGTCTGTGCCATCCCAATGGGTGTCATCTGATTTAGAGAAAGTGTGTTTTTGAAGTGTATTTTAATTGTTGCATATATTGCTCTCTTCTGAAGAAGGCTTATACTACTGACTTTGAAATAAATTGTTTTATTAAGAAACCTTGTGTACGTGTTTGAGTAACTGTACTGTGAAACTCTGTCACAACATTACTGCTCACATTGACCCCTCAAGATAAGTCTGGCTGCTCAGCCACACTACCAACCTGTGTAGTTCAGACTTGTACCAAAGGGTGGAGCAATTCTTTCAAAATTCTGGATCTGCTCCTTGTGCAGGAAATCTTAACCCTGCTAGAGTGGTGCAATAGGACATGTACCTGGAGAGGAACAAGTGTTGGTATTACCCATACTTTCTGATTCCCAATAAGGACAGAAGATTGAGACTCATCTTGGACTTAACAAGATGAGTCTCAATCTTCCTCAGGAAGGAAAAGTACAAGATGGTTACCCTTTCTCTGATCCTTCAGGCTCTCCAACTCAAGACTGGTTGGTATCATTGAAGCTTCAGGATGCTTACTTTCATGTGCCAATCCATCTCCAGCAGAGAAGGTACCAGAGATTCGCGGTTGGCAATTCTCATTATCCGTTTCAAGTTCTGCCTTTCTGGCTGACCTTCGCCCGAGGGTTTTCACCAAGTTTATGGCGGTGGTGACAGCGAGTCTCAGGAGAGAGGGTGGGGGGGAGATTCATGTCTAACTCTACCTGGACGATTGGCTGATCAGGGCGCGTTCACCCGATAGAGCAGGCCCGGAACATATCCGCATAACCTGCCACTCTTCTCAAACTGGGCTTCTCCCTCAATTAGAAGAAGTCTTACTTGATCTCATCCCAAAGACTTCAATTTATTGGTGCAGTCCTGGATACTTCCTCTGGGGAAGCCTCGCCACCCGAGGTGAGGGTTCCACACAATCTGCTGATGGTTACCAAATTCCAGAGTGCCCAGCATCTGCCGGCCTTCGATTTTCTCAGGTTGCTTGGTCTCATGGCATCTTTCATTTTCCTGGTGCTGGAGGCTCTCCTCAGAATGAGATTCCTCCAATGGGCTCTCTGCAAGCCCACCATAGAAGGTCTGGTGCTAAGAAAATATTCTCAAGGGAGAATCTTTTTGGCAGCCAGGGCCAGAGATAATGGTAGTGACAGATGCCTCACTCACGAGGTGGGGAGTCCACACCAACTATTTAACAATCAGCGGTCGTTGGTCTCCTTCGGAGTCCAAACTACATATAAACCTTTTGGAGCTGTGGGCAATCAGACTAGTGCTGAAGACCTTTCTGCCCTCTGTATGGGGAGAAGGAAAACCCTGATAATGATTGGCAACACAGTGACCATGTACTACCTCAGCAATGCAGCTCTGGTTCTGGGCAATACAAGAAGGAATCTCTCCCAGCAGTTAACCTAGCCAGAGACTAGAACATGGGGCTGGATGCTCTGAGCAGGCAGCGCCGTCTCCCACGAGTGGAACTAGCACGGGATGTCCTTCCATAGATCTTCACCCTTTGGGGAACCCCTCAAGTGTATCGGTTTGCGACCAGTGTCAACCGGAAGTGCAAACTGTTTTGTTCCAGAGAATTACCTCCAACAGGAGCTCTACGGCACGCATTTGTTTATTTATTTGATAATGCGCGCCAAACCCATTAGCCGGGCGCAGTAGAAGTCAAGACAGCTTAAGCTTGGTTACATAATGTGTACAAAGGAGCATATAATGGTTACATAATGTGTACAAAGAAGCATATAATATACAAAACAGTTAGGATAGGCTGCCAGGATAGTTACAGTGGCATGCAAAGGAAAAGCAAGTTAAAAAACAAGCAGCAGAGACAAGAGTAGGTGGTGCTTTGAAGGTGAGTTAACAGTCATTTGTTCGTAGCCATTTAATTTTATTGAGTCTAAATTTCGGATAAGGTTGTTCCTTTCTAAGGTCGTGCGGTAGAGCGTTCCACGTTTGTGCTGCAATGACTGGGAAGCTAGATCCTCCTGCTGTGGCACGTTTAAATCTAGGCGTTTCCAGAGTGTGGGCATTGGCTGTTCTCGTTGGCCGTATGGACGATCTTCTATTTATCCTTTTCAGCAATGTAGGGTGGGGCCAAGTTGTTTAAGCATTTGGAGGTGAGGGAGGCTGTTTTTAGAAGTATTCCGTCAGATATTTTTAGCCAATGAACCTCTCCTAGCGTCAGAGGTGTTCTCTCCTAGGGATATTCAGTACAGCTCTTGGGGCATTATTTTGTATTATTTGTAATTTGTCAATGATATTTTTGTTGGCACCTGAGTAGAGAGCGTTACAATAGTCTAATCTAGACATTAGCGAGGGTGGTGCAACTCAAGGTAGAGAGGAATGGTCTGCCAACTCGGATAAGCTTACTGGTATACGCTGTGGAGACTGAGTGAGTTGACTTGTTTCTTCAGTGAGAGAGTGGCATCAAGATAGAAGCCTAGTGTTTTGACCACTGGCATCACTTTGATGAGATTGTCGATATTGAAGGCGGTATAGTTCGGGCTAAGTTTTTTTCATGTTAGTTTCGGAGTCAAGGATCAGGATCTCAGTTTTTTCGTCATTCAGGCAGAGGCCATGTGATGCCATCCATCCATGCCTGAATGAGGAGGTATACCCTGTTTACTAAGGCTGTGTCCTCCAAAAAGTTGCTCGAAAGGGGAATGAGGATCTGGGTATCATCTGCATAATTTGTGTAAGTGATACCCAATCTGTCCAATTTGTCGAACAAAGGCTTAGTAAAGATGTTATACATAGTGGGAGAGACACAGGATCCTTGGGGTACTCCGCAGGAGATTTAAGTTGGGTCAGCAGCAGTTAGTGGGGGAGAAGACTCGCATTGTCCTGTTGGCCAGGAAGGACTGGACCCAAGCTATGGCTTCCCCTGAAAAGTGCGCTGCCGACCTAAGATGGTTACATAGGACTACATGATCCACTAGGTCGAATGCTGCAGAGAGGTCTAAGAGAAGTAGCATAGCTGTTTGTCCCTTGTCCTTCAACTCGTCAATTTGAGTCTTCAGGTCTAGCACGGCAGTTTCTGTGCCGTGGATTGGGCGGAAGCCAGACTGTCGAAATCCTAGTAGATGATTGGCTTCCAGGTATTCCTGAATTTGAATATAGGCCACTCTATCAATACTTCAATACTTTTAAGTAGAAAAGGGACAGTGGTAATCGGTCTATAGTTGGTGGGGATGGTAGGGTCTAGGGATTGTTTTTTAAGCAGGGGGAGGACCCAGGATTCTTTGAGGTTATTAGGTACAGTATTGGTTTTAAAGGAGGCGTTTGAGCTTGGAGATAAATGGGGCAAGGTCTCTAGCCGCATCCTTTATAATTTGTGCCGGGCAACTGTCGCCCTTGCAGTTTGAAGGTTTTAGGGAAAGAATGATTTTTTCAGTGTCGAGAATAGAGGTTTCTTTAAAGGTAAATGGAGTAGTTGTGTTACAATCTGTTTCAGGGGGTGATTGTTGCTCAGAGGGTGGCAGAGAAGCTTTTTTCATAGCAATTTTCTGTTGGAGTGTAGTGATTTTGTTTAGGAGGGCTTTTTGAATTGCCGTGCGCTGGGAGTTTCCAGTCCTGTGCTTGTTTCCTCCAGTCCCCGTCATTCCTCACGTGATCAGGAGAATGAGAAAGTTCACGAAATCCATGATCCTAATTGGGCCAGGATGACGTACCCGGAGCTTGTGGTGGACATGTCCATCTGCCCTCCAATACGTCTTCCACAAAGAAAGGATCTTCTCTCGCAAGAGCAATGTCTGGTTCTCCATCCAGAGGTCAAGACACTTGGCCTTCATGCATGGTTTCTGAAAGGCTGAACTACAAGGATTGGGACCTCCCGGATGACGTACTGTAGAAGGGCAGCAACAAAAAGTTTGTGCTATAGGAACAATTTCAGCAAATGGTGCAGAGAGAAGTATGTGGATCCCTTTCTATGCGACATACCTATGGTGTTTTCCTTTCTTTGGCAAATAGAACAATTGAGTTAGCTAGTGGCACTCTTCAGAGTTGTCATATTTTAAGATTGCTCTTGATTGTTCAATTCTTTAAAGGCCTTAGTAATGTATATCCACCAGTCCCATTCAATGTCCATGTATGGGTCTGCAATGTAAACATTTTACACTCATGCCCTTTAAGGCTCTTGACATTAAAAACTGTTTTGCTCATTGCAATATAGTCAGCCTGCTTGGTAAGCGAGTTGCAGGCCGTTTCCTGCAAACCTCCACATACGGTATTCCATAAAGACAAAGTCCCTCTCCAGGTAAAGCCGCCTTTTTTTTTTTTTTACAGAAGGTTGTCTCCGACTTCCACGTGTCACTAGCAACAGGAACGGTACCAAGGACCTTCAAATCCACATATATCAAACCACTTTTAAAAAACAAGTGGTGACGTAGAAGACCTCCAACTACAGTCAGATTTCAACCTTTCCCTACCCAGCGAAACTCCTAGAAACCTACGTATACAAGCTAACCCAAGAAAATGTAGAAAAACACCATCTCCTAGACCAAGCTCAAGTCAGCTTCAGACCCGCAAGAGGAGCGGAAACCGCACTACTATCCATCTGGGACGACCTAAAAACAGATGCAGACTCACACAACCTCAGCCCTTATTCTGCTCAACCTCTCTGCAGCCTTCGACACAGTTAGCCATGACACCCTAAACAAAAGACTAGAAGACATGGGTATAACGGACACAGCACTACTTTGGATTAAATCATTCCTAACGGGCATAACAGAAACCCTATGGATTAAAACCTTCAAATCCACCCCACGACCTAACGACTGTGGAGTGCCACGAGGATCCTCACTATCACCACTGTACCTCAACATATACCAAACTCCAGTTATCAGAATCTTCAAAAAATACGTTACATGCTACAACTACGCAGACGATACTCCAATCATCTACAAAATCGAAGACACCTAAGCCGATCACTCAACCCTAATCGAGTGTCTAAAAGAAATCTTCAACTGGATGTTACGCCAACAACCTGAAAATCAACCCAGGAAAGACCGAAATCATGGTCTTATCCAAAGACCAAGAGAACGAAACCACCATTGCACAGCCAACTGAATTGAGAATCGCACCATCTAAGGTAGTAACAAATCTGGGAGTCCTGATGGACAACACCCTAACATTAGAACCACAAATAAATACAACAGTCAAATGCTTTTTCCTCCTCCACGTGGCAAGAAGAATCTTACCTTTCCTCTCCTTCATGCACAAAACACTCACAATCGTCACCCTCATCATGTCAATAATAGACTATGCAAATAGCCTCTAACTCGGAATACCGGAATACCTCCTGAAGAAACTACAATGGATTCAAAATGCAGCAGCCAGACTACCCCTCAAACTATCCAGAAGAGACCACATCTCTCCTGCCCTAAAAACACTACACTGACTCCCATCAAACATCGCATCACCTTCAAAACAATGTGCATAACGCAAAGAGCCAATCGGTGGACAAAGAGCAGAATTCCTACAAAAAAATAAGAATCTACAAGCCAACGAGACTCCTCAGGTCAAGCAACGAAATCTGTTTGGAACCAAAACCATACCTTAAGAAAAAACTTGGAGGCACCTCCTTCTACCACTGAGCCGCAAAAACCTGGAACATCATCCCAAAAGAAATAAAACACCAAAGATCACCTAAAATTCAGGAAATTACTAAAAACCTGGCTTTTCAACACCACGACACAAACTGAAAACCGAAACCATGGAAAGAAAAATGACTAAACTGGGGAGGACACTGACAACACCCAGAACCGACTAAAACTCTCACCTCAACTAGACGTGCAACGCCAAGTCAAATAAAACGCAAGCGCGTCCCATCGAGACAGAATCAACAACCCCAACCAACTCTAACCAACTTCCTCATTCACCCATAATT
Source organism: Ambystoma mexicanum (assembly GCF_040938575.1). Classification (NCBI taxonomy): domain Eukaryota; kingdom Metazoa; phylum Chordata; class Amphibia; order Caudata; family Ambystomatidae; genus Ambystoma; species Ambystoma mexicanum. The sequence continues at coordinate 628,086,791 of NC_090923.1, forward strand.
GCTACCAAGCTCCACACTGTTATAGAGTCTCTATATGTTAGCAATCGGCACACTGAGTTGTGGACTTTAGCAGGTACAACAGCTGTATGAGTAGAAAAGGATGGCAGGTAAGGTTCATGTTTATGAAGCAAGTTGATGGAAGGGGAGGTCAGATATGAACAGGACAGTGTGAATACCGGACAAGCCCAGATCAGGACAGACGCAGAAATGCCCCCACACCCCACCTAGGGTGATTACACAAACCCAGCACCTCGCTTCGAGACAGAAATGCCAACTAACCAATCCACTAACAATTTCTCCCTCTCTTACACCTCTCAAACTCCAAACCAAACACAACCCCAAACCTACAGCACAACAAACCGCACAAACTTCACTACATTGCAACAACAAAACAAAAACACACACTCGCACAAAAGTACATAAGGACTACCGGCCGCAAACACCCCAGGCCCAATCAACGGACCTACCTGGCTGAGGCTGCCAACGGCACATCACTGCTCTCTTGCACTTGTCAAGCTTCCTCCCACTAACTCGCCCTCCCTTTCCCCTCTTTCAGAGCTGCCAAGGCACCAGGGACCACTCCGGTGGTGATAGTACACGGTACAAATGTCATTTAACATTAACAAGAAATTACTGTACCAACTTTCTGTCCACCGCCTTATCCAGGAAAAGAGGGGCAATTGCATAGACTGGACTCAAAAAGGGCTCTTTTTTTATGTATCCGGAATGGCACATTTTTGCCCAGTGGCTCAATTATTAATTGGTTCTACTGGTCCCAAGTTGGGTCTTGTGGGTACTAAAAACAAACCATATCAGTTGGATCATCGTGGCTGCTGGCGAATGCTACAGATTGGCGGGTAAGTATCCGCTGCAAGGACACATTCCATAAGGGGCATGGCAACCTCTGCTGCTCATCAGAGGTGTTACAATAAATATTTGTTCAGCGGCCACTTGGTCGTCTAGCCATACCTTCGTAAGAAATGACTGCTTGGATTCATCTTCCAGTCGGGGAAGACCATTTGCAAAAGCGCTCCTTCATTCAGTCCATGATTTGATCTACATTTAATTGGTGCTCCCACCTCCAAATTATTACTGCTTTGGGAATCTATCATAAGAGAAGGAATACGTGGGAGGACACAATCCATTTGAAGAAAAAGTTAATTACCCCTTGTAATGTTCTTTCGATTGGCTGCTCCTCCCACGTATTCCTCATAGCCCCTCCCGGCCTACCCCACCATATAATTTACGTGTTCCACTTTACGCCAAGCGGATAGGCTGGAGAAGTACCAGGATCGGTGCCCAGATGCCTGAGGTCGCAACCATCACCACATTCAGTTGATTCGGTGGCTGTGAGGAAGCGGTCGGCTAACCCGTCCTCATTCCCTCCGGACAGCGAGGGGAGGAAGGACAACATAGGAAGGAAGGTCATTTACACCACGGCGTCCACCATCAAGACGGGCAACACTGTGGCGATCCTGGCCAGGTACGGCAGGGAGCTGTGCTACAAGCTGGTCCTGATTCTGGAGTCTCTCCCCAACGATAAGAGGATGGAGGCGATCGCCCTCTTCCAGGAGGGAGGTGTTGCGTTGGATCATGCCATCAGTGGCAGTGGACACTGCCGACCCAGGGTTCCGGCAGATGGGTCAGTGGGGGGTGCAGCATCTGCCTTTGTCAATGCTGGCTGAAGGCCACGAATTTCCGCCAAGAGGTCCAGACGAGGGTACTGGACATGCCATTCGGAGGTAATCTTTTTGGGAAGGTCGAGTCCCTGCAGGCCATAAAGGCTGGTACAGAGACGCTCCTCCGCTTTAGGCAAAGTTTGAATGCAGTACCCTCTGGTAACACTACAAACAACTATGACTACAGGTATAGGCAACCCAACCTTTGGTATAAGCTTGTGTTAGGGAGAAATCTCATAAATGTTCCAGTTCCTCCACCTTAGAGCCCTCCAGCTCTTTTGCTAAACTTTGGGACTTTGAACTTTTCAATTCGTCTTTTCTGTGCGTTTCCTTTTGGTTATGGAGTCTAACCAACTCAAAAGGCTTCATCTTTTACAATCATGTCCCAAAGCACCTTCAGTGCAGCGACACACGGAAGTATCTTAGATTTCCCAAGGTTTAAATGCCTTCTCTGGGATCATCTACGGTTTCCCAGAACCGTGGAGTGAAATTGACTTCACTTTGTCAAGCGTTCAAGGCCCTTCCTTTCGGCTTGAAGTTGGCCCCCAGGGTGTTTACAAAGTGCCTGGCACCGGTGGTCATCCACATCGACTGGGGATACTCTTGTACCCCTAACTCAACGACTGGCTCATCTGGTTCATATCGCGAGAGTTGGCCGTCGGGGGATCAGGGAGACAACTGTCCAGATCCTGACGGATCTTGGGTTCTCAATCAATTATCCAAAGTCCTGCTTGACACCATTGCAGAACGCTCTGTTCCTAGGAGCCAGACTCAATATGGTCTCCTGCTTAGCGTTGCAACGATAGTTGTCAATGAATACTGACACGGTGCGAGCAATCAAGTTGCTGCTCAGCATGTTGGCTTGAATCTACCCCATGCAGCTCTGCAGGTTGCTGATGCTACCCCTTCAGGAGTTCGTGGACGCTCGCTGGATACAGGTGTCTGGCAGCTTTGCAGACCAGATCCTGCTCAACGAGGCGTTCCGTACGGTGATGAGGTGGTGGGGCATCCACTCCACGTCCCCCGGGGCATATGGTTTCAAAACCTTCCATATCACAAAATGGTCACCACTGACTCTTCCCTGGAAGGCTGGGGAGCCCACACTGGATGTCTGCATGCCCGAGGTCTTTGGCTGCCGGAAGAGAAGGATCTTCACATCAATATCCTGGAGCTACAGGCAGTGTCTGGGCCCTCGAGTCGTTCTTTCTGTCTCTGAAGGGCAAAGTGGTGAGGACCTTCACGGACACCATGACTATGTTCTGCATCAGGAAATAGGGGGGGGGGGGGGCACTCCTGCGCCTCTTTGGCACTCCCCAAAGAGGCGCAGGACTTGTGGCACTAGGCCGTTGGACAAGAGATATTCCTCGTTCCTCTTAACTTGGCTGGAGTTGAGAACACCATCGCAGACTCCCTCAGCAGGTAACTGCGCTCCTGCCACGAGTGGGAACGTCGGCAGGGCCAGGTGGACAACATCTTCGATCAGAAGCCTGCCCCAATTGACGATCTGTTTTCGACGTTTGGGAATGCTAGAAGTTTGCCAGCTGGTTCCACCAACCAAGGTGCCTGGGGAGGGGACACGTTATCCTTCCCATGGGTAAACCTGTATCTGTAAGTGTTTCCTCTGTTTGCCTCTCCTGCTAGGAGTCATTGGCACACTCAAAACAGTGCTGATGCAGGATATTCCTTGCCCCGGTGTGACAGAGGTAGATTTGGTACCCAGACTTTCTCAACCTGTCGGCGTCGCCTCTGGTCAAGCTGCCTGTAGTTGTGCATCTCCTCACCAGAGGAAGAGGCGCAATCCTACATCACAACCTGGGATCGCTGAACCGGAGGGCTTGGCTCCTGCTGCAGCCCTAGAGTTTGGAGGATTAGTTGCCGGCTAACTGTAGGTGGGGAGAATTCTCAGAAATGTGCCGATTACTCTCTACCTTGGAGACCCCAGGAACTTTACTGGTTAAAAATTCAAGTCCACAAAATCCAGCAGAGTGAGACCTTTTTTCCCCACTCTCTCATGCATTTTAATGTGATTTATGAACGCTGTTTCTTATGGTTGTGGAGTCTGACAAACTCAATAAGCATCATCTTTCACATTGTCACACTGTAGGTTCAGTGCAGTGGCACAGGGAAGTCTTTCAGATTTCCCAAAGTTTAAATACCTTCTCTTGGATAAACTACTGTTTCCAAGAGCAGTAAAGTGAAATTGATTTTACTTACATTTGTAGCTTTCTAGACCCAGCACACCCTATCTTACAATAGGGTGCTGGAGGGGATACTTGGTATCCTCTTAGTATCTCCTTTGTCTAGCTTCTCATGTAAAATGTGTTACCCTTTCCTCGATGAATGGCTGGTGGCAGTGGTTTATTTTCAACTACTGGGAGGGGGGGCAATAGCACGGGCTACATTCGCAGCTGCAGTAAAGCACCCAAGGGTGGCATTTTTGTCAAAATGGCACTGGTCTTTTCTTTCGCCATTTCCTTTGGGAAAGGTCCTTGTTGAGATTTACTCTCTGCGCCAAACCAGGTTTGGTCCCTTAGTTCATTTTGCCTTTGGCGGGGATTCATGAGTGAAGCCTGCCTCTGACTCCAGGGTGTCTGGCAGGGGCAGGAAGCGAGGGAGGTGCCCGAAACCCCCTGTGCTTAATCTCCTAGGAGACGGGAATGCAATCTTAGGTAATTGGCTGGCTGTCCGGAAAGGACAGCCACCCGGCTGGGTTACTGGCGTCTAGGCTGGAATGAATGGGAGAAACCTGCATAAAAGGCGAGGCTTTTTGGCTTGGAAGGTAGTCGACCACTGGACGAAGGAATCTGAAGTAGAACTTGGAAGAGCACCTGCTGCAACTCCTGGACCTTTGGTTTGCCAGGTGAAGCCCTACTGCTGTGCTGAAACTCCAGATTCGTATTGTCAGAGAATCCCTGCAAGGACGACTTCTCCCTTTGAGTTGGTGGGACCAATCAACTCCAAAGTAAGCCACCTTGACATCCGCTCTGAGCTGGTTGAAATTCCAGTGCAGTTGCTGCTGGAACAGAGTAACCAGGGAGACGAACACCAGTTCGTGTGCGTTGCTTTTAAGCTGGCCAAGAGTTCCAGGAAGATCCTCCGGACTTCCAGGATGCAGGACTGGCTGAGCCTGAGCCACCTCAACAGAGTGTTGGACCCCAGAAGCAAGGAAAGCCCATCCCAACAGCCAGGAACCATGGTGTTGCTTTTTGCGGTATACAAGAGGAGCTGAAACACCGAAGTGTCACTTGTTTTAAGATTGCCGGTTGCAGTCGGTGACCATCCCATTGCAGTGCAGGAGTCCCCAGATGTCCTCCCTCTTGTCCCCATGACTGAAGCCCAGTAACACCAGGATCTGCAGAGCTGCACAGGAACAGAAGTCACCTGCTTCACTTTTCTTCAACCTAAAGGTACTTCACAGTCTGAGAACTTACCTCTTGTCATGTAACCGCACTTGTCTTCGTTGGAGACAAGTCTTGGTTGCATCTGTAAAGTTGCCAACAGCTTCTTTACCTCACAAGCCTAATCAGCTTGTGGCCCTACTTTGATTTCTTCTTAATTTACAAAGACTTCTAAAACATAGTGCAAGACTTTTACTTCACTGCAAGAAGTGCTTCAGTTCACCTTGACTTTTGTTAAAATTGGCTGGCCTGGCTCCCTGAATAACTCCACTTATTTGTTGTCTTCCTTCTAAAAAGGGGTTAACTACTTTGCATTGGGGGTTAACAAGCATATTTACCTGTGTCAGAATATTTGTGATCTCATATTTTGTTCTAATAACCTTTTCCTTTGACCTAATCCGGGGTCTGATTCTAAATGCAACAGTGATGTATATTAATGTCCCCCGCACCCTAACTATTGAAGTCACCTGAGGGTGTAGGTAGTGTCTGTGGGCCATCCCAAAAGGGTATTTTCTAGTTTAGGAGACTGTGTATTTTTGAAATGTACTTGTGTGTTGCTTTATATTGCTCCCTTCTGAAGAAGGCTTACTCTAACTGACTGTTAAATACATTAATAATTTAATCAAGAAACATTGTGTGTAAGAGTTTATTTGATTCTGATGCTTGTTAATCTGCTTAGAATCACATACTGTGCATATGGTCCGACATCCAGTGGTAACCGCAGAGTATTGCATCTTGTCTTTTGGGGACCGAAAGGGGGCGTCGGCCTAGGCGTGTCTAACACTATTGCTATTGCGACGTGTAGTGTACCCAAAATCCCTCGCGCGCCGAGGTCCCTCAGATTGTTTTTTTCCACCCAGATAACTGGTAGCCCTATAGCGGACCTCTTCATAAAAGACATTGTTTATCTTTATACCGACTTTGTCTGTGATTTCCCCTTGTCACTTTGATGATTCAAGCAACTTGGAAAACTGCGGGCAGTTTTGACAGCAGTGGATTTCGGCGCCTAAGATCCGGCGGCTGAGCCATCCACGTGGCTGGGCCCTCTGGCCGGCTTACAAGTAGGGAGAGTGAGGTCAGTGGGGCCGGGCCATATCTTTCGTTCTGTCTCTCCTCTTTCCCCCCTCTTTGCCCTCTAGGTCTGGTCATCTTTGTCTATACCTTTTTACTATGGAAAGGAAACCATTTAGGTTCTGCTCTAAGTGTAGTGTCAGGTTCCCGTGGAAAGACTAGCACAGAACGTGTCATTCTTGTCTACCTCTAGACAACGAGAAGTGGTGTGCGGCTTGTAAGCTCCTTTGGCATAAGGAGCGCCGTGTAAAGTGGTGGGCCGCGTACGGTATGTCGCGGGCTGAACCCTCTTCCCCCACCGCCACACCCGCCGAAAGTGACTGGGGCACTGATGGCCATCGACCTTGAGGCGGACGCTTTTCGGTCCGCCGCGCCCGTCCCCAACCCCTTTAGGCCTGACGCAAGTCTCGCTTCGGGGACAACACCTGGCGACAAGGGCGTACAGAAACCACACACTAAGCACACATCCCCATCACCGATTTCAATGGTTCCGTCAAAAAAGGTGAAGGCGCCAACAGGACTGCCAAAATTTCCTCTGATCTGGTAGATCAACACCTTTCCCCGCATCCGCAGCAGCGTCTTGCGACTGGGCACTCCAAAAATTAGGGCGCTACCTCTAAATCGGGTTTACACGCTGAAGCGTGATCATCCGGCTCTCTGGCGTTCCCCAAGGCCCCGGTACGCCTGAAACCTACCTCTAGGTCTCCTAGCCTTTCCACAGGCGCAAAATCTACGGCTAGGCCCTCTGACACTGCGGTAGGCGGTAAATCTACCGCTGACCCGTTGACTCACGCCGATTCGGCGAAGATTGAGGACAGTAACGTGAGGATTACTTCGGCAGTTGGGCTGACGTCTAAGATACCGTCGAAACGAATGGAGCGTGCCACAGACAGGTCTAAAGACACGCCATGGCGCCCCAGTACTCACAAAACCTATGAGGACAACCGGGAGGCTCTGTTCAACAATCTTGGGGACAAATGTCTATGCCAATGAGAGGAAAACAAAGTTTTTCCTCCTTTTGCCCCTTCTGGTTCATCAAAGTGGACCAGGGAAAAGTTTGAAGGATGCATGGACTGTCTAGAAAGGATTGTCTCGCGTTCAGAGCATCCTTCCCCTAAGAGATCTTGTGAAGACCGTCTTGGTGTCCGCTTCACATTTCCAGGAAAATCTTGACTACACCTTCGGCTTAGGTCCACCATGAAGATGTGGTCCAGATGGACACTTACCAAGACATCTATGACGAGGAAGATGACCCTTCCTTCCTGCAAGACCACCCTGATGACCAGGCGGATGCCATGGACAACTAGGAGGAAACCCAGCAAGTGTAGACGGAGAATTGGACGCTCCCTTTGCAAGATCAGGACACTGATGTCCTATGCCTGGATTCCCCTCCCACCACTCCGGCCCGCCAGGCCTCGCCTGTAGACAATCAAATGGCTTTCAATGCCATCTTGAAGAAGGCAGCAGAGCACTTTCAGATCACCCAGGAGGTAGTACCCAAACAAGATTTTGTGGAGGACATTCTCCCCCTCAAACCAAGCCATTCATCTGCTGAACTCTGTTAAATGAAGGTTGGCCCCCCTCCCTGGTCACGCAGCTCAGACCCGGGCAGTGAATCTAAGAGTGGAGAAACATATTTTGGCCATGTCCTAGGACCCTCAATATATTAAAGGCCATGCCACCCCTGACTCCTAGGTAGTCATGCCACCCAGAAACGGGCAGGGGTACCCCTTGCTACGGGGGAGGCACCTCCGGATAAGGAACCTAAAAGGTTGTACACCGTAGGTAAACATGTTACCTCTGCAACTGCATACACCACATGCATAGCGAATAACCCCTTGCTGCTTGCCAGTTATGCAGACACACAATGGAACCTTGTACAAGATGATCTCCAGGAGGTTCCTGAACCCTTTGGGTCCAGACTTCTCACCATCGTGGCCGAGGGCAGGCAGGTAAATCAGAATATAATTAAACTCTCTGGACACTGCTGAGACGGCAGGCAGGTCCCTGGCCGGCTCCGCAACTCGGTATTCAAGCCTGAAACACAGGCTGTTCTTATTAACAAACCCATAGAGACCAATCTCTAAAGTGGTCGACTAAGCTCTTGAGACGACCAAGAAAGAGCATGAGACTCTTTGTACTTACAATAAATAACGCAGAAAAGTCCACCCCCCCCCACCACCCCAGGAAACTGGAACTCTGGACAAACATCCGGAAGCCCTGCCAACTACCCACCTAGGGGGTCAACGACACAGCAGAGGCCCCAACCCCAGAGGGGCCGCAGCCTCTGGTCAGAAATGACCAACAAATCCAGGTCCCCTCCCATGTCACCCCAGTCGGGGGGGGGGGGGGGGTGCGTTTAACATCTTGCCTCACAGCATAGGAGGGTATAACTTCAGACCAGTGGCTCAAAGACGATTGCCCACGGATACTGCGTGGAATTCGCTCGACCGCCACAGTTCAGACCGCCACGTTCATGACGCCTCTCGCCAGACTATCTGCAGATCCTGAATCAAGAGGTGCAAGCGCTTCTGGGAAAGGATGTCATAGAAGCCGTCCCTATTCTTCAGGTAAATAAGGGTATTTATTCAGTATACTTCCTTGAACCGAAAAGGACCTCACCATGCGCCCTGTTCTAGACCTGCGCCCAGCGAACTAATTTATGAAACCTCAAGTTTTGTATGGTAACGCTACAGGAAGTGATCCTACTGTTGAAACAGGAGGACCACATGGCAACATTGGACACGAAAGATGCATACTTCCATATTTCAATGTTGCCAGCGCACAGGAAATATCCAAGCTTCATGATAGAGGACAGGCATTACCAATTCAAGGTGCTCCCCTTTGGCATTGCCTCGGCACCAAGGGTGTTTACAAAGGTTCTGGTAGTAGTGGTAGCACACCTGCGCAGACTGTGCTGTGGGAATCTGTCCCGGTTTACCCTTACCTCAACGACTGGCTTGTAACAGGAAACTCTTACGACACATGCTTTTTCAAAACCTAGAAGACCGTAGACCTTCAGTCTGGGATTCTCGATCAACAAGAAGTCCAGTCTAGTCCCCAGTCATGTAAAACAATTTCTGGGGGCTCTACTCCGGACGAAGGACAGCCTAGTCTTCCCTACCAACCAGAGGGTTCAGAGCATGCTTTTTCAGATCCCTCAATATGTTGCCATTTGGGAGGTGACAGTATGCAAGGCCATGCGGCTGCTAGGTATGATGGCATCATGCGTATACTTGGTTCCCCACGTGCAGCTGCGCATGCGTCCCATGCAAGAATGGCTCAACAGCCAGTGGTGTCAGGCCAGCGGACCATGGGAAGATCTGGTAGTTGTCTCTCCAGCCCTCGTTCCCTCTCTACAGTGGTGGTCGAGGGAAAACCTCTTGAAGGGAAGTCCTTCACCACCCCTGCACTGGAAGCCACTCACGACACTCATCTCTCACGTGGTGGGGGGGGGGGGGGGGCCCCTCACCTGCTTCAGCAGACAGCGCATGGAGTGTGGTCCTCACAAGTAGCATCCAACCATATAAATCTGCTAGAGCTATTAGCAGTGTTCAAGGCACTAAAAGCATTTCAGACTCAACTATAAGGGAAGGCAGTTCTAGTTCTGACACAGCCCCACAGCCATGTATTACCTAAACAAACAAGGGTCACACACTCTCCAGGGCTATCCAAGCTGTCCCAAAACATTTGGATGTGGGCTCTCAAACACAAGATGTTTCTGTTGTCCCAACATGTTCCAGGGGAACTCCATCTTCTGGCAGACATGCTCAGCAGAGATTTCCCACTGCCCGTAGAATACGAATGGCGTCTGCACGAAGACATCGTCTTCAACGTCTTCGCAGAATGGGGCTTCCCAGAGATCGACCTGTTCGCAACTCAGAACAGCCCAGTGCCAAGACTATGCACCCAGATACTCCCAGAACCACTCCAAGGGGATCGGACTCTGGATAACATGGTCAGGGAAATTTATCTATGCCCACCCCCCCACTCCTACACCCCCCAGACTCCCCTACTCAACAAGATGCACCGAGAATCAGTCACCATGATATTGGTAGCCCCTGTGTGGGCCTGCCAACTCTGGTTCGCTCGTTTCATGGAAATGTCCCTCTCCCCCACCAGTAAAACTACCCTGCCCATACAACAGGTTGTCTCAGGACAGAGGGGAGACCCTACACCCATGCCCTCAAACTCTGAACTTAGCAGCCTGGCTTCTGAGGTCATAGTTTGGACACCTTCAGCTCCCTCCGAGATGTATGGACATTCTCAGGGAACCTAAGAAACGTGACACCTGCTATTGCCATTCCAGTAAGTGGAAACGATTTGTCATATGGTGTAATACAAAGGGCGTCCATCCCATTGATTGCTCACCCACGCAATACCTAACCCATTTGTTAGACGCAGGACTGGCCTTTAATTCCCTAAAGGTTCATCTTGCTGCTCTCTCAGAATACACCACGTCACAACAGAAGGTGTCATGGTGGAAAATACTGGTTATTAAGGCCTCTATGGAAGGGGTTAAGAGAATCCACCCCACCATTTCTCACCCAGCTCCTGGATGGGATCTAAACGTGGTTTTAACCAGGTTCATGGGATCTCCCTTTGAGCCAATGCATAAAGCAAGCCTAAAAGACCTTACTTACAAGACGGCCTTCTTGGTGGCTATCCCTTCTTTTAGAAGGGTTTGGGAACGACAGGCCCTTTCTGTTGTAGACCCCTTTGTCACAGTCCACAGGGATAAGGAGTTCTGCGCACTGATACCAGATTGGCGCCTAAATTCATCTCGTAGTTCCATGTGAACTATTCGATCAAACTACCCACGTTCTTCCAGATTCCCACTAGCATGGCTGAAAGAAGCCTACACACACTAGATGTGCACAGGGCTGTCATGTTCTACCTGGAAAGAACGAAACCACTGAGGAAAACAAAACCATTTTTGTTTCAGTGGCTGCTGGCAGAGAAGGGGATCCGGTCTCTAAATCAGCTATCTCAAGGTGGATTGTCAAATGCATCGCACTATTTCTCTCTTGCTAAGAGAGAACTGCCCTTCAAGCCTAGAGCACACTCTACTCGGGGCACTTGGGCTTCCATAGCATTCATTGCAAATGTTCCCCTAGAGTCCATTTGCAAAACCGTAACTTAGTGTTTTGTCAAGGTGTGTACAGAACTCCATTGCCTAGGCACTCCTCCTAGATCTGACACTCAGGTGGGACAAGCAGTATTAAGACATCTTTTCTCTACTGTTCCTTCTCATAACCCACCTCCAACTCCGGGTACTGCTCGCTAGTCTATGCACAGCATATGATTCTAAGCAGATTAACAAGTATCAGAAGACATGCATTACTCACTGTAATGGCATTTCTGATGATTGTAACTGCTTAGATTCACATGCGCCCGCCCTCCCTGCCTCCCCGCTCGGGGTGGAAGGAACATGGATGCCTTACTACTTTCTCCATTCATGTGCTCACTCACAATAGCCTTGGGCTCCCTCATGGCAGAAAAAATACAATCAGAGGGACCTCCGTGCGTGAGGGATTTTGGGTACACTACACATCATGATGGGAATAGTGTTACCAGACCCGCCTATGCTGATGTCCCCTTTCGGTCCCCAAAAGGCGAGATGCAATACTCTGCGGTTACCACTGGATGTCGGACCATATGCACAGCATGTGAATCTAAGCAGATGCAATCATCAAATGCTATTACGGTGTGTAGTGCATGTCATACTTGCCACTGTGAATCTTTGTAACTCCCCTACAGCTCACATGGACTCCTCTTGAGATACGCCTGGCTGCTCAACACGCTACCAACCTGTGTAGTACAGACTTATACCAAAGGTTGGGTTCCTGTTGCCAGGTCAGGCTTGTTGTAGTGCACCCATAGGGTACTGCATACAATCTTGCATAACAGTCGACTTTGAAGTGCTACTATCACGTGGAAGGGTTTCGCTATGTAGTGCCAGTTGTAGACGATGATCCCTTTGATGGTCACGGCCCTGCATATCCTTAAGTACTTGCTATCCTTGGCCAAGGCTGGACTGGCGCACACCTCCATCAAGGTACATCTGGTGGCTATCTCCCGCTCCACCAGGTCTCCAGGAAGATCTTTATTTGATCTCATTGACTAGTTGAGTTCCTCAAAGGACTGTTTCAATCTTTCCCGCTGGTGAAGGCTCCTGCCCTGGTGTGGGAGCTCAACGTGGTGCTGCCGAAAGTCATGGGGGGGCCCCCTTCGAGTCTATGCATCAGGCCCCTCTCGTTCCTTGCGTGGAAAACTGCTTTCCTTGTGGCTTTCACCTCTGTCAGGAGAGTGGGCGAGATCCAGGCCCCAGCCTGGAAACAGCAATTTCTTCCACGAGTCGAGGGTGGTGTGCGGACGCACCCATCTTTCATGCCCAAGGTTCCATCGGAATTCCACCTAAACGAGCTTTGGTGTTGCCTGTGACCTGTGTGTAAGACCTCAACTGTTTGTGAACTTTGGTCCTGTGAACCACGGGAAGGCCTTGTCAAAGGCTACCATCTCAAGGTGGCTCTCGGCTGCATCACGCACAGTCATCGGTTGACGAATCGACCGCTGCCCGAGACCATTCCACCAGAGTGATTGCTGCGCGGATTGCGTTCTGTCTGGTGTGCCACTGCTGGACATCTGAAGGGCAGCTGCGTGGAGGTCCACGCATACCTTCACAAAGTTCTACTTCGTCGACAGGGATTCCAGGGAGGAGTACAGAGTCAGCCAAGCAATGCTACGCAACCGTTTCGCTTGAGGTAATTCTGAGGTGAGTCTGTTCCAGAGGTAAGAGTTAATTGCTTCTGTTGAGCCTTGCCACAACCTGTGGTTGTGTAATGTTGTACTTCTATATATTCGTTATTCATGAGCATGTGAATCCTTGCCAGACCCCATGCTGGAAAAGGTACAAGTTAATTTCCTGTAACTATCCATCTCCAGCATGGGTCTGGCATGGATTCACATGCAAACCCTACCTTTGACCCCTCTGCAACTTTACGTGCTTACCAAATCTGAAGATGGCTGCCAGAGGATGGGCTTAGGGAGATGACTGTCATTGGATGGGGACACTAAGACCCAGAGGACAGTGATTAGTTTAGAGGAGAAATGCAGTCTGTAAGTGAGTGAAACTGGTTTTCTTTTACCAAGGATTACCGGCTTGAGTGAAAATATTTATGAGCGTGTGAATCCATTGCAGACCCATGCTGCAGAAAATAGTTATAGGTAAGTAACTTGTTCCTTAGAGGTTTGGATTACCTTTGTTTTTAGGTGTTCGTCTCAATTAAGGTCAATGATTGTAGTGACCTTAGCAGAGGGTGGTATCAAAACTGCCTTAAAGTGCTTAAATATTATTTTTTTCTTGCAGCGATCATACTTCGAAACATTGCACCTCACACAGTAGTGGAATCCATCATGACTGCACTTTCTCCATATGCTACACTTGCTGTGGGTAACATTCGGCTTATCAAGGACAAGCAGACGCAACAGAATCGAGGCTTTGCATTTGTACAGCTTGCTTCAACTGTGGTAAGGCCAGTTTGGTTTCAGATCTTTGAACTGTTAACTAGTTGCAATTCTGCATTAACAAAATACATAATACTCCATTGGCAAAAATATTATTTCTATGCACCTGAAAACAGAGGCTATAACTTCTCGACACTGGTGCCAAACTGGCAGACTTGATACCTAGTTGCTGACAGTGATTTATCATTGTTATGCTTCATCCCCTCCAAGTGCGATCTTCCCTCCCCCTAAGCTATTTTTCTGAAATCCTGAATAAGTGGAGCCTTTTTCCACTCATTTATTCATTTTCATGGGCTATCTTTTGGAACTCAGTGTTGTGTTTTACCTGTACTATGTACTTTATTCCATACCTCTTTACGGCATCTGTATTTTACTATTGCAGCACACAGCTCCTTATGGGCAGTGCTGCTGGGGACACTTTGGATCCTCCTTAGAGATTAGTTTCTATATCCTAGGACAGATACCTACCTAGTATCTCTCCTAAAGCTTTACCGTCGCATTTGACGGAGTGCAGATTGGCAGGTTAGCTGGAGTGGAGCCTACCAACATTTGATTCATCTGGGTGTATACAGACCTAAAACCACATATATACATAGGTATGCTCAGTCTCTTAATCTTTGCTGAACTATATTGATTATACTGTGCCATATTTTTATCCTTTACATGTTGTGCTTTTATTTATTGCCTAGTTATCTCTTAACTCCGATCATTTAAGTAATTTAATTTCTGATGTTTATCTGCTTAGAATCACATGCTGTGCATAGTCCGACATCCAGTGGTCACTGCAGAGTATTGCATTTTGTTTTTCGTAGTCGAAAAGGGGACGACAACAAGGCGTGTCTTTAACACTATCCCTATAGTGACGTGCGTTGTACCCACAATCCCTCACACGTCGAGGTCCCTCAGATTGTTTTTTCCACCCAGTTATTGGTCGCCTCTATGCGGAGCTCCTCGAGAGACATTGCGAAATAATTTCTTCGGCCCTTGGTCGTTTATTATTATTATCTAACATATAGATCCCTCCCTCGACGAAGCTGCAAGCTGTCTCTCCGCCGAGCAAGATCTTCGACGGAAGGACGAGCGGAGGAGATCCTTCTGCGTCGCCGAACACGTGGCCTGGCCTTGCCGGCCTTACACAGTAGGGAGAGTGGGGTTGTGTGGTCTTTTCTTTTCTCTCAGAGAATGCCTTTCTCTTTCCCCTCCCTCTCTTTCGAGGTCGTAATCACACTTCTTGCTCTCAGCTATGGAGAGGACACCCTTTAGGTTTTGCCCACTTTGCAAAGGCAAATATACCTGGAAGGACAAGCGCAAACGGTGCAACCGTTGCTTGACCCTTGATCACAAGGACGGCTGTGCGGCCTGTAAGTTACTTAAGCCCAAAACGATAAAGGACCGGAAGGTTAAAAGGTGGGCGGCCTACGCCATGTCTAGGTCAGATTCCTCGCCTGCTGCCGCCGAATGTGACGAGGACAGTGATTACACGGTTGTAGACCTCTCGAGGGAGCGTTCGCGCTCCTCGTCATCCGTCCCCGGCCCCGACAAGCCCGGCTCACGCCCAGTTTATGGGGATGAACACCCCGGCGACAAGGACGCACACAAGAAATCTCAAACACATACCCCACGGCACGCATTCGTCGAAGGCAGCCAGAGCGCCAACAGAGGCGCCGGGCCCACCGGTGTCTTCCACCGACTGCAAGGGTCGACAGCCCTCCCCGCTCCCGCGACAGGCGACCGGGCACTCTGGAAATAAGGGCGCTAACCCCAAACCCCCAGGCGGCGACGTGCCTCGTAAGAGTGCGCACGTGGCCAGTAAAGACTCGACGGTACCTAGCGCGCACGTGGCCAGTAAAGACTCGACGGTACCTAGCGCGACGGCGAGCGATCCCTCGGCAGACAGAATGATCGCCGAAAGCCTTGCGCGTATATCTTCTAAGGACGGCCAGAGACGGACATCAAGTGACACGCTGAAAACCGCGCACATGGCCAAAGGAACGCCAAAGGCGCCGGAAAGTAGGCTGGGACAGCTCCCGCCGTCGACTGAAAGCCCTAGCCTGCCAGAACACTTCTCAGAAGGCAAAGGCACCTTATCTTCTACGCTATGGGACAGATCTAGACAAATACAAGGAGAAGAGACTTCTTTTTCACTCCCAGACCGCTCTGGCCTACCTCAGTGGACCTTGAAGTTCCAGTCCTGTATGGACAAGTTAGACAGATTCATGGCCATTCCAGAAAATAGGACACCTAAAAGACCTAGGGAGGTACTCCTAGAAAGTCCAAGGGCTAAATACCCAAAGTTGTTCTATAACCCCTTTCAGGAGGATATGAACTCTTACGACCTCACCGAAGAGGACACTCACTTCCAGGAGGAGTTCTTTAATGATGAAAACCAACAAGAGGGAGAAGGCTTCCACGAGGACTCTAACATAAGTGAGGAAGGGTACGAAGAAGACCCGGGTGAGGGTGACCCAAATCCCTGGCAGTCACCATCAGGGTCTACAGAGCCAGACATTATAGACATCAGGTCTCCTCAAACCACACCAGTCCGGTACCCTTCGCCTGTTGACGACCAGCCCACCTTTAATGCGCTGCTGAGGAAAGCAGCAGCACATTTTGAGGTCGAAACTGGGGAGGTCACCCCACACACAGATTTCGTGGAGAGGATTATCAAAGAAAAACCAGCCAGACAATTCCAATACTCGCCTCTGTTAAGAGACGAATCAACCCTTCACTGCCCACCCCTGCACTAGTAAGAGGGGTTAATCCAAGAATCGAAAAATTGTTCTCACCCTCTCAATCAGACCCACTATATATTAAAGGTCACTCAATCCCGGACTCCTTAGTAGTGACTAACACTAGGAAAAGGGCTGGGGTTCCACTGTCTACCATTGAGGCAACCCTGGATAAAGAGGGGAAAATCTTTATGCCCTAGCCAAAAGAATTACCACCTCGGCAGCGTTCTCAACTAGAATTGCCAATAATAACACATTGCTGGCAAGCTATGCTGATGCGCAATGGGGAAAGCTTAAGCAAGACATCAAGGAAGTTCCTGAACCCCTAAAAACTAGATTGCTGGCTACAGTTAATGAAGGGTCTCTGGTTAACCAATGCATCGTTAAGAATACCATCGATGCAGCGGAAACAGCTGGCCGCTCTTTGGTACAGGGAATTCTGCTGAAGCGCCACGTCTGGCTTCGCAATTCTGGGTTTAAGGCGGAAACGCAAGCGGCGCTCATTAACAAGCCTATTGAAGAGTCTAACCTCTTTGGAAAGGCAGTGGATGACGCACTGGAAAATGCGATAAAAATTTGTTACCATAAAGACCTTGGACCAAATCTCCAAGCCCCCTAACAGGCGTGGATTTGGCAACAAGCGTTCTTTTCGTGGCCAAAGCCAGCAACAGAATCAACAACTTCAATATTCTGCCAACTACCAAAGTAATAGTGGCCAGTACAATCAGAGAGGTCAACGCCGTGGCAAGGGGAGAGGCCGGGGTTCCACCCCTAGAGGCTCCCAACCCACCAACAACACCAAGTGACGCAAAGATTTGGGTCCCCTCCCATGCATCGCCGGTCGGGGGCCGGCTAACATCCTTTCTTCCAGCATGGGAGGGAATATCAGACCGCTGGGTACTATCCACCGTAGCCCGTGGCTACTGTATAGAGTTCAACAGTTCCCCAACATACAGACCCCCGAGGGGACGACGCATGACACCAGAACACCTCGCCATCCTTCTCCAAGAAGTGGACCAGCTACTGGAAAAAGGAGCTATAGAGGTTGTGCCTCTCTCAGGTAACGGAAGGTATTTATTCAGTGTACTTCCTTGTACCCAAAAAGGATCTAGCCATGCGCCCTGTATTAGATCTGCGCCCAGCGAACAAGTTTGTCAAACCCCAAAAGTTTCGTATGGTGACATTACAGGAAGCAATCCCACTGCTATCACAGGGAGATTACATGACAACACTGGACATGAAAGATGCATACTTTCATATTTTAATGTTGCCAGCGCACAGAAAATACCTCGGGTTCATGATGGAGGGCAAACACTACCAGTTCAGAGTGCTACCCTTCGGCATAGCATCTGCACCAAGGGTATTCACGAAAGTACTGGCAGTGGCAGCGGCCCACCTGCGCAGGTTATCCATCCCAGTATACCCTTACCTCGACGACTGGCTCATAACAGGGGATTCTTACGAGACATGCTTCTCAAACACCCAAAAGACTGTAGACCTTTTGTTCCAACTGGGCTTCTCCATCAACGAGAAGAAATCCAAGTCAAACAATTCTTAGGGGCTCTAATTCAAACAAAGGACGGCCTCATCTTCCCCTCCGAGAGGGTCCAAAACATGCTGTTTCAGATCCCCCCCCACCCCCCCCCCCAATATGTGGCAGGTCGGGAGGTGACGGTGCGCAAAGCGATGCGCTTGCTAGGAATGATGGCGTCATGTATTTATTTGGTACCTCACGCACGCCTGCGCAATGCCCAATGCAAGAGTGGCTCAACAGCCAGTGGTGTCAGGCCAGCGGACAATGGGACGATCTAGTGGTGGTCTCGCAGGCCTTGGTTCTCTCGCTACGGTGGTGGACAAAGGAAAACCTGGTAAGAGGGAAACCCTTTGCCACACCCGCAGTGGAAGCCACTCTAACCACAGACGCATCCCTCACAGGATGGGGGGCTCACCTATCCCATCAGACTGCTCACTGAGTGTGGACTTCGAGCGTAGCATCCATGCACATAAACCTACTGGAGCTACTGGCCTTGTTCAAGGCACTAAAAGCTTTCCAGGAACACCTACAAGGGAAGGCAGTGATGGTCCTTAAGGACAGCACCACAGCCATGTACTACCTCAACAAGCAAGGGGGCACCCACTCTCCAGGACTGTCCAAGCTGGCCCAGAATATCTGGAAGTGGGCTCTCAAACACAACATATTCCTACTGTCGCAACATGTACCAGGGGAACTCAATCTGCTAGCAGACGAACTGAGCAGAGACTTCCCTCTGCCCTCAGAGTACGAATGGCAGTTGCACGAAGACATCATCTTCGACGTCTTCACACAATGGGGATTCCCAGAAATAGACCTGTTCGCAACTCTGGAGAACTCACAATGCCAAGATTACGCCTCCAGGTACCCCCAGAACCAATCCAAGGGGAACGGTCTATCGATTCCATGGTCAGGGAAATTTGCTTACGCCTTTCCCCCCCGACTCCCCTTCTCAACAAGATTGTGCACACGATGCACCAGGAACAAGTTACCATGATACTAGTGGCCCCTATGTGGGCCCGGCAGCCATGGTTCGCTCACCTGATGGAGATGTCCCTATCTCCCCCAGTGAAACTTCCCTGCTCACACAACATGCTGTCACAGGACAAGGGCAGGACACTGCATCCATGCCCTCAGACCATGAACTTAGCAGCCTGGCTCCTGAGATCATAGAATTTGGACACTTAGAACTCCCGCAGAGATGCATGGACATCCTCAGGGAGGCTAGAAAGCCTAACACTCGTCACTGTTATTCTAGCAAATGGAAGAGATTTGTCATCTGGTGTAGAGGAAGAAGCATCGACCCAGTTGACTGCTCCCCCACGCACATTGTCCTGTACCTGACCCATTTACTGGACTCAGGTCTAGTGTTCAATTCCATTAAAGTCCACCTAGCAGCACTTTCTGCATACACCACTTCCCAGCTTAAAGTGTCGTGGTGGAAAGTCCCAGTTATCAAAGCCTTCATGGAGGGAGTAAAGAGAATACACCCTCCGATGGCAAACCCAGCTCCCGGCTGGGACCTGAATGTGGTACTTACCAGACTCATGGGCTCACCCTTTGAACCCATGCACAAAGCAACTCTTAAAGACCTCACTCTTAAGACCGCTTTCCTAATAGCTATCACCTCCATTAGGAGAGTAAGTGAACTACAGGCTCTGTTTTAGACCCCTTTGTAGCAGTTCACAAAGATAAAGTGGTTCTACGCACGCACCCAAGGTTTGCACCGAAATTCATCTCAAAATTCCATGTAAACCAGTCAATAGAACTACCAACGTTCTTTCAAAACCCTTCCAATTCGGGAGGAAAAAGTCTGCATACACTTGATGTGCGCAGAGCTGTCATGTTCTACATGGAAAGAACCAGACCACTGAGAGACTAATCAGTTCTTTGTCTCGGTGGCAGCAGGAAGAGGAGGAGATGCAGTATCAAAGTCCACTATATCTAGATGGATTGTTCAATGCATCACTCTGTTACCCTTCAAGCCAAGAGCACATTCTACTCGAGGCACTGGGGCATCCATAGCATTCATTGCAAATATTCCCCTTGAGTCCATCTGCAAAGCGGCAACCTGGAGTTCTGTGCACACCTTTACAAAACACTACTGTCTAGATGCACTCTAGATCTGACTCCCAGGTGGGACAGGCAGTATTAAGACATCTTTTCTCTACTGTTCCTTCTCATAACCCACCGCCAACTCCGGGTACTGATCGCTACTCTATGCACAGCATGTGATTCTAAGCAGATTAACAAACATCAGAAGACCATGCATTACTTACCGTAAAAGCATTTCTGATGGTTGTATCTGCTTAGATTCACATGCGCCCACCCTTCCTCCCCGCTCAGATGGAAGGAACATAGACATCTTCTACATCTCTCTCTTTTCTGTACTCACTCACGTATAGAAGGCTCCTTCAGGGCAGAAAAAATACAAACAGAGGGACCTCGACGCGTGAGGGATTGTGGGTACAACGCACGTCACTATAGGGATAGTGTTACAGACACGCCTTGTCGGCGTCCCCTTTTCGACTACGAAAAACAAAATGCAATATTCCGCAGTGACCACTGGATGTCGGACGTATGCACAGCATGTGAATCTAAGCAGATACAACCATCAGAAATGCTTTTACGGTAAGTAATGCATTGTCATATATATTTTTCGACAAGACCTGGTATTGTTTAACTGTGTACAGATGTTCTGATCTCATTTCGCCCAGGTTCATTTTTGTTGTTCCATTATATTTAGCCTGAAGAACCTGTGGCAGTAAGGCAATCCCTATTTTGAAACCACAGACACAACCTACACCCTCTGGAGATTTCAATAGCTAGGGTGCTGAAGGCATTCATATCTTACTGTTTGCATTTAGAATACGGTCAGAAGTAAGTACAAAGAAAAGGTTATTAGAACAAACAAGAGACCACGCATTTTCTTAAGCAGTCAAATACTAAGATGAAGCAACTCTGACAGGGGAGGTAGAAAAGTATTTGCACAGTGTTTTAGAAGTCTTTGGAGAAAAGAAGAAACAAATGTAGGTTCACAAGCCGTTAGACTTGAGTGGTAGAAGATGCCAGCAACTCTACAGCAAGAAGTTCTCTCAGACATTTTACAGTACCTTTGTATTGAAGAAAAAAAAGGTGCAGCAGATGACTTCTGTTCCTGAGCAGCTCTGCAGATCTCACTGTTCCTGGGCCTCAGTCGTGGGGACAAGACAGAGTGCTTCTGGGGACTCCTGCACTGCAATGGGACAGTCACTGCTCGCAACCGGCAATCTTCAAATCAGTGACTGTTCAGTGTTTCAGCTCCTTGCGTCTACCGCAAATAGCAACACCGTGGTTCCTGGCTGTCGAGATGGGCTTTCCTTCCTTCTGAGGTCCCGCACTCAGGCTCGGTCAGTCCTGGTTCCTGGTATTCCGGAGGATCTTCCTTTGGAAATTCAACCAGCTCTGAGAAGGATGTCCAGGTGGCTGGCTTTGGAGTTGATTGGTACCACCAACTCAAGGGGAGAAGTTGTGCTTGCATGGGTTTCTCTGTCGATCCGATCGTGGCGTTTCAGCACAGCAGCAGGGCTTCACCGGGCAAACCAACGGTCCACAAGTTGCAGCAGGCATCCTCTTAAATTTCGTCTGTTCCTTCGTCCAGTGGTTGAGACTGCCTTCCAAGCCAAAAGATTCCTTTTATTCAGTTCTCTCCATTCCAGTCTATCGGTCAGTCACCCAGCAGGGTGGATGTATTTGCCGGACAGTCAACCGGCCAATCAGAGTGTATTTGGGTCTCCTAGGAGATTAGGCACAGGGAGGCTCCTCCCTCACTCCCTGCCTACCCCAGACACCCTGGGGCCAAAGGCAGGCTTCACTTGTTAATCCCACCAAAGGAAAAATGAACAAAGGGACCAAACCTAGTTTGGCGTGCAGGGTAAATCTCAAAGGAGCTTTCCACAAAGAAATGGTGACCTTGGGTGCTTTACTGCAGCTGCGAACGCAGCCTGCAGTAAATGCACACCACGGTAGTAAAAACAAAACCACTGCCACCCGCCATTCAGTGAGGAAAGGGTAACATAAAAATGTTACATGAGAAGCTAGACAAAAGGGGATACTGGGTAACCCCTCTAGCACCCTATTGTGAGATAGTGTGTGCTGGGTCTAGAAAGTTACAAATGTAAAGTCAATTTCACTTTACTGCTCTGGGAAACAAGTTTATTCCAGAGAAGGTATTTAAAACTTGGGGGAAGTTAATACTTCCCTGAGTCACTGCACTAAAGGTGCTGCGTGCCACAATGTAAAAGATGCCTATGGTGTTTGTCAGACTCCACAACCAAAGGAAACAGAGTTCAGAAAGCACATTAAAATACAAGAGTGGGAAAAGGGTCTCACTCTCTCCAGGTTAAAAAAAAATATATATTAAGTCCTCAAAATGCAGCAAGTTGCTCGGGGTCTCTAAGGTAGAGGGAATTGGCACATTTCTGAGAATGCTCTCTAGCAGTCATGGTGGAAAATAAGTGATTAAGGCTTTCATGGCAAGAGTATAGAGAATTTGCCCTCCCATTTCTAACCCGGCTCCCGGATGGGACATAAATGTGGTGTTGACTAGACTTATGGGGTCTCCGTTCGAGCCCATGCTTAAAGCAAGTCTTAAGGATCTCACCTACAAGACTGCCTTTTTTAATAGCTATTACTTCCATAAGGAGAGTCAGTGAACTACAGACCCTCTCGGTTCTAGACCCCTTAGAGTTCAGAGACAAGGTGGTTCTGCGCACTCACCCTAGGTTTGCGCCTAAATTAATTTCAAGGTTCCATGTGGACCAGTCCATAGAACTACCAATGGTCTTTCAGAACCCCTCCAGCATGGGAGAAAGAAGCCTTCACACACTGGATGTACGCAGGGCAGTCATGTTCTATATGGCAAGAACTCGACCACTAAGAAAGAGAAATCTACTATCTCAAGGTGGATTGTCAAATGCTTCACACTGTTTCTCTCTTGCTAAGAGAGAACTGCCCTTCAAGCCTAGAGCACACTCTACTCAAGGCATGGGGGCTTCTATAGCATTCATTGCAAATATTCCCCTAGAGTCCATTTGCAAAACGTCATCCTGAAGTTCTGTACACACCTTTTACAAAACACTATTGCCCAGACACTCATTCTAGGTCTGATTCGCAGGTGGGACAAGCAGCACTAAGACTTTTTTTTTCAATATTTATTTTCAAGAAGTTCAAATAATACATTACCAAAAGTTTAACGGAATAAATGACACATCAATCTGTTTTACATAGGTAAATAAACAAAGTAATCCAAAGCTTGAAGAAACACTATAATATCTTAGATAACTGAAACAACTCCTACTTTTTCCTATGCATAAATACCTAATCATAATGTTCTTGTACATAAAACTCCAACACAGACACCCCACATATTGAACAAAACGGGGGTGGGGAATCCTCAATCAACGCTCATGCACATTACCAGTTCATTGAGCCCTATAAAAGTAACTAATCCTCAGATACTCATCCACCATACAAATCATTAAATGGTGCCCAAAGAGCTAGATATCCATCTTTGCACTGCCTCAAAAACATCACCCGCTGAAAGTCCGATAAAATTAATATATCATTAATCCAATTCTCCACTCTAGGTTTTTCCACACCAACACTTGCTTTACCGCAATTTCAAGCACTTTATCAATCCACTGCCCATATCTACGAGCAACTGCGCATCGTCCCTTTCCTGACAAAAGCAACACCTGCATAGGCATCCTCGGAATGCTTATGGACAAAATCGCATCCAGTCTATCCAATATTCCCACCCAGAAGTCCAAAACCAATACCACAACATATGAATCGGTGTCCCTTTCTCCTTCCCACATCCCCAACACAAATCAGCTAGTCCTAATTTACACATTTGTAACGGAGTCCAATACAGATGTCCCAATGTTTTCAAGTGAATTAATCGCAATTTGAGATTTAACTTAATCCTATATCCCACACCCCACATATTTTCCCACTTTCTCTGTAATTTCACATTCCAATTCCTGTTTCCACTTCTCCAGCACTTTCTTCCCAGAATCAGCAACCGCAGAACATACTGGCATCAAGTTAATATAAGTGCTTACCATCCGTGGCGACGACATGAGAATCTTAATACCCGATGACGACTCCTGCCAACCTCTCACTCAATAGTGCTTTCAACGTGTCAAATCTACTCCTTTCCCTCCTGGCTAAATGAAACGTCCTTTGCAACTCCTCGAATGTTAATATATGACCATCCCGTACCATATCCCTGATGCACAAAATTCCTTTAGAGACCCAACTCCTCCAGTATAAAGGCTTATTGGCAATTTGCAAGCTCGGATTAAGCCAAATAGAGGCTCCGTAATGGAGATACATATTCCCCTGAAAAATACTGAATCACCATATCAAAATTTCCCTAGTTACAGTAACAGTCGGTAGCTTTCTATGTCTCCCAGGTAGTTTCCCCATTGAAGTAATGGCATTCATCTGAAAACCATTCATTTTACACCTTTCGATTAGCACCCAAAAGGGTTCCGGCCCACTCCCCAATGAAATATAGTGCACTGCCTTTTTCAAAAGAAACCCTTTATAGTAATGCTCCAAGTCAGGGTATCCAAAACCTCTGCATTTAGTGCTATGCATCCCCACAGAGTTTTGAAAAAACCTGATCAGTACTAGCTAGCATCTTCAAAAATGTCAAAGGTAAAGACTGCACGACATAAAGTACCTTTTGGTAAAAGAGTCATCTTGAGTGCATTGATTTTTTGATTTTTTTTGCCCAGATCCCCATTGGTAAGCGCTCCCATCTCCTAATATCCTTCCTCAAAGTAGCTATTACCTTCTCCACATTGAATTCCATCATTTCTTTTAACATCCCTAGTCAGGTAAACACCCAAATACTTCACATGAGACTCAGTCCATCTACAATTGCAATCCATAAAATAACCCCGTACACAAGTCCTAGCAATCGGAAACGCCTCTGTTTTATCCCAGTTAATCTTATGCCCCGATAACTTACCTACTTTATCAAAGATACTTTTTAGAACTACACTACCCCGTTCAAGATTCGTAAGAACCACCACTTGTCATCTGCATATGAAAGAACTTTAACTTCAATTTGACCAAATTTTAGACATCCAATACCCCGTTCCCCACGAATATATGCCAATAATGGCTCCAAAGCGAGATTGAACAAGTAGGGCGATAAAGGGCATCCCTGTCTCGTCCCCCGAGTCAGCTCAAAGGCCTCAGACAACACATTCACCCCAATCCTTGCCCCAGTACCACCCTGAAGACAACTGATTATCCCCAGAAACCTATTCCCAAACACCATCCTTTCCATTGCAAACTTAAAGTACCTCCAACTCACCCTATCATAAAAACCAATGCTGTATCCAATAATTATTTCTGCTGCAAACTCATTGTCAACCAAAGTTCTTATGTTATCATACCCAAACCTGTTTTTCATAAACCCCACTTGAGATTAATGAATCCATTTCCCTATACATGTTTCCAACCTATTCGCCATAACCTTCACATATATCTTCACATCCACATTCAGCAATGAAATGGGCCTATCATTACTACAAGTCTTACAATCCTTCCCCCTCTTTCGTTATCAAGGTAAACATTGCCTGACACATCGATTGACACACATCACCTTCACACACAAACATATTAAACAACCTACACAAAATAGTAGCTAAATAAGTTTTACATTTCCTGTAGAACTCCACAAAAATACCATCCATTCCTGGAGACTTAACTACCCCAAGCTGCTCAATAGCCCGCAAAACCTCATCCACCTCCATTTCAATTTCCAATTCCCCGCTTTCTTCCAATGTCAACTTAGAAATATGTAAATTCACAAAGAAATCCTCCAATTTTACCTGAGGGAAACGCATCTTCTGAATACAATTTCTCATAAAATCCCTTAACACATTGACAAATATCAATATTTTTCACCACCACATCCCCATGTTCATTCACAATACTGTGAACAAACGGTTTCTCCGTCATTCCATTCAATCTACTAGCAAGTAGTTTCCCACTCCTATCTCCATACTCCCAAAATGTTTGTTTCATATAGAAAAGGCCTTCTCTGCTAACAAGTCTGCCTTACCTGCCAACAACTTGTGAGCTTGTAACATCGCCAATCTATCCTTAACCCTACCTGACTGCATATTTCTGTTGCAAATTCGATAGTCCATCCTCCATTGATTTCAATTCACATACATGCTAATTTATAAATTCCCCTCTCGCTACAGCCTTAAAACATCCCACACCACCCTAAAGTCTGCCGACCCCTCATTCTCCCTGAAATACCTCTCCATTAATGTCTGAATGCTTTTCTGAACCCCCCCCCCCGTCATCCAGAACCCCCACTTTAAGACGCCACCTCATAAATGTGGGAACCTCCTTATCCATGACCACATGTAAGTCCACAGGAGCATGGTCCGAGATCTCTTGCCCTAATATTCACATCAACTGTTTTATCCAACAATCTATCAGTAACTAAAACATAATCTATTCTAGAAAATGTATCATGCACTGGAGAATAAAATGTATATTCTCTTGAAGACGAATTAAGTTCCCTCCAAACATCATCCAAGCTGAACTTCTGTGTAAAAAAATAAATAAATAAATCAAACTCCTTACATACACCAAAATTTGTGTACCTACACTGACTGGTCCGATCAATTTTGTAATCACGAACACAGTTAACATCCCCCCTAAAATAAAAATCTCCCCATGCACTTCACTGAGTAATCGAGATATGCCATCAAAGAACAACTTGGCCGGTTAGCACGGGCCATAAATACACCCCAACGCGACTTTCTTGCCACTACATTGGATGTCGAGACAAATCATCCGACCCTCCCCATCCATTATTACAAACCTTTCCTAAACAAAATGCTGGCTCCTCTTGACTTAGACCAATACCAATTAGAAAGCTCTTTACGATATCTTGAATTAAATAAAAAGTGACTGTCCTCACTCACCAAATGTGTCTCCTGCAAAAACGCATCTGCTTTCGCTCTCCACAATCTCACCATAACTTTCCTACGCTTACGTGGGCAATTCAGTCCTTTGACATTCCTAGTCAAAGCCGTTAGTGTACCCATCACATTATAGTAATCTATTCAAATGTCCAATTCCCAACAATAACCTGAAACAGTATTCCATAGTGCTTTGCCATTCACTAAACATGAAAGCAGTTAAGCCAGACAATTCTCTAAATTGTCAAGAACCGAACATTCCAACACGCCATCGTACCATATTGAGGATCCCCAACAATAAACAAAACACAAAGACAAAACAGCAGACCTAGAAAAACACGAAAGTACAAACATAAGCCCTCAAATAAACTAAACCATTGTACAATCTGAAACCAAATTTCAGATTCATTATGAGTATGTCACCCCCCGTACATAGTGCATTCCAACCCATCCCCTCCAGAATCCAAGCCCATAAAATCTGCATTACAAATGCATTTCTTCTCCGCATTTCTTCTCAATAACTTCTCCTTAAATTATCGCATTATACCTACTATGCAATCTCACAACACACTCCCAACAGTGTGCATTTATATAGAGGCATATGCAGTTCTTTTGATGTGTAGTGCTAAACAGTCATAACTACATTTCCCTCAAACATAACCTTATTTCACCCTCACACTGAGGTGAATTATGTCAAGTTCAACAGTTCAAATGCACATCCCAAAGTAACCGCCAAACAAACCCAACATATCTCTATTCCAAAATATGCAGGCACTCATCACACCTATCTCACCCACAAAAGTCTACAATCAGAGCACTACACAACAATAGATCGATTGTTCACTCAGTCGCAACAAAATACCAGAGATCATACCCAACTTCACGATGCAGCGTAAGGTGTGCACATACAACAACTAAACTATGACACAAACAGCAAGTACCAACAAATGTGCAACTACACATTAAACATAACCTCAAACATAACGAGTACTACTTGTTAGAACCACTAATCCATGCCAAACACCAACCACACACCTGAAACCCACAATCCAAGACCACAGCATTGAACATCCCATTATCCCCCCCTTCCCTTTGACCGAGCCCAGCAATTTTAATCAATGACCCCTACAGCGTCTTTTCGCTACTGTTCCGTCTCACAACCCACCTCCAACTCCGGGTACTGCTCGCTATTCCATGCACAGCATGTGATTCTAAGCAGATTAACAAGCATCAGAAGACATGCATTACTTACCGTAAAAGCTTTTCTGATTGTATCTGCTTGGATTCACATGTGCCCACCCTTCCTCCCCTCTCGGATGGAACCTAGACGTCTACTGCGTTTTCTCTTTTCTGTACTCTCTCGATAGTCATAAGGCTCCCTCACGGCAGAATAAGTACAATCAGAGGGACCTCGACGCATGGGGGATTTTGGGCACACTACACGTCATGTTGGGAATAGTGTTACAGGCACGCCCATGTCGACGTCCCCTTTCTATTCTCGAAAGACAAGATGCAATACTATGCGTTTACCACTGGATGTCGGACTATATGCACAACATGTGAATCTAAGCAGATACAATCCTCAAATGCTTTTACGGTAAGTAATGCATGTATTGCTCTCCGTAGTGACGGACGTACTTGGCCCTTCATTTTTTTTTCTCCATATGTCCCACCATCCTCCCCCCTAATACTGGTGTCATTGGGCAATGTTAAATCTTGTTGGTGCGTCAATGGGGGCTGAGGAGTGGCGCTGGTGGGCAGAGTCAGGGGAGTGCATGCTCCCAGGGCCACGCCTCCGCGTTCCTCTCAATGTAAAGGGGAAGAAGGTTTTTTCTGCTGAAAAAGTTTCTGCCTCCCGTCCCTAGTGAGGGGACATCCATGCAGTATGGCGGAAAGGGGACTGTAGACTAAGAGTACGTTAGGCACTACAGTGAGTAGCTATTCATTTTTCCGTCACCTTCGTCTCCTGGTGAAAGGACCTGCTGGATGTGGCTAGAGCGGTGAAGTTCCATGTGACCTGCACAAAGAGTTTCCGGAAAACCTCTCTGCTGTTTGTGAACTTTGGCCCTGTGAACCATGTGAAGGCCCTGTCCAAGGCTTCCATTTCCAGGTGGCTCTCCGGCTGTATCACTCACTGTCACAGGTTGGCAAACCAACCGCTGCCTGGCCATCAAAGAGCCCATTCTACCAGAGCGATCGCTGCTACAACGGCGTTCCTGTCTGGTTTGCCCCTGCTTGACATTTGCAGGGCTGCTACGTGGACGTTGACGCACACCTGACAGGGATTCCAGGGAGGAGTCCTGAGTCGTCCAAGCAGTGCTGCGCAACCTGTTCGCTTGAAAGTGATTTGAGATGGCTTCTCTTGAGCATTGCCACCGCTCATGGTTGTGCATGTATGTACCGCTATGTATTCTTTATTCTTGAGCATATGAATCCATACCAGACCCATGCTGGAGAACAACAGTTAAAGGTAAGTGACTTGTTCCATCTCCAGCAATTCCAGCACTGTGGTGTTCATTCCTCCTCCCCGGGGCCCTATTCCCCCAAACCCTCCTGCTCTTCAAAATCCTCCTCTTCCCCTTGGTGCTCCTTCATACTGGCGCCCTCCTCCCCGCTGCCCCTGTCCTCCTTCAGCCCATAGTGCCGCAATTGTACCATTCACAATCTGTTGAGTATCTCCTGTCCCTTGCCCCTGGGTCGGTGTGGTCATCGGTGCTTGGGCGACAACCTTATTTAGTTTCTTTTCCACTAGCTTTGCCTCGTCCGTTTGCAGCTTCTGGGCAGTCTTCCTGTCCTGCTTCTTGATTCTCTTACAATGGTGGACTATTTTTTTTATCATCTCTACCCACCCTTTGGCTTCAACTCCCACAATTGTGTCTAGTGCCTTCTGGACCTTTTTATGATCAAATAGGAAAATGGTACCTAATGGGCCATTGCCCTCAACTCTCTAAATTTCCTTTAACTTAAGAATAAACGGAACTGGGTCCTCATCACTCATTGTGCACTGCATTCAATAATGTAAGTCAGGGGTATCTGGGTACATTTTTCGTAGGGCATCCCATTCTCTTTATTTTTCATTAAAGGCTGCTTCATAATGTTAGTTATTTGCAAGAATTATCCCATGGTATGATATGGCATTTGTAACGCGCCTATACACAAGTGTACAAGTACCCAGCACTTACCCATATGTCCCCAGCCTGGTCTCCAACTATGGTGACCAGTAAGCTCTTAAGGTCTTATAGTGCTAACGCTACCCCTGCTGTTTGTTTCTCACATTCATATATCCATTTACTGGCTCTGGCTGTAAGGTTGGGGAGAGCTTTAATCCAATAATGTGTGTCCATTTGAAGCTATGGCACATACTGCATTATCCCTACTCCTTTATGTACGAGAGGCAGCTGCATGACTATTTTGTCTTCAACCCCTTTTTTTAGTATTTTTCTGATCTTGTACTATCACCCTTAAATCTGGACGATTTCTCGGTTTATTCCTTCTTACTGCCGCCTGTGGAGCGGGTGGGTTTCTTGCCGCCGCCTCTCCTCAATCGTTCTGCCCCTGCCCTCTTCATTATTTCTTCCACCTTGGTATTCCCATTCATTTACCCTTGCTGGTTCGACTTCTTGTCCCAGACCTCCCAAACACTTGCCCCATCTTTTTGAGACACACATTTCTTACTGCCCCAGGGTTAAATCCAACCACACAATCTCCTGACTTCCAATCCCCTATTTTCTGCACAAGTTCCCTTATTTCTGGCGGTACTTCTGCAGGTTCTTTTAACCTGACCTACCTTTCCCACAATGAAGAATTCTCAATTTTGCTGAGACCCCCAGCTCTTTTGCTGTAGTTTAGGAATTTAATTTTGATGCTGGAGTGAGGCCTTTTTCTCACTCATGTATTTTGATCTGAATTGGAGTCTGTTTTTTCCTTTGTTTTTGGAGTCTGACAAACTCGATAGGCATCTACTTTTGTATGGTGACACGCAGCACCTTCTGTGCAGTGTCAGAGATGCCCCTGGGATTTCTCTTAAGGGTTAAAAACCTTCTCTTGGGTGAACTACTGTTCCCAAGAGTAGTAAAGAGAAACTGACAACATTTTCCTGTGTAGGTCCATCACACTCAATCTTATGTGGAGTGCTGGGGGGTGGGGGGAGTTGTTACTTGGCCCCTTTTCCTACTTACTCATGCAACATTTTTTGTTATCACTACTTTAAATGGCTGGTGGCAGTAGTTTAATTTTCCTTCCATTGTGCATTTCTACTGCAGGCTGAATCCTCAGCTGCAGTATAGCACCCATGGGTGACAATTGTGTCAAAATGGCCCAGTTTTCTTTTTTCGCCATTTATTTGTGAGGCCTTTCTTGGGTTTTACTCTGCGCGCCAAACCACGTTTAACCATTTTGTTTGTTTTGCCTTTGGCAGGCTTCAGTACTGAGACCTGCCTCTGGCTCCAGTGTCTGGCAGGGCAGGAAGCAAGGGGGTGAAGGGGGTGCCCAAAACTCCCTGTCCTTAGACTGATTGTCTAGCTGACTGGCTGGCTTTCCTTGCAGGACAGCCACCCTACTGTCTGAGTGACAACTAGGCTATGCATGAATCTGAGAAACCTGCATAAAAGGCGAGGCTTCTCCGTCTGAAGACGGAGTCGACCACTGGACAAAACATCTGACTAAAATCTTGGAGAAGCTTGCTGCATCCTCCTGAACCGTTGAACTGCCCGGTGAAGCCCTGCTGCACTGCTGAAGCTCCAATTCCGAATAGTCTAGAGAAGCCCGGAACGGACATTTCTTCCCTTGGGTTAGTGGGACCAACTAACCCCAAGACTAACTTTGCTGGAGGACCTTCCCCAACTGGCTGTACTTCTTTGCTGCTGCTGGAACAGAATGCCAGGGGTCGAGAAATCCATAGTAGAGTGCTACGTCTTGAAGCCAGACCGAAGCCCCAGGAAGGTCCTGAGGACCCTCCCGAAGTAGGATCACCCAAGCTCGAGTCACCTTACCAAAGTGCTGGACTTGAGGTGATGGAAGCCCATCCAGTGTCCAAGATCTGCGGTGGTGGTGTTTGCCGGTAGCTGAAACTGCGAAGTGCCACTGAACTTGCTTGTCTCAGTTGATATTTCCAGTAGCTGCTTTCTAGAGTTAATTCTAGCTCTAATTTTTCCCAAGTGTTACAGCTTGTGGCCCAACAGTTATTTTCTACAACTAACTTTAACTTTGTGCAAGACTTTTGTGCTATCTAAGAAGTGCCTCAGCTCCATAGACCTTGTTCAAGTTGACTTTGGCTGTCCTGGCTCCCTGCACACTCTTACCCATTGACTTTGATTCTTTCCCTCATAGGTGGTACATTGGTTAGCTAGTATTGCTGGGAAAGGTTCTATCTAGACTTCATTGGCGATTTATAAGTGCTCACATGCTTTGAGAACCTGTTAAATGGTTTCCTTCCCTTAACCTTTCCTATTTTACCAACTCTGAATTTTGCAAAGTACAACAGTGATATATAGATATATAGATGTCAGTACTGTCCTAGCAATTTAAGTCACCTCAGGGTGTTGGAAGTGTGTATGAAGCATCTCAAAATTGTCACTTGATTCCGAGAAGTAATTTTGAAATGTATTTTTATTGTTGCAAATTGCCCTTTTTAAAGAATGCTCATTTAAAACGGACTGTTAAATAGATAACTATTTTACTAGAAAACCTTGAATTCCTGTAATTGTGGATTACTACATAGTAGTCCCTTAGCCTACATCCTCGTAACATTTTTTGATACCCTTACTACTTTAGATGGCTGCTGGCAGTGGTTTAATGTTCCTACCATTGTGCTTTTGTACCGCAGGCTGAACCCTTCGTTGAATCATAGCACCCTTGGGTGACCCTTATGTCAATATGGCCCCGGTCGTCTTATTTCGCCATTTTCTGTTTGTGAGGTCTGTCTTGGGTTTTACTCTTTGGGTTCAGCCAGGTTTTTGAGGCTTTGTTCGTTTCGCCTTTGGCGGGCTTCAGCCCTGAAGCCTGGAGCCAGGATGTGAGGGAGGATCCCGAAACTCCCTCGTTGTTTGTGTCTCTGAATGTCTGAATGCAACCGTTCCTTATTGGCTGTGTAATTGACCACCTAGGCCGTGCATGAATGGGAGAAACCTGCTTAAAAGGCGAGGGTTTTCGGACTAGTCGGTTGATCACTGGGAGCAACACCCGACAAACCGTGAACAAAGCTTGCTGCATCCTCCTGGACCTTTGAATTGCCAAGTGAAGCCCTGCGGCTGTGCTGAAACTCCTTTTTCAATTCGATAGAGAATCTCCGGAAGGGATGACTCCTTCCCTTGGGTTTTTGGAACCAACTATCCCTGAGACTAACTCCACTGGATCATCTTCCCCGACTGGCTGTACTACTTCGCTGCTGCAAGAACAGAGTGCCAGTGGTCTAAATCTGTAGTCTAGTGCAACGTCTGTAGTAAGGCCAGAAGCTCCAGGAGTCTCCTATGGACCCTCCAGAAGCAGGATGACCAGAGCTCGAGTCCCCTCACAAGAGTGCAGGACCCAAGAAGTGATGGAAGACCAGCTGGTATCGGATCTGCAACAGTGCTGTTTACCAAGCGCTGGAACCGCAAGGTGCTGCTGAACTGAAAAAAGCCCATAGCTGCTGACTACCTCCAAATTGCTGCCGCAGGTGCCCTCCAGAAGTCCTTCCCTCTTGTCCCCACGACTCCTGTTGCAGCAATGCAGTTCCTGAGCCTGACAGAATCCAGCTGGACCACCCTTCAAACCATAGGTAATGTTTAGACTTGGGGTGCTTACCTCAGCGTCTTTGAGCTGTGCTTTTCTCAGTTGAGACTTGCAGTGGCATACCCGTTGTGTTCATTCCAACTCTACTTTTCAGAAGTGTAACAGTTTGGGACCCTACAAGTGATTTCTACAAACTCTAACTTTGTGCAAGACTTGGTGCCTCAGCTCCATACTGTGTTGCAATTGACTTTGGTTGTCCTGGCAGCCTGCAGACTCTTCTAGCCCATAGTCTGATATTTTTTGTCCTTCATGGTTGGTAACTTGTTTTATACTGTTACTACTGGTCAAGGGTTGTCTAGATTTCATTGGAAGATTTAGTTGTCCTCACATATATTGAGAACCTGTTTAACCTTTTCCTTCCTTAGACCTTTCCTTTCTGCAATTTCAGAATCTTCAAATTATAACTAGTGATAAATAAATGCCATTACTGTCCTTGTGAATGAAGTCACCTCAGGGTGTAGGAAGGTGTAAGAAGCATAGCCAAAGAGAATCCACTAATTTGTTTGATTCTGGAAACTATTTTGAAGTATATTTGCATTGTTCGATATCTTGCCCTTTTTAAAGAACACCTATTTAAAAATGTATGTTTAAATAACTATAATTGAAACCTTGAGTAGAAGTGTTACGTGGTCACTTGTATTTGCGAATTTCATTGCTACAGCTCACATTTACCCCTCTTGAGATAGCCCTGGCTGCTTAATCACACTACCAACTTGTGTAGTAGACATATACCAAAAGGTGGGGGTTACCCAATACTAGGCAAATGAGTTGTGTAGTCTGTGTTACTACATCAATTCTTACCTAGCAATCTCCCTAACGGAAGCCATGTCGAGCTGCTGATCCCTGGGAATTAGCCTTGGCGCCTCAGCCATGCTACTTTGATTGGTTTGGCTAAACTCTCAGAAGTTTCTCCCTGTTCACAATAAGGGTGGCCGCCTAAACAGCTGTATTAGTGTAATTGAGAGAGAGCTATTGTGACGGGTTAAGCTTTCTAAGGTGGCTTGATACAACAGTCCTTGAAAGTAAAAACGATTTCATTATGTTCAGTCAATTTTAAAATGAAATTAAATATCCAATTGGTTACAAACATATGACTGCACATTGGATGTACCATCCCCCAGGAATGGATAGTTTGCACTACATGAAATATTTGATTAGTACTAACCAGGATTCCCCATTTATCATTGGCTCCGAAACAGCTGTCCACCAGGCCAGAGTTTAGAAATCCATTCTAACAGATACCCTTTTTCGAATTCAGAAAACTAAGCCTTAATGCCCGGAGTTAATCACTAGATTGCCTATGCAAAGCATGCGACTAAGCAGACAAAAGCAATAGTAAGATTGCTGGGTAATTAAGGGTTGTTGTGTATGTATGAGCTGACCAACGGCCACAAAATGAGAATTGAGCAAGTAAAGCATTAACTACAACTTTCAGTACAGTGTTTGAGCTGTTACAATTGGGGTGTTCCATTGATGTCCATGGAAGGAAAACTTCCCTAGCCCCAATTCTCCCTTTTCATTCCTTTTTGAAGACATCGAAGGAGGGTCTGGTCAAGAAAGCACCTTGGTTGACGTATGCCTGCAAGAAGAATGAGGCATACTTTAGACTACATTTGTGTGCAGTTACACTTACGGTACAGTTCAGGATTTTTGACTTCCACGCTGTATATTTAATGATTCTTTGCGAGTTTGTGTAAATTCCAACCTGAGATTTGGGAATATTAAGTATGCAACTCCTAAAACTGATCAGAATGTACAAATACTGTGACTCGTAATTAACTGTATATTGGAGAAGAAATGTGTTTTTATTTCCATCTAAAACCAAACACATTTTCCTTTAAAGGAGGCATCCCAATTATTGCAGACGTTGCAGTTTTTGCATCCACCGCTCAAGATTGATGGCAAAACGATTGGAGTTGACTTTGCAAAAAGTGCACGCAAGTAAGTTTTTATTTCTTCAGCCAACGGATGATATAGGTTTTTATCACGGTTTGCAACACAAGTAAATTGAATTTTTTACTTGGTTCTGGCATTTTGGTGGTTTTGATGTGTCCTAAGATGTGTGGTGACAAGGTGCAGCAAATTTTAGTTGGGTCACAAAGTAAGGTTTTAGTTAGAGTTTAACTAAAGGCCACCTATTGTAGGACTGAAGACTTAGTTATACAGGGCACCAAATAGTTTTGGCCATAAATACCCAAAAGGTTTGGTACCAGTGGACAAGCAGCCAGGCTTAGTTTTTTGTTTATCTGACCTCCAACTAAGGGTTTAGCAAAACCATTCAACTGAGGCAGTACAAGACTCCACTCTTATTATAAGCCTGTACCACCTGAGTTCTGGGTAGCCTAGGCAGAGCAGTCAGGCTTATTTTAGGAGGGAGAGAGGGCTGTATAATCAGTACAAATGAAATTGTAATACAAATGGTCCAAAGAAACGCTGAAACACTATGTAGTGTAAAAGTAAATGGTTAAGTACAAGTAGGCCAGCTAAATCTTGGGGACAATGGGTACTATCACATCACATTATATATAACCACAATTATAATATCACACTATGCTTGAAGGTGCACAGACCAAAGCATAGAACCTTATTTGAAACACCTAACAGGAGTTCTAGGGAAGTCAAAACCCAATAGCTACTATTAGGTTCTACTACCCTGGTATTACAGAAAGTAATCTATCAGTTGGCCTCAGCAAGAAATCGCATAGTAATATCAACTGGACAATATACTTTTCTATTCTAGTGACTCAGATTCTCGGAACAGTATAAACTTATAACTCTGATTCAGGATACGTTATTCTAGGGGAGTTGACCCTGGAGTGTAATATTCAATAACAGTTGCTTTTCAGTTCACAGATTAAGGGAATCAATAAATAACTTATTTTAAGGGCAACACAGTTATACTCCAGGTAAGTAAAACCTATACACTTTTTACATGCTCCAACTTAAAGGCAGGTATAAACCGAAGACTCTTTGTGTCTGTCTACAACAGACCAGGGAAAGCAAAATCTGTGTCACACTTTCGAATGACTGTTGTTACAGGTAGGTAAGACCTAATGCAGACTTATTCTGGACAGGCTAACAGTAAGTCGGGGGAAGCAAGAAATAGAAGTGTAGCCAACAGCATTACTTTTGGCGAATAGGCACAACCAATTCACAGGTGAGTAAAATAACCTTGTATCTTCTTTTCAGAATAGCAGAACATTTCTAAGGTAAGTAATAATATTTCGAGTGGATTGTGTCCTCCAACGTATTCCTCATCTTTGATGTTATTCCATCCAGCTCAGCTGCTTCGGAATTTTTTTTTTCGGCAGAGGCCGCCGTGCGTTGATGTCGTCGAGTCGATGGTCCCTCGAAGGCCTCCATCGAGGGTGACGTCATCGGGTGTATAAGTAGCACACGCGCGCCGCCAGTTGGCCTCAGTTCTGTTTTTCCGCAGTGTACGTTACTTCGGAGAATCGTCACGCCTCGAGTTCTGTGACGAAAAGATAAATAAAATGAAATATGTCTTCGTCATCGACGCTGACCACGACCCCGAAATCGGGTTTCAAGAAATGTAAATCGTGCGGCTCAAAAATGTCGATTACCGATCCGCACCGAGAGTGCTTATGGTGCCTTGGAAGGAGGGCCACGACATGGAAGCCTGCATGAAGTGTCAATCGATGACTGGGAAACCCTTACGAGAGAGGAGGGGAAAACTGCAGGTAGGTTGTAAATCCGACCGAAAAGCCTCTAGCGTTGAGGTCCTGTGAGGAGAAATCTCCTTGATGCGAAAGGCATTGGTCGGGGTCCGAAGCGATTCCCATCGCTCGTCTTCGA
The DNA here is from genome assembly GCF_040938575.1 of Ambystoma mexicanum. Classification (NCBI taxonomy): domain Eukaryota; kingdom Metazoa; phylum Chordata; class Amphibia; order Caudata; family Ambystomatidae; genus Ambystoma; species Ambystoma mexicanum. Next base: position 628,124,315 of record NC_090923.1, read on the forward strand.
CAAAAAAATTGAAGAAACGACGCCATAGATCCCCCTCCACTTCGTCTTCGGACGAATCCACAAAAATGATGAAATGTCCCACAAAACATTCATCATCCGAAGAATGGGAAGGTTTTAGGATGAAAATGTTGGAGGTTTTTGACAAAGCGAAGCCTCGGTCCGCGCCTTCCTCGGAAACCGGCCGGGAGCGCCATCGCTCCGACACTCGCGCACCCTCAAGCCCGGGTGATCGAAAGAGGAAGGCTAGAGAACCTTCTAGGATGTCGAGCGAAAAAAGCCGCTCGAGTTGACCGATCGAGGTCACTGACACCGTCCGAGACCGAACACACCTCGAAGGGCAAGTCCTCGAAGGGTGCCTCGACGACGTATTATCCGACTTAGACGGCGAAGTTATCGACGTCTTTGTCGACATCGACGCTGAAGCCCTCGATGCCGAAACTTCCAGCTCGACAAGATCGGTGAATTGTTACAAATGCAAGGCAAAGTTATTTGAAGGAACTACCAATACCAGAAAGGATTGAGGCAAAATGTAATCTGGTAAGATATTGAAGTGGTCATGCTGAGGTGTTTGTGAAACGCCTCGCACATTCGAAAGACTTCGATTGGAAAGCTGTGAATGTAGGGTCCAAGCCCAATTGAGGGAGACCGGAAGTGTTATAAGTTAGGAGAAGGGAACCATAACAAATTAGAGAGGAAAGAAAAGGCAAAAGCACCTGGGTTGCATTCAGGACCCAATAGCACTCCTATAACACCCCCAGAGAAGGTTTTTATCAGGCTGAGATCCTGGTGTCTGCGGAAGCTGCTGGACCCCCAACAATCCACCAAAAATGTGGCACTCTGAGCTGATAATATATATATAACCGCTCAGTTTACCTCACTTCTAGGGGAAAGGGGGAATGGACAAATTAACAAACACCAGGCTGGAAGCTATCAACAAGCTGGTTCTTCACCTGTAGTAAAAAACATAAACCTATAATAAACCTAATTACTCAGTGGGTTACTATACTAACCTTAAAACTCTATATCCTTTACCAAAATAGTCAAAAAACCATACCTGGTACTTCTCTACAGAATGCCCAGAGAAGTGATAAGCAGACAAGACTTCCTTACTTGTTGACGAGAATCTTAAAGATCATTCCGCCTTCTCAACAGGTCCAGGAATGTAATATTTAACTTTGTAGTTTGTCTTCTCTACCTCAAGATTCTTGAACAAAGTCTAAGTTCTTTAAATAAGTTTTAGGAAGTTCTTGTATTTATTTTTATATTTTCTTGTTAGTGTCTTTTACTCTTGAACGATTTTAAAACTTGCGATGAAATCTTCTCATGGAAAAATCCAGCACACGCGCTAAAAATCCAAACCGCGGGTAAAGCGCATGCGCGCTGAAAATCCAAACCGCGGGTAAACGCACACGCGCTGAAAAGCCAAACCGCGGGATAAAACACACGCGCTTTAATCCAGGTCGTGGGAAATACGCACACGCGCTGAAGTCCAAGACGCAAGTTAAACACACTCGCGCTAAAGTCCAACCCACAAAAAAATACGCACACGCGCAAAAACCAAATAGCGGGAAAAAAAGCACACGCGCTTTTATTTTATCACGTGATACCTCTGAGAGCTCGCGCGGAAGCTCCACATAGATTTGTGCTTGCACACGCGCAGATTCGAAACGCGTAATAAAATACACACGCGAACTCGCGTAGCAATACCCTCGCGTATATGAACAGAAAACGCGAGTCAAAAGTTCACACTCGCGCTTCATTCTCACGCGCCGAGTCACACGCGCAGGTTCAAGGTAACGAAAAAATCATGCGCTAGTTTGAAATGAAACATAGGAAAGAAAACAAATGTACGCGCTTCAGTTTTTAGATACAGGTTTGCGATTTCAATCCTTTAAAATTAATATAACCTTTTTACAAAGTTCATCAAAACATGGAAAGTCACTTCTCTTGTGATTGAGTCTTGAAAACTTCTTTTCTCAGAAAATTGGAAATGTTCTCACTCCTGTCCTGTGTATTCACGAAACTCCATACTAGACTCCTGTTATATTTTCAAAGATGCCGCTCGACTGCTTGAAACTTGACACCCCTGAACAAGTTAAGCAGGAGCAGCATAGCACACGACCTCTCAGCTGGGCAAAGACGATGAAAGGCAGTTTAGAATGTTCACTGTCCTCCCTATAAACAATCTCCAGCCAATTAGAATTTAGACTGAGAACCTCCATCTTGGCTTGGGGCATTTTCCATAGACTGCAATGAAGGTTAAGGGCAAAATTGGCTGTTTTAAAATATAACCCATAATAACTTCCCAAAACCTTTCTATACTAAATGTGTCTCCCCAGACCCAATGTAAATGAGTATATGATACTGCATGTAAAAGAATGTCACTCCAACCTGACAGTACCTGAAAGTTTTTAAGCCTTTACCTAGGAAGGAGTTCTTCAAATACTTGACCTCAATTTTTGAGGAACAAGAAAGATCTGATGAAGAAAATGCTCCCTTTGGAGTAACAAATTCAAGGCCAAATGTTCCTGAATGCCTGATTTCAGAGCAAAGCAGGATGAAGGATTTGGTGGAATCATTACACAATGCAAGTGGTATTGATACGTCCCCAGAGAACGAATTTGGTAGACCAGAGCCAGGTGAACATGCTAATCCATCATTTTGTCAGTTAATGACTATGGTTGTGGATTATTTGTCCAAGATGATCTTACAGACATATTGGACCATGGTCCTACTGAAGACCCAATTTTACCTTTCCGTGTGGCCTTACAAAATAGGGTGGGCAAAAATTGGGAGATGCCGGATTCTATTCCTCCAGTGAATAAATCCCTTACCTCAAAATGCCGCCCTGCTAAAGCGACCCCAGCTATCTAAGCATCCCTCTCCAGATACTTTAGTTATACAGGCAGCCAAAGCTTCAAACAAACTTGCGTACCAGTCTATCCCTCCAGACAGGGACGATAAGCTTGTGGATGGCTGGCCAAGGAAGGTATTTTCAGCCGGGAGCATGGCATTAAAATCAGCCAACTCCACCTGTGCCTTGGCAAAGTTTTCGTACACTCTTTGGGAATGTATTGCAATGGCGGCGAAGCAAATACCAGAAGGGGGAAGAAAGCGAAGGATTCCTAGCCATTGTTAGCAATGGAAAGGAAGCTGTGCAGGAATCCCTTGAATCTGGTTTGGACACTGTTGATAGTGTGAGCAGGTCCATGGCCACTAGCACAGTAATGCGTAGATTTGCATGGTTAAGGAAGTCGAGTTTTGCACCGGACGTGCAGAACCGTCTTCTGAACATGTCCTTTGACGGGTCTCGCCTTTTTGGCAGCAAGGCTGACGAGAGCCTTGAGAGGTTGCAGACCTCAAAGGCTGCTGCCAAATCGTTGGGAGCTGCTATCAGGCAACCTCAGTCCTTTCGTGCGACAAATCAATCTTGGCGGGGACGATCCTATCGTTGCTACACCTCATATGGAAAGACGAGAGGAATGGCCAGTCAAAGGGGCCAAAGAAAGGCCACTTGCGGTGGACGAGCAAGACGTGCGAAGCCAGCTCCAGCCTCTTTGCCATCAGCGGCTGCAGCAACTGCCACAAAACCACTTTCAGGACTTGCATCACAAGACACCTGTAGGAGGCAGGCTGTCACATCTGCAAGAATGGCGAGCCATTACTTCAGATGTTTGGGCCTTAGAAATAATAGCCCAAGGTTACTGCCTTACTTTTTTAACGCAACCTGAAAGCAATCCACCAGGGAGACACCCGTTGAAGTCTTCGAATCCGCTCCTACAGCAGGAAGTTCTAACCCTGCTGGAGAAAGGTGCTATAGAAACAGTACCTGCAGCGGAAAGGAACAAGGGATGGTACTCACCGTATTTCTTGATCCCCAAAAAGGATGGAGAATTGAGACCCATCTTGGACTTCAGAAACTTGAACAAGTTCCTCAGGAAGGACAAGTTCAAGATGGTCACTCTTTCTCAGATCCTTCAGGCCCTTCAACTTCAGGACTGGTTGGTGTCATTGGACCTCCAGGATGCGTATTTTCATGTGCCGATTCATCTCAAGCACAGAAAACACCTGAGGTTCGTGGTTGGTGACTCACTCTGTTTCGAGTCCTGCCATTCGGATTGACCTCCGCCCCGAGGGTCTTCAAGTTAATGGTAGTGGTAGCAGCGCACCTCAGGAGAGGGGATTCATGTCTACCCCTACCTGGACGATTGGTTGATCAGGGCGCGTTCTGCCGAACAAGCACTGGATCATCTGAAAGTCACCTGCCACTTCCTCCACAAACTGGGCTTCTCCCTCAATTTCAAGAAGTCGCAAATGACACCTTCCCAACAGTTTCAGTACATAGGAGCAGTATTAGACACATCCTTGGGAAAGAGCTCGCTTCCCAAGTCGAGGGCTCAAGACATTCTCCAGATGGTTTACAAATTCCAAAATGCCCAAAATTTCCAGGCTTACGACTTTTTAAGGTTGCTCGGTCACATGGCATCCTGCATCTTCCTGGTGCCAGAACCACGCTTGAGGATGAGATCCCTTCAGTGGGCGTTAAAGACTCAATGGTCCCAGTTCTCGGATAAAATGACGGATCTTCTCCAGATTCCGAACAAGGTTCGACAGTCCGTTCTATGGTGGACTTGTACAGAGAACATCCTAAAAGGGGAACCTTTTTGGCAACCATGGCCGGAGCTCACAGTAGTGACGGACGCCTCACTCAAGGGGTGGGGAGCTCACGCCAACGATCTGACAATCAGTGGTCGTTGGTCTCCATCGGAGTCCAAACTACACATCAATCTTTTGGAGCTGAGAGCACTCAGACTAGCGCTGAAGGCTTTCCTGCCATCTGTCAGAGGGAAGAATGTCCTGATAATGACGGACAACATAGTGGCCATGCATTATCTAAACAAGAGGTGGTGTAGGGTCACTACCTTTGTGCATTGCCTCTGTGCAGAGAGATTGAGACGGTTCGGGAGCCGCATGATCCCAATTGCCCCGGATTGGGCCAGGAGAACGTGGTACCCAGACCACCTAGACATGTCTATCTGTCCTCGAGTACGTCTTCCTCAGAGAGAACCTTCTATCTCAAATGGAAGGTCAGGTTCTCCACCCAGAGGACAAAACGCTCGAACTTCATGCTTGGTATCTGAAAGGCTGAGATACAGGGATTGGAACCTTCCAGATAACGTTATGGAGGTGTTGCTTTCGGCAGGAAGGCCAGCGACAAAATCTGTATACCGTTGCCGTTCGAAAATGTTTTGCAACTGGTACAGAGAAAAGAATGTCGATCCTTTTCTATGTTCTATCCCGTAAGTACCATCTTTCCTTCTGACCCTAGCGCTTAGAGGTCTGAATATTTAAACAATAAAAGATTACCTTGCGGCGCTTTCCATCTTCAAGCGCTCGTTGGAAGAATGCTCCTACTTCAAAATTCCTTTGATAATACAATTTTAAAGGACTCACTAATGTTTCCTCCTCACCCATTTCAAGTACCGATTTGGGATCTCAATTTGGGCTTAAAATTCTTAATGTGTGCTCCTTTTGAACCACTGCACACGTGCCCATTGAGATTGATAACATGGAAAACTGCTTTTCTAGTTGCCTTAACATCTGCAAGAAGAGTGAGCAAATTGCAGGCACTGTCTTCTGGGCCACCCTATACTGTGTTCCATAAGGACAGAGTTGTTTTGAAGGTCAAACCCTCTTTTTTTTACCAAAAGTGGTATCTTGAGTTTCACTTAAATCAAAAAATTGTGTTACAGACTTTCTATCCTCCACACCATCCTAGTAAGGAGGAGGAAAGACTCCACAGGTTGGATCCAAAAAGAGCTTTAAGCTTTTATATCTCTAGGCTATCTAGGCTTAGATTGGATAACCAACTGTTTATTGGCTACACAGGGAAAAAGATTGGGCCAATCAGTAACAAAACAGACCATATCACGTTGGATTGTCCTTTGCATTGCAGAATGCTACAGACTGGCGGGGAAAGACCCACCAGAAGGTATTAAGGGCTTATTCCACCAGGGGCATTGCTTCGTCTACAGCCCTGCAAAGAGGTGCCCATTTGTGAAGTAGCGACTTGGTCATCGCTGCATACTTTTTCAAAAATCTACAACCTAGATGCTTCCCAATCTAAGGAGTTCAATTTTGGCAGAGCAGTTCTATACTCGGCCATCTAAAAAAAAAAAGAAAAAATCCCTCCTCCATAAGGATTGTCCTTACTGCTTTGGGAGTCTATCAAAGATGAGGAATACGTTGGAGGACACAATCCACTCGAACAAGTTAGTTACCAACTGGTAACGTTCTTACGATTGGATGTTCCTCCAACGTATTCCTCATCGCCCTCCCAACCTACCCCTCTGTAGATTTTTCCCAGGCTATTGCCACTCCAACTCTCGCAAGGCAAAGTACGTGTCTACCGACAGTCTGCATAGTGTAAATCAATAACAAAAGAGGGGGAAAAACAGAACTGAGGCCATCGGGCGCCGCGCATGCTACTTATACACCCGATGACGTCACCCTCGACGGAGGCCTTTGAGGGACCATCGACTCGACGACATTGACGCACGGCGCCCTCTGCCGAAAAAAATTTCCGAAGCAGCTGAGCTGGATGGAATAACCTCAAAGATGAGGAATACGTTGGAGGAACATCCAATCGAAAGAACGTTACCAGTTGGTAAGTAACTTGTTCTTTGTAACTGTTAACTCAGTTACCAACCCACTCTTTTACAAGTAAGTTTTTGAACACTTATTCTCTTTTCTAGGGAATTGGCCCAATCCTTTAAAGTTATTTCCCTTTTCTGATGCTTGTTCTGCTTGGAATCACATGCTGTGCATATGGTCCGACATCTAGTGGTATCCGCGGAGTATTGTATCTAGTCTTTCGGGGACCGAAAGGGGACGTCGGAATACGTGTCTGTAACACTATCCCTATCGTGACGTGTAGTGTACCCAAAATACCTCACGTGCCGAGGTCCCTCTGATTGTTTTTTCCGCCCAGATAACTGGTCGCCCCATAGGGGAGCTCTTACATAAGAGACATTGTTTATCCTAAACCGACTTGTCTGTTATGCCCCGTTAAGTCACTTCGATGCCAAGAACAACTTCGACGAAGACTGCATGGGATTTGTCTACGGTGGTGGATTTCAACGCCTAAGATCCAGCAGCCGGAGCTTCTGCATGGTCAGGCCTTCTGGCCGACCCGGACAGTAGGGAGAGTGGCCATATTTTCGGTGTCTTTCCTCATTCCCCCTCTTTACCCTTTAGGTCTGGTCATCTTCCCCTGTTGCTATGGAAAGGACTCCTTTTAGATTCTGCCATAAGTGTAGGGTCAGATATCCTTGGAAGGACGAATGCAGGACATACAACGCCTGTCTCCCACTTGGATCACGGCGAGCAGCAGTGTGCGGCTTGTAAACTCCTTCGGCCTAAGACCCTTAAGGAGCACTGTGCAAAGCGGTGGGCCGCATAATCACGGGTGGAGCCCTCTTCCCCCACCGCCGAAAAGTGACGGGGCGTACCTCTGATGACCAAACATCCGTTGCGGATGTGATAGACCTTGAGGCGGACATTTCTAGGTCTGCCACGCCCATCCCCGACCCTTTAAGGCCTGAGTCTGGTCTTGCTTCAGGGGCAACACCCGGCGACAGGGGTGTACAAAAGCATTTCACTAAGCACACAACCCCTACACCTATTTCGACAGGTACATCGAAAAAGGTTAAAGCGCCTCAGATCGTACAGATCCAAAGCCTTCCTCGACTCCGCAGCAGCGTCTTGCGACTGGGCATTCGAAAACAAGCGAAGGGCGCTACCCCTAAACCAGGTTTACACATCGAAGTGTGGAAATCCGAGGCTACGGCGCTGCGGTAAGCCCAAAAATCACGACTAGGCCTCAAGTCGAAAAACCGACCGCTAGGCCCTCTAACGTAGCGGAAGGCAATAATACACCTTCGGAACCACTATCTCACGCCGATTTGGCGATAATCTAAGACGGCATCGAGAGAATTACTTTGGCAGTTGGGCTTATTCCTGTTCCGCCAAAAAACATGGGGCAGGCCGCAGACGCATCTTTGGATACGCCATGGTGCCCCGATACTCACAATACCTATGAGGACAGTCAAGAGCCTCTTTCCAACACCCTGAGAGACAGTTCTCGGCGCTGAAGGGCGGAAGACAACACTTTTCCACCCGTTGGCCTTTGAGTCCTCTAAATGGACAAGGGGCAAATTTGAAGGGAGTATGGACCGTCTTGAAAGAATTATTCGTTTTTCTGACCATCATTCCCCGAGGAGATCTTGTGGAGAGCCTAATCTTCAATCTGCTGCACATTTCCAAGGTCAGCCTTTTGTCCCCGTCCAGCATGAAGACATCGTCCAGATGGACAGTTATATGGACATTTACAGTGAAGATAAAGAAACTTCCTTCCTACAGAATTATGAGGAGGACCAGGCGGATGCCATGGACAATTGGGAAGAAACCCAGCAAGTGGGGACGGACCCATGGACGCTTCCCCATCAAGATCAGGACACTGATGTATTGTGCCTGGATTCCCCTCCGTTCACCCCAGCTCGCCAAGCCTTGCCTGTAGACGACCAGATGGCATTTTCAAATCTCTACTTAAGAAGCAGTGCCTGAGCAGGACTTTGTAGAGGATATTCTTAAGGAGAAACCTCCCTCTAGCCAGGCCATTACCCTCCTTAATTCTATTAAGAGAAGATTGGCTCCCTCCCTGGTGTCACCCGCTCAAACCCGGGCAGTGAACCCAAGAGTTGAAAAGCTATTTCGGCCAGCTCCTTCAGACCCATAATATATTAAAGGGCACGCCACCCCCGATTTTCTGATAGTGACTACCACCCGGAAACAGAGGAGTACCCCTTGCTACGGGGGAGGCACCTCCGGATAGGGAATCGAAGAGGCTGTATGCCTTAGGCAAGCGAGTCCCCTCGGCTGCCGCATATACCACGCGTTTAGCGAATAATACTACGCTGCTGGTGAGTTATGCTGACGCTCACCGGAACCTACTTCAGGAAGGTCTCCAGGAGGTCCCAGAACCAGTCAAGTCCAAGCTTCTCTATAGTGTGGCCGAAGGAAGGCAGGTGAACCAGAATGTAATAAAGAACACTCTGGACACGGCTGAAACAGCAGGCAGGTTTCTGGCCCAAGGAACCTTACTCAAAAGGCACGCTTGGCTGCGTACCTCAGGGTTTAAGCCCGAAACAAGGCCTTGCTCATCAATAAACGGATTGAAGAAGCTAACCTTTTCAGAAAGGCGGTCGATGAGGCCCTAGAAGCAGCCAAAAAAGAGCATGAGACTCTTAAGTCTCTGCAACAAATCACTCAAAAGACCCCCTTCCCCCCCAGAGAGGAAGTAAATCTCGGTGGTCCTTTCGTGGGCAGTCCCGTGCAAGTCAGAAATATGGCACGGGAAATTTCAAAACCGGACAAATATCAGGAAGCCCTGCATACTACCCTCCAAGGGGCCAGCAACGCGGCAAAGGGGATAACTTCAGACCAGTGGGTCATAAAGATGTTTGCCCACGGATACTGTGTGGAATTTGCCCGACAGTCACAATTCAGACCACCGTGCTCACGGCGCCTTTCACCGGACCATCTGGAGATCCTGAATCGAGGTAGAAGCGCTGCTGGAAAAGGACGCCATAGAAGCCATCCCTATTCTTCAGGAAAAGGAGGGTAATTATTCAGTGTAGTTCCTTGTACCCAAAAAGGACCTCACCATGCGCCCTGTTCTAGACCTGCACCCAGCGAACAAGTTCATAAAACCTCAGAAGTTTCGCATGGTAATTCTACAGGAGGTGATACCACTGTTGAAACAGGGGGACTACATTGCAACATTGGACATGAAAGATGCATTCTTTCATATTTCAATGTTGCCAGCGCACAGAAAATATTGAAGGTTCATGATGGAGGACAGGCATTACCAATTCAAGGTACTCCCCTTCGGCATCGCCTCAGCGCCAAGGGTGTTCACGAAGGTCCTGGCAGTAGCTGAAGCACACCTGCACAGGTTATCCGTCCCGGTTTACCGTTACCTCGACTGGCTTATAACAGGGGACTCGTACAACACATGTTTTTGAATACCCAAAAAACTGTGGACCGTCTCTTCAGTCTGGGGTTCTTTATCGATGAGAAGAAATCCAGTCTAGTCCCCAGTCAAATAAAACAATTTTTGGGAGCTCCAATCCAGACGAAAGAGGGTTCAGAACATGCTTTTTCAGATCCCTCAATATGTAGCCAGTCGGGAGGTGACAGTGCGCAAATCCATGTGCTTGCTAGGAATGATGCCGGCGTGCATATGCTTGGTTCCCCATTTGCAGCTGCGCATGCGTCCCATGCAAGAGTGGCTCAACAGCCAGTGGTGTCGGGCCAGCAGACAATGGGAAGATCTGGTAGTTGTGTCTCCCTCGTTCTCGCTCTGCAGTTGTGGTCAAGAGAAAACCTCTTGAATGGGAAGACCTTCACCACCCGTGCAGTCGAAGCCACTTTCGCGACAGACGCATCTCTCACGGGGTTAGGGGCTCCCCTGCTTCAGCAGACAGCACATGGTGTGTGGTCCCCTCAAGTAGCGTCCAACCATATAAATTTACTGGAGCTATTAGCGGTGTTCAAGGCATTAAAGGCCTTTCAGTGCAACTACAAGGGAAGACGGTGCTGATTATAACGGACAGCACTACAGCCATGTATTACCTAAACAAACGGGGGGGGGGGGGCACTCGCTCGCCAGGGCTTTCCAAGCTGTCCCAAAGCATTTGGATATGGGCTCTCAAACACAAGATGTTTCTGTTGTTTCTGTTGTCCCAACATGTTCCAGGGGAACTCCATCTTCTGGCAGACGTGCTCAGCAGAGATTTTCCTCTGACCGGGGAATACGAATGGTGTCTGTTATGTTACTTTGCATTTATATAGTGCCTTATTTACCATTGGTATGGTCTGAAGGCGCTGGTAGGTTGAACGCCCTTGGGAACCGAAGTTCAGGTCAGTAGAGAGTCAAAAGGTGCGCATGAGCACCGGATATGTGTGCAGCTGGTGTGGCATTCGTGTCATAGCTGCTTCTTAGTAAGTGTGCTGGTTGGGAGGTCAATAGAATGTGTTTGTTCTGGCAGGAATTATCCAGACCGATCGTGGCTGCGTTACGCCTGAGGAGAGCGCCTGGCTGGGGGGTGTGTAACCAGCAGTGTTTAGTTACAGTGATGGGGGAGTATGAGGCAGATGTTGGTATGAGAACAGCTGTCATAGTATCGTTGTGTTCTATTTGAGTGGTGGTGTAAAGCGAGTAAGCGTGGAGATGGGAGTATGGTGGTTTACTGTAGGTGCTTGAGATCGCGCCCACTCCAATAGTTCCATGAACTTCATCCGTTCCATGTACTCCGACTGTTCCATGCACTACGACCGTTTCAAGCACTCAGACAATTCCTTTCAGTGTTCTTTTAGACATTCCATGCCCTCCAAACCATTTCATGTACGTCCCGCCATTCTGTGCACTCCCATCCGTTCCATGCACTCCCATCCGTTCCATGTACTTCAACCATTTTATGCCTTACACCATTTTATGCAATACTCCTGTCATTCGTTCTAGCCACGTTATCCTTTGTCCATGCATCATCCATACACATAAGTCATCTTCACACTGATCCTTTCATTCGTTCTACCTATGTTATCCTTAGTCATGCATCATCCATCCACATATGTCATCTTCACACGTTCCATTCACTTAACTAATTGTACCACTTCACTCGTTCCACCCACTTCACTAGTTCCCCCCACTTCGCTGGTTCCAAGCACATCACCCGTTCATTCACCTGCTTCACCCATTCTACGTCAGTTCATCCGTTCCGTCCCCCTACTTCGCCCGTTCCGTCCCCCTACTTCGCCCGTTCCATCCCCCATACTTCGCCGACTTTCAAGACTTTGGTACAGTGACGTTATTAGGGGCACTGTCAAATCCCGCTATGCCAGAGTGGTGGTGTTATATACACTTCTAGAATCAACTTTGTACTGAGAGGAAATTAGGCACACTTCTAAAATCAGCCAAGGCACGTTAATGGGCACACTTCTAGGTACAACCAGGGCACGCTATCAGGTACACTTCTAAATTCCACCAAGGCATCTATTAGGCACACTTCTAGGTACAACCAGGGCACGCTATCAGGTACACTTCTAAATTCCACCAAGGCATCTATTAGGCACACTTCTAGGTACAACCAGGGCACGCTATCAGGTACACTTCTAAATTCCACCAAGGCATCTATTAGGCACACTTCTAGGTACAACCAGGGCACGCTATCAGGTACACTTCTAAATTCCACCAAGTCATCTATTAGGCACACTTCTAGGTACAACCAGGGCACGCTATCAGGTACACTTCTAAATTCCACCAAGGCATCTATTAGGCACACTTCTAAGTTCAACTTTGCAGAAAGAGGATAATAGGCAGCCAAAACAATTTTGCAGTGGGGATATTAGGCAACCAAATTTAAATTTGCACAGTGAGGATATTCAACTAAGGCGCGCTAATGGGCACACTTCTAGGTAAACCAAGGGCACGCTATCAGGCACACTTCAAAATTCAACCAGGGCTCGATATTATGCACCCTTCGAAAATTCCGCTTTGCACGGAGAGGATATTAGGCGCACTTCTAAATTCAGCCAAGGCGCGCTAATGGGTACATTCCTAAATTCAACTTTGGACAGAGGATATTAGGCAACCCAATTCAACTCTGCACAGAGGAGATATCAGGCACACTTCTAAATTCAACCAGGGCGCTTTATTTTGCACACACCTAAAATCAGGCAAGGCACGTTATTAGGCACACTTCTAAATTCAACTTTGCACAGAGAGGATATTAGGTGCATTTCATCGTGTCCAACGTCTTCGCAGAATGGGGCTTCCCAGAGATCGACCTGTTCGCAACTCAGGAGAGCGCCCAATGGCAAGACTACGCCTCCAGGTACCCCCAGAACTGCTCCAAGGGGAACAGTCTCTGGATAACATGGTCAGGGAAATTTGTCTACGCTCCCCCTACCCCCCTGACTCACCTTCTCAACTAGATAGTGCACAAGATGCACCAGGAACCAGTTACCATGATAATGGTGTCCCCCATGTGGGCCCGCCAACCCTGGTTCGCTCATCTGATGAAATGCCCCTCTCCCCACCACTAAAACTACCCTGCCCATACAACATGTTGTCTCAGGACAGGGGGAGAAACCCTACACCCATGCCCACAAACTCTGAACTTAGCAGCTTGGCTCCTGAGGTCATAGTTTGGAGACCTACAGCTCCCTCAGAGGTGCATGGACATACTCAGGGAAGCTAGAAAACCTAAGTCACGTTATTGCTATGCCAGCAAATGGGGAAAGTTTTGTCATCTGGTGTAATTCCAAGGGCGTCAATTATACCTCGATTCCAGTCTCACTATGTGTAAACGCATCAACTCACTACCTTCTTCCACAACTTACACATCTCATTGCCTTGAGTCGACTGTTTTTTACGCCCCAAAACTGCATCACACTAGCAAGAGCCCTTATATTGTCAAAGATATACTACTGCAATATACTCCTGCTAGGCACTACCAATAAAAACCTAAGAGCAGCATTTGGAATAGGAAAAAGGATCACATTTCACAATATAAGAGGTACATTGGTTACCTATAGGAGCCAGAATTCTCCACAAAACTCTCACCATTAATCATAAATGTGTCGCACTAAATGCCCCTACCTACCTCAATCTATGCCTCACGTGCAAAACGACTATTAGAACTCTCCAATTCCAACTCCAACACCCACCTACTCATCCCCTGCTTCAAGAACTCCAGAACAGGCAACTCTTGCTTTCCTGTAGCAGCACCCAGAATCTGGAACACACTCCCAACATAAGCAATGAGCCCTCCCACATACACTTCAAGAAACTAGTAAAAAACCTGGCTTTTTAACAAATTCTACCTCTCCCGAGGAATCCTGCTGGAACCCACGCTTCTATTTTGTAACAAATCAAGTCTGATATTTTTCCTGTAACCAGTAAGTTGTTTAAGTATCCTTGTAACCTACGCTGTGACACCCCTGGGTTTGGGCGTATAATTAAATGCAATAAATTAAAATAAGGGGACTTAACTCTTGTCGTGTAGCCTTGCTAGCTCTGTTGAGACTTGTCTTGGCTGCTTTTGCAGAGTTGCTTGCAGATTTTCCCCTCACAAGCCTCCCAGCTTGTGTCCCTACAGTAATTTCATTTTCTACAAAGACTTCTAAAAAATTGGCAAAGACTTTTACTTAGCTGCAAGAAGTGCTTCAGCTCACCTAGACTTTTCCTCAATTAACATTGGCTGCCTGGCTCCCTGAAAGACTCTTCTTACTTCGTGCATTAACTTTCTTCCAGGAAAGGGTTAATTTACTTTGCATTGGGAGGTTCAAAAGTACTTGCCTGCTTCAGAATATTTGTTTTACCTTTGTTTTATTCCCAAACCCTTTTCTTTGACACCAATCTCAGTATTGTTTTATCAAGAAACCTTGATTAAGTTTATTTGAATACGTGTCACTGTAAATTTCTGTACAAAAACCCTACTGCTCACATTGACCCAACTTGAGATGAGCCTGGCTACTCAGCCGCACTACCAACCTGTGTAGCAGACTTATGGCAAAGGTTGGGTTACCTATTGCCAGGAGGACAAGGTTGGTGTAGTCTCCCAAAGGGTACTGCATACAATCTTGTCTAACAGATGACTTCTTCCTTTGGGTTAGGGGGACTAACTAACCCTCTGGAACTCCACTCGACCATCTTCCCGACTAGCTGTTCTACTTTGCTGCTGCAGGAACTGAGTGCCAGGGGTTGATAAATCCATAGTCAAGTGCAACATCTGCAATCTGGCCAAAAGCTCCAGAAGTCGTAAGGACCCTCCAGAAGCAGGCCGTCCAGAGCTAGAGTACCCTCACCAGAGTACAGGACTCGATGAGTGAAGAAAACCCAACCAGTGTCCAAGATCCACTGTGGTGCTGTTTACGGAGCCCTGAAACCACCAAGTGCCGCGGATCTGAAAAGAGACTGTAGCTGCTGCCGACCTCTGAATTGTTGCTGCAGGAGTCCTTGTTAGGCAAGATTGTATGTAGTAACCCTGTGCGGGAGTACACCAGCCTTGTCCTCTTGGCAATTTAAAACCCAACAATTGCTATCGTTCTGTACTACACAAGTTGGTAGAGTGACTGAGCAGCCGGACACTTCTCAATAGGGGTAAATGTGAGCTGTTGAGATGTAACCTAGAGATTCACAATGACAAGTATTCAAAATACTTAAACTACTGTTCCCAAGAAAAGTAAAGTGAAATTGACTTTACTTGCCTTTTTCCTATGTAGGTCCAGCGGGGGTTAGTTGCCCCTTTTCGTACTTACTCATGTAAACATTTTTGTTACCCTCACTACTTGTAATGGCTGGTGGCAGTGGTTTAAGTTTCCTACCATTGTTCATTTCTACCGCAGGCTTAATCCCCAGCTGCAGTATAGCACCCATGGGTGACCATTGTGTCCAAAATGGCCCTGGTCGTCTTTTTTTCGCCATTTCGTGTTTGAGGTCTTTCTTGGGTTTTTCTCTGTGCTCCAAACCAGGTTTAACCTTTCTGTTCGTTTTGCCTTTGGCGGGCTTCAGTACTGAAATTTTCGGGATATTGCTAATCACCACACTAACAGAGTTGTAGACACTGGCAGGTGCACTGGCCATATAACTGAAAAGGGAGGACAGGTGGGGTTGCCAGGGAGGCTGGTGGAGGTGGGAGTGAGATGTGAAAGGGACCTTGAATGCTAGACGTGTTCAGATCAGGACAGAGGCGCAGGGTGCCCCCTCACCCTGTCTTGAGAGACTACGCAAGCCCAACACGTCAATTCAGGATAGAGGGGCCAACTACCCAATTCCACTAACAATTACCGCCTCTGCATACCTCTCAAACTACAAACCAACTACAAACCTACACCACAACAAACCGAACAAACTTCACTACACTGAAACAACAAAGCAAAAAACACGCATAGACTCGCACAACAGTACACGACGACTACTGGCTGCAAATACCCCAGGCCCTGCCAACGGACACATTGGGCTGAGGCCGCCAACCGCACATCACTGCTCTCTTGCACTTTTCCAGCTTCCTCCCACTAACTCGCCCTCCCTTCCTCTTTCAGAGAGCCAGGGGACCACTCCGGTGGTGATGGTGCATGGTACAAATATCCTTTAACATTACCATCCAGTGTGTCTGGCAGGGCAGGACGCAAGGGAGGTGCCTGATGTTATGGAGAATTCTCAAACATTTCCTAATTCTCTTCACCTTAGAGACCCACAGCAACTTTGCTGGATTTTGAGGACTTGATGTTTTTACCTGGAGGGAGTGTGAGCCTTTTTTCCCACCCTCTTGTGTATTTTGATGTGTTTTACAACAAACTACCATGACTTTTCCCGGCCGGGAACTATTCGTAGCTCCAGTAACGTTAAATCGCGCGAGCCATTTTGTGCAAGATAGCAGCCAGCCATCGTTGCTAAAAACAGGTCTTGGTCTTCTTTTTTTGCCATTTCTTTTTGGAAAGGTCCTTCTAGAAGTTTGCTCTGCGCGCCAAACCAGGTTTGGTCCCTTTATTCCTTCACCTTTGGCAGACTTCAGGACTGAAGACCGCCTCTGGCGCCCGAGTGTCTGGGGTAGGCAGGAAGTGAGGGAGGTGACCGAAACTCCCTGTGCTTAGTCTCCTATGAGACCCAAATGCACTCTGGCGTGATTGGCTGGCTGTCTGGCAAGGACAGCCACCCTGCTGGGTGAGTGGCAGCTAGGCTGGAATGAATGGGAGAGAACTGAATTAAACGAGTCTCTTGGTTTGGAAGGCAGAGTCGACCACTGGAACAAAGGAACTGAAGAGCTTGAAGAGGACGACTGCTGCAACTCCTGGACTGTTGGTTTGCCCGGTGAAGCCCTGCTGCAGTGACTACTTGCCAAGCTCTCATCGACTGAGCAGCCCCTTCACGGACACCTTCTCCCTTTGAATTGGTGGGGCCAATCAACTCCAAAGTAAGCCACCTGGCCACCCATCTCAGAGCTGGTTGAACTGGTTGAGTGCTGCCGGAAACCGTATAGCCAGCGAGAGGGACACCAAATTGTGTGCGTTACATTTAAGCTGGCCTAAAGCTATTGGAAGATCCTCCGGATTCGCACGAAGCAGGACGGACCAAGCCTGAGCCCCCTCAGCAGAGTGCGGAACCCAGAAGTGAGGACAGTCCACCTTGACAGCCAGGAACCGCGCATATTGCTATTTTCTGTACCCCAAGGAGCTGAAACGCAAAACCGCCACTGAAAGTAAAGTTTGCCGGTTGCCAGTTTTGATAGTGCAGTGCAGGAGTCCCCTGACGTCCTCCCTCTTTTCCCCACGACTGTGGCCCAGGAACAGCAAGATCTGCAGAACTGCACAGGAACAGAAGTCACCAGCTGCATCTTTTCTTCTTTACCAAGGTACTGTAAAACAAGTCTTAAGAACTTACCTCTTACTCTAGAAGTGCTTGTAACTTCCACAACTCTGATCAGTGTTTGGCCCTACATTTGATTCTTTTCATCAAAGACTCCTAAGAACTTGTGCAAAGACTTTCCATTACTTACCAAAAGTGCCTTACCCTATCCAAGACTTTTTCCCATTGACATTGGCTTAGCCTATTAAACATAATGACTCTTCTAATAAACTGTAAAAGTATTACTTTTACCAACTATTAATGAGTATTCTGAATACCAACAGTAAGGTATTAATGTCCCCAGCACCCTTGTCACTGAAGTCACCTGTGGGTGTAGGTTATGTCTGTGGGCCATCCCAAAAGGGCCTTGTCTGATTCAGAAACTCAAAGTGTACAGTATTGAAGTATATTTGTGGTACTATTCTATTGCTGAAGAAGGCTTTATAACTGACTGATGAATAAATTAATAATTGTTTATGCAAGAAACCTTGAGTGTTTGTTTGAATACCTGTAACTGTGAATCTTTTTAACTGCACTACTGCTCACATGTCTCCTCTGGAGATAAGCCTGGCTGCTTAACACACTACCAAAACTGTGTAGTACAAGCTTATACCAAATGTTGGGTTACCTATACCTGTAGTCAGTTGTTTGTAGTGTTCCCAGAGGGTACTGCATTCAAACTTTGCCTAACTGAGGCTTCCCCATCACAGAAAACACCCCACAGCTACACAGAAATCCTAAGAGACTTAAGGTAAGTACATACCCAAGTCAACACTGTACCTCAGCATTGAAGATTTTGCAGCAGGAGGTCTTCAGGATCTGCAGCCAAATACCCGGTCAGTGAATTCCTTGTCTTGGTGACTGGAAACAAGACCTCTGAAGGAACCCTGCAGCAGGGATCAATGGAGAAGGCTCTAGGCAATGTTTTCCTTGCGGCTGAATGTGGTTCTGTGGATTTGGCTCCTTTTACAGGAGCTCAGAAGAGACCAAAAATCGCAGTTGACCGCTTGTTGTTATAAAGGTCCAGCACTCTTGGGACTTTTCAGACTTGCTTCGTGTCTCTGGAGATACACCAGGATGCCCACGAAGTTTCCGTGAGATTCGGAAGACTGTGCACAGTGCAGTGGCTGGAGGTCCCAGGGTAAAGGGGTATTGCAGCCCCGCAAGTTCGCAACAACGCGTGGGATGACTCAAAATGCAGGTCTTCTTGAGTCTAGTGGGTTCTCACCAGGCTCTGGGTCGTTGTTTTCAGAGTTCCCAGGTCGATTGGAAGGAAGGGCTTCAGCAGGCTCCGGTTACACAGCAGGCTCTCTGGTCACTGGAAATCGTTTCAGACGATTTTCCTTCCTCCTCTTCGGTTTCAGTTCCAGTGGTCGACTTGCCTTCAGCTTCCAGGTTTGCAGTATTTAACAGGAACTACAGCACAACTTCTGCATTCTCTCCCTGCATTTTACAAGGGGCTGTCTGGTTGTCCAATCAGGACAGCCAGCACCACACTGGGATTTGTCCCTATTTAGGCAAGGAGGAAGACCAAGGGCTGTGGAGTTTTGGACTCGCTTCTTGCCTTCACAGACAGACTGGAGCCTCGGCGGGGAGTCCCTGGGACACCACCCGAGATTAAAATCACACAAAGGAATTTCCCACCCTGGATGTCAGGGTGAGGGGGGGGTGGACGGTACTACTAGAAAGGACCAGAAACACTAAAACACTAAAATGGCGAAAAAGGAAGGCTGGGGCCATTTTGGTCGAATGAGCACCTTTTAGGTGCTTTTACTGCAGCTGTGAACACAGCAAACTGTAAAGGTGCACCAAATTAATACACGGTATCACTGCTTCCAGCCAATGAATGTACGCTTGTCCCTGTAATAGGATTGTTAGTTTTAGTGTGAAAGGGGATACCTTGCATCTCCCCAGCACTCCACATAAGGTGGCATGTACTGGTTTACCTAACAAAATGTAAAAGGGATCCAAAGATGCTTTCTACCCTTTGGAACTGTAGTTCTCTTGCGGTTAGCCAGAGAAAGTTAAAAGGGGGTCCCCTAGGGTAACCCAGCAACAACAGGCACTTATTGCCAATAAGTTGGTAAAGAGGATAACTTTAATAAGACACTATGGGGAGTCTAAAACATGACTCCCATAAAGAGTATAAGATTCTGTGAGTGTGGAAAAGGGTACTCACTCACAGAGCTATTAAGGAAAAATATATCCCACTAATAAAGTAAAAAGTTTTGTGGTTGACCCAGGTCAGTAAGATTTACAATTTTTATGAATCTTATTTAACACTCCCCTTTAATAGCTGTGTGCCATGAATAAGTGTAATGTGTTTTAGCTGACCTTGGACTGCATAGTGCAATCCTAAAATAGTGTAAAGAGTTCTTGCTTACCTTAGTCTGTGTTCCACTGATCTGAAAAGTGACTAAGTTTATTACAACACAAGGTCTTACCGAACCTTGAACTGCTGACTGCTATTCCTATTAAGGTTATACTTTGGGTAGTAGACCTTAAGTATTGAGTTGGTTTTTTATAATTTTTTATATGTGATGGTACTTATTTACCCACGATTCATCTTGGCCTACTTTTATCGAATGAACCATTTATTTTTGTAATACAAAGTGTTTAGTCTTTCTTTGGACCATGTACAGCCCCATATGTCAATATCTAACTCAAAGTAATGTTTTACATGTAGCACTATGTACTATCCATGTAACCAAGCCGCTGTCTTCTAACAGCAGCTCTATGCACAAGGGCTGTTTGTGCGCTTTATAAGTTAAAAAAATAAATGAAATATCTATGGTACAATTTCTTTGTACCAAACTATAACCCTCTCTCCCTCTTAAGCTAAGTCTGGCTGTTCTGTCTAGGCTTTCAAATATTCAGGTGGTACAGCCTTATACTAAGAGTGTAGTTTTGTGCTGTCTCAGTGACATGGTTTTACTAAGCCCTTAGTTGGACTTCAGAAAAACGGACCTAACATGGACTCGGAGGTCCTGGAGTTGAAACGTAGAGTCGACCACTTGGACAGAGGAATCCCAAGAGTGATGTCACCAGCAACTTTAAGCGAGTAACTGCTGTTGTCCTAACCTCAACTTCTAAGCGACAGGGAATATCTGAAGGCGAACTTCCTCCCTGGAACTAGTTAGGACTACCAGTCCAAACACAAACAGAATGTTGTGCCATCCCTTGAAGAGCTGCAACCTCCATGGCCTGCACTTCACCAATACCCTTGCACCTAGGCTGCATCGCTGTGCATAATCTAGTGAAGTGCGGTTTCGCCTGAAACTTTGTGGGCATCTTTTATGCCTACAGTGTCCATCCAGCTGCCAAAAGTCCCCTCACCAGAGATGAAGACGGAGAAGTCACCCGCCGCGACAACCATCCTTCAGTCGTGCCTGACAAAGGCGCCAACAAAACTGAACAGAGGAGATCCTTTGCTGGGCGCCCTTCTGTACGAGAGCTGTTGCCATATCCACGGAAGTCCCTTTCTTCTGTCGCCAAGACCAAGAAACCAGTCACTGGGTCTGCTATCTTCTCACTGCTGGAATTGTCCTTCAGCAACTGTTTCTTCTGTTAAGGGTACTGTTGTACCCCTTGTACAACTTAAATGTGGGTTGTTGGCTTGGCCCTGAAGGCTGCTGATAGCTTTCTCGCACCACGTCAGCTCTCCCATACAGTTTAATTTGAGTGGATCACCCATTGTACTCTGACCCTGCCTTAGGACATTGGTACTTGGTGCACTCCTACAAGGGAACACCCCGATTCCCGTGCCTTTGTTAAACTAACTTTACTTACCTGCAATACTGAGAGAGACTGCTGTTCGTCTCTGCCATGCTGAACCTTTAATCCTGCTTTCCTGCTCTACCCCTGGCCACTGGTAGCCCAGTGACCCAGCTGAACACTGACTCGCATGAGAGCAGGTTGGACTCTTAAAGACGGGCTGGATTAAAGTTCTAAAAGTTTCATACAGTTTGCATACATGCACAGCCTGCTCAAAGGGGTGGAGGGGACTAGAGTGATGCGGTCAAATGGGGGGGGCGCAGCAAATAAAGGGCCCCGCCAGATCCCACAATGTCAGCCAATGCCTTTCTATTAGTGATTGATAGTGTTTTTAGAGCCTCACCTCTGTCACTCACCAATAGAAAGTAATTGACACTTTACATGAAACTGTACATTGTGCTGACTTTATTTGCTGCGTGCCTGCATCCCGGTTTAGGACATTTCGCACAGGGCGCTGGTAGACCTGGGGCTGGCACTACATATGTTTCAGATGGTTTTGACGTGATTTGTTACTGCCAATGCTATTATAAAGTTACTACAGCTGTCAAGAATCTCAAATCCTGTGAATCAAACAACTTTAAGTTCCAAGACCAGAACATTGCACTTAAAAGACCATCCTCCGCCACGATGATAGAGTACGCTACCACGGACGGGAGCTCGGGCGACCACACATGAACACTGTTACAACCCACCCCATCGAAACCCGTGCCGGCCTGTTGCCTGCACTACATCCGCATCAAACAACCTGGATAGGCCAACAAGAGGCAGAAGCCCCCGAGCGTTGCCCCCCAATGCAACTGCTGGGGGCAGTTCAGTTGTTTTGTTGTTAACCCACTTACCGGAGTGGAAGTTGAAACAGTTATGTCTCCAAGATCTAAAGCAATATCTTCAGCAAGGACGCGGGAGAGAGTGGAGGGTGAATCGGCACTAGGCAACCAGGAAGTGAGGCGCCCAAGCTCCCCGACCACCATGCGGAGAAGTGGGGCAACAGGGAGCGAAAACTTAAACTCTTCCCCGAACTAACATGGCCACACGCATCAAGGTTGTAACCTGGAACGTGAGTGGTCTGGGTTCCTATCTTCATCGAAATGGGATTAAATCCTACCTGCATAGGAAAAAGATCAAACTGGCCCTACTGGAGGAAACCCACCTAATGAGGGAATCCATCGCACCGCTTCAAACTCACTGGGGCGGGCAAAGGTTCGACGCCACATACTCCAAATACGCCAGAGGGGTGTTCACATGGATCAGCCCCCAAATCCCCTTCCAACTAACCAGGGCTGAATCAGAGCCAGAGGGAAGGTATGCGATATTGTGGGGCCATATTGAGAAAACTGAAATATGCATCGTGAATTCATACCTCCCCAACAAGATGCCAGCACATTTAAACCTGATTTACGCCACGATCACTCAATATAAGCACAGATTTTTCAACAGGGGGTGGGGGGTGGTGGGGTTGATTTCAATTGTCAGCAATCCAGAACTTGCAAGGTCCACACCTCTCCCTGGCGGTCCGCCAGCTTCCACCACAGAGCTGAACCGCCTCGACCTGGTGGACATCTGGCGAGCGCTACACCCAAATGATAGGGGCTACTCCTTTCACTCAGCTCCACACAGCCTCCACACCAGGATCCACTACGTTTTCACTGGCAGAGAAAACCTGCCCCCGATTGACACGGCACAATACCTGGGTCGGACCATCTCTGGCCACTCTACCATGAGTGGAGCATCATAGGACCTAGACCCCAATACCCACATGGAGAATGCCCAGGGAAGCGTTGAAAGACCCAGCATTTAGGGATGACCTCAAAGATTGCCTAGAGAACTATATAGCAGAGAAAATGGGCATTGTGGATCACCTAAGTACGCTATGGGATGTCCTAAAGGTAGTTATGCGAGGAGAAATGATAGCAAAGGCTGGAGGCATCAGGAAACATCTACGAACTGAGCTAGAACATTGGGAAAGTGAAATTGAACAGCTGGAATCCGGCACCCATGGTACCCAGCAAGAGGAAGACAAACTCAAGCAAATTAGAACCAAATGCAAAAAGGCTTGGGACAGACTAGCCAAGTTTGACTACACCACCAGAACCAAGAGGGCACACACCGAAGCAGACAAGCCCAGCAGACTTCTAGCCTAGCTGTGCAAAAAAGAACACCCCAAGCATCTAACCACAGCCCTAAAAAGCAGAAATGGCACGCTGCATCAAACTCAACAGGGCATCAATGACACTTCAAACAATTCTATGCCCAGCTGTATTCCCACGATGCCCAGGTACCCCCGGACGAGATCTCGGACACACTAGAGGAAATAGGGCTGCCCAGGTTAACACCCATGCACAGAGAAGCCCTGGATGCAGACCTTACTAAGGAAGACCTATCCGAAGCAATTAAGTCCCTGACCACGTGCAAGGCTCCGGGTAGCGATGGGCTACCTTTCCGAATTCTACAAGACCTATGAACCAAATCTAACCCCACTACTGCACGAGGTCTTTCAGGAGGCGTACGAACTGGTGATCTTTCCGGGGCGTATGCGTGAAACGCTAGTGATCCCAATGCTGAAACCCAACAAACCAGCAGAAGATTGCGACTCCTATCACCCACTCGCACTGCTCAACTGCGACGTCAAAATATTGACCACGATCCTAGCCAAGCAGCTTTCTAGGGTAATAGGAGAAATAGTGCACCCAGACCAAAATGGTTTTGTGCCAAGCCATAACACTGCCATTCTTTGCAGGCTCCAACATGTTATGTCCCAGGCTAATCGAGACTAAAGATCCTACGCCCTGCTATCCTTGGACGCCATCAAGGCGTTGATTCCATTTTCTGGGAATGGCGATTAGCGGTCCTTGAGGAATTCGGCTTCGGGGAGGAATTCATCAGATGGGTCAAAGTACTCTACACCAAACCAAAGGCACAAGCAAAATCTGGATGGCTTGTTTCTGCTGTGGGATATACAGAGGGGCACCAGGCAGGGATGCCCACTTTCCCCCATGCTTTACATACTAGGGCTCGGACCCATTGCCATCTATTTCAGAAAGCAATTCTTCGGAGCAGGTATTAGATTGGATGGGGTAGATCACATAATCTCCCTGTACGCAGATGTCCTCCTCTACGTAAGAGACCCTCACCTGAACGTTCCGACTATGCTGGAGGTCCTCTGCAATTTTGCCAAAGTTTTTGGAATAAGATTCAGTAGACACAATTCCTGTCTCTTTCCATTGGTTGGCCTCAAAGACAAACACATTGATGACCTATCTTCGTTGGATGTGCAATGGCAGCTGTCCTCATTTCGCTACCTCTGAGTCAACATACTGCACACGCCCTAGCTCATGCACGAAAATAACACCTTGGCGGCGCTGACCGCTCTATGCAAATCAATAGGTTTCTGGTCACGATGCCCCCTGTCCATGATGGGAAGAGCGTCCATCATCAAAATGATTGATCTCCCCAGGTTCCTCTGTGGATTCCAAAATGTGTACTACATCAAAGCCCCCTTTCGTTTACTCGAGACGATACTAAAAGACTGCCTATGGGGCAGAGGCAGACACAATATGGCACTAGCCACCTTGACTCTCCCGCACAAACAGGGCGGCAGTCAACTTCCTGACCTGGAGAAATATTATCTGGCAGCCCAACTCAGCTTTATAGCCAAATGGTAGGCTGATGAAGTCACTTCGGGAACAGCATTATTGCAGCACCCAATCGCTCCAATCTGGCTGAAGGAACTAATTTGGGCACCCCAACACCTCCCAAGCGACACACCCTTGCTGGCTACCTTGGGAAGACCGGTATGGCACAGAACAAAGTCACTCCTCCACCTGAAGCATGCATATACTCCGGACATTCCGCTCCTCTCGGACCTGTGCCAGAACAGTGTCGACCTAGCAACCATCAGGTACTGGGAAAGAAAAGGGGTGTACACATGGGGAGACTTATACAACAAGGGCTCCTTCCGTGACTTCTCACTGCAATCTGAGGAAGACGTACCCAGCGGCCAGTTCCTGTGGTATCAAAGGATCCGAAAGCTAGCGTGAACCAAATGGGACACATGGCATGGCCTGGGGAACCTGAGCCCAACCCCTTCGTAACACTACTGTACAATTTGGGAGAGCGCTGCAGACTGTTGTCCCAAATATACAGCCACCTAATACAGGCCGAATCCCCACAGCCCTGACCTAAAACTCAAATGGGACAGGGACCTCGGTCGAGATATGACTGATGGAGAATGGGAGAGAGCTCTAGCGTTCCCCAAGGAGGTATCCAGGAACTCCAGATTCCGACTGATCCAACTGAACGTCCTATACCGCTCCTATCTGACACCGCATTGAATAGTGAAGTTCAGCAAGGAACCCCATTACAACTGCCCATGGTGCAACAGGGACAAAGCGGATCTTTTGCACATGTTTTGGGAATGCACCAAGGCCCAGCAGCTCTGGGCCGAGGTAAAGCAAACCTGCAGGAGGGCAGGCATGACCAGATACAAATGGACTCCCAGCGAGTGCCTCCTGGGGACCTACCCCAGATTAGCCAAAATTAAACACACTGGAAAGCTCATGGACATGGCATGTATCCTAACCAAGAGGACCGTTGCATTGCAATGGCATGGAAGAGGCCAGGCGGCCTGCGATTCCAAGCATGGCATAGTGAACTGGAACGCTGGGTCGGGCGGAAACCTCAGCCTGGGAGGACAGGGTCGCTAACTCCCCAGACAATGCAAGTCAGGCACTAGACGATTGGAAGGCCCTGACGTGGGCACTGTTCCACCCTTCCAACGAGCCCCCTCGAACGATTTATCCCCATGCTATCTGAACTGACCTCCACAAAGTCACATACAGACAATTGCCAGAAACTGAACTAATCCTTCATCTGCAGTCTCCTTCCTTCCTTCCTCCCCACCCCACCCCCTGCCAACTCTCCCAAACTGGACTATCTGCCAACCACAAGGAGACATTTACCGTTATTGTTAAATGTTTTATGTTAATGTTGTTTACTGTTTAATTTATCGGCTGACTAGATGTTTATTAGCCTATACTATGCCGCAGTTGACAACTACTGTCTATATCAAATGCCAATAAAGAAATTTAAAAATAAAATAAAGTTACTACAGCTGTGGTTTATTATCCAAAGTATTATCCAGTGATCCTGTATTATCCTACTGCTTTAAAGTGTTTACTTGATGTATGAATGATCACCTCTGCCTTAGAAGTTATATAAAAAATAGACATTACATACAATAAGTATCAGTTTACTTGTACGTCCCGTCCTCTTTCCTCCATCTTTGAGGGCGTCCCCCAACATGGCGACGGTACCGTACCCCTGTTTGGGGATGCCTTCAAGGATGGAGGAAATGGGGACTAAGGACAAAGAGCACGCTAGTCACTACGTGAGTAACTTGAATTTCAAATGGATTGTGTCCTCCCACGTATTCCTCATCTTGTGATAATTAGTTATTTCCAGCTTCGCTGCGTCGGAAAAAAAAATTCTCGGCATAGGGCGCTGTGCTCAAGGTCGTGGCGTCGATTGTCCCTCGACGGACTCCACACTCTGTCGACGTCACCAATGGTATAAATAGCTCGAGCCGCGCCCGTTGCTTCAGTTCCGTTTTTTCCGATCGCTTCGCGATCGAACGGCGCGCTCCTATTTTCTGTGAGGAAAAAGTCATCTTCAACTCCTTCGACACCCAAGACGGGGTTCAGGAAGTGTGTAGATTGTGGATCTAAAATGTTGATCACCGATCCCCACCGGATTTGTCTCTGGTGTCTCGGTTCCAGTCACCGAACCGACGACTGCGGGTCCTGTCAATCCATGACCGAGAAAGCTCTTCGTGAGAGGAGAGGTAAACTGTCGGTGGGGAGGGAAGCCTCTAAGAAGGCTATGTCAAAAAGACATAAGAAAGCGACTGATTCGAAGGAATCTGATCGCCATAGGCACTCAGATCTCGATCTAGGAGTAGATTGAGACACTCTTCGTCATCTAAAATGAAGAGGAGACCTAGATCTCCCTCATCTTCTTCAGAGTCGACGAAGAAATTTGATGTCCGACTAAATCGGATTCTACCAGTAAGTGGGAAGAATTAAGCAAAAAGATGAGGGTTTCGAGAACGCGGCCCTGACCCCCTCGAAAAAGCCATACCCCCAAAAATCGCTCCATTGGACGACAAATCCAAGTCCAAGACTACCATGGCAAAGACGGTTAGCGTCCAGGAATCTAAAAACTCGAGTCGACATAAATCCGTCGAAGACTCTTCGAGAGTCGAGCACTTCTCCAGTGCCATGCAAAAAACACAAGTCGTCGAAGACTTCGACTTCGTTGACGCCCTCAGCGTCGATAATTTCGACTCCAAAAGCAAAAACCTCCTCGACGCCAGTATCGAAGTTATCTTCGTAGATCCCTTCAACAATTTTGAAGGATTTATCAATTCCTTCGCAGACAGAGGAAGAAAGGTGATTCACTCCATTGCCCAGATCAGACTTTTTCAAGTCTATGTCAGCAATTTATGAAGAATCTGCTTCAGAAGAGGACAAGGTTACTCCTTTTGGAGTTTCTTATGGTACAAGACAAGTTCCTGAGGAACTTATTGATCAGGAATCTAGAATGAGTGACCTGAGTGATACTCTACATTCTGCCAGTGGAATTGACACATCCCCAGAATTAGAGTTCGCCAGACCTGATCCTGCAGAGCATGCAGATGCTGGGTACAGGGGTCTTATGACTAGGGTAATTGAGTATATGGGTTGGGCTAATACCCATTTTTGAACAAGATGACATGACGGATTTAATCATCAAGGGACCTCAGAAAGATCCCGTTCTCCCTTTCCACAGGGCCCTTCAAAGGACTGTGGAGAAAAACTGGGAGAAACCATAGAGTATTGCTGCTGCAGATAGCATTTTTCCCAAAAAATATAGACCAGCTTGAACGGATCCTGAATATTTGAATAAACATCTGACTCCAGAGAGTTTAGTCATTCAGGCAGCATCCACTTCAAAACAAACTGCTTATCCAACTATCCCTCCAGATGGAGAGGATCAAAAAGTTGATGCCTGGGCACGTAATGTTTTCACGTCAGGCAGTATGGCACTTAAGTCGGCAAATGTCACCTGTACCCTAGCCAGGTTTACCCATACCCTGAGGGACTGTATTTCGGTGGCGGCTGATCATATACCGGAAGGCATGGAAAGGGAAGGCTTCCTGAATATAGTTAGACGGGAAGGAGGCAATGGAGGAATGTCTCCAGTCTGGACTGGATAATGCTGATAGTATCAGCAGATCCATGGCTGCAAGCGTTGTGCTACGCAGATTTGCGTAGTTGAGGAAGTCGGGGTTTGCACCAGACGTGCAAGCTAGACTCCTCAACATGCCCTTTGATAGCTCGAGGACTGAGACCCATCTTGGACTTGAGGAACTTGAACAAGTTCCTCAGGAAGGACAAGTTCAAGATGGTGACTTTCTCCGATCCTTCAGGCTCTCCAACTCCAAGATTGGTTGGTATCATTGGACCTTCAGGATGCTTACTTTCATGTGCCAATTCATCCAAAACACACAAAGTACCTGAGGTTCGCGATTGGCAATTCTCATTATCAAGTTCGAGTTCTGCCAGTCGGGTTGACCTCCGCCCGAGGGTTTTCACCAAACTGTTGGCGGTTGTGGCAGCAAGTCTCAGGAGAGGGGGCATTCACATCTACCCCTACCTGGACGATTGGTTGATCAGAGCAAGTTCTCCAGAACAAGCTCAGGAACATCTTTCGATCACCTGCCACTTCCTCCACAAATTGGGCTTGTCCCACATGATACCATCCCAGAAGCTCCAGTTTATCCGAGCAGTCTTGGACACTTCCTCGGGAAAAGCCTCGCCTCCCGAGGTGAGAGCTCTCCACATCCAGCAGATGGTAACAAAATTCCAGAATGCCCAACGTCTACCGGCCTTCGATTTTCTCAGGTTGCTCAGCCTCATGGCATCCTGCGTTTTCCTAGTACCAGAGGCCAGGTTGAGAATGAGATCCCTTCAATGGGCACTCGGAACTCAGTGGTCCCAGTTCTCAGGGAATATGTCGGATCTTTTGCAAGTCCCGAGCGCAGTTGCTCAGGATCTTCTATGGTGGGCTTGCAACAACAACATTCTCAAGGGAGTCTTTTTGGCAACCATGGCCGGAGATGACAGTAGCGACGGACGCCTCACTTACAGGGTGGGGAGCACACACACCAACGATCTGACAATCAGCGGTCGTTGCGGTCGTTGGTCTCCATCAGAATCCAAACTACACATCAACCTTTTGGAGCTGAGGGCAATCAGACTAGCTCTGAAGGCCTTTCTGCCCTCTGTACAGGGAAAGAATGTCCTGATATTGACGGACCACATGGTGGCCATGTACTACCTCAACAAAAGAGGAGTGGGGTCACTACCACTGTGCAGAGAGGCAAGGCAGCTATGGTTCTGGGCAATACAAGAAGGAATCGCTCTATCAGCAATTCACCTAGCCGGAGAGAAGAACATGGCGGCGGACGCTCTGAGCAGGCAGAGCACGGTCTCTCACGAGTGGGAGATAGCTGGGAAGTCCTTCTGGAGATCTTCGCCCTTTGGGGAACCCCTCAAGTGGATCTATCCGCCACCACGATCAACCGGAAGTGCGATAAGTACTGCTCAAGGGAATTTCCTCAAAGAGGAGCTCTGGGAGACGCATTCGTAGTGGAGTTGAAGTTTCCACTGCTGTACGCGTTTCCCCCAGTCCCCATGATTCCTCAAGTAATCAGGAGGTTGAGAAAGTTCAGGAAAACCATGATCCTAATTGCCCCGGATTGGGCCAGGAGGACGTGGTACCCGGACCTTCTGGACATGTCCATCTGCCCTCCAATACGTCTTCCGCAAAGAGAGGATCTTCTCTCGCAAGAGGAAGGTCAGGTTCTCCATCCAGAGGTCAAGACATTCAACCTTCACGCATTGTTTCTGAGAGGTTGAGAGACGAGGATTGGGATGTTCCGGATGACGTAATGGAAATCTTGCTTTCGGCCGGAAGACCAGCAACAAAATCTTTGTACGGATGTCGCTGGAACAGGTTTAGTAACTGGTGCAAAGACAAGGATGTGGACCCTTTTCAGTGTGGCACCCCAATGGTGCTTTCTTTTCTATTACATCTAGCTAATCTGGGGCTCCAGATAGGAACAATCAAAGGATACCTTGCTGCGCTGTCCATTTTCAAGCGCTCCTCGGAAGAGGTTTTATATTTCAAAATACCGTTAATCATTCAATTCTTAAGGGCTTACTAATGTATACCCTCCAGTACCTTTTCATGTACCAACTTGGGATTTACATTTAGTACTAAAATTCTTGACTTGCATACATACCTTTTGAGCCTCTGCATTCATGTCCATTGAGGCTTTTAACTCTAAAAACTGTCCTCCTTGTGGCCCATCAGCCCGCAGGGTTAGTGAACTTCAGGCTCTCTCATGCAAACCACCATATACTATTTTATTTTTTTATTTTTATTTTTATTTTTTTTATAAGGCTAAGGAAGTCCTTAAAGTTAAACCTTCGTTCTTACCAAAAGTAGTCTCGGACTTCCATTTGTCACAAAAAATAGTACTACCAACTTTTTATCCTCCTCATCTGGGCAAGGAAGAGGAGCGATTACACAGACTAGATCCCAAGAGGGCTCTGTTTTTACATCTCAAGGATGGCTAAATTGAAACAAGATGACCAACTATTCGTGGGTTATACTGGTCATAAATTAGGCTTATCTGTAACAAAACAGACCCCGCTGGATCATATTAGCCATAGTTGAATGCTACAGATTAGCGGGAAAAGAACCACCAGATGGTCTTCGTGCCCATTCTACAAGGGGAATGGTTACTTCTGCGGCTCTAAAGAGGGGAGTCCAGGCAGCAGATATTTGTGCAGCTGCAACCTGGAAAACAATGCATACTTTTGTTAAACATTGTTTGGACACTGCCTCCTCTAATGAGGGTTTATTTGCCAAGGCAGTTCTGCATTCTGTCCACAAACTGAAATTAGTACTCCCGCCTTCAAAATTGCTACTGCTATGGGAGCCTATCACAAGATGAGGAATACGTGGGAGGACACAATCCATTCGAAGAACAAGTTACTTACCAACTATAACGTTCTTTCGACTGGCTGTTCCTCCCACGTATTCCTCGTCGACCCTCCCATCCTACCCCACAGTACAGTTTGTTTTCTTACACTTCCCTGTCACGAAGAATGTATCGGTCATGGGGCACGCCTTTGTGTTCCTCCTATGTTTCATCGAAAAAACAGAACTGAAGCAACGGGCGCGGCTCGAGCTATTTATACCATTGGTGACGTCGACCGAGTACGGAGTCCGTTGAGGGACAATCAACGGCACGACCAGAGCCCTCTGCCGAGAATTCTTTTTTTTTTTTACGAAGCAGCAAAGCTGGAGATAACGAATTATCACAAGATGAGGAATACGTGGGAGGAACATCCAGTCGAAAGAACGTTAGTAACTTGTTCTTCTCTTCCAAGTGTATGCTGAGTTTTTTTAATCTCACTACAGATCTCCTCCCTCCTTAGAGTAAGTCTGGCTACTCGCCAGTCTAACAAACCTTTGTGCGGTTCAGGCCTAAACTAAACAGTGTAACCCTGTTCACCTAATGTGGCCTTTGCCAAGTTCTTTCACAAACAGAAACTTGTGTAAAACTCTCTAACACTTGGATTTGTGCATCCGTTTATGACCTGATTTTTCTTTTCTTTTTTTTTTTTTTCTTTTCAGACATCTGGTCCTTCCAGATGGGAACCGGGTTACAGCTTTCTCTGTGGCCAGTACAGCCATTGCTGCTGCTCAGTGGTCCTCCACACAGGTAAGAACTATGTTTTGCACTTTCCCTCCAGTCATGCATCTTTTATGCATGTTTTTGTATGCTGCATGTTTGTTTAGATTTTCATTTTAATGCTAAATCTCCCTCACCTGTGCAACCCCAGCACTTTTTGCTCCACTGGTGAATTAATTATCTATGTTCCCAAGGGGAATCTTTATTCCCCACTCACCTTTTCTTGTACTTTGTTTCTTTGTTATGGGTTTCCTTTCCGACTCTACATAATTTATTTTGAGAATTATACTTTTCTAAACCTTTTTGGCTACCTTGCTCTCTCCTCTTTCCTCTTCTGAGCCCTCCCCTCCCCTTTGCAGGTTGCTTCTACATTTCCGCAGGGTGTACCTCTGATTTGTACCCCTCCGCGGAAGTTTCAAGGACGGCAACCTTCTCCTCATTGCCACTCTAAACTCTTGCTGTGCTGTCACACGCCTCTGACATCTGCCGCCTCCTGAAGGAACTAACTTGACATTGATGTCCTGGGTTATACTGAGATATGGATCACTGCCAGCTCTGTCACAAGCTTTCACACACCTCCCTGATGGCTACAAGATCCTCTCTGCTCCCAGATCCAATTGTTCCGGAGGGGGTGTAGCCCTACTCTTCCCTGATTGGATTCCTGCCTCTGTCATTCCTACGCAGGCCTACTCCTCTTTCGAATGCCTCGTCTGCAAGCACTCTTGGCCATTCCCTTACTGTGGCTACCATCTATCAGCCACCTACTCAGATCTCTGCCTACCTCTCTGAATGGGCAGACCTCTCCTCTTCCCTCCTGGTCTCAACCACACAACTCCTCCTTCTTGAAGACTTCAACATCCACCTCAATGCTTCCTGTCCGTCCACTGGACTCTTTCTTGACCTCTGCGACTCTCACCCTATATTCTCCCCTCTGGCCCGACTCACTCTGCAGGGCACACGCTTGATGCTGTGATCTCTTCAGACCTCCCCCTTTTTATCCCTCACCACTCCTCTCTCCTGGAGTGATCACTTGCTCCTTTCCTCCGATCTCGCCCTCTCTACCCCTCAGGCTAAGCCAACTGCAGCACTGCCACCTACCTTCTCGGTTATCTGACCCATGAAGCATGTGTCAGTTGAGGCTTTCGCCACCACTTTCTCATCCCTACCTCCCCCTTTGGCTGATTCGCACCCTGACAAAGCCCTTTCTATGCTCCTCTCTGCTATATCTGACACTCTTGATGTACTAGCCCCTGTCGTGAGAATCCGCTTGAAGCCCGAAGCCAAGTGCAACTTGTGATACGACTCAGACCTCGTCGCCCTTCAACGCAAGTGCAGGGTGGCTGAGAGGAAATGGCATGCTTCCTGCTCATCCTCTAACAAACTGGCCTGATGCAAAGGCAATTCCGGCTCGCTATCCGGACCAAGAAGAGAGCCCACATCTCTGCGGCATCTAACAACTTGGCCGAACTCGTTAAAATCTACAAGGAGCTGGCCACTGCGGCTGCAATCTCAATCTCTCCTGTCCCCTCCCTTCTGCACAGCCCTGGTTTCTCAATTCATCTCTAAAACCCAGGACATCCTGTCCTCTCTCCTCCTCTCCCCCTCGTCCCGCTACTCCCTGCTCTTCCTCTGACCCTTCTGCGGCCACCTCCTCCCTCCTTTTCTGCCTTTCCCCTGTTCTCCCCAGACAAGCTTTCTAGACATGTCCAATCTATGAAGTCTCGTCAAAACAGGTTCACCCCTGTTCCTCCAAAACCATCAAGGACCACATTGACACCCTGGCTCCTGCTCTAGCTGACTTCTGCAACAACTCCTTCACAATTGGAGTCTTCCCCTCCCCCCTGAAGCGCTCCCTTGTGCACCCTCTTAAGGAACCCTCTGCTGACCCTTCCTGCCCGGCTAACTATCGTCCTATTTCCATCATTCCTTTCCTGGGCAAACTCCTGGAAAGGCTGGCCATCTCTGAGCTTGACCTACACACTGAATCTGTTGGTTGACTCCATGACCCTCAGTCTGGCTTCAGAGCTGCCAGAAGCACGAAAACTGCCCTCCTGAACATCCTTTGAGACCTGCTCTCCAACCTAGACTCAAACACCCCCTGTGTCCTTATCTTACTTGATCTCTCTTCTGCCTTTGATACGGTCAACCATGCCATCCTCCTCAACAGTCTCCGTGATAACCTATGCATCAGTGATCAGGCCCTAGCTTGGCTGTCCTACTTTTCTCGGACCAACTCTCCTCGGTCCAACTTGGGTCCTTCCTCTCCTCTATCTCTACCTGTGGTGTTCCCCAGGGGTCTAACCTCTCTCCCTGGTTGTTGGACCAATACCTGGCACTTCTTGTCCACTGCATTGCCACTCAGTGCTGTGCGGATGACGCCCAACTCATTTTCAGGCTCCCTTCTGCCACTTCTTCTCCTTCTCACATCTCCAACTGTCTTTCTACTAACCAGGAGTGGTGTGCCGCCATTGATATCTGCCTTAATGCCAGTAAGGCCGAGATTCTCCTCATCGGCACACCTGCTCCCTTCTCTCCTGTCACTCTCTGACCGGCCTCCCTTGGCCCTCTTCCTGCTCCCACCTGTGAGGCAAAAAACCTCAGGGTCGTATTCGACTTAACTTTCCTTCTCACATCTGACGTCTCTAAGAAGTCATACTACCAGCTGCACCTCCTCAGAGGTATTCTTCCTTTACTCTCCTTCCCCCAGAAGCTCACTGTCTCCAGAGCTCTGGTTCTCTCTAGGCTGGGCTACTGCAACAGCCTCTTTCTTAATCTACCTGCACTCTGCAACTCATCCAAAACAGGACTGCAAGACTTGTCCTTGGCCTCAAGCCCAGGGATCGTATCTCTCCAGGACTGAAATCTCTGCACTGACTCTCGGTGGTGGCGAGGATCAAGTTCAAAACCCTCTGCATTATCCACAAGGCCTTCTGGGACCTAAATACCTTCAACACGCTCTTCCTAAATATCTTCCCTCTCAGGTTCTTCGTTCATCCGCCTCCAACTCCCTCAGGGTCAGTCGCTTCTCCAAGCAGCGAATTGGGGATAGATCTTTCTTCTGGAATAGCCTCCCAGCCTCTCTGAAACTTGGGGAGAACATCTCCGGTTCTAGAAGCACCTGAAGACCTTCCTCTCTGCTTTTGCCTACTCTCCTCCTCTCACCTGCTGATCTCCTGGCTGAATCTGAAACTGCACTGGTTACCTGGCTACCCTCTGATCTCGGGCCCAGGTCCCCTCCCTGCCAGTTGCATACCTGCACTGTCACCCCTGCAACTCTCGCACTGTTCTATAACCCCACAGCCCCTGACTAGCACTTAACACCCAACACCTGATATCTGCACTTAAC
Source organism: Ambystoma mexicanum (assembly GCF_040938575.1). Lineage (NCBI taxonomy): Eukaryota > Metazoa > Chordata > Amphibia > Caudata > Ambystomatidae > Ambystoma > Ambystoma mexicanum. The sequence continues at coordinate 628,159,709 of NC_090923.1, forward strand.
CTTGCACTTGTCACCTGCTGGCCACACTTTTTATTTATGGTCTTATTTATCTTACTGTTATCCTATGTACTGAGCTATCCCCTCCCCTTTCCCGCTGCACTTTTGCCCCTCCACTGCACTTGCACGATCTCAATGTCACCTAGCCTAGTAGGATCACTGTCTTTGTCTTCCCGGTTTCCACTCCCTGGTCTTGTTGCGCCTTGAAACACTTGTGTATAGGTGTGTTTTTAATACCATAGCATATAACTTTGGGCATCTACATTTTCCTATTGCATCTCACAGCACTTTTTGTGCAGTATTGCTGGGGTGCCTCATGGACGCCTTTTTATTTTATCTTGAGTTTTGTGTGTGAACTACTGTTCCCAATGGTAGAAGGATACCTTTTTGTCCTTTCTACAATTCTCCAAGTGAGATCAGCACACTCCAGCCTAGGTGGAGTGCTGAGGAGATATAGGATCCTCTCACTGGTCCTGCAACATTTGTGGTAAACCTAATGGTATTCTCCCTACTAAACCCCTTGGAACCTCCATTCAATTTTGCATTTTTAAAGCGCGCTCCCAGCCTGCGGGCATCGAGACGCTGTTACAGGAAATGTTTTTTTTTTTTTTTGTTGCATGATTGTTTTTCTTTTTTAGTTGCATATTTACAAAGCGCTTAAATATCTAGAGGTTTCTAAACGAGGACCCGGGGATCGAACCTGTTGCTTTGTTGCCGCTGAGCTATCCTCCCAGGACAATGCAGGTGGCCATTTCTACTTGATCCTGACCCTGGGGCCAGAGAAGCAAGGGTGGATCACCTGGGTGGAGGCTCCTAGGGTAATAGAAGTGGGGTGCCCTTGGGAGAGACATGGTATCCACTTTGTCCTGCAATGACCAACACTTCCATCTTTATGAGCTGTTGTAAGCCCATTTCCCCTCATTTGACTCTTGACAGTACTGGTACAAAGGAGCAGCAACTAAGAGCAAGGAAGACCATGCTGTTTTACCACTCTGGTACTGATGCAAAGAAGATGCTTGCTAAGAGCTGTCGGGGTCTGCCATGTCTCAATTGTGGCAAGGCAGGGCTAATTGAATATTCACACTGGTAGCCTATCGAGGTGCTGCAGGTATATAAAAGGAGACCAGCCCAGCAGCATCGGAGACCACGGGAAGGCCTGTGTGGAGCAGCAGCAGGAAGGCCTGTGCAAGTGTGGCTTGGGAGCTGGGATTCTGTGCAAAATTGAATGTTGCACAGAGAGCTGGGTGGAAAGGCAGTCTCTTTTTATGTGCTTTAAAGATGGTGGTTCCCCTACGCTGAGATGTGGACACAGGGGTATCTGAGGGGGCAGGTGTGCTGACGTGAGGAGCAGAAGGCTGCCTGGTCCAGGTCGCTGTGAATCATTTGAACGCAACCAGTGAAATTCTGGGAACTGTAGCCAAACCAGTAAAATGGTAGCAGTGACGAGAGGTCTAGGCTAAGTCTCAAGAGGTCGTGAGCTTGTAAAGTGTCCACATTGAGTTCACAAAATGGGAATCACAAATTACACTTAAACAGTTTCTTAATAGATTACATATATAGTCACTAGAGTAGGGCATAATACAGATCATACCTCCTGTAAAGGAAAGTGTAGATTAGTTTATGCCCTAAAGGTCCACAGAGAATTGGCCCTAGCTTCAAAAGTTGTTCCGCAAGTTGTCTGGGGACTTATGCCCAAAGGTTCAGGAAACGTTACACCACAGTTTGTGATGCAGGAAAAAATGAAGGTAGGGTCTCTGGGGTCCAGTGAACAGTTTCAAGCATTAGACAGTTTATTTTAACTAATAGAAGTGTCCCCAACTTTAGGTAGGAAGTCTTATGCGACCAAGCAAAGCCAAAGCATAGCAACATTTTTATAAAAGTTAGGAAAACTTTTAAAGGGAGTTTAGGGGCAGATAAGAACTGTAACTCTGCTCCTGTGCGCTGGACTTGGCAGGTCAATGGAAGATGGCCAGAGGTTGCTTTTCTTGCAGTCGGCCACAGTCCTTGATTCGCAGGGGTTGCAGGTACAAGCAGATCTCAGGTCGGCATCTTTTGTTGGTGCTAGGACTCTCTGATGAAGAAAGCAGAAAAACACGATGCAGGACCCCTCTCGGAACTGGACTCCGGGAAGCTGTTTCGGTGTTCACCGCAGCACAGTGACACAAATGGCCGCACTTGTCGCAGTCAGACATTATTGATGTTGATATTTTATTTGTATTGCGCTCATACACAAGTGTTTCAGAGTGCAACGAGGCAAGGGAGGGCACAAGGGAGAACAAAACAATGATCTTACTAGGCCCAGTGACATTGAGAATGTGCAAGTGCAGGGCAAGAGGCAAAGGTGAGTGCATGGAAGGGGGGGCGGTGCAGGGTTTGGGGGAGAAGTGGAAAGTGCTGAGCAAAGAAATAAAAAACAAGCAGTGGTAGTGTAGCCAGCAAGTGGCAAGTGCTAGGTTTAAGGCAACAGACTGGGTGCGTCTTATGTGCAGAAGAGGTGGAGGGGAGGGGCTGGGAGTGTAGGGTTACAGATACAGACCCCAGTGCATGGGATTGCCAGGAGGCAGTGCAGGTGGGTGGCAGGGTGAACAGGTACCTGGGCCTGAAAGTCAGAGGGTAACCATGTGCACAATGCCGAACAGATCGGCAGGGTAGAGGAGGCACAAAGTCAGAAGCAAAGAGGAAGGTCTTTAGGTGCATCCCGAACCGGAGATAGTTCTCCTCGTTTCAGAGTGGCAGGGAGGCTGTTCCAGAGGGAGGCCCCAGCCGAAGAAAGATGTACCCCAGCTTGTCTCTTTGAAAAATGACTGACCCTGACAGAGTTGGAGGTGGATGAGCGAAGAGCTTGGGATGGAAGGTATTTACAGAGGGACAGCTGATGGTATTTTGGACCCCAGCCCCAGAAAGCCTTGTGGACCATGCAAAGGGTCTTGAATTTAATCCTTGCAGCAACTGTCAGCCAGTGGAGGATTTCAGGGCTGGAGTTACGATCCCAGGGCCTGAGTCCAAGGACAATCCTCGCAGGCCTGTTCTGGATAAGTTGCAAAGGGCGGAGAGTAGAACCAGGTAGATTTAGAAAGGGGCTGTTGCAATAATCCAACATAGAGAGAACAAAGGCTCGAGAGACATTGAGCTGCTGGGGGAAGGAGAGGAAAGGCCGAATATCTCTGAGGAGGTGCGGTAGGAAGCTTGACTTTTTAGAGACATCAGAGATGTGGACAGAGAAGGAAAGCGTGGCATCGCAGATGACCCTGAGGTTCTAAGCCTCGTAGGTGGGGGTAGGAGGAGGGCCAAGGGAGACTGACCAGAGAGTGACAAAGGAGGGTGAAGGTGTGCCAATGAGGATCTCCATCTTGCTGGTGTTCAGGCAGAGATAGTTGGCGGCACACCAATCCTGAATGGCAGACAGGCAATGGTGGCCAAGGGAAGCCTGAAAATGAGTTCATCAGCATAGCACAGATAATTGGAGCAGAAAATGGCAATGCAGTGGGCGAGAGTTGCCAGGTATTAGTTGAAAAGCTATAGTGAGAGTTTGGACCCCTGGGCAACACTGCAGGTAGAAAGTGAGATGGAGGAAGGGAAGGACCCAAGTTGGACCTATGAGGGTCGATTTAGAGAGGAAAGAAGTCAGCCATGCCAGAGCCTGATCAGTGATACCCAGGTTGTCACGGAGACAGTTGAGCAGGATGGTATTGTTGACCATATCGAAGGCAGGAGAGCGATCGAGTAGGATGAGGACAAGAGGGGTCTTTTCCCTCCTATCTCGTGTCCCCTTGACGCTAGGACTTCTGACGGTTCTTCTTTGCCAGGGACGAAGCAGATGTCGGGATGAATGTTCCCTCCACGGGTTGCAGCTCCCTTACAGGACTGCTGAAGATCAATAGCAAGACTGGACCTACAGGACAGCAGCAGGTGGTGGTCTCCAGGCATCCTTCAGACGTGTCTGGTCCCTTCATGGGCCTCACAGCTGGACAACAGTCTTGGCTCCCTCAGGTTACTCCAGGATCTCTGAAGAGTGGGTGCAGGGGTTCTCTTATCCTAAAAGCCAGGTAATAGCTGAAACTCCCTCTAGCCATTAGTAGATCTAGCCCCAAACAGACCCCAGCGGTGTTCCAATGAGGAGCACTGGCGGGAACACTCATGTATAACACACTGAAACCAGTTTGTGGATTGGGACCAGGCAGTTCCAGCCCACATCCTGCCAGCAAACGCACACATAGCTCTCCTCTCCAGTAGCCCGCCAAAAGCCTCTGCTTTTCCGGCCCTGGAAGCCCATATAAAGATTGTCCTTGCCTTACAGGCCAGCAAGAAGGCTAAAGAACAAGATGGCCAAAGGACAACTGAAAAACCTTGCGGCATGGCCATGTTTGGTCACTAGCCACAGTTAGCCAAACACGAAAAGGCTAAAACGAAAAGTACCAAAAAATGTTAAGTCACTGCTGCCCCCAGCTTGCCCATTTAGCACCCCTAGAGTAACCAAAAGGCCTGTTATAGTCTAGGGGCAAAACCAAGTGTACCCTATTGTAAAGATGCCTTGTACAATGATAAATGTTCAAGTGATGAGTTACTAAAAGTAGTAACTAAGTAACTAGACTAGGGGAAACAATGTTTCCCAGTACTGACAGCCTGACAGACATGTCGGTTTACCCATAACAGATCAGCGTCTCTTTCACCATTTCTTTTTTGTTTCTTCTAGGCTTTTACTCTGCATCAGGTTTGAGCACTTTCTGTGGTTTGCCTTCGACTGGATTCAGCCCTGAAGCCCGCCAATGCTCCAGTGTCTGGAAAGGCAGGAAGTGAAGGAGGGTCCTAAAACTTCCTTGCCTTTTTGTCTGTAGGTGTGCCAGAGTGAAACACGTTCTCAGCATGGGGTCCAGCATGGATTCACATGCTCGTGAATATTCCCCGTCGTCTGGCTGGGAATCCTCGGTAAAAGAAGTGTTTAATTTCCAAACTGTCCTACTCTTACATCCCATCCCCTTTCCTCCATACTGCAAGGGTATCCCTTCCAAGGGACGGGAGACGGAACCCCTTATCACCCGAAAAAAAACCTTTAAATTTAGAGGCACACGGCCCTGGGAGCATGTGCCCTTTGGCGCCACACCTCAGTCCCCTTTTCCACATCGACGGGAACGGGCTGAATTCACCAGCGCTCCTGGGTTTGGCTTCAGCCATGTAATTCCACGCGTGGATACTTCTTTCTTTTGTCATTTTGTCGTTCAGGTACTCGTCCTCAGGGGTCATGCTCCTCCCCGGCGCATGTCGACTTCTACTGGGTTCAGCAGGTGTCCATTCTTCGACTGGCTCTTCCCAACTAAAGACCCCCACACCCTCTGCCTACAGTGCCTTGGCCCAGACCACAGCTGGCAAGCTTGTACCGCGTGCAACGCGCTATCCTCTAGTCTCTGAAGAACAGACTAGACCGTTGGCGGGAGCTCTTCCAGAGATAGTCTCCAAATGACCTAAAGGACTTCGTCTACAATCGATCCACGCCCAAGATAGGGCCGCTCTTTTCCAGTGCACCCCACAAGGGAGTCTCCTTTCCAAGGACTCCCCCGCGTGGGAGGGACCGCCCAGGTCCTGGTACCAGCCCAAGTACCAAGGCTGAATCGGCTACAAGCCGAGGGGTCAGTAGATCCTCCCAGTGACAGTGCACAGTGAAGGTTCTTTTACCTGGTCTTCACCCTTGTCCCAACCACATGTCTGACAGGGTGCCTATACGCAGTTCTCCTGACAGATCTGCCGAGGACGAAACGCCTACCGGGCCTCAGCCTGAGGAACAGGGTAGGCCCCATTATCCACACTCAGGAGTCCTGGACGGGGCAGGGCCCAGTGAGCTGAGCAAGACTATGCAAGCACGAGGGAGGCAGCTCGACAAAATGGCCGCTGTGGCAGAAAGTCCAGACATCCGGCCGACGCCGTTCCAGGGAAGGCAGCAGGTGGAGGATCGTGTCAAGGTGGGACTGGAGTCAACCAGGTATGTGGCCTACATCTTATCCTTCCTTCGCGCAAGGCAGGTTCCCGCTGCGTCCATATGGGCAGGGACGCAATGGCTCCAGCAGCCCCTCGCTACCCCGTCAATATCTCCTACCACCCCCCGGCCTCGGAGGACAGGTTCTTTGATGGGTTCCTCAGGCTCATGAAGTCTTCTCAGATGGGGGACATCCTCGGGGATGCCATCAGGGATGGAATTTCTTGGACCCCTGGATCCTCTAGGTAGTCTCCACGGGGTACCGCCTCCCTATCCCAGCCTCTCCTCCCTCCTCCCCTCCAGGTCTCTCTTCCGGAGCCAGTCAGTGGAGGAAGTCCCAGCGAGGTTTGGGCTTTTACTCCCAAGATTTTTGCCATTCAGAAAAAGAACCAGGGGGGCCTGAGAGTTGTGCTGGAAACTTTCCACCCTCAACCTCTCCAAACCTGTACAAAAATTCAAGATCGTTACGCCAGCATTGCTAGGAGACATTGTGCAAGGGAGAATGGAGGTGCTCCATGGATCTGAAGGACTCGTACCTACACGTCCCGATCTGGTAGCCTCCTCGTTCCTTTCTACGATTCAGGATCATGGGCTACCATTTCCAATACAAGGTGCTTCCTTTCGGCCTCAACTCGGCCCCCAGGGTCTTTACCAGGCTGATGAACACTGGCCCTCCGCAGGTCGCAGGGCCACCACATCTACCCATAACTCGACGACTGGCTCGTCAGGGCAACATCACCGGAAGCAGTGCACCATACTGCCCACGCTCTTATGAACACACTGCGTGAGCTGGGTTTTTCACTAGACTTCAAGAAGTCGCAGCTGCAGCCTATGCAGAGACTGACCTTGGGGTCTCATTTGGGACACATGCTCCAAGAGTTTTTTCCTCGGAGGACAAGATCACGGCCCTCAAGAGGGCCCCCCCCCACACCTCCTTGGAGTGTGGTACCAACAACCTACTGGGTCTCATGGCAGCAGTCCTGTTGGCCGTCTCCCACACGAGACTCTGGATGAGGATGATACAAGCTGCACCTTGCAGCCACTTGGAACCAGGAGTGAGGCTCTCGGAGATGATCAACGCTCCGCCATCACTTCACCCGGACCTCGCATGGTGGTCCAGGGATTGCAACCTTCGGCTGGGCAAACCTTTCCGGCAACCTACCGCACAGGTCACCATATCACCACAGACTCCTCTCCCGAGGGTCGGGGGGAGGGGGGCACCCTGGACAACGACTGCGTCCATGGCACCTAGACTCGGCAGGAGCACCACATCAATTGGCTGGAACTGAAGGCGATCTGGCTGGCAATCAGTCTTCCTTCCAAGGTCGTCCTAATTCAGACAGAAACTCGACCACCATGTTCTATGTCAACAAGCAGGGAGGTACAGTTCCCCCACCTCTCTCCCCCCCACCCCTTCTCCAATGTGCAGGCTGGCAGTCAGAATGTGGGAATGGGCCCTGGAGAACATCTACCTCAGGTCTGTCCACCTACTGGGGAAATCCAGCTGGAGGCAGACAGCCTCAGCAGATTTCCGGGCGGACAACTACGAGTGGCAGTTGAACGATCTAGTACTGCAGGAAATCTTCTACAAATGGGGACATCCCAGATGGGACCTCTTTGCCTCATGGGACAACAGGAAGTGCCAACTGTTTGCTTCCTGGCAGGGTCTGGGACCTGGCTCCCTGAGCGATGCATTCCAGATTCAGTGGGACGGAATGACAGCATATGCCTTCCAGCCGACTCCACTGATGCACATTCTAATAGCAACGTGGTGGGTGGCCATGCCATGGTTCTCGGAGCTGCTCAGCCTCTCAGAGGCCACCCATTTACTTCCCGACATGCCCAACACATGTTCTGGTGCAGCAGGGGTGCTGGGTCATCCACCCCGCACCACAGAAACTAGCCCTCAGTGGTTCCTGAACAGGTAACTTAAGGTCACCGCAGCCTCTCCCAGGCTAATCTAGGGATCATACAGGGCGCCAGGAGCAAGTCTGCCAGGGCCCAGTATAAGAGCAAGTTGACCAGGTTCTGCCACTGAGCAGACTCTAAGGGTATCGACCCCCTTGCCATGTACCTTGGAGAACATGCTCTCCTTCTTGGCGTACCTCGCCCACTCGGGCGTGCAGGTAGAAACTTGCCGCACTTACTTGGCAGCCATTGGGGATTACAGAAACTGAGATCTTTTCCTCTTACAACCCGATTGTTAGGAAACATTTGATGGGAGTCGCCAGGCCCTACCTGCCCATCAAGAGGCCGCACCCCATGTGGGACCCCAACATAGTTCTGGGTGCCCTGGCTTACAAACCATTTGAAGCAATGTCTTCCGCGGACATCAGCCTGGTCACCATTAAGACAGCCTTGCTAGTCGACCTCACCTTGGCTTGCAGAATCAGTGAAATCCAGGCACTGGTCGCCTCATCCGTATACTACGTTCCACAGGGATGAAGTAGTCCTGCGGGGACACCCAGCATTTTTGCCCAAGTTGTCGTCTGCATTCCATCTGAACAAAGAAATAGTGCTACCTATGGTTTTTGCCGAGCCCAAAGACGAGGCACAGAGTTTTGCACTGTCTGGATGTCAGGCGTGCCCTGAAATTCTACTTGGACAGGACCAAAGGCTTCCACAAGTCGGACACACTTTTTGTCACCTTCGGCGGATCAAGACCGGGATATCGGGCATCTAAGGACTCCATAACCCGTTGGATGGCCTCGGCCATCAAAGAAGCTTACAAAGGACAGCATAAGCCACTTCCGGCCAACATGCACACCCAAGCGGTCAGAGCAAGACAACGGCCATCGCGTTCCAGCGGCATTTCTCGTGGCACTTCATAAGTAGGGCGGCCACATGAGCCACTTTCCCCTCTCACCCTCCTCGGCTTTCTGCAAGCACTACTGTTTGGATGCCGGTTCTAGATCAGACGCGGCTTTTAGGCAGGCGGTTCTTGGAAAACTGTTTGCTTATGGAGGGTCTCCTCTCCACCCTGGGGCTACACTTGGTTGTAATCACCCATGCAGTATGGAGGAAAGGGGACGGGATGTAAGAATAATTATAAGTTACTCACCGTAGTGACTCACGTACTCTTACTTAGTCCCCTTTCCTCCATACGTCCCACCAACCCCGCCCCCCTCTAATAAAACTGTCATTAGGCTATGTTAATCTATTGTCGACATGTCTATGGAGACTGAGGTGTGGTGCCGGAATCGGGGCATTGCATGCTCCCAGGGCCGCACCCTAGTGCGCCTCTAAATTTAAAGGGGAAGATTTTTCTGGTGAAAAAGGTTCTCTCCCGTCCCTTGGAAGGGATGCCCTTGCAATATGGAGGAGAGGGGATGAAGAGTATGTTAGTCACTACAGTGAGTAGCTTGGCATTTTCCCATAAACCAATCACTGAGCTCTGGGGTCATACTGCCACCAGCCAATGACTGCCCTCTACCGAAGCCCATCCTCTGGCAACCATCTTCAGATTTTTACTGCTTGTTCAAGTGTTGCTTTGCTCTTCCAGCTTTTTGCTGCATTTTTCGCTTTTTGAGAGTTGAACTCTAGTTTTCGGTCAATCGAGCTCTTGTGCTGCATCAATCATCCTTCTAACGGGCACCCATATTTCGGTTTTTCGGTGTTATTTCTGGAGGCTTCAAGAAGATTCTTCAGGCCTACACCGCATGGATCATGTTGGACGAGAAGGGCGGTGCTTCCCTCTTCAAGCTCTGCTCCGACTGCTTTGTGTGTAATGTGTACATGGACGACCAGCATTCCCAATGCCTGTACTGCTTGCACTTGACGCACAAGGAGGAGGATTGTGCGTTTTGCTGTGGCTTTTCGAAGCGTACGTTGAAAGATCAACATCAACGCTTGGAAGCGTGGCTGCAGTCCAAGGCCTCTTACCCCGGTTGGGTGTCTGAGATAGAGGACCTCCCAGGGGAATGCCTCTGACAGATCCGGCAAACCTGAGCGGGCTTCTATATTCTTTGAGGGTGCCCCCCCACCCCCGTGGGGGGCCCCCCAACACTGCGAGTCCGCTTCAGTCAGGGTCGCTGCTGCTGAAGGTGATGCGACGGTCGGGGCACGATGGTCATCGGCATCGATCTACAGCCACCACCCTGGGTCGTCTTCCAAGAGGAAGTCAACTACCCCATGGAAGTTGATGGAGAATCCAGGGAAGGCCAGGCAGTGTGCGTCGTCTGACACAGCCAGGAAGGAAAAGGCCAAACCTGACGGTGGTGGGGGCACCAGTCTTTCATGAAGTCACCATTCAAAACAGTCGCCTTTCCCTCGAGGTGGTGGTGGCTTTGCTTTTGAAGGCCCTAGGGGTGGACCTGCAGGGTGCCCCAACGACGGCCAGGATATCTTCCTCCCAGGAGGGGGGATTCGAGCATGCCTGCTGAGAAAACCCTGGGGAAGAGGATACCGGACCTCAGCCCGAGACAACCCCTCTAGGCCCGAATAAGTTGTGCGAGGGGGGCATTGACGACCTCCAAGGTACAGACATTTCTTCGGCTGAGGACAAGATCTTTTCTGTCCACACCGTCCAGGAGGGTGATGACTAGGCAAACGCCTGAGACTCGCCCTATGACGGGGGCAACAGTGATGACTACTGGGTTACCATTGATGGAGGTGACTACAAGGGGGCCCAGGACGACTAGGTCCTGGATCCGAGCGCTCCTACAACCCAAATTCCGCCTAGAGACCTTTCACTGGGCATTCTCTCGACCCTACACACGCTGGTGTCTGAGATACAGAGGAGTATGTGTCGACCCCCCCCCCCCCCCCCCCCCCCCGGTGCCAGTGCCGGCCACCCCGTTTCCACCAGGGGAACTGCCGGCCAAGAGGCAGTGGCACCTTACGACGCCATGCCATGATCGCCACCCTCAAACCCCTCCACCCCCTGATGTTTGGGATGAAGGTCTGACACTGCTCAAGAACCCCTCTACAGGCCCAGCGAAGAGAGACTGATTGGAGAAGTAGTACAGGGTGCCGGACGCTGCACCCAAGTGCTTACGGTCTCAGCCATCGTTGGTAGTCTCGACGGCCGCCAGGAAGTCGTCGTCGGGCTCTGCTTCTTCCTCCTCCACCCCGCCGGACAAAGAGGGGAAGAAGTTGAATTCGATGGATAGGAAGATGATCTACTCGGCTGCAACGGCTGTCAAGGCTAAAACAGAGGTGATGGCTGGAAGGTTTAGAATGAATCTTAACCACTGGCAATGCTCTGGGCAACTCTCCAGACCACCGTTCTTTGCCTGCCAAACCATTACAGAAGGGGAAAGACCATATGCAAATCAGGCTTGGCCCCACCCCAGAAGGGTGCTACTCACCAATGACGCCCAACAAGGCTGAAACATGTCTGGGGATGCTTGTGGTTTCGTGCAGAAGGGATGTGAACTAGCAGTTCGGGCTGGACTGCCCCTTTTGGGGTAGGACCAATCTTGATTTGCATATGGATTTTCCCCTTCTGTAATGGTTTGGCAGGCTGAAAAATGATGGTCTGGAGGGTTGCCCAGAGCTTTGCCAATGGTTATGATTAATCCAAAACCTTCCAGCATCAACTTTGTTTTGCTAACGACTGTCAAGGCTGCCAACGCCCTCTCAGCCAGATATGACTGGGAGCTTTGTAAGCTGGCTCTGCTACTGGGCTTACTCCCGGTGACAAACGTGTTGAGGCTTTGGAGATTCTTCAAGAAGGAGAGATGGCGTCGGACCACGCCATCACAGTAGCCCTGGACATCGCGGACACGGGATTCCGCCACATGGAAAATTGGAGTCTTTGCCATCGTGGCTGGCTCAAGGCCACCAACTTTTGACAGGAGGTCCAGACAAGGGTTTTGGACATGCCCTTTGACAGGGACAACTTGTTTGGGAAGCCTGTGGATGAATCGCTCCAGGCCATCAAGACGAACATGGAGACAGCACATGCCCTAGGCACCCTACAGCAACGACGACCGGCCTTTCGTTCATCAGGAGGGAAGTCTATCTGCTCTTCGAAGGGTTTCGGGGTGGTGAGGGGGGAGGCTTGACCTACAGTCAGTCGTCCCGATCCTCGACCCAGGAAGCCAACAGGGGTCGCTCCAAGGACTTCGGGGGCAGACGCCATCAGGGACCACAAGGCGACCAGTCTACTTCAAAGCAAGATTGAACCGGCCAGGACGTCTGGGCCCCCCACCCGTGCACCCCGGTGGGAGGCCGGCTGGTGAACTTAGGCATGTGGGAGACCATCTCCACTGACAGATGGGTGCTGGACGCTCTCGCCCATGGATTTACCTTTGAATTCCAATGAGTGTCCACGAATACCACCTGTGGCCTGGCAGGAAAACCAGGTCCCTCAGCAACTGCTGGAGGTTTGGGCCATGTTACAGAAGCGATATTGTTGGTTCCACTGCGACTCCTGGGATCCGGAGTATACTCGAGGTACTTCCTCGTAAGAAAGATGTTGGGGGATGGGGGGGGGTTTCGGGCTGGGTGCCCATTCTCGACCTGCGACAGCTCAACAAATGCATGAAGTTCACGATGGTCACGCTGCAGCACGTGCTCGGCCAGCTGGAGGAGGGGGACTTTCTGTCGGAGGATGCATATTTCCATGTCCCCATACACAAAGGACACTGCAAGTTTCTGCGCTTAGTCGTTCAGGGGAAGCATTATCAGTTTAAGGCCCTCCCATTCGGGCTGAAGTCGGCAGCCGAGTCTTCGAGTGCTTGGCGCCAGTGCCGGCACATCTGCGACTGCAAGTGTCCACGTTTACCCCTACCTGGACGACTGGCTCATCCGGGTCAAGTCAAGGGATACCACCGTCGAACACAGAGCGGATAGTCGGCGTTCTGATGGAACTGGGGTGCTAGGTGAGCTATGCAAAGTCCTGCTTAACTACCTCGCAGGACGCTCTGTTCCTGGGATCCAAGTTAAGTGTCATGCCTGGTGTCATCGTCAGAGGAAAGGATATCAGCCATCTTGGGCAAGTGTAACGCTCACCTGACTCCCACGGAGGCGCTGGCCTGGTTCGCGCTGCTGTGACCTCTTCTAAGGTGATGCGCAGGGTTCGGAAGACGGACTGGACCGGGCCCCCAAATCTGGCTTGTCTGGCTCGCAGAAGTATCCTTCTGTAGGCGAAAATAGGGGATTAACTGTCTGCGGGGTAATGCAATCGGCCTCCCACTTTCCCCTCTCACCCTCCTCGAAACCCTTCTGTGATTCCCCGTAGCGTCTCACCTTAGGGTCTGGAAGGACGAGCTCTCCATCCTGCTTCTGATGCAGGGGCGCGTTGGTATCCAGTTACTTCACTGGATTTTCGGATTGGTGAGAACCAAACTTGCTTGGCTTCCAGGTAAGTTTTTTGATAAGAGGTTCCCCTTGTGTCCCTGCATTAATGTACTAATGCTAGTGTCTTTTTCCTCATGGGGCCGGGGTACGGAATGCCGGGGAACAGGCACCGACCCGAGATGAGAGGTGAAGTCCTTGTAGAAATCAGGTAAGTCTTTAATGAGCGTTTTTTGGTAATGTCTTTTCTTTCGCTCATTAACACGGATGTCTTTTTTGCCCCTTAGGTGCCGGGGTCCGGAAATGCCAGGATGCGGCGCGGACCCAAAATGAAGAGGGAATGAATCAACAGGTAAGTCTTAACATGGAGATTTAGCTTTCCTTATTCCCTTCTCTCACCTTTTGTTCTTGTCTTTTTCTCCCTAGGCGCTGGGGCGTGACAGCGAATCCGGATGATCGCTGTTGAACATGGAGGCGCCCTGTAAAGGTGAGTGGAATGCGGCGCTGCAGCGATCGACGCGATGAGCTTTTAAATAATTCTTCCTTTTCAGGATTGTCGGCGAGATGTCTCCGGGATGCGGATTTAGCAGGTAAGAACTTTTCCTTCTTCTGTTCTCGTCTTCTCTTCCTTTGCAGGTGATCCAGGATGCTGGCAGGCGTGGCAGAAGTCAGGATGCAGGAGCAGACACGGTGAGCGTCCAGCTGCTAGATGCAGAACAACGCGAAGCACGTGTGGCTGTTCGGGTGGGGTTTAAATAGCCTTGGAAGAAGTTCCAGGTATGTATCCTTCCCCGACCACGCCCGGATGGTAAATTAGCCCCACAGGTAAAGTAGTTCCTTTCAGGCCTCAAGGAGGCCAGGATCCTGCAGCATGGTCTGCATCAGGTAAGTGCACCCAAGCACTCCCATAATGAGCCTGGCGCCTATGGCGCCAGGACACTGACCAAAGGGCCCCTATATGGGGTTGCTGGGTCCTTCCTTGGGGTCTGGATGTCCGCTTTCGGGGACGCAGGGCTTGAACCGGCTCACCGGGAGTAGGCATCATGACAGCAAGGTGCAAAGGCTTTTGGCACTGAAGATCGCCATGATGACCATCAAGTCGCTGCTCTGCATGATGTCATGCAGTTACCTGCTTTGGCTTTGCAGGTAATGGATGTGGCCTCTACAGGAGTTCCTCGACGCCCGTTGGGTCCAGATGTCCGGAAACATCCAGGACAGGATTGCACTCAACGAGGTGTTCCGACGAGCGATCAGATGGTGGGACGTACACTCCAATATCGCCGGAGGCATGGATTTACGGAGCCCCCCCCCTTACCAGGAGATTGTCACGATGGTTGCGTCTCTGGAATGATGGGGAGCCCACACCGGATGTCATTGCCCCAGAGGCCTGTGGCTGCCGGAAGAGAAGACTGTACACATAAACGTACTGGAACTACAGGCAGTGTTTTGGGTCCAAGTCGTTTCTGCCGTCCCTCAAGGCCAAGTGGTGAGGGTCTTCACGGACAATACCACCACAATGTTTTACATCTGGAAGTAGGGGGGCATGAGATCCCGGGCTCTCCTTAGGGAGGCGCAGGACTTGTGGCATTTGGCCGTTGCCCAGGTGATGATCCTCATTCCATTACTCCTGGCAGGAGTAAAGAACACCGTTGCCGACTCTCAGCAGGGAGCTACGCTCTTGCCATAAATTGGAGCTTTGCCAGGACCAAGTGGACAACCCGTTTGACAAATGGGGCAATCCCCAGATCGATCGGTTTGTGACTGTGACGAACAGGCAGTGCCTGAGGTTTGCCAGCAGGTTTCCCTTGCTGGCGAGCCTTGGGAGGATGCATTCCCCTGGGACGGCCTGTTTCTGTATGCGGTCGCTCCGCTGCTGTTGCTTGTTCGAGTCATCAATCAACCCAGATGGTGCTGGTGCACGATGATCCTCCTCGCCCCATCATGGCCGAGACAGATCTGGTAGCTGGACCTTCTAAGCATGTTAGCGTCCCCACCAGTCAAGCTGCCAGGTCGCGGATCTTCTCCTCTGGAAGGAGGCACAATTCTGCACCACGACCCAGGATCGCTGAACCTGAAGGCCTGAGTTACGATCTTCCAGTGGACTGCAAGGAGGTACTCGCCAAGGCCAGGGCGTCATCTACTTTGAAATGCTACAGACTTGAATGGAAGAGATTTGCAATTTGGCGCCGTTACCAGAAGATCGGCCCCTCGGGTACTTCCATATTTGCTGTTAGCGAAATCGGGACTGGCTCATGCTTCCAAGGTTCATCTGGCAACTATCTCCTGCTACACCAGATCCCCTGGACTACCCTTCTTGTGGTTGCACCAGTTAGTCAAGGAATTAATCAAAGGACTATTCCGCTTGTTCCTGCCGGTGGCGGCTCCGGCCCCGGCGGGAGATCAATGTGTTACTTGAGAGCCCTGTTTTAGCCTATGCTTTCTGTCCCACTTAGGTTTGTCGTGGAAGACAGCCTTTCTCATGGCCATCACCTCTGCACGACGAGTGGGTGAGATCCAGGCCATATCCTGTAAACCACCTTACTTGACTTTCGCTGAGACAAGGGTGGTGCTGTGGACGCACCCCTCCTTCATTCCCAAGGTGCCGTCGGCCTTTCATCTAAACGAGCCCTTGATGTTACCTGTGTTTTCCGTCTCCGGCTGAAAGGACTTTGCACTTGCTGGATGTGGCTAGAGCACTGAAGTTTTATGTGGCCTGCACAAAGAGTTTCCAGAAAACTTAAGCTTTTTGTTAACTTTGGTCCTGTGAACCATGGGAGCGCCCTTTCCAGGCTCTCATTTGCAGGTTGTTCTCCGGCTGTATCACTCACTGTCACCGGTTGGAAAACCGACCGTTGCTTGGCCATCCCAGAGCCCATTCTACCAGAGCATTTGCTGCTTCTATGGCGTTCCTGTCTGGTGTGCCCCTGCTGATCATCTGCAGGGCTGCTACGTCGGTCGACACACACCTTCACAAGATTCTACTGCGTCGACAGGGATTCCAGGGAGGAATCAAGAGTCGGCCAAGCAGTGCTGAGCAACCCGTTTGCTTGAAGGGGTGCCTAGTGGTGAGGGTATCAGGTAATATTATCCACACCAAAAATAACATAGGCAATATTTTTGTGGGGGATAATTTGTGGGAGCAGGGATTGCAGGGGTGTCCCCTGCAGTGTCCATGCCTCAATATCGCCGCAAAAATATGGCGATAATTTTGCGGGGGATATTAACACATGGAACCGTGAGTTAAGAGATGCTTCTGTTGAGTCCTGCCGCCTCCCGTGGTTGTGCATGCGTGGGTACTGCTATGTATTCTTTATTAATGAGCATGTGAATCCATGCCAGGCCCATGATGGAGAATATTTGCAAGTAAATAACTTGTTCCTTCTATTGGCCTGCAGGCTGTCCTAAAAGGACAGCCACCCTGCTGTGTGATTGACCGCCCAGGGCTGTGAATGAATGTGAACTTGCATTAAAAGCGAGATTTTTGGGACTAAGCAGTCTACCACTGGAGAACAGAACCCGAAGCAGAGGACGAGAGAAGGCGCCAGCAGCACCCTCCTGGGCCCTGAAGTGCCCGGTGAAGCCCTGCAGCTGTGCTGACCCAGTTTTAGAATTGACTGGGAAGACCTGCAAAGGACTACTACCTCCCTTAGGCTGCTGGGACCAACTAGCCTTGACATGAACTCTATTTTGCAGACACACTTGACTTGCTGCGGAAGCCCAATACCCGGGGTATTTCGACCACTTGTGAGTGCATTGTCTTCTGAAGTCCGATTCTGGCCAGATCTTCATAGGCATCCAGAGGGCCCTACAGAAGCAAGAAAACGGTGTCCGGAGTCCAGGGCCGAGGGATCAGGGAAATCCTAACCAGAGCTTTTCGTTCTTCATTGGTGCTGAGGAAAAGGCGCCAACACCTGAAAGAGCCGCTGAATCGATGGAAATCCATTGCTGTCGAGTCCCTCTCTTGAGTGCTGCGGCAGGACCCCGTCAGATGTCCTCCCTTTCATCACCACAACAAACTACCAGGAATAAGGGTCTACTGCATTGCATCGGGAAGGCAACCAGTTGGAACATTTTCTTCATTTTCAAGGTACTGTGGGGGTATTGTATCATTTTGCCTTTTGACAGTGTTTTAACCCAACACCAAGTTGACTTCAATTTGCCTGCATTGGCCTTACAGCTTGTGCTTTCTAAAGATGACTCCTCTTGGGTTGCTGTGACTTCTCTTTTGAACACTAACTATTTAAGAAGAAGAGTGTCAGAACTTTGACTTGGTCCATAGCCTGGCTCCCTAAAGGCCTCCTTCTGAACTTGTTGGCTTTGGCAGTGCTGGTCTTAAATGTTGATGCTGGGATAATTGACTGCCTGCATCCCTTGGGGAGAATCTAACTGTTCTTATAACCTATCAGTCTGTTCTGATTTAACCCTAACCTCAATATTGCAAAGGTGAACGCAAATGATGTCACCTTACGGTGCTGGAACAAGTGGAACATATGAATGAATTATTCACCTGCTTTATTGTTCACTTTTTTGATTTAATCCTAACTTGGGATTAATGGTAGAGCTAATTACTGGTTTTTAAAGAGTGCTTTAAATATCTTTGTGTATAATCAATGTATTACTATGAGGTGTGTAAGTGTTTAATTAGATGCTCGAGTTTTATTAGTTTCATTGCTCAGCTCTACAGCTCACATTACCCCTATTAAGATGCACCTGGCCGAGGTTCCTCCTTTGGTGGCTAATTCAAGGGACAGGATGTCCAGTAAACCTCCAAGGCCCCATAGTACCGGCTCTGCCGAGGATCCTTGTGGCAAGTCCCCTGGCCAATCTGTGGAGTCAACTGCCTCATCTACACATGTGACGCAGTTCTCGTCAGATGTTAACAAAATGGTGGGCCGTCCTGTGTGAGTACGGTGGCCATTTTGGATTTTTCCCTCGCTATCGACGGTCTGTGCTGGGAACCTTCTTTACGGTGGACAACCTTTTCCACATGACGGTGTGAATCTGTGTCGCCCTTCCTATGACTGGCGTGCTCGGATGCCACTACCACATTCGGTCTCGCTTCCTCCTACATCTGCCCCTTGGTCTATGTAGATCCGGTTGGTGGTGGGCCCTCTTGGCAGCCCTCCTCACTGCATTCGTGGGGTTATGCTTCTTGTGATAGGCCTCTGCCCGCTCCAGTGCCTAAGGTCACAGCAGAGGATGCCTTTTTTGGGAAATGTCAGTCTAATAAACTGTGATCCAATGAGGGAGTACTTGTCAGGGTCCGGCTTGACTGAATTCCACAGGAGCTGATGCTGGCCCCATGGACCTTCACCAAGAGTTCACCTCTAAACCCTTAAGTATAAGCTGAGCTGAGAACCCCAAGAAAGGGAAAGGGGAATTTGGAGAAAATAACAACGGAGACGCTGCAGCCCTGCAATCTTCTGGTAGGCTCTGATATCTGTAGTAAACAAATACACTTGGTTACTTATATGTTAATATAAACTTCTTTTCTAATATTATTCTAAAACAAACTAACTTCTTTACCTCTTAAACCTCAGTAAAAGACGCAGAGGCTAATTATCTGTGTGAAATATCTTGTAAATTATCTTGCTTTGTGCATATAGTTTCAAGCCATTCAAGTCTCTTTAGAATCCTAAAGTAATGACCCTTGCAAGCACCTTACAGACTTAGATATTCTTCTTGCTATTTAAGTGAATTTAACTCTTAAGTTTGAGTTTTAAATGCTTTTGTAAAATGCAGTCTTTCTCTGAAGTATTGAATTTCATTTGCATAAAGTTACATTAAAAAGAAACTCATTAACTTTCTTGAATGCTGCTTTCCTTCTGCATGTGAATCGTTTTCTTTTTTACACATAAAAAAAGTATAGATTCTTTCTTGACAAGCGTGTGCGATAAACACGTGAAATCACCAGACGTGAAGAATTGTCCTCACGTTTAAAATACACACGCGCATCTTAACCAAACACGCGCGCGCAAATACGTGTACGTGCTAAAAAATAACTTGCGCTAGTTAAAATGGACTTGTGCTCTCGCTACTGAACACGCGCGATTATATGAAACGTAAATCACGTAAAAATAGTACACGCATTCAAAACAACTCGCGCTTAGTTAAAAATGGACTTGCGCTCTATCGCAACCCAACATGCGCTTTATCACGCAACGTCTCTCACGTTAAAGTTGTGCCCGCGCTAAATTGCACTCGCGCATTTCATTTGGACACGCGCTCCCATAAAAACGCCAACGACGTCATGCGAACTCGCGCACGCATTAAACAGTCTTGAAATACATTACACGTAGTTAACAACTTTAAACTTGAGCGCACAGTCTTCAAACTTGTTTCCTTATAGTAACTTAACTGTAAAATGTCTTTTTTCTCAGTAAACTTTAAAATTTGTTAACTCTAAGTTTTCTTATGAAAAATGAAAGTTCACTGTGAAAATCTTAAAGCCTTTAAAAAGAACGATCCCACCGGATGTCTTCTTCACTCTGGCTCAGCAAACAATTTTCTTCTTTGGTAAATCTTCTGAACTCTGAAAGGCCTTATTTAAGGAGCTTAACTAATGTACAACCAGCCACTGAATTTCTATGGATGAAAGGCAGTTCAGAATCTTGCTCACCTCACAAGAATCAAACCCATTGTCCTTTCCACCAATCAGGCAAACCAAACATATCATTGTTCCTTTAACCAATCAGATTAAGTTTCTTTCTCTCCATCTTGACTTGGGCAAGCACAATGTTAATTCTATGTACAAACTCTTTCTGATTACTACTTAGCCAATTCTATGTACATACTCTTTCTGATTACTAATCCAGCCAGCCCTGACAGTACCCCCCTCTTCAAAGCCCTGTCCCAGGGCCTGGCTTAGCAGGGAACATTTTGTGAAACTGTTTTATCAATTGAGGGGCATGTACATCTGTTTGATCCTTCCAAGATCTTTCCTCAGGCCCGTATCCCCTCCAGTCAATAAGATACTGCAAAGTACCTCTAACAATCCTGGAATCTAAGATTTTCTTAACTTCAAACTCTTCTTCATTTTCCTCTGTGTAAACTGCCGGTGGTGGTTTTCCCAATCTAGTTCCTGACACACAAGGTTTCACTAAACTGACATGAAATGTAGGGTGACTTTTGATACTTGGGGGTAGTTTCAGTCTGATTGCTACGGGATTTATTATTCTTTCCATTTCAAATGGACCAATAAATCTCAGACTAAATTTAGTTCTTCCCTTTAGATGTAGGTTTTTTGTGGACAACCAAACTTTTTGACCCACCTGATAATGTGGTGCTTTTTGACGTTTTCTATCAGCAAATGTCTTAAACCTTAATTTACTTTTCTTTTACTTTTCTCTAAAGTTTCTTTAGCTTTCACTAAACCATCTCTAATACAAGTCAATCGCTGCTCAACCTCCGGATTGGAATACTCAGATGGCAACACTTCTTTCATAAATCGTGGATGGAAGCCATAATTGCTAAAAAAAAAAATGGAGAATGCTTAGTAGAATCCTTGACAGAATTGTTATAGCTAAACTCTGCCAACCAAAGAAGATCTACCCAACTCCCTTTTTCCTGTCAAAAAGCTCTAATAGATTTTTCCAACTCCTGATTTACTCGTTCTGTCTGGCCGTTGGTCTGTGGATGATAACCTGAAGAAAGCTTTACCTCAATCCCCAACTCTGTACAGAAAGCTCGCCAAAACATAGAAATGAACTGAGACCCCAGATCTGATACAATTTGTGTTGGTAGACCATGCAATCGCACCACTTCTTTCAAAAAACTCTTTGCCAGATTCCTTGCAGAAGCCTCTCCTTTCATGGGAATGAAATGCCCAGCTTTGGTCAGTAAATCCACAACTACTAATACTGTAGTGTAACTTTGATCTTTAGGAAGATCTACAATATAATCCATAGAGATTGTAAACCAAGGACTAGGGGGTACTGGTAACGGATTAAGTAACCCAGATGTTTTTCCTCCTCCTGACTTCACTCGAGCACAGACTTCACATGTTTTCACACAGTCTTCAATATCTTGTTTATCTCTTTCCACCAAACTTCATTTCTACCAATTCAATTGTCTTACGATTTCCAGGGTGACCCACCAACTCTGATTCATGACATTCTTGCATAATTTCCTTTTGCAGTTCTTTACTTGGAAGGTAAATTTTAGAATGACACATGGAAATCCATCAATTAAATGCCTTCCAGAATCCTCCGCTAGCCAAGATTGAATCGCCTCTTCTGGTAATTCCTTTTGAATTTTCTCGAGAAGCAGATTCTCTTCCTTTGTAGTACTTAGAATAAATCTATCTTCTGCAATCACTGGCTCTGGTAATAATTGATTTTCTACCTCTTCCGAAGAACCTTGTCGCGATAAAGCGTCCGCTTTACCGTTTAACCGCCCAGGCTTGAATGTTATCACAAAATCGTATTCTGAAAAGAAGTGACCACCTAAGTTGTCGAGGTGATAATGTTCGAGCTGATTTAAAAAACGGAAGATTTCTATAATCTGTTAAAACGGTTACTGTGAATCTTGCTCCTAACAGATAATTCCTCCATTCCTGAAATGCCTTCTTGATTGCCAGGAGTTCTCTATCAGTAATCGTGTAGTTCACTTCTGCTGGAAGCAATTTCTTGGATAGATATGCCACAGGATGCAACTGCCCAGTTTCAGGATGCCTTTGAGAAAGCACAGCTCCAACTGCAACATTAGAAGGATCTGGGTGTAATAAGATTGGTCCAGATGTAAAACAGTTCTTCAATTTTTTAAAAGCTTCCTCCGCTTCATCCTTCCACTCAAATTTCATTCCTTTCTTCAATAATTTGGTGATAGGAGAAACAGTTTGAGAGAAATCTTTAATGAATCTCCTGTAAAAATTTGCAAAACCCAGGAAGCTTTGAATATCTTTAACACAAGTTGGAATTGGCCACTGTTCAACTGCTTTAATTTTCTTCATATCCATTTCCAAACCTTTGGGAGAAATAATAAAACCTAAAAATTCCACTTCCATGGTATGAAATTGGTTCTTTTCTAACTTGGCAAATTTATTCTCCCTTAGTCGCTGTAACACTTTCTTGATATGTTCTTCATGTTGTAGTAGATCATGAGAATGTCATCCATGTATACTACTACAAATATGCCAATAAAATCTCTCAATACCTTATTTATAAAAAAATTGAAGGGCCGTAGGAGCGTTACACAATCCGAATGGCATTACTTGATATTCAAAAAGACCAAATTTTGTTCTAAATGCCGTTTCCCATTCATCACCTTGACGTACCCGCACCAAATGGTATGCACGACGAAGATCTAATTTGGTAAATACTGAAGCTCCTTGAATCTGGTCTAACATTACCGAGATTAAGGGCAGAGGATATCTGTTAATTGTTATCTTATTCAATGCCCTATAATCTATACATGTCCATAAAGTACCTTCCTTTTTAGGAACAAAAAATAGTGGAGAAGCTGCTGGCGATTGGGAGTGCCTGATGAACCCCTTAGTCAGATTTTCTTGGATGTAATCTTTCAAATGCTGATTCTCTTTCTCTGTCAGGGCATAGATGCGACTGCAAGGAATGTGTGTCCCTGGTTCTAAATCAATTTTACAATCGTACTCTCTATGAGGAGGTAATTCATTAGCTTCCTTTTCACTGAACACATCATTGAAATCTTGATAACACTTTGGTAATTCTCCAATTACAGCCCCTATAGAATGTACTATGGTTCCCAATTTCACCAAACCTTCCACTGCTTCTGAACAATTACTACTAGAAACATTTTCCTGAACTTCTTCCTTACAGCAATTTGTAACACAAAAAGAAGAATCCAATTTCACCACTCTTCTTCCCCAATCAATCTGAGGGTTATGATACGTCAACCAAGGCATTCCCAAAAATATTTTCAACTGTGGCGTGTCAATTAATTCAAACACATTTTCCTCCCAGTGTCCTCCAATTTCCATCCCCAATGGGATGGTTTCATGTGTAATTAAACCTGATGTCAGTTGAGACCCATCCACCGCTCTCACATTCTCTGGTATATGTTTTACAATGTAAGGCACATTCATATCTTTAACCACATTCCAATCCATGAAGTTACCAGTGGCTCCAGAATCTATTACTACTGGACCACTTCCATTTAATTCCTCTTTTATATACAAGGATACATTCAATGTAATATGTGGTACCGCAGCTTGGATTGTATTAGCCACTTGTTGATTTCTGGAGCTGTTGGTAGATGAAGAGTTTTTTGGACACCAAGGGCAATTTCCAACAAAATGTCCAGTTTTACCACAATATAAACCTACATTATTCTATCTTCGCCTATCATTCTCATCCTTAGTTAAAGGACCTCTCACTTTATTTACTCTCTCTGCATTCCCAGTTCTCAATTCTTTATTTACAAATTCTAATCTTCCTTTATCAACTCTAGGGAAAACTCTGGGTTGCTCAACTCCTCCTCTTCTACGCTCAGCCTTGCGTTCCCCTAATCTATAATCAATTTGTATGACTAGATTAATTAAATCTTCACATGAAGTGGATCTATTAACAATTGTAGATAAAGCATCTTTTAACTCCTCCCTCAAGCCTCTATAGAACAAAGATGATTGCTTCTCTTCTGGCCAATTGCTATCTAATACTAAAGATCTAAACTGTGTGATGTAAGACACTAAATCTTTGGTTTCCTGTTTTAACTCTAATAATTCTCAAACTTCTTGAGATAATTGTCGTCTGTCAAACATCTTTTTAAATTCTAACTTGAAGGCTAACAAGTTCTTTAGTGTAGGATTCCCTTGACCAACTAATAATACTGACCAAGTTGCCGCATCACCAGTAAGGTGAGACAGCATAAAAGCTATTTTAGAAGCATCTGTATTAAAAGCTTCAGGTCTACAAAGGAAATGAAGTTCACACTGTAAGGAAAATTTGGCATTTCTTGGCATCTCCCCAAAACGTTCTGGAGGTGCTAAAGGCACTGGACCTATAGGTATATTCAAACTTCCCCTACTTCTCCCCTGAGAACTCGTTCCTTCACCCAAATCCTCTCTAGCACTGGTAATTCTCTGCTAGGATTCTCTGAATCTCTTGACTCCAAAGAAATGTCCTCATCCCTACGGGTAACCTTAGAGTTTAACTCTTCAAACTTGACTTGTAATTCCTGGTTTTTTTTCGCACAGCCCTCATTTCCTCCTCTAACTCTGAAAACATGTCCCTTATGGAACTTGCTAATGCTTCTGTGGGATCCATATCAGCTCAGGTGGAAAAATTATTGTGGGCCTTTCATCCTGTCACGGTCCGGCTTGACTGAATTCCACAGGAGCTGATGCTGGCCCCACAGACCCTCACCAGGAGTTCACCTCTCAACCCTTAAGTATAAGCTGAGCTGAGAACCCCAAGAAAGGGAAGGGGGAATTTGGAGAAAATAAGAACGGAGACACTGCAGCCCTGCAACCTTCTGGTAGGCTCTGGTATCTGTAGAAAAAAATACACTTGGTTACTTATATGTTAATATAAACTTCTTTTCTAATATTATTCTAAAACCTCTTAAACCTCAGTAAAAGACTTAGAGGCTAATTATCTGTGTGGAATATCTTGTAAATTATCTTGCTTTGTGCATATAGTTTCAAGTCTCTTTAGAATCCTAAAGTAATAACCCTTGCAAGCATATTACAGACTTAGATATTCTTCTTGCTTTTTAAGTTCATTTAACTCTGTAGTGTAAAATGGTCTTTCTCTGAAGTATTGATTTTCATTTGCATAAAGTTACATTAAAAGGAAACTCATTAACTTTCTTGAATGCTGCTTTCCTTCTGCGTGTGAATCGTTTTCTTTTTTACGCATTAAAACGTATAGATTCTTTCTTGACAAGCGTGTGCGATAAACACGTGAAATCACCAGACGTGAAGAATTGTCCTCGCGTTTAAAATACACACGCGCATCTTAACCAAACACGCGCGCGTGAAAATACGTGACACGCTAAAAAACAACTTGCGCTAGTTAAAATAGACTTGCGCTCTAGCGCTACCGAACACACGCGGTTATACGAAACGTAAATCACGTAAAAATAGTACACGCATTCAAAACAACTCGCGCTTCGTTAAAAATGGACTCGCGCACTATCGCAACCCAACACGCGCTTTATCACGCAACATCTCTCACGTTAAAGTTGTGCACGCGCTAAAATCCACTCGCGCATTTCATTTGGACACGCGCTCTATCGCTCTGAATACCCGCGCACTCACATAAAGACGCCAACGACGTCACGCGAACTCGCGCACGCGTTAAACAGTCTTGAAATACATTACACGTAGTTAACAACTTTAAACTTGAGCGCACAGTCTTCAAACTTGTTTCCTTATAGTAACTTAACTGTAAAATGTCTCTTTTTCTCAGTAAACTTTAAAATTTGTTAACTCTAAGTTTTCTTATGAAAAATGAAAGTTCACTGTGAAAATCTTAAAGCCTTTAAAAAGAACGATCCCACCTGATGTCTTCTTCACTCTGGCTCAGCAAATGATTTTCTTCTTTGGTAAATCTTCTGAACTCTGAAAGGCCTTATTTAAGGAGCTTAACTAATGTACAACCAGCCACTGAATTTCTATGGATGAAAGGCAGTTTAGATTCTTGCTCACCTCACAAGAATCAAACCCATTGTCCTTTCCACCAATCAGGCAAACCAAACATATCGGTGTTCCTTTAACCAATCAGATTAAGTTTCTTTCTCTCCATCTTGACTTGGACAAGCACAATGTTAATTCGATGTACAAACTCTTTCTGATTACTACTCAGCCAATTCTATGTACATACTCTTTCTGATTACTAATCCAGCCAGCCCTGACAGTACTTTAAGGGTCTTTTTAGAGAAATCTGCCCTCAGACTCCGTTGCCTGCCCCGACAGTTCCTGTCACGGCGCCTGTCACCCCGACGGCAGCACCTCCTCTGCCTCCTGTCCCTCCTCCAGCACTTCTGCCTCCCTAGTCACCAGTGGTCAAGACTCGGCAGACTGTGATATCAATCTGATGCCGGCCGCGTAGCAGCCAGGGGACCCGAATGTTCTAGACAACCCTATGGCAGATCAGGACAGTGAGCACCAGCCCCACTCTGTCCGAGCATTTCACGACTGGGTACTAGACATGTCATTCCTTGACATACCAGTGCCTGATTCACCCGCTCCGCAGGAAGGGGTGCTTTCGGGGGTGCCATCTTTGTCTCCACAGAAGCGTACCGGCCTGTTCCTTCAGAGGGAAGTCCTGGCCGAGGCCCGCAAGGGCTGGGGAAAACCCCCAAACTGGGCTGCACATTAATAAAAGGATTGATGCCCGTTACAGGCTTCACACCTCCGAGGAAGTAGCCTTGGCATCATGTCCGCTCCCGTCCTCGACGGTGGTAGCGGCCGGCCTCTGTGTCTTCCGCAGCTGCGGCTCAAGTTCTGTCCAAAGAGGACACATTGATCGATTCCTTGAGCAAGAAGATTTTTGCCAATTTGGCGCTGCAATTGAGTCAGGCCAACACAGAGCTCATCCTGGTGGCGGCAAATATGAAACTGTGGAGCGATTTGGCTGACTTCCAGGAGTTCATTCATGTTGACAGGCTGGAAGACTTTAAAGGTAGCTTGTCAGACGCTAGGGTGTTGGTGCAGGATATGGTGAAGGCTACTGCGCACTATGTTGACACCTCGGCTCGTGGCCTCATTATGGGGGTGGACACTTCTCATCAGGCTTGGCTTCATGCAACAAAGTTTTCGAAGGAGGTTGAAGATAAAATTGTAGACCTGCCTTTTGATGGCAAAGAGTTATTTTATCCTTCAACGGATGATGAGCTCACCAAGACTAAGGCGAGCACGCAAACTGCCAAGTCGGTTGCTGCTCTGAAGGCCCCAGTCAAAGGTCAGCGATCTGGGTCCCTATCTCGATCCTCTTTAGGCTTTAGAGGGTTCCACGATTGCAGGTCGCGCAGGACTGATCCACCGCCGGGTATCTCCTGCCTGAAGTAGCAACCTGGCCGGTTTTTCTCTCGGTCGTCAGCCTCCGCTTCAGGGAAAGGTAGTCTCTCAAGTCAAAGTCTGCAAACTGATATTTTTTGGCGCTCACACGAGATTTCGGTGGAAGGGGGCGAATCTAGTCTCATCTGGAGGTGCGACAGTCACCGAAGACCGGTGGGTATTGTCCATTGCTCGGACGGTCTTCAGCTTGCCCCTCTCCCCTACCCCACCCTTCAATCCTCCCTTTCAGCAGTCTGGGATGCGCTCCCTCGGAGCAGAGGTCCAGAAGCTTCTAGATCTCAGGGCGGTGGAACCCCTTCCCCTAGGAATGAGGGGAGGGCTTCTACTGTAGTCTGTTTATGATGCCAAAACCCAACCAGGCTGGCCTGCGCACCATTCTAGACCTTTCATAGTTCAACCTTTCTCTTCCCCAAGAGAAATTCAAGATGATTACGCCCTGCCAAATAACATCCTCTCTTCAGAATGGCGACTGGCTCAGCTTTGTGGACCTTCAGGATGCTTATGTGTGTGATCTGGAGCCCGCATCGGAAATATCTGCGGCTCTCCCTGGGAGAGGAGCACTATCAGTTTCAAGTTCTCCCTTTTGGTCTCAGCTCTGCGCATCTTCACAAAGATGTCAGTCATTGCAGCTTTTTTAAGGCTACGGGGTATTCATATGTATCCATATCTGGAAAACTGGCTTTTGCGCAGTCCCTGTCTGGTGAAAGCCTCGAGCAATCTTCAGTCTCTCCTTCAGCTCCTGTTCAGTCTTGGGCTGGCGGAAATCTTCCATGACGATCTCTCAGGACCCGATATTCCTGGGTTTCCATTGGAACATGATCGACTTCAGGGTGTATACTTGACGGTGGACAGGATGGCGGATCTGTTAACTACGTATCAAGTCTTCATTCAGTCAGAGAGCATGTCCGCCTGGTGGTTCATGAGGCTTCTGGGCCTCATGGCCTCGTGCGTGCTTGCTCTTCCCCTGGCGCGTCTCAAGATGCGACTTGCGCAGTTGGCTCTAAGGAGCTCCTGGCTCCAGTCGGTGGACCCGCACACCAAAATTATCCCGGTTCCACCCTACATGACAGATCTCCTTTGGTGGTCTTCTTCCAGCAATCAGTCGGTGGGTGCGTCTTTTCAGGAGCCCTTCCCTCAGGTGACCATTACGACGGATTCCTCCCTTAATGGGTGGGGCGCGACGATGGATCATCTTCAGGTTTTCGACCTCTGGTCGCCGCAGGACAGACAATTTCACATAAATTATCTGGAACTTTTGGCGATTTTTCCTGGTGCTCAAAGCTTTCAATGCAGGAGTTGTGAACAAGGGGGTCCGCATCCGCACGGACAATGCGATATCCATGTTTTACGTCAACCAGCAGGGGGGTACCAGGTAACCTCACCTTGTGGCCTAGCCATTCAGATTTGGGAATTGGCCATTCAGCACAGTGTTTGGCTGTTGGCGGTACACATTCCGGGCCAGCTGAATGTGACGGCAGACTCTCTCAGCCTGCGAGCAGTGGTCCGCTACGAATGGGAACTTAACACGAGATCCTCTCCAACCTTTTTTGCCATTGGGGCACTCCAGAAGTGGACCTCTTTGCGACATCATCAAAGAAGAAACTTCCTCTTTATGCTTCCAGGAACCGACTTCGAGAGTCTTCCCGGAGGATGCTCTCGAGATTCCGTGGCACAAAATGAGGGCCTACGCCTTCCCTCTTCCTCTGATTCACCGGGCGTTATGCAAGCTCAGGAACACGTCGAATTGCACTCTCCTGTTCATAGCCCTGTGGTGGCCAGCAGGATTCTGGGTTTCAAAGCTTCAGCATCTGTCGGTCTGCTCACCGATCAGGCTTCCGCTGATTCCCAACCGACTTCACCAGAGCGATCAACAGATGTGGCACCCCTCTCCACAATCGTTCAGCTTGGCGGCCTCTTGCCTGAATTCAAATCTTTAGAAAGCTTCAATTTGTCAGCGGATAATATGCATATCATCCAGGCGGCAAGAAAACCTTCAAGGTCTCAGTATAGGAGCAAATGGCTCAGTTTCTGTCACTGGTGTTTAGCGGAAAAGCTGGACCCCAGAGAAGCGGTCATCGATACGGTCCTGGCTTTCATTTCTCATCTAGCAGCTTCGGGCATGCATGTCTTGTCTTGTAGGACTTATTTGTCGGCTAATGCCGCTTACCTGTCCACGGACCCTTGCTCCTTATCTTTGACAAACCCTGTCATTATAAGCCACTTTGCAGCCCTATTTCATCTATATCCACCTGTGCGCAGCCCGCAATTAATTTCATGGAAAATAGCCTTTCTGATTGGGGTAATTTCGGCAAGGCGTGTAAGTGAGCTCCAGGCCTTGTCGGTAGAGCATCCATTCCTCAGCTTTCACAAGTATACAGTTATCCTCCAAACTAATCCTCCTTTCCTTCCAAAGGTGGTATCCGATTTTCATCTGACCTATCTTATTTCCTTACCAGTCTTCTTTGCAGAACCTGCTTCTGGTGCCAAGAGGGTTCTGCATAGTTTGGCTATAAGGTGAGATCGTACGTTTTATTTGGACAGAACATCTAATCTTCGGAGCTCTTCCCAACTCTTGGTGACTTTCTGAGATATGAAAGGAAAGCTGGCCTCGAAAGCAACTATCTCCCTATGGATTGCTTCCTGTATCTCTGAAGCTTATACCGTTCAGGGCCTTCAGTCTCCGGAGGGAATTCATGGCCATCTTGTGCGAGGCAAGGCAGCTGCTATTGCCTTCCAAAAATGTTCCCTGGGAACCATTGCCAAAGCAGCTACATGGGCTTCCCCATCAGCTTTTGTGAAACATTACTGCTTAGATCTGAGCTCCAGGGCTGATGCTCAGTTTGGGCAAGCTGTTCTTAAAAACCTCTTTCAGTAAAGGAGTTCCATCCACCCGGTATTCTGTAAGGAGTGCTTGGTAATCTCCCAAAAGTATGGAGGAAAGGGGACGGGACGTAGGAGTTGAATCAAGTTACTCACCGTAGTGACTACCTTACTCCAGTCGATAATCCCCTTTCCTCCATACGCCCGCACGCCATCCCCTCTAAGTATCCTCTATTTCTTAAATGGTCTCAGACCTGGCCATAGAAAAGGAATGAAGGGCGATGCGCGGGGCAGAGCTAAGGAGGGCGGGGATACAGCCGCGTGCGGTACCCCACGTAAAAAGAGGATGACAAATTTTCAATTTGATTTTTTTACAAAAGTGCTCCGGTCCCGTCCCACAGGACAATGTCCCAAAAGTATGGAAGAAAGGGGACTATGGACTAGGAGTAAGGTAGTCACTACGGTGATTAACTTAAATCCTTACACTCAAGGGTTCTTGAATAAACAATTATTAATTCATCAGTCCGAATAAGCTTTCTTCAGAAGGGAGCAATATAATAACACTTAAATACACATCATGAAATACGCACTCTTAATATCTCTAAATCAGTAGATATCCTTTTGGGATGGCCCACACACTACCTACACCCTCGGGTGACTTAAATTGCTATGGTGCTGGGGACATTAATATATCACTGTTGCATTTAGAATCATATGGTAATACGTCAAAAGGAAAAGATTATTTAGAACTTACAAGAGATCACATATTTTCTTAAGCAGGCAAACACTTTCAGGTCTCCCAATAAGTCTCATTCAGTTAAAACAGGCTATGCCAAAGTCAATAGGCAAGAGTCTATAGGGTTGAAGCACTTCTTTGAATCTAAGTAGAAAAGTAAAAAAAAGTTCTAGAAGTCTTTGAAGAAAAAGATTAATCATTGTAGGGCCACAAGCTGTTATACTTGCGAGTAGTATAAGAGGCAAGCAACCCCACATCAAGAGGTGCGTTCTCTTAGACTTAGTACAGTAACTTTTTAAAATGAGGAAAACATGCAGCAGATGACTCCTGTTCCTGTGCAGCTCTGCATTTCTCACTGTTCCTGGTCCTCAGTCGTGGGGACAAGAGAGGACGTCAGGGGGACTACTGCACTGGGACGGTCAAAACCTGCAACCGGGAAACTTCACTTTCTGTGGCTGTTAGGTTTTTCAGCTCCTCGCGTCTACCGCAAATAGCAACACTGTGGTTCCTGGCTGTCTAAATGGACTTTCCTTGCTTCTGGGGTCCTGCACTCTGTTGAGGGGGCTCAGGCTCGGTCAGTCCTGCTTCCTGGGAGTCCGGAAGATCTTCCTGGAGCTCGTGGCCAACTTAAAAGCAACACACGCACACAAACTGGTGTTCCTCTCCCTGGCTCTACAGTTTCCAGCAGTAACTCTGCGGAAATTCAATCAGCTCTGAAATGGATGTCCAGGTGGCTTCCTTTGGAGTTGATTGGTCCCACCAACTCAAGGGGAGAAGTCGTCCTTGCAGGGGCTTCTCTGTCGATGCGAACTTGGCGTTTCGGCATTGCAGCAGGGCTTCATCGGGCAAACCAACGGTCCAGGAGTTGCAGCAGGCGTCCTCTTCAAGTTCTTCTTTGGTTCCTTGGTCCAGTGGTCGACTCTGCCTTCCAAGCCAAAAGACTCGCCTTTTATACAGTTCTCTCCCTTTCATTCCAGCCTAGCTGTCACTCACCCAGCTGGGAGGCTGTCCTTGACGGACAGTGAGCCAATCATCTGAGTGCATTTGGGTCTCCTACGAGACTAGGCACAGGGAATGTGGGGCACCTCCCTCACTTCCTGCTTACCCCAGACACCCTGGAGCCAGAGGCAGGCTTCACTCGTGAATAAAGGCAAAACTAACAAAGGGACCAAACCTGGTTTGGCGCACAGAGTACTTCTTGGGTGCTTTATTGCAGCTGCGAACGCAGCCCGCGGTAAATGCACCCCACGGTAGTAAAAACGAACCCACGGCCTCCAGCCATTCAGTGAGAAAAGGGTAACATAATGTTACCTGAGAAGCTAGACAAAGGGGATACTAGGTAATCCCTCCAGCACCCTATTGTAAGATAGTGTGGTGGGTCTATAAAGTTACAAATGTAAGTAAAGTCAATTTCACTTTACTGCTCTGGGAAACAGTAGTTTATCGCAGAGAAGGTATTCAAACCTTTGGGAAATCTAAAAGACTTCCCTGTGCCACTGCACTGAAGGTGTTGTGACACAATGTGAAAGATTCCTATGGAGTTTGTCAGACTCCATAACCAAAAGAAAGAGTACAAAAAATCACATAAAAATACATGAGGGAGTGGGGAAAAAGGGTCTCGCTCTTTCCAGGTTAAAAAAAGTCCACAAAATCCAGCAAAGTTGCTGGGGGTCTCTAATGTAGAGGGAATTGGCACATTTCTGAGAACTCTCCCGAACACCATCTCCATCAAGAGCAGTAAACCTGGTGGGCAAGATTGTATGTAGTACCTTTCGGCAGACTACACCAACCTAGTCCTCCTGGCACTAGGTAACCCAACCTTTGGTACAAGTCTGTACTACATAGGTTGGTAGTGTGGCTGAGTGTTAGGCAAACTTTGAATGCAGTACCCTCTGGGAACACTACAATCAACTATAACTACAAGTATAGGCAACCCATCCTTTGGTATAAGCTTGTACTACAGTTTTGGTAGCATGTTGAGCAGACAGGCTTATCTCAAGAGGGGAAATGTGAGCTGTAGTGGAGTTACCCAAATATTCAGTTACCGGTAGTCAAGGTTTCTTGCATAAACAATTTATCAATCAGTTATAAAGCCTTCTTCAGAAGGGATCAATAGAATAGTAAAACACAACTATACTTCATTACTGTACACCTAGTTTCTGAATCAGACGAGACCCTTTTGGGATGGCCCACAGACGCAACCTACACCCACAGGTGACTTCAGTAACAAGGGTGCTGGGGACATTATTATCTTACTGTTGGCATTCAGAATATTCTTAAAAAGTTGGTAAAAGGCAAAGGTTATTAGAACACAAATTACAAATATCCCTAAGCAAGGCAATTACTTTTCGAGTTCACTAGAAAAGTCATTCAATAGGCTAAGCCAAATTCAATGGACAAAAGTCTTGGATAGGATAAAGCACTTCTAGTAAGTAATGGAAAGTCTTTGCACAAGTTCCTAGGAGTCTTTGAAGAAAAGAATCAATTGTAGGGCCACAAGCTGATTAGGCTTGTGAGTTGCAGAAGTTACAAGCACTTCCACAGCAAGAGGCAAGTTCTCTTAGACTTGTTTTACAGTACCTTGGTAAAGAAGAAAAGATGCAGCTGAAGACTTCTGTTCCTGTGCAGCTCTGCAGTTATCACTGTTACTTGCCCTCAGTCGTGGGGACAAGAGGGAGGACAGGACGTCTGAGGACTGGGGCAGTCAAAACTTGCAACTGGCAAACTTTACTTTCAGTGGCTGTTTCGTGTTTCAGCTCCTTGCGGTACAGCAAATTGCAAGAAGCGCGGTTCTTGGCAGTCAAGGTGGACTTTCCTCACATCTGAGGTCCCGCACTCTGAGGGGGGTCACGCTTGGTCGGTCCTGCTTTGTCTGTGTCCGGAGGATCTTCCAAAAGCTTTAGGCCAGCTTACAAGCAACTCGTACAATCTAGTGTCCCTTTCCCTCGCTCTAGAGTTTCCTGCAGCAACTCTGAGGAAGTTCAACTAGCTCCAAGATGGGTTTCTAGGTGGCTTACTTGGGAGTTGATTGCTCCTACCAACTCAAAGGGAGAAGTCGTCCTTGCAGGGCTTCTCTGTCGCTGCGAACTTGACAAGTAGTCCCTGCAGCAGGGCTTCACTGGGCAAACCAACGGTCCAGGAGTTGCAGCAGGCTTCCTCTTCAAGCTCTTTTTTGGTTCCTTCGTCCAGTGGTCGACTCTGCCTTCCAAGCCAAGACTCGCCTTTTATTCAGTTCTCTCCCATTCATTCCAGCCTAGCTGTCACTCACCCAGCAGGCTGGCTTTCCTTGCCGGACAGTCAGACTGCCAATCACCACAGGCTGAATCTGGGTCTCCTAGGCGACTAAGCACAGTTTTGGGCACCTCCCTCACTCACTGCCTACCCCAGACACTCTGGAGCCACAGGCGGGTTGCACTCCTGAAGCCCGCCAAAGCGAATGAACAAAGAGACCAAACCTGGTTTGGCATGCAGAGAAAATCTCTAAGGACCTTTCCAGAAAGAAATGGCGAAAAAAGACGACCGGGGACCATTTTAACAAAGGATGCTCAGTGCCATTTTGAAAAACATGGCTCCCGCGATTTAACGTTACCGGAGCTGCGAGCAGTTTGTGGTTGGGGTAAATCATGGTAGTTCATTACAAAACCACTGCCACCAGCCATTCTGAGAGGAAAGGGTAACCTATAAATGCTACATGAGTAACTAGACACAGGGTATACGAAGTAACCACTCAAGCATGCTATTGTAAGATGGGGTGTGCTGGGTCTAGAATTTTACAGGAGTAAGTGAAGTCAATTTCACTCCAATGCTCTGGGAAACAGTAGTTGATCCCAGAGAGGTATTTAAACCCTGGGAAATCTGGAAGACTTCCCTGTGGCACTGCACAGAAGGTGCTTTGTGACACAATTGTAAAAGATGATACCTATGGAGTTGGTTAGACTCCACAACCAAAAAGAAACCGTGTATAAAATCACATTAAAATACACGAAAGAGTGGGGAAAAAGGGTCTCACTCTCTCCAGGTTAAAAAATCGAATCCTCAAAATCCAGCTAAGTTGCCGGGGGTCTCTAAGGTGGAGGGGATTAACACATTTTTGAGAATTCTCCCGAACAATGAGCAGCCAGGCACATCTAAAGAGGGGTCAATGTGAGCAGTAGCGTTCTTACAGATTCAGTAACAAGTGCTGGGAACGATTACAAAATTGTATGTAATTTTCCCACCATGTGTACACCCCCAAACATTTTGCTGCTGTTTAGACACCATTGACAGACTGTGCCAGAGAAGCGCAGCCTTCAGCTGCATGCCTCTGGGCTTTCACTCACTTTTTATGGGGAAACTGACATGCCCTTAAGGAAGTCAGTACTGGGAGACTGTTTCCCTTAGTCCTTTTCCAATGTTGCAACTTTTGTGCAACATGTAACAAGTGTACAATGTATCTTACCATACAGCACACTTGGGTCTGTAGTTCTTTTCCAAAGGCCCTAGATACTCTCGTTGGACTTTTTATGAACTGTGCAGGTGTATCATGGACAGCACTGGTGTTAGCTTTCTTTTCGCATTCTTTTTAACCCTTTCCTGCCATGTTAACCGCGTTTGGCACTAATGTGGCCTGGCTCCAAAATGGCCATGCCACGAGGGTCTTTGTCCTGTCCTTTGGCCATCTTGCCACTTCACCTTCCCCAGGTCGAGTCGACCCGGGTCAGTCCTTATTTGGTCATGCACTTTCCCGCAAAACCCAATGCTTTCGCAGGCTTCTTCATGCCTTGTGTGTGCACCTCCAGGATGTGGGCTGGAACGTCTGAGTCAATACACATCCTGGGGGCCAGAGAGTCTGGAGTGCCATGAATGACTGGGACCACAGTGGTCTGTGATTGGCCCACGTATGAAGTGTTTGTGCGCAGATCTCCCATAGGGTGTTCTCTGTTTTGGCACAAAGGGAACTGTGGATAAGAGTAGGCCAAAAACGCCCCTATCATGTCGGTCTCCTGAGTTCTCACTGAACAAAGGATAGGATCCAAGTATCCTGCAACTACGAAGCCGAGGAACCGCAGGTGACCCGCTGGAAGGTTTGGCACCCAGAGGCCGCTGTCGTCCCATGGGACCCCTCTGCATCTGGTCATCCTAGAAGGTCTGCGAAGACTCTTCGACCCATTGGAATAGAGGGACCAACTATTCTCTGCACCTTCACCAAAACCTGCAAGTAAGCTGTCTCAGAAGTGTCCCTGGGCCAACCAGTGGGCTGACCAGCTTACCCAGTTGCTTTGCTCTCTCACCGCTGCCGTTTCAAGGAGGCCCTTGAAACTTATACTGCTAGCTCTGTCTACGGCACCCTCACACGTACACTTGGCATGCCCAGGTCTGAAGTGAGCAGAGTGCACCAATGGATAAACGCAGTTACCGTATTGCCCTGCGGCAGCAACGCCTTTTGCAAGGACGCTGCAATTGTGACCCTCTTCCCCCTGAAGCTTGCTTCATTGAAACTGGGTCGATTCATCCACCCGGAGCGGAGAAATCGCCATTGTCCCGTTTGGGAATCATCGCTGTAACTCAGGAACTGAAAGTCGCAGGGGCGTCCTTTTTATTGCATTCTAACCTGCAACCCGAGTGGACTGAACGGGCAAAGTTGGGTCCAAAGGCGCCTGGGACCGGTGAGTACTTATGACACTAACCGGTGGGCCCTGGCACCACGGGCCCCTTTTATGCACAAGAGGCTCCTGGGCTCCCTCTCCTTTCCACTGCTAGTGCGAACTAGCGACTCTATCCCGCACTATGGAACTGCCTCTGCCTTCAAGTGGAGGTCCTCCCTGAATAGTGGGAACTTGTTCTTCATCGCCTCATCCACCTTCCCAAGCTGCTAGAGACCCCTGAAGAGACCCTATTTTGACCATTGCAACAACCGCTTGCGTTGCCTGTACTGTTGAGCACAAGGCCCCTCTCTTCTTAGGGCTTGGACTGCCTCTTAATTGGGTGTTATCGATGTAGAAGGGGCCTAAAGACTATCTGCACTGTTTGTTTCCTTCCCATCTAGGTTTTAGACATATTTCGTGCATTTAACCCCTGCAGACCCCAATGGTCTTGTATATACATTGTATTTGATAGTGATGTGTTGGTTTACATAGTGTTACTGTGATTCTTCCGCTATGGTATGTTACAAAGGCCTTGTAATAAATGTGTCTATATTATTTATAGAACATCTCTGGGGTAATTGGTAAGCGTCCTTGCTTTGTGTGCTCATTGAGGTCCTTCAGTCACCCTCACCCCTCCTGAGACCTAGTCTTGACTACCTGCCATAGCTACCCTGATTGGTCTGGCTTGTCCAGAGGTTACCCTGTTCTAAGAAACTAGGCTGGCCTTCTGAACCTCTGTACCCCAGGTCAGAGTTCAGAAATCCATCTTAACAAGTATGCAAACAAACTCTTGCACTCAAGGTTTCTTGATTAAACGATTATTAATTGAACAGTCAGTTGAATAAGCCTTCAGAAGGGAGCAATATATATGCAACACAAAAATATACTTCAAAGTACACACTTAGTTTCTCTAAATCAGCAAGTACCCATTTGGGATGGCACACAGATTCTTAAATAACTAGGACACTGTGGACATTAATATATCACTGGTACATTTAGAGCAATACTGAGTGTGGTGTCCAAGAAAAGGGTTTGGTCATAAAACAAAAGTTAAACAAATATTCTGAAGTGGGTAAGTACTTTTGAACCCCCAATGCAAAGTAAATGTACCCTTTCCTGGAGGAAAGGCAAAACACCAAGTCAGAGGTAAGAGTAGTCTTTCAGGGAGCCAGGCCAGCCAATGTTAATTGAGCAAAAGTCTAGGTGAGCTGAAGCACTTCTCGCAGGTAAGTAAAAGTCTTGCACAATGTTTTAGAAGTCTTTGTACAAAGATGAAATAACTGTAGTTCCACAAGCTGGGAGGCTTGTGAGGGGCAAAGCTGCAAGCAACTCTGCAAAAGCAACCAGGACCAGTCTCAACTGAGAACTAGCAAGGCTACACAAGAGGTAAGTCCCCTTAGTTTTACAGTACCTTTTGGTTAGAAGAAATTGGTTCCAGCTGGCTTCTGTTCCTGTGTAGGTCTTCAGATCCTGGGCCTGAGTAGTGGGGACAAGGGGGACACTACGAATTGAAGGTCCGCGGCAGCAATGTGCTGACTTCAGATCAGTGGCACTTAGCGGTTTCAGCTCCTCGCGGCTCTCGCAAATAGCACCACCGCGGTTCTCGGACACTACTATGGACTTGCCTTGCATCTGGGGTCCAGCACTCTGTTGTGGCTCCTTCTTGGTCAGTCCTGCTTCGCGGGAGTTAGCTCGGGTCCGACTTAGATACTCACTCGGTTCTGGTGTTCCTTTCCCTGTAACTTTGGTTCTTGCAGCAGCAATGGAAGTACAGCTAGCTCCAAGAGGATTTCCAGATGAGCTATTCTTGGGGTCGATTGGTCCCGCCAACCCAAGGGGAGGAGAAGTCCTTTGCAGGTCTTCTCTAGTCGAGGTGAATTCAGAGCTTCAGCACTGCAGTAGGGCTTCACCGGGCCAACAGTTCAGGAGTTGCAGCAGGCGTCTCTTCCAAGGTCTTAGGATTCCTTCGTCCAGTGGTCGACTCTACCTGCCAAACAAAAGCCTCGCCTTTTATGCAGGTTTCTCCCATTCATTCGCAGCCTAGCGTACAATCACACAGCAGTGTGGCTGTCCTTCGATGACCGCCCTCCAGCTAATCACCTTGGGTGTATTCTTGTAACCAATGAGACTAAGCAGAGTTTCGGGCACCTCTCTTGCTTCCTGCCCTGCTAGACCCGCTGGAGCCAAAGGCAGGCTTCACTCGTGAATCCTGCCAAAGACGCAACAAAGGGACCAAACCTGGTTTGGTGCGCAGAGTAAATTTGAAGGACCTTTTCAACAAGAAATGGCGACAAAAGATGGGGCCCATTTTGACAAAATGGGCACCCATGGGTGCTTTACTGCAGCTGCAATTGCAGCATGCTGTAGAAACACACAATGTTAAGAAAAAGTAAGCTAGTGCCTCTAGCCAATAATTGTAGCAATGGTAACCCCTCCAGCACCCTATTTTATGGTAGTGTGTGCTTGGTCTAGAAAGTTACAAAACGTAAGTGAAGTCAATTTCACTTCGCTGCTCTTGGACACAGTAGTTTCACCAAGATAAGTTGTTTAAACCTTTGGGAAATCTAAGACTTTCCTGTGCCACTGCACTGAAGGTGCTGTCACAATGTAAAGATGCCTGTGAAGTTTCAGACTACAAAGTCAAGAGTCCAAATCACAGACTAAATGCATGAGTGGGGAAAAAAGGTTTTGCTCTCTCCAGGTTAGAAATTAAAAGTCCTAAAGTCCAGCAAAAGGATCTGGGGGGTCTCTAAGGTAGACGGGAATTAGCACATTTCTGAGAATTCTTCTTACGAAACCCAATTGAGTCGAAACGTTTGCCCCTCTTCAACATACCCACTATCTGGGGACATGCCATGCCTCGCTCCTTAGTAGCAACTACTAGGAAGAGAGCAGTAGTACCCTTGTCTATGGCTGAGGCACTGCAGGTCAAGGATTGCAAGAAGTTATATGCCCTGGGGAAGCGCATTACAACATGAGCAGCCTACTCCACCAGGATAGCTAACACCACACTGTTAGCTAGTTATAACGACGTCCAGTGGAATTTGCTCCAGGAGGGCCTGCAGGAATTCCCAGAGCCAACACGATCACGCCTGCTGGCGGTTGTGTCGGAGGGGAAGCGGGTTAATCAAAACATTCTTAAACACCGTGGATGCCACAAACAGTGGGACGAACACTGGCCCAAGGTACCTTGCTGTAAAAGCATGCATGCTTAAAAAAATTGGGATTTAAACCTGAAACCCAGTCATACCTCATTAAAAAGCCAATAGAAGAAACTAACCTGTTTGGAAAGACGGTGAATGAGGCTTTAGAGACTGCAAAAAAGGAACATGAAGCCTTTGTCACTAAACCAGATTACTCAGAGGACCCATTGGCAGCAAGGGGGTAACTCTCACCGCTCTTTTCGGCGACAGTTTTTCCCACTTTCCTCCACAATCATTACGGAACAGGAAATAATTCATGGTCCTCAGGACAAGGGGCAGCTGCCACAAGCCACTATCAGCCAAGAGGACAGCGTTGCGGCAAAGGAAGGTGTAGAAACTCCACCCCTAGACGCTCCACAGCCTCAAATAAAAAAATACTTAATTGATCCAGGTCCCCTCCCATGCCTCCCCGGTCAGGGGGACGGATAACATCATTCTTCCATGCATGGGAGGGAATTACTGCGGACTAATGGGTGCTCAAGACTGTCACTCACTGTTACTGTATCGAGTTCAGCCGACCACCTCGATACCGACCACCAACGTCTAGGTACTTATCGCCAGAACATCTGAAGATCCTACTACAGTAGGTTGAGATCCTGCATGAAAAGGGTGCGATCGAAGTCATGCTCGGTCTACATGTAATCAAGGGTATTTATTCAGTGTACTTCCTTGTACCCAAAAAGGATCTCACCATGCGCCCTGTGCTAGACTTGCGCCCAGCGAACAAATTTGTCATGCCACAAAAGTTTCAAATGACAACACTGAAAGAGGTAATCCCTCTACTTACACAGGGGGATTACATGGCAACATTGGACATGAAAGATGTATACTTTCATGTTTCAATGCTACCAGTGCATAGAAAGTACCTACGGTTCATGATGGAGGACAAGCGCTATCAGTTCAAGGTCCTTCCCTTCAGCATTGTCTCTGCCCCAAGGGTGTTTACAAAGGTACTGGCGGTAGTAGCGGCTCACCTGCGCAGGTTGTCCATTCCAGTCTATCCTTACCTAGAGGACTGACTAATAACAGGGGATTTGTACGGAACATGCCCATCAAACACCCAGAAGACAGTACTTTTCCTCTTCAGTCTGGGATTCTCGATTGAGAAAGTCCAGCCTAGACCCCAGTCGAGCAATTTCTGGGGGCTTTAAATCTGACTAAAGACTGCCTCGTCTTCTCGAGCATGGGGTCTGGCATGGATTCACATGCTCATGATTATTCCCCATAGTGCGGCTGGGAATCTTCGGAAAAGACAATCTGTTTCAGTTTCACTTCTGAACTGTTTCACTTAACCAATCACTGGTCTCTGGGTCATACTGCCCCCAGCCAATGACTGCCCTCCACCTAAACCCCTCCTCTGGCAGCCGTCTTCAGATTTTTACTGCATGTTCAAGTGTTGGGAGTCCTCGTGCTTAGCGCTCAAGCCTTTACTGCGTTTTGTGCTTTTTGAAAGTTTACTCTATTTTTCCGGTCAATTGAGCCTCGCGCTCTATCAATGGATCTACCTTATGATTAACGGGAAGCCGTTTTTCGGATTCTTTAGCGACCCTCGAGGGCGAATTTCATAGTTTCTTCATGGAGGATTCCAGAAGTTTCTTCAAGGCCTACGCCGTGTGGGCAGCATGTCGGAGGAAAAGGATTTGGCTCCCCTTTTCAAGATTTGTTCTCACTGCGGCTTGTGGAATGTCTTCTCAGACGACAAGCATTCCAAGTGTCTACTGCCTGTACCCGGACCCAATGCACGTGGAAGAGGACTGTGCGTTTTGTCAGGAGATGGTTGTTGGGCAGAAACCTGTGCAGTTCCCTTAGGGACCACTGCAAAAGGCTTAAGACTAAAGGTGCTGGCAGTAAACCCAATTGGTAGCAGTCTGTACCACCCAGATTTACCTGGTAGCTGTGGATGAGCAGCCAAACTTCTCTCAAGAAGAGTTAGACCGTATATAGAGTATAAAAGATAGGTACCAAAATACAGTAGCACAAGCAAACACTGACCAGATTTTTGGTATTATGTATATAATTATTTAAAGACACACTTAGAAATACTCTAGTACTTTTATTGTAAGCAAGTTCAAAAACGGTCACTATTAATATATATACATCCCTTATTCCTTATTGGACAAGTCTTAGTTAACACCACTTATTTCCAGACAGAGGTGAGCGCTTAACTAAAGATGGCACTCCAATAAGTTATGAAAAAGTGAGGGAAAAGGCAGAATTTAGGAACAGCACACAACACAATACTTAAGAAGCACTCAGCAAGGCAGGAAAGTCAAAGTCTACTTGTGAGCAAAAAGTTCAGAGGCCAGGCTCCCTCTTGGAGAGAGTAGAACACCAATGCGCCCAAGATCACAGTTTAAAAGGCTTGCAAAGTC
Source organism: Ambystoma mexicanum (assembly GCF_040938575.1). NCBI lineage: Eukaryota > Metazoa > Chordata > Amphibia > Caudata > Ambystomatidae > Ambystoma > Ambystoma mexicanum. Next base: position 628,201,667 of record NC_090923.1, read on the forward strand.
TTGCAGAGAGTTTAAAAAAGAATCAGTTCAGCTCAGAAAGGTTCAGTTAGCCAGCCTAGGGTCAACCCAAGTGCTAAGTTGAGGATTTAAGAGACAACCCACACAGACCGTTGCGAGGGAGGCCAGGCGGACACAGTACCTTAAAAGTGGAGAGAATCCTCCAGCGGGGGCAGTTGTTCCTGGCAGTGGATGCAAGTCGTGGCGTCGTCCAGAGGAAGAGATGATCTCGGTGTGGAGGAAAGCTGAAGGTCGTTGCACTGTCAGGGAAGAAACCAGCCGCAGAGTTTTCCAGTAAAAAGGTACTACCATTTTATTCGCGGTAGTGGAAAAACGTGGTATCCCGGTTGCCGGGGTGCTTGGCACAGGCAAGGCGGCCACGAGATGATCCGGGAAGGCGAAAAGGCGGGCAAACTGGTTATCCCCACCAGTCAAAGGAAGAAGACTCTTCGGGATGAAGATCTCATCTGTCGTTGGAAGAAGTGGTGAGTCAGTTCAGCAGGGCTCCACCGGTGGCGTCGTCGTTGCAGGTCGGCTCAGCTTCTCCCTCTTCGGATTCTTTGGTCCTGTGGCGACGTCTGAAGTCCAAGTCCCCAAAGCCCTGCTTTTATGCAGAAAACCCCCATTCATCAGTCCTAGCTGTCACTCGAACATGCTAAGTGGTGAGCCGGGCGGCTCACCACTGGACCAATCGCACAAGAGTGCGATTTGAGTTGCTGAGGCAACTCAGTCCAGGGTGCCTAAACCCCCTCCCACACCCCCTGTGGTACCCAGACAGAGTGGCACCACTTTTGGAGGCTTCTGTGGAGAAGCCCGCCAAAAAGTGGAACAAAGGGCTCGACTTAGGTTGGAGTCACAGAAGCGAACTCAAACGCCATTTTGGAACAGAGTTCTGGCAAAAAATACCAACCGGTGAATTAATATTAAATCAATAAACCAGCGGTATGTTTGAGGCTATGTTAAAAAGTATTCGCCTCGAACAATGGGAAAATCCCGTAGGAATATATTCGTGTTTGAATATAAAAAGTAGTATCCACTGCCACCAGCCAAAACTCGCTCAGGGGGGACTGGACAGTGCCCCCTCGAACAGACCCAGGGGGAATCGAATTGCCCCTACCAGTATGCCCACAATATGATGGTTTGTACTGGTTCTGTTCACAATTTAGGACTAGTAAAGCCAATGGTGACTTTACATGCCCTGGGAGACAGTAGTCAGTCCTAGGGTACGGAGTCTGTTTGGGGGTCACTATGACACGCTGTGTTATGGCACGGAGGGTGCTGTGTAACACACATACCAAAAATACATGAAGCCCTATGGGGTAAAACGCCCCATAGCCCATAAAACACAATACTAAGTCAAAGGATATCTCAAATCATGTCTAAGAGTGGGAGAAAGAGTGTCACTCTTAGCAGGAGAAAAAAATAAACCCCAAAAATCCAGCAAAGCTGCTGGGTGACTCACTAGGTTTGGGAAATTAGCCTCAACAGAGAATTCTCCCTCACAATGGTGGCCCGCACGCTGAAGGATCAGCATAGACGGCTCAAGGAGTGGCTACAGGCCAAAGTCCCTTCTTTGGGTGGGTCCCAGCACCATGCCTCCCCTGCTACCAAGAAAACTGAGCGGTCTTCTAAGACCTTTGAGGGCGCTCCTCCCACGGGGGCTGAACAAAAGGCCAAGCACTGCGAGTCCACTGTCGCCGGAAGCGCCATTGCAACAGGCTCCTCGGAGGCCAGGGCAAGCAGTCTCCAGCAGCTTTGGTCACCAGCCAACACTAGGGATCTTCATCAAAGAGAAAGTCTGACCATCTGGGCAAGCTCAAGGAGAAGCCCAGGACCGGCCCGCCTATGAAGGCTAAGGGGGAGTGGGGTGCTTGCCCCCTCCACCCCCCAAGGAGATGGCCGCGGGTCTTAGCAAGGCCGTGAAGGCCCAGATGCATGCGACAAAGGCCCAACCGTCCATCGAGGGGCTGGTGGCTTCCCTCGCGCAGGCCCCCGTGGCTGACCTGCAGGACGCACCCAGAAGGCTAGAATCTCCCTGCCTGCCCAGAGGGAACCGACTTTTCCAGCCCATTGAGAAGACACTGAAGATCCAGTCATTTCTCCGAAAGAGTCTTACCTGGTCGCAGAGAAAGTGGGGGGGGGGGGAGGCCAGGTAGTCCTCCAGGGTCCGGATATCTCCTCCTCAGAGGAGTTTACCAGCCTCCAGACCATCCAGGAGGAGCAGTGCATCGAGGGCAGGCCCTACGTCCAGGATTCCGACCAATGGGGCAACTGTGAGGAGACCGTAGAGGAACAGCAGGGCATTGGGGGCCTGGGCGACCAGCCTACGTCACTGGCTCTGTGTTCGCCTCCGTCACCACAGCCGCCTCAGCGGCCATCTGGAGATCTCGGTGGACATTCTGTCTTGCATACTCTGGTCTCGGAGATCCAGACGAGGATACCTGTTGGGTCCGCGGCACCGAGACTGAGGGGCATCCACCTACCAAGAAGTTAAGTTCACCCTCCACCTACTTGCCACCCTTTGCAAACCCCCCCCCCCCCCCCCCCCCCACCCCCGAGGTATGAGACGGATCCTGACACTGCGATGACTGGGCCTCCGGGACCCCACTTGCACTGTTTGATGCCTGATGTGTAACGTCCTTGGCTTACGTGTTGCAATTTGTCAGGACTGCTCTGATGATATGTAATGTACTGCTCCCTTACTTGTAAATATAATGTAACTGCCTTACTATGATATGCGCCCGGTTGCCCTTGGCTTTGCGCTATATAAATATAAATACTGGCACGGCCGGCGGGTTGGGGGATGTCCTGTCTCTACCTCCCAGATCTTCGTTCCCGACGAGATGGGCACGTTTCACGCCATGATCTCCAGAGCTTCGGAGCTCTTCCAGCTAGTCCCTGAGGTGAAGAAAGGTGGTTTCCTATACCAGCGCTGCGAGGCCAAGAGGAAGACCGTCCTGTCGGTCCCACTCTTGGATGACATTTGGGACGAGGGGTTGGCCCTCATGAAGAACCTTTCCACGGCCCTGGCTGTTAGGGACAATTCTCAAAAATCTGCTAATTCCCTTCACCTTAGAGACCCCCAGCAACTTTGCTGGATTTTGAGGACTTGATTTTTTTTTTACCTGGAGAGTTACACCCTTATTTCCCCCTCTCTCATGTATTTTGATATGCGTTTTACTCGTGTTCTTTGATGATGGCGTTTTAGACAGCTCCATAGGCTTCATTTGTCACACAACACCCGCAGTGCATTGGCACAGGGGAGCCTTACAGGCCTTCCCAAGGTTTAAATACCTTTTTTGGGATAAACTACTGTTTCCCAGAGAAATTAAAGTAAAATTGACTTTACTAGTCTTTTCAAATTCCTAGACCCAACACACCCTATCTTACAATAGTGTGCTGGAGGAGTTGCCTAGTATCACCTGTGTCTAGATACTCCTGTAGCAGTCAAAGGCTACCCTTTCCTCTCGAAATGGCTGGTGGCAGTGGTTTTACAACGAACTACCATGATGTTTCCCGACCGCGAACACCAGTAGCGTTAAATCGCGGGAGCCATGTTTTTCTAGATGGCGTCTGAGCCCCCTTTGTTTAAACAGGTCACGGTCATCTTTTCTTGCCACTTTCTTTGTGGAACGATCCTAGAGTTTTGCTCTGCATGCCAAACTAGGTTTGGTCCCTTTAGTCAATCGCCTTTGGCTGGCTTCAGGACTGAAGACCGCCTCTGGCGCCAGAGTGTCTTTGGTGGGCTGGAAGCGAGGTGCCTGAAACTCCTTGTGCTTAGTCTCCTAGGAGACACAAATGCACTCTGGCATGATTGGCTGGCTGACTGGCAAGGACAGCCACCCTGCTGGTTGAGTGGCAGCTAGGCTGGAATGAATGAGAGGAACCTGGATAAAAGGCAAGTCTCTTGGCTTGGAAGTCAGATTCGACCACTGGAACGAAAGAACCGAAGACAAGCTTGAAGAGGACGGCTGCTGCAACTCCTGGACCGTTGGTTTGCCCGCTGAAGCCCTGCTGCAGGTCCGAACCGCTAAGTTCATCTCGACCGAGAAGCCCTGCAAGGACGACTTCTCCCTTTTGAGTTGGTGGGACCGATCAACTCAACACTAAGCCACCTGGATACCATTCTCGTAGCTGGTTGTATTTTCCTGAGAGTGCTGCAGGAAACCGATAACCAGGGAGAGGGACACCAGTTTGTGTGCTTTACTACAGCTACCGGAATTGAAGATTTGCCAATGCCAGCTTTTTGACCAGTGCAGGAGTCCCCCGACGTCCTCCCTCTTGTCTCCACGACTGAGGCTCAGGAACAGCGAGTTCCTGAAGTCTTCAGCTGCATCTTTTTCTTCATTTGTAAGGTACTGTGAAACAAGACTGAGGGAACTTAACTGTCGCGGTGAAAGCACTTTAAACTTTCGCAACTATCAGGCCTAATCAGCTTGCGACCCAACATATAATTCTTCTTACAAACTACTTCTGAGAACTTCTACAGAGACTTTACCATTTACTTACCAGAACCGTTTTTACCTATCCAAGACTTTAGCCCATTGACTTTGGCCTAGCCTATTGAATTGAATTAACTCTTCTGATGAACTCAAAGTATCTGCACTGTCTAAGAATATTGTATTTCATATATATTCTGAACCTATTCCTTTTTGCTCCTCCTTCAAAGTATTCTGAATGCTTTTTGCCTCTACTTCAAAGTATAGTACTGAAGTGTATTTGTGTATATTTAACTGCCTCCTTCTAGTGAATGTTTTATAACTGACTGTTGAATAAATTAATAAATGTTTAACCACGAAACCTTGAATGTAAGAGTTTCTCCAGCATGGGGTCTGGCATGGATTCACATGCTCATGAATATTCCCCGTCAGGCTGGGAATCCTCGGTAAAGAAAAAACCAGTATCAGTTTCGTTTCTGATCCGTCTTTCGTAGTAATAACCAATCACTGGTCTCTGCGTCATACTGACCACAGCCAATGACTGCCCTCTACCTAAGCACCGCCTCTGGCAGCCATCTTCAGATTTTTACCGCACGTTCATGTGTTGGGATCCTCGTGCTATTGCTCTCGAGCGTTAGTGCTATTTTTTTCACGTTTTTCTCAAAAACTTCGTTTTTTTCGGTCAAAAGAGCCTCAAGCTCCACCGACTCTCCATCCGATCAACGGGGACCCATGTCGGATTCGTCTGCGCCCCTCAAGGGTGAAGATTTCGTCGAGCTACGCTTTTGGAGGACTCCAGAAGTTTCTCAGGCCCGGACATGGCCCAGGAGAAGGGAAGCTCGACGCCCGGAAATCTGTTCAGGATCTGCGTCGAGGGTGCCGACGGGGCCCCTGATCGCCCGTCGGATTCCCCTCTGCCAGCGCCGCAAGACAACTCGGCGGCCATTTTGTTGGCTATACAGTCCTTATGTTCAGAGATAAGGACGAGACTACCGTTGCCGACGGAGGAACCTCTCCCGTCGGGGCATCCTGAACCGGGACCTTCTGGTGCTCCCCCGCCCAAGAAAAGAAGGATTCACCCTCCACCTCCTTTTCAGCCGTCGCGCCCCGTCCAGCCCTCCTCCCCGTCTACCCGAGGGGATGATACGGGGACTGACACGGCAGCGACGGGTACGGACGACGAGGTATACGACGAGGATCTACCGTCGTCACCTCCCACCAGGGCGTCTCCGCCCGACGAGATTGGATCGTTCCACTCCATGATCGCCAGGGCATCCGAGCTTTTCCAACTCTGCCCTGAGGAGAAGAAAAAGGAAGGATTCCTTTATCAACGGCGCGAGGCCAAGAGGAAGACGGTCCTCGCGGTGCCTCTACTGGACAACATTTGGGATGAGGGCCTCGCCCTCCTCAAGAACCCTTCCACGACGCCAGCTAGAAGAGACCGGTACGAGAAGAAGTACCGGGTCCCGGACGCGGCCCCCCTGTGCCTCCGGGCGCAGCCTACCCCGGACTCCGTCGTCTCCGCGGCGGCCAGGAAGAAAGCGGGGGGGGTGCGGCCTCCACATCGACTTCCCCACCGGACGGCGAGGGGAAGAAATTGGATGCTATGGGACGCAGGGTCATCTCGTCGGCAGCGACGACGATTAAAGCGGCCAACGCCTTGGCTATCGTGGCCCGCTACGACAGGGAGCTATGATACAAACTGGCTCCCCTGCTGGACTTCCTACCGGACGACAAGAGGGCGGATGCCCTGGAGATCCTACAGGAAGGCGAGGTGGCGTCTGACCACGCCATCACTATTGCGACGGACATCGCCGACACTGGGTTTCGCCAGTTGGGCAACGGCGTGTGCCTTAGGCGGCGTGGATGGCTCAAGGCTACGGACTTCCGTCAAGACGTACAGACCAGAGTCCTGGACATGCCGTTCGATGGGAACAACCTGTTTGGGAAAACAGTGGACGATTCCCTCCAGGCCATTAAAGCGGACACTGAGACGGCCCGGGCCCTTGGGGTTCTGCAGCAACAACGGACGCCCTTTCGGAGCAGCGGAGGCAAGGGCGCCTCCAAAGGTTCCGGCGGCGGTTTCTCCACCTACCGTCAAGCGGCCCGCTCGTCGTCTCAGGAGGCCTACAGAGGACGAGGCAAGTCTGGCGGACCCCGCCGTCGTCGCCAAGGAGGTCAAGGTGGCAAAGCCTCGTCGAAACAGGATTGAACCGGCCATGGGGTCGGGCCCCCACCGAAGCACCCCGGTGGGAGGCCGGCTGGCAAGCTTCGTCAGCGTGTGGGAGTCCATCTCCACCGACAGTTGGGTGCTGGACGCCTTAGCCCGGGGCCACGCGCTCGAGTTTCAAAGAAGGTGCCTGCGCGTCCCCCCCGTGGCCAGGAAAGAGCTTCACGTCCCTCAGCTTCTCCTGGAGGTAAAGGCGATGCTCAGGAAGGGCGTCATCGAACTCGTCCCAAAGAGGCTTCGGGGCTCCGGAGTTTACTCGAGATACTTCCTCGTGAAGAAGACAACGGGAGGATGGCGCCCCATCCTAGACCTGCGACGTCTGAACAAGTTCATCAAGGCGCAGAAGTTCCCGATGGTCGCCCTCCAGCACGTCCTGGGGCAGCTGGAGGAAGGAGACTTCCTGTCGTCGTTGGATTTGGAGGATGCCTACTTCCATATTCCCATCCTAAAGGGGCACCGAAAATTCCTCAGGTTTGTGGTCCAAGGGCGTCACTACCAGTTCAAAGCCCTCCCCTTCGGACTACGGTCGGCACCCAGGGTATTCACCAAGTGCCTTGCACCGGTGGCGGCGCAGCTGCGCCGCGAGGGGATCCACGTCTACCCCTACCTGGAGGACTGGCTCATCCGAGACAAGACGAGGGAGCTCGCCGTGGAGCACACGGCAAGGACCGTCCAACTTCTCACAGACCTGGGATTCTCCGTGAACTACGCCAAGTCCCACCTGGTACCCGCGCAAAACGCACTGTTTCTGGGAGCGAAGCTCGACAGTGTCCCTTCTGGCCTCCCCGTCGGAGGAAAGGACCAGGTCCATCCTGGGCAAGGTACAGCGGATGTTGGTTTCCGACGCGGCCAAGGTGAGGTCCATCAAGTCCCTCCTCGGAATGATGTCTTCTTGCATCTACCTCATTCCCATGTGCAGGCTCCGGATGCGCCCGTTACAGGAGTTCCTGGACGCGCGCTGGATCCAAACGACGGGCGGCTTCGAGGAGAGGATCACGTTCGACGAGAGTTTCCGCCGAGCGGTCCGGTGGTGGGGCAACCGCGCGCATCTGACGGCGGGCATGGACTTCCAGACCACCAGGAGACAGTGACCACAGATGCCTCCCTGGAAGGGTGGGGAGCGCACACCGAAGGTCTGCACGCGAGAGGCCTTTGGCTCCCGACGGAGAAGTCCCTCCATATCAACGTCCTGGAGCTCCGTGCAGTGTTCTGGGCCCTCAGGTCCTTCCTTCCGTCCCTCAAGGGCAAGGTGGTGAGGATCTTCACCGACAACACCACCACCATGTTTTACATCAGGAAACAGGGCGGAACCAGGTCCCCAGCACTGTCCAAGGAGGCGCAGGACCTGTGGCATTGGGCCGTCGCCCAAAGGATGTTTCTGGTGCCGTTTCATCTGGCAGGGATAAAAAACACCATCGCCGACTCACTCAGCAGGGAGCTGCGCTCGTGCCACGAGTGGGAACTACGGCAGGATCTAGTGGATCGCCTCTTCCGACGGTGGGGCACACCCCAGATCGACCTGTTCGCGACGGCGACGAACTCCAAGTGCCGGAGGTTCGACAGCAGGTTTCCCCAGGCGAGGAGCATGGGCGATGCTTTCTCGTTCCCCTGGGAGGGCCTGTTCCTCTACGCGTTCCCTCCTTTGCCACTGCTAATCCGGCTCGTCAACCAGCTCAAGAGGTCACGGTGCAGGATGATCCTCGTCGCACCTGCGTGGCCGAGGCAGATATGGTTCCCGGACCTTCTGGACTTATCAGCGTCCCCGCCAATCAAGCTGCCGGTGGACGCGGATCTACTCTCCAGGGAAGGAGGCGCCATCCTCCACCACGACCCGAAATCGCTGAACTTGCAGGCCTGGCTCCTGCAGCGCTAGAGTTTGGAGGATACGACATACCGGCCGACTGCAGAGAGGTTCTTGCAAAGGCCAGGGCGTCCTCGACTCTTAAATGCTACGGACACAAATGGAAGAGGTTCTCTGTCTGGTGCCACGCACAGAAGATTAACCCTCTACGGATTACGGCTCCCCAGGTACTGCCGTACCTGCTGACGCTGGCCAAAGCTGAACTGGCACACGCGTCCATCAAGATTCATCTTGCTGCGATCTCCCGATACACCAGAACCACGGGCTGGACGTCCTTGTGGTCTCATCGTCTGGTGAAAGAGTTCATGAAGGGGCTGTTCAGATTGTTCCCGCCGGTGAAGGCTCCGGCCCCGGCGTGGGAGCTCAACGTGGTGCTGACCAAGCTCATGGGACCTCCGTTCGAGCCTCTGCACTCGGCCCCGTTGAAGTTTCTGTCGTGGAAAACAGCGTTTCTTGTGGCCATCGCCTCCGCACGACGGGTGGGAGAGATCCAGGCCCTTTCCTGCAAGGCCCCGTACTTGACTTTTCACGACACAAGGGTAGTGCTCCGGACGCATCCCTCCTTCATGCCCAAGGTACCGTCGGACTTCCATCTCAACGAACCCTTGGTGTTGCCTATGTTCTTCCCGTCGCCTTCGTCGCCGGCTGAGAGGACTTTGCACTCGCTGGATGTGGCTAGAGCGCTGAAGTTCTACGTGGACCGCACAAAGTGTTTTCGGAAGACGTCACAACTCTTTGTGAATTTTGGACCTGTCAATCAGGGGAAGGCTCTCTCGAAGGCTTCCATTTCCAGATGGCTCTCCGGCTGTATCATGTACTGTCATCGGTTGGCAAACCGACCGCTGCCTGGCCGTCCGAGAGCCCATTCCACCAGAGCGATCGCAGCCACCACGGCGTTCCTTTCTGGTGTGCCCCTGCTGGACATATGCAGGGCTGCTACGTGGAGGTCGACGCACACCTTCACGAAATTCTACTGCTTCGATCGGGATTCCAGGGAGGAGTCCAGGGTCGGCCAAGCAGTGCTGCGCAACCTGTTCGCCTCAGGTGAGCCTGGTGAGGAGGTAAGGTGCTTAATGTTGGGTTTGATGTAATGCTTAATGTTGAGCCTTTGCCACCTCCCGTGGTTGTGCATGTGTGTACTGCTATGTATTCTTTATTCATGAGCATGTGAATCCATGCCAGACCCCATGCTGGAGAAGGAACAAGTTACTTACCTGTAACTGTTGTTCTCCAGCATGGGTCTGGCATGGATTCACATGCAAACCCTCCCGCCTACCCCTCTGCGGCTCTTCACTTGGTCATGCTGCCACTTCACGTGCTTCCAAATCTGAAGATGGCTGCCAGAGGCGGTGCTTAGGTAGAGGGCAGTCATTGGCTGTGGTCAGTATGACGCAGAGACCAGTGATTGGTTATTACTACGAAAGACTGACGACGGGGAATATTCATGAGCATGTGAATCCATGCCAGACCCATGCTGGAGAACAACAGTTACAGGTAACTTGTTCCTTATTTGAACACCTGTGATTGTAGACCTCTGTGTAACATCCTTACAGCTGACATTCCCTCTTGAGATAAGTCTGGCTGGGACTCTGGTTTCAGCAGCAGCCAAGAAGTCTTCTTTGGGCTCCTCCTCTTCAGTGGCCTCCACCCCCCGAACATTGAGGGGAAGAAGTTGGATGCCATGGAGCACCGATTTATTTCATCGGCGGCGGCGACCATGAAGGCTGCCAACACTCTCGCTGTTGTGGCCCGCTAAGCCCGAGAGCTGTGGCGAAAGATCGCTCCCCTCCTGGACTTCCTTCCCAACAAGAGCTTCAGAGTTCCTGCAGGAAGGTGAGGTGGCGTCAGACCACGCTATCACGGTGGCCACGGACATCGCCGACACAGGGTTCTGCCAAATGGGCAATGGCGTTTGCCTTCGTCGACTGGGCTGGCTGAAAGCCACCAATTTCCTTCACGACGTTGAGTCGAGGGTGTTGTACATGCAGTTCAACGGGGACGATTTGTTCAGGAAGGCCGTGGATGAGTCTCTTCAGGTCAAAACGGACACAGACGGCTCGTGCCTTGGACACGCTTCAGTGCGACGGCCATCCTTTGGGACCACAGGCGGCAAATCCCATGGATCCTCCAAGGAGTTCAGTGTAGGTGCTTTCTTTCCGTCATCCCTCCAGCTCATTGGGCCAGGAGAACCAGGGCTATTCCAAGGCCTTCGGAGGATGTTGCCGTCACCGGGGTCCCCAAGGCGGCCCCTCGACGTCCAAGTAGGATTGAACCGGCCATGGCGTCGGGCGCCCACCCGTGCACCCCGGTGGGAATCCAGCTGGCAAACTTCGTCAGTGTGTGGAAGACCATCTCCACCGACCAATGGTTGCTGGACACTCTCGCTCATGGACACACCCTGGGATTTCACCTGAAGTGTCTCTGTATACCACAGGTGGCCCGGCAGGAAAACCACGTCCCTCAGCTGCTGCTGGAGATGCGGGCCTTGCTAAGCAAAGGTGCGATAGAGCTCGTCCCAAAGAGACTTCAGGGGTCGATTATATTCTCTTTACTTCCTTGTAAAGAAGACTCCCGGGGCCGCTGGAGGCCCATTCTCGACTTTTGTCGACTGAACAAATATATCAAGTCTCAAAAATTCCGATGGTTCCTCTTCAGCACGTGCTCGGACAGCTGGAAGAGGGGAACTTCCTGTCGTCATTGGACTTGGAGGATGCATACTTCCACATCCCCATTCACAAAGGACACTGCAAGTTCCTGTGTTTCATGGTGTGTTAGGGAGAATTCTCATAAATTTGCGAATTCCCTCCACCTTAGAGACCCCCAGCAAAGTTGCTGGATTTTGAGGACTTGATTTTGTTTACCCTGGAGAGAGTGAGACCCTTTTTCCCACTCAGGTATGTATTTTAATGTGATTTTGTACATTGTTTCTTTTGGTTGTGGAGTCTGACAAATTCCATAGGCATCATCTTTACATTGTCACACAGCACTTTCAATGCAGTGACACAGGGAAGTCTTTCAGATTTCCCAAAGGTGTAAATACCTTCTATTGGATAAACTGTTTCCCAGAGCAGTAAAGTGAAATTGACTTTACTAACCATTGTGGCTATCTAGACCCAGCACACGCCATCTTACAATAGGGTGCTGGAGGGGTTACCTAGTATCTCCTTTGTCTAGCTTCTCATGTAACATTTTTATGTTACCCTTTACTCAATGAGTGGCTGGTGGCAGTGGGTTATTAACTACCATGGTGTGCATTTGCCGCGGGCTGTGTTCGCAGCTACAGAAAAGCACCCAAGGGTGCCATTTTTGTCAAAATGGCCCGGTCTTTCTTCGCCATTTCTTTGTGGAAAGGTCCTTCTTGAGATGTACTCTGCGTGCCAAACCAGGTTTGGTCTTTTTGTTCATTTTGACTTTGGCGGGATTCACCAGTGAAACCTGCCTCTGGCTCCAGGGTGTCGGGGGGGGTAGGAAGGAAGTGAGGGGAGATGTCCGAAACTCCCTGTGCTTACTCTCCTAGGAGACCCAAATGCTCTCTGTGGTGGTTTGGAAGGCAGAATTGAGTTGAGCCCACGCAAGTATAGAGTCTCAGAAAACTCTTCTGTTTCGCTGGCATTTGTTGCTCTCTTACTGCTGTATGAACTGATGGTGCACCGACAGCTACGAGCCACGAACGAGCTGTAAGCCCCGCCTACCAGGAAGCAGGAGCTTAAAAGCTCGCCCCAGCTGCCCTTGCAGCGTTGAGCCCAGCTTAAAAGCTCGCTCCAGCGGCCCTTGCAGCGTTGAGCCTGCGCAAGTAGAGGGCGTCGGAAAACTCTGCTGTTTGCTGGGCTGAGCGTTCGCTCGCCTGACTGGACTTACCCTGTCTCCATCGCCACCAGCAGACGAATTGACGAGGCCGCCCTAAATATGGAGGAGGAAACGCTTCTCCTGCGCAGCGGACGTCTCTGCCTTACGGAGCATGAGTTGCGTTTCACACCCTCTCTCCATCCCGCAGCAGGTGCCCTAGACCCGGCCACCCCCGCCCACACTACACAAACAGGTAAGAGTGAGGGGAAAAAGACAGGGTTGGCAGAGGATTTGCTGCTTCAGACAAAATCTAAAGAAACAATGGCTATAGACTTAAAAGATAAGTGCAAGGTGCCAGCGAAGTTTCCTGCTCTGATTCCCACACTGGCGAAAAATGCATCCAGGGAGATAGAAACCCAGCCCATAGACTCCTCTGGGCCCCCGGCAAGTGTAAATGGTGACCCTGGGGAATTTACCCGACCAGGACTCCACCATAACTAAGGGGGACAAGGAAGCCCCTCCACGTATCTCTTTGGCGGTTGCAAATGGAGATCAACGAAGTGATGACCTGAGTGAAGAATTATTACGTGAGGGGCACATTGGGTCAGGCAGTCTCGGGCCGCGGCTCGATCAGCTTGTCAACATAGAGGACCACCCAAATGCTGAGACCCCGGACCTCGCCACCTCTATGAAGGAACTATCAGGGGGATGGGGGGGGATGCTGACCGCCACCTGGAAGTGAACGGTGCAGCCGCCCCACTCAAGCCTCCTTTACTGGGCCACAACAAGGAAGGCAATATTGAAGGGCCTGTTGAATTGGAGTTGGAGCAAGATCCTTATCCAAGAATGGAAGAAAATAAAGATCCTTCTGACAACTTAATTGACTCTCTAGACTTGCGCACCTCGGAACAGGAAGGCAACAGTCCTGTGAGGGGGGGCTTCCGCAGCCTGTCAAAATCCAAAGAAAGTTTCCAAGTCGAGCTACAAAGCTCCCATTGCACAACCAAAGAAAGGAAAATATCGAGGAAAAGTAGCAAGTAAATCTAAACATGACGGAGCTAGAGGGATACAGCAACTAGCTCATCAGGAGCGTGTCCTATCCTGTACATTGGAAACATTCTTCAAGAAAAAACTACTGCTTGGAAGAAGTGATTTGAACATGGACATCTCAGATGCAGAATTGATCGAGGGAGTCGAATCCCTGGCTACTGCTGAAGTGATAACTCGGCCACCTCAGCACCTGAACAAGGACGATAAGCCCCAAGGAAATCAACAACCACCGGACCTGCTTCATGACGGGCCAAAGAAGGCCCCCTCCCTGATAACCCTGCTCTGGCACTGCAAAGATGGCATTATGGGAAGGCAGGGCAACTAAGTATGGAACAGGCCGTCGCCTACAGACCTCCCACGCCTTAAATAAGGCTTTGCTAACCGAAGATCAATCAAAGGGTGGGCTAACTAATCGGAAACCGCTGGATTCAGAATAACAATGATCTAATACAAAAAATAATAGCAGAAGGCCAACTCACTGATAGCCTAATTAATGGAAAGAAATTGGACCCTTCATGTAAACCCTCACGGGACTCTGTCACCAGCTGAGGGGATTGACAATTTTTAAAAAAGAGCCACTAAAAGCATTACTCTGGAACAGTGTAGACTTCATGGGAAAAGATTCAGCTTTGATTCCTCGCCCGTACAAGAGCAATCCTATGAATGCACACTGTCCCATTGTCGCTGGAGCGAGATCTCCTCACTGTTAATCAGAGACAAGTAAAAAAATCTGACTTAATGGCGATCTTGTCCAGTGACGATTGCCTTGCCCCATTCTGTAAGCGATATGAAGTGCTTCATGAAACCATGGTGGATCATACTTCCCTCATGGCCACATTGCATACCAAGATGCCCTTGTTGGAAGTTTTTATGGGGCAGGAGAAGGCGGAAGGCATGCCGACTGGGCTCAAAACTACATACAGGGAAGTGGCCGTACAAACGGATCCGACTTTAGAGAAGCTTCCCATTCCAAAGGGGAGAGGAAAATATTCCCAAACGGAAGCAGAAAAGGTCGAGAGTCAAAGGGTGGTGACGGAGCCAGTAACCGATATAACTTACCCCAAGATTGGGATTAGTTTGAACATCAGTGGCTCAAAAGTGGACGATCGGACAAGACAAAGAAACAACAAAAGGAAAAAAGGAATCAGTATCTCACAGTAGCTACGGATTCTCGTTCACATTTTAGCCCCAAGACAGAGAAGGGAAAATCTGGCAGTTTCCTATGGTATTTTCTCAAAAAGTCTTTGTGGCACCCGGGGCGAAGGGAAGACTAAGGAAGTGGAGGGAAGCAGCCGCAAAGAAGACAATTTTCGACACCGCCGGAAAAATCAATTTAAGTAAATCTTCAACAGGGCTCAGAGGGGACAGGCGAGAAGTATATTTCTCTCATAAAATAACAGCTAAAGAAAGGCTCACCAAGGACAATAAGTGGAGTGGAAGATGAATCAATAGATCTAATGGATTTGAGCCTGTACACTATCAAGGACTCAGTCAGGGCTGATGGTACAACCTCCAAAGAAAACTCATTAACTACGCACACAACAAAAACCCCTGAAGTAAAACAACTCACCACTCTTTCGGACCATGGACGAAAAGCGCAGATCTCTACATGATAAAGGCAGAGAACGGATAAGCTGGTAACACCGTCTCGGGATGAGTGTAGACTGGTGGCAAGGCTCAAATCTGACTTGCCAGAGCACCAAGAGTAGAACGTCCACCACTCTTAAGGATTTAAGTAATGAAGACATCCATAAACAAGCACGGCATAACAATGAGAGACCGGGAGGATCTATCATTGACACAAGGACTTTTAAGCTGCAAAGAATAAAGACAACTTAATCCTAAACCGGAGAACTCTCCTGAAAATTTGTGATCAATTACCTACACCAAGGCATTTAAATCGAACGACTTAAAAATAGTCGAACCAGTAACGAAGACCGTAGAGACGCATCATATCACTTCATCTAAAGTGAAGCAATTAATGTGAAAAACAGTAGCTCATTTTCGTTCACTGGTGTACGAACTTACCGAGGTGAGCAGGATGGTACCAAAAAATCTACAGAATGAGGTTGTCTAAAAACACCTGGGAAAGTACGGACCAGTGTGACTCCACTCCTGAAAATGCCACGCTATCAAAAACTAAGATGGAAAAGGGAAGAAATGAGACAAGTGGTGCAATACAACAGGAGAATTGAGAATGCCCCAAAGAGGACCCAAGGTAACAGCCCTTACAGGCAAACGACTCCCTATAAAACAGGGTCGACTAAACTTTCATTCAAAGGACAAGTAAGAACTGAAAGTAGAAGAACCAAAGAGCGACAGATATCCTAAAGGGGCGCTGGCCCTCATCGAGATCACTTTTGAACATTGCGCAGGGGAAATTAAAAGAAAGAGATCAAGTCCAGGAAGACCATAGGATCCAAATCGCAAACAGCGATCGGGTACAAAGAAATGGACATGGACCTCCAGAGCGGTGGAGAATCGGAGATCTAGCCACTAAATGACGGTGGGAATGGAGGGAAAGGGCAATTGCGATCCCACGCGGAGTATTCTCACCACAGAGCCACTTGTACTTGGCTCCTGGAACGCGCGTGGCTTTTCCCACCTAACTCCATCCGATGTGAATTTGGGAAAGTATTATGCCTCCAAGAGACATGGCTACAAGATGAACCTGTGCCTTGACGGGTACGATATGGTCTATGTACCGGCTAAGAAAGGAAGACCCTAAGCAGGCCTCCTGATAGCCATCCACTCGGGCAGCTGCCTCCAGCGGCGGAAGTCTCTACTATGCTCAGAGTGGATTCAAGCCATCCTAATGTCAAAAGAGATGGCAGAAGGCTCGAATAAAAAAAACCTCAACAGGAATTAATTCTTCTGCTCCATACAAATCCTGCCACTATATCAACTTCAAAATGATGACGACTCTCTTAGTACTAGAGGCACATAGCATCGAGCATGTAATTATCACGGGCGACGTCCACGCCCACTGGCTGGAAGGAAAATCGTCCCTTGTCCAAAGCAGATCAATGTCAAGTGCACAAACTATAGGCGCGAAATGGAATCTCCTAATGGAATCTAATGATCTACACAACCTACATCAATTAAGAGATTCCACTAAACCCCCTATGTCCAACATGAGAAAGAAACGGCCTCTGTCTAAAATTGGACCATACCTTCACTTCCCATGAACTTCTTTCTCAAATCCAAAGTTTCACTAAAACAAGGAACAGGGACCATAACCCCATTTGTCACCTGGAAATCATCCAGATTAGCAGTAGACTTCATGCCACCTGACATTGAATCTTGCAACAATAACACCAGGGTGAGACTTAACGAGAAAGCAGTAAAGGCTCTTACAGAGAAATATCTAGTGGCCTTTGATCTCGAGGCACAGGGGAGGCGGGAAGACATATATTATATCCCTCTACTAACTATGAACCAGCCAGCAAATCCATCGCATACTGTCCTGTCCCAAGTACAACCTCAACACATATAACAAGACCTTAGTGGACAGAAGAAAGGGTAAAGGCCAAAAGGCAGGCCCCGAAGTCACTTGATCCAATTTTGATAAGAGGCGAAGGAGCAGGAGATGCTATAAAAAAAATTGGCTTTGTCTCCAATGGCACTGTATACAGCAAGCGGACGCCAAAGAGATGGTCCAAACCCTGAGTGGGAAGAGGTCACGGGACTTCTGGGCTTTGATTAGAACATGTACCAACAAAGTCAACTCAAGCTTGGAGAACGTAGCGGAGCATGTTTGGGTTGATCACTTTACAGATTTATACTTAAAACCACCGGGCACTTATCCCATGATTTGTAACAAAAGGGAATGCAGATGGGAGATTCCAACAGACACTGTAACCATCGCCCACAAGATCAAGAACCTAAATAGTTCTAGGGCGGCCAGTCCAGATGGTATTACGAACCTGGAACTAAAAAAACACCCGGGAGCTTAGGTATCTTTCGCAAGTGGAGTGTTCAAGAAATGCATAGAAACAAGTGAGCTCCCAACATCTTGGGAACCATACATGCTTTTGTCCATCTACAAGAAAGGGGCTAGAGACGAGCCAGGACATTATCGGCCTATAGCGCTGCTGGATACGTTGGGAAAAATCTTTGGCTCCTTTGCCTGGGAAAATCTTAAAAAATGGATGAAGGAATCTAAGTGTTCGGACCCCCTACAGGCAGGCTTTGTGAAGGGCATGGGCTCGACAGCTAATATTCTCTTGCTGAGCGCCCTGAGGTCCAAGGTCATTGAAGGAAAGCCAGCGATACACTTGGTATTCGTAGACCTGGTCCAGGCCTTTGACCAGGTCAATAGAGAAAATCTCTGGGACATACTGAACCACCATAGTTGCCCCAAATCAATCCTTGGACCTATCAAATCACTCTTTACTTCAACATCCATGAGAGTGAGATTGAAAAAAGCAGGCCTCTTGTCCAAAGAGATACCAATGGCCTGTGGAGTCAAACAGGGATGTCCGCTATTCCTGGCCTTGTAATCCGATGTATAAGCATTATACAAGGACTAACATACCCCCCCACCCCACCCCCACACAATAGGTAATGCAACAATATCAAGAATTCTGTATGCCGATGACATAATCCTTATTGATCAGACTGTGGTGAGTCTCCAAAGGCAACTGTCCAACCTATTTTTTGTACCTAAAAGACAATAACCTAGAACTAAATAAAGACAAAACCGAAGAAGTTAAAATAGTTCCCACCATAACTTATGGAGTTGAAGCCATGCCACTTCTGCCCAGTAACAATTTGGAAGAAACTAGGTCTGTTTTGGCGGCGTGTCTTGATCCTGCCCCGATCGACGCCAATGGCACTAATCCGTAGAGAACTGGGCACATCTTCCATTAAAGCAATTGGGCTTAATGCTGGGATATAGCGGTCGGCAAAAAAATCACGGCAATTAGATCTGGCTCTTTGAACAGAACCTTAAACATCTGGGATCCATTTATGGACTATGCGGCCAAATTCCCGGCTCTCACTAGAAGGCCTCCGCAAACCAGGTGGCTTCAAATCACTCCACCCCACTGATATTTGGCCTTCGGCTATACCAACCCAACGCGCCAGCTGCTCCCTAGCCTTCAAGAACAGTGCGGGCCATGGACAGGACGAACCAATCCATCATGTTGCCCCCCGCCCCTCCACCTCATCGTTTTCACTCAGACATTATCAACATGTTGTATGCAGCGATCACTAATTTGCTGTTGTTGTGCTTACTGTAATGCTTATTTGTAAAAACCCAATAAAATGTTATGAAAAAAAAGGACTGGACTCGTGCTTTATAGGAAAATCCTAGAAGAGCCCCATACATTTCCTTTCAACCTTGAAATGGAGGAAAAAACAATAAAATGTTCATTGAATGGCAACAAAAAAATAGGACCACTCTTGAGCGCGTATAGTTAGGAAGAAGAGCTAATACAGAATCCACAAAAGGTTAACGGAAAAACAACTCAATGGACTGGACGTAAACTTTGGAGGAGGCTGCAGGATATAAGATTACTAAAGACATTCCCCCAAGACCCAAAAAACTAAATGAAATTCCATCTTCTCTATTGAAATTCCCAAATCAACGTCTTCAGCAAAATTTCTTGAGGATCAGATTGATCTTGATGAATTCCAACGTGATTCGAGCAATAAGAGGTCTCAAGAAGTAAAATCTTTGCCACTTCTGCGAGACCTCTACCCTGGTAGAAACCATTAAATGTCTCTGGTTATCGTGCCCGGACTTAAAGAGAAAGACACTGCTGGTTAAGCCGCCTCATCGAAGACGCCCATACTTGCGAGGAAGAAGAATGGTGGTCTCGCCTGATTGGAGGCGAAAAAACGAACTCTGTGATAGCCGTCGATGGCTCCTTCGGACAGATAGGCCTGATAAGAAAATACAGGAACCTTTGTCCTAGGTGAAGCTCTGTGGAGAACTGTGGAAAACAAATCTTTTCGCACAGGGATCGTGGAATTTTGTTTAGACAAATAAATCAAATAAAAAAAAGGTCGACCACTGGATGAAGGAACCGAAGAAGAACTTGAAGAAGATACCTGCTGCAACTCTTGGACAGTTGGTTTGCCCAGTGAAGCCCTGCTGGAGTGCCGAAACACCAAGTTCCCATCGACCGAGAAGCCCCTGCAAGGACGACTTCTCCCCTTGAGTTGGTGGGACCAATCAACTCCAAAGTAAGCCACGTGGACATCCATCTTGGAGCTGGTTGAATTTCCACGGAGTTGCTGCTGGAAACTGTATAGCCCGGGAGAGGAGCACCAGATTGTGTGCGTTGCTTTTAAGCTGGCATAGAGCTTCAGGAAGATCCTCCAGACTCCCAGGAAGCAGGACTGACTGAGCCTTAGCCCCCTCAACAGAGTGCGGGACCCCAGAAGCAAGGAAAGCCCATCTCGACAGCCAGGAACCGCAGTGTTGCCATTTGCAGTAGACACGAAGAGCTGAAACGCTGAACAGCCACTGAAAGTGAAGTTTGCCGGTTGCAAGTTTTGACCGTCCCAGGGCATTGCAGGAGTCCCCCGACGTCCTCCCTCTTGTCCCCACGGCTGAGTCCCAGGAACAGGCCCAGAAACAGTGAGATCTGCAGAGCTGCACGGGAACAGAAGTCATCTGCTCCATCTTTTCTTCATTTCTAGGGTACTGCAAAAAGTCTAAGAACTTGCCTCTTGCTGTAGAGTTGCTTGCATCTTCTACTATTCACAAGTCTAATCGGCTTGTGGCCCAACATTTGAGTCTTCTTTTCTTCAAAGCCTTCTAAGAACTTGTGCAAAGACATTTCCATTTACCTACCCGAAGTGCTTCATCCTATAAAAGACTTTTGCCCATTGACTTTGGCTTAGCCTATTGAACTGAATGGGTATCCGAAAGTATTTGCCTGCTTAGGAATATTTGTGGTCTCTTGTTCTAATAACCTTTACCTTTTACCAATTTCTAAGAGTATTCTAAATGGCAACAGTAAGATATTAATGTCCTGAGCACCCTAGCTATTTCACCTGTGGGTGTAGGTTGTCTGTCTGCCATCCCAAAAGAGTCTTTACTGATTTAGAAGCAAGAGTGTACAGTATTGAAGTGTATTTGTGTTACTATTATATTGCTCCCTTCTGAAGAAGGCTTATTCTAACTGACAATTGTTTATGCAAGAAACCTTGAGTCTAAGAGTTTATTTGATTACTTGTAACTGTGAATCTAAGTGCAACTCCACTACAGCTCACATTGACCTCTCTTGGGATAAGCCTGGCGGCTCAACACGCTACCAAAACTGTGTAGTACAAGCTTAACCAAAGGTTGGGTTTCCTATACCTGTAGTCAGAGTTGTTCGTAGTGTTCCCAGAGGGTACTACACACAAACTTTGCCTAACATGGTGCAAAGGAAGCACTACCAATTCAAGGCCCTTCCCTTCGGATTGAAGTCGGCGCCAAGGGTCTTCACCAAGTGCCTGGTGCCAGTGGCAGCGCAGCTGTGACTACGGGGGAATCACGTCTACACTTATCTGGAAGACTGTCTCATCCGGGCCAGCTTAAAAGAGATCGCCGTCGACCGCACAGCAAAGACTGTGCGCCTGCTGACGGAGCTGGGGTTCTTGGTGAACTATGCAAAGTCCTGCCTGATTCCAAACACAGTTTCATGCCTGGCGTCTCGGTCGGAAGAGAGGATAGCGGCCATCTTGGGCAAGGTACAACTGATGTTGGCCCGGAACATTGAAAGGGTGAGGTCCATAAAGTCCCTGTTCGGCATGATGTCATTGTGCTCATTCAGCTGTGCAGATTACGGATGCGTCTACTAAGAGTTCCTCGACGCCCGTTGGATACTAGTGTCGGTAAGGTTAGAGGACAAGATCACACTCAATGAGATTTTTGTCAGGCTTAGAGGTCCTGTGTCTGCGGAAGCTGCTGAACCCCCGACAATCCCCCTGAAATGTAATTCCCAGAACTAGATATTAATTCAGCTCTGCAAACTACACCCCAAAGGGAAAGGGGGAAGTGGATAACATAACACCAGGTTGACTGCGTCAAGGCTAACCAAAGCTGAAACTGCAGAGGATATAAGAAAAGCAGATACAAATCCTTTTATAACTTACTTTACGTTTAGAGTTGGAAAGACTTTAAAGCCATAACTAATAAGTAAGAATCCTACCTGGTTCTTCTCTTGAAATTTCTTAGAGAAGCTTGTAAAGAAGCTGAAAATCTCTTACTTGAGTCTCTTGAAATTCACAGGAACTTCTTATTTTGGGCAAACCTGGAAAGTTTTGCTCTTTGCCTTTTTTCCAAAATTCACTAATTGTCCAGGTAAATTCTTTAATATTTTCTTTCTTTTTCTTTCAAACTTTTCTTTAGTTTTCCAAACCTTTTTACAATTCCATAGTTTGAGAATTCTTGAAGAAACACGTGCTAAGCACACACGCAGATGATCTCAATGCTGAAGTTTCGCACGTTGAAAACTTCCCGCGCTGAAGAACACGCGCACTGTAAGAAAAGTCCACGCACAGAAAACACACGCGCTTGTAAACACACGCGAAGCAGAATTCACGCGCAAGCGGATTCTCAGGCAGATAACACACGCGCTTGTAAACATAGGTACAGTTGAACTCCCGCGTCTAATTCCCACGCGCCTTATAACCCACGCGCAAAAGAGTTCACATGCGGACGGGTTCACGCGTTAAAAAAGCACACGCGCTGGTAATCACACGCGCTGAAGAACACGCGCACTGTAAGAAAAGTCCACGCACAGAAAACACACGCGCTTGTAAACACACGCGAAGCAGAATTCACGCGCAAGCGGATTCTCAGGCAGATAACACACGCGCTTGTAAACATACGTACAGTTGAACTCCCGCGTCTAATTCCCACGCGCCTTATAACCCACGCGCAAAAGAGTTCACATGCGGACGGGTTCACGCGTTAAAAAAGCACACGCGCTGGTAATCACACGCGCAATAGAGTTCTCACGCGGAAGCACACACGCTTGAAAACACGCGCAATGGAGTTCTCATGCAGCAAACAAATTCTCGCGCTAGGAAGCACACGCGCAATAGAGTTCTCACGTGGCGAACAGATTCTCGCGCTAGGAAGCACACGCGCTATTTTCACTCGCACGCGCAAGGTTCAACGGTTAGTTTCAGATTACACGTAGTACGTGTTTAACAAATAGCGTTCACCCGTTAACCTCGCGCTAAATTTCAAGCGCACTCAAACAGTTCAAAAATATAAATTCAAAGGAAACATTTTAAAAGTTCTCACTAAAATGTCTTTAAGAGAAACAGAGCGGCAGTCTAACAATCTCTCAACAAAGTCACTTATCTCCAGAACGATTTCCTAAAGATCTTCAGAGTTTCCTGTCTTCAATTCGCATTCCTGACAGCTGAGAACTTCTCCTGAAACCCCCAAGAAAGTAGCTGCTCAACTGCTAGCGCCTGAAGGAAAAAATCCACCAGGCCCAAGTCTTAAGCAGGAGCAGCCACTACACACGTCCTCTCAGCTGGGGCTTAGATGATGAAAGGCAAAGAGTGACAGTTTAGAATGTTCATTGTTGTTCTGAAGTGTTTTCTAACCAATCAGAGCTGTCACTGTGAAACTCCATTTTGCCTTGGGTCAGAACCAGGATTCTGAATCAGGACGTTAAGGCCAAACCAACTACAATAGAAAACTTCCCACCCACACAAGGCTAAACTAAAAAAGGATAATAAAAGAGAAATAATGGGAAAGAAACTTGAATAAAGGAAAATAGCCTGAATAGGGGAAGGAAACCTGACCAGTTTCCGTCGAGCGATACGTGGTGGGGAGTGCGCGCACATCTGTCCGCTGGCGTGGATTTCCAGACTCCACCTCATTAGGAGATAGTCACGACAGACGCCTCCCTGGAAGGATGGGGGAGCACACACCGGAAGTCTTCATGCAAGAGGCCTGTGGCTACCGCAGGGGAAGACATTGCACATCAACGTGTTGGAGCTGCGGGCAGTGTTTTGGACCCTAAAGTACTTCCTTCCGTCCCTCAAGGCAAGGTGGTACGGGTCTTCACCGACAACACCACTGCGATGTTCTACATCAGGAATCGGTGGGTGGAGGGGATCACCAGATCCCGGCGTTCTCCAAAGAGGCGCAGGACCTATGGCACTGGGCCGTAGCCCAGGGGATGTTCTTCATCCCGTTTCAACTGGCAGGAGTGAAGAACACTGTCGCCGACTCTCAGCAGGGAGCTGCGCTCTTGCCCCGAATGGGAACTTCGGCAGGACCAAGTGGTTCACCTATTGCGCAGATTGGGCAATCCCCAGATCAATCTGTTTGCGACACCAAGTGCTGGAGGTTCGCTAGCAGGTTTCCCCAGTCGGGAAGCATGGGAGACGCATTCTCATTCCCCTGGGATGGCCTTTTCCTGGATTTGTTCCCTCCGCTGCCGTAAATCAGCCATCTCAAAGTGGATTGTAAACTGCATCACACTATGCTACTCTTGCCAAGAGAGATCTGCCCTTCAAGCCTAGAGCACACTACTCGGGGCACTGGGGCTTCCATAGCATTCATTGCAAATGTTCCCCTTGAGTCTATTTGTAAAGCAGCCACCTTGAGTTCTGTACACACCTCTACAAGACACTACTGCCTGGATACTTGCTCTCGGTCTGATTCTCAGATGGGACTAGCGGTACGAAGACATCTCTTTATTACTGTTCCTTCACTCATCCCACCAGCATCTCTGGGTACTGCTCGCTAGTCTATGTACAGCATGTGATTCTAAGCAGATTCACAAGCATCAGAAGACATGCATTACTTACCGTAATGGCATTTGATTGTATCTGCTTAGATTCACATGCGCCCACCCTTCATCCCCTCTTGGAGTAGAAGGGAACATGGACATCTTACTCCTTTCTCTCTGTACTCACGATAGTCATAAGACTCCCCCACGGCAGAAAACGCAACCAGAGGGACCTCCATGCGTTTTGGGTTTCGGATACACCAGTCACGTTGGGGAGAGCGTTAAAAGCACGCCCATGTTGACGTCCCCCTTTCGATCTTCGAAAGAAAGATGCAATACTCTGCGATTACCACTAGATGTCGAACTTTTGCACAGCATATGAATCTAAGCAGATACAATCATCAGAAATGCTATTACGGTAAGTAATGCATGTCATTCTGAGAGTTGGTTACCAACCAACTTCTTTTGCAAGTAAGTAACTTTTAAACCCTTATTCTCTCTATTAGTCAAAAGGCCTTATCCTTAGAAGTATTTGTAGAGAATTTTAATTTCCGTGGGGAATTCCTCCCACCTTAGAGACCACCAGTTCTTTTGCTGTATTTTTAAATTTTAACCCTGGAGTGAGTGAGACCTTTTTCCCCACTTATGTGTTTTGACAAGATTTGGATGATGTCTTTCCACTGTTTTTGGAGTTTGACGAACTCCATAGGCATCAACTTTTTGTAGGGTGACACACAGCACTTTCAGTGTCAAAGGGAAATCCTTTAGATTTCTCACTAGGTTTAAATACTTTTTCTTGGGTGAACTACAGTTCACAAGAATAAAGAGTGAAATTACTCGCCTTTTTTTCTCTTTGTAGCACACCCCAACTTATGTGGAGTTCTGGGGGTGCCTAGTAGCCCCTTACCCTACCGTCTCATGTAGCATTTTTGTTACCCTCACTATGTTAAATGGCTGGTGGCAGTGGTTTCATTTTTCCTACCATTGTGCTTTTCTACTGCAGGCTGAACCCTCAGCTGTAGTACAGCACCCATGGCTGACCATTTTATCAAAATGCCCCCCCCCCCAACCTCTTTTCGCCATTTTCTATTTGTGAGGTCTTTCTTGGGTTTTACTCTGTGCGTTGAGCCAGGTTTGAGCCCTTGGTTTGTCTTGCCTTTGGCGGGCTTCAGCCCTGAAACCAGTATCTGGCTCCAGTGTTTCTGCAAGGGCAGGAACGGAGTGCCAGGGGACAGGAACACCAGAATAGAGTACACCATTTTTAAGCCGGACCCGAGCTCCAGGAAGATCCTCCGGACTCCCTCGAAGCAGGGCTGACCAAGGCTGAGCCACCTCAACAGAGTGCTGGACCCTAGAAGCAAGAAAAAACCCACATGGTGTCCAAGAACGGCAGTGGTGCTATTAGTGAGAAGCTGAAACCGTGAAGTGCTGCTGATGTGAATTGCGCCCATTGCTGCTGCCGACCTTCAAATCGTAGTGCAGGAGTCCCCACACGTCGTCCCTCTTGTCCCCACGACTGACGCCCAGGGTCGGCAGGAACTACAAGAAGAGCAGAAGCCAGCTGGAACCATTTCTTCAGACCTAAGGTACTGTGAACTAAGGGGTACGTACCTTGTGTGTGCAGCTTGCTTTTTCTCACTGGAGACTTGCATTGGCTGCCCTTTGCAGAGGTGCTTGCATATTTGCCCTTCACAAGCCTCCCAGCTTATGGCCCAGCAGTGATTTCTTTTACAACAAAACTCTTTAACTTTGTGCACAACTTTTACCAACCTTCAAGAAGTGCCTCAGTTCCCCTAGACTTTGTTCAAGTGACATTGGCTGTCCTGGCTCCCTGAAAGAATCTTCTTATCCTCTGACTTTGGGTTTAACTATCCCTCAAAAGGTCATACATACCTTACTTGTATAGCTGGGAGAGGGTTAACCTACATTGCATTGGGGATACAAAAGTGTTTACCTGTCTGAGAAACTTGTTAACCATGGTTTCCTTCCCTTACCTTTTCCTTTTTGCCTCAACTTCAGTATTACCTTTTAAGTGTGAAAAGTGATATATTAATTTCTCCAGCATTGGATCTTTCATAGATTCAGATGCTTGAATATTCCCCGTCAGACTGGGAATCCTCAGTGATAAATTTAATAATAATTTTTTTTATTTTATTTTAAATATATACACACTGCTACCTAGCAGTGCATGTACATAGCCCATTATGGCCTATGAGCCATTTCATTTTGTAGTCCCTCCACCTCACTTTGGTCCTTTATGGCCCCAGCCAATGAGGTGGCAGGGCTTAAGCTCCGCCCCCGGCAGCCATCTTCAGATTTTTCACCGCAGTCTGACAGACACAGGGAATCCTCAAGCTCTCTGAGCTTTTTCAAATTCTTTCTACTTTTGTGTGGAATATATTTGGAAAAATATATTCCATCTTGTTCCCCTTCTTAGGGGCTTTGTTTTCAATTACCCTTGGAGACAAAACTTGTTGTTCTCCTCTCAAAATCGTCGACTGAACTTCTCTTCAGAAATGGAGGCACCTCAGGCTGTCAGGAAGCCTTCCCTGTTCAGGGACTGCCCAAGGTGTAAGAAGAAATTGGTTTACTACAAAGACCCCCACGAGCATTGCATTTATTGTCTGTACCCGCATGACATTAAAAAATGCGAGATTTGTAGAACTTTTTCCACCAAGACCCTTCATGACAGGCATAGAAGACTCCTTTCATACCTGGATCCAGGGATCAATCTTCGGACGAAGAGTCTGTCAGAACAGCTCCTGTCCAATCCAGCACTCCATCTGAGAGACAAACTTCAAAGAGAAGGGCCTCTTCAGTGGAAAGGAGTTCCTCTCCCAAGTCCAAAAAGAGGAAGCTGGAATTGATACCCTTTCTGCCTCCGGTTGACTTACCAAGCCAGAAAAAGTCAGCAAAATCTGCCTCCAGAGGTAAGGAGGAGTTTGCAAAAAACGGGGGGGGGGGGGCAGTCGTCGGCGGGTAAACCATCCACGAATGAAGGGAAAGGTAAAGGCCCGTCATCGGCCATACCGTTGACGAAACCATCATCGACGACGCTTAAGACATCGTCGACAATTAGATCATCGTCATCGGACATGTCGACCACGAAGCAATCGTCGACGAGCAAGAAACACCACTCGTCCACGAAGCATTCATCCATGAAGCAGTCGTCCACGGAACATACTCCACATTCGTCAACGAAGCCCTCGTCGACGGGAAAATCTCAGTCGACGGCGAAGCCCTCGTCGACGGGAAAATCTCAGTCGTCGACGAAGATAGCATCGTCCATAACACCTTCAGAGGCACCACAAATTTCGGCAGTTACGGAGGACTTACTGCCGTCCACATTTGAAACTCCTGTCATTGAAAGCAATATCATTGAGAAGAATACTGAGACTGAACCATTGGTACAGCAATTTTCACCTTTGGGGCACATGGCAGAACTTCCGGATGTAATTCTTCAGGAAGAATTCTCTGATGCGGAAGTGGTGGAAGAGTCCATCGGTCCCTTACCGAAACAATACAGCCCTCCTTGGCACCCGTCCACGGGAGAATCCGAATATCCTCATGACCCGATACTCATGTTATCCGTGCAGAGGATTGTAGAAGAATTTTACAAACGGCAAAGGGAGAAGCAAATCCCGATTAATCCCTTAGAAGCAGGAATTATTCCTAGAGAGTCATCTCCGATTCCAGGCACATCTGGTTGCTCTCCTCACAGGAGTAGACCGCAAAAACGGATGAGATCACCTGCTCGAAGACCGAGGAGCAGCACCCACAGTGCTTCACCTACAAGAGTCCCGTCACCACAGTCATCGCACATACCGCGATCTCCGGACGTGGATCCTACGATGGTACCGTCCACCATCTCGGTATCAGACTGGCAGGAGGATCCTTTTGGAGAATTCTCGGAACCAGAAGAAGGAGAAATAACACAGGAGCCAGACGCACCCAGTGAGTGGGATGACTACGTAGTCGAGAAGCCCAGGAGGAGAGACTCGCCGGGCAAGGCCTCACCGCCGGATGATCTTGTCTCTTTCCACACCATTATAGGTAAAGCCACAGAATTGTTTAAAATTCAGGTTTCTTCGGAGGAAAGGCAATCAGTGCTCTATGAGCACAGGGACAAATGAAGGAGGACAGTGACCACAATTCCTCTCCTCGATACCATCTGGGATTCCGGATCCAGGATCCTATCCACGCCCTTATCGACTCCGGCGTTGGTGTCCAGGCCAGAAAAGAAATATAAAGCTCCGGATTCGGCACCGCTTTGTTTGAGGGGTCATACGAAACCAGACTCGGTTGTTACAGTGGCGGCCAGAAAGAAACTCGCCAACCCCTCTTCACCGTTGTCGGCACCACCGGATAAGGACGGACGTAAATTGGAAGCCATGGGCAGGGAGTATCATCTTCTGCATCCCTTACAATCAGAGCGGGCAATGCGCTGGCCATGACCGCAAGGTTCGATCGCGAGCTTTGGCTCCGCATGTCTAACTTGGCGTCAAGACAGACACGGACACCGCCAGAGCCATCAGTTCTTTAAAGGACAAAAGTAAGGACCATCGGTCTTTTCGTCCCTTTAGAGGTTCATCTTCCAAGTTCAGAGGATACGGTCGTTCCTCCTATGGTCAAAAAGCACAAGGCGGCACGTACCAAGACAATAAATATCAGTCATCCAACAGATACGCCCATAGAGGCAGACGTGGCTCTGCCCAAGGGAAGTCACAAGGCAAGCAAAACTGACGACCAATTTTCTCCCCCCCCTTACCACACCCCGGTGGGGGGGGAAGGGTGAGCCAGTTATTCCAGCGCTGGCAGTCAATTACATCGGACAGATGGGTGTTGCAGGTGATCCGAAAGGGTCACACCTTAGAATTTCTGGACCAACCTCCTTCTCTGCCTCCAACATCTCGCAGAGTGCATATGCTAAGACAGGTCATGTCCGAAGTGCAAAAACTGCTCCAGAAGGCAGCAGTAGAACCAGTACCTTATTCTCAGAGGGGAAAAGGTTTCTACTCCCGATTCTTCCTCGTCAAAAAGAAAAACGGTCCATGGAGACCCATCTTGGACCTGAGGGCACTCAACAAATTCATCAAGCGCATAACATTCAAGATGGTAGCTTGACAAGGGATGCTACCTTGGTTAAACAAGCACGACTTCTTGGCCACTTTAGACTTGGAGGACGCATACTTCCATATTCCGATCCATCCAGCGCACAGACAGTTCCTCAGGTTCACAGTGGGAGAGCTCCACTTTCAGTTTCAAGTGCTCCCGTTCGGGCTAAAATCGGCTCCAAGAGTTTTTACAAAATGCTTGGCACCGGTAGCGGCAAGTCTCAGGAGGGCAGGAACGGACGTTTTTCCATACCTGGACGATTGGCTGATAAAGGCAAGTTCCGCTGCAAAGGCTCGCTCGGCAGTGTCGAGGACTGCCAACCTCCTAAAAGAGTTAGGTTTCTCCATAAACCAGACGAAGTCCTGCCTCGTTCCCAGCAAGGTAGCTCTCTTCCTGGGAGCCGAACTGGACACCAGCATTCCCAGAGTGAGGCCATCCACAGAAAGAATAGCAGCGATTCTACGCTCAACTTCGAACTTCCTACAGAAAGAGACAACATCCGTACGCTCTTACAAATCCCTATTGGGCATGATGTCATCGTGCATATTCCTCATACCGAACTGCAGGCTTCGCATGAGACCGGTTCAGGAAGCTCTGGACCACCAATGGAAACAAGCTTTCGGATGCTGGGAAGACATTGTCCAGATTCCATCGACGTTGCACAAGGCCCTTCGATGGTGGAATGTTCCGAGGAATCTTCTGCAAGGAATGCCGTTTCAAGCACCGACATCGACCCTCCTGCTGCGGACGGACGCTTCCTTATCAGGCTGGGGCGCTCATCTGGCGGACCTCCAAACCAAGGGGTCTTGGTCGGCACAAGAGTCCCAGCTCCACATCAACGTGTTAGAGCTCAGGGCCGTAAGGTTAGCGCTGAAAGCTTTCCTACCGGTTATAGCTGGTCAAGTTCTTACAGTCCAGACAGACAACACGACCTCCATGCACTATACAAACAAGCAAGGAGGCACGAGGTCTCAGATCCTGTCGCAAGAAGCCCAACAGCTATGGGCATGGGCCTTGCGCTACGGGATACATATCAGGGCAGAGCATCTTCCAGGAGTGGACAATGTCCTAGTGGACAGACTAAGCAGAGAGTACACAGCGTCACACGAGTGGGAGCTGGACGAAAAAGAAACCCAACGGATCTTTGCCTTATGGGGCCATCCGCAGATCGACCTTTTTGCCACCAGGAACAACAAAAAATGCAAGAGATTTGCTTCAAGATACCCGGAGCACCAATCACTGGGAGACGCGTTCTCAGTGGATTGGTCGGGGAAGTTCCTCTACGCCTTCCCATCCATTCCCCTCATGTCGAGGGTACTTCGCAGGGTAAAAGAACAGGATTGTTCTTTGATTCTTATTGCACCGGATTGGGCACGGCAAGTCTGGTACCCGACGCTGAGGCACCTATCCTGCCAACCCCCGGTTCGTCTCAAGTCACATCAATATCTACTGACACAACAGAACCGCAAGGTCCTCCACCACGACCCGAGGAGCCTGTCTCAAAGCATGGTTCCTGAGCAGCGCAAACTGATGCACCTAAAGTTACCATCAGAATGCTTGGATATCATCAGGGCCGCTAGAGCCCCGTCCACGTAATTTACCTACACCAGGAAATGGACCAGGTTTTCCAAATGGTGCGAGACCTCTGCGATCGATCCCCTCTCGGCCTCGGTTGATCAGATTCTGCCCTACTTGTTGCACCTGGCTAAGTCAGGGCTCTCACTGTCCTCTATCAAGGTCCATCTGTCAGCCATAGCGGCCTACACAGTAACCGCGGAGACGCAAGCCTTACTTTCCTTACCAGCGGTTAAGACCTTCCTGAAAGGACTGATGCGTACTTATCCACCTACACCAGTTCCAGACTGGAGTCTCACACCGTCTTAACAGCCCTCATGCAACCTCCCTTTGAACCCATACACAGATGTGATATGAAATTCTTGTCCTGGAAGACATCTTTCCTGATAGCCATCACTTCAGCCAGAAGGATCAGTGAGTTGCAAGCTTTTGTCCGGTCCCGAAGTCTGCGTCTGCAGGAGATGCTGAGCCCCACAGATCTCTCAAGAACGTTTGATCAACAACTGTCTTTAACCCAGTTGAAGAACTAACACTCCCAAGGGAAAAGGGGAAGTGGAGAAAATAACAAACGACAGACGCCTACTTCTGGTGGGCTGCAATCTGTAGAAGGAGACATTAATGTTTATTAAATAATTAAGACATGCATTAAATTAACTCAATCTCTAAATATCAAATAATTTAATATCTAAACCCATACCTGTCCAATCTCCGAAATAAACTTGGAGATTAATTAACTTCTTTTTCACAAAGACCCATTGAGATTTTTATCTTGCACAGTCAATGTTCAATTTCAGAAGGGCAATGTGAATTTAAGAATACATTTTGTTCCTTAACAATATTGCTCAAAATAATGAGTTCAATAATATGAAATCTTCTTAAAATAAGCAGGAATTCACTTTAGAGTGTTCATTCATTCAAATGCATTTCATCCTTTCTCAAGCACATTGTATTCCTGTTCAGATGTTTCTTCAACTTTAGTAAACAAATGCGCAATTAAGAGTTCAGATGCTATTTTAAAACTTTTGACATGAACAATAAGAATGAATTCAGATCCTGTTTAACCTTTGAAGCACATGCGCAATGCTAATGGAATCCGATGCTTTGCTTTTGACATAAGCACTGTAAATGAGTTCAGATGCTGTTTTACCTTTTGAGCACATGCGCAATGCTTATGAAATCCGATGCTTTGCTTTTGACATGAGCGCTGTAAATGAGTTCAGGTGCTGCCTTATTCTTTAGAACACATGCACAATGCTAATGAAAACAACTGCTTCTGCTTTTGACATGCGCACAGTAAATAAGTTCAGGTGCTGCCTTATCCTTCAGAAAACATGTGCAATGCTCATGAAATCAATGTGTCTTTACTTTCCACATGCGCACAGTGAAATAATTCAGATGTCACCTTATCTCATGGCGCGCAAGCGTAATTAAAAGCCTTACGAACTCAAGTTAAATAACATCAAAAGCTTAGACTCAGGTTTTCCTTAAGCAATCTTCACTCACGCGACCGTACTGAAACTGACAGACTTGAAATCAGATCAGATACGAGACACGGCAATAAAACACGGACACTTCTCCTTCGCGCATGCGTGAAACAAAAATGAATGCTCTGAAGCACTGATCAAAGAAAACTGCGCAGTTAAAATTCCAAACGCTTCTTCCTTCAGTACAACGTCAGAACTTCAAAACCGTGTCAATTACACTGAGTCATAAAAAGCCAAGCAGATTCTTGAAGTAAAATTAAACGAATCTAAATACCTAAACTAAATAAATACCTAACATGAATAGAGTGATAAAAATAAAGCAGCTTTTCTCCAGCTTGAGAAAAAGCGACGCTCCCACCAACTTATCAGCTGAGCTTGTCCCACGTTGACCAGCTTCTCAGGAAACAATATTTATCTCTGTAAACTTCACCAGAATCTCATCAAAAGGCCTTGAAGCAGGAACTTAATCAAAACAGGACCTTCCTTCTTGAAGGTGAACAATGAAAGGCAGTTTAGAATTGTATGGAAGGTCAGAGGTTCATGAAACTTCCAATCAGGAACTGGCACTACTGCCACCATGTTGGTTTGGGGATTTAGCACTCTGATGAACAGATGTTAAGATCAACAACCCAAAATCAGATTAAAACAATAAATTATTTAAATCTATAATCTAATTTCATTTACAAAGTACACCTACCTAACCTGGGACCTGACAGCTTTGTCTTCAGAACCTCCGTTTACTCTGTTCCAGAAGGACCGCGTCATCTTAAGGCCTCACCCGAAGTTCCTCCCCAAGGTACTTTCGGAGATGTCGTTCACTGAGCGCATTGTTTTACCAACCTTCTTCCAGAATCACGCTTCTGAAGCGGAAAAGACATTACATTCTCTAGACGTTGCTAGAGTGTTGAAGTTTTACTTGCAAAGAACCAAGGAGTTCCGCTCCTCAAACCGGCTATTCATTTCGTTCTCTGGCCGTACCAAGGGTCAGCATATATCTAAACAAAGTCTGGCACGCTGGGTATCGTCCTGCATCACCCACTGCCATCAGTTGAAAGGCGACCCTTTAACTAGACCGCCATCTGCGCACTCCACCAGAGGAAGAGCGGCGTCAACAGCATTCCATGCAGGGGTGGCCTTGAAGGACATATGCAGAGCCGCCACGTGGAGCACTCTGCATACTTTCGCCAAACACTACTGCCTGGCTGAAGATACCAGCAAAGAAGCTGCAGTTGGACAGGCAGTGCTCCGTCATCTTTGTATAAGGTGGGATCAGCCTCCTTTCCCACCTTTCCCGAAGTATGTAGCCGTTGTGTTGCTGCATGGTAAAGGTTTGACCAGAAATGTTTTTCTGTATTTATGCATATATGTATATTATGGTGGCATGTTTTAACTGCTTGGTATTCTATTCAAGCATCTGAATCTATGAAAGATCCAATGCTGGAGAAGTCTTAGTTACTTACCTGTAACTGTATTTCTCCAGCATTGGTATCTTTCATAGATTCACATGCGCCCGCCCGCCTCCCCTGAGAGGCTGCTCCTATGCTCGGCATCCATCATACTGTAATCTCTACGGTTCAAAATCTGAAGATGGCTGCCGGGGGCGGAGCTTAAGCCCTGCCACCTCATTGGCTGGGGCCATAAAGGACCAAAGTGAGGTGGAGGGACTACACAATGAAATGGCTCATAGGCCATAATGGGCTATGTACATGCACTGCTAGGTAGCAGTGTGTATATATTTAAAAAAAAAAAAAAAAAAAAATGTATTATTAAATTTATCACTGAGGATTCCCAGTCTGACGACAAGGAATATTCAAGCATCTGAATCTATGAAAGATACCAATGCTGGAGAAATACAGTTACAGGTAAGTAACTAAGACGTCCAGTGTCCTAGCAATTGGTGTTACCTCGGTGTGTAGGAATGTCTGTGTGCCATACCAAAAGGGTATCTACTTACTTTATTGAACTGAAGGAGTGTATTTTGAAGTGTATTCTTATTGTTGCCAATTGCTCCCGTCTAAAGAAGGCTCATTTTAAAACTGTTAAATAATTTAGTCAAGTAACCTTGAGTAGAAGTTTGAATACTTCTCACTGAAACTTTGCAACCCTACTGCTCACATTGACCCCTCTTCAGATACGCCTGGCTGCTCAGTCACTACCAACTTGTGTAGTACAGACTTATACCAAAGGTTGGGTTACCTATTGCCAAGAGGACAAGGCGGGTGTATTCTTCCACAGGGTTACTAGATAAAATCTTGCCTAACATAAGGCAATTTGTTACCAGCTACTACAGTAGGAAAGCCCCCTTCGCGTTTATTTTCGTTTGCTTACGTGCATGTTAATTTCAAAACTGACAAATGGGACTAAGAGTACTAGTATGCATGCCATAATATTTTTTTAAATTTTTTTTAAATCTAGGCTCAAGGTGAAGGTGCAGACTCCAATTACCAAGAAGGCATCGCGCAGTATGGGCAGGTTTGTAAAATGGCTCACTACCCTTTACAAGAAAATTATACAAGATGTTGGATATATTGTACAGTATTTAACCATGTAAATTTACAATGCTGCTGTAAATCATAAGTAATATATCTGCCAATTGTCATTTTTGTTTAATGGGCTTGCTTGTCTTTTTCATCAAAGTTTTGGTTTTAGATGTTGGGGCATTCAGAATCACTGCTGGTGTCTGTTTCTAGGTGGCTAAGCTAGTGACCTGCAGGATTTTCTCACAGATTTAACCAAATTGACTTTGTAATGAGCCTCAGCAGTAAGTCGAAGTGTTCAGGGTTTTGTGTAAAGTACAAGAGATGGACAAGTACTGTTCTCACATTGGCATATAAAAATACTATGTATTAAAGTACACACTTGCACAAAGCTAAAGATTCAAAAAGCAAAAAAATCTAAACTTACATTCCAGTTTACTACCCCAATGGATGTTGCGCTGTGTTAGGGAGAATTCTCCTTTCGAAAGGATTGTGTCCTCACGTTTTCCTCATCTCTGATATTCGTATTTCGCCAGCTTTGCTGTTTTTGGAAAAAGTTTGGCAGAGGGCATTGTGTACGAGGTTGTGGCGTCGATGTCCCTCGACAGTCTCCATAGCATGTCGACGTCAGCAGTCGTATAAGTAGCTTGTGCCGTGACCGTTGGCTTCAGTTCTGTTTTTCTGATAGCTTTGCAATATAGCTTTATAGACCTGCAGCGAGGGCCGTACCGGGTGTTATAGGCCCTGAAGACCGAGTTAACGAGGTATGAGGGACCATAACGCCCAGTACAGCCCGAGCTACAGGTCTATAAAGCTATTAGAACACCCTCACTGCTCAATTAAAGTTGAATAAATGAGACCTGTTTAATGGAAGTACAAAAAATAGCAAAATGGTAAATAAACGTTGCAGACATTTTTGTACTGGTGGTGGAAGGTGCTAGGCTAGGAGGAGTATGCTAATCAAGTGTAATCAGGTGTGTCTATGCCTGCTCCCTCCTTTAAGCTTAATTGAGGTGTCCCTTTTTACTCCCCACACCCCTCCACTCAAAAAATGTACCCTTCCCATTACTCAACAGATTCATGCAGTTACTATACTATGCATCTCACAAATGCATTTTCACATACATGCCATAAACAGGTGATTTCACTTACATATGTGTCTTTCTGGAACACTGCCATATCCCTGCTCCACTACACGCTCAGACGTGCGTGCAAAACTCATTTTCAATTTCTCCAGAAACACAAAGCTTCTCTACACGTTCCACGATTCACACAGCTGCTGATGTCTGTCCCTTTTCTACATATTTAAAGGCTTCAATATCTGCATTGAAACCGAAAGCGCTCTATTCCCTTTCACTTCCCTTGGTTTCTCCAAAGCGCCACTCTGCGTGGACACGTTGGTTTCGCTACGTACATTTCGGAATGGAAAGTCAACTCTTTCCATTCCGAAATGCCTTCCCTGCCTGCACGCACACAGCCCTGAGTGCTCACGTTAGTGAATGCATCTCGAACTACGGGCTATAATCAATCTGCCGGCTATACGAGTGCGTATAGCCCGCAGATTGACCAATCAGGATTGCTAAACGCCCTCTAGGGTGTTCTAATAGAGTTAACAGCGCCCTTCAAATTTTCTTCAGAGAAAATGTCATCTTCAACCCCTTCCACTCCTATAACGAGGTTTAAAAAATGTGACTGTGGTTCCAAAATGTCCATCACTGACCCTCACTGTGTCTGCCTTTGGTGCCTGGGTTCGGACCGGCGACTGCGGCTCCTGTCAATCGATGACGGAGAAAGCTCTTCGTAAACGAAAAAGTAAACTAGCGGTGCGTTGGGAAGCTTCGAGGGCCTCTTCGAAGGTTGCTTCTAAAAAGAATGGAAAGTCTAGAGAGTCGAGACTCGGATAAGCATAAACATTCGAAGGGAGCTCGATCTAGAAGTAGATCGAGACGTTCTAAGACGACAAAGAGGAGACCTAGATCACGTTCCTCTTCGTCAGACACATCTACTGAGATGTTAAAATGTCTGACTAAGTTCCAGGCCAGTTTTGTGAGACGTTCCAGGCCAGAGGTAGGGCCTATATTTTCATCTGCACCTTGCAAGGGAGACTCCTTCCCAGGGACTCTCCTACGCGGGAGGGACCAATCGAGTCCTTTCACCAACTCGCGCACCGAAGCGTCGCAGCTACCGGCCTTCGGGCTAAGGGGTCCTCAGATCCTCCCGGTGCCAGGGTTGAGGGGCTGCTAGGCTCTCTTACCGGGCTTGCGCCCGTGGGGCTCCGCCCTTCTACCGGCATCATGGCAGAGGGGCTACGCCCTGTTACCGACAATACGTCAGAGGGGGTGCCTAAACGCAGCTCTAACGACCCCAGGGTCAAGGTTAATACACCTACCGGGCACATGCCCGAGGAGCGGGACAAGTCGCACGCCTCACACATAAGAGACTTGGCATAGGATTGCAGCAACGAGCCGAGCAACACGTCGCAGCCACGTTGTAGGCTGCAGACAGGCCAGAAAATGATACCCGTTAGACGCCTCTGCAAGACTTTGGCGAAGAGCGAGTATCGAGGTGGGACTGGCATCAACCAGGTACATGGCCTACGGTCTACCCTTCTTATGCGCATGGCTGCTTCCCCTTGCGTCCGTATGCACAGGGTTGGCAGCGAACTCAGTTGCCTCTAGTTACCCCTTCAGTGCCGCCCTCCTCCTCTTCGGCCAGCGAGGAACGGATTTTTGAGAGGTTCCTCGGCCTCATGAAGTCTCCTGATATGGGGGCTATCATCAAGGACGCAGTCGGGGAAGCCCTTTCTGCTATGCTAGCAGCACCACAGACTCCTCTGCCGACGCCTCTGGCCCCAGCACAGCCGCCTCCTCCGGCTCCTCAGCCTACTCCACAGGCGGTTCCATACCAGCCTGCGCTTCTTCCTCAGCCTCCGGCGGTGGTCCCCGTTCACCAGCCTCCGGCTCCGGATACTCCTCCACAGGATCCCTCAGGATGTTGATGAGGAGGAGGATCCTGACACACAATCAGCCAGAGCCTTCCACGAACATATCGCGGGCCTGGCGGAATACCTGGGCCTACCTCAGCCACGGGTCTAACAGCCAGCGGAGGGCGTCCTCGCTGAAGTCCTCATGAAGCACCCTTCCGCCAGAACGGGAATTCCACTGCAAACCGATGTAGTCTCTCTCGCCAAGAAGGGTTGGCTCAAACCACACTCCGTCTAGCCAGTCAACCGCCGCCTGAACGCCAAGTACAGGCAGATGGAGGGGGGGATAAACGCTTGCTCTCCTCCCATCCTCAGCCTCACTCCTCGGTGATCGCTGCGGCATCACTGTACTCCAAACCTCAGTCGTCCTCGTCTTTTTCATAGACAGCGCTGTTAGGCAAAGGGGAGAAAACCTTGGAGGCATACAGTAAGAAGCTGTATTCCAACGCCTCATTGCACCTGCGTCCGGCCAATGCAGATGCCATTCTGGCGGCCGCTAACCAGCGATAATGGCGGGCCATTGCGCCTTCCTTCCGGAACCCACCCCCCACAGCCAATCGCGCTTCAAGGCGGGTTTAGCCCATGCCAAGCTCGTGGTGCAGGATATCATGGAGTCCACGCTAGCACACATCAATACGTCTGTATGTGCCATCTGTATTGCCACGGACATGAGAAGGATGGCCTGGTTCCGGGCAACCCAAGTTCTACCCGGATGTCCAGGAATGTTTTCTAGATCTGCTCTTCGAGGGCAGCGACCTCTTCCACTCCAGCACAGGCGAAGAGCTGGACAAGAGGAGGAATAGCTTGCAGACGGCTAAGTCTTTATTCTGACAAATGCCACGCCCAAAGCATATTCCCAGTCTCGGCAACGCTCGGATAAGGGTCGATCTGGAGGATTCCGCGGCTTCCAGGAGCGCACGTCTAGGCAGCCGGAACGCTCGCCGACCCCATGTCGGCGCAAGCATCAGAAAGGGGTGGGGGTTGCAAAAAGGTTTTTTCCAGTCCTCCCTCGCCTCTGCCTCCAGAGGGAAAAAAGTCTTGACATAACCCTCCGGGTCCACGAGTTGCCAGCAGGTGGGCATGCTTGCTCTTCACACACACTTTTGGTGACAGAACTTTGCGGACCCCTGGATCCTGTCAGTAGTATCCTCGGGGTACCATCTACCTATTCCTGCCTCTCCCCCCTGCTCCCCCCCCCTGCAA
Source organism: Ambystoma mexicanum (assembly GCF_040938575.1). Taxonomy (NCBI): domain Eukaryota; kingdom Metazoa; phylum Chordata; class Amphibia; order Caudata; family Ambystomatidae; genus Ambystoma; species Ambystoma mexicanum. Next base: position 628,240,567 of record NC_090923.1, read on the forward strand.
GTTGGGACAGCAACTCTTTTGGGGGAGATTCGGTCGCTCGTCCTGAGCCAGGCCGTGGAGGAAGTGCCAGCCGCCGAGTCGGGATCGGGCTTCTACTCCAGGATTTTCGCCATTCAGTAAAAGAACCAGGCTGGCCTGAGAGTTGGACTGGACCTTTCCACCCTCGACCTCTCCTTACCTCTCGAGAGGTTCAAGATGGTGACCCCCGCTTTTATTGCGTAAACCTTATGCAGGGGAGACTGGATGTGCAACCTGGATCTGAAGGATGCCTGTCTGCACATCCCGATCTGGCAACCCCATCGGTCTTTCCTCCGGTTCAGGATCATGGGCTGCCATTTTCTGTGCAAGGTCCTCCCTTTTGGCCTCAACCCAGCCCCCAGACTCTTTACAAGACTTATGAATGCGTTGGCAGCCCTCCTCCGGTCCTCCATATATACCCCTTCCTAGACGACTGGCTCGTCAGGGCTACATCTCAAGAAGCAGTTCATCACTCCTCCCGTGCACTGATGAACACGCTATATGACCTGGGCTTTTCGCTCAATCTCAAGTCACAACTGCAACCCAGTCGTTTATCTTCCTGGGCCTCATCTGGGACACGTGCTCCGAGAGGGTCTTCCCCTCAGAGGACAAGATCGCGGCCAACGGGGCCTTTTTGCAGCGGTACTGTTGGCCGTTCCCCACACAAGACTCAGGATGAGGAGGATTCAGCTACACTTCACTGCATCGTGGAACCAGGAGAGGGGCTCTCAGGCCGAAATTATCAAGATCCCCATCCAGACCACACATGGTGGTCCAGGGACTGCAACCTGCAGACGGGCCCCCGCCCCCCACCCCGTCCCTTAGGTTCACCACAGACCCTAGAGGGCTGGGGAGCTACCCTCATGGACCTCCATGACATGTGAACCCGTCAAGAACAAGAATACCACATCAATTGGCTGGAACTGAACGCCATCTGATTTTATGCTCATCCTTCCTTCCCACGTCTCAAGGGAAAAGTTGTCCTCACCCATACAGACAACTCCACCAGTATGTACTACATCAACAAGCAAGGTGGGACCAGGTCCCCTTCCCTGTGCAGACTGGCGATCAGCATGTGGGAATTGGCCTTGGAGAACATCTACCGCATGGCAGTGCACCTTCCGGGGGAAGCCAACCTGGAAGTGGATAGGCTCAGCAGGTTGGGATCGGACAACTACGAGTGGTAGATGAACGACCTCGTTACACGGGAGATCTTCCAATGTTGGGGCCTCCCCCAGGTGGATCTCTTTGCCACCAGGCACAAGAAGTGCTCCCAGTTCGCCTCCTGGCATGGGCAGGGCCTAGGCATCCTGGGCGACGCCTTGTGGATCCAGTGGAACAGCATGTCTGCATACGCCTTCCCGCCCACTCCACTGATTGAGTACTTTGCAAGTTCAAGGAGTCTCGCCAGCTCAACCTCATTCTGATAGCTCTGTGGTGGCCAGCTAGGCCATGGTTCTCTGAGCTGCTCAGCCTCTCGGCGGTTTCTCCAATCCATCTCCCGACGGGCCCAGCACATCTTCTGACACAGCAGGGTTACAGGGTTGTCCACCCCGCACCCCAGAAGCTGGCCCTCAGTGTGGTTCCTGAGCGGGTGACGCTCAGCCACCTCAACTTATCTCATGCCAACCTGGAAATCATACAGGGGACTAGGAGCAAGGCTACCAGAGCCCAGTATAAGAGTAAATGGACCAGGTTCTGCCACTGGGCTCACTCCAAGGATATCGACCCGCGTGTGGCTAGAGCGCTGAAGTTCTATGTGGACCGCACAAAGAGTTCTCCAAGGCTTCCATTTCCAGGTGGCTCTCCGGCTGCATCACCCATTGTCACTGGTTGGCAAACCGACCGTTGCCTGGCCGTACGAGAGCCCACTCGACCAGAGCTATCGCAGCAACTAAGGCGTTCCTTTCTGGTGTGCCCCTGCTCGATATATGCAGGGCTGCTACGTGGAGATCGATGCACACCTTCACTATATTCTACTGCGCTGACCAGGATTTCAGGGAGGAGTCCAGAGTTGGCCAACCAGTGCTGCGCAACCTGTTCGCTTGAAGGTGAGCCTGGTGAGGAGGTAAGAGATTCTTATGTTGAGCCTTTGCCACCTCCCGTGGTTGTGCATGTGTGTACTGCTATGTATTCTTCATGAGCATGTGAATCCATGCCAGACCCCATGCTGGAGAAGGAACAAGTTACTTACCTGTAACTGTTGTTCTCCAGAATGGGTTTGGCATGGATTCATAGGCGAAACCACCCACCTACTCTTCAGCGGCTCTTCTCTTGGTCCTACTGCCACTTTACGTGTACCAAATCTGAGGATGGCTGCCAGAGGAGGGGCTTAGGAAGGGGCCAGTATGACCCAGAGACCAGTGATTGATGTTAGGAGAAAGACAGTTCAGAAGTGAAACTGATTTTTTTTCTTTACCGAGGATTCCCAGCCTGACTGGGGAATGTTCATGAGCATGTGAATCCATGCCAGGCCCATGCTGGAGTACAACAGTTACAGGTAAGTAACTTGTTCCTTTTGTACCGTCTCAGGTGTATGGTTTTACTAAGCCCTTAGTTGGACTTCAGAAAAACTATCCTAACACACTGTACTTTGACACTAGCCCCTTATCTGAGGTCTACCTTACTGTGCAGCAGACGTTACCTTGAGAGTGCTTGGTGAGACCAAGAATGAAAAGTCCTTGCATGCATTTTAAATGTGTGAAAAGATTAATGTATGTGTAATGTGGATTCATGGTAAATGTGAACGTAGTACATAAGTAGTCTTTTCTTTAAAATATCAATTTATTTTTGGTTTATTTTTCTTTTCTCATAAAATACATGTATGCTTACCTCTTTAAAACACCTTTCTGCTTTTTACTGTATCCTCAGGACTATCAACAATATTATCCGTCTGATGGGGATGCTAGCACATCTACTGGTTTAGGTAATTGGTTGGCTATCGTTTTTTTCTTTTAATAAAAACACAGTTGGTTTAGCATATGAAAAAGTGCAAGTGAAGGAAAACCTATTTGACAATTATAGTTTGTAAAGAAACTGTTCATGAAAAATCAAATGGCAAATCAATCAAATCACTTGTGTTCACATATTGAATTGCATCTAATATAAATTGATAGTTTCAACTTTCTAGTTTATCAAGAGTCCAATTATAGGTTCAGATCAATGAAGTTACTGGCGTGTGTTGGGGAAGAATTCTCAAACGTGCTAATTCCCTTCTACCTTGGAAGACCCCCAGCTCTTTTTGCTGGACTTTAGGACTTTTACATTGCAACCTGGAGAGTGATGCCTTTTTCCCACTCTCTCATGCATTTCTTTAATTTGGCCTTTGTGTTTCTTTTTGATTTTGGAGTCTGACATACTCCATAGGCATCTTTACATTGTGACACACAGCACCTTCAGTGCAGTGGCACAGGGAAGCCTCTTAAATTTCCCAGAGGTTTAAATACCTTCTTTTGGTGAAACTACTGTTTCCAGGAGCATTGAAGTGAAATTGGCTTTACTTATATTTTGTAACTTTCTAGACCCAGCACACTATATTACCATAAGGTGTTGGAGGGGTTACTTAATATCCCTTTGTCTAGTTTCTCATGTAACATTTTTGTTACCCTTTGTACAATTAGTGGCCGGTGGCAGTGGTTTACTATGTACTATTGTTGGGCAGAGTTTGTATGCAGTACCCTTTGGCACCACTACTATGACTACAAGTGTCAGCAAAACCAACCTTTGGTACCAACATCCTCACTAACCCCATAATTGCTACCAGGTACCACACTGTTAGAGTTATCTAAATGTTAGCAATCGCCACATTCGAACTGAGTTGTGGACATTAGCAGTTACACTGGCCTTATGAGTGGAATAGGAAGGCATGTAAGGTTAGCTCAGTGGCAGCGTGCTCGACTTGGAAACAAGATGACACGAAGCAACACAGGTTCGATCCCTGGGTCCGCGCTTAGAAACCTCTGGGTATCAAGCGAGTTATAGCCTATCATACATCATATATCACATATCTCATATATGAAGGAAGCCGATGGAAGTGAAGGGACTGTGAGTACCCGACAAGCCCAGATCAGGACAGACGCAGAAATGCTCCCACACCCCGTCTGGGGAGATTACGCAAACCCGGTGCCTCACTTCGAGAAAGAAATGCCAGCTAACCAATCCACTAACCATTTCCCCCTATGCATGCACCTCTCAAACTCCAAACAAAACCTACAGCACAACAAACCGCACAAACTTCACTACATTGAAACAACAAAACAAAAAACACTTAGACTCGCAACAGTACACGACTACCGGCCGCAAACACCCCAGGCCCAGCCAATGGACCCACCAGTCTGAGGCCGCCAACACCACATCCCTGCTCTCTTGCACTTTTCCAGTTTCCTCCCACTAACTCACTCTCCGTGTTCCCCTCTTTTCGGAGCCGCCAGGGACCACTCCAGTGGTGATAGTGCGCGGTACAAATGTCCTTTAACCTTAACATTTGTATTAGTTTTTGGGAGCAGAGCAGGGCAGCCAGGCTTATCTCAAGAGGGAATGTGAGCTGTAAGGATGTTACAGAGAGGTCTATAATCACAGGTATTCAAAAAAAAACGTACACAAGTGTTCTTGGTTAAACGCTTATTAATTCAACGGACAGTTATAACGCATTCACTAGAAGGAGGCAGTTAAATATCATACTTCAATACTATACTCGTTAAGTTTGAGGCATTCAAACTACTTTGAAGGAGGAGCAAAATGGCATTCAGAATACTTTGAAGAAGGAGCAAAAGGGAATAGGTTAAGACAGTGCAGATACTTTGAGTTCACCAGAAGAGTGAATTCAATAGGCTGGGCCAAAGTCATTGGGCTAAAGTCTTGGATAGGTAAAAACGGTTCTGGCAGGTAAAAGGTAAAGTCTCTGTGGAAGTTCTTAGAAGTAGTTTGTAAGCAGAAGAATGATATGTTGGGCCGCAAGCTGATTAGGCCTGGTAGTTGCTAAAGGTTCAAGCACTTTCACCGCAAGAGGTAAGTACTCTCTCGTTTCACACTACCTTTCAAATGAAGAAAAAGATGTAGCTGAAGGCTTCTGTTCCTGGCAGTTCCTGCAGATCTTGCTGTTCCTGAGCCTCAGTCGTGGGGACAAGAGGGAGGATGTGGGGGACTCTTGCACTGCACAGGGACTGGTCGAAAAACTGGTACTTGGCAAATATTCAATTCCAGTAGCTGTAGTAAAGCACACAGACTGGTGTCCCCCCTCCCTGGTTATTCAGTTTCCTGCAGCACTCTGAGGAAAATACAACCAGCTCCGAGAATGGCATCTAGGTGGCTTACAGGTCGAGTTGATTGGTGCCACCAACTCAAATGGAGAAGCCGTCGTTGCAGGGCTTCTCTGTTGCGATGAACCTAGAAATTCACACCTGCAGCAGGGCTTCACCGAGCAAACCAATGGTCCAGGAGTTACAGCAGCTGTCCTCTTCAAGCTCGTCTTCGGTTCTTTCGTTCCAGTGGTCGACTCTGCCTTCCAAGCCAAAAGACCCGCCTTTTATGCAGGTTTTGGTTTCTCCCATTAATTCCAGGGGGGGGACTGTCTTTATCTATATGTTTGCCCTGATTGGCTAGGGCTCATGCCCCCTAGCCACTCTCATTGGCTGCCCATTCTCAGGCTTCGTGCACTTAACCAGAGTCCACGAACCGATCCCCACAGCAACCATTCGGGCGTACCATTCGATTTTGCAGTAAGTTTCTCTCGCACACGGACGTGTGTCCCTGCGTGTCCTCACGTAGCAGCACTTTCTCCAGCAGTGGGGCCGCACCTGCCCACCCGTGCCAATATCTCCTAGGGAAATAGTCAGCGATCATCAAAAATTACTTTGTAAAGACGCACGGTGTATGTCAACACGTATAGATGTATTGGATGCTTGTTATTCATGGACTCCATCACATGACTCACACTTGTTTGGACTTTAGCCCACCTTTTGTCAACCGCGTTCAATGGTCCGCACCAGTCGTTGCACAGCTTGTTTGGCACACGGCCACCACACACTCTCCTGGCAACCACTTATTCCTCGTCTTTTTAGGACCAGTGAACTGGGTGGCTCCCACGAGATATGCCGCCTCAAGCACTCGCAATCCACCGAGATGTCTCCCCACGCACATCACTTCGAGCCATCACGAGCACCCACCATTGGGCCTGCTTGTTTGATGGGGATCACCGACCCGTCGTGGTTCCTCCCATTCGACAACGAACTTTTTACATAAGGAATCACCAACCTGTAAGACGCCACTTACGCCTTCCGGCCTGTGCTTTCTCTTTTAGATTTGGGACCCATCCAGGCCCACTTCCAACCCCTGGGATCCTGCGGCTAACTTAGTGACCAGGAACCCACGGCTAACCTCAAGGGCACTTCGCACCTACAAACATTGAGGATTGTCAAAACACAGCACCCAACTGCTAACGCAGCAGCAGGTAAGCTGTGCACTGATACACTTTCCAATGTATCACCTTGGCACTACTTAGCCATTATTCATTAATTTCTGAAATATTTAACTACACCCAGAAATCCTAAAAGCCTCTATCTCCCCCACAGATTTCACAGACAGCACCACATCTGGTGTCAATTCTGATGAAGGCCAACACCCAAACAGGCTTCAAATCTAGCCCAAGATGGCCGAAACACACCTGTGTCGATCTCCTGTGACACAAGTGCAAAAATCTCCCCTCTGTGTATGTTCTGTAGATTTTGTTGTGTACACCTTGTGTTAACTATACCTTGGACTATTTTCCGTCCCGGGTGCACCTTGCTCCAACTGTAGGTTCATCCTACTATCATATGTGACTGTGCCCTTGTGTGGAACTTTTATCTCTACACTACAGAGGTTGATATTCATTTTATATTTCCACTGTATATAATCACTACATGTCTGTCATTTTACTTAATGCTTATCGAAAGTTCTGTAAAATAATTGGGAAATTCAAGATTCTTTGTGTTTGAAATACATTTATATGTTCCGAATCACACAACCGCTTATAGGATCTCTCATCCTGATTGTTTTATTTATATGTGTACCTACCTGGGTATATCAGGACCCCGCCAGGCGCCCTAAATATTTTCTTTTCCCACTTGAGATGAGCCTGGCTGCTCAGTCACACTACCAACCTGTTTAGTACAGACTTATACCAAAGCATGAGTTCCTATTGCCAGGAGATCAAGGTTGCTGTAATCTTCCGGAGGATACTGCACACAATCTTGCCTAACAGTAGGTCCAGGGACAATTATGATAGAGTAAATGCATAGAAAAACGCAAGGCAGGGCGGGGGAGTAGAGGGGAGGAAGGGAGAGGAGAAGAAGAGAACAGAATAAAAACAATGAAAAGGAGCAGAGAAGTAGGGGGAGAGCGAAAAGCAGTTGCAGAGGTCAATACAACAACAATGTTGCAAGGGAACAGAAAATGTAGGCAAGGATTCAGTGACAACGGGCACAGCATGATTCAGGGCCAACCTGATTGCGAGATCCAGGTGAGGTCCAGCATGAGAGTTGAGGGGGTGAAGCACCAAGAGTCAATGTGTCCAAGTCAAATCCAAGTGTTGGCAAAAGTCATAAGTGGTGAACCCTTTGTGAATCAAGACGACTGCAATGAATGGGAGGGGGGTGGGTGGAAGAAAGGGAAAAGGGGAGGGAGAAGAGATCAGGAAAGGTGGGTGGGGGGGACATCAAGGTGGGCCAGGAGAGGGAGGGGGGGGACAAGCAGGGGTAGGGGGCACAAAGCAACATCAAAGGGGGCGAGAGGGGAGTGGAGGGCACAGCGCCATCCCAGGGGACAAGAGGTGGGGGACACAGCACCATCACAGGGGACCAGAGGTTTGGGAGACACCGTAACATCATGGAGTGGGTACACAGCAACATCCCGAGGGACAAGAGGGTGGGGGGCACACAGCAACATCCCGGGGGACCGGAGGGTGGATTTCTTTGAGGTGCCAATACATCTGAACTTCAAAACTGCAATTTTCAGCCAGTGAGTCTGCATCAAAGTTCACATGTAAGGCTGTTCCTATCCCTTGAATGGCCCTCAAGGCACCAAACCATTAAGTAGCTGGTAGGGAGAATTCTCATAAATGTGCCGATCACCTCATCTTAGTGACCCCTAGCAATATTGCTGGATTTCAAGGACTTGATTTGTATTACTTGGAAAGAGTGTGAGCCTTTTTTCCCACTCATGTGTTTTGATGTGTTTTTTTACTCTTGTGTTCTTTGATTATGGAGTTTTAAGATCACTCAATAGGCATCCTCTCATGTGTTACACAGCACCCTCAGTGCAGTGACAGAGATGTCTTTTTAGACTTCCCAAAGGTTTAAATACCTTCTCTGGGATAAACTACTGTTTCCCAGAGAATGTAAGGTTAAATTGACTTTATTAGTCCTTTTTTTTTTTTCTTTTTTTTTTCTTTTTTTTTTTCTCCTAGACCCAGCACACTATCTTCCTATAGAGTGCTGGAGGGGTTGCCTAGTATCCCCTATGTCTACAAACACATGTAGCAATCAAATGCTAGTCTTTTCAACCGAAATGGTTGGTGGCAGTGGTTTTACAATGAACTAACATGATTTTTCCCGACCGCGAACACCGTTAGCTAAAAATCGCGGGAGCCATGTTTTTCAAGCTGGCACCTTAAACCCCTTTGTTTAAACAAGTCCCGGTCTTCATTTTTCGCCATTTCTTTTTGGAAAGGTCCTTCTAGTCTGTCTCTGCGCGCCAAACTAGGTTTGGTCCCTTTGTTTCCATGCCTTTTGCGGGCTTCAGGACTGAAGACCGCCTCTGGCGCCTGAGTGTCTGGGGTGGGCAGGAAGTGAGGGAGGTGGCCAAAACTCCCTGTGCTTAGTCTCCTAGGAGACCCAAATGCACTCCGGCGTGATTGGCTTGCTGACTGTCCGGCAAGGACAGCCACCCTACTGGGTCAGTGGCAGCTAGGCTGGAATGAAAGGGAGAAAACTGTTTAAAAGACTAGTCTCTTGGACTGGAAAGCAGAGTCAACCACTGGAACGAAAGAACTGAAGAGGACGGCTGCTGCAATTCCTGGACCGTTGGTTTGCCTGGTGAAGCCCTGCTGCAGGTCTGAATTGCCAAGTTAATCTCGACAGAGAAGCCCCTTCAAGGACGACTTCTTCCTTTGAGTTGGTGGGACCAATCAACTCATAAACCACCTGGATACCATTCTCGGAGCTGGTTAGGATTAACCAGGGGGAAGGACACCAGCTTGTGTGCTTGGCGACAGCTCCTCGAACCGAAGATCTTCCATTTTGCCAGCTTGTTTGACCAGTTCCCGTGCAGTGCAGGAGTACTGTGAGGTTCCAATAGACCTGAACTTCAAAACTGCAATGTTCAGCCAGTGGGTCTGCATCACTGTTCTCATCTGAGGCTATTCCTGGTATACTCCCTAGGATTCAAACACCTCCTAGACAGCCACCTCTACGTGCAAGTTCTGCCTCCTTGTCCCCGTGCAGAGCCAACCTGTGGGACACGGATGATCCTGACCAAGACGCGCATGGTAGCCCGGCTCAAACTTCGCCTCCAGATGACATTGCACCGTTTCCCTCCATGTCTAAAGCATGCCTCGAGTTTGGTCTGATCCAGAAGAGGAAAAGTAGGATTATTTCTCTTCGACCACATGGGTAAATGCAGGAAGGCAGGGTTTTCCATGCCCATTCTGGGTCACCTCTGGCAGGATGGCCTCTGTATTCTGAAGCATCCTTTTACAGAGCCGGTGGTTAAAGGTAGGCTGGATAAAAAGTTTAAATCTCCAGACACACTGCCAAAATGCCTCGCAGAGTCAGTCGTTTCAGCGACAGCAGGGCGCAAGGCTCGAACACAGCTTAAGTGCGCGACTCCGCCAGACAATGAGAGCAGGTAAATGGATGCCTTTGGAAAAAGGGTTCTCACCATTGGGGCAACAACTGTTAAAGCACCGAATGTCCTGGCAATAGTAGATATTGGAGCACTTGCCGGAACAGCAGAGAAAAGAGGCCATGCTGCTGGTGCATGAAGGGGAGGAAGCCTCGAATCACAGCATCAATATTGCTATAGACCTTGCTAAAACAGGGTTTAAACAGATTGGCAATGGGCTAGTCCTTAGACGGCAAGCATGGCTACGTTGTACCCAATTTCGTCAAGAAGTACAAAACAGTCATTGAAATGCCATGTGAAGGGGAAAATCTGTTTGGGTACAAAATTGATGAGGCCCTTAAAACCATGAAGGCTGACTTGGACACAGCTAGGTCTCTTACATCCCTTCAGGGCAGGCGGTCCTTTTTGCTCCTTTCTAGGAGCCTCGGGTAATAGAAGATTCTCAGCATCTAGAGAAAAGAAGAACTATAGTAGACCTCGATACTATTCCCGGGGCTACAAGAGGAATTACCAATCCTCCCAGCGCAACAGAATACCATCAAGGGCCGCAAAAGCACATATCTGCTGTTAGGGAGAATTCTCAGAAATGTGCTAATTCCCTCTAGCTTAGAGACCCCTGCAAATTTGCTGGTTTTTGAGGACTTGATTTTTTTTACCTTGCAGAGAGCGAGACTTTCCCACTCTCTCGTGTATTTTAATGTGATTTTGTGCTGTTTCTTTTGGTTGCGGAGTCTGACAAACTCCATAGGCATCTCTTACATTGTGTTACACAGCACCTTCAGTGCAGTGATGCAGGGTAGTCGTTCAGATTTCCCAAAGGTTTAAATACCTTCTCTGGGTTAAACTGTTTCCCTGAGCAGTAAAGTGAAATTGACTTTACTTATATTTGTGACTTTCAAGACCCAGCACACAATATCTTACAATAGGGTGCTGGAGGGGTTACCTAGTATTCCCTTTGTTTAGCTTCTCATGTAACATTTTACTGTTACCCTTTCCTCGAATGGCTGGTGGCAGTGGTGTACTTTTTACTATCATTGTGAGTTTGCCGCGGGCTGCGTTCGCAGCCACGGTAAAGCACCCAAGGGTGCCATTTTTGTCAAAATGGCCCTGGTCTTCTTTTTTCGCCATTTCTTTGTGTAAAGGTCCTTGTTGAGATTTACTCTGCGCCAAACCAAGTTTGGTCCCATTGTTCATTTTGCCTTTGGCAGGATTCACAAATGAAGCCAGTCTCTGGCTCCAGTCTGTTTGGCAGGGGCAGGAAGTGAGGGAGGTGCCCAAAACACCCTGTGCTTAGTTTCCTAGGAGACCCAAATGCACTCTGTGGTGATTGGCCAGCTGACTGTTCAGCAAGGACAGCCACCCTGCTGGGTGACTGACAGCTAGGCTGGAATGAATGGGAGCAAGCTGCATAAAAGGCGAGGCTTTTTGGCTTGGAAGGCAGAGTCGACCACTGGACGAAGGAATCTGAAGAGAACTTGAAGTCGCCTGCTGCAACTGCTGGACAGTTGGTTTGCCTAGTGAAGCCCTGCTGCTGTGCTGAAACTCCAAATTTGTATCGACGGAGAAGCCCCTGCAAGGACGACTTCTCTCTGAGTTGGTGGGACCATTCAACTCCAAAGTAAGCCACCTGGACATCCTCTCAGAGCTGGTTGAATTTCTACAGAGTTGCTGCTTGAAACCGAATAACAAGGGAGAGGGACACCAGATTGTGTGTTGCTTTTAAGCTGGCCAAGAGCTCCAGGAAGATCCTCCGGACTCCCATGAAGCAGGACTGACCGAGCCTGAGCCCCCTCAACAGAGTCTGGGACCCCAGATGCCAGGAAAGTCCATCTTGGCAGCCAGGAACCGCAGTGTTTCTATTTGCGGTAGTCGCAAGGAGCTGAAACACCGGAGTGCCACTTGTTTGAAGTTTGCTGATTTCGAGCGATGACCGTCCCATTGCAGAGCAGCAGTGCCCCGAAGTCCTCGTCTTGTCCCCATGACTGAGGCCCAGGAACAGTGAGATCTGCAGAGCTGCACAGGAACAGAAGTCATCTGCTGCACTTTTCTTCAATTTAAAGGTACTGTAAAGTCTGAGAGCTTACCTCTTCTTGTAGAGTTGCTTGCATCTTCTACTACTCACAAGTCTAACAGCTTGTGGCCCTACATTGATTCTTCTTTTTCTTCAAAGACCTCTAAAAATTGTACTAAGACTTTTCTTACCAGAAGTGCTTCAGGCTTTAGACTTTTGCCCATTGACTTTGGCTTAGGAATGACTCTGCTTGGGGGGATCCAAAAGTGTTTGCCTGCTTAAGAATGTTTGATACTTGTTTGTCCTAATAACCTTTTCCTTTCAACTATTCCTAAGAATATTGTAAATGCAACAGTGATCTATTAATGTCCCCAGCACCCTAACTATTGAAGTCACCTGAGGGTGTAGGTTGTGTCTGTGGGCCATCCCAAAAGGGTACTTACTGATTTAGAAATATTAAAGAGTGTGTGTTTTGAAATATATTTGTATATTGTGGTACATTGCTCCCTTCTGGAGAAGGCTTGTTCTAACTAACTGATAAATGAATAATTGTTTATTTAGGAAGCCTTGTGTGTAAGCGTTTATTTGAATACTTTTCACTGTGAATCTCTAACTCCCCTACAGCTCACATTGACACCTCTTGAGATAAGCCTGGTTCCTCAAGACGCTACCAGCAAGTGTAGTGCAGACCTATACCAAAGGTTTGTCTAACACCTGCCACCTCCAAAAGAGGCAGGCAAAATACACAACAATGACTGCCTCATACCGGTGGAGGGAAATGTGGCTTTCTACCTCAACGAGTGGCAAACAATAGTGAAGAACAGGTTGGTACCAGATGCAATCCAGTATGGCCACTTGTTGGAGTACAAGCGCACACAAATCCCGGTACCTCCCATAAAGGTATCTCACCCGCACCATCAAGTTTTACAGCAAGAGGAAAGGGATTATACTCCAGGTACGTCGTCAAAAAACTAGCTGGAAGTGGTGCCCTAACCTGGATCTACAAAAATTAAACAACATCAAAATGGTGCAACACTCCATGAGGTCATAAAAGCCATTCAGCCCCAGGAATACTTCGAAGTTGGATCTCAAGGATGCATACTTCCAAGTGCCAAATGTGCAAGGCACCGAAAGTACCTCAGATTCATTGTCTGTGAGAGCCATTATCAGTTTCGGGTACTGCTATTCTCCCTGCAATCAGCACCCCGAACATTCACAAAGTGCCTGGCACCGGTAGCAGCCTTCCTCTGAAAACGGGGCCACCACGTCTACCCGTACTTAAACGATTGGCTGGTTCGATGTTCAATGTATCAACAAGCCTTGTCTTCTTTCAACCAAACAAATGCTGCTCCATTAATTGAGCTTTACAATGAATGATACAAAATCCTGCACAGTTCCCTCCAGGAATTTGGTTTTCCTGGGCGCTCAATTCCTTACGGACCAGAGTCTGGTCAGACCCTATTTGGACAGAATCAAGAAATTGATAACACTAGCAAACTTGTTCACGCCAAACAAGATAGTCATGGTCCGCACATACATGGCTCTCCTCGGGGCAATGTCCTCCTGCATTCCTCTAATTCCCCAATGCAGGCTACATATGTGGCCAGTGCAAACGTTTCTGGCTACCGGATGGTACCAAACCCGGGGTTCCTGGTCAGACAAAGTAAGCATCACTTTGGCTCTATGAAACGCACTGAAATGGTGGACATGCCCCTGCAACATCGCGAAAGGGATGCCCCTGATGGAACCAAATTACCATCTTACGATTGTGACCGATGCCTTCCCAATGCGGGATGGTGCGCTCATTTGAATAAGCACCAAGTCAAAGGCCTCAGGACACCAGAGGAAGCCGTCCTCCGCATAAATGTGCTGGAATTACGAATAGTGCATTGGGCTCTAAAATCCTTTCTCGTGCTAATCGAGAATTCAGTGGTTTTTGTTCTCACAGACAACACTAATACAATGTTTTATCTACGGAAGCAACGCGGAACGCAGTCAAGCACCCTGTCCCAGGAAGCACAGACCGTCTGGCATTGGGCTATCCAACACAACATTCTACTTAACCCACTCAGCAGGGATTCCTCGCAGTCACATAAGTGACAACTGTACAACATCCAGGTAGCCAAGATTTTCTCACGGTGGGGTCAGCCTCCTCTAGACATGTTCCCCAGCCCCAACAACAAGCAGTGCCAGACATTTTCCTGACTCTCTAGGGGATGCATTTTCGTTCCCTTGGAATGGCATGTTCGCAAACGCGTTCCCTCTGTTTCCTAATCAGGAAAAAGATACAGATACGCAAAGGTTGTTGCAGAATCATCTAGCGGCGGACGATCCAATCCATGTAGGATCTCATGCAAATTTAATCATGATCCAAGTAAACAGCATGGCTCCTGACCACTCCGAATTCGGTCATTTAAATAGTCTTCTAGACTGTTGGCCAACATTTCCAATAGCTGAAAATAGAAAAGATTCTCTGCATGGTGTGCACAACAGCCTAACCTGCAGCCGCTAGCTATAACACCTCATCAGATCCTTCCTTATCTGCTAAAGTTAGCTACAGAAGGTCTAGCGATCCCTTCCATTAAAGTGTACTTATCAGCAATCGCTAGGTTTACATGGAAAAGATCTTCCCCTCTCTACAGTGTCAGGCTAATCAAGCACTTGTTAAAAGGGCTTTTTCATATCTTTCCGCCAAAGAAAAGGATTCCACCTGTATGGAACCTGGTCCTGGCAGGGCTTATGAAGCCTCCATTCGAACCTTTAACACACATCAAATTTCTCATGTGGAAGGTGGCTTTTTTAGTTGGCATTACGTCCTCTAGACGTGTGTCAGAGCGGCAAGCTTTGGTTGTAGACCGTCCATATCTAAAGTTCATGAAAGACAAGGTGGTACTTTCCACTAATCTTCATTTCATCCCTAAAGTACCTTCAGAGTTTCCTAGAAATACCTCCTTAACTCTGCCCACATTTTTCAAAATGCCACTTCACCAGCTGAGAAGGACCTGCCCTCTCTGGATGTCAAAAGGGCCTTGAAATATTATTGGGATCGCACATCTTCCAGATCGACTAAGCAGCTGTTTGTCGCCTTTGATCCAGCCACTGTTAAGTTAATGTTAAAGGATATTTGTACCGCGCACTATCACCACCGGAGTGGTCCCCTGGCGGCTCTGGAAAAGGGAAGTGGGGTGTGAGTTAGTGGGAATAAGCTGGAAAAGTGCAAGAGAGCAGTGATGTGCGGTTGGCGGCCTCAACCCGATTAACTCGGTTGGCTGGGCTTCGGGTGTTTTTCAGTCTGTAGTCGTGTGCTGGTGTGAGTCTGTGTGGTTTGTTTTGTTGTTGCAGTGTAGGGAGGTTTGTGCGGATTGTTGTGTTGCAGGCTTGTGGTTGTTTGGTTAGCGTTTGAGAGGTGTATGCAGAGGGGTGAAATTGTTAGTGAATTGGTTAATTGACATTGCTGCCTGGAAGGGAAAACCCATATCAAAACAGGGCATTTCAAGATGTTTAATCTACAATCTCCTTCTGCAACTCGATGGCCAATAGTCCGTTGCAAGCGGCGCCCGGTCCACTAGAGCCACAGCTGCTCGAAGGATCTCTTGTCTGGTGTACCCATCAGACAGATTTGCCAAGTGGCAACATGGGCAGTGCCCCACACATTTACTAGGCACTACTGCTTAAATCAGCAACACGCTGAGGATGTGCAGATGAGGCGAGCAGTCCTTCAATGGCTGTTCCAGTAAGGTAAGCCCTGCTGCTTCCGGGGTTGCTTCCTTGCTCTACTTGCGTATGTATCTTCTTGCATTAACGCAGACATTTTTCAATTATCTAATCTGTGTTTGCCTGGTTTACCACCACCTAACATGTATACTGCTACAAAATCACAGCATGTGAATACATGAAAGATCCAATGCTTGAGGGAATAGTTTCTTACCTATAACTCAATTTCTCCAGCGTTGGTTTCTTTCATGGATTCACATACGCCCTCCATCCTACCACCTACAGGCAAACATCCTCTACAGGGGGGATATCCTCCAGCTGGAGTGGTTACAATCTGAGGGGAAGTTGCGGGGGGTGGCGCTATACACTAGACTTCCCAATGGGGAATATTCACAGCATGTGAATCCATGAAAGATACCAACGCGGGCAGACATGGAGTTACGGGTAAGACATTACTCCCATCTGGACGACTGCAAATTTGAGTGGATTCCCTGCTGATCATCAGCCAGACTAACTATGCAAGAAACCCTAGACCGCCATAAACCAGAAAAGAGTAGAGTCTATTCTCCAGCCAAACAAATTAATTTCTGGGGGCTAGTCTAGATTCAAAGGAGGAGCTAGCATTCCCTTCAAGTTAGAGTATAAAATGCTGCTGCAGGTACCTCAATAGGTCGGTCGCCAGATAATGGTGCGCAAAGCAATGCGCTTGCTAGGGATGATGACATCTTGCATTTATTGAGTTCCTCACATGCGCCTGCATCCAGTGCAAGAATGGTTAGCGGAAATCAGTGGTCTTGGTCAAGCGGGCATTGGGCCGATCTAGTGGTGGTTTTGCTAACCCTGGTTCAGGCTCTTCACTGGTAATACAAAGGCAACGTGTTAGAAGGAAAACCTTTTTGCGCTCCACCAGCCCAAGCGATCCCAACTACAGACTCCTCACTTGCCGGTCGGGCGGTGGGGGGCCGGGGGTGTGAGCACTACTGTTAGGGAGAACTCTCTAAAATGTGCTAATTACCTCCACCTTAGAGACCCCCAGCATCTTTGCTGGATTTTGAGGAGTTGATTTTTTTAACCTGGAGAGAGTGTGAGCCTTTTCCCCACTCTCTCGTGTATTTTTGTGTAAATATTACCTGTCTCTTTTTGGTTATGGAGTCTAACAAACTCCATAGGCATCATCGTTTTCATTTGTCACACAGCACCTTCAGTGCAGTGACACAGGGAAGTCTTTTAGATTTCACAAGGTTTAAATACCTTCTCTGGGATCAACTACTGTTTCCCAGAGCGGTAGAGTGAAATTGACTCTACTTAGCATTGTACTTGCTAGACCCAGCACACCCTATCTTACAATAGAGTGCTGGAGGGGTTACTTCCCAGAGAAGGTATTTAAATCTTGGGAAATCTAAAAGACTTCCCTGTGCCACTGCACTGGAGGTGCTGTGTAACACAATTGTAAAAGATGATGCCTTTGGAGTTTGTCAGACTCCATAACCAAAAAGAAACCGAGGTAAAATTCACACAAATACATGAGCGAGTGGGGAAAAAAAGTCACTCTCCAGGTAAAAAAATCCAGCAAAGTTGCTGGGGGTCTCTAAGGAATTTTTGAGAATTCTCCTTAACACTGTACACCACAAGTTATTGGGATCAGGTCTGCGGCCGCTGATGGCGGGGGGGTGGGGTCAGTGGAGACTCTCATGGTCCTATTATTCAAAAAGGATTGGATCCATGCTTATGGTGTCCTGGGAAAAGTTGGCCGCTGAGGCGCGGTGTTTACATAGTACTTTATGGTCCACCAGATCAAAGGTCGCGGACAGATAAGAGGAGTAGCAAGGCTGCTTTCCCCTTGTCCTTAAGTTCATTGATCTGGGTCTTTAGATCAATTAGTGCTGTTTCCGTACCATGTTGTGGCCTAAAGCCCGACTGGCGGACACCTAGATGATTAGGCTCTAGCCCTGTATCTGAAGATATGCTGAGTTTTATTTAAAATTTTGAGTAGGAAAGGTACAGTTGTAATTGGCCTATAATTAGTAGGAGTAGTGGAGTCCAAAGATTGTTTTTTCTTTTTTTAAAAGGGGTAGAACATTCTTTTAGGTTACTGGGAACAGTTCCCGATGAGAAAGGTGCGTTGGTTACAGATAAAAGGCGCCAGGTCTCTAGCAGAGTCTTTAATTATCTGTGCATGATGGCTATCTCCCGGACATCTAGAAGGTTTGAGGGAGGTGATGATTTTTTTCTATCTCGATGGATACTTGAGAGAATATGAACTGATGCAGCGGTTTTGTAGAGTGAACTGGCGTTCTGACGTGCGTGTCTGTTAGCTAGGTTAGCTTTTCTGTCAGCAATCTTATTCTGTAGTGAGGCAATTTGATTTGTTAGGGCATTCTGGATGTTAGTGCACTAGAGTTTATCCTTCACACAGTTGTCTGTAGGAGGGATAGGGGCTTCCATTTCTCTTAAAATCACAAATGGTTCCTTGGTACTTGAACTGGCTTTATTGATCCCCCTCATTATAGGTTTCTGTTTAGTACGTATTTCTTTTTTGTATGTTGCAGAGTTAATCTGGTTTGCTTTCCTCAGAAGGTAAGTGTCTCCAGGCGACTCTGCTCCAAGGGTTTTCAGTTGTGACGTAAACCAGGTGTTCAAGTGAGCTCTAGGTTTACTTTTGCGCATTTTATGTGGGGAGATTAAGTTGGTCACAGTGGCATTGTATGCATCAACTAGAGTATCTGGATCAGAGGAGGCCGACAGTGAATTGAGGGTGGTGATAATGTGGGGTAAGATCTTAGTTGCCGTAATATTCCTTTTACTCCTGGTGAGGAGTGGCAGTGCTATTAGGTTAGTTTTAGTCGTCCGGCTATTAGCTGCTAAGGTAAATAACAGGAAGTGATCTGTCCATAGTTTCGGGGGAGGGTGATGGATGTAATTGAGGTTTCGCAATTTAGGTTAGTCACCCAATCTAAGGTTCTACCTTTTGACATGAGTAGGCTGGGTCACTCTTTGGACAAGTCTAAATTCAGTGAGCGCATTGGACACTGGAAGAGCTTGTTTGTCATGGGATCGTTAAAGCTAAGGTTGAGATTCCCTATCGGGTCCCAGCGCCGTATCTCCTGCAGGAGCAGACGATTAGCCCACCTAATCCCTCAAACCAGTATATCCAACAATCAAATGAACAATTATTGAATTGACCAGAGTGGGGGAAAAGGGTAATTGGAGAACAAAACAGTCAGTCAGGAAAACACTAGTGTCCGCAACTGATTGGCACCTTGGAACTCTGGATTCCTGCAATTGATACAGCAAATGTTGGATTCTAAACTGAAATACTCACTACCATCTTCAATAAATACTTTCCCAAAACCCGTTGTTACCTGACAGTCTGTTTCTTTACTGAGAGACTCTTGAAAGAATAAATCTTTATATTTCACAGCTGAATTCTAATTAACTTCTACTCTTCATTCTCATTTTCTAGCTGAGAAACTCTGATAACTCTGTGGCTGTGGAATGCTGAATCTTCAATATTTACATGTAACTTGTATTTAATGCCTTTGAATGCTAGCTGAACAATAACAATGTTTATCAGTTCAAGTAATATCTTCTGCTGGATTCCCAATTGTCTTTAGTTCACGGAGTTCATTATCTCTGTATTGGATGACTTGAGATATACATATTTCACTGTTCACTTATCTTGAGAACACAGCTGAATATTAATTAAATTATTGGGCTCGCGCGCACTCAGTACCTCACATTGCAAACCGCCACAGGATTGCGCTAAACATATTATCGTTGCTGCTTTCAAATGTTGGAACCTCACAGCGCCTCTGGACATGCCGCCTCAGGATCGAGTTACAAGATGATCACCGACTCCCTTTTAAAGCACACACAATATTTACTTGTATCTGCCCGCATGTTGCCGACGGCTTGGAAACACGCTCTCAGATGATTGCGAGCCGCAGCACTGATCTGTTTCCACAGACGCAACGCTGAATAAACTTATTACACGTAAACAAGGACTTCCTGGACACGCCGCCTCAAGCCGCCAGGTCCTTTCCTTAAACGCGGCTGGCATGCGACGCACTACGAACGCCTTTGCCTACGCTGCAAGCCTTCTCAATTCCCGCGCAATAACATTCAATTTTTCAAAGCTGCGCGCACATAGAGAAAACACACATTCACAAGAGCGCTGAAATTACTTTTTTTTCCAACAAAGTATTTACATTGGTTGAACAACAAACAGTCTTTGACTCTTCTTCAAATCTTAAATTGACTTTTCAAAAAATACTGAACTTGAGTTAACTTAAAACAAAAAATGAAAACGGTTTCTCACAACGTTTCATAACTTTAGTCACTTATCTGTATTTTAACTTCTCTGGCTTTTTCCTGATGAATAGAATTCAGATATTTTGAGGTTTTTTTAGTTTCTGTCTTTAACTTTACTGGAGCTCTGATGCGCTGTGACCATTCATGAACTGATCTTGAATGAAAGGCAGTTTAGAACCCTTCCTTAGGTTCCAAACTGCATCACAGAAGCCAATGACCAATCACTGCTGAACAGGAAGTACTCCATCTTGAACTGGGACAATATTTGCTGGCTGACATTATAGTTAAGTTGAGGAATGCCTTTTCAGTGCAATTGACCTTACCTAGCCATCCCTATTGACACTAATACTACCTAACCTATTGTCTATTACCCAGAGACCTGACCGCACCACCCACCCCCGATAAACCCTGCCCCAGGGCCTGGTTTCTCTGGTCTTCGTAAATGAAATTTCTTAACCAACATTGGTGAATGAACATCCTGCTTGGCCATCCATGATCTTTCCTCTGGGCCATACCCCTTCCAATCTATCAAATACTGCAGCCTACCTCTAACCACCCTAGAATCCAGAATGTCCTGAACCTCATACTCCTCACCCGAACCTTCCACAGAAACTGGTCCCGGTCCCTGAGTTAATCTAGTTCCTTTTTAAGACAAGGTTTCAAAAGATTAACATGGAAAGTAGGATGAATCTTTAGACTAGATGGTAACTTTAGTTTGATAGTGACTGGAGAAAGAACTTGATCAGTTTCAAATGGCCCCAAGAAACGTGGACTAAACTTGTCTTTTCCCTTCAGAGCTATGTTCTTACTGGAAAGTCAAACCATATTACCTGATTGATCATTTGGCTCTGCCCTACGCTTTTCTGTAAAGCCTCAACAGCCTTTTTAACATTCTTAACCATGGCTCTTAACCTCCCTTCAACATCTGGAACTTCCACTTCCTCAAAGTTAACATCTCTAAGAAACCTAGGATGAAATCCCTGTTGAAATAAAATGGTGACATATTCATAGTCTTTAGCAGTATTATTGTAACAAAACTCTACAACTCTATTGTAACAAGTATTTTTCCAACTCTTGGTTTACTCTGTCTGACCATTTGCCTCAGGATAAAAACTAGTAGTTAAACAAATCTCTATATTCAATTCTTTGCAAAATGCCTGCCAGAATTTCGACACAAATTGAGAACCCCTGTCTGAAATCACTTGTGAAGGAAGTCCATGTAATCTGACCACATTTTGTAAAAATGCCTGTGCCAAATTAGTAGCTGTAGCTGAACCCTTAATCGGAATGAAATGACTAGCCTTGGAGAGTTCATCTACAACTACTAGAATTGTGGTATAACCTTGATCGAAAGTTAACTCTACAATGTAGTCTAAAGGTATGGTATGCCATGGTCTAGGTGGAATGGGTAAAGGAGTTAACAATCCCACTGGTCTCTGATTCACAGACTTAACTCGTGCACACGTCTCACATGTTCTTACATAATTTAAAGTATCCTTACTCATACCTTCCCACCAATATTCTCTACGTAATAACTCCAAGGTTTTTCTATAACCTGGGTGTCCAGCAAGCACAGAATCATGACACTAACGCAAAGCCTCCTCCTGAATATTTTCAACTGGCGAGTACAATCTAGAATCCACAAATGGTAAACCATCCTTGATCACTCGTGCAGGATCCTTCCTTGCCCACTCAATCATTTGCACTTTAGCCACTTGTTCACCCAAGCTCACAACCTTTTGTATCTCAGGAATCACAAAATGATTATCCTGAAGTAAAGGTACTGGAGACAAAGTTTCTTCTTTAGAACTTCCAGGATAACATCTAGATAACGCATCCGCTTTACCATTTTGTCGTCCGGGCTTAAAGGTAATCACAAAGTCAAAATCTGCAAAGAAAAGAGACCATCTTAACTGACGTGGCTTTAATGTCTTAGCTGACCTCAGAAAGGTTAAATTCAGATGATCTGCAAGTACAGTAACTGTATGTCTTGCTCCGAGCAAATAATCTCTCCACTCTCCAAAGGCTGCTTTAATTGCCAAAAGTTCTCTATCAGAAATGGTGTAATTTCTCTCAGCACTGGAAAACTTGCTTGAATAGAAAGCTACAGGATGTAATTGTCCTGTACTCTGTCGTCTCTGGGAAAGCACAGCTCCTAGGGCCAAATCAGAAGCATCAGCTTCAACAAAAAATGGCTGTTCTACGTCAGGATGCAATAATATTGGCCCCAAAGTAAACTTACTCTTTAAAAAACTAAATGCTTCCGAAGCTTCTTTTCCCCAAAGAAATTTTACTTTTTTCTTCAACAAATGAGTCGAAGGAGAAGCTACTGACGAAAAATCTTTAATGAACCACCGGTAGAATTTAGCAAATCCAATGAAACTCTGTACATCCTTTACACAAATAGGTGTTGGCCAATCTAAAACTGCCTTAATCTTACTAGAATCCATCTCTAATCCAGCCAGTGAAATTACAAAACCCAAAAATTGCACTCTGGTCGTGTGAAATTGGCTCTTTTCTAACTTGGCGAAAAGATGATTCTCCCGCAATTTCAACAATACTTTTCGTACATGTTCTTGATGTTGATCCTCTTTCTGAGAAAAATAAGAATATAGTCTATGCAAACAACTACAAAGAAATCAAGATACTCCCGCAAAACCTCATTGATAAACTATTGGAATGCTGCTGTAATAATTGGGAAGTCTTTAGTTTTGTCATATAGAATTATGGAGATATCCTCCTCGAATGAACCAATAGGTGGTCTGTACACTAGATGGATGGTTAAAGTTTGTGAGTTAGAGATGGGTACTTTGGCTGTGAGAAGTTCACCGGATTTAACTACTGGTGAAGAGGAAAGGTGAGGGTGTTCATCCTTGTGTCGGAGGCGGCCTCTGAGGGAAGTACGTTTGTCGGAGGTGCGGCTTGACACGGAGGTGCGGCTTGACGCGTAGGAGGGTCCTTTTCTCGAATCCAGCATCCCGTTTCGCTAGAGTGTGCGGGCGAGGCAGCGAGGACAACAATGTGGGGGGAAAGTGCCGGAGAAGGATAGGAAGAAGGAGAGGCCCCGATCGTAAGGAAAAGCACAGGCAAGGTTACAGGTGAGAGCCTAACCGCGCCGCTCCGTGTTCCGGGTCTGCTCCGGAATTGTGCTAAATACCACACGGCGTGGCGGCCCCCGAAGCTCCTAGTGGTGTTTGGTTCCCACGGCCACATTGGTATTGACACAAAGCCAGGGGTGGCCGGGGTGATTGACCCCCTTACTAAAAGGAGCCTTCCTGAAAGAGGTGGTGCGGTGCCTCCAGCACCCCCCCCCCCCCCCAGAGTTTGAGGGGTAGACGTCGGTTCCTCTACCCTGACTGACCTCTCCCCTTGATAGGAGGGGGGGGCTGGATTCAGAGGAGACGGTGAGGCACCTATAAGTGGTGCAGAGGAGTTGAGAATGAACATACCCTACCCAGAGTTGTACCTGGGAAGAAGGGGAACCTGCCATTATTACCCAGCGACTGAGGGCCCCCGCCCGAGAGACGGGTTTTATAGCCCCCTGGTTGATCGACAAGGGGGGCCCACATGAAAAGGCTGGAAATCAATTTTGCTTCCCAGCGTGGAACGAGGGGAACCATCTCACCACGTAAATATCAGCCCTCTCTATCTCTAGACGGGGAAGCGAAGTGAGCTATAACATAGACATGCAGCGGGGCAGAAGAGCCCCCCACTCGATATACAATCTACGCAAAAATAAGTGCCCACCCATTAAGGAATCCAAAGAGTGCCCAAAGAAAGGGGGAAAATCTAAAAAGAACACTAAAAATGCCCTACCGATGGTGCAAGGGGCTATAACTGAGTTTTTCCCGGTGAATCCTCCCCCTGCCATCAACTCTACAGTAAACGAGGATATGACAGCACCGATACATAATGATGGCATCTCCTTAAACACCTCTAATTTTGATATAGTTAACAACTCCCTTCTAGATCTATGTCCGACTATACAGAGAGGGATGCAGACACAAACTCCTATGAGGCCAAACAGTGGCATAACGCCTACTAAAGATAGTAGCATGAATAATGTCACAGGGGAAGACCACGCGCCGGAAAGGAGCGGACGATTATCTGCATCTCCTAACTTAGTAATGACGTCGATGGAGGACGATCTAGACAACGTAACGGAAGATAACATCGACCTACATCCTAGCTCATCAAAGATAACTGAGCTCCAATCGTCAGTGGCGGCCCTGCAATTTGCCCTCAAGATACTTTTACAGATGTTGCGATGTATCCTGGCTAATACCAACTCTATTACTATGGATTTAGGCTCCAAAGGTCCTCCTCGGGAAGAGGCCGAAATGAATCTGTCAGCTGCACTACTCACAGCAGATGTGATCAACGAGCAGGAAGTGGAGATGGAAGAGAACGAGGGGCCACATGCACCCAATAGCAACAGCATAATTGAAGTACCTCCTGAGGAGGTGGATGAACGGGAGCAAGAGCACAGTCCCCCCCCCCCCCCCCCCTAACACGCAACCGGCGCAGATTGGCAAAAAAGGCACTGAAGAATAAGCCAGTGGCAACAGGTGCCCAATCTCCTATATTGGGACCTAAATTAGTACCGGAGACACGGACTAAAAAGGCCAGGAAAAGAATGGTGAGAGCAGCTCAATGGGCGGCTAGGGCAAAGGGCCCTCTGTTAGATTGGCTGATTACTGAAGACAAGGCAACTGAAGTGGACGATTATGAAGCATCTGTGCTGTGCGAAGAGCCTGATCAGGAAACCAGCATATACACACAGCCGGAGTATGTTCCCGAGACACAGGCATCAGGGGAACCTGGGGAGTCACCATCACTGGATCAGAAGAGAGCAGTGAATGATACAACTACTAATCGCACCTGCTTCATTAAGAACTTATACCCCAGCGGCAAAAATCCCTGGTTAGCACGCTCAGAGCTGCTCGCTAGACTATATCACATACCTCAATTGCGTGTTTTAAAATCTGAGGACTTTCTTTTCATTGAACCACTTGGCTGCCCTAATCCCAACGTCTCGGCCATACATTGTACCTTCCCGACTACGGCGCATTTAATCAGGAATTGCAAAGAGGATTTGATGGCAGTGGACATTGAGATTGATGTGGCCCCTATGGAGAAGGGCCCCTTGCCTAAACCAGAAGATATGTCTTCAGTTCCGGTTGATACTGTACTTAAAGTGGGGGGAGGAGGGGGAGGAGATAACCCTGCTCTGGCTGAAATGCAGCAAGCCCTGAAATCACTGCTAGAATCCATCCCGCAAATGCTAAAGAACCACTGATGCTTATCACTACTCTCTTGGAACTGGAGAGGCTTTTCCCACCTTCTGAGATCTGAAGGTTCTGCAGACCTAGTGTCACAACACAGCTGTATCTGTCTCCAAGAGACATGGTCTCTCGACCCACTATTACTTGACAGCTTTGTTATACATCAAGCGGTGGCTAAACGAGGCAGTACGGGTCGTCCCTATGGGGGGCTACTAACTGGGGTAATGAATTTGATTACGTCTCGTAAGATAGTGTAAAGCTGAGGAGCAGCTCCTGGCAGTAGAAGTCGAACTACTCGATGAAAGAGGTCTGGGAAGGTAATAAGTAATCAATCTTTATAACCCCCCCAGGAGAATTGATTCGTGATTCGTTACAGGAGGCGATTCAGGGCCTGTTGTCTTCCTGGTGGCTGAGAGATGGAAATGTGGCTGTGATGGTCATGGGCGATTTTGACTGCCATATGACAGATGAAATACTCCTATCCTCTAATCCTGACCTTAGCACTAGGTGTGTAATGACCCACGGAAAGAGGGAAGCTGAAGGGCTAGGCTGGCTACAATTGTTTGGAGCTTGGGACATGGCTATGATTAAAGGCCGTACCAGGGGAGATCGGCCGGGGAAACACACTTGGTCTAACGGCGCTTCCACTAGCACGTTAGACTATATATTTATGTGCCCCGAGCTGCAGACGAGAGTGACTGAAATGGCCGTGAAGCACAACGAATGGAGCGACCATGCGTCGCTACAGTGCACTCTATGCATCCCTATTCCTACATCTGTACCTCCTAATATAGGCAGTATCCAAACCAACTGTGCAGGATCCAGAATTGTATGGTCCGAGAGAAATATAAGCTCCGCTACGGAAGCACTTAAATCTACTGCATCCCTAGATTTCCTTGAGTTCGGACATGTCGATAAATGAGATTGAGGATTGGATATCTAAATTCTCAGGCCAGCATGCTACGGCCAATAAGGGACATGTGTTAAAGATAGGGGGGTGCATACCCCCGTTTAACAGGGAAATTAGGGATGCTAAGAGGACTAAGAGCGTCTATTCGAGGTCTGAAACTGATGAACTTACCTGGAGCCTTATACTGCGAGAAACTAAGGAAAATCAAAAATCGATACAGAGAAGACATCAAGAACATTAAGAGCACTGAAAAAAAACGCCAGGTATCAGACGCTAGTACAAACGATCTGCACTAGAAACTCTCGCGGCATTTGGTCTCTCCTTAATGAGAATAGAGAGAAGGCTTAAGGCCCCTTAGTTAACCCAATAAGTAAGGAGGCATGGGAAAAGTTCCTATCAAACCGGAACTCGGGAGGTATAGAAACCTTGATTAGCTTTCGGGTGAAGGCTCCTTCTCAGTTGCCTTTTGACATCTCAGCAGAGGCAAATTGAACAGAATAGTTGCCCTCAAGTCCTCCAGATCCCCTGGACCGAACTGGTTAGCCAATATAGTGATTAAGAGCCATCCTCTATTTTGGGCCGACTTGTTTTCCTTACTTTTCAATAAAATATTAGAGCAGGGGGTAATCCCCCGCTCATGGCAAACTGCCATCCTTATTCCTGTATTTAAAAAAGGTAGCCGTTTGGATCCTAATAATTACAGGCTTTTATCCATGTTAGATATCTCTGGTAAGCTATTTGCCTCACTGTTACTCAGTGAGCTGCAGAAATGGGTAGACCATTCCAAAATACTCAGCAGATTTCAATGCGGGTTTAGGCGGGATTTTTCCACCTCACATAACCTTTTGGTTATGGATATACTTCGTACACGGGCACTTAGCAAGGGGCAGCCCCCGTTGTACGCTTTATACATAGACTTCAAGGCCGCATTTGATTCCATCCCCCGAGGGAGACTATGGACCAAGCTAGAGAAATTGCGTTGCCCGACAGGCTTGTTATATTATTTAAAACTACTCCATCACAATACTACGGCGTGCCTTAGATTAAATCAGGAAGGAAATTTAACGCGAAAGGTGACTCAAGACAGTGGGGTAAAGCAGGGATGCGTCACAACACCCCTTATTTACAACCTTTACGTGTACGAAATCCCGGCAGCCCTGGCTGAGGTCGACAATTGCCCTCCTAAAGTTGGGGAAGTATCATGCACAGTATTGGCATATGCGGACGATTTGGTTGTCTTTGATAACACCGTAGCTGGTTTAAGGCGTTCTGCTACTTCTCTCTGGGACTATGCCAGAATTAATGGCCAAACGATCAACCTGGACAAGACAATATTAAGATTCACGAGAAAAAGAGCAACTCGTGTGAATCTGATGGTGCATGGTAACTCCATACCCTACGATCCATCCTACCGCTATTTAGGAGTTGACATTGGGCCCCTAGGCGATTACTCACTCTGTAGACAGGGGCGAATCACAAGAGCAATGCAAGTCACCTCACTTATCTCCTCATTTACAAATAAGCATGGCGGTTTCACCTTGTGGGGGACGCGTCATCTTTATACTCAAGTGTTTGCACCCATGATTGTATATGGTCTCGAATCACTACATACTATGGATCTAGGGTGGTTACAAGTGCTGGAGGGCAAGTTCTGGAGACGAATCTTGGGGTTATCCCCGGGGGTACCGATGGCACTGATTAGATTAGAACTGGGCCTTCCCTCCTTTAAGGCTATGGTTCTGAGGAAAAGAGCTGGCTTTCACCTTAAGATAAGTGACTCTACCAACCCCCTTCTATCCGTGATCCACCAGGAGGTGACCAAAAAATATTCTACCTCACCCCTCAATAAAGACATGGTTACATTTTTTATTGACATTGGTTGGATACATAGAGGGACTATGGTCACAAAGGAAGCCTTACATGCATTAGGTAAAAAAGTAGACAGATGAGATTGGCTAGAGAATTTTCGCCCATATAAGTAATCTCGAGACATATCACTTTGTCAAATATCGTCTGTATAATTTCATGAACCTCAAGCTTACTTATCTCTCTGCCCCTCCAGGAAACTTAGACGCTTCATCATCCTGTTTAGATTAGAGCAATTACCTACCTTGTATAGTAGAGGGGCTTGGGAGAAAATCCCTGTGGACAAGCGTATATGTCGTCTCTGCAAATCCCCAGATTGTCTTGAAACAGCTAGACACCTTCTCACGGGATGCCAGACATTGAGACACAATTCTTCGCCATTTGGGCGACTTTGTACATGATTGTGCAACAATACGTGATATCTTTTTGGATTTATTGCACCAATACCAGCAACATGCACTTATTCATTGCACTCTATAACATCTGGCAACAAGTGGAATTTGGCCTAAAGGGTGGGGTGGAATCATCCCAAGAGCACATGAAAACACACAGAGTTCCTCAATGGAGAGGGAAATTAGCTATTCACGCAGTCGATGTAATGGTTCTTTTTAGTTATAGTTTTTAATGTTGATATGCATATGATTTTATTTGCAGGTTTATGTATATCATTGTATTGAGTATAATGTTTTGTAATTTGAAATATGTAAAAATTGTATGTGTAAAGTTTGAATTTATTTTCATTCTATATCACATTAAAGAATTTGAAGAGGCTATTCTTATAGCTAGGTTGCTTTAGCGATGAGGGCAATGCTGCCACCTCTAGACTCAACTCTTGTCTGCTCTTAAAATGTTCTAGTTGTCGGGTACTGCTAGTAGAAGGGCAGGGCCTGATGCTGCATGTCACCAGGACTCCGTTATAGCTAAGAAGTCAAGGTTATCTGTTATGATCAAGTCTGCTATCTCAATGGCATGTGCCACCAATGTTTTGGGGGTTAGTAGTTGTCTGATATTTAATGGGTTTACCCTGACTTACTTTTTTGTTCGAGGTATTGTTTCATTTAAGACTCTGAGAGGTAGAGGTAACAATATTGTTTTTTCTAGATTTAGATTTGGTATTGGGGATGTTCCTGTGGTTGAAAAGGCCTGCATTGGCTTGAGTACTAGTCAGTGGCTCGTAAAGTTGTGGTAGTCTAGCACAAAGTCTATTATATTATTTCTAAAGGCTAAGGGACATGGTTTGTTGTAGTGAATTATGGTAGCGTTTGTCATTTGGAGATTGGGTGAGAGAAGGTTCATATCACTGGAATGCTATCCTTGGCACAGTTTTTGGTCGAGATGCAGCGTGGGTAAGAATCTCGTAGCATTGATCCCACCATGACGGTGGTGGAGTTACCTTAATCTTCCCAGAGTGGATTCCCTCCACCATCCTACCCACTCAGCACTATTTGTCCTTTGAGAGCCTAGTGTGCAAATCGGACATCTTTACTCTACCTTGATGATTTCTACCATCTATTGGCCCCCTGTCACTTTTTCTCTTTTCCTTTCTGTGTGGGAGGACTTCCGTTCCTTTCTACTCTACCACATCCAACCTGCTACTACTGGGTGACTTCAACATCCACACCTTGCACAGCAACCACCCTCTTCACTGACCTCTGCTCCTCCCTATCCCTCTCCATTCTTCCTTCTGGCCCTACTTATTCTGCTGAACACGCGCTAGATGCCATCATCCACTTCAACCTCACTCACTACTCCTCTGGCCACCCTCTCTCCTGGTCTGATTACTCTCTCCTCCCACCTGGGCTCTTATGGCCATGTGCCAACTTCTCATAAAACTCTGCCATCCCCGTTCCCAAAAATGTGTCTGAAAGGAGTTCAGCTGCCGCCTTCTCTACCTCCTTCATTCCCCCTTGCCCACCCAACAGATGTTTCTGCTGATTCTGCCCTTGGCAACCTCCATCTGTCCATCACCAACACCCTTGACGTTCTTGCCCCAGTCATCAGGATCCTGGTAACTGGGGCAAGAAACCTGCCTCCAAGTGTAACACCTGGTACGACTCCAATCTTGCAGACCAGAAACATACTTGCAGGGCTGCTGAACGGAAGTGGCACACTTCAGGCTCGCCCTCTGACAAACTGGCCTACCACCTGATCCAGAGACACTACAGACTCTGTGCCAAAAGAAGAGCCCTCATTCAGACATGAGTGCCTAATACATCCAACAACACGGCTGAACTTGTCAAAATCTGCAGGGAACTTGCCAACCCATGCGCTGTATCCTCTTCCCCTATTCCTTCCCAGGCCCTCTGCAATGCACTCGTCTCTCACTTCACTTCCAAAACCCAGGACATGCTGAACAGCCTTGTTATGCACTCGCCCATCCCAACCCTCCTCCCTCAGCCGCCTCCTACTATTCATCCTCCTCCCCCTCCTTCACTCCCGTCTCCCCTGAAGAAGTCACCAGTTGTCAACTCCATGAGGGTCTCGTCCAAACAGGTTGCTCCTTGCTCCTCCAGAACCATAAAAGAAAATATCGCCTCTTGCCCCTGCTCTGACTGATCTCTGCAACTATTCATTTGCTACTGGTTCCTTCCCATCTTCCCTTAAGCACTCCCTTGTGCTCCCCCTCCTTAAAAAATAAAAAAAAAACCTCTGCAGACCCTTCCTGCCCAGCCAACTACCGCCCCGTTTCCATCACCCCCTTCCTGGGCAAACTGCTTGAGAAGCTGGCCCTCTCCCAGCGTCCAGAGGCACGTAAACTGCTCTTCTGAATACCCGTAAAGAACTGCTTGCATCTCTTGACCGTTCCTGTTCTCATCCTTCTAGATCTCTCCTACATTTGACACAGTGAATTATTCCATCCTCATAAAATGGCTCCATGACACCCTTGGCATCTCAGAGCAGGCACTGGACTGGCTTACCTCTTCCCCAACTGCCTGTTCCTCCAAAACCATTCTTGTTCTTTTCTCCTCTCCTTCTCTGCTACCTGTGGCTTCCCCTAGGGCTCTATTCCTTCACCCTAGCTCTTTAACATATACTTTTCTCTACTGGCACGACTCATTTCCTCCTCCACAACTTCCCACTGACGCCCTTGCAACTTCCTTCATCCCCGACTGCCTCTCCTCCATCCAGGCCTGGTGCACTGCCAATGACCACTGCCTCAATGCCAGAAAAACAGATTCTCCCTATTGGGTCCCCTGCACCTTACTACTTCTCTGCACTCTGGCTTTCCTCCATGGGCCCCCCAACCCCTCCACTGTAGCTAGGAATCTGAGTCCTCTTCGACTCCTCCCTTTCCTTCATCCCTCATAACCTCCCCCTTAATCTTCCTTCCTCCACCCAGCGACCGCTCCAGCGTACCCAGTACAGGGCAGAGGGACTTATCCTTGGCCTCAAGCCCAGGGACCACATCTCTCCTGACCTACTAAGACTTCACTTGCTCCAAGTCTCAGCACAGATTCAATTCAAATCCCTCTGCATCATACTCGAGGCTCTGGGGCCTGGGACCACTCTTCCGAATGGATTGTGTCCTCGCACGTATTCCTTATCTTTGATAGTTCCTAATATCCTGCTTGCTGCCTCGGGGTGAGGGAGGGTTGGTGCAGGGGGAGAGGGGAAATGTCCCAGTAGAGGGCGCTGTGCATCGATGCCCGTCAAGTCGATGTCACTCGGAGGCCTCTGTACCGATGTCAACGTCAACACAGGTCCATACGTTCACACCTTAATGCATTGACACATTGTAAAGCAGATGCAAAGGTAGAACAACCGGTCCTAAAACATCTCTTTGCTGTTGTACCTTCTACCGTCCCACCTCCTTCTCCAGATACTGCTCACTAATCTATGCAGAGCCACAAGCTGCAGAAGGGATACATTACTCACCGTAATCTTATTTCTAGTGCTTGTATCTGCTCAGATTCACATGCACCCACCCTTCCTTCACTACT
This sequence comes from Ambystoma mexicanum, assembly GCF_040938575.1. Taxonomy (NCBI): domain Eukaryota; kingdom Metazoa; phylum Chordata; class Amphibia; order Caudata; family Ambystomatidae; genus Ambystoma; species Ambystoma mexicanum. The sequence continues at coordinate 628,272,502 of NC_090923.1, forward strand.
GGAGTTGAAGGTGCATAGATGTTTTCTGGGTTTTTATGTTTCTGCTTTAATTTACATCTGTACTCGCGCTATACTTCATTCAACATCATGTCAGAAACAAACCATCTGAGGGACCTGGACGCATGAAGGACCATGGGTACAGTACACGTCACACTAGGGCTAGTATTACTTAAAATGCCCTGTCGATGTTGGTTTTTGAGTTTTGAAAACATCTTGTAATACTCTGCGAAGTACACTAGATATCGGACTATGCAGAGCATGTGAATCTAAGCAGATACAAGTACCAGAAATAAGATTATGGTGAGTAGTGTGTCGCATATATTAATAAAACTTTGTGCTTTCTTGGGTATGTACTGATTTCTTTGTACTGCTCTACAGCTCACATAACTCCCTCCTACGATGAGGCTTCCTAGCCACTCTAACAACTTGTGTGCTACAGGACTATATTAAGAGTTGGGTTCCTAGTACCAAGAGAAGTCTTATGAAGTCACCCACCATTTGGACTTTAGAAAAAACGTACCTAACCACTCCAAGTCAAGTGATATGCTTTCATCATTTGATGTATAATAATTTCTTTACAATTATAATTGTGAATTTTAATATTTATCGTTTTTCCTTATCTGGCAATTAATCATATGCTAAGCATATTGGTTTGCCGCAATGTATTCTTAGATCAATTTGCGTTATTAACCCACCTTCAAATCTCTGCATACCTAACTCACCCGAAAATTCACATAACCTTCTCTCGCCCAGTAAACCGCACGCACTTCACCACACCGCTTCAACAAACACTTAAACCGCACCAACTGTACATGTGGTCTCGTGCCAGTCCAATACTTATAAATGAAGCGCACAGTGTATACCGAGCTGAAGCCCCAACAGCACGCCACCTCGCACTCTCCTACTCCCTCTTCTCCCGACTAACCCAACCCCTGCCCGCCGCCTTGTTTACAGATCCGTCAGAGCGCCTGATGACCATCTCTGTTGGTAACAGTGCGCGATATAAATACCTTTAACATTATTCATAGGTGCACATCAGTATGCATTCCGATAGCTGCTAAACAATCATTCAGACAATTTAGGAACCAGTGCAGGGACCCTATTAGAACCTACTCATGTTTTTTTACTTTGGCATTTGTTCATTTCAATTGTACACTTTCACCATCCGCTTTTTACAGTGCTAAATAATAACTTATTCAATACAAAATTGCCTTAATTTGTTACAACTGGTCCAGCGGCAGTAAGGTTGTCTGCATAATTTCCTCAGCACCAGGTTTGCTATTTTGAAAATGTATAATGCACTTGTGCTAGAAATGTTGTAACCTTACAAATGTACTTTGACACATGCGATACAGGTTGTTTGGTGTGGCTAACTTTATATTTTTGTTCTTGCTTGACAGGTTCATCAACAATTACTACTTCAGTAGTTGTTTCTCAGAGTCCCCAGCTGTATAACCAGCCAGGCTCTCCGGTAACTGTTACTAATTCTGTTCACAGCATTTTAGAAAGATTCAGCTTTGTGTTTTTGAGTTTTTGCTTTTGTAGTTTTTCAGCGTCCTCCTTTACAAGCATATGGACATAACTTGTTGGCTTACACAATTCTATGTTCTAAACATGGAGTTCCAAAATTAGCCCTGTTGGGAGCCTACCCTATTTATGGTAAACGGGGAAGACAATGAGAGGTTAGCAAAAATCCAATCAAAGTAAGTTTGGCTAGTAGTTGAGGATTAGTCTCATGGTGTGAGTTGTCTAGAGCCACAATGAGTCCATCCAGAATATCAATAATTCAAGTTAGTATATGAAATTATTATTGGGCCTTACTACACACTATGCTATGCATTAAAATATTGCAGGTAAATAATCAAAATCCAATGAACATATTTTTAAAATGTATTTGAGGCTTGTGGATCTGCTTAGAATCGCATGCTTTGCATAGGCCGACCTATAATGCTAGTTGCAGAGTATTGCATGACATTTTTTTTATGTTTGAAAAGGGAAGTTCACTGGGCATGTTTGTAATACGATTCCTAGTGTGATGTTGGGGCAGTTTTTCTGAAGTCCAACTAGGGCCTTAGTAAAACCATTCAACTGAGACAGTGTAGGACTCTACTCTTAGTATAAGGATGCACCGTGTTAGGGAGACTTCTCAGAAATGTACTGATTCCCTCCTACCTTAGAGACCGCAAGAGTGAGGCCTTTTTCCCACTCTAGTATTTGTATTTTAACTGTTTCTTTCGGTTTTGGAGTCCGACAAACTCCATAGGCATGATGTTTTTACATTGTGAAACACTGCACCTTCAGTGCAGTGTCACATAGAAATCCTTTGTATTTCTGCTAAGGTTTAAATACCTTTTCTTGGATAAACTACTGTTTTCCAAGAGTAGTGAAGTGAAATTGACTTTACTTATTTGTATCTTTATAGACCGAGCACACACTATCTTACAATAGGGTGCTGGAGGGGTTACTTGGTATCTCTTTTGTCTATCTTCTCATGTAACATTTTTATGTTACCCTTTCTACAATTAATGGCTGGTGGCAGTGGTTTACTTTTTCCTACCTTTGTGTGGGAATTCTAAAATGCTTACCTGGTTGAGCAACGTGTTAACCATTGTTTCCTGCCCTTACCGTACCTTCAGTTCAATAAGTGAAGTAGATACCCTTTTGGGATGGCACACAGATACTTCCTACACCCTGAGGTGACTTCAATAGTTGGGACACAGACATTAATATATCACTTTTCACACTTAAATTGTAATACTGAAGTTATGGCAAAAAGGTTCAGGAAAGAAACCATGATTAACAAGTTCTCAAACAGGTAAGCACTTTTGAACCCGCCAATGTAAAGTAGATTAACCCTTTCCCAGCTATACGAGTATGGTATGTATGACTTTTTGGATTGCTAGTTGAAACACAGAGGGTCGGAGTAGTCTTTCAGGGAGCCAGGACAGCCAATGTCAATTGAGAAACGTCTAGGGGCGCTTAGGCACCTCTCGAAGGTAGGTAAAAGTCTTGCACAATGTTTTAATAAGTTTTGTTGTAAAAAGAATCATTCTTGGGCCACAATCTGTGAGGCTTGTAAAGGGCAAAGCTGCAAGCAACTCTGCAAAGGGCAGCAATGCAAGTCTCCAGTGAGGACAGGCAAGCTAAACAAAATACACCTTAGTTCACAGTGCCTTAGGTCTGAAGAAATGGTTCCAGCTGGCTTCTGTTCCTGTTAACATTCTTGCAGATCCTGTTGTTCCTAGGCCTCATTTGTGGGGACAAGAGGGAGGACGTCTGGGGACTCCTGCAGTACGAATTGAAAGTTGGCGGCAGCAATGGGTGCAATTCAGATCAGCGGCACTTCGTGGTTTCAGCTTCTCGCGAATAGCACCGCTGCGGTTCTTGGACACATTGTGGACTTTACGTGCATCTGGGGTCCAGCACTCTGTTCAGGTGGCTCGGGCTTGGTCAGCCCTGCTTCGAGGGAGTCCGGAGGATCTCCCTGGAGCTCGGGTCCGGCCCAAAAAACAATGCAGTCTATTCTGGTTTTCCTGTCCCATGGCAATCGGTTCCTGTAGTGTTAGGCAAAGTTCAATGCAGTACCCTCTGAGAACACTACAAGCAACTGTGACTACAGGTGTAAGCAAACCAACCTTTGGTACAAGTCTGTACTACAGTTTTGGAACCTTGTGGAGCAGCCTGGCATATCTCAAGAGGGGAAATGTGAGCATTCATTATGCTACACAGGGGTCTACCATCACAGGTGTTGAAATAGACTTATACTCAAGGTTTCTTCTATAACAATAATTTATCAGTTCAATTATAAAACACTCAATAGAAGGAGGCAATCATATAATAACACACAAATATACTTCAATACTGTACACTCTAGTTTCTGAGTCAGATAAGACCCTTTTGGTATGGCCCACAGGCATAACCTACAATCACAGGTAACTTTAGTAACAAGAGTGCTGTGGACATGAATATCTTACTGTTGGCATTCAGAATACTTTTCAAGAGGAGTAAAAGGCAAAGGTTATCAGAACATAAAAGGTTACAATTATTCTTACAGTGCAACTACTTTGAGTTCACCAGAAGATTAAATTAAATGGGCTAGACCAAAGTCAATGAGCCAAAGGCTTGGGTAGGACAAAGCAGTTCTCCTAAGTAGATGGCAGTCTTTGCACAAGTTCTTAGAAGTAGTTTGTAGAAAGAAGAATCATATGTTGGGTCACAAGCTGATTAGGCCTGTGAGTTGCAAATGTCCAAGCACTTTCACTGCGAGAGGTAAGTACTGTCTTGTTTTACAGTTCCTTACAATGAAGAAATAGATGCAGCTGATGACTTCTGTTCCTGCAGATCTCGCTGTTCCTGGACCTCAGTCGTGGGGACAAGAGGGAGGACCTCGGGACTCCTGCACTGGCAGTCAAAATCTCGCAATTGCAACTTCAATTCCAGTAGCTGCAGGTAACGCACACAAACTGGTGTCCCGCTCCCTGGTTCTATGGTTTCCTGCAGCAACTCTGAGGAAATTCAACCAGCTCCGAGATGGTTGTCCAGGTGGCTTACTTTGGAGTTGATTGGTCCCACCAAGTCAAAGGGAGAAGTCATCCTTGCAGGTGCTTCTGTCGATGCAAACTTGGCGATTCAGACCTGCAGCAGGGCATCTCCGGGCAAACAAACGGTCCAGGGGTTGCAGCAGCCGTCCTCTTCAAGCTCTTCTGTTCCTTTGCCTTTTATTCAGGTCTCTCCCATTCATTCCAGCCTAGCTGTCACTCACCCAGCAGGGTGGCTGTCGTTGCTGGACAGCCAGCCAATCAACACAGAGTACATTTGGGTCTCCTAGGAGACTAAGCCCAGGGAGTTTCAGGCACCTCCCTCACTTCCTGACCACCCCAGACACTCGGACGTCAGAGGCGGTCTTCACTCCTGAAGCCCGCCAAAGGCGAATGAACAAAGAGACCAAACTAGGTTTGGCGCGCAGAGACAATCTCTAGAAGGACCTTTCCAAAAAGAAATGGCGAAAAGACTGGGACCGGTTTTAACAAAGGGGGCTCAGACGCCATCTTAAAAAACATAGCTTGCGCGATTTTACGTTGCTGGAGCTACAAATAGTTTGCGGTCGGGAAAATTCATGGTAGATATAAAACCACTGCCACCAGCCATTCTGAGAGGAAAGGGTAGCATTTGACTGCTACATGAGTATCTAGACATAGGGGACACTAAGTAATCCCTCCAGCACTCTATTGTAAGATGAGGTGTGCTGGGTCTAGGAATTTAAATGACTAAAGTCAATTTCACTTCACTTTACTTACTCTGGGAAACAGTAGTTTATCCCAGAGAAGATATTCAAACCTTGGGAAAGCCTGAAAAGGTTTCCCTGTGCCACTGCACTGAGGGTGCTGTGTGACACAAATGAAAAGATGCCTATGGTGTTGGTTAGACTCCATAACCAAAGAAAACAGAGGTAAAACGCATCGAAATACATGAGTGGGGGAAAAAGGCTCTCTCTCCAGGTAAAAAAAAATAATCAAGTCCTCAAAATCCAGCATAGTTGCTTGGGGTTTTGGGGGGTCTCTAAGCTAAAGGGAATTAGCACATTTTTGAGAATTCTCCCTAACATACAGCAGCAATGGAAGTACAGCCAGCTCCGAGAGGATGTCCAGGCGAGTTTGCTTTGGGGTTGATTGGTCCCACCAAACCAAGGGAAGAAGTTGTCCGTTGCAGGGCTTCTCTAGTCAAGGCAAAATCTGAGCTTCAGCACTGCACCAGGGCTTCACCGGTCAAACCAACGGTCCAGGAGTTGTGGCAGGCGTCTCTTCCAAGTTCTTCTTCGGATTCCTTCGTCCAGTGGTCAACTCTGCCTTCCAAGCAAAAAGCCTCGCCTTTCTATGCAGGTTTCTCCCATTCATATGCAGCTTAGCTGTCAATCACACAGCAGGGTGGCTGTCCTTCTAGGACAGCCAGCCAATCACCTTTGGGTGAATTCCTGTAACCAAGGGGATTATGCACAGGGAGTTGCAGGCCCCTCCCTCACTTCCTGCCCTGCCAGACATGCAGGAGCCAGAGGCGGGCTTCACCAGAGAATCCCGTCAAAGTCAAAACAAAGGGACCAAAACCTGGTTTGGCGCGCAATGTAAATATCAAGAAGGACCTTCCAACAAAAAACTGTGAAAAAAGAAAAAACGGGGCCATTTTGACACAATTGGCACCCTTGGGTGCAGTACGGCAGCTGAGCATTCAGCATGCGGTAAAAACACAATGGTAGGAAAAAATAAACCACTGCCACCAGCCATTAATTGTAGGAAGGGGTAACATAAAAATGTTATATGCGAAGATAGACAAAGGGGATACTAAGTAACTGCTCCAGCACCCTATCGTAAGATGGTGTGTGCTGGATCTACAAAAATACAAATGTAAGTAAAGTTGGTTTCACTTTACTACTCTTGGAAACGGTTTCTGCAAGAGAAGGTATTTAAACCATAGCAGAAATCCAATGGATTTCTGTGACACTGCACTGAGGGTGCTGTCACAATGTAAAAAGATGATGCCTATGGAGTTTGTCAGACTCCAAAAGAAAGGGAGTTCAAATCAAATAAAAACGCATGAGAGAGTCAGAAAAATCTTGCTCTCTCCAGGATAAAAATTAAAAGCCCTAAAGTCAAGCAAAAGAGCTGGGGGGTCTCTAAGGTAGAAGGGAATTGGCACATTTCTGATCATTCTCCCTAAGAGTAGAATACAAAGAATAGAGTTCCAAAAGTCAGAGCCCACAATAATGAATGAGTAATTAAAAGGTCCACTCATGCAAATTGAAAGAAAAAGGTCCAGAAGTCCAGCAAAAAGTGCTGGGTCTCACTCGGAGAGGGGATGAAGCACAATAGGGGAGGGGGGAGTTTGTCTTTTCAGGACAGCCAGCCTTCCAGTTTGAACTTGATTCTTGCAGTCAGGCTGGAAGACAAAGGGCTCCAGAGTATTAGACTCCTCCCTCACATCCTTCCTTCACAGACTCTCGGAAGCCTGGGGGGGAGTCCACAGGACTCCCGCCGAAGGTAAAAATCACACTAAGGAATTTCCTGCCCTGGATGTCAGAAGGAACAAGAAAGGACACGGAACGCCAAAATGGCGAAAAAAGATGGGCCGTTTCGGTAAATTCAAACAGCCCACGGTAAAGGTGCACAGAATTGATAAAAAGGTTCACTGTCACCAGCCATTAAAGGTAAGTTTATCCTTGTAACATAAATGTTACATTTTTAAAATGAGAAAGGCGATACTCTGTATCTTCCATGCACTCCACATAAGGTGGGGGTGCTGGTCTCACCTAATAAAATCTACAAGGGAGCCAAAGATCCTTTGTACCCATGGAAACTGTAGTTCTCACAAGGTTAGACAGAGAAAGTTAAAAGGGTTGCCTCTAGGGCAACCCAACAACAATAGGCACTTATTGCCAAAAGGTTGTTGGAGGATAACTTTTAAGACACTAGGGAGAGTCTTAGTAATGACACTGATAAAACAAATAAAATATTGTGTGGAAAAAGGGTCCCACTTACGGAGGTATAAGGAAAAATAATCCGCCAGTGAAAGCTAAAGGTTCTGGGGTTTACACATGTCCGGGAGATCTATCATTGTTCTGAAAATCTTGCCCAACAGGAAATCCATACAATAGGGCTAGTGAGGCCTTTTCATATATTTAAATAAAATATCTAAGAATGCCTGTCCCCTTATAACCTACCACAGTAGTGTTGAGATCACGATTTAGAATCGAATGCTGCTTCTTGGTTAACTTCATAATTTTTCGCAATAACGTTTCTTTCCATTAAGTCTTGGTGAAGATTTTGCATGTAGTCAATCCTAAAACCATTTTATTTTTTCCAGCCCCAGGCCTGTACCAGCACTTCAGATACCACTGCTACCACTTCCATTTGCACCACCTCCACTGCTACAGCAACTCCTGCCATCACCACTGATGAGACAAGCACAAGTTCTTCCACACAGGCTGCCTCCTCTCCAAGTGGTATAATTCCAGGCAATACATATGGTAATCTTATGCTACCCTTTTATTCTCATTGCAGAGTAGTAAGAGTGGTAGGATTAAGTGTTGTTTGTGAATGTTATACTTTTTTAGGTTAAATTGTAAATAGGTGTGCAGACCAATTTGCATGAAATGTGGAAGCCTTTGGACTGCTTAGGAAGATTTGTACAAAGCATATGTAGCTTTTGGAAATTGCCTTTCATTTCTACTACACACATTGAACATCCCCCAGGTCAAAGGGGATCATATGGGTAAATACTTTCATGCTTGAAGCTGTGGTTATTTGTTTTAGCACAGTATCGATTTTGGAGTGAAGGCTCCCACTATGATACTATTTGTTTCTAAAGAAATGTTTAGATTTACTTTTTTCTTTAAACAGAAAATAAATATTCCATGCACTTTTTGGGATGTATTTTGGCAAATGTTTGTGATACTGTGTAATCTAAATGCTGCTTGTTTCTTGCATAGCCTATTGCTTTCACTTTCGGTCATACTGTCCCAACCAATAACATTGGTCCTACTCCGCTTCACCCCCTTGGTGGCCCTCTACAGAAATGTACCACACGTTTTCGTGAGTCCTAGTGTTTCACTAATAGCTTTTCTCGACGACATTGCCTATATTTGATTTAAAATAATTTCCTTTATCCGTAGTGACTTGTCGGCAGCTGGGACCTGTTGCCCTGTAGAAAATCCAATCTTCTGTCGGATCTCAAGTGCGTGTGAGACCGTAAGCTGCATACTCTTGCGTCCCTCCCCTTTCCTCCATACTGCATGGAGACGGAAGCTTTTTCACCAGAAAAAACATTCCCCTTTAACATTGGATGGGTGCGGGTGTGCAGCCAAGGGAGCATGCGCCTCCCTGACTCCGCCCTCCGGCACCACACCCCAGTCCCCTTTTCCGCATCGACGGGCAGAATTTACTAGCGCTCCTGGGGTTGGCTTTGGCCATGTAATTCCACGCACGGAACCTTCTTTGACTTTTTTTTTTTGGGTCTTTTTATCCTTCAGGTACTCTGTCCTCAGGCGACATGCTCCTCCCCGGCTGTTAAAGAGAATTCTCAAAAATGTGCAAATTCCTTCCACCGTAGAGACCCCCCAGCTACTTTACTGGATTTTGAGCTACTTTACTGGATTTTGAGGACTTGATTTTTTTTAACCTGGAGTGTGAGCCTTTTTCCCCACTCTCTCGTGTATTTTTGTGTGGATTTTACCTCCGTCTTTTTTTGGTTATGGAGTCTAACAAACTGCATAGGCATCATCTTTTTCAATTGTCGCACTGCACATTCAGTGCAGTGACACAGGGATGTCTTTTAGATTTCCCAAGGTTTAAATACCTTCTCTTGGATAAACTACTGTTCCCCAGGGCGGTAGAGTGAAATTGACTCTACTTAGCCTTGTACTTGCTAGACCCAGCACGCCCTATCTTACAATGGAGTGCTGGAGGGGTTACTTAGTATCCCCTGTGTCTAAATGCTCGTGGAATAGCTTTTGTCCAGCATGGGGTCTGGCATGGATTCACATGCTCATGAATATTCCCTGTTGGCTAGGAATCCTCTGTAAAGAGAAAATCGGTGTTTCACTTCTGAACTGTCTTTCTCCTAACAACCAATCACTGGTCTCTGGGTCATGCTGCCCCCAGCAAATGATTGCCATCTACCTAAGCCCCTCCTCTGGCAGCCATCTTCAGATTTTTACCGCACGTTCGATTGGTGGGAGTCCTCATGATTACTCTCAGGCTTTTTACTGAGTTATGCGCTTTTTCTTAGTTTTTACTTTTTTTCCGGTCAATCGAGCCTCAAGCACCAAGGATCCATCATCCGACTAATGGGGACCCGTTTTTCAGAACTTTCTACGCACCTCAAGGGCGATTTTTATTTATTTTTTGAGTTCCCTTCTTGGAGGTTTCTGGAAGATTGTTTGAGGCCTACTCCGCGTGGACATGGCTGAAGATGGAGACTCGACTCCTCTGTTCAGGTTCTGCCCTGGATGTGGCCTATGGAACATGTTCCTGGACGATGGGCATGCCTTGTGCCTTTACTGGCTACATTCCGACCAAACGCACGTGGGAAAGGCCTGTGCGTTCTGCAAGGATATGGTGCCACGCACCATGAAGAACTGTCGCAAGGGGCTCTCTGGCTCCAGGTGAAGAACCCAGCTGCGGGTGAGTCCCGGCAACAAGCCTCACCCAGCATGAGGAAATCTGAGCGGTCTTCTAAGACCTTTTGAGGGTGCTCCGGCGACCCAACATAAGGCAAAACACTGCGAGCCCGTGGGCACCGAGAGCGTAGTTGGGACGGGTTCCTCGGCGGGCAGGTCGGGAGTGGCATCTCTGGCACCTTCGACCACGAGCCAACGCTCCGGTTCGGCGAAGAATAGGAAGCAGGACCACTGGGGTAAATTTCTGGAGAAGCCCCAGTCGACTCAGACGGAGAAAGCCAAGGGGGAACAGGGCACCGACTCTCCCTCCACAGTTGAGGCCTCAGGCGTGCCTAAGGTCATGAAGGCCCAGGTTCACCAGGTGAAATCTTCTATTGAAGGAGTAGTGGCGTCCCTAGCAAAGGCCACGGATGGGGTTTGCAGGAGACAGCCCCCAAGAAGAATTTCCCTGCCTGCAGGACCGAGTGGATCTTCTGTTCTGACGATGGGGCAATCTCCAGATCGATCTGTTTGCGGCAGCGACGAACACCAAGTGCTGGAGGTTCGCCAGCAGGTTTCCCCAGCTGGGGAGCATGGGAGATGCATTCTCCTTCCCCTGGGACAGCCTGTTCCTCTATGCATTAACTCTCTTTCCCCCCCCCCCCCCCCCCCATTGCTGTTGCTTCTGCGACTCATCGCTCATCGATCAACTCAGACGGTCCCAGTGCAGGATGATCCTTGTCGCCCTGGCGTGGCCGAGGCAGATATGCTACCCAGACCTTCTGGACATGTCAGTGTCCCCTCCATTCAAGCTTCCGGCGGACGCAGATCTTCTTGCCAGAGGAGGCGTGATTCTGCACCATGACAGAGGGTCGCTGAATCTGCAGGCCTGGCTCCTGCAGCGCTAGAGTTTGGTGGATACGATCTCCCGGCGGACTGCAGGGAAGTGCTTGCCAAGGCCAGGGCTTCGTCTACACCGAAATGCTACAGACATAAGTGGAAGAGGTTTGCCGTCTGGTACCGCGCACAGAAACTCTACCCTCTATGGATTACGGCTCAACAGGTGCTGCGGTATTTACTGTCGCTGGCCAAGGCAGGGTTGGCTCATGCTTCCATCAAGGTTCATCTGGCGGCTATCTCCCGCTACACCAGACCTCTGGGCCAGTCATCGTTATGGTCACACCACCTGGTCAAGGAATTCATCAAAGGACTTTTCTGTTTGTTCATGACAGTGAAGGCTCCGGCCCTGGGGTGGGAGGTCAATGTGGTGCTGACTAGGCTCATGGGTCCCCAGTGCGAGCCTATGCATTGGGCACCACTGAATTTTTTTTCTTGGAAAACAGGGTTTCTTGTGGCCATCACCTCCGCACGACGAGTGGGAGAGATCCAGGCCCTCTCTTGTAAACCACCTTACTTGACATTCCACGAGACAAGGGTGGTGCTACGGACACACCCCTCCTTCATGCCCAAGGTGGCATCGGGCTTCCATCTCAACGAGCCCTTGGTGTTACCGGTTTTTTTCCCGTCGCCTTTGTCGCCGTTTGAGAGGACTTTGCACTTGCGGGATGTGGCTAGAGTGTTCAAGTTCTACGTGGACAGCACAAAGTTTTCGGAAGACATCACAGCTGTTTGTGAACTTTGGCCCTGTGAATCAAGGGAAGGCCCTCTCCAAGGCTTCTATTTCCAGGTGGCTCTCCGGCTGCATCGCCCATGGTCACCGGTTGGCAAACCGACTGTTACTTGGCTGTCCGTGAGCCCATTCAATCAGAGTGATCGCTGCAACTATGGCGTTCCTGTCTGATGTGCCTCTGCTGGACATCTGCAGGGCTGCTACGTGGAGGTCGACTCTTCACGAGATTCTACTGCGTCGACCGGGATTCCATGGAGGAGTCAAGAGTCTGCCAAGCATTGCTGCGCAGCCTGTTCGCTTGAAGGTGAGCCTGGTGAGGAGGTAAGAGATGCTTAATGTTGAGCCTTGCCACCTCCTGTGGTTGTGCATGTGTGTACTGTTATGTATTCTTTATTCATGAGCATGTGAATCCATGCCAGACTCCATGCAGGAGAAGGAACAAGTTACTTAGCTGTAACTTGTTCTTCTCCAGCATGGGTCTGGCATGGATTCACATGCGAAACCCTCCCGCCTACCCCTCTGCGGCTCTTCTCTTAATCCTTCTGCCGCTTTACATGCTACCAAATCTGAAGATGACTGCCAGAGGATGGGTTTAGGTACAGGGCAGTCATTGGCTGGGGGCATTATGACCCAGAGACCAATGAATGTGCGTTAGGAGAAAGACAGTTCAGAAGTGAAACCAAAATTTTTATCTTTACCGAGGATTCCCAGCCTGACCGGGAATATTCATGAGCATGTCAATCCATGCCAGACGCATGCTGGAGAACAGCAGTTACAGGTAGTGGTTACTGGTGGCAGTGGTTTTGTTTTGAACTACCAAGGTTTGCGTTTACCACGACTGTTCGCAGACCCGGTAACATTAACCGTGGGAGCCATCCTTTTCAAAATGGCATCTAGCCATAGTTAAAATGGTGCCAGGTCTTATTTTTTTCTCCAGGTCTTTGTTGAAAGTTCCTTCTAGAGTTTTCCTCTGTGCGCCAAACCAGGTTTGGTCTTTGTTCATTCGCCTTTGGTGGGCTTCAGGAGTGAAACTCGCCTGTGGCTCGAGTGTCTGTGGTAGGAAGGAAGGAAGTGAGGGAGGTGCCCGAAACTCCCTGTGCTTAGTCTCCTAGCAAACCCAAATGCATTCTGTGTAGATTGGCTGGCTGATTGTCCGGCTAGGACAGCCACCCTGCTGGATGAGTGGCAGCTCAGCTTGACTGAATGGGAGAGAACTGAATAAAAGACGAGTCTTTTGGCTTTGAAGGCAGTCGACCACTGGACGAAGGAACCGAAGAAGAGTTTGAAGAGGACCGCTGCTGCAACTCCTGGACCATTGGTTTGCCCAGTGAAGCAGGTCCGAATCGCCAAGTTCGTATCGACAGAGAAGCCCTGCAAGGACGACTTTGCCCTTTGAGTTAGTGGGGCCAGTCAACTCCCAAGTGAGCCACCTGGACACCCATCTCGGAGCTGGTTGAATTTCCTCAGAGTTGCTACAGGAAACAGTAGAGCCAGGGAGAGGGACACCAGATTGTGTGCATTGTTTGTAAGCTGACCCAAAGCTTTTGGAAGATCCTCCAGGTTCCCATGAAGCAGGACTGACCAAGCCTGAACTCCCCCCCCCCCACTCAGTTGAGTGTGGGGCCTCATATGTAAGGAAAGTCAATCTTGACAGCCAGGAACCGCGCTTATTGCCATTTGCTGTACCGCAAGTAGCTGAAACGCGAAACAGCCACTGAAATGAAATTTTGCCGGTTGCCAGCTTTGACAGTACCAATACAGTGCAGGAGTCTCCCGAAGTCCTCCCTCTTGTCCCCACGACTGAGGGCCAGGAACAGTAAGATCTGCAGAGCTGTGTAGGAACAGAAGTCTTCAGCTGCATCTTTTTCTTTACTAAGCTACTGTTAAAGTAGCCTAAGAGAACTTACCTCTTACGGTGGAAGTGCTTGTAACCTCTGCAACTCGCAAGTCTGATCAGCTTGTGGCCCTACATTTGGTTTTTCTTTTTATCAAAGACTCCTAAGAACTTGTGCAAAGACTTTTCCATTTACTTACCTGAAGTGCTGCATCCTATACAAAGACTTTTGACTTTGGCTTAGCCTATTGAATTGAATGACTCTTCTAAGGGCCATCTGAAAGTATTTGCCCCGCTTATGAATATTTGTTAATTCTTGTGTTGTAAATAATTTTTTCCTTTTACTTACTTTAAAAGAGTGTTCTGAATGCCAACAGTAAGGTATTATTGTCTCCAGCCTCCTTGTTACTGAAGTCACCTGTGAGTGTAGGTTGTTTCTGTGGGCCAAAAGGGCCTTATCTGATTTGTGTTACTATTCTATTGCTCCCTTCTGAAGAAGACTTTGTAACTGACTGATAAATTGTTTATACAAGAAACCTTGAGTGTAAGTTTATTTGAATACCTCTGTGAATCGTTGTGTAACTCCACTACAGCTCACATTTTCCCTCTTGAGATGAGCCTGGCTGCTCAACACTCTGCCAAAACTGTGTAGTACAAGTTTATACCAAAGGTTGGGTTGCCTATACCTGTAGTCATAGTTGTTTGTAGTGTTCCCAGGGGTTACTGCATACAGACTTTGCCTAACTCGGGCGCATGCCGACTTCCACAGGGTTTAGCAGGTATCCATCCTGCAACGGGCTCTTCCCAACTTTAGACCCCCCCGCCCTCTGCCTATGTTGCCTTGGCCCACACCCCAGTTAGCAAGATTGTACAGTGTGTGGCCCACTGTCATCGATATCGCTGAAGAACAGACTAGCCAGGTGGAGGGAGATCTTCCAGAAGTCTCCTCCAGAGTACCGCAAGAACTTTGTGAAATGCTGAGTCAAGCCCAAGGTAGGGCCGCTATTTTCCATCACACCCGCAAAGGAGACACCTTCCCAAGGACTCTGACGCACGGGAGGGACGGTTCAGGTCCTTTTACCAGCACGTGCACTGAGGTTGCTGCAGCTACTGGCCTTAGGGCCGAGGGATCCTTGGATCCTCCCGGTGACAGTGTTGAAGGACCAGAAGGTTCTTGTACCGGATTGTCATCCGAGGGGCTCTGCAATTTTCCGTCGAGTCACCTTCTTGGAGGATTCCAGAAGATTCTTGGAGGACTAGAAAATGGCTGAGACTCAACGCCTCTGTTCAGGATTTGCCCTGGATGCGGCCTACAGAACACTTTCCTGGACGATGGGCACTCCCTATGTCTCTACTGCCTACACACCGACCAGGCGCATGTGGAGGGGGCCTGTGCGTTCTGCAAGGACATGGTTCCACGCACAATGAAGCACGGTTGCAAACGGTTTACCAAGTGGTTCCAGTCAGGTTATGAGTCCCGGTCACCCAGCTGCAAGAAGAATTCCGAGTGGTCTTCTAAGTCCTTTGAGGGCACCCCGGCGACGGGGGCCCAACAGAAATGAAAGTGCTGTGAGTCCGCGGGCACAGAGCACCATTGGTCTGGGCTCCTCGGCAGCCATGACGGGCGCAGCATCTCTGGCACCTTCGACCACGAGCCAACGGTCTGGCTCGGCGAAGAAAAGGAAGTCTGAGCACCCATGTAAACTTTAAGTCCCAGTCGGTGAAGTGGGACCGGTACGAGAAGTACAGGGTGCCAGACTCTGCACCCAAGTGCTTGAGATCACAGCCTCCTCTAGATTCGGTGGTCTTGGTGGCAGCTAGGAAGTCGTCTGCGGGTTCGTCTGCCTCGTTCCCAACCCCCGCTCCCCCTAGACAGCGAGGGAAAGAAGCTAGACTCCATGGCACGACGAGTCATCTAGTCGGCGGTGATGACTATCCAGGCTGCCAACGCCCTCGCCACTGTGGCTCATTACAACCGGGACCTCTGGTTCAAGATCGCTCCCCTCTTGGACTTTCTGCCCGACAACAGAATGGAAGCGCTAGAGATTCTGCAGGAAGGCGAGGTGGTGTCAGACCATGCCATCACGGTAGCCACGGACATAGGCAACATCGTTTGCCTTCATCGGCGGGGCTGGTTGAAGGCCACCAAGTTCTGCCAGGATGCGCAGTCCAAGGTGTTGGACATGCCCTTCGACGGAGATAACTTGTTTGGCAAGACTGTGGATGAGTCTCTCCAGGCCATCAAGGCAGCTATGGAGACGGTGTGTGCTCTGGGCACGCTTCAGTCGCGACGGCAGAGGAAAGTACCAGGGTTCTTCCAAAGGCTTTGGTGGTTTACCGTGGTCCTACTATCAACTGTCCAGCTCTTCGACCTAAGAGGCCTACAGAGGCCGCAGTAAGCCCCGGAGGAGGTCTCTGTCGTCGTCAAGGTTCCCAAAACGGCTCCTCCACAGCGAAGCACGACTGAACCAGTCCGGTCCCCACCCGTGCACCCCGGTGGGAGGCCGGCTGGCGAACATTGTCGGCGAGTGGAAGACCATCTCCACCGACTGTTGGGTGCTGGACGCGCTGGCCCAGGGACTCTGCAATTCCTACGCAAGTGTCTGCATACACCACCCATGGCCAGGCAGGAAAACCACGTCCCCCAGCTTCTGCTGGAGGGGCGGGCAATGCTGAAAAAGGGCGCAATAGAACTCGTACCAAAGAGGCTCCGGGGCTACCAAGTGTACTCTTGGTACTTCCTCGTCAAGAAGACTGGTGGGTGGCAGCCCATCCTGGACCTCCGCCGCTTGAACAATTGCATCAGGTCCCAGAAGTTTTGGATGGTCACCCTTCCGCACGTGCTGGGACAGCTGCAAGAAGTGGACTTCCTGTCGACGCTGGACTTGGAGGACGCTTACTTTCACATCCCCATCCACAAGGGGCACCGCAAGTTCCTGCGCTTTGTGTTTCAAGGGCAGCACGATCAGTTCAAGGCCCTTCCCTTTGGTGTAAAGTCGGCGCCAAATGTGTTCATGAAACTGCTTGGCGCTGGTGGCGGCGTGGCTGCGTTTCCGAGGGATCCACGGTTACCCCTACCTGGACGACTGGCTCATCTGAGTGAAATCGAGGGAGATCACTGTCGCTCAGACAGCGGAAATCGTCCGGCTGCTGACCGAACTGGGGTTCTTGCTGAACTATGAAAAGTCTTTCTTGGTGCCATTACAAGACGCTCTGTTCCTGGGGTCCCGACTCAACACGGTGTAGTGCCTGGCATCTCTGTTGGATGAGAGGATAGCGGCTATCCTGGGTAAGGTGCAACGGCTGTTGACCCTGCAGATCGCAAGGGTGAGGTCCATCAAATCCCTTCTCGGCATGATGTGTATATACCTCGTTCGGCTGTGCAGTCCGCAGATGTGGCCACTGCAAGAGTACCTTGACGCACGGTGGATCCAGCTATTGGGAAGCCCCGAGGACAAGATCTCTCTCGACGAGACGTTCCATCGAACTATGCAGTGGTGGGGTGTCCGCGCACCTCTGGAGGCGGGCACGGACTTCTAGACCCCACTTCATAGGAGACTGTCATGACCGACTCCTCCCTAGAAGGATGGGGCGCACACATCGGAGATCTCCGGTCGCCACAGGCCTCTCGCATGGAGAAGCCGTTGCATATCAACATTATGGAGCTTCAGACAGTGTTTTGGGCCCCCATGTCTTTTCTTCCATCCCACAAGGGCAAGGTGGTACGGGTCTTCACGGACAACACCACCCCCATGTTCTACATCCGGAAGCAGGGGGGGGCACCAGATTCCCAGCACTTTCCGGAGAGGCACAGGACCTATGGCACTGGGCCGTGGCCCAGGGGATTTTCCTAGTCCTGTTTCATCTGTCGACGGTGACGAACATCAAGTGCCGGAGGTTCGCCAGCAGGTTTCACTAGCTGGGGAGCATGGGAGATGCGTTCTCATTCCCCTAGGACGGCCTGTTTCTCTATGCGTTCCCTCCGTTGCTTCTGTGACTCATCAATCAACTCAGACGGTCCCAGTGCAGGATGATCCTCGTCACACCTGCGTGGCTGAGGCAGATATGGTAACCGGACCTTGTGGACTTGTCAGCGTCCCCTCCAGTCAGGCTTCCGGTGGACGCAAATCTGCTCGCCAGGGAAGGAGGTGCAATTCTGCACCACGACCCAGGGTCGCTGAACTTGCAGTCCTGGCTCCTGCAGCACTAGAGTTTGGAGGATACGAGATCCTGGTGGATTGCAAGGCGGTACTTGCCAAGGCCAGGGCGTCGCCCACACTGAAGTGCTATGGGCATAAATGGAAGAGGTTCACTGTTTGGTGTTGTGCACAGAAGATAAACCCTCTACGGATTACGGCCCTTCAGGTGCTGCCGTACTTGCTGTCACTGTCCAAAGCGAGGCGGGCGCACGCTTCCATCAAGATTCATCTGGCGGCTATCTCCCACTACACCAGAACTCTGGGGCGGTCGTCGCTGTGGTCGCACCCCCTGGTCAAGGAGTTTATGAAAGGACTTTTCCGCTCGTTTCTGCGGGTGAAGGCTCCGGCCCCGGCGTAGGAGCTCAATGTGGCGCTGACTAGGCTCGTGGGTCATCCGTTCGAGCCTATGCATTCGGCGCCGCTGAAATTCCTGTCGTGGATGACTGCGTTCCTTGTGGTCATCACCGCCGCACGACGAGTGCGAGAGATCCAGGCCCTCTCCTGTAAACCTCTGTACTTCGATTTTCACAAATCGAGGGTGGTGCTGCGGACGGACCCCTTCTTCATGCACAAGGTGCCGTCTGACTTCAATCTCAACGAGCCCTTGGTGTTACCTGTTTTCTTCCCGTCGCCGGCTGAGAGGACTTTGCACTCGCTGGATGTGGCTAGAGCGCTGAAGTTCTACGTGGACCTCACGAAGAGTTTTTGGATGACATCACAGCTGTTTGTGAACTTTGGCCCTGTGAACCAAGGGAAGGCCCTTTCCAAGGCTTCCATTTCCAGGTGGCTCTCCAGCTGCCTCACCCATTGTTACTGGTTGGCAAACCGACCGTTGCCTGACCGTCCGAGAGCCTATTTGACCAGAGCGATCGCTGCAACTATGGCGTTCCTGTCTGGTGTGCCCCTGTTGGACACCTGCAGGGCTGCTACGTGGAGGTCGACGCACACCTTCATGAGATTCTACTGCGTCGACTTAGATTCCAGGGAGGAGTCTAGAGTCGGCCAAACAGTGCTGGGCAACTTGAAGGTGAGCCTGGTGAGGAGGTAAGAGATGCTTAATGTTGAAATGCTTAATGTTGAGCCTTGCCACCCCCTGTGGTTGTGCATGTATGTACTGCTATGTATTTATTCATGAGCATGTGAATCCATGCCAGACCCCAATGCTGGAGAAGGAACAAGTTAGTTACCTGTAACTGTTGTTCGCCAGCATGAGTCTAGCATGGATTCACATGCGAACCATCCCGCCTACCCCTCTGTGGCTCTTCTCTTGGTCCTACTGCCACTTTACGTGCTACCAAATCTGAAGATGGCTCCCAGAGGAGGGGCTTGGGTAGAGGGCAGTCATTGGCTGGGGGCAGTATGACCCAGAGACCAGTGATTGGCTGTTAGGAGAAAGACTGTTCAGAAACGACATTTTTTCTTTACCGAGGATTCCCAGCCTGACGGGGAATATTCATGAGCATGTGAATCCATGCCAGACCCATGCTGGAGAACAGTTAGTTAAGTAACTTGTTCCATTTGTGTTTATTTTGATAACTGTACTGTGAAACTGTGTCACAACATTACTGCTCACATTGACCACTCTTGAGATAATCCTGTCAGATCAGCCACATTACCAACCTGTGTAGTTAACACTTACTCCAAAGGTTGGGTCCCTATTGCCAGGAGGTCAAGGTTATTGTAGTGCACCCAAAGGGCACTACTGCATACAATCTTGCCTGAGATGAGGAATCTGCAGGAGAAGAATCCATGGAAAGATCATTCCGGTTAGTAATTTCTCCTGCTGCCTCCAGCTTATCCATTTAGCACACGTAGAGTAACCAAAAATCCTGAGTCTTCGTCTAGGCCAAAACAAAGTGTACCCCATTGTACTGCATTGTAAGATGCATTTGTACAATTATGAAAAGTTACCACAAGTGTTGAGTTACTAAAAGTAGTGACAAAGTAACAAGACTAAGGGAAACAATGTTTCCCAGTACTGACAGCCTAAAACAGCCTAAAGAACATGTCAGTTTCCCCATAACAGATGGGCAAAACCCAGTGTAGTGAATCTTAAGGCTTCACGGCACTGTACACAGAATAGATCAGATACAAAAGCAACAAGTTTGTGGAGTCCATAGAAAGGGAAGGAAAGGTGCAGTAAAGAGGAATCTTTCTTAACGGTGAACGAGTACTTTGTTGAGAACCTTCCCAGGATTAAATACCTAACGTATGGAGTAATGTGTACCGTGGACTATGCATACCGGCGTCACTACAGTGAGTAACTTGTGTTTTAACATGAGTTCTGCGACCATTTGATACTTTTGTCACTTATCGAGTGATTTGGGGA
Source organism: Ambystoma mexicanum (assembly GCF_040938575.1). Lineage (NCBI taxonomy): Eukaryota > Metazoa > Chordata > Amphibia > Caudata > Ambystomatidae > Ambystoma > Ambystoma mexicanum. The sequence goes on from NC_090923.1 coordinate 628,292,641, forward strand.
ACAGTTCAACATGGTATTGCCTTTTAAATGGCTTGTATCATTGTCTGGTGTAGTATTGTCATGTGTAAAGATGGTTTAACCAAGTTGGGCGAGTATGAAATGTTGGAAGATTGAGACAGTAGTTGTATTGCTACATTGAATATGTTGTGATGCGTACTTTACTTTGAATTGCTTCGTTCAAATTTCCCTGCTGCACAGCCATCTCTAAAAATCCTGTGTGTTCCACTATTTATTTTATGTCCCAAACTAAACCTGCATCACAAATGTTGCAAACAGTTAATTGCTGACGTCCTGGTGTTTTTTCTTGGGTTGTTCGCCACTAAAACATATTCTGCAGCAGATAAAACCTGATGTATAAATGTGTGCCATTTCACAGCGGTCCCAGACACCTCGACCTACCATTACGATGAATCCTCGGGTTATTACTATGATCCAAACACAGGACTGTATTATGACCCCAACTCTCAGGTAAGCTTTGATTCTCAAGGACCTCATGACTATCACTGCAGTATCTTGCACTGGTATTGCTTTTCTGAAGTCTTCAGTCTACACCTGTGACTCCTGAACATCCCATTTTAGACTGACATTTTCAAAATGCACTGGAACCCGGCTTCTTATTTCTGAGTTTGAGCATGCTGTGGAGGTAGCATGCTGGAATTCGCAGATAAGACTGTCGAGGGACCACTGGAGGCAAAACTTTAGTCTGAAACATTTTCTGATATACTTGTCTGTATAGTCTACCTCTCAATCAACCTTAGCACAGGGTAACGCACTGAGAAAGGGAATTCGAAACTTCTTGCTGACCTTTTGGTTTCCAAACTCTCCAATTAATGCACTATTGCTAATTTGTGGACATTAGTTGTGGTCTCAAAAGCTTGGCAGGTGTTTGTGGGCTAGCTACAAGCAAAATTATTTACTTAAAACACCTTGGAGGGCCTCAATGCAGCACGCATTAGACTGAAGAACCCCCCACACCCGTCCACAGTGGGAGGGGTTTACTGCTTAGCTTTAACAACCAAGGTAATTCGTTTTGCAAATTTTACATTTTCAGCTGGCTTACTGCTTAGTAAATCAGAGCTTCCAGCTGTCGGTGCCATTTTTAGTGTACAACAGTTTTACTATAGTACCACACATTTTTGGAATTTTACTTTGTATGTTCAGTTTAATTTGGTTTGGATGATGGTCTAAACCTTTTTCTGTTAATCGTAGGTAATTAAGAAGCAGGATACAATTAATGATGGCGTAGCTTTCCTTTTCCTCAACAGCTTTCTGTAGGATAGCTGTAAACATTTGTACAGATTTTGCTGTTTAAATTATAGCAGCAATGCCTTTAGTCATTTATGGCAACGCGTTAACATTTTTATTCATGCATGTTGTGAAAAATGCCTGGGAGCATAACCACAGAATATAGAATTTGAAGTGCAGGCTTCCATTTTCAACTTCTGATGGGTTTGACTATCGTTAAAAACGCATCTATTTTTATGCTGAACGCCTGATGCATTTTTGTTGCCATTTGCACTCGCTGGAGTTTTCACAAAAGATGTCTTCTGGCAGTGTGCCTATACAGTGTCTATGGCAACTGATACTATTGCTCACACTAAGGTGGCAAAACATGTAGAGCGGATATGAAGGGGTGCCCTTTAAATTGGTTTGCAGTGGCATTACTTGAGAGTCTTATAGATGAGTCCATTACCTATTTTGGGGATTCTGTGGACCAGTACCATTTGGCTTTAACTCTTGGATTTGAAGTTACACCATTATTTGTTCGAGCTAGTGGAGGCGACAGCGAGTGATTTCCCGGTTAGGTCTTCAGTTATGGTTGGCTGCTTTATTTTTGACCAATTGCAGCAAGCTCTTTAAAAATATCTAGTTGCATGAATGAAGTTAAGAGAGCGATGGAAATGACTAGTCTGGTAGCAGTGTTAAGATTCTTTGGTTAAAAAGTTCCCTGGACAGAAATTCAGAGTGTAAACCATATTTCCTGCCGTCATTTATTCCCATGAATTGTTTATTTATCTGTTTACAATCAGTCTCTAGCATGGTTGGTGTTCTTGGACTAAGAATCTGTAGAACTGTGATTTTTGCCCCCTCCACCTAACACCTCCATTAAGATGTGATAATTTTAGAAAAACTTGTCAATGTAAATGGGTCTTGCACTGCAAACTCTTGCCATGTGCGTGATCTCTTGGCGCTTGATTGAAGATGCATTCTGTATAGGAATGTAAACCTTATAGAAATTTGTTCCTGTTTTAATATATTAAGCACCCAATGCCAGAGACCAGTCTCTAAGCGCGGGACTGGGATTCAAACTTGTGTTGCTATGCTCTGTCGTGTTTTAGCAGTTCATTGACCAGGATTCAAACTGCAGGACAAAGGTGTTTTGGCAATTGTTGTCTGGGGGTAGATTGTAATAAATCTGTATTGTTAAATGTGGTCGGAAGTATTCCAGGGTAAACCATCAATTGGAAGGCATCCAAAATGGAATTTGTGGCTGCTTATTCAGCCCATGCCCTCCGAAGATTCCATGGATTAGTTCTAAAGACCAGTAAGTCTATTTGCACTTGGAAGTGATGATTGTCTGCTTCCCACATTGTATCGGCGTACATTGTTTGGGTGCAAAGGCAAACTCCACCTGATAATCCTGGTTAGGCTTTAGAGTTGGGAGAGGGTGAGGAGCCTTCTGGGAAGACTGGAGTATCCACCTTTTTATTGATGCATGGCAAATTCTGTAGGAGATTGGCATGTCCCTTCACCATTTAAATAACACTTTTTTTTTCTTGGCCCTAGTACTATTACAACTCGTTGACTCTACAGTACTTGTACTGGGATGGTGAGAAGCAAACCTATCTCCCGGCATCAGAAAGTGCTCAGCAACAGCAACAGCAACAACCAAATAGCATGTCTGCCAACACAAAGGAGGGGAAAGAGAAAAAAGAGAAACCAAAGAGTAAAACCGCTCAGCAGGTGAGAAATAAGTTATGGTCTGTCAGCATTGGATTACATTTCTTTACTCGAGTTTACAAAAATGCGAATGTGGCATTTTAAAAAAAAATGGCTCTTTGAAAAGCAGCTCCATCTTGATTGGCTATAATTTAGCTTCAGCAGTAATGTATTAATGTTCCTTATCGAAGATTAGTGTTCCCCAGGGTGGGGCCAGCGGAATGCAGTACCATGTCATAGGACGTTATGGTCTCACTGAAGGGGACAAAGTGCCTTTTGAGAAATTCAACAGCTAAGTGATCAGCAAGATTTTGGAGTCCACACCTGTGGCATCACAAACCTTGTTAGGCAAGATTGTATGCACTACCCTTTGGGTGCACTAAAATAACCCTGACCACCTGGCAATAGGGACGCAACCTTTGGTATAAGTCTGTACTACACAGGTCAGTAGTGTGGCTGAGCAGTCAGGCTGATCTCCAGAGGGCTCAATGTGAGCAGTAATGTTGTGACAGGGTTTCACCACAGTTATCCAAATAAACTTGTATACTCCAGGTTTCTTGATAAAACAATTATTAATTTATTTCACTGTCCGTTGTTCTATAAGCCTTCTTCAGAAAGGGAGCAAAACATTTAACACTTAAATATACTTCAAAAACACACTTAGTTTCTCTAAATCAGATGATACCCATTGGGGATGGCACACTGACACTTACTACACCCTCAGGTGTCTTAAATAGCTTGGACACTGTGGATATAGATTTATCACTGGTACATTTAGAGCAATATTGAGTTGGGTGCAAAAGATACAATAGAGGAATGAAACAAAGATTAGCAAATACTTAATAAATAGGGAATTAATTTTTGAAACCTTCCAATCCAGAGTAAATTAACCCTTTCCTGGGGGGAAAGGGCAAAACACAGTCAGAGGTAAAGCAGAGTCTCTCAGGGAGGAAGGACAGCCAATGTTAATTGCACAATGTCAAGGGGAGCTGAAGATCTTCTTTTGCACGTAGGTAAAAAGTCTTGCACTATGTTTTTAGAAATGCCAGTTTAGGTCAAAGGGTTAGTAGACGTCTGGTGTATTTTAAAACACCTATAGTTTGACAAATGCGACAATGTCTGGACACAAGCGGCACCTTCAGGCGTGGCCCAATGATTGCAAGGACCGGCAAATGGTTAATCCAAAGCCTTAGTAGGAACTGCCTCACTTCGGTCGCCAGAAACAAGAGCAAATAGGCCTCTGGTCTTTCGGTATCTATGCGTGACTTGTGAGGCTGCCTCATATCCACTGAACTTGGACAGATGGATTGAGTTAATGCTCCAATCCCATCTGTTCAATTTTTCTTCAAAGGATCTTTTTTGGTGGCTATTAGGCAGATGACTCCTGTTACCATAGGCCCAATCAATCTCCTCAAACAGGGATTTGTTCAATTTTTTAAAGTTGATCCCCGGGGATATCTCTCTGCCTCAGTTATCCCCAACCAGGCTAAGCAATTTACAACTGGGGAGAATTTTAATGTTTTGGAACAATATGCTTGATTGTGCGTTTAGGTATAATAAAATTGTAACTTTTTAAATAATGAACTTCTGGTATTATTCTAATGATAGGACACTTATTGTTTACCTTCCTTTTGTATGAGTAATGTAAAACATTTTTTAGTGGCAGAGCATAAATATTTCCCCCAGATATGACATAGCGACCAAGCGTAGCGAGGGACCTTGAACCATTGAAGGGGGATTTGCACGGTTTCCCAGCTGGGAATATTTAAATAATGGGTTGAAATGTTGCATTTTAGAGCATACTTCTAAAAATAATTGGGTAAAAGCCAAACAGTTTGCAATTGGTGCTGGGGGCACAAGGGGCAGGTGTTAGGACAGTTTTTTCTGAAGTGCAACTAAGGGCTTAGTAAAACCATGGAACTGAGGCAGTACAAGATTCCACTCTTAGTATACGGCTGTACCATCCGAGTTCATGGTAGCGTAGACTGAGCAGCCAGACTTAACATAGGGAGAGCAGGCTATAGAATCAGTACTAAGAAATAGTAATACAAATGGTCCAAAGAAACAAACACTGTGTATTGTAAAAAATAAATGTTTATTTAAATACAAGTGGGCCCAGATGAATCTAGGGGTAAGTACCATCACACCTTATATCTAATCACAATTATAGAAACACAACACTTTGCTTGAAGGTTCACAGACCAAAGCATAAACCTTATTTGGACCACCGAACAGTAGTTATAGGGAAGTCAAAATCTTTTCATACACATTCAGTATAGGTCACACCTATTCTTGGGGAGTAAAAACCAATGGTTACTTTCACAATTACATTCAGTAAGACCCTACCATTTGTACAATGACTCACAGCAACAAATCACCTAATTGACAACTGGACAGTATACGTTTTATGAATAGTGGAACACTTATTCCAGGTACAGTAAAAAACTAGAACTACTTTCGTGATACGTTTTATACTAGGTGAGTCAAACCGAAGGATGTAATATTCAATTACAGGTGCTTTTGAGATCTGTGAAACACAGATTGAGATAAGCAATCACTCTTGTAACTTTCTTTGGATGGCACATAGCAAACTCAAGTTCAACACATACTTTTTAACCTCCCAATGAAGTCCAGGTTAGATCTTTCCCAGCTATGTATGACTTATGAGGGACAGTTAGAACCAAAAACTGTTCTTCTCCAGCATGGGGTCTGACATGGATTCACATGCTCATGAATATTCCCCGTCGTCAGGCTGGGAATCCTCTGTAAAGAAAAAAACCAGTATCAGTTTCGTTTCTGATCTGTCTTTCGTAGCAATAACCAATCACTGGTCTCTGCGTCATACTGACCACAGCCAATGACTGCCCTCTACCTAAGCACCGCCTCTGGCAGCCATCTTCAGATTTTTACCGCACGTTCATGTGTTGGGATCCTCGTGCTATTGCTCTCGAGCGTTAGTGCTATTTTTTCACGTTTTTTTCTCAAAACTTTGTTTTTTCCGGTCAAAAGAGCCTCAAGCTCCACCGACTCTCCATCCGATCAACGGGGACCCGTGTCGGATTCGTCTGCGCCCCTCAAGGGTGAAGATTTCGTCGAGCTACGTTTTGGAGGACTCCAGAAGCTTCTCAGGCCCGGACATGGCCCAGGAGAAGGGAAGCTCGACCCCCGGAAATCTGTTCAGGGTCTGCCCTGGATGCCAGCTGCAGAACGTCTTTAAGGAGGACGAACACTCCTTTTGTCTCTACTGCTTACATGAGGACAAGACGCACGTGGAGAAGGACTGTGCGTTTTGCGGCAATATGTCGGAGCGGACCATGAAGGACCGCCACCAACGCCTCGCCAACTGGCTGGAAGGGAAGAGCCCGTCAGGCGAGAAGAAGAGGAAGAAATCCGAGCGGTCTTCTAAGACCTTTGAGGACGCCCCGGCGACGGGGGTCCAACACAAGGCCAAGCACCTCGAGTCCGCTGGCACCGGGAGCGCCGAACGGTCGGGCTCTACGGGCGCCAGGCAGGGCGCACCCTCCCCGGCACCTTCAGCCACGAGCCAACGCTCTGGGTCGGGTAAGAGGAAGGGCGAGCACCCGTCGAAGCTCCTGGAGAGGCCCCGGTCGAGCTCGAAGGCACCATCGGAGGGGGAGCGAGGCAGTGTCCCCCCCCCCCCCCTCAAGGATAAGGCGGTGAGCGCACCTAAGGTGGTGAAGGCCTTAATCCATCCGGCCAAGCCCTCTATCGATACTGTCGCGGCGGCCCTGGCTCAGCCTGTGGAGGCTACACCAGTGGTGGCGACCTCGGGGCTCAGTCTCCCTGCCACCTCGGAGGGAGTCCTCTTTTGTGCCCATCTATAGGACCCCCGTGAAATCCCCGGCGGGGAAGAAAAAGGGGGGGCAGGGCGTCGTCGTAGATTCGGCTTCAGAGGAAGAGCTGATCAAGGTCTTAAGCCACGGCCTTGGCGTGGATGAAGACCGACCCGTCGGGATGGATCCCGACGCAGGTGACGACAGCGTCGACGGTGCCGACGGGGCCCCTGATCGCCCGTCGGATTCCCCTCTGCCAGCGCCGCAAGACAACTCGGCGGCCATTTTGTTGGCTATACAGTCCTTATGCTCAGAGATGAGGACGAGACTACCGTTGCCGACGGAGGAGCCTCTCCCGTTGGGGGATCCTGAACCGGGACCTTCGGCTGTTCCCCCTCCCAAGAAAAGGATTCACCCTCCACCTCCTTTTCAGCCGTCGCGACCCGTCCAGCCCTCCTCCCCGTCCACCCGAGGGGATGATACGGGGACTGACACGGCAGCGACGGGTACAGACGACGAGGTATACGACGAGGATCTCCCGTCGTCACCTCCCACCAGGGCCTCTCCGCCCGACGAGATTGGATCGTTCCACTCCATGATCGCCAGGGCATCCGAGCTTTTCCAACTCTGCCCTGAGGAGAAGAAAAAGGAAGGATTCCTTTATCAACGGCACGAGGCCAAGAGGAAGACGGTCCTCGCGGTGCCTCTACTGGACGACATTTGGGATGAGGGCCTTGCCCTCCTCAAGAACCCTTCCACGACGCCAGCTAGAAGAGACCGGTACGAAAAGAAGTACCGGGTCCCGGACGCGGCCCCCCTGTGCCTCTGGGCGCAGCCTACCCCGGACTCCGTCGTCTCCGCGGCGGCCAGGAAGAAAGCGGGGGGGTGCGGCCTCCACATCGACTTCCCCACCGGACGGCGAGGGAAAGAAATTGGACGCTATGGGACGCAGGGTCATCTCGTCTGCAGCGACGACGATTAAAGCGGCCAACGCCTTGGCTATCGTGGCCCGCTACGACAGGGAGCTATGGTACAAACTGGCTGCCCTGCTGGACTTCCTACCGGACAACAAGAGGGCGGTTGCCCTGGAGATCCTACAGGAAGGTGAGGTGGCGTCGGACCACGCCATCACTATTGCGACGGACATCGCCGACACTGGGTTTCGCCAGTTGGGCAACGGCGTGTGCCTTAGGCGGCGTGGATGGCTCAAGGCTACGGACTTCCGTCAAGACGTACAGATCAGAGTCCTGGACATGCCGTTCGATGGGAACAACCTGTTTGGGGAAACAGTGGACGATTCCCTTCAGGCCATTAAAGCGGACACTGAGACGGCCCGGGCCCTTGGGGTTCTACAGCAACGACGGACGCCCTTTCGGAGCAGCGGAGGCAAGGGCGCCTCCAAAGGTTCCGGCGGCGGTTTCTCTACCTACCGTCAAGCGGCCCGCTCGTCGTCTCAAGAGGCCTACAGAGGACGAGGCAAGTCTGGAGGACCCCGCCGTCGTCGCCAAGGAGGTCAAGGCGGCAAAGCCTCGTCGAAACAGGATTGAACCGGCCGTGGGGTCGGGCCCCCACCAAAGCACCCCGGTGGGAGGCCGGCTGGCGAGCTTCGTCAGCGTGTGGGAGTCCATCTCCACCGACCGTTGGGTGCTGGACGCCTTGGCCCGGGGCCACGCGCTCGAGTTTCAAAGAAGGTGCCCGCGCGTCCCCCCCGTGGCCAGGAGAGAGCTTCACGTCCCTCAGCTTCTCCTGGAGGTAAAGGCGTTGCTCAGGAAGGGCGCCATCGAACTCGTCCCAAAGAGGCTTCGGGGCTCCGGAGTTTACTCGAGATACTTCCTCGTGAAGAAGACTGGACGATGGCGCCCCATCCTAGACCTGCGACGTCTGAACAAGTTCATCAAGGCGCAGAAGTTCCGGATGGTCACCCTCCAGCACGTCCTGGGTCAGCTGGAGGAAGGAGACTTCCTGTCGTCGTTGGATTTGGAAGATACCTACTTCCATATTCCCATCCTAAAGGGGCACCGAAAATTCCTCAGGTTTGTGGTCCAAGGGCGTCACTACCAGTTCAAAGCCCTCCCCTTCGGACTACGGTCGGCACCCAGGGTATTTACCAAGTGCCTTGCACCGGTGGCGGCGCAGCTGCGCCGCGAGGGGATCCACGTCTACCCCTACCTGGACGACTGGCTCATCCGAGCCAAGACGAGGGTGCTCGCCGTGGACCACACGGCAAGGACCGTCCAACTTCTCACGGACCTGGGATTCTCCGTGAACTACGCCAAGTCCCACCTGGTACCCGCGCAAAACGCACTGTTTCTGGGAGCGAAGCTCGACACAGTGTCCCTTCTGGCCTCCCCGTCGGAGGAAAGGACCAGGTCCATCCTGGGCAAGGTACAGCGGATGTTGGTTTCCGACGCGGCCAAGGTGAGGTCCATCAAGTCCCTCCTCGGAATGATGTCCTCTTGCATCTACCTCATTCCCATGTGCAGGCTCCGGATGCGCCCGTTGCAGTAGTTCCTGGACGCGCGCTGGATCCAAACGACGGGCGGCTTCGAGGAGAGGATCACACTCGACGAGAGTTTCCGCCGAGCGGTCCGGTGGTGGGGCACCCGCGCGCATCTGACGGCGGGCATGGACTTCCAGACCCCAGACCACCAGGAGACAGTGACCACGGATGCCTCCCTGGAAGGGTGGGGAGCGCACACCGAAAATCTGCACGCGAGAGGCCTCTGGCTCCCGACGGAGAAATCCCTCCATATCAACGTCCTGGAGCTCCGTGTAGTGTTCTGGGCCCTCAGGTCCTTCCTTCCGTCCCTCAAGGGCAAGGTGGTGAGGATCTTCACCGACAACACCACCACCATGTTTTACATCAGGAAACAGGGCGGAACCAGGTCCCCAGCACTGTCCAAGGAGGCGCAGGACCTGTGGCATTGGGCAGTCGCCCAAAGGATGTTTCTGGTGCCGTTTCATCTGGCAGGGATAAAAAATACCATCGCCGACTCACTCAGCAGGGAGCTGCGCTCGTGCCACGAGTGGGAACTACGGCAGGATCTAGTGGATCTCCTCTTCCGACGGTGGGGCACACCCCAGATCGACCTGTTCGCGACGGCGACGAACTCCAAGTGACGGAGGTTCGCCAGCAGGTTTCCCCAGGCGAGGAGCATGGGCGATCCTTTCTCGTTCCCCTGGGAGGGCCTGTTCCTCTACGCGTTCCCTCCTTTGCCACTGCTAATCCGGCTCGTCAACCAGCTCAAGAGGTCACGGTGCAGGATGATCCTCGTCGCACCTGCGTGGCCGAGGCAGATATGGTTCCCGGACCTTCTGGACTTGTCAGCGTCCCCGCCAATCAAGCTGCCGGTGGACGCGGATCTACTCTCCAGGGAAGGAGGCGCCATCCTCCACCACGACCCGAAATCGCTGAACTTGCAGGCCTGGCTCCTGCAGCGCTAGAGTTTGGAGGATACGACATACCGGCCGACTGCAGAGAGGTTCTTGCAAAGGCCAGGGCGTCCTCGACTCTTAAATGCTACAGACACAAATGGAAGAGGTTCTCTGTCTGGTGCCACGCACAGAAGATTAACCCTCTACGGATTACGGCTCCCCAGGTACTGCCGTACCTGCTGACGCTGGCCAAAGCTGGACTGGCACACGCGTCCATCAAGATTCATCTTGCTGCGATCTCCCGATACACCAGAACCACGGGCCGGACGTCCCTGTGGTCTCATCGTCTGGTGAAAGAGTTCATGAAGGGACTGTTCGGATCGTTCCCGCCGGTGAAGGCGCCGGCCCGGCGTGGGAGCTCAACGTGGTGCTGACCAAGCTCATGGGACCTCCGTTCGAGCCTCTGCACTCGGCCCCGTTGAAGTTTCTGTCGTGGAAAACAGCGTTTCTTGTGGCCATCACCTCCGCACGACGGGTGGGAGAGATCCAGGCCCTTTCCTGCAAGGCCCCGTACTTGACTTTTCACGACACGAGGGTAGTGCTCAGGACGCACCCCTCCTTCATGCCCAAGGTACCGTCGGACTTCCATCTCAACAAACCCTTGGTGTTACCTGTGTTCTTCCCGTCGCCTTCGTCGCCGGCTGAGAGGACTTTGCACTCGCTGGATGTGGTTAGAGCGCTGAAGTTCTACGTGGACCGCACGAAGTGTTTTCGGAAGACGTCACAACTCTTTGTGAATTTTGGACCTGTCAATCAGGGGAAGGCTCTCTCGAAGGCTTCCATTTCCAGATGGCTCTCCGGCTGTATCATGTACTGTCATCGGTTGGCAAACCGACCGCTGCCTGGCCGTCCGAGAGCCCATCCCACCAGAGCGATCGCAGCTACCACGGCGTTCCTTTCTGGTGTGCCCCTGCTGGACATATGCAGGGTTGCTACGTGGAGGTCGACGCACACCTTCACGAAATTCTACTGCGTCGATCGGGATTCCAGGGAGGAGTCCAGGGTCGGCCAAGCAGTGCTGCGCAACCTGTTCGCCTGAGGTGAGCCTGGTGAGGAGGTAAGATGCTTAATGTTGAGTTTGATGTAATGCTTAATGTTGAGCCTTTGCCACCTCCCGTGGTTGTGCATGTGCGTACTGCTATGTATTCTTTATTCATGAGCATGTGAATCCATGCCAGACCCCATGCTGGAGAAGGAACAAGTTACTTACCTGTAACTGTTGTTCTCCAGCATGGGTCTGGCATGGATTCACATGCGAACCCTCCCGCCTACCCCTCTGCGGCTCTTCACTTGGTCATACTGCCACTTCACGTGCTTCCAAATCTGAAGATGGCTGCCAGAGGCGGTGCTTAGGTAGAGGGCAGTCATTGGCTGTGGTCAGTATGACGCAGAGACCAGTGATTGGTTATTACTACGAAAGACAGATCAGAAACGAAACTGATACTGGTTTTTTTCTTTACCGAGGATTCCCAGCCTGACGACGGGGAATATTCATGAGCATGTGAATCCATGCCAGACCCATGCTGGAGAACAACAGTTACAGGTAAGTAACTTGTTCCATATCACCCAACCTGTGTTGGTACTCATTTATCGACCTCAGAAGGATGAAAGGCTGAGTTGAGGCGTTTAAGAACAGAATAAATCAGTGACTCACCCTCTGAAGTGTGCCTGAAATAAACCTTTAATGAGTCTAGCAATTATTGTATAGAATTCCAGAAAGACACATTTGGTATTCCTATTCTTTCTTATTTATGGTCAGTGCTGAAAGTGTTAGACTTGTGGCACTCCTGTTCTTATTTATTTTTTTTTTTATTTTTTTTTTTAAACAACAAGCAAGCCAGCCACTCTGGCCTGAACAAGAAAGCCAGCCACTCCAGAAGTAAAGAACCACATGGTGCTGGCCACAGCTCAGGAGCTTGCATTACTAAAAAAAAAAATGGACTTTTTTTTTTTTTTTTAGAGGTCGCAGTTGCGACCTCTGGCAACCCCTAAATGACGTCCCCGACCCCAGAGCTGGTTGACTTTCCTCGGAGTGCTACAGGGACGGACACACCAGTTTGTGTGCTCGACTACAGCTACTGGAAACGAAGATTTGCCAAGGGTAGAAAGGATCTTTGGATTCCTTATACATTTTGTTAGGTGAAATCGGCACACCTCGCCTTATGTTGAGTGCTGGGTGTTAGGCCGAGTTTGTATGCAGCACCCTTTGGGACCACTACACACAACTAGGACTACAGGTGTAAGCAAAACTAACCTTTGGTATAAGTCTGTACTACAGTTTTTGGTAGCAGAGCTGAGCAGCCAGTCTTATCTCAAGAAAGAATGTGAGCTGTAAGGATGTTGGAGAGGTCTACAATCACAGGTGTTCAAACTCTTGCACTCAAGGTTTCTTGGTTAAACACTTTATTCAACAGTTATAAAACATTCACTAGAAGGAGGCAGTTAAATATCATACACAAATACTTCAGTACTACACTTTAAGTTTCTGAGGCATTCAGACTACTTTGAAGGAGGAGCAAAATGGCATTCAGAATACTTTGAAGTACGAGCAAAAAAGGAATAGTTTATTCAGAACATGAAAGGTTATTTAGAGTTCACCAGAAGAGTCGATTCAATAGGTTAGGCCAAAGTCAATAGGCTAAAGTCTTGGTTGGGGTAAAGCAGTTCTGGTAGTGAAACTGAAAAGTCTCTGCACCAGTTCTTAGGAGTAGTTTGTAGCAAGAAGAATATGTTGGGTCACAAGCTGATTAGGCCTGTGAGTTGGGAAAGTTCCAAGCACTTTCACCGCAAGAGGGAAGTACTCTGTCTTGTTTTACAGTACCTTACAATGAAGAGTCAGCTGATGACTTCTGTTCCTGGCAGTTCTTGCAGATCTCGCTGTTCCTGGGCCTCAGTCGTGGGGACAAGAGGGAGGACGTCGGGAGGGGTGGGTGGGTTGTTTCGATCGGGGGACTCCTGCACTGGGACAGTAAAAAGCTGGCAACTTCAATTCCAGTGGCTGTAATTAACGCACACAAACTGGTGTCACTCTCCCTGGTTCTAAGGTTTCCTGCAGCAACTCTTAGGAAATTGAAACAGCTCTGAGATGGGTGTCCAGGTGGCTTACTTTGGAGTTGATTTGGTCCCACCAACTCAAAGGGAGATGTCTTTGCAGGGGCTTCTGTCGATGCAAACTTGGTGATTCAGACCTGCAGCTGGGCTTCACCTGGCAAACCAACGGCCCAGGAGTTGCAGCAGCAGTCCTTTTCAAGCTCTTCTTTTCCTTCGTCCAGTGGTCTACTCTGCCTTCCAAGCCAAGAGACACTCCTTTTATTCCATTCTCTCCCATTCATTCCAGCCTAGCTGTCACTCAGCCAGCAGGGTGGCTGTCCTTCGTGGACAGTCAGCCAGCCAATCACCACAGAGTACATTTGGGTCTCCTAGGAGACTAATGACGGAGTTTCGGGCACCTTCCTCGCTTCCTGCTCTGCCAGACACACTGGAGCCAGAGGTGGGTTTGAGCACTGAAGCCTGACAAAGGCAAAAAAAAACTAAAGGGTTAAACCTGGTTTGGCGCGCAAAGTAAAACCCAAGAAAGACCTCACAAACGATAAATGGTGAAAAAAAACAACCAGGCTCATTTTGACACACAGGTTACCGATGGGTGCTCTACTGCAGCTGAGGATTCAGCCTGCGGTAGAAAAGCACAATGGTAGGAAAATTAAATCACTGCCACCAGCCGTTAACTGTAGTGAGGGTAACATCACAAATATTACATGAGTAAGTAGGAAAAGGGGGCTACTAAGTAACCCCCCCCCCCCAGCACTTCCACATAAGATGGGGTGTGATGGACCTACATAGGAAAAAGGCAAGTCCATTTCCTTTTACTATGCTTGGGAACAGTAGTTCACCCAAGAAAAGGTATTTAAACCTTATGAGAAATCCAAAGGACTTCTCTGTGACACTGCACTCAAGGTGCAGTGTATCGCAATACAAAAGGTAGATGCCTATGTTTTGTCAGACTCCAAAAACAAAGCGAAAGAGTCCAAATCAGATCAAAAATACATGAATGAGTGAGAAAAAGGTCCCACTCCAGGATTAAAAGTCCGTAAGTGAAACACTTGTGTACAAGCGCGATAGAAATAAAATATCATGTAAGTCCAGCAAAAGAGCTGGGGGTCTCAAAGGTTGAAAGGACTAAGCACAGACATGAGAATTCTCCCTGACAGTAGGAAGTGTGACTGGGATGTGGTGAGGGTCTTTACAGACACCGAATGGCAGATTACCGCTGTATTCGAAGTCTCTTAGAATGCTAGATTTAAACGTACCCAAACATATGTGACACACGGGGCGTAACTTACTCCACACAGGATGTCATGCATATATAAAAACAAAGATCAGGCTTGCCCGAGATGCACCCAGGAGAGCACAACATGATTCATAGGTTTTGGACATTCCCAGTGATGGTACTTTTTTGGCAGTGTCGCCGAAAGAGTGAAGGGGGTGGGGGTTCAGATGCAAGCATGGCTCCTGTAGTTTTGTCTATTGGGATTGTTCACGAGAGGAAGGAAGCAGGCCGCTCGCCTCTTTAAAAAATAACTACATAAATGGACCACCTCATTTGTATCCTGGCAAAACGCAGATGGCAATGCCTTGGAAATTCGATTGAGGGTCCCAGGATAGAGGCCTAGTGGGAAGACCCAAGATGTTGTTCATTGGTTGAAACCGCAGTGTGGCATAGGGCGATGAGGGAATAGAAGCCTGGAATGCACTGACAGAGGATGTTTGACACTCTGGATACTGAGAAGCCTTAAACGGCAGCTAGAGGTGGCATCCAGCAACGGCTCATTGGAATTAATGGTGAACATGCTGCGATAAATGACAAATAGGAGCACGCATACATATTGCGTTGGGAGCGATGTTAAGATATGGAGCCTGGAGTGAGAACGAAATGCAACGTCCATATGAAAGCATATTTAGAAGAACACATTGTCACAGCGAAGACTGTTGGTGTTTATTTGTTCGCTTGTTAAATAAAAATGTTATTAAAATAATGTAGGGGAAAACTAAAAGGGGACACAATGTCCCAGCTGTACTCCACTTAAGATGGCACGTGCTGCCAGATGAAAGCAAAGGAAAATATTAAAATGGGTGTACCTCACTGCACTAAAAACCCGAGGGTTATCAAGTGTACTGCATACGACTTAAGATTTTGTGTTAATGAAAAAATGACACTGATTTTAGATACATTTTGATGATTTTTGCAATATGGTTGGTCATCTGTATTAATTTCAATTTTTCCATAGATTGCCAAAGACATGGAGCGTTGGGCTAAGAGTTTGAACAAACAGAAGGAAAACTTTAAAAACTTCTCGACATTGACTTCCAAGGACGAGGAGAGGAGGGAATCTGCAGCAGCTGATGCCGGCTTTGCTTTATTTGAGAAAAAGGTACAAGTTATCATTCCATACAGCCTGGTTATCTTAATCACACACTTTGAAACACTTTACATTGAGTGCTCTTTACATTCAGCATGTTTCAGGAACGAATATTCTAATCAATGAGTATTAGGAACAATTTATTTTAGGCAAAGTCCCCTCTGTGTTCTATAGACCCCCAAATGTTTTGCTTTTTGTATTTCACCTGTCCTGACATTTTTACAGACAACTGAAGCCTTCAGCTTCACTTGTCTGGCTTATTTGCTCATTTGTCATTGGGAAACTGACTATTCGCTCAGACTGTCAGTACTGGGAAACTGTTTCCCTTAGGTTTTTCTACCTTCTTTGGTAACTTAACATTGTGCGCAGCATCTTACAATGCAATAGAATGGGGACATTTTTCTCACCTTAGTCTTATGTAAGGAATTTCCTGGTTACTTTTTAATGTGCCTAAACACAAGATGGTGGAAGCAGGTGTCTTTTTACCACGTCTGCTATATTTTTAGTATGCATATTCGCGTTTAAAGCGTTTGGCTACTTACAGTGGCTACTGTCCAAAGATGGTGTCTTTGGCCTTTGTGATGTTTGGCAGTTTTCCTTCCTTCTCAGGTCAGGAAATCCCTAATGGCATGAATTTGCTTGGGAAATCTGCTGTTTTTGCGTGCTAGTGCATGCCATTTGTGTGGACCCAGGAAGTGTGTTGGGACTGTCTGTTCCTGTTGGGGAGAATTCTCAGAAATGCGCTAATTCCCTTCTACCTTAGAGGCCCCAGGCTCTTTTGCTTGACTTTAGGATTTGTAATTTCTATCCTGGAGAGAGCGACACCTTTTTCCCACTCGCGTATTTTTCTGGATTTGAACAGTATTTTTGGTTTTGGAGTCTGGCAACCTCCATACGCATAATCTTTTTTCATTGTGACACACTGCACCTTCAGTGCAGTGTCACAGAGAAATCCTTTGGATTTCTGCTAAGGTTTAAATACCTTCTCTTGGATAACTACTTTTTCCAGGAGCTGTGAAGTGAAATTGACTTTAGTTACATGTGTTACTTTCTAGACCCAGCACACACTTGCAATAGGGTGGAGGTGTTAGTATCCCCTTTGTCTAGTTTCTCGATTAACATTTTTGTTACCCCTTCTACAATCAATGGCTGGTGGCAGTGGTTTACTTTTTACTACCAGTGAGTGTGTCTACCGCAGGCTTCAATTGCAGCTGCAGTAAAGCAACCATATGTGCCCATTTTGTCAAAATGGCCCTGGTCGTCTTTTTACACCATTTCTTGTTGGAAAGGTCCTCCTTGAGATTTACTCTGCGCTCCAAACCAGGTTTGGTCCCTTTGTTTGTTTTGTCTTTGGTGGGATTCACTGGCGAAGCCCGCCTCTGGCTCCAGGGTTTCTGGCAGGGCAGGAAGCGACGGAGGTGCCCGAAACTCCCTGTGTTTTGTCTCCTTGGTTACAGGAATGCACCGAAAGGTGATTGGCTGGCTGTCCTTGGAGGACAGCCACCTTGCTGTGTGGTTGACAGCTAGGCTACAAATGAATGGGAACGCCTTGCATAAAAGGCTATCTTTTGCAGGGAAGGCAGAGTTGACCACTGGATACAGAAACTGAAGAAGAAACTGGGAGAGAAGCTTGCTGCACCCTCCTGGACCGTTGGTGTGCCTGGTGAAGCCCCGCTGCAGTGCTGAAGCTCTGAATTCCTAATCGACTAGAGAAGCCCGGAAAGGACGACTTCTCTCCTTGGGTTGGTGGAACCAATTGACCCAAGACTTGACTAGCACCCTTCTCCCTGATGGCAGTACTACTTTGCTGCTGCTGGAACCGCGTGCCAGGGGACAGGAGCACCAGAATCAAGTGCATTGTTTTTAATCCTGACCCGAGCTCCATGAAGATCCTCCACTCCTTCGAAGCAGGACTAACGAAGCCTGAGCCACTTCAACAGAGTGCTGGAGCCCAGAAGTAAGGAAAGTCCACGAGGTGTCCAAGAACGGTAGTTGTGCTATTTGCGAGTAGCTGAAACCGCAAAGTGCCGCTAATCTGAATTGTGCCCATTGCTGCCGTCGACCTTCAAACAGTAGTTCCCAGACGTTCTCCCTCTTGTCCTCACGAATTGGGCCCAGGAACAAGAGGATCTGCATGACTACAACCGAAACAGAAGCCAGCTGGAACCTTTTCTTCAGACCCAAGGTACTGTGTAACTAGGGGGATTTATTTATTGCATTTGATTACACGCCCAAACCCAGACATTTGGCAGTAATACAAGGGTTCAAAAGCTGGGGGTCGGAAGACCAGCAGATGTCAAGCTGTGTCTGGCGTAGTATTATAATTTGTTAAAGAGCCAAGTTTTTAGAAGTTTCTTGAATTTTGGGTGGGATGGCTCGTTGCAAATGTTAGCTGGGAGTGAATTCCAGATTCTGGGGGCTGCTACAGGGAAGCTACAGCTACCCTGTTCTCGCATTCTTGAAACGGGGGATGAGTAGGTGTGTTGGCGTTGGATCTGAGTGTTCTGGTTGCAATTTTGCGTTTGAGGCTTTGGTTGAGATAGATGGGTGCATTACCAGTGACACATTTGTGTGTGATGGTGAGTGTTTTGTGAAGTATTCTGGCTTGTATAGGCAGAGTATGTTGCATTAGTCAACCTTGGCCAAGATAAGGGCTCTAGCAAGAGTGATGCAGTTTTGAGGTGTGAGGAAGGGTCGGCTCAGTGCAATAAGTTTGGCTGTGTACACCATGGAAAAAGCCAAGTGCACTGATGTATTTACACATGGTGAGGCTGGAGTGAAGATAAACACCTAGGGTTTTGACTTGGTTCAAAGCGGTAATTGGGGTGCCATCTATCACTATGGATGTGTTCTGTGAGTGGAGCCTGCTTAGGCGGGCAGCGGCACTGTTAAAAAGCAGGTTCCAGGCTCTTTAAGATTTCTTCAGGTAAGTTTATTTCCAAGTTCTTAGTTACATATCCACATGAAGACATAAAGGACATAAGATGTGACAACACCGGCTCCCATCACCCAGGGCCAGCCAGCTTTAACCGCCTCTACACAGAACACTCACTCAGAATATTCCATCATCCACACATAAACATTCCACATGACATCTCAAGCTACCTCACCTCAGACAGGCACAATACAACACACCTCCCTCTTTTACTAAACCATACATGCACAGAACAAGTCACATACCAGAACAACACAACTACCACCTTCCAAGATATACGCACACGTAACACTCCACTGGCCGACAGACACTTCCACGGCCAAACCATCAAAACATCACACCCTGACAAACCACATTCCATGTACCAATAACAAAAATACTGTCATCCATCTGCCTGTTCTTGCCACAAACAAGCAACTGGGCTCTCACCCCAGGACCTGGACAACCCTGAAACTGGGCTACTTCACCTACAATCCTGAACAACCACAAGACTGCTACACCTCCTACCACCTGCCCCCGCCTACAACAACACGGGTGTCCAGGCTGCCACCCTGGAACCCCAGCAGGCCTCTAGACTGCCACTCTAAACTGAGACCTCAAAGCCTCCAAAAAGACAATCCCAACCTCACTCCAACAGGGATTCACCAAGTGGAAACATACAACATCACTGAGATCACAAACACCCATGGTCTTAATACCATACTCATTACACCAGACCAGGATGTACAAACCTTCCAAACACATTGGGAGCAGTGTCCACGCACTCCCAATGCCAACATCAATGACTGGTAAAAACTAAACTGTCTTATAGCAAGGAAAACATCCTACCCCAAAGCAAGCTGTTGAACCCATGGATACAACGAAATCCACAATAAATACCACAAGTAACATAGAAAGCAATTTACTCATCATCTCAGGACTTACCACACTCAATACCGACGGGTCATTACCAGGCGTCCCCAGCTACCCCTTTACCACCAGCTACCTACTGTCCAATGTGATGAGAAGGATAAAAAAAAACCTAGAGGAGGCGCTACTTCCCTCACAGAACAACCTCATTGCTGTTCAACCTTTACCGGAATCGGGTAACCCCTATAACCAGACCAATCCCCTCACATGAAATTAGAAAATCCTAACATCCTTAATGAAAGAGTCGAGGCGCTACCTCACTCTAGAACAATCGCATGGGTGTTCAACTTTTACCACGACAGGTAACTACCCAAACCAAAACAATGTAAGGAAAAAAACTATATCCCCCACTGACATTACCCAAACAATTCAAACCATGCATTTCACACTGCAACACTTCCATGCTGAATGAGTTCACCCAATACTCACTGACTCTCTCCAACCTATCGGAGTCAGATTCATCATAACATGCATTCCAAAATCAATGAATGCTGCAACCATATGCTGTAAACAATACATAAACCGCATTGAAAACATTTGCATTGTGCACATTTCAATACAAAACCATGTTGCTCATAGTAAGTAAAATCCCCAAAACTAACACTTTTATGAACGAAAACGTCCATAGCCATTTGCAGGCTCTTAAGCGAACCTATGAGTCCATAGCCATTTACACAGGCTCTACTGACGTGCAATATAGCTGAAAATCCTCAAAATGATTAAAGCTATCACACACATACCACCCATCTTACACTAACGGCAACGATTTATGCACATTAGTGTCCATGTGCCATGGTGCTTGGCACTCGAAACCTGCAATTCCTCAAAAGAATTATGCTAAATACCCTTCAATACAACATATTACCACACTATATTGTCACCGTTTCATTTACCCATTTACATAACAGAAGTGCTGTTTAAGATGCATGTATATCTTCTACAAACACAAACGCATCCTCGCAGTGTCCCCATTCTACATATTCACAGCGCACGAAGGCACTCGCCATCCTGCACATGCAAAAATGCTCCGTCAGTTTTAAATAGGTATATTAAAGTTCCAAACTACCCAACATTATGGCTGTTACTCTCTGCACATGCCTATACCCCACCATACTGTCATGACCTAAAAATGTCACCTTATTTGTTGCCCGCTACCTGTGGCCTCACTGAGACGGAGCGGCATGCTAGCATCACAATCCACCGAAAATGTCTTTTGCCAAGCAGAGACCACAGCATTTGGCACCTAAACAAACCATGTCTCTTGGATCCGATTCGTATCATAGGGTTCCCATGTTCTAAGCATTGTTCATTCCTGCCTTAATATAGCTGCACACATATTTTGCTTCCTTCTAAGACACGTCTTGCCAAACGTCCGATTCCTTAAAGTACTTTCCCTTTTACATCCTCAGGGCAAACAGCACTTATAATACGAAGCTCTAACAATAGCACATTCCAAAGAACATTCTACGCTTCACCATCTCCCCCTGCTGCATGTGTGACATCAGTCACTACTGCTTAGTAGGGCTATGCAGAGCTTCATAGGCCAACGGTCGTTCACTTCCCAGGAGACCTCGCCACGAAAGGCTCATAAATCACCAGAGTTTGACAAACAAAAACATGATGTGCACGATAAGCACAGTACGGTGCTGCCAGGCTCCCATAACTTCAAAGCCTGCAATTATCTTGTGAGAAGGACAGCGTTTAAAACAGCTCCCCATTGCTATGAGTGCACAAGACATGGGAGTGACGTGTAGTCAGGCAAACAGTCCTTGTTCATGTCAAATTGACATCCATTTCCCAAACAGAGCAGCGTCTTTTTTTTCTATTGCCATTCTAACTTAACAAAAAAAACTTAGAGTGGCATCCCATTCCTCCCAGTGGGCTTGCTCTTCATTACATCTCACGGAGGACCAGGATACAGTGATTGCTTTCAACATCAATTTCCCAGTATTACAAGTATTATCTTTCACCTGCTGGTCCAGCGCCATCTCCAGCCCCCAGGGCAGAGCTCTGCCGCCTACTTAGGAGCTGCCCATCCAAAAAGGGGCCACTTTCTTGGACTTCCCCTGAACCCTGGGACGCAGTCCTCCTTCCTGCTCCTGGAGCTGATCCCTCTGCAATGGGGCCCAATTCCTGTTCCTGCCCCTGCGCTCTGGGGAGCCATGTCAGGGCTTCTGCCTGAAGACTCCCTGGGGCCCAGCTTGCCCACTACTTATGTGCGCGGGTCCCACCAAAGATGGGGCTTTAATCCTCCGGCTCCCCCTGCACCCTGGGTGATGGGACTTAGTTTTTGGAGGCGGTGTTGTCCTTCTCCAGAAGCTTGTCCTTCCTGCACCCCCCCGCAGCAGGGTCCTCAGTCCATCAGCTTGTGGCACGTAGGTTACCAAAGACCGACTCGTCGCCATTGTTAAAAAGCAGGTTCCAGGCTCTTTAAGATTTCTTCAGGTAAGAGTATTTCCAAGTTCTTAGTTACATATCCACATGAAGACATAAAGGACATAAGCTGCGACAACACCGGCTCCCATCACCCAGGGCCAGCCAGCTGTAACCGCCTCTACACAGAACACTCAACCAGAATATTCCATCATCCACACATAAACATTCCACATGACATCTCAAGCTACCTCACCTCAGACAGGCACAATACAACACACACCTACTATGAGGGTCTGTTTTTTTCTCCATTAAGACAGAGGCTGTTGGACGCCATCCAGTTCTGGATAAGTGAGTAGATTGTTTACACGAATGGTGTCCTGTTCAAGATTGCCTTTGATTGGAGTGAGTATTTGTGCATCATCTGTTAAGTTGGTGTATATTACTCCCATTGTGTCTAGTGCTGCGAAGAGGAGTTTAGTGTCCGTATTATGCGTGGGGGAGAGGCAGGATCCTTGTGGGACTGTTAAGGGATCTGCTGCTACATCGCCGCTGGTTACTCTAGGGGTGCGGTCTGAAAAGAACACTTTGATCCAGGTGGTTGCTTCCTTTGAGAAGTGAAAGTTATTTGCTAGTGTTGGACATCATTTATTATGGTGCACTAAATCAAATTCAGTGGACAGGTCAAGTAGTAATAGGATGCATTAGGTACCCTGAATCTCTGATAGCGTCCGTCCTGTTTTTTTTTTTAAAAAATCCAGTAGGGATGTCTCCGTGCTATGCCTGGGTTGGAAACTTGATTCTGTCCCCTAGTAGCTGGTTGTTCTCTAGGTGGGATTGAACTTCAGTATAGGCAATTTTGTCTAGGATTTTAAGGAGAAGGGGGACTGGGGTGATCAGTCTGTAATTAGTGGGGATGGTGGGGGTCTAAGTGGTTTTTTGAGAAGGGGTGTAACCCAGGCTGCTTTGATATTAGCTGGGATGGCGTTGGAGCTGAAGGAGGCATTCACAAAGTTAGTTATCATGGGTGCTAGGGTGGGGGCAAAGTTAACTATTTGCAAAGGAGACCGCTTTCTTGCTAAATTAAAGGGTTTAAAAGAGGCTATGGTTTTAAGATCCAGGGTAGTGGTCAGTTTGTCTGAAGTCCAACTAAGGGGTTAGTAAAACCATTCAACTGAGGCAGTACAAGACTCCACACTTAGTATAAGGCTGTACCACCTGAGTTCAGGCTAGCGTCCACGGAGCAGCCAGGCTTATCTTAGGAGAGAGAGGGCTGTAGAATGAGTACAAATGAAATTGTAATACAAATGATCCAAAGAAACACTGAAACACTTTATATTGTAAAAATGAAGGATTTATTTAAATACAGGTAGGCCCAGATACATCTAGGGGTAAGTAAGCACTAAAACATTATACAAAATCACAGTATAAAAACACACTATACTTGAAAGTACACAGACCCAAGTACAGACCTTAAGTACCTAACAGTTCTAGAGGAGTAAAAAACCTTTTCATACACATTCAGTATAGGTCACGCCTATTCTTGGGGAGTAAAAACCAATGGTTACTTTTCAGTTACATTCAGTAATGCAAGGGCAGTAGACCCTTAGAGTTATATAATGATTCTCAGTACAGATCACTTAAACAGTCAAGTGGACAATATACTTATGGTGAATAGTGGAACACTTAATCTAGGTGCAGTAAAAACCTATAACTACTTTTGGGATAACTCAGTTATACTAGGTGAGTAAAACTCAAGGATGTAATAAACAATTACAGGTGTTTTTGAAATTGGGGAACCCCAGATGGAGATAAGCAGTAACTCTTGTAACTTATTTTGGGTGGCACACAACTAACATAAGGTAAGTAAAACACACATACTTTTTTTTTAACCTCACAATGAAGAGGAAAGTATAACCCAATGTCACACTTTACTGAAAGACTCTGTTATTCTAGGTAGGCAACAACCTAATGCAGGCTTATTCTGGACAGGCTATAGCAGCAAGTCGGGGGAAGCAAGACCCAGTTGTGGGACACTCCTGCAATGATCCTGAAAGGACTAATCTTGTGACACCAACTCTACTTTTCTGAAGAGGCACAACCTAATCACAGGAGAGTAAAATACCTTCACATCTACTTTCGATTAGACTGGCAAAACAGTTACTAAGGAAGAAAAGATATTAACCATACTTTTTTAATAATAGTGCATCACACATTCAATATCAGTAAGAACTTTTGTAACTGTTCACTCTTAGAATTACAGTTAGCAACCAACTCTTTACAAGTAACTTTTTAAACACTTATTTTCTTTTCTAGGCAGAAGTCCCAATCCCTTGAGTCTTTCCCTTATTCTTGGAGCATGAGTGTTCTCAGTGGCAGAAGGGGTGGTCACTAGGACTAGTAACCAACAGGCAGTGTAAGAATAGGTGCTTTAGTAACAAAGTCAGAGTTCCTTAGGGAAACTGGGAAAACAGGCAAGTACTTTACTGTAGAGTTAGAAGAGGGTCCAGGGGCTTTGCAGAAGACACTCTAGCAGGATTCTAGCAGTGGGACTGGGTGCACTGGATGGGAGGTCTCCCCATCACAGAAACCCCACAGCTACACCGAAATCCTAACAGGCTTAAGGTAAGTACACACCAAAGCCAACACAGTACCTCAGCATTGAAGATTTTGCAGCAGAACTTCAGAGCCATATTTTACAAGAATGGGTGTTCTGGTTGTCCAAAACGAAGTGGATGTTCCCAAAGTGGGGAACTCCCGTCCCCTGCACACTGTCTAAGATCTGTCAAAATATACCAATAATTTTTAACCATATGGTGTCTGATATACAAATCACCCTATGTAGTTAATGCTCTTCAAATGTATTATATACTGTTAATACAAAATAATTGAAATAGAATTCTTTCATAAGTATTAATAAACCAAAACTTTCATGATGAACACGAGCTTCAATTTAATTCATCATTTGATGGCCCAACGCGTTTCGAGTATTCACTCTTCATCAGGGGCAAAATTCACAATTTCAAAGTTTCTAAAAAAGTAAAACAAATTACGGAAGAAAGTATTAATGAGGAATATTCTAAAACTACTGTGCAACAGTTTGTGGCAATCAAAACAATATACATCTTCAATCCAAGCTTGATAAATACCTGATATGGGTAACTACTGCGGTGGCTGGAGTGTCATCATGTGGCACATACACCTAATAAGGTCAGCACCTACTTTTTGTAACATAAATTTCTGTTCCTGTGCAGCTCTGCAGATCTCGCTGTTCCTGGGCTTCAGTCGTGGGGACAGGAGGGAGGACGTCGGGACTCCTGCACTGGGACGGTCAAAACTTGCAACCAGAAAACCTCACTTTCAGTGGCTGTTCAGTGTTTCAGCTCCTCATGGCTACTGCAAGTAGCAACACCACACTTCCTGACTGTCGAGGTAGACTTCCCTTGCTTCTGGGGTTCTCACTGCACTCTGTTGAGGGGGCTCAGGCTCGGTCAGTCCTGCTTCCTGGGAGTCCGGAGGATCTTCCTGGAGCTCTTGGCCAACTTAAAAGCAACGCACACAAACCGGTGTCCCTCTCCCTGGCTCTACGGTTTCCAGCAGCAACTCTGTGGAAATTCAACCAGCTCCAAG
This sequence comes from Ambystoma mexicanum, assembly GCF_040938575.1. Taxonomy (NCBI): domain Eukaryota; kingdom Metazoa; phylum Chordata; class Amphibia; order Caudata; family Ambystomatidae; genus Ambystoma; species Ambystoma mexicanum. Next base: position 628,318,074 of record NC_090923.1, read on the forward strand.
AAGGATGTCCAGGTGGCTGAGTTGATTGGTCTCACCAACTCACGGGGAGAAGTCGTCCTTGCAGGGGCTTCTGTCAATGCGAACTTGGCGTTTCAGCAAAGCAGCAGAGCTTCACTGGGCAAACCAACGGTACAGGAGTTGCAGCAGGCAAGTTCTTCGATTCCTTCGTCCAGTGGTCGACTCTGTGTTGGGGAGAATTCTCTGTAAAGGCTAATTTCTCAAACCTAGTGAGTCCCCCAGCAGCTCTGCTGGATTTTTTGGGGTTTATATTTTTCTCCAGCTAAGAGTGCGACTCTTTTCCTCCCACTCTTAGACATGATTTGAGGTGTTCCTTTGACTTTGTATGTGTTTTATGGGCTATGGGGTCCTTTACCCCATAGGGCTTCATGTGTTTTTGGTATATGGGATACACAGCACCCTCCGTGCCGTAACCCAGGGGTGTTGTAGCGACCCCCAAACATGGACTCCATACCCTGGGACTGACTACTGTCTCCCAGGGCATGTAAAGTCACCATTGGCTTTACATACATTAAGATTTGTGTGCTTCCATAACTCTGCCTTTTCCCCTCCCTTTTTAATAACATTAGAGTGCCATCCTATGTTAAGCGCTCACCTCTGTCTGAAAATAAGTGGTGTTTCTCATTAAGACTTGTCTAAATAAGTAATTAGGGGTGTTTGTGTGTATATATATGTGTGTGTGTGTGACTGTGCTGAATTTACTCACCTCTTTATGCTAGTGTAAATTACAAGTGTCTTTAAATAAATATATACTTTTACACCAAATCTCTGGTCAGTGTTTGCTTGTGCTACTGTATCTCTGTACCTATTGTGTATGCTCTATATACTGCCTAACTCATCTTGAGAGAAGTCTGACTGCTCAGCCACAGCTACCAGGTAAATCTGGGCGGTAGACTGCTACCAAATGGGTTGACTGCCAACCACCTGTAGTCCTAAATCTTTTGCACAAGTCCCTAAGGGAACTGCACAGGTTTCTGCCTAACACTCTGCCTTCCAAGCCAAAAGACTTGCCTTTTATACAGTTCTCTCCCTTTCATTCCAGCCTAGCTGTCAGTCAGCCGGCCAATCATCAGAGTGCATTTGGGTCTCCTAGGAGACTAAACTGAGGGAGTTTCGGGTACCTCCCTCACTTCTTGCCTACCCCAGACACCCTGGTGCCAGAGGTGGCCTTCACTTGTGAATCCTGCCAAACACAAAACTAACAAAGGGACCAAACCTGGTTTGGCGCGCAGAGTAAATCTCAAGGACCTTACCACAAATAAATGGCGAAAAAAGACTGGGACCATTTTGAAAAACAAACACCCTTGGGAACTTTACTGCAGCTGCGAACGCAGCCAGCAGTAAATGCACACCACGGTAGTAAAAACAAAACCACTGCCAACCGTCAGTCAGTAAGGAAAGGGTAGCACAAAATTGTTACATGAGAAGATAGACAAAGGGGATACTAGGTAACCCTTCAGCACCCTATTGTAAGAGGGTATGTGCTGGGTCTAGAAAGTTACAAATTTAAGTAAAGTCCAGTTCACTTTACTGCTCTGGGAAACAGTAATTTATCCCAGAGAAGGTATTTAAACCTTGGGGGAATCGAAGGGACTGCCCTGTGTCGCTGTACTAAAGGTGCTGTGTGCCACAATGTAAAAGATGATGCCTATGGAGTTTGTCAGACTCCACAACCAAAAGAAACAGAGCTCAGAAATCACATTTAAATACATGAGAGAGTGGGAAAAAGGGTCTCTCTAAGAGGTTATCTAATGTAGAGGAAATTGGCCCATTTCTGAGAATTCTCCCTAGCGCTGCCTAACCAATATTACACCCCAAGATCCAACTCCCCTATAATAACTGTTATCCTAAATCGCAGTTAGAGGTTTACACAGTTCTAGAACCTGTGTTTCACTAGATCAGAAACGTCTATTGTCCAGTTGATATTGCTATGTGATTTCCTGCTGAGTGTCACTGTACAACTGATAGGGTCTACTACCGTGGTATTACTGAAAGTAATCTAAAAGTAACTATTGGTTTCGACGTCCTATCCTAAGAACTCCTGTTAGGTGTTGCAAATAAGGTTATATGCTTTGGTGTACCTTCAAGCGTAGTGTTGTTTTTCCATAATGTGTTTATATGATCTGTGATGGTACTTATTTCCCCCCAAGATTTAGCTGGGCCTACTCATATTTAAATAAACCATTTATTTTTTTACAATACATAGTGTTTCATTGGACCATTTCTATTACAAGTTCATTTGTACCGATTCTACAGCCCTCTCTCCCTCTTAAGAGAAGCCTGGATGCTCTGTCTACGCTTCCATGAACTCTGGTGGTACAGCCTTATACGAAGAGTGGAGTTTTGTACTGCCTCAGTTGAATGGTTTTACTAAGCCCTTAGTTGGACGTCAGAAAAACTGTTCTTACAAGGACGGACAACCCGGGGGAACTGCAATGCTTTAGGGATCATGGGTGAACAACATGTCACAGTAAGGATAGTGTTAGATAAGTCGATGTCCCTTTTCAAACTTCGAAAACAAGATGCAATACTCTGAGGTGGCCACTAGATGTCGGACTAATATACACAGTAAGGGAATCTAAGCGGATACAAGCACTAGAAATAAAATTACGGTAAGTAATGTACATGTCATTGTGGTTGCCATATTCTACACAATGAGGGTAAAATGTTTTGCTTAAAACTAGGAATGAGAGTGGAGAAGTAATGATTTGTTGAGAGAACTTGTACCAGTGATTTCTACCCTTTGACGCATGTTCTCATCGAACTGGCACCTTGCCAATGTTTTAATTGCGTAATTTTCATTTGTTTTCTCTTTCAGGGTGCTCAGTCTGAAAGACAACTAACGATGCCAGAGATGACAATGCTAATTCAAAATGGGGAAGAGGAGAATCCACTGAAAGTTAGTATGGTCTTTAAACTTAGTCTTATGCCTATTTGCAGGTTTAGGAATAGCAAGTTTAGGAAATCAGGCAAAGGCAAGAGTCTGGTGTTTCAGTTTCAAACTTATATGGAGATGTGTGATGAAAATATTATTTTGTGTGATCTTTCGTTATAGGCTAGTTGTCCTACATCTGAAGACTTGCTAAATTAAACTAATCTCTAGCAGTAAAGATCTTTTCACAGATTCCCATGCTTACATTATGCAAAGAACCACTGGGAATTTAGTTTTTTTCTGCTTTGTGGCAGCAACACTGACTTCCAAGGGCTACAAAGAATTGATTGTGCTGTACCATTTTATAGAAACTACTGTTTGGAAATAATTCATTTTTATGCAACTTGCCATCTATATTCTATGCACAACACGCTCGCTCGCGCGCACGCTCGCTCACTCTCACTCTCTCACACTCACTCTCACGCTCATTCACGCTCTCCTGCTCACGTTCTCGCTCTCACGTTCTCGCTCTCTCGCTCATCACACACTCGTCTCACTCATCACACACGTCTCACGCTCATCACACACTCGTCTCGCGCTCACTTGCGCTCCCCTCGTCACACGCTCGTCACGCTCGCTAGCGCTCACCTCGTCACACGCTCACTAGCGCTCTCACTCGCACTTTTTGCTTTTGGTTTGCTTTTACGCTTTGACTTTTTGCAGAGAAGCCACTTCACTGACCTTTTACTCTTGTTAACGGGAAACGGACTAGTCCCTCAGATTGTTGGTGCTGTTTGTCTTGTTACTTGTCTTCTGGTTGGGTAACATTTACATTTTGCACACAGCATATTTCAATGCAGTGCAATGGGGATTATTTTGTATCACTGTAGACTTGCACCAATTGGATTTTCGTTACTTTTCAATGTGCTTAAAGACAAGCTGGTGGTGCCATGAGATTTGTTGCTTGTTCTTTAGCCATTTTTTTATTTTGCCTTCTTCCTGCCTTCTCAAGAACTACCTTGTGGTTCTGAATTTGCCAGTGAAAGCTGCTGTTTTTTCACCGCACACTAGAGCATGGGCTCAGAAAGTGGGCTAGAACTGTACGGTCCCAATCCACATACTGGTGCCAGTGTGTCTAGTTTGCATGCCATGAGTCAGCCTCAGAGGTCCTTGATTGGACCAATGCTGGTTGGCATGAGTGGTAGAGGTCCTAACCATTGGAGGGTCAAGTTTGATCACTCGCCTGAATTTAGAATAAGGGGTCCTGCAGCCATTCTAGAAGACCAGATGAGCAGCCAGGTACCCTGTGTAGCTGTGGAGATGATGAAAGACTGGAGGACGAATCCTGAAGAGGCTTTTTGACCATTCTTGCTGCCGTCTGTGAAGCCCTGCTGGACTATCTGATCTCAGAAGACCCTTGCTGGTGCTTCCAGCCTTGGGACTAGTAGGACCAACCAGTCTCGACGCCTTCTCACAGTTCTGCATTCTGGATTCTTCGAAAGTGTTCCTGGACCACCCATTGGACTGACAGCTCAGTTTTGGGCCACTGTGCTAGAAGCGTCCCTTATCCGTGTTTTGGCCCAGAACTTCAGTCATCTCCATCCTACAAGTTGCCTTCCTGCAACGTTGCAAAGTTTCAGCCTCCCAGCATCTGGTCCTGTTCTGGAAGGTTTCCTTTCTTCGCGGCTGGAGACACGCCTTCTGGAACTGGCCTTCCCCCATCTGTAACAGTCCTTGTCCTGTCTGGTAGTGTCCTGAAGAGTCCTGCATTGGTGCCTGCTGCATTTCTTCACTGTGAAGGGTTGCACTCAGCTCCTGGGTCCGACGTGTTTGCACCCGCAGCTCCTGTGTATCTTCTACTGGATCCAATGGCGGGAAAACCTACCCCCAGCAGCCTCCAATTTGACCTGCCAAGTCCTTTTGGAAAAAAAGGCATAAAAGCAGTGAGTAGTCTCCATACTTACTGATGCCTTTGTCTCCTCCATTATAAAGTTTGTGAAGAACTTTGATTTATTCTTCCATTCCATTGCTTTTTAAACGGTTGTTGAAAAAGCTGCTCAAAGCAAGGAAAAGCAATTTACTCACCTGTAAATCAATTTGAACAATTTCTGGAATAGTCTTCACACCCACAGGACCATTTCCTAACTTTGTCCCAACTTCTAAAGGTACTTTGAACTTTTGGGCACAGTGTCCCATTCAATTTAGTGATGGACCTATAAAGTTAGGGTTTGTATTCCCGTGGACTGTTAATACAATTGCCGGACTAATTAACTTTCATTTCAGGTATATGGTAAACTGTATGCAGTGCATTAACTAACTGTATATATGCTTTTATATTTCGAGTTTTGTATGATAACATCCTGCTTCATTCATTTTTAGTGTCTTTGTTCCAACAGTAGAGTATTTGCGTATTTGCTGTCTGTGTAATCTTTCTATATTTCACGGTGTGGACCCCTGACCCTCCCCTAGACTTAGCCAGACAACTTACCACGCTTGCTTTGTTAGGTAAGATTTTCATAGAAATGGTAAATCTTCCTGACCTGGGTTGACCCAGAACCTTTTGCTTTACTGGTAGATTATTTTTCCTTATACCTCAGTGAGTGGGAACCTTTTTCAACACTCACAGAATCCTTTACACGTGTTATGGGCGTCAATTTTTAGACTCTGCATAGTGTCTTTTTAAAGTTATTCTCTTAACATTTTGGCAATACGTGCCTGTTGCTGGGTTGCCCTACGGGCTCTCCTTTTAAACTTTCTCTGGCTAACCTTGAGAGAGCTACAGTTCCCAAGGGCAGAACGGACCTTTGGATCCCTTCTACATTTTGTTAGGTGAACCTTATGTGGAGTGCTGGGGAGATATCATGTATCCCCTTTCACACTAAAACTGTAACAATTCTGTTACAGGGACAAGCGTACCTTCAATGGCTGGTGGCAGTGATACCTTGTATTAATGTGGTGCACCTTTACTGTGGGCTGTGTTCACAGATGCAGTAAAGGCACCTAAGGGTGCTCATTTTACCAAAATGGCCCCTGTCGTCTTTCTTTGTCATTTTAGTGTTTCTTGGCCTTTCTTGTTCCTTCCCCTGACATCCGGGCTGGAAATTCCTTTGTGTTGGGCAAGATTGTATGCAGTACCCTGTGGGAGACTGCACCAGCCTTGACATCTTGGCAATAGTTAACCCAACCATTGGTATAAGCATGTACTACACGAGTTGGTAGAGTGACTGAGCAGCCAGGCTTATCTCAAGAGGGGTTACTGTGAGCTGTAGGGTTATTACACAGATTCTCAGTGACAAGTATCCAAATAAACACTTACACTCAAGGTTTCTTGATTAAACAATTATTAATATATTTAAAAGTCAGTTGAATACGTCTTTTTTAGAAGGGAGCAATATATATATATATAACACAAATATACTTCATAATAACACACTCCCTGTTTCTCTAAATCAGTAAATACCCATTTGGGACGGCACACGGATTCTTCCTTCACCCTGAGGTGACTTAAATAACTAGGACACTGTGGACATTAATATATCACTGGTACATTTAGATCACTACCGAAGATAGTGTCAAAAGAAGTTGAGGGAATAAAACAATGGTTAACCAATATTCTTAAGCAGGTAAGTACTTTTTGAACTCTCCAATGCAAAGTAAAGTAACCCTTTCTGGGGGGAAATGTAAAGCACAGAGGTAAGAGTTTTCAGGGAGCCAGGACAGTCAGTTAGGTGAGCTGAAGCACTTCTTGCTGGCAGGTAAAAAGTCTTGCACAATGTTTTAGAAGTTTTTGGATAAAAATATATCCCTGTAGGGCCACAAGCTTGGAGGCTTGTGAGGGGCAACGCTACAAGCAACTCTGCAAAAGCAACCAAGACAAGTCTCAAGTGATAACTAGCAAGGATACACAAGAGGTAAGTCCCCTTAGTTTTACAGTACCTTTGGTTAGAAGAAAATGGTTCCAGCTGGCTTATGTTCCTGTGTAGGTCTGCAGATCCTGTTGTTCCTGTGCCTCTGTCTGGGGACTCCTGCACTACGAATTGAAGGTCGGTGGCAGCAATGGGTGAACTTCAGATCACCAGCACTTTGCGGTTTCAGCTTCTCGACTCTCACAAATAGCACCACTGTGGGTCTCGGTTACCACTATGGACTTTCCTCACATCTTGGGTCCAGCACTCTGTTGAGGTGGCTCAGGCTTGGTCAGTCCTGTCCGGAGGATCTTCCTGGAGCTCGGGGTCCAACTTTAAGACGCAAACTCTAATCTGGTGTTTCTCTCCCTGCCAATCGTTTCCTGCAGCAGAAATGGAAGTACAGCCAGCTCAGAGAGGATTTCCAGATGAGCTTGTCTTGGGGTCGATAGGACACAAGTCGTCCTTTGCAGGTCTTCTATAGTCGAGGCAATTTCGGGGCTTCATCACAGCAGCAGGGCTTCACTTGGCAAACCAACGGTCCAGGAGTTGCAGCAGGCGTCTCTTTGAAGTAGTTTTTCGGATTCCTCCGTTCAATGGTCGACTCTGCCTTCCAAGCAAAAAGCCTTGCTTTTTATGCATGTTTCTCCCATTTATTTGCAGCCAACTGTCAATCACATAGCAGGGTGGCTGTCCTCCGAGGACAGCCCTCCAGCCAATCACCCATGGGTGCATTCCTCTTACCAAGGAGACTAAGCACAGGGAGTGTCGGGCACCTCCCTTGCTTCCTGCACCGCCAGACACGCTGGAGCCAGAGGCGAGCATCACCAGTGAATCCCGCCAAAGATCAAAAGGAACAAAAGGACCACACATGGTTTGGCGCACAGAGTAAATCTCAAGAAGGACCTTTCCAACAAGAAATGGTAAAAGACTGGGCCTTTTTGACAAAATAGGCACCCATGGGTGTTTTACTGCAGCCTGAAGTAGGAACACACAATGGTAGTGAAAAGTAAACCACTGCCCCAGCCATTAATTGTAGAAAGGGTAACATAAAAAAGGCTACATTAGAAACTAGACAAAGAGGATACTAAGTAATCCCTCCAGCACTATATGGTAAGATAGTGTGTGCTGGATCTAGAAAGTTACAAAATGTAAGTAAAGTCAATTTCACGTCGGGGCTTACAGGAACTGGGAGGAGGGCATCTTCTCTTCCTCCAATCCTATCATCAAACATTTGACTAGGCTTGCAAGGCTCTACCCGCCCATCAAGAAGCCGCATCCGTGTGGGACCTTAACATAGTCTTGGGCGCCCTGGCGCGCACACCATTTGAACCAATGGTGTCTGCTGACATCAGGCTGGTCACCATCAAGACTGCCTTACTGATCGGCCTTGGCTCGTAGAGTCGGGTAAATCCAGGTGCTGGTCGCCTCGGAACCATATACTACCTTTCACAGGTACAAAGTAGTCCTGCGGACACACCCAGCATTTCTGCCCAAGGTGCTGTCTGCTTTCCACTTGAATGAGGAAATAGTCCTTCATATGTTTTTTGCCGATCCTAAGGACGAAGCACAGAGTGCTGCACTGCCTGGATGTCAGGCATGCCCTGAAGTTCTACTTGGAAGGACCAAGGGCTTCCGCAAATCGGATGCCCTGTTTGTCACCTTCGGAGACTCAAGACCAGGCTATCGGGCCTCCATATCCCGCTGGATGGTCTTGGCCATCAAAGAAGCGTACGAGGGCCAGCACAAGCCGCTGCCGGCCAACATGCATGGCCACGCAGTCAGGGCCAAGGCAACGACCATCGCATTCCAGCACCATGTCCCCTGGCAAGTCATAAGCAGGGTGGCCACTTGGGCCCCTCCCTCGGCTTTCTGAAAGCATTACTGTTTGGATGCTGGCTCTAGATTTGATGTGGCTTTCGGAACAGGTGGTTCTCAGGAACCCATTTGCTTAAGGAGGGTCTCCTCTCCACCCCGGGCTACATTCATTTGTAATCGCCCATGCAGTATGTATGAAAGGGGACAGGGCGTAAGAGTAATTATAAGTTATTCACTGTAGTGACTAACATACTCTTAGTCCATAGTCCCCTTTCCTCCATACGTTCCACCTGCCCTCCCCGCCCCCCAAATAGTACTGGTGTCATTAGGCAATGTTAAATCTATTGTCGACGCGTCAATGGGGACTGAGGTGTGGCGCTGGAGGGCGGAGTCAGGGCAGCGCATGCTCCCAGGGCCGCACCTCCACGTGTGCCTCTAAATATAAAGGGGAAGAATGTTTTTTCTGGTGAAAAAGGTTCCAACTCCCGTCCCTATGAAGGGACGCCCATGCAGTATGGGGTAAAGGGGGGCTACATTAGTCACTACGTTGAGTAACTTATCATTTTTCGAATGCAGGGTGAACCCTCCACTGCAGTACAGCACCCATGGCCCCGTTTTCTTTTTTTCTCGCAATTTTTGGTTTGTGAGGTCTTGCTTGGTTCTTGCTTGGGTTTTACTGTGTCGAAACGGATTTGAACCATTTGTTTGTCTTGCCTTTGGGGGCTTCAGCCCTGAAACAGTGCCCCTGGATCCAGTGTCTGGAAGGACAGGATGTGAGGCAGGGTCCTGAAACTCCTCTGTCCTTTGTCTCTAGGAATGCCTGAATGCAGCCAGTTCCGATTGGCTAGCTGGCTGTCCTTTCAGGACAGCCACCTTGCTGTGTGATTGACACCCTAGGCTGTGCTTCAATGGGAGAAACCTGCTTAAAATGCAAGGGTTTTGGGACCAGAGGCAGAGTGGACCACTGGGAGAAAGACCCGACAGAGTGAACAAAGCTTGCTGTATCCTTCTGGACCTTTGAATTACCCGGTGAAGCCCTACTGCTCTGCTGAAACTCATTTTTTTAATTCGACAGAGAAGTTCCACAACGGACGCCTTCTCCCCTTTGGTTAGTGTGACAAACTAAGCCCGAGACTAGCTCCACTGGACCATCTTCCCTGACTGGCTGTACTTCATTGCTGCAAGAACTTAGTGCCAGAGGTCGAGTAATCCGTAGTTGAGTGAAACGTCTGAAAGCTGGCTAAAAGCTCCAGGAGTCTCCGAAGGACCCTCCAGTAGTAGGACGACCAGAGCTCGGGTCCCCTCAGAAGAGTGCAGGACCCAAGTAGTGAAGGAAGCCCAAGCGAGATCTGCAATGCTGCTGTTTGCTAACCGCTGAAACCACAAAATTCTGCTGAACCGAAAAGAGCCCGCAGCTGCCGATGACCTCCCAAGTACTGCCGCAGGAACCCTCCAGACGTCCGCCCTCTTGTCCCCGCGACTGACGCTCAGGAACAGTTTCTGCACCGCTGTAGCAAGACAGAATCTAGCTGCACCACTCTTCTTCAAACCAGAGGTACTGTTTAGACTTGGGATTCTTACCTCATTGTCTTTTAGCTGTGCTTTTTTCAGTTGGGAATTGCAGTGACTTACCTTTTAGAGTTAATTTCAAAGTGAAAGCTTGTGACCCTACAAGTGATTTTCTACAAACTCTCTAACTTTGTGCAAGACTGTTTCTGACCTAAGACATGCCTCAGCTCCGTAGACTGTGTTCCAATTGAGTTTGGCTGTCCTGGCTCCCTGAAGACTCTTCGAGTCCGTTAGGTTGTAGGTTGTTGTGAACTGTTACTGCTGGAAAAGGCTTGTCTAGACTTTATTGGAAGATTTAGTTGTCCTCCTATACTGAGAACCTGTTTAACCTTTTCCTTCCTTAAACCGTTCTTTTTCTGCAAAACTCAGAATCTGTTAACGAGTGTGATATATAAATGCCATTACTATCCTTCTAATTAAAGTCACCTCAAGGTGTAGGAATTGTGTTAAAAGCATATCCAAAGATTATCCACTGACTTGTTCTGATTGCATCCCAGTGGATGCAATGATTACATTTAAAACACCCTGCATTGTCCACAAGGTTTTCTGGAGTCTGGGTCCGAAATACCTTCAACTTTCCCTCCGTAAATACCTCCCCTCTTGAGCCCTTTGCTTTTCTACCTCGAACTCCCTCAGGGTCAGACGTTTTTCAAATAAACAAGCTGGGGGGTAGATCTCGGTCTTTGGTACAGCCTCCCTGCCACCTTGAAACTTGAGGCGAACCACCTCCGGTACCGGAAGCACCTCAAGACCTGCCTCTTCGCTTATGCCTTTTCCCCACTTCTCCCCTGCTGATCTGTTTTCTCTCTCGGCACCGTTCACCTGGCCACCCTCTGTCCTTCAGGCACAGGTACCTGCTCACCCTGCCACCCTCCTGCACTGCCTCTGTAACCATAGTCCCCCACCCACTTCTCTTGTGCACTTGTCAGATATACCCTATCTGCTTAACCTAGCACTTGCCACTTGCTGGCTGCACTACCACCTTTATTTTTATTTATTCTGTTTTCTCCTCTGTCACTTTCCACGTACCCCTCCTTGCACTTTACCCCTTCCCATGCACTTGCGCGTTATCAGTGTACTGGGCCTAGTAAGATCGTTGTTTTTGTTCTCCCTGTTCCCTTCCCTTGCCTGGTCGCGATCAAACGCTTAGGTACGAGCGCAATATAAATAAAATATAATTTCGTTCTGAAATGTAATTTTAAAGTATATTGAAATTTTTACACTAATTGCCTTTTTAAAGAATGCTTATTTAAAGATTGATGTTAAATAACTTTATAACTGAAACCTTGAGTGTGTGTTACTTGGTGCCTTGTATTTACAGATTTCATTTGTACAACTCTGCAGCTCACATTTAACCCTCTTGAGATAGGCCTGACTGCTCAGTCACACTACCATCTTGTGTAGTACAGACCTATACCAAAAGGTGGGTTATCTAATGTCAAGCAGATACGTGTTGTGTAGTCTCCGTGTGACTGCACCGATTCCTACCTAACACTTTGCAATCTTTTGATGCAACCTTTCAACTGGATGGTTGTTAAAATTGGTTTTTAATTGTGTCGAAGTACTTGGGTCACTCATCTTTTTTTCACTAAACACAACTTCTCTATTGTAATTCCTTCCTAGCTTGGTTTGGTTGCTGCTTACAGTGGTGATAGTGATAATGAAGAGGAACAGGAGCGATTGGTAGACATTGATGAAGACAGGTGGACAGACTTAAAGAAGATGGCGTGTCTACTTTGTAGGCGGCAATTTCCAAATCGTGATGCTTTGACAAGACATCAACAACTGTCTGACCTTCACAAGGTAATGCAACTAGGCTGAGGAGTATTCCTAGAGTATATATGGGGTTTTACACATTGCATTTTAATGTAAACTGTTTTTATTTGTGACAGCAAAACCTTGAACTGTTCAAGACCTCAAAGCTCTCCGAACAAGATATGGAGTCCCTGGAGCAAAGAGAGAGAGAAGTATGTATGGTTGTGCTGTTTTATTTAGGAGATAGCTTTATGACCTTTTGGTGCATTGTGTACTTTATCTCGTTAAGCAACTTCTCCAGCATGGGGTCTGGCATGGATTCACATGCTCATGAATATTCCCCGTCGTCAGGCTGGGAATCCTCGGTAAAGAAAAAACCAGTATCAGTTTCGTTTCTGATCTGTCTTTCGTAGCAATAACCAATCACTGGTCTCTGCGTCATACTGACCACAGCCAATGACTGCCCTCTACCTAAGCACCGCCTCTGGCAGCCATCTTCAGATTTTTACCGCACGTTCATGTGTTGGGATCCTCGTGCTATTGCTCTCGAGCGTTAGTGCTATTTTTTCGCGCTTTTTTCACAAAAACTTCGATTCTTCGGTCAAAGAGCCTCAAGCTCCACCGATACTACATCCGATCTACGGGGACCCGTGTCGGATTCATCTGTGCCCCTCAAGGGTGAAGATTTCGTCGAGCTACGCTTCGGAGGACTCCAGAAGCTTCTCAGGCCCGGTCTCGGAGATGGCCCAGGAGAAGGGAAGCTCGACGCCCGGAAAGCTGTTCAGGGTCTGCCCTGGATGCCAGCTGCAGAACGTCTTTAAGGAGGACGAACACTCTTTCTGCCTTTACTGCCTTCATGAGGACAAAACGCACGTGGAGAAGGACTGTGCGTTTTGCGGCGACATGTCGGAACGGACCATGAAGGACCGTCATCAACGTCTCGCCAACTGGCTGCAGGGTAAGAGCCCGTCTGGCGAGAAGAAGAAGAAATCCGAGCGGTCTTCTAAGACCTTTGAGGGCGCCCCGGCGACGGGGGCCCAACATAAGGCCAAGCACCGCGAGTCCGCTGGCACCGGGAGCGCCGAACGGTCGGGCTCTACGGGCGCCAGGCAGGGCGCACCCTCCCCGGCACCATCAACCACGAGCCAACGCTCTGGGTCGGGTAAGAGGAAGGCCGAGCACCCGGCGAAGCTCCTGGAGAGGCCCCGGTCGAGCTCGAAGGCAGAGGAGGAGCGTGGCAGTGCCCCCTCCCTCAAGGACAAGGCGGTGAGCGCACCTAGGGTGGTGAAGGCCTTGATCCATCCGACCAAGCCCTCTATCGAAACGGTCGCGGCGGCCCTGGCCCAGCCTGTGGAGGCTACTCCAGTGGTGGCGACCTCAGGGCCCAGAATCTCCCTGCCTCCTCGGAGGGAGTCTTCTTTTATGCCCATCGATAGGACCCCCGTGAAACCCTCCGTGGAGAAGAAGGGGGGGCAGGGCGTCGTCGTAGATTCGGCCTCAACCTCAGAAGAAGAGCTGGTCGAGGTCTTAAGCCACGGCCTAGGCGTGGAACAAGACCAGCCCGTCGGAATGGGTCCCGACGCAGGCGACGACGACGACATCGTCGAGGATGCCGACGGGGCCCCTGCTCGCCCGTCGGATTCCCCTCTGCCAGCGCCGCGAGACAACTCGGCGGCCATTTTGTTGGCCATACAGTCCTTATGCACTGAGATAAGGACGAGGCTACCGTTACCGACGGAGGAACCTCTCCCGTCGGGGGATCCAGAACCGGGACCTTCTGGTGTTCCCCCTGCCAAGAAAAGAAGGATCCATCCTCCACCTCCTTTTCAACCGTCGCGCCCCGTCCAGCCCTCCTCCCCGTCCACCCGAGGGGATGATACGGGGACTGACACGGCAGCGACGGGTACGGACGACGAGGCATACGACGAGGATTTTCCGTCGTCGCCCCCCACCAGGGCTTCTCCGCCCGACGAGATCGGATCTTTCCATTCCATGATCTCCAGGGCTTCCGAGCTTTTTCAACTCTGCCCCGAGGAGAAGAAAAAGGAAGGCTTCCTTTATCAGCGGCGCGAGGCCAAGAGGAAGACGGTCCTCGCAGTGCCTCTGTTGGACGACATTTGGGATGAGGGCCTTTCCCTCCTCAAGAACCCTTCCACGACGCCAGCTAGAAGAGACCGGTACGAGAAGAAGTACCGGGTCCCGGACACGGCCCCCCTATGCCTCCGGGCGCAGCCTACCCCGGACTCCGTCGTCTCCGCGGCGGCCAGGAAGAAAGCGGGGGGGGGGTGGGGCCTCCACATCGACTTCCCCGCCGGACGGCGAGGGAAAGAAATTGGATGCTATGGGACGTAGAGTCATCTCGTCGGCAGCGACGACGATTAAAGCGGCCAACGCCTTGGCTATCGTGGCCCGCTACGACAGGGAGCTCTGGTACAAGATGGCTCCCCTGCTGGATTTTCTGCCGGACGACAAGAGGGCTGAGGCCCTTGAGATCCTCCAGGAAGGTGAAGTGGCTTCGGACCACGCCATCACCGTGGCGACGGACATCGCCGACGCTGGGTTCCGCCAGCTAGGCAACGGCGTTTGCCTTCGACGTCGTGGATGGCTCAAAGCTACGGATTTTCGGCAGGACGTCCAGACCAGAGTCCTGGACATGCCCTTCGACGGGAACAACCTGTTTGGGAAGACGGTGGACGATTCCCTCCAGGCCATCAAGGCGGATACTGAGACGGCCCGGGCCCTGGGAGTCCTGCAGCAACGACGGACGCCCTTTCGGAGCGGCGGAGGCAAGGGCGCCTCCAAAGGTTCCGGTGGCGGTTTCGCTTCCTACCGTCAAGCGGCCCGCTCGTCGTCGCAAGAGGCCTACAGAGGACGAGGCAAGTCTAGCGGACCCCGCCGTCGTCGCCAAGGAGGTCAAGGCGGCAAGGCCGCGTCCAAGCAGGATTGAACCGGCCGTGGGGTCGGGCCCCCACCGAAGCACCCCGGTGGGAGGCCGGCTGGCGGGCTTCGTCAGCGTGTGGGAGTCCATCTCCACCGACCGTTGGGTGCTGGACGCCCTGGCCCGGGGCCACGCGCTCGAGTTTCAAAGAAGGTGCCCGCGCGTCCCCCCCGTGGCCAGGAGAGAACTTCACGTCCCTCAACTTCTCCTGGAGGTAAAGGCGATGCTCAGAAAGGGCGCCATCGAACTCGTCCCAAAGAGGCTTCGGGGCTCCGGAGTCTACTCGCGATACTTCCTCGTGAAGAAGAAGACGGGAGGATGGCGCCCCATCCTAGACCTGCGACGGCTGAACAAGTTCATCAAGGCGCAGAAGTTCCGGATGGTCACCTTACAGCACGTCCTGGGTCAACTGGAGGAAGGAGACTTCCTGTCGTCGTTGGATTTGGAGGATGCCTACTTCCACATTCCAATCCTAAAGGGGCACCGAAAATTCCTCAGGTTCGTGGTCCAAGGGCGTCATTACCAGTTCAAAGCCCTTCCCTTCGGACTGCGGTCGGCACCCAGGGTATTCACCAAGTGCCTCGCACCGGTGGCGGCGCAGCTGCGCCGCGAGGGGATTCACGTCTACCCCTACCTGGACGACTGGCTCATCCGCGCCAAGACGAAGGAGCTCGCCGTGGTCCACACGGCAAGGACCGTCCAACTCCTCACGGACCTGGGATTCTCCGTGAACTACACCAAATCCCACCTGGTGCCCGCGCAAGTCGCACTGTTTCTGGGAGCGAGGCTCGACACAGTGTCCCTTCTGGCCTCCCCGTCGGAGGAGAGGACCAGGACCATCTTGGGCAAGGTGCAACGGATGCTGGTGGCCGACGCGGCCAAAGTGAGATCCATCAAGTCCCTCCTCGGGATGATGTCTTCCTGCATCTACCTCATTCCCATGTGCAGGCTCCGGATGCGCCCGTTGCAAGAATTCCTGGATGCGCGCTGGATCCAGACGACGGGCAGCTTCGAGGAAAGGATCAAGCTCGACGAGAGTTTCCGGCGAGCGATACGGTGGTGGGGCACCCGCGCGCATCTGACGGCGGGCATGGACTTCCAGACCCCAGCCCACCAGGAGACTGTGACCACGGATGCCTCCCTGGAAGGGTGGGGAGCGCACACCGAAAATCTGCACGCGAGGGGACTCTGGCTCCCGACGGAGAAGTCCCTGCATATCAACGTCCTGGAGCTCCGTGCAGTGTTTTGGGCCCTCAGGTCCTTCCTTCCGTCCCTGAAGGGCAAGGTGGTGAGGATCTTCACCGACAACACCACCACCATGTTTTACATCAGGAAACAGGGCGGAACCAGGTCCCCAGCGCTGTCCAAGGAGGCGCAGGACCTGTGGCATTGGGCCGTCGCCCAAGGGATTTTTCTGGTGCCGTTTCATCTGGCAGGGATAAAAAACACCATCGCCGACTCACTCAGCAGGGAGCTGCGCTCGTGCCACGAGTGGGAACTACGGCAGGATCTAGTGGATCGCCTCTTCCGACGGTGGGGCACACCCCAGATCGACCTGTTCGCGACGGCGACGAACACCAAGTGCCGGAGGTTCGCCAGCAGGTTTCCCCAGACGAGGAGCATGGGCGATGCTTTCTCGTTCCCCTGGGAGGGCCTGTTCCTCTACGCGTTCCCTCCCTTGCCTCTGCTAATCCGGCTCGTCAACCAGCTCAAGAGGTCACGGTGCAGGATGATCCTCGTCGCACCTGCGTGGCCGAGGCAGATATGGTTCCCGGACCTCCTGGACTTGTCAGCGTCCCCGCCGATCAAGCTGCCGGCGGACGCAGACCTACTCTCCAGGGAAGGAGGCGCCATCCTCCACCACGACCCGAAGTCGCTGAACTTGCAGGCCTGGCTCCTGCAGCGCTAGAGTTTGGAGGATACGACATACCGGCCAATTGCAGAGAGGTTCTTGCAAAGGCCAGGGCGTCCTCGACTCTTAAATGCTACGGACACAAATGGAAGAGGTTCTCTGTCTGGTGCCACGCACAGAAGATTAACCCTCTACGGATTACGGCTCCCCAAGTACTGCCGTACCTGCTGACGCTGGCCAAAGCTGGACTGGCACACGCGTCCATCAAGATTCATCTTGCTGCGATCTCCCGATACACCAGAACCACGGGGCGGACGTCCTTGTGGTCTCATCGTCTGGTGAAAGAGTTCATGAAGGGACTATTCAGATCGTTCCCGCCGGTGAAGGCTCCGGCCCCGGCGTGGGAGCTCAACGTGGTGCTGACCAAGCTCATGGGACCTCCGTTCGAGCCTCTGCACTCGGCCCCGTTGAAGTTTCTATCGTGGAAGACAGCTTTTCTCGTGGCCATCACCTCCGCACGACGAGTGGGTGAGATCCAGGCCCTTTCCTGCAAGGCCCCGTACTTGACTTTCCACGACACGAGGGTAGTGCTCAGGACGCACCCCTCCTTCATGCCCAAGGTACCGTCGGACTTCCATCTCAACGAACCCTTGGTGTTACCTGTGTTCTTCCCGTCGCCTTCGTCGCCGGCTGAGAGGACTTTGCACTCGCTGGATGTAGCTAGAGCGCTGAAGTTCTACGTGGATCGCACGAAGGGTTTTCGGAAGACGTCACAACTCTTTGTGAACTTTGGACCTGTCAATCAGGGGAAGGCTCTCTCGAAGGCTTCCATCTCCAGATGGCTCTCCGGCTGTATCATGTACTGTCACCGGTTGGCAAACCGACCGCTGCCTGGCCGTCCGAGAGCCCATTCCACCAGAGCGATCGCAGCTACCACGGCGTTCCTATCTGGTGTGCCCCTGCTGGACATATGCAGGGCTGCTACGTGGAGGTCGACGCACACCTTCACGAAATTCTACTGCGTCGACCGGGATTCCAGGGAGGAGTCCAGGGTCGGCCAAGCAGTGCTGCGCAACCTGTTCGCCTGAGGTGAGCCTGGTGAGGAGGTAAGATGCTTAATGTTGAGTTGATGTGATGCTTAATGTTGAGCCTTTGCCACCTCCCGTGGTTGTGCATGTGTGTACTGCTATGTATTCTTTATTCATGAGCATGTGAATCCATGCCAGACCCCATGCTGGAGAAGGAACAAGTTACTTACCTGTAACTGTTGTTCTCCAGCATGGGTCTGGCATGGATTCACATGCGAACCCTCCCGCCTACCCCTCTGCGGCTCTTCACTTGGTCATACTGCCACTTCACGTGCTTCCAAATCTGAAGATGGCTGCCAGAGGCGGTGCTTAGGTAGAGGGCAGTCATTGGCTGTGGTCAGTATGACGCAGAGACCAGTGATTGGTTATTGCTACGAAAGACAGATCAGAAACGAAACTGATACTGGTTTTTTCTTTACCGAGGATTCCCAGCCTGACGACGGGGAATATTCATGAGCATGTGAATCCATGCCAGACCCATGCTGGAGAACAACAGTTACAGGTAAGTAACTTGTTCCTACTTTGATATTTGACAAATTCCTTCGTTCTACACGCGTCTTTGGAAACACATGTGCTTTGCTGAGAAGCTTCCAGCTATGGAGATTTGAAATGTGCACTTTGTCATATAATTGAGAAAACCTTCCCTGTTTTGTATAAAAGATCATGTTAAAATGCATAGACTAGCACATTGGCATTTCCCAAGCTGTACACGTAATACACTAGATGGTGGTTTTTTGCTCTGTATGCTAATCCACAACAGATCCATAGTTTTAAGCTTTCCCCAGCATTGGATCTTTAATAGATTCACATGCTGTGAAAATTCCCCATCAGGCTAGGAATCCCTGGTTACTTATATTTTAATACCTTTCCTAAGGAAAATCTTTTGCCACCTTCATTGTCCTACCCACCTCATTGTGGGTGTTTTTGGTCCCTACCAATAGGATGTCGATGTTTGGTAAGAATTGGTGCAGTCCAACTGCTTTGGGACCACACATACGACTTATCATCTTGGTATTAGGTAACCCTTTTTATATAGGCCTTAACTGCACAAGTTGGTAGTGTGAGCAGCTAGGTTTATTATCTTAAGAGGGGTAATGTGAGCTGTGCAATGAAACCAGTAAATGCAAATATCCAATTAAACACCCTTATAATGCATTATTCATACTCGGATATTTAAAGCATTCTTTAAAAAGCAGTAATTCGCTGTAACATCCCAAATTAGGATTCAATAAAAAAAGTGAACATTAAAGCAGGTGAGTAATTCATTCATATGTTACACATGTTCCAGCACCCGGAGGTGACGTTTTTTGAGGTCAGTATAGCATTTATATAGTATCACCTTTGCAATATTGAGTTTATCAGGAAGAAAGGGTTAGGGTTAGATCAGAACAGACTGATATGTTATAAGAACAGTTAGATTTTCCCAAAGAGATGCAGACAGTCAATTATACCAGCATTAAAGTGTTGAACATTTAAGACCTTTAAGGGAACAAACACTGCCAAAGCCAATAGGTTCATAAGGAGGCTTTTAGTGAGCTAGGACAGCCAAAGTGAATGGACAAAGTCAAAGTTCTGATGCTCTTATAAAAATGTTCTTAAATAGTCAGTGTTCAAAAAAGAATTCGCAGCAACTCAAGAGGAGTCGCCTTTAGAAAGCACAAGCTGCAAGGGTAGACCAATTTACAGTGGTACCCCTTAATTATATGGGTACCCCTAATCACGGTCACATCATAATAAATGCACCCCTCTAGGGAAGCAAGGCCAAGAGTCTTATCTTGCAAGGATTACAAGTTTATTCTTTACAGAAATGAGGATGGGGCAAAGAACTCTGCTCCTCTTTCGTTCCAAGCTCCTGCAGACTGGTGCCAGGCAGGAGCTCTTGACGTGGTCACTGGATATGGACATGGCTCCATCCAAAACCGTCCTTTCCTAGAATGGGTGCTGAAAAGTCTTCCTTTCTTAATCAGCAATTTCTGGCAGCCTTGCTACTTGACATATTAATACCTTACATAGACGCACACTGCAGCCCTGCAGATTTTCACAAACTTTGAGGCCTAGCCACCGGAAAAACTAAACATTTCTACAACTAATTTTCATTCATACTCCACTCATCATTTTTATCTGGCTTGTAATTTCTTAACACTGGTTTTCCATAATTCTGCATGTCATGCATTGAGCATGTACAATCCCATTTAAGCACACGCAGGGTTTTGACAGGCAGCAGACACTGCCGAGTTACGTGCTGCTCTGCCAGAGCTAGCGAACACCACGGCAATGCCTGTAGTCCATTTTTAGCGCAGGCCACATTCCTTTGCCAGAGAGCCTGCTTTTATCATGTGCTTTGATATTTATTTGCATTTGTTAAGCTCGCAGCAGCCCGTGGGCATTGTGGCGCTGGTTACAGTGGTTACTCCTAGCTTAGTTACATACAAGCCACTGGTTACAGTGGTTACTCCTAGCTTAGTTACATACAAGAGAGCAATACAGGTGCTGGAGTCACTGAAGTGCTAATTGCAGTAGATGAACATAGCATAGATGCATACAAAAAACAAACTGAGCAAGCATGCTACCGTGTAAATCTGTAATATTGGATAGAACTTGTGTAATAGAGGAGTACAGATAGAGGGTGTGATAATGTATCTTATTAATAGAAGAGGGTAGTTTTACAGTTTTTGAGGAAGGCGTAGAGAGGGGGTTCGGCTCTGAGGGCAGTAGCGAGCGCGTTCCATAACTTTGGAAGATATGGGATGCCTATTCCTCCTGCCTTAGCTCTGTTGATTCACGGTACTGCGAGTTGGTTGGTGTACCCTTGTCTGGTGGGCCTTTTTGATAGAGTTCTAGTTAGCGTGTCTGATGGGTATGAGGGTGCTGAGAAGTTGATGCATTTGTGAGTGGTGGTGAGAATTTTGAATGTGATGCAGTCTTTGACTGGGAGCCAATTAACAGTTTTTCTTGTGAAATGTGTTCTCTTTTGGGTATATCAAGAGCTGCTGTGAGAACGTTATTTTGGGTGGTTTGGAGTCTAGTTAGGTTTCTGTTGGAGATGCCAGCTAGAAGGGCATTGCAGTAATCCAGTTTGCCCCTATAGTGGCTCCACCAATAGAAAGGCAGTTGTCCTTTGTTAGAAATGGCTTTATAGCATTGATCAGTTTAGTACTCAGCGCAGAGGCCGAGACAATGGCGCTTACTTGTTTATCCATGGATGGTGTGGCATCAATGTGGACTCCGAATGTTTTTACAGAGGATAGGACTGGGATGACACGGTTGTCGATACTGAAGTTGAGATGGGCCGATCCTAAGTTAGCTAGAGTGGACTTTTGACCAAGAATGAGGGTTTCAGTTTTGTCCCCATTGAGGCACAAGCCATTTGTGGCCATCCAGGCTTGGATTGTGGAGTAAGTTTTCTGTAGGGTAGTAGCGTCTTGGTGATAGCACCCAGTGAGTGGAAGGAGCACCTGGGTGTCATCAGCATAGTTTGTGTATGTGATCCCAAGTGCTTCCAGCTTATCAGAAAGAGGCTTGGTAAATAGATTATAAAGGGTGAGGGCGGTACAGGATCCCTGTGGGACAACAGTGTATGATAGTGGGCTCTGCATTGGCTATGTTGGAAAACTTTCATAGCTCTGCCTTCTAAGAAGGATGTGACCCAGGTTGCTGCGTTATTGGAGAAGTACGCAGCCTGCGTGATATTATTGGTGAGGGTGCTGTGGTCAACCAGATCAAACGCTGCTGAGAGGTCTAGGAACAGGAGTAGTGCAGGCTTGCCCTTTGCGGAACCCGACTGTCTCTTACCTAGGATAGTTATTTTCAAGGTACAGTTGGATTTATCTGTGGGTGGCCTTATCTAAAATTTTAAGAAGAAATGGGACGGTTGTTATGGGTTGGTAGTTATTAGGTTGAGACCGTCAGGGAGTTGCTCAGCACATTCTTTGATTTTGTGAGGGCATGCGCCGCCCTTACATTGGGAGGATTTGAGATTTAACATCTTCGGCGATTTCTGTAAATGAGAATTTAGGAAGGTTAATATTTTTGCGTTTCAGCGGGTTCTGCTTCTGGTGATTCTGCTTGGGGAGTACTTTGTAGTGGTCTGAGATTTTGTTTTGGAGTTTATTTTTATTTATTTTTTTACTTTTTTTAGCATGGCAGATTGTATGCCATTGCACCAAGCTTCATCTTTAACAATCTCGTCAGTGCAAATGGGAGGTACTGTTAGTTCTTTAAGATAGAGTTCTTTAGTTTGGGAGTTTGCAGAGGAGATTTGTTTTATAAGCTTCTGATTTGGCATTGAATCAATGAACCAATGGATTGGAAGTTAGCTTTGGTAATGTCACAGGGGTTGGTCTGCCATGTTTTAAGCACCTGGCGTTTGGCGTTGCGCAGGTTTTGGAGTTCTTCTGTGAACCAGGAGTTGGAGTGGAATGATTTTTTTTCTTTTTTTTTTATTTTCTAGTGGTGCGATAGTGTTGATGGCATTGGTAGGTGTGACTTTGAATAATTCAGCTTAGATGTTGGGGTCTGGTGAGAATGTAGGTGATAGGCATGGGAGGTTACGAGAAGCACTAATGTTTTCTGCAGTGAGTTTTTGTGCACTTATAGCTAATGTAGCATTGGAAAACTGCTGTCTTTTTAGTGTTCTTCCTCCCCCCTGGTCTCTTGTAGTGCCTAGAAACAGTTAAAAGAAGTCTTGTCTAATTCTAAAGCACTTGGGAATGAATGAATGAAGGAAGGCTCTAGCTCCTTCCCAACACCCCCTCCCCACCCCGCCTTTTCATTACTTCTACAATAACACTCATCCCCACCTGTTAGGCAAATTTTGAATGCAGTACCCTCTTTGTCTTGGACAAAACGGCCATCGGCCTGCAGCGTCTGCTCAATGGCATTCACAAATATGCAGTGGGAAATGGGCTCTCCTTAAATTCAAACAAATCAAGGATGGTGTTCTTCAGGCAAAAGAATAAAAAAATTGTCTTCCCCAGGTGGTCAATTGGGTGGGGGGGGGGGGGCTGATCACAAGTTTGGAGGACTTGGTGTACCTGGGGTGTAACATCTATGCCACTCCAGCAATCTGTAAGGTAGAGTCAGACCTTGATGCATGCAAAAATAAAACCACTAGCAGCCCAGATGAAAAGAATTCTCTGGAACTATGGTAAATTTTCAATCATACCAGTTCTTCAGTTTTACCAGGCCAAAGTCATCTCTGTTCTGTTATATGGTCTCGAAGCCAATGGAACACGTCTTGGCAAAAATGGCAAGGTCTTTTGTGGAAGTATGTCTTGGGTCTACCAATGAGCTTATCCATGGACAACTTTAGATTCGAACTGGGCCTTAGATCATTAAAATCTCAAGCGGGGTGGAAACTGATTGTATTGCAACATCGTATTACGACGACCCAAGATCACTTATTGTATGCATACATGAGAAAACATCTGGAATCGGCCAGCTCTCAATATTTGGGCAGGCTAGACTTGCTGGTGAAGGAGCAGCTTGGGAGCTCAGATATACACACAATTGTTGGAAAACCCAACAAAGGCTAAAAAAAAAGTGGGAGGAAATGGATTGTATCCAGACTCTTGAAAAAATAAAATCAGGGCCTTATCCGAATCCTCTCCAAATGTCGGAAAGAAAACTGGGTTTCCTCAGTAAATATTTAATTAATTTCCCAGATTGGAGACTGAGGAATAAATTCCTGAGACTAAGATTAAACATCTTACATACTGGGGAAATCCTAGCGAGAAGAGGTTTGGGGGCCCTAGCCTTGAATTTGTGTCAGACTTGTCCTAAGCCAGAAAATCAATCCATCAAACACCTGATGATGGAGTGTGAGGGCATGAGAAACTCCAGACTACAGTTCTTCAGCAGGTTCATCTCTGAATCAACGTACTGGGTGCATGACCATCTTTGGGAAAGCCTGATTGATGTTCAATCCCAACAAAAGACGATTGCTGTAGTTAAGATGCTGGAGGACTGCAAGTTAGAACTGTACAATCTTGGCAAATGGCTGCTTGGGGGTCTGGAGTTTAATATGTTGCCCTCTAGAAATGCCAAAGCTTGGACAATTGATCCTCCACGGAAGTCTCTTTTTTCTCCTCAATTTTCGCTCTCTTCCTCTTTTCTCTTTTAATTTTACTGTCTTTTCTCCTGTTTTTTTTCTTTTAAGAGTTGAAGGTTGAAACATTGATTTATCGGTTTTGGATCTACTTCCTTTTAAGCTTTTGGTTTTATTCATAGCCTAAATATTTTGAATGTTTGTGAAAGGTTACATTTTTGTAACCATATACAATTAAAAAAAAGTTTGTATACCCTACTGCTGGTTTAGGCGTTACGGGGTATATCCCCTCACATTGGATCTTTCATCTTCCTGATCTTCCATATCCACAAATAATTGCCAGAGATCTAAAATCTTTTGTTTTTTGGACTTTTTCCTTTATATTTTGCTGCTAAAAAGATGGACTTTTTTTCTAGCATGTTTCTGTTAAGGGAGACCTGTTCTGGCCAGGAGCAGGACATACCCCCCTTCTTTTGTTTCTACTATCCATTGTTTGAAGTACTTGTCTATCCTGTCACAATACAGTGGCAGGACCCTATGCATGTGTTTTATTGGAGTTTCTTCCCCCATAAGGTTGCGCGCGTCCCTAGTGCTTCACTTGGACTCTACTGCTATGCTGCGTACGCTTCTACTTTTTACACACAAAAACAGATCAACCCACTTTTTCCCCCACTCCCTTTATACTTTTTCCACTTTGATTTTACCCACACACACCGCGACTCATCAACCTTTGTTCCATTTTTACCACGAAAGACAGCAAGAGAAAATGTACACAAATAATTGACTAAAATCCAGGCCCATTTTTTATACCGAGCCACTACTTTTTTCCATATTTCCTTTGTAATACCACCTTCCCAGCTTTTTTTAATATGCTGAGGATCCCATAGATTTGATCGTCATAAAAGAATAATGCGTGGTACTACCGCCTCAACCTGTTATGGCTGAAGATGCCTTACTTTCCAGTCCTTATATGCTGGAGCGCCCTTTGCTCTGTCTTTATACACTGAGGTTCCCTTTTTCCATTGTAAAAACTAGAAAAACAGAAATATGTGAAAATTTCAATACATAACCCACCTCTTGTCCAAGCTACTCCTTAACACATTACCGGAAATCCTATCCAATCTATTCCTTAATCGACCAAAAATCCTATTCCATAATACATCACCAAAAAAGTCCCATTCCATAAAATGTCCCCAAAAAGTCCTATTCCATTGACCCTGTACATCATCCACATCACCATGCTATCGTACATTCATACATACATGTTCTCATGTTATCACTTGCAAGAGTAAACCCACATGGGCGTGTTTCACTTGAGTTTCCTCCGTTAGGAAGCTGGCCTGTCTTTCTGGAGCCATGCCCCGCTTTAGTGAGCAGAGAGGATTTCTTTTAAATGTCTCCTACTAAAATCGCTCAGGATACATGTTTTTGGATTTAGCGGACCAGTCACTATAGATGGGCATGGCCCTTTCTTGGTGTTGGGCAAGATTGTATCCAGTACCCTGTGGGAGACTGCACCAGCCTTGTCCTCTTGGCAATAGGTAACCCAACCTTTGGTACAAGTCTGTACTACACAAGTCAGTAGTGACTGAGCAGCCAGGCTTATCTCAAGAGGGGGTCAATGTGAGCTGTAGGATTGCAACATAGTTCCACAGTGACAAGTATACAAATAACACTTTCACTCAAGGTTTCTTGATTAAACAATTATTTATTTAGCAGTCAGATATGCAACACTTAATACCTCAAAATACACACTCTGTTTCATTAAATCAGTAGATTCCCTTTTGGGATGGCACACACACTTCCTACACCCTAAGGTGACTTCAAATAACTAGGACACTGTGGACATTGATATATCACTGGTATGTTTGGAGCAATACGGAGTTTGGTGTCAAAAACGAAAAGGTTAGGGAAGGAAACAATTGTTAACAAGTTTAACAAACAGCTAAGCACTTTTGAACCTCTGATGCAATGTAGATGAACCCTTTCCCAGTTATACAAGTAAAGAATGTATTACTTTTTGGAGGGGTAGTTAAAATACAAAGTCAGAGCTTGGAGTCTTTCAGGGAGCCAGGACATCCCATGTCATAAGTACCCCTTAGTTCTCAGTCTGAAGAAATGGTTCCAGCTGGCTTCTGTTTCTGTTGTAGTCTGGCAGATCCTCTTGTTCCTGGGCCTCAGTTGTGGGGAGAAGAGGGAGGGAGTCTGGGGACTCCTGCACTACGATTCGAAGGTCGGCGGCAGCTCTGGACAAAGTTCAGATCAGTGGCACTTTGCAGTTTCAGCTTCTGGCGAATAGCACCACCGTGGTTCTTGGTACTTTGTGGACTTTCCTTGCTTCTGGGGTCCAGCATACTGTTGAGGTGGCTCGGGCTTCGTCAGCCCTGCTTCGAGGGAGTCCGGAGGATCTTCCTGGAGCTCTGGTCTGGCTTAAACACAATGCACTATATTCTTGTGTTCCTGTCCCCTGGCACTCAGTTCCTGCAGCAACAATGGAACACAACCAGCAGAGAGGGTTTTCAGTCAAGTTCGTCTTGGTGTTGATTGGTCCCACCAACCCAAGGGGAGAAGTCGGCCTTTGCAGGGTTTCTCTGGTCAAGGCGAATTCAGAGCTTCGGCACTGCAGCAGGGCTTCAACGGGCAAACCAACGGTCCAGGAGTTGCAGCAAGCTTCTCTTCCAAGTTCTTCTTCAGATTCCTTTGTCCAATGGTTGACTCTGCCTTCCTTACAAAAGACCTTGCCTTTTATGCAAATCGCTCCCATTGATTCGCAGCCTAGCTGTCACACACACACACACACAGCAGCCAGCCAATCACCTTTGGGTGCATTCCTGTAACCAAGGACGCCAAGCACAGGGAGTTTCGGGCACCTCCCTTGCTTCCTGCACTGCCAGACACGCTAGAGCCTGAGGCGGGTTTCACTGGTGAATCCCGACAAAACAAAGGGACCACGTCTGGTTTGGCATACAGAGTAAATCTCCAGGACCTTTCCAACAAGAAATGGCAAAAAAAGACCGCCATTTTGACAAAAATGGGCACCCATGGGTGCCATACTGCAGCCCGCTGTAAAAACACACAATGGTAGGAAAAAGTAAACCACTGCCACCAGCCATTAATTGTAGAAAGGGTAACACAAAAATGTTACATGAGAAATTAGACAAAGGATATACTAAGCAACCCCACCAGCACCCTATTGTAAGATAGTGTGTGCTGGGTCTATAAAGATACAAATGTAAGTAAAGTCCATTTCACTTCACTACTCTTGGAAACAGTAGTTTATCCAAGGGAAGGTATTTAAACCTTGGGGCAATCTAAAAGACTTCCTGGTGCCACTGCATTTGAAGGAGCTCTGTATCACAATGTAAAAAGATGCCTATGGAGATTGTCAGACTCCAAAACCAAAAGAAAGAGTTCAAATCAAAATAAAATGCATGAGAGTGGGGAAAAAAGTTCACTCTTTCCAGGATTAAAATTAAATAAAGTCCTAAAGTCCAGCAAAAGCACTAGAGTCTCTGGTAGAAAGGAATTGTCAAATTCCTGAGAATTCTCCCCAAAACTTGGTGACTAGCCTAGGGCATTGCAAAGTACGGGGCCAACAAATAAGATCTCGTGGGGAACATCACCATTGTAAGGGTAGCCCAAGTTAGAGGGGTACCCTTTAATTATACGGGTACTCCTAACCACGCTCACACTAGAAAAAATGCACCTCTCTAGGGTAAGCAAGGACAAGAGTCTTGTCTTGCAAGGAAGTTTATTATTTACAGAAATGAGGATGGGGGCAAAGAACTGTGCTCCCTGAACGGCATCTTCTTTCCCGCTTCCGTTCCAAGCTCCTCCAGACTGGTGCCAGGCAGGAGCTTATATACTGGTTATTTGGTCACAGGATATGGGCATGGCTCCCTCCAAAACCGTCCTTCCTTACAAGGGTTGCTGCAAAGTCTTCCTTCATCAGCAATTTCTGGCAGCCATGCTACTTAACATATTAATACCTTACATAGATCTGCACTGCAGCCCTGCATATTTTTACAAACCTTGAGTCCTAGCCCCAGGAAAATCTGAACATTTCTAGAACTAATTTTCATACTACACTCATCTTATACATATTATCTGGTCTTGTAAATTCTTTTAACACTGGTTTTCCATAATTCCGCATGTCGTGCATTGAGCGTGTACAATCCCATTTTAGCATGCATGGGTTTTTGGCAGACAGCAGACAACTGCTGAGTTCCGTGCTGCTCTGCCAGAGCTACCAAACACCACGGCAATGCCTGTAGTCCATTTTTAGCACAGGCCACATTCTTTTGGCAGAGAGCCTGCTTCTATCGTGTGCTTTGAATAAAACTAAGTAGGATTCAGCATTTACCAATTTGGTCAGCTAATATTTATTTACACCTTATGTTTAAATAACTACCTTCTTTTTGTGCCCCTCCTCCCCGCTGGTCTCTTGTAGTGCCTATAAACAGTTAAAAGTATTTCCTAATTCTAAAGCTCTTGGGAATGAATCTAAGCGCAAGCTCCTTCCCAACAAGGCCAATGCAGGTAAGTTGAGGTCAACTTGGTGTTGGGTTAAAGCGCACTCCCAAAGATGGCAAGCACCCCAAATGGCAAAGGATTAAATACCCCAAGCCCCATAGTACCTTGAAAATGAAAGTTTTCTAGCTAGTTGCCTTCACGATGAAATGCAGTAGACCAGATTCGGACTTCGGAAGACGATGTATTTACAAGTGGTCGAAGTACCCCAGGTATTGGGCTTCTGCAGTCTTGGAAAGTCGCAGCAAGTCAGGGGTTGCGCCAACATAGTCTGTCTCGAGGCTAGTTGCTCCAACTATTTTAAGGGAGGAAGTCGTCCTTTACGGGTTTTCCCTGTCGAGTTGAAAACTGAGTCAGCACATCTTCACCTGGCACTTTGCGGTCCAGGAGGGTGCTGCTGGCGTCTTCGCTTGTCTTCGGATTCTGTTCTCCAGTGGTCGACTCTGCTCTTAGTCGCAAACTTTGCTTTTTATGCAAGTTCCCATTCATTCAGTCTTAGGCTGTCGAACACACAGCACGGTAGATGTCCTTTTAGGACAGCCAGCCGGCCAATAGGAACTGGTTTCACTCGGGCACACCTTAAGACAAAGGATGGGGAAGATTCAGGACCCTTCCTCTCTTCCTGCCTTTCCAGACATACTGGAGCCTGGCCAGGCTTCAGGGCTGAAGGCGGCCAAAGGCAAACTACACAAAGGACTCAAACCTGATGCAAACAGAGTAAAATCCTAGAAGAAACAAACAAGAAATGGCGAAAAAAGACTAAGAACATTTTGGGAAAATGGTCACCCTTGTGTGTAGCACTGCAGCTGAGGTATCAGCTTGCAGATGCATGTCACTAGGTAGTAAAAAAGAAACCACTGCCACCAGCCATTCAAGTGAGTTAGTGTTACAAAATGTTACATGAGGAATGGGTTAAAGGAATTAGTATGTAATCCCCCCCCCCCGCACTCCACGTAGGGTGATGTGTGCTGGATCCATAAAGTAAAGTTCAGTAAGACGGGGGTCATCTTACTATTTTTGGCAACAGTAATTCACCCAAGAAAATGTAATTAAACTTTAAGAGACGTCCAAGAGACTTCTCCGTGGCACTGTATAAAAGGGGATGTGTGCCACAATGCAAAAAGCAGACCTATGGAGTTTACCAGACTCCATAAAACAGTAAGAAACATAGAAAATCATAGTCAGGAAAGCACAGGAGTGAGTGACAAAAAGGTCCCACTCATGAGTAAAATTTAAAAAGCCCCGAATCCAGCTAAAGAGCAGGCAATTTCTAAGGTTAAAGGGAATTGGCACAGAAATGAAAATTCTCCCTAACAGTCCAGTGTATAGTTGGCCTCAGCAGCTTCCCCTCCGATTTCTACCATCTAATTAGATGATAGAAATCCTTGTGAGGTTCTCTTGAGGGAAATCTTCATCCTCGAACATTTTACTTTTTAACAAAACCACTATTACGGAAGAGAGTGACGATCCTTCGACGCCATCGGCAACGAACATGGAAATCAGTGTCTAAAACAAATCCTTTTTTAGAGGGTACATGCGGCCTAGACAAGGTCTACGAACGCCAGGCATCAAGACTGCATGTACTGCTTGGACCCAATCACTCGTCAGACTGCGAGATCTGTCATTGTTGGGCAAGATTGTATGCAGTACCCTTTTGGGTGCACTACAGCAACCCTGACCACCTTGCAATAGCAACCCAACCTTTGGTGTAAGTCTGTACTACACAGGTTGGTAGCGTGATTGAGCAGCCAGGCTTATCTCAAGAGGGGTCAATGTGAGCTGTAGGGGAGTTACACTGAGATTTACAGTGACAAGTATTCAAATAAACGCTTAATCACAAGGTTTCTTGAATAAGCAGTTAATAATTGATCAGTCATTTAGGGTAAGCCTTCAGAAGGGAGCAATATAACAGTAACACTCGAATATATTTGACAAAATACTCTTAATATCTCCAGATCAGTGAGTACCCTTTTGGGATGGTCCACAGGCACAACCTACACCCTCAGGTGACTTCAATAGGTATGGTGCTGGGAACATTAATTTCTGATGTTTGTTAATCTGCTTAGAATCACAAGGTGTGTCTGTAACACTATCCCTATAGTGACGTGCATTGTACCCACAATCCCTCACACGTCGAGGTCCCTCAGATTGTTTTTTTCCACCCAGATATTGGTTGCCTTATCGCAGAGCTCCTCGAGAGAAATTGCAGAAACATTTACTCGACCCTTTGGTCGTTGGCTATTATTAAATACATTACATTAGATCCCTCCTTCGACGTCGAAGCTGCGAAGCTGTTTCACCGCCGAGTAAGAACTTCGGCGGCGACCTAGACGGAGGAGATCCTTCGGCACTGCTGAACACGTGACCTGGCCTCGCCGGCCTAAGACAGTAGGGAGAGTGGGGTCGTGGGACATTTCTATTTCTGAGAATGCCTTTCTCCTCCCTCCCACCCCCCTTTACTTCGGGGTCGTTATCACTCGTATCTATATCCTCAGCTATGGAGAGGACTCCGTTTAGATTTTGCCCACGTTGTAAGGGCAAATTTACATGGAAAGACGAGCACAAGCGGTGTAACCATTGCTTACCCCTCGACCACAAGGAAGGCTGTGCGGCCTGTAAACTACTTCGCCCGAAAACTTAAGGACCGCAGGGTCAAGAGGTGGGCAGCCTATGTTATGTCTAGAGCTGATTCTTCACCCGCCGCCGAGTGTGGCGAGATTAGTGATAACCCAACCTCTGTTTCGGAAGTCTTAGACCTCTCTAGGGAGTGTACCCGCTCCTCGGTGTCTGTCCCCGGTCAGGACCCTTCACCCCGACAAGTTCGGTTCACGCCCTACTTATGGGGATGAACACCCCGGCAACACTGACGAACACAGAAGGCATAAACATAAACACACAGCCCACGGGACTTCTTCGGCAAAGATAGAGAAAGCCATAGCGCCAACGGAGACGCTGGAACCACCGGTGTCCTCCACCGACTGTAAGGGTCAAAAGCCCTCCCCGCCACCGCAGCTGCGACTAGCGACTGGACTACCTGCAGACAAGGGCGCTACCACCAAGATACCAGGTGACGTGCCTCGTAAAAGTGCTATTGTCGCCGAAAGAGACTCGGCACCGTCCAGCACGACGCTAGACGAACCCTTGACGAAGAAACTAATCGTCGAGAGCTTGGCGCGTATTTAGTTTCCACGGACGGCCAGAAACGGACGGCGAGTGATATGCTGAAAACCGCTCACAAGGCCAGGGAAACGCCAAAAATGCCGGAAGGGAGGCAGGGACCGCTCCCACCGTCGAAAGAAGGCCCTAGCCTACAAGAAGTTTTCTCAGAAGGCGAAGGGACTTTATCTTCGACGTTATGGGACAGATCAGAACGGCTAGAGGCGGAACAGCCTCCTTTTTCGTCTCCAGACCTTTCTGGGTTACCACATTGGACTCTTGAGAGATTCCAATCATTTATGGAGAAACTGGATAGATTTATGTCCACTCCTGAACAAAAAAACTCCCAAGAGTCCAAGAGAGGTACTGCATGAGGACCCCAGGGCTAAATACCCTAGGCTATTTAACCCCCTTCAAGAGGAATCTAATACCTATGACCTCATTGAAGACCCTCACTTCCAAGAGGACGAAGAATTCTGACATAGGTGGGGGGGGGGGGGGGGGCTTTGAAGAAGACCCAGATGAAGTTGGCTCACAGCCTTGGCAGTCACCAACAGAGTCTATATACCATGAGATCATAAACCTTCCCTCTCCTCAGACCACACCGGTCAGGACCCTTCACCAATAGATGATCAACCCACCGTCAACGCGTTACTACGGAAGGTAGCAGCGCATTTTCAGATTGAAACTGGTGAAATTACTCCCGATACTGATTTTGTAGAAAGAATCATTAAAGAAAAACCTCCCACTAGCCAAACCATTCCCCTCCCCTCCTCGCCTCAGTTAAGAGACGAATTGTCCCATCGCTGTCTACACCGGCACTGGTCAGAGGGGTCAATCCCAGAATTGAAAAACTGTTCACTCCCTTTCATTCAGACCCATTATATATTAGGGGGTCACTCAATTCCAGACTCCTTGGTGGTAACTACCACAAGGAAAAGAGCAGGGGTTCCGCTGTCAACCAGCGAAGCACCCCCAGACAAAGAAACTCTACGCCCTGGGTAAAAGAATTACAGCCTCGGCAGTTTTTTCAACCAGAATTGCCAATAATACCCTACTGGCAAGTTATGCTGATGCCCAATGGGGCAAATTACGGCAGGACCTTGGAAGTCCCTGAGCCCTTAAAAACTTGCTTATTGACCACAGTAACAGAACGAACTCTGGTTAACCAGAGCATTATTAAAAACACTCTTTATGCTGCAGAAATGGCTGGCCGTTCTTTAGTCCAGGGAATACTTCTGAAGCGTTATGTCTGGCTCCGCAATTCCGGGTTTAAGCCAGAAACCCAGGCGTCACTCATTAATAAACCAATAGAGGATTCTAACCTCTTTGGGAAAGCAGTGGACGACGCACTGGAGACTGCGAAGAAGGATTTCGACACCCTCAATACTTTAGACCAAATCTCAAGGCCTCCCAATAAGCGAGGATTCAGCAACAAACTCTTTTTTTCGAGGCCAACACCAACAGCCGCAGCAGCAGTACAATTGGTTCTCTACTCAGGGAACCAGTGGCCAGTACACGCAAAGAAGACAGCGCCGTGGCAAGGGTAGAGGTCGGGGCCCCACTCCCAGAGGATCCCCGGCTACCAACACCAAATGACCCGAAGATCCGGGTCCCCTCCCATGCATTGCCTGTCGGGGGCCGGATAACATCTTTCCTACCAGCATGGGAGGGAATAACATCAGATGCTGGGTATTGTCAACCATAGCCCGTGTTTACTGCATAGAATTCAGTCGGTACCCCAAGTACAGACCCCCAAGGGGACGACGCTTGTCACTGGAGCACCTCGCCATTCTTCAAGAAGTGGAACTGTTCCTACTAAAGGGAGCAATATAGGGCGTGCCTCTATCACAGGTAACGGAAGGTATTTTTTCAGTGTACTTCCTTGTACCCAAAAAGGACTTAACCATGCGCCCTGTACTAGATCTGCGAACAAATTTGTCAAACCTCAAAGATTTTGCATGGTGACCCTACAGGAAGTAATCCCCCTACTTTCACAGGGAGATTACATGACAACACTGGACATGAAAGATGCATACTTTCATATTTTAATGTTGCCAGCGCACAGAAAATACCTCAGGTTCATGATAGAGGGCAAACACTACCAGGTCAGAGTGCTACCCTTCGGCATAGTGTCAGCGCCGAGGTCATTCACAAAAGTACTGGCAGTGGCAGCGGCCCACCTGCGCAGGTTGTCCATCCCAGCATACCCTTAACTCGACGATTGGCTCATAACAGGGGATTCTTACGAGACATGCTTCTCAAATACCAAAAAGACTGTAGACCTTTTGTTCCAACTGGGCTTCTCCATCAACGAGAAGTCCAGCCTAGACCCCAGCCAGATCAAACAATTCTTAGGGGCTCTAATTCGAACAAAAGACGGCCTCGTCGTCTCCTCCGAGAGGGTCCAAAATATGCTGTTTCAGATCCCTCAATATGTGGCCGGTCGTGAGGTGACGGTACACAAAGCAATGTGTTTGCTAGGAATGGTGGCGTCATGTATATATTTGGTACCTCACACGCGTCTGCGCCCGATGCAAGAGTGGCTCAACAGCCAGTGGTGTCAGGCCAGCGGACAATGGGACGATCTAGTGGTGGTCTCGCAGGCCTTGGTTCTCTCGCTACGGTGGTGGTCGAAGGAAAACCTTGTAATAGGGAAATCATTCGCCACCCCCGCAGTGGAGGCCACTCTAACCACAGACGCATCCCTCACAGGATGTGGAGGCTCACCTATCCCATCAGACTGCACACAGACTTTGGACTCGGAGTGTAGCGTCCAAAAACATAAACTTGCTGGAACTGCTAGCAGTCTTCAAAGCACTGAAGGCTTTCCAGGCACACCTGCAAGGGAAGACAGTGATGGTCCTCAGACGGCACCACAGCCATGTACTACCTGAACAAGCAAGGGGGCACTCACACTCCAGGACTGTCCAAGCTGTCCCAGAACATCTGGAAGTGGGCTCTCAAACACATGTTCCTGTTGTCACATGTACCAGGGGAACTCAATCTGCTAGCAGACAAACTCAGCAGAGACTTCCCTCTGCCCGCAGAGTACGAATGGCGGTTACAAGAAGACATCGTCAACGTTTTCACACAATGGGGATTCCCAGAAATAGATTTGTTCGTAACTCTGGAGAACTCCCAATGCCAAGATTACGCCTCCAGGTACCCCCAGAACCAGTCCAAAGGGAACGGTCTCTGGATAAGATGGTCAGGGAAATTTGTTTACGCTTTTCCCCCTGACTCCCCTTCTCAACAAGATAGTGCACAAGATGCACCAAGAACCGGTCACCATGATACTAGTGGCCCCTATGTGGGCCCGGCAGCCATGGTTCGCTCACTTGATGGAGATGTCTATCTCCTCCAGTGAAACTTCCCTGCCCGTACAACATGCTGTCACAGGACAAGGGCAGAACACTACACCCATGCCCACAGACCCTGAACTTAGCAGCCTGGCTCTTGAGGTCATAGAATTTGGACATTTACAAGTCCCTCAAAGATGCATGGACATTCTTAGGGAGGGTAGAAAACCTCACACTCGTTACTGCTATTCTAGCAAATGGAAGAGATTCGTCATCTGGTGTAGAAATAAGAGCATCAACCCCGTTGACTGCTCTCCCACACATTGTTCTTTACCTGACTCACTTATTAGACTCAGGATTGGTCTTTAATTCTATTAAAGTTCATTTAGCTGCACGTTCCGCATACACCACCTCTCAACTCAGTGTCATGGTGGAAAGTCCCAGTTATTAAAGCCTTCATGGAGGGAGTAAAGAGGATACACCCTCCTATAGCCAACCCAGCACCCGGATGGGACCTAAACGTGATACTTACCAGGCTTATGGGCTCAACCTTTGAACCCATGCACAAGGCATCCCTTAAGGACCTCACTCTTAAGACTGCTTTCTTAATAGCTATCACCTCCATTAGGAGAGTGTATGAACTACAGGCGCTCTCTATACTAGACCACTTTGTAATAGTTCACAAAGATAAGGTGGTTCTTCGCACACATCCTAGGTTTGCACCAAAATGTATTTCAAAATTCCATGTCAACCAATCTGTAGAACTACCAACATTCTTTCAAAGCCCTTCAAATTTAGGAGAAAGGAGCCTGCATACACTAGATGTGCGCAGAGCCATCATGTTTTATATGGAAAGAACTAGACCTCTGAGAGAGACTAATCAGTTCTTTGTCTCAGTGGCAGCAGGAAGAGAAGGAGATGCAGTTTCAAAATCCACTATCTAGATGGAGTGTCCAATGCATCACTCTGTTTCTCTGTTGCTAAGAGAGATCTACCCTTCAAGCCGAGAGCACATTCTACTCGTGGCACTGGGGCTTCCATAGCATTCATTGCAAGTGTCCCTCTTGAGTCCATTTGCAAAGCGACAACCTGGAGTTCTGTACACACCTTTACAAAACACTACTGTCTAGATGCCCACTCTAGATCTGATTCCCAGGTGGGAAAAGCAGTATTAAGACATCTTTTCTCTACTGTTCCTTCTCACAAACCACCTCCAACTCCGGGTACTGCTCGCTAGTCTATGCACAGCATGTGATTCTAAGCAGATTAACAAACAGCAGAAGACAATGCATTACTTACCGTAAAAGCATTTCTGATGGTTGTATCTGCTTAGATTCACATGCGCCCACCCTTCCTCCCCGCTCGGATGGAAGGAACATAGACATCCTTTATCTCTCTTCTGTACTCCCTCACGTCTAATAGGCTCCCTCAGGGCAGAAAAAATACAAACCGGGACCTCGACGCGTGAGGGATTGTGGGTACAATGCACGTCACTATAGGGATAATGTTAGACGCGCCTGTCGACGTCCCCTTTTCGACTACGAAAACAAAACAAAATGCAATACTCCGCAGTGACCACTGGATGTCAGACTATGCACAGCATGCAAATCTAAGCAGATGCAACCATCAGAAATGCTTTTACGGTGAGTAATGCATTGTCATATCACTGTTGTATTGGCATAATTTAGGAGTAAGTCAATGAAAAGGGTTATTAAAACATACAAGAGTCCACAAATATTCTTAAGCAGGCAAATCCTTTCAGATCCCCCCAATAAGAGTCATTCAGTGGAACAGGCTAAGCCAAAGTCAATAGGCAGAAGTCTATATAAGCTGAAGCAGGTAAGTAAGAAAATTCTTTGCACATGTTGTAGAAGTCTTTGAAGAAAAAGAATCAAGGTTGGACCACAGGCTATTAGACTTGTGAGTAGTAGAATATTTAAGCAACTCTACAGCAAGAGGTAAGTTCTCGCAGACTTTTACAGTACCTTTGTATTGAAGAAAAAGTGCAGCAGATTACTTCTGTTCCCGGGCAGCTCTGCAGATCTCACTGTTCCTGAGCCTCAGTTGTGGGGACAAGAGGGAGGACTTCGAGGACTCCTGCACTGCAATGGGACGGTCCCCACTCGCAACCGGCAATCTTTCCAACAAGTGGCACTTCAGTGTTTCAGCTCCTTGTGACTACCGCAAATAGCAACACTGCGGTTCCTTGCTTCTGGGGTCTTGCACTCTGTTGAGGGTGCTCTGGCTCGGCCAGTCCTGCTTCCTGGGTGTCTGGAGGATCTTCCTGGATTTCTTGGCCAGCTTAAAAGCAACACACTCAATCTGGTGTTCCTCCCTGGCTTTTCGGTTTCCAACAGCAACTCTGTGGAAAGTCAACCAGCTCATAGAAAATGTCCGTGTGGCTTACTTTGGAGTTCATTGGTCCCACCAACTGAAGGGGCGAAGTTTTCCTTGCAGGGGCTTCTGTCGATATGAATTTGGAGTTTCAGCACAGAAGCAGGGCTTCAACAGGCTAACCAACAGTCCAGGAGTTGCAGCAGGCGTCCTCAAGTTCTTATTCGGTTCCTTCGTCCAGTGGTCGACTCTGCCTTCGAATTCTGAGACATTTAAACTACTTTGGAGGAGCAAAATGGCATTCATAGCATTTGAAGTAGGAGCAAAAAGGCAGAAGTTAATAAAATGACTATTGTAGTTACTCTTAAACAGTGCAAATAGTTTGTTCCCCAGAGGAGTTGATTGAATGCAATAGGTTAGGCCAAAGTCAATGGGCTTAAGTCTTGTATAGGATAAAACAGTTCTGGAAGTTAAACGGAAAAGTCTTTGCCAAAGTTCTCAGAAGTAGTTCACAAAAGAAAGGTTCATATGTTGGGTCACAAGCTGACTAGGCCTGCAAGTTGCCAAAGTTTCAAGCACTTTCGCAGCGAGAGGTAAGTTCTCTCGGTCGGGTTTTCGCAGTACCTTACGCTGAAGAAAAAGATGCAGCTGAAGAAGTCTGTTCCTGCAGATCTTGCTGTTCCTGAGCCTCAGTCGTGGGGACAAGACGGAGGACGTCAGGGGACTCTTGCACTGGGACTGGTCAAAAAGCTGGCAGAGGAAAATCTTCAATTCCGGTTATTCGGTTTCCTGCAGCACTCTGAGGAAAATACAACCAGATCCGAGAATGGTATCCAGGTAGCTTACGAGTTGATTGGTCCCACCAACTCAAAGGGAGAAGTCGTCCTTGCAGGGCTTCTCTGTCGAGATGAACTTGGCGATTCGGACCTGCAGCAGGGCTTCAACGGGCAAACCAACGATCCAGGAGTTGCAGCAGCTGTCCTCTTCAAGCTCGTCTTCGGTTCTTTCGTTCCAGTGGTCGACTCTGCCTTCCAAGCCAACAGACTGGCCTTTTATCCAGTTTCCTCCCATTAATTCCAGCCTAGCTGCCCCTCACCCAGCAGGGTGGCTGTCCTTGCCCGAAAGTCAGCCAGCTAATCACACCAGAGTACATTTGGGTCTCCTAGGAGACTAAGCACAGGGAGTTGTGGGCACCTCCCTCAATTCCTGTCCACCCCAGACACTCTGGTGCCAGAGGCGGTCTTCAGTCCTGAAGCCTGCCAAAGGCGATGAAACAAAGGCACCAAACCTGGTTTGGCGCACAGAGACCAATTCTAGAAGGACCTTTCCAAAAAGAAATGGCGAAAAAAGACCAGGACCTGTTCTTAACAAAGGGGGCTCAGATGCCATCTTGAAAAACATGCCTCCCGCGATTTAACGCTGCCGGTGTTCGCGGTCGGGAAAAATCATGGTAGTTTGTTGTAAAACCACTGCCACCGCCATTTCGATAGGAAAGGGTAGCATTTGACTGCTACATGAGTTTCTAGACACGGTATACTAGGTAACCCCTCCAGTATTCTATTGTAAGATGGGTGAGCTGGGTCTAGGAATTTGAAAAAACTAGTAAAGTCAATTTCACTTTACTTTGCTAGGAAACCGTAGTTAATCCCAGAGAAGGTTTTTAAACCTTGGGAAAGCCTGGAAGGCTTCCCTGTGCCACTGCACTGAGGGTGCCGTGTGACACACATGAAAAGATGATGCCCATGGAGTTGTCTAAAATTCCATAATCTAAGAACCCAAGAGTAAAACACACATCAAAATACATGAGGGTGGGAAAAAAGGGTCACACTCCCCACGTAAAAAAAAATCAAGTCCTCAAAATCCAGCAAAGTTGCGGGGGGTCTCTAAAGTGAAGGGAATTAGCACATTTCTGAGGATTCTCCCTAACACATTGATCTAAATGCAACAGTGATATATTAATGTCGAAGTGTCATAGCTATTTACGTCACCTGAGGGTGTAGGAAGTGTCTGTGTGTCATCCCAAATGGGTATTTTCTGATTTAGAGAAATTAAGTGTCTTTTGGAGTGCGTTTGTGTTACTATTACATTTCCCCCTTCTGCAAAAGGCTTACTCGAACTGACTATTAAATTAATAATTGTTCAATCAAGAAACCTTGTGTGTAAGTTTATTTGAATACTTGTCACTGAATCTGTGTAACTCCCCTACTGCTCACATTGACCCCTCTTGAGATGAGCCTGGCTGCTCAACACGCTACCAACCTGTGTAGTACAGACCACCAAAGGTTGGGTTCCTATTGCCAGGATGTCAGGGTTGTTGTAGTGTACCCACAGGGTACTGCATACAATCTTGCCTAACACTTCTGTATTTATGTGGGTCTGGAAGATCTTGAATGGGACAGTCTGCCACCCATATCGGTACCCCTCTGGCATATGCCCAGTATGTTGAACCTATGGTCACCCCTCCCCACTTCCGTGCCAAGGTGTCCTAGATATGTTTCTTGCAGGAGGGCTGTAGCTATTTTTTGGCATCTCAAATATGCCATTACCCTGTTTCGTTAAAATATAGCTATTCAAGCCTCGAACTTTCAAAGTTGTTGTTCTGAGTTCGCGCATCTATAAGCATTTCCGCACTCCCTTTCCCTTTATCACATTCACCCTTCTCCTGCTGTGCATGTCTGTAGGCCAACTCCCCTCTAACTACCCCAACTCATACCCCAAACCCCAACTGTTCCAACATTTGTCCAGCTTTGAATCTGAAGCTCAGGCATCCCCGCATCTCGCTCCTATTCCGCCCCTGCTGCCGGTATTCGGAGTGCGGCAGGAGGATACTGAAACTACCAGTATCCTACCTAAACTAATGTGGGTGATAGTGTGATTCCTGGTGCCACTTAGTACTAAACGTCACTGGTGATTCCTGCATATAACTGACTGTAAATTTAGCTTTCAGTCTACTAGCTGAAGTCCTTGTCGGATCATTAGGCAATGATCACTGTACGGTTCAAATGTACATTATTTAAGGAATGCTGAGTCACTTATCACTTTCGCGCCTCCCTTGGTCATCTCTCGCCGATGGAATGTTCGTGTTCATCCATTTGTGCACATCGTCCGGAGTCTAAAAAAAAAAAAATAGCAGTCTTTATGTAAGACCTTCAACTTTGCTGGATACAACATGTTTTTAAGATTAGCTGCGTGTAACCTTCTCTTGACCGACACATAGTTCATCCTTTGCTTCTGCACCAGGAAAGTATAATCTGGGTACGCAGTGATGGTTGCCGATGCTCTGCTGATTGTTCCTCTTTTCCAAAAGTATTCCAGGATCCTTTCTCTGTCCATATAATTTTGTATCTTTGCTATGATAGGCCGAGGTGGGGACCCGGGCGGCAGTTTTCTTGTCAGAGCCCTATGTGCCTTTTTTCGACGTTGAACCCTTGTGTGAGTGCAACAGCATGTTTTCAATCAAGTTTGTTAGGTTTGAGCCTTCTCCTTCCAGAAGCCCAACTATCTGTACATTATTCCTTCGTGCCCAACCTTCTGCCTCTTCCTCTCTATTCTCGAGATTCTGCACCTGCTTTTGCAGTATGGAGAGTTTTCGTTGCAACTGCTTGTTAGCCTTCACCTCTTGCTCCAGCACTCCTGTGTTCTGTCAATGCCCTGATGCCCTGTCTCAAGAGGTTCACGTCCATACTGATCGCATCAATTTTAAATTCCAATGACGCTTTCAACTCTGCTATGGCATCCAGGATCTGTTGGTCATTCGCCTGAGGGCCTCTCTCCCACCCTCCCCTTCCTCGTGACTCTTGCACCGTTGTCTTTGCGTCATCAGTCATTTGTGCCGATTTGGCAAAGGCGTCTATAGATGACTGCTTCACTTTGTTCTTGTTTAACTTGGATCTCGTTGTTGTCTCGCACTCGTCGTTGGGTCTCAGCTACCCCAGTGGCCACAACTATGCAATGCTTGGTATTGTCTTGAGTGAGCACTCCCTGTATCGGTTTTAATAGATCTGTATTCCCTTTGGATCCGGGTTGGTCTGCTTCAGGAGTGCCAATATTCTTAAGACATAGTTTGATTCTTGTGCCCTCCTGCACAGTCCACTGCACAGCATAGGGGCCACTGCGCTAACAAGCCCCCTCACTTGACATCACCCTGCCTGTGTTACGGCACACCGGCCAATGGCCTGATGCTGTAGGCCTCTTCAAGACGGCAGAAGTGCTCTGAGTGTGCACGTGGCCAATGGTAGTGTATCCCTTAGAGACTGTGTGCTGTTATAGCTTGTTACTCCGAGGCAGTAATTATGGCAAGTCCAGTTACAGCGCAATAGCTGTTGCAAGCGTATTCTCTCCTTTCCCCATCATTAGATCCTCCGAAATCACCAGCTTTTGATTTTCGCTAGCTAGCACTCTGTTCTTTGTTGGCTTCCTTCTGGACAGGCCTCAGTTCTAGAGCATCGCTTCGTTCCTCTGTAGGTGTTATTCCAGGTCTAGCCTCTTACTGTGTCAATCCGACTAACACCCCTGGCCCTCAGCTGCAGTGTTCATCTGTATAATTTCCATCCCCACATTATTTATACCAGGTGCCGCTGTGCAGTGGCCGTCAGTCCTCATTAGCGTTGTTTTTTCCAGCCTTGCTTGCTGTTGGTTTCTGTTGGGCGCTAGAAGCGCTCCGGGAGTTAGTGTGGGCCACGCGCATCGCTGCACTTTTCAGGCACTGTATACCTTCCTCACGTATGGTGGGGAAACTGTGGTTAATACTGTTGTGGCCTTATGAATGCTCCGGGTGCTTTGCCCATTCCCCTCGCTGTTTCAAACAACCACATAATTGTTTGCACTCAACTGCCGGCCAAACCTTTGACAATTTTCAGTATTAACGTCGTCCTCACTGGGCCGAGTTGGCCGACTTCAGGGCCACACTTTGTTTTTTTGCGTGTCTTGTCATGGCCTTACCTTCTGTCTGGGCCAGGTCACCTTTCTTTTTCTGGGCTATGACTGCAGCGTCCATCTGTCTGGTTTGTGCCCTCGCTCTATACCTGATATCTATTTATACGAGTTTTCATGCAGCATTACCCAGCCTCCGATTTTCATGGAGTCATCTCTCCCAATGTTGTGCACTTCCATGTCTCCGATATGTGCGTTGCTCCGGCGTGTTCGGATTGTTAGTCAATTGCACAGATTCAGTATGCTTGGTCCGGGTCTGTTCGCCTGCTAATGTAGCTTCTTGCAAACGTCCAAAGTATCTATTTCGGCCTTTCTCATAGGGTCCTTTCATGTAATCCAAAGCGGTATATCTTTTCGGGCCACTTCCAATCGTCGAATGCCCCTCACCTCTGTTTTTCTGCGACATCGACCTTCACAGACTGTGGCAGTGCGTCGGCTGCCTGATATATACTTTTGTCTTTGTTAACTCTGTTCAAGCAGCCCAGCAAGGTTTCCGGGCTCCTTGTAATATTCACACTCACATTCCTTGTTGCAGGGAGCTCCGGTGCAAGTGCCGTGCCACCCCGCGCCTTCTGTTTTTATACTCCTGTTACGCTTCGCCAGCCCTTTCTTCGGTGTCTGCAGGGGCTCTTCTACACGGCAGCCCTGTGCAGAACTGCAAGTCTGTTATCCGCCTCCTTGCAGTCTTACATTTCCAGCCTATCGAAGACTTGTCATGTCTGTGGTACGACCACTTTTTTCTTTACCGTGGTCAGTTGGCTGATTCTTTTGTCCTCCCTCGATTGCCATTTTGTTTTGTTAGCTGACTAGATGCTGCAGCACTCCTCCGGCTCATGATACACAGACCATACTGTAATTCACTGTGAAAATCTGCTCACATTGTTCCCTGCATATTCATACATCCGCAGTATCAACTGTGCACGCCGCAGCCAGTTCGGTACATAACTTTTCATCCTGATCATAAGGGATCAGCAGGAGCACCTCGGGACCACGCCCTATCTCATGGCCCTGTAGCTACGCCCCCAGGTCCACACACACCTTCACGAGATTCTCCTGCATCGACTGATTCCTGAGAGGAGTCGAGGTTCGGGCAAGCACTGCTACGCAGCCTGTTCCGGAGGTGAGTGTTTGCTTCTGTCCTTGACACACCGCCTGAGCGCATTTTTCATGCAAGCGAGACCTCTTCACCAGATGACACGAGCATCCAGCAGCCTTGAGACGACATGTGCAACCCAGCGCTCCAAAGAACAGCAATGAATCCCTGCTCTTACATGCACACAGGCTCAAATGTCTGTGCACTCATATAGTTGGAATACTTCAACACGACTCGAGGCTCTTCTGGTCTACCTTTCAGCCAGCCTCGATTCTCGCCAGGAAATGCATATTCCCGAAATGTTAGCGCCTTTCCCGCGAGCTTGATACCTCACTGAAAACACTTTCAGAGTTGCATCCTTGCGTGCAGAAGAAGGCTGCCTCTGTCTGCCGAAACATCCTTGAACCAGCAGCCCCCTTTGCAGTCCATTCTGCACCATAAGAAAG
This sequence comes from Ambystoma mexicanum, assembly GCF_040938575.1. Taxonomy (NCBI): domain Eukaryota; kingdom Metazoa; phylum Chordata; class Amphibia; order Caudata; family Ambystomatidae; genus Ambystoma; species Ambystoma mexicanum. Next base: position 628,361,728 of record NC_090923.1, read on the forward strand.
TAACGTTCCGACGTTGACCTTGGATTGGTTTTTACTCACCCACTGTGACATGCACTGGCCACTCATATATCCAGAACAATTTCTTTTAACTGGTGGAGAGTCAATAATGTAACTCATTATAGTCGGAATTGCACACATTCTTGATCTGACCACATTAGGCTCTTTGTGGGTTGCTCAATTTGTTACAAGTTCATGTAAGACACTGACTGGTTTTGCATTCTCTTGTATACCATGTATTTGTAACACAGAAGTTAAAGTTACTCTGCATTATATGTATATTAATTTTTTTGATTTTCTGAGAGTGCACTCAATAACACAGTTTGTGTATTTGTTTATATGCTTTATCAATGACTGTTAAAGATTTTTTGTCGAAGTTATCTGAGAATAGTCAATAAATAGCTGCCACTGAGTTAACAGCAGTTCTGTTTTAACATATTTTAATAGTCCTATGTTTCCTAAGTGTGTGCTACCTAATTAATTTGGCACCAGCCTGTACATTTTTTGAACTTCCAGGGCTGAGACAGGGTTCATTCATTCTCTAACAATTCACACTGCAATTACAAGTGCGTTGTACACTGGAAGACCAGAACCCCGATTGGGTTAGGAGGCGAGATTTCCAGAACTCCCGGGCAAGGAATAGAGCAGGGACACTTAAACTGGCGCTCGTGGTACCAAGGGGTTAGGTGAATGGAACGGCGAAGAGCGCAGGACACCTGGACAACAGGGGAGCATGGGAGGGGTCAGACGGCAGGGGAAAAGAGCTGCATAACGATCCTGCACCTGGGAAAAGTAGTAATGTGAAAGTTGGCTACCTGAAAAACAGTGAATCAAAGTGGGGAGTGTTTGAAAGTAAAGTGTAATGGTGTCTCTGCATGAAACCGGATGCTGCACCTCCAAGTTAGAATGAGAGCAGAATCCTGATGGTGCATTGCCAAAACTGAACACCTGTAAGCTACCGCCTGCCTAATAACGCAACTGTGGCCTACCCACCCACAATGAGTTTGCTTGTTATTTTGGGGGGGGGGGGGGGGGGGGGGGGGGAGGTAGGGGCAGAGGGGACATGTGGCTGGAGGCGAAAGCAGGTTGAGGACTAGAGTCGAAGTGGAAACTAAGTATTACAACATACAGGGCACAGGGGCCTAGTTTGGGCTGTTGCGGCTAAGCCTGGGGACGCGCCGAGTGAAGGGAGACCTGGGGAGGACGCTGCCATAGTTGCATCACCCAGCAGGCCCCCATGAGCCTGCGACTTCCCCATTCCCCTGTAGCTAGGAGCAGATGGGGAGCCCCAAGCAGACTGGCCGACCGACGCCAGAAGCCAGGGAATGGGTGGTGCGCAGGAAACCTAAGATAAGACAAGGGCAGGAGGGGGAAAGAAAGTTATCCCATCCCAAAAAAGGTGCTTATAAGCACGGCACCCCAAGCGCAAACACTTTTTTCCTGGACTTACGCAGCTCTTTTCCCATGCCGCCTGACCCCTCCCATGCTCCCCTGTTGTCCAGGAGACGACTTGTTCCCTTGGGTTGGTGGGACCAACTGACCCCAAGACTAACTTTACTGGAACCCCTCTCCCTGCTGGTTGTACTTCCTTGCTGCTGCTGGAACTGAGTGCCAGGTGTCAGGAACACCAGCAACGAGTTCATGGTCTTTAAGCCGAACCCGAGCTCCAGGAAGATCCTGAGGACCCTCCCGAAGCAAGACGACCCAAGCCTGAGCCAACTCAACAGTGCTGGACCCCAGAAGCAAGGGAAGCCCACAAGGCGGCCAAGAACCGCTGTGGTGCTATTTACCGGTAGCTGAAACCACAAAGTGCTGCTGACTTGGAAAGAGCCCATTGCCGCCGCCGAACTTCAAACTTCGGTGCAGGAGTCCTCCAGACGTTCTCCCTCTTCTTCCCACGACTGAGTCCCAGGAACTGCAGGACAGCAACCTGAACAGAAGCCAGCTGAAGCCTTTTCTTCCAACCTAAGGTGCTGTCTTGACTAAAGGGGTACTTATCTTTTTGGTCTATAGCTTGTTTGTCTCACTGGAGGCAAGCTCTGCGTTCACAAGCCTTACAGCTTGTGGCCCAACAGTGATTCTTTTCTGCAAACTCTCTATATAACATTGTGCAAGACCTTTGTGCCATCGTCCAGAAGTTCCTCGGATCCTAGACATTGTCAATTGACATTGGCTGTCCTGGCTCCCTGCAGACTCTTCTGACCCATTGACTTTGTGTTGAACTGTCCCAAATAGGTGGTACATTAATTACTTGTATTGCTGGGAAAGGGTTAACCTAAACCTCATTGGGGGGGTTGTAAAGTACTCATCTTTTTCCTTCCCAAACCTTTTCCTTTTACCACCACCTCAATATTGCATAAAGTCTTAGTGATATATCAATGTCCAGTGTTCTAGCAATTATAGTCAACTCAGGGTGTAGGAAGTGTGTGCGAGACATCCCAAAAGGGTATCTACTTAACTTAAAGCTGAGAAAGTGTATTTTGAAGTGTATTTTATTTTTGCATATTGCCCGCTCTAAAGAAGGCTTATTTTAAAACTGACAAATTAATAAATCATTATTTTAATAAGAAACCTTGAGTATGTGTTATTTGAATACCTGTCGCTGTGAATGTCTATATTGCACCTCTACAACTCGCATTGACCCCTCTTGAGATAAGCCTGGCTGCTCAGTCACTCTACCAACTTGTGTAGTACAGACTTCTACCAAAGGTTGGGTTGACTATTGCCAAGAGGACAAGGCTGGTCTAGTCTCCCACAGGGTTACTAAATACAATCTTGCCTAACGCTACAAGTTATTTGTACCTTCCTACAGTCCTCTCTCCCTCCTAAAACAAGCCTGGCTGCTCTGTCTACGCTACCATATGCTACGGTGGTACACGCTTATAGTATGAGTGGAGTCTTGTACTGTCTCAGTTTGGGGGTTTTACTAAGCCCATAGGACAGCACATTGGTGCTGCATTGCGGGCCGACTTCAGTAAAAGTCCCTCTCATTAGAATCTGGTCAAGGATTTAGAGAAATGGGACGAAGCAAAAGGTTTAAGGGGGGGGGGGAATGAAACTGTCCTAACAGTAGTACACCTATATAGTAGTCCCCTGTGGTATTCTTACAAATACATGTATGTTCTTTTTAGAGCTACATTTTTGGGCCTACTTGCAGTGCAGGCATTTTCCAACCATTTGTGAAGTTAAGACTAAGTCTTAAGTCTAAGGAAGCATGAAGGAGTTTTTACTGTACGCTTAACTAAAGCTCATTCACAGTGAAGAATATTTCAATATGCAGCTGTGACTTCGAAACTAAATAAAATCTGGATTATGTGTCGATGGACTGATGAGAGAACACAAGATTTACCATTTTGAATAATCTAACTGCACAAGGGCACGGCTGTTTCATGCTATATCTTGGTTTGTAGATGAAATACAGGGATCGTGCTGCTGAACGAAGAGAGAAGTATGGCATTCCTGAACCTCCTGAGCCGAAACGCAAGAAGCATTTTGATAACTCAACAGTGTATGTATTCGTTTTCAAAAGAAGTTTTCTTAAAAACTGTTAGGATTTAGTATTAGGAGGGAGAGGTTGAACAACCAATTATTGCGTCCTCTGCTAAAACCAAAGTGTGTTCCTCTGCAATGTATAGATTTTAACCTGCTTTTCAATTCTATACATTAACTGTTTTTGAGCTTTCAGTTGACAAGCTGCGTCTTTGTAGGGCACATGATTACTTATTTCTTAAACCACTCCATTTATTTATGCAGGAATTACGAGCAGCCTACCAAAGACGGACTTGACACAAGTAATATTGGTAACAAAATGCTGCAAGCCATGGGCTGGAAAGAAGGTTTAGGCCTGGGTAAGAAAGCCCAGGGTATTACAGCCCCCATTCAGGTAATGTCACCTAATCAAAGTTACAACTATACCTTTCTAGAAGTGTTTATTGAACTAAAGCTTTTATTATATTGTAAGGCAGTATTCTCGTTTCTACGTTAGTGAATCAGGGATTGGATAATCTCACTCCGAATGAATTATTCACCAGTCTAATTTAAAAAAAGTCCTTTTGTGAGTAGAAAGCCCACTTATTGCCCACTGAGGTGGCCCTGGGTACTTTTGCAGACATTTCTGGGTGTTTGACTTTTTTTTCCTTCAAGTCAGGCTTAATCCAGAGCCTGGCAGTTTGGCTCTTGTTTCTGAGTGATTTGCTTTAGGAGTGAAGGACTCTAAGGCAGGTGTAACCCATGGTATCGCAGAGAAGGTACCCCCATATGTTTATCTTGCTATGCTGGTGGTGTCTTTGTTGCCTACGGGATATGGTTCCACATCCCTCAATCAATTTTACCTAACTGGGTCCTTTTTGATTCCCCCCCCCCCCCTTTGCCCCTTCCCCTCATTTCACAGAATGGAGGTTTTCTTGATTTGCCCAAGAGACCTGTGGGGGGGGGGGTCCAGTGACTATCCGTGGTCCTCCTTTGTGTGTGAGGAGCTTGGAGAGTCTGGCCTTCCCTTTTAGTGAAACTTTGTACCACCACATACATCCAGAGGCCATTTGCAACCTCTGGATGCCTGTATCCTAGGACAGAAGTTGGGGGAAGCGCGAGGAGGGTGAGTGGGGGTTGGGGGGGCAGGCGGAGTGTGTTGGCCAGAAACCAATTGTAGCATATGCAGATGCCGAACTGGGATAGTGTGGATTAATTACTTTGTGCATGTGTGTTTGGAGGGGTGGTTTTCCATTGGCTGACCACCCTTACTTTTAATGGTTCTTAGTGATTTAAGTAATGTTTACTCACTGCTGCCCAAGGGGAATAAAAGATGACCACCACCCAACCCCTTACACACTCAGTTTGTGTACTGCTCAAACTCTTGACCCAGTATTCCTGGAAGGCTCTGCTGATCGAGGAAGGACCCAAAGCTCTGCACCAGTATCCTTTAAATTGAGATGGATTTCTAGAATCTGTCCTGCTGGACAGATTTTAGGAGGCCACCCTCGTTATAGTGAACAGGGTGATAACTGAGAGGTTAGCCAAAACCTAATCAAGGTAGCAGTGGAGAGCAGTCTGGGCTATTCTCAGTCGAGTGCGCGTGGGGTCAAGGGTCCACACAGAGAAGCACACAAATTCAATTTAGACAGGAAAGTACAAAAATACAATTTATTCTAGGCCCAAAACACACTAGAAAATGAAACCAGTGGGTGATAATGTTGCACAACACAATTATGAACATAGTCCCCATAGGATCTTATTGTTAGGACAGTTTTCCTGAAGTCCAACTAAGGGCTTAGTAAAGCCATTAGACTGAGGCAGTACAGGACCCCACTCTGGTATAAGGCTGTACCACCTGAGTTCAGGGTAGCGTAGACGGAGCAGCCAGGCTCATTTTAGGAGGAAGAGAAGGCTGTAGAATCAGTACAAATAAAATTGTAACACAAATGTTTCAAAGAAACACTGAAACACTATGTATTGTAAAAATAAATGTTTTATTTAAATACAAGTAGGCCCAGATAAATCTTGGGGGGGGAAATAAGTACTATCGCATTAAGCAGATTCACAAGCATCAGAAATAGTCACATGCTGTGCATATAGTCCGACATCTAGTGGTAATCGCGGAGTATTGCATTTTGTCCTTCGATGATCGAAAGCGGACGTCGACATGGGCGTGCTTGTAACATTATCCCAAACGTTACGTGTAGTGTACCCAAAATCCCTCACGCATTGAGGTCCCTCAGATTGTTTTTTTCTGCCCAGCTAGCTGGTTGCCTTATGCGCAGCTTGAAAAATTGCTTAGTTATATTTCTTGGTCCCCAACCTGCAATGGTTTACTATTCGTCAATCCTTCACTGGGGACTACGTCAAAACCAGCGCTGAAGAACGCGGAAGAAAACTGCAGATTTCGTTGACAGTGCTCCGGTCAACTCTGTTGACCGCGTGCCCTCGTCCCTCCGGCCAGGTCTACACAGTAGGGAGAGTGGGGCCCGAGGTTTGGCATTCTTTTCAAGAATGCATTTACTTTGCCCCTCTTTTCCCTTCTGGTTTTGCTGTCGCTAGTAACCTGAGCTATGGACAGGACTGCTTGCATCGGCAAGTAGCCATGGAAAGACTCACACCAGAGGAAGTGTCTACCTCGATCATAACAAGCACTCCTGTTGGTCCTGCCAGCTTTTGCGTCCTAAAACGATAAAAGAATGGCGAGCGGCCTACGCCATGCAGCAGGCCGAGAGTAGCTCTGCCGCTGCAGGCGCCTCGAGTGACTAAGTAAGCGACAGCCATGGCTCCGACGAGGAAGCCATTGACCGATTTTCGGAACAGCCAAGCTCTGAGATGGCCGTCCCCGGCAGGCAGGCCACTGGTTCTGCTATGGGGAATGTACACTCCAGCGACAAGGACACACACCTCACATAAAGGAAAGCACACAACCCCCTGAGCTTCCTCTTCTGTTCGACCACAGATGCCAAACGGGTACGCCAAAACTTTCGACGCAACCCACCGATCGCCAGGGTCGGTCGCCCTCCCTGCAACCGTCTAGACGGCATGCGTCCAGGCACACAAGTCAGAAGGGCATCAGCACCAAACTTCATTTGAGCACCGAAATGCCTCATAAGAGGGCGTCGGCGCCAAAGGTTTCGGCAACTCCGAAAACCGTGACAAAGCCATTGGGCTTGTCAATCTCTCACCGATATGCCGGAGATTGAGAGTCTCGAACATCATCTTGGTGGCGAATAGGCCTATGGCCATGTCGGAAGACCCGTCCAGACGCCAAGAGGGTCGGGAAGAATATTCTGAGGGTTCCCAACCCCTGTCTCAAGACTGTCAACCAAGTCTTGACCGCCTACAGGTCCAGGTTCTCAAGAAGAGTCCTTTCCCCCTCCAGGCCCCTCTGGCTCATCCTTGTGGACCAGAGACAGGTTTGAAAGGTACATTAAGAAACGCTCCAAGTTTGTGGATTTTTCGGAAAAATGTATCGCCCCTAAAATGCCAAGAGAGGAAGACTACTACCCTACTATTTCCAAACTTCCAAAAATCTCCAGTCACACTCATCATGAGGAGGTATTTGACTTAACAGAGCCAGAGGAGACCCCTCAGGACCCATCGCAAACAAGAGCGGTAAATCCACAAGTCCATAAACTGTTTCGCCCCTCTCCTACAGACCCATTATATATCAAGAGACACGCCACTCCCGATTCACTAGTGGTGACAACAACTAGGAAGAGAGCAAGAGTACCCTTGTCTATGGCTGAGCCACTGTAAGACAAGGATTGCAAGAAGTTGTATGCCCTGGGGCAGCGCATTACAACATCAGCAGCTTACTCTGCCTGGACACCTAACATCACATTCTCCAGCATGGGGTCTGGCATGGATTCTCATGCTCATGAATATTCCCCGTCGTCAGGCTGGGAATCCTCAGTAAAGAAAAAATCAGTATCAGTTTCGTTTCTGATCTGTCTTTCTTAGTAGTAACCAATCACTGGTCTCTGGGTCATACTGCCCCCAGCTAACGACTGCCCTCTCCCTAAGCCCCGCCCCTGGCAGCCATCCTCAGATTTTTACCGCACGTTCAAGTGTTGCGAGTCCTCGTGCTATAGCTCTCAAGCTTTTACTGCGTTTTTTTTTTCAACAGATTTCTCATTTTTTTTCGGTCAATCGAGCCTCAAGCTCCACCATTTCTACTTCTGATCAATGGTGACCTGTTTCGGAATTTTCGACGCCCCTCAAGGGCGAAATATTCGTCGAGTTAGGCTTCTCAGAGGATTCCAGAGGTTTCTGAGGCCTACCTCGTGGACATGGCCCAGGAGAAAGGAAGCTTGACACCCGGATCCAAGCTCTTTAGGAACTGCCCTGGATGCGGATTGCAGAATGTGTTCAAGGAGGACGAGCATTCGAGATGCCTCTACTGCCTTCACAGAGACAAAACGCATGTGGAGAAGGACTGCGTTTTGCATGAACATGACGGATCGGACTATGCGGGATCATCGGACCCGTCTCGCCAGCTGGCTGGAAGTAAAGAGCCCAGCAGGTGAGAAGAAGTCCGAGCGGTCTTCTAAGTCCCGACGAGGGGGACGTAGAAAGTGATGGTGGTGGCGACGAGGCTCCCATGGAGGAGGAGCAACCATCGCCCCTGTCGCAACCTGAGCCACAAGACAACTCGGTGGCCATTTTGATGGCAATCCAAACCTTATGTACGGTGATAAGGACAAGATTGCCCCTACCCCCAACGGACGGCCCAGCAGAACCGGGCCCGTCGGGAAGCCCTCCAAACAAGAGTAGGAGAGTTCATCCACCCCCACACTTCCAGCCCTCGCGGCCTTCTCAGCTGTTGTCTCCTTCCCCTATCCCTGGGGATGACACGGGAACAGATACGGCCACGATGGGGACGGATGACGACGACGGTGGTGACGACAGGACTGACCTCCCACCACTAGCTCCTCCGGCCTCCCCGCCCGATGAAATTGGCCCCTTCCACGCCATGATTGCCAGGGCATCCGAGCTTTTCCAGCTCTGCCCCGAAGAACAAAAGGAGGAAGGATTCCTCTACCAATGGCGCAAGGCCAAAAGGAAGACGGTCCTCGCGGTGCCGTCGCTGGATGACATCTGGGACGAGGGACTTGTTCTTCTGAAGAACCTGTCCACGACACCTGCCAAGAGGGACCGGTACGAGAAGTGGTACCGGGTCCCCGAGGCCACCCCCTTGTTCCTTAGGGCACAACCGACCCCGGATTCGGTCGTCTCGGTGGCAGCCAAGAAGAAAGGTGGAGGGGGCGTAGGCCTTAACTTCTACTTCCCCACCGGACAGCGAGGGAAAGAAACTGGACGCCATGGGACGACGAGTCATCTCGTCGACTACGATTAAGGCGGCCATCGCCCTAGCTATTGTGGCCCACTACGATAGGGAGTTGTGGTACAACATCGCCCCCCTGTTGGACTTCCTACCGGACAACAAGAGGGCAGAGGCCCTGGCGATCCTACAGGAGGGTGACGTGGCGTCGGACCACGCCATAACGGTAGCCACTGACATTGCCGACACCGGTTTCCGCCAGTTGGGCAACAGCGTTTGCCTTCAATGGCGGGGTGGCTCAAGGCGACGGATTTCCGCCAAGACGTGCAAGCCAAGGTTTTGGACATGCCCTTCGACGGAACAATCTGTTTGGGAAGACGGTGGATGAGTCACTGCAGGCCATCAAGACCGACACAGAGACGGCTCGGGCCTTGGGATTTCTGCAGCAACGACGGGCGCACTTTTGGAACTCTGGAGGCAAGCAAGGTGCCTCCAAAGGATTCGGCCGCGGCTCCTCGTCGCAGGAAGCCTACACGGGGCAAGTCAGGTGGATCTCGCCGTCATCGCCAGGGAGGCCAAGGCGGCATGGCCGCTGCCAAGCAAGATTGAACCGGCCGTTGCGTCGGGCCCCCACCGGAGCACCCCGGTGGGAGGCCGGCTGACTAAGTTCGCCAGCGCGTGGGAGTCCATCTCCACCGACCGTTGGGTGCTGGATGCCCTGGCCAACAGGCACCCTCTCGAATTTCTAAAGAAGTGCCCCCCCCCCCCCGCCTTCCTCCCGTGGCCAGGAAGGAAAAACCACATCCCTCAACTGCTGTTAGAGGTAAGGGCGATGCTCAAGAAAGGAGCCATCAAGCTCGTCCCAAGGAGGCTCCAGGGCTCCGGAGTATACTCAAGATACTTCCTCGTCAGAAAGAAGACAGGAGGATGGCGTCCCATCCGGGACCTGCGTCGGCTAAACAAATACATCAAGGCACAGAGGTTCCAGATGGTCACCCTCCAGCACGTGCTGGGCCAGCTGGAGGAAGGCGACTTCCTATCGTCGTTGAATTTGGAGGATGTGTTCTTTCACATCCCCATTCTAAAAGGACACTGAAAGTTTCTCAGGTTTGTAGTCAAAGGACGGCACTACCAGTTCAAGGCCCTCCAATTTGGATTGAAGACGGCGCCCAGGGTATTCACCAAGTGCCTAGCACCGGTGGCGGCGCGGCTGCGCCTGCAGAGAATCCATGTCTACCCCTACATGGACGATTGGCTCATCCGAGCAAGGACAAGGGAACTCGCTGTCGAACACACAGCAAAGACCGTCCGGCTGCTCACGGACCTGGGATTCTCCATCTTCCCCAAATCTCACCTGGTCCCGTCGCAGGTTGCACTGTTTCTGGGAGCCAAGCTTGACACAGTAGCGTGACTGGCCTCACCGTCGGAGGAAGGGACGAAGGCCATCCTGGGCAAGGTGCAGCGTCTGCTGGCCCGCGACGTGGCCAGGGTGAGGTCCATCAAGTCCCTTCTCGGAATGATGTCCTCGTGCATCGATCTGGTACGCCTGTGCAGGCTTCAGATGCGTCCCCTACAGGAGTTCCTCGATGCCCATTGGATGCAAGCAGCGGGCAGCTTCGAGGACGATCTCGTTCAACAAGGTTTTCCGCCAAGCAATCCGGTGGTGAGGCACCTGCACGCATCTCGAGGCGGGCACATACTTTCAGACCCCAGCAGGATCTTCACCGACAACACCACCATGTTCTACATCCACAAGCAGGGAGGAACCAGATCCCCAGCCCTATCCAAGGAAGCCCAGGATCTGTGGCATTGGGCCATTGCCCAGGGGATGTTTCTGGTGCCCTTTCATCTAGCAGGGATAAACACCATTGCCGACTCACTCAGCAGGGAGCTGCACTCGTGCCACAAGTGGGAACTACGCCAGTATCAAGTGGCTCTACTCTTCCAGCGATGGGGCAAACCCCAGATCGACCTGTTCGCGATGGCGACGAAGTCCAAGTGCCAGAGGTTCGCCAGCAGATTTCCCCAGCCGAGGAGCATGGGAGATGCTTTCTCCTTCCCCTGGGACGACTGTTCCTGTATGCGTTCCCTCCGTTGCCGTTGCTGCTACGACTCGTCAATCAACTCGAGAGGTCCCGGTGCAGGATGATCCTCGTCACACTGGCGTGGCCGAGACCGATCTGGTTCCCGGACCTTCTGGACTTGTCAGTGTCCCCACCAGTCAAACTGTCGACGGACGCAGATCTTCTCTCCAGAGAGGGAGGCGCCATCCTTCATCACGAACCGGAGTCGCTGAACTGGCAGGCCTGGCTCCTGCAGCACTAGAGTTTGGAGGGTACGATATCCCGGCTGACTGCAAGGAGGTTCTTGCAAAGACTAGGGTGTCCTCAACTTTTAAGTACTATGGACATAAGTGGAAGAAGTTCTCTGTCTGGTGCCGTGCACAGAAGATTAACCCTCTACGGATTACGGCCCCCTCAGGTGCTACCGTACCTACTGTCGCTGGACAAGGCGGGACTAGCGCATGCTTCCATCAAGATACACTTGGCAACGATGTCCCGATACACCAGAACTACAGGACGGCCATCCTTGTGGTCTCATCGCCTGGTGAAGGAATTATTTATTTTAAGTCAGTTGGATAAGCCTTCTTTCGAACGGAGCAAATATATGTAACACAAAAATATACTTCAAAATACACACTGTTTCTGTAAATGGGTAGATACCCATTTGGGATGGCACACACACTTCATACACCCTGAGATGACTTAAATAACTAGGACACTAGACAGGAGATTGATACATCACTGGTACATTTAGAGCAATACTGAGTTTGGTGTCAAAAGGTTTTGGGAATAAAAAATGGTTAACAAATATTCTTAAGCAGGTAAGTACTTTTTGAACCCCCAATGCAAAGTAAATTAACCCTGTCCCAGCTACACAAGTTATAGAATGTGTGACTTTTGTTGAGGGATAGTTAAAGTCACAACGTCAGAGGATAGTCTTTCAGGGAGCCAGGACAGTCAATGTTAATTGAGCAAAAGTCTGGGTGAACTGAAGCACTTCTTGCAGGTAAGTAAAAAGTCTTGCACATTGATTTTTTTTCTACAAAGCCTTCTAAAACAGTGTAGGGCCACAAGCTGGGAGGCTTGTGAGGGGCAAAGCTGCAAGCAACTCTGTAAAAGTAACCGAGACAAGTCTCAACTTGGCTACACAACAAGAGTTAAGTCCCCTTAGTTTTACAGTAACTTTGGTTAGAAGAAATTGGTTCCAGCTGGCTTCTGTTCCTGTGTAGGTCTGCAGATCCTGTTCCTGGGCCTAAATCGTGGGGACAAGAGGATGTCTGGGGGACTCCTGCACTACAAATTGAAGGTTGGCTGCAGCAATGGCAAACTTCAGATCAGCGGCACTTTGCTGTTTCAGCTTCTCGCGACTCTCGCAGATGGCACCACCGCGGTTCTCAGATACCTTAATGGACTTCACATCTGGGGTCCAGCACTCAGTTGAGGTGGCTCGGGATTGGTCAGTCCTGCTTTGGGGGAGTCCGCAGGATCTTCCTGGAGCTTGGGTCGGACTTGATTCTGGTGTTCCTCTCACTGGCAATCTGTTCCTGCAGCAGCAATGGAAGTACAGCCAGAGGATTTCCAGATGAGCTCGTCTTGGGGTCGATTTGGTCCCACCAACCCAAGGGGAGAAGTCATCCTTTGCAAATCTTCTCTAGTCGAGGCGAATTTGGAGTGCCATCACTGCAGCAGGAGTTGCAGCAGGCGTCTCTTCTAAGTTCTTCTTCGGATTCCTTCTTCCAATGGGCGACTGCCTCAGTGTTGGCTTGTGTATGTTCTTACCTTAAGTCTCTTGTGATTCCTGTGTAGCTGCAGGGTGTTTTCTGTGATGTAAAGGCCTCTCCTCCAGTGAACTCAGTCCCCCTGCTAGGGTGTCTTCAGTGAACCCCCTGGACCCTCTTCTAACTCTAGAAGTAAAGTACTCGCCTGTTTGCCCAGTCTTCCCAAGGAACTCTGACTTTTGCTATTTAAGAACCTATTCTGACACTGTCTGTTGGACACTCCAAGAATAAGGGAAATACTTCTAAGGGATTGGGCCTTTTGCCTAGAAAAGAGAATATGTGGTTAAAAGTTATTTACTTTTTAAAAGAGTTGGTTGGTACTAACTGAGAGTGAACAGTTACAAAAGTTCTTAATCAGCTTGGATGTTATTCTCCCAAGTATGTTTAACATCTTTCTTTAGAAACCGTTTTGCCATTCTAACAAAGTAGATGTGAGGGTATATTACTCACCTGTGATTAGGTTGTGCAGCTTCCCAAAAGTAATGTGGTGTTTTCGCCAGATTATTCCGGTTAGATAATTGTATGAGTGTTTCCAGCCGGGTCTTGCTTCCCCTGTCTTGCTGCTAGCCTGTCCAGAATACGTCTGCAGTAGGTCCTACCTACCTAGAATATTTGAGTCATTCAGTTAAGTTTAACATTGGGTTTTGCTTTCTTTGTGCTGTTGTAGACAGACACAAAAAGAGTCTTTGGTTCTAACTGTCCTTCATTGGTGGTACATAAGTTTAACTTGTATTGCTGGGAAAGATCTAACCTGGACTTCATAGGGAGATTGCAAACGTATATGGGTTTTACTTGCGATGAGTTAGCTGTGTGCCATCCAAAAATAAGTTACAAGAGTTACTGCTTATCTCAATCTGTGTTTCACTGATCTCAGAAGCACCTTAATTGAATATTACATCCTTGGGTTTTACTCACCTAGTATAATTTATCACAAATTAGTTATAGGTTTTAACTGTAACTAGAATGTGTTCCACTATTCACAAAACGTATATTGTCCAGTTGACCGATTTGTTACTGTGCGTCACTGTACAACTGGTAGGGTCTACTGCCCTTGCATTGCTGATTGTAATCTAAAAGTAACCATTGGTTTTTACTCCCCAAGAATAGGTGTGACCTATACTGAAAGTGTATGGAAAGGTTTTGACTTCCCTAAAACTAATGATGGGTGTTCCAAATGATGTTTATAATTTGGTCTGTGCACCTTCAAGCCATAGTCTTGTGATAAATGTGATTACATATACTGTGTGATGGTACTTATTTACCCCTAGATTTATCTGGGTTTACCTGGATTTAAATTTATTTTTACAATACATAATGTTTCAGTGTTTCTTTGGACCATTTGTTTTACAATTTCATTTGTACTGATTCTACAGCCCTCTCCCTCCTAAGATAAGCCTGGCTGCTCTGTGTACGCTAGCCTGAACTCAGGTGGTACAGCCTTATACTAGTCTTGTACTGCCTCAGTTGAATGGTTTTACTAAGTCCTTGGACTTCAGAAAAACTGTCCTAAAAGGGTGGGAAGGTGAAACCGGGCTTATGAGTCTGGTGTGCTCTAAATGTAGTGCGGTTACTTCAAATTCCCTGGCTCCGGAAGGATACTAATATCTAAGACGAGTAACCTGCAGAGAATGAATCAACAAGATCACTGTTATACTTTCAGAGCAGAATGTTTGCAATTGCCTAGGGTACTTGTCATCTGCATGTATTTGTTCCCACTATGAAATTCCTCTGTAACAATATTTTTTTTTAGCTTTAGCTGCTAATTCATGATTTTAATTTCCATTCTCTTTTCCTTTTTATAGGCAAAAGTGCGAATGAGAGGTGCTGGCTTGGGGGCAAAAGGTAGCTCTTATGGAGTGTCTACTTCAGAGTCTTACAAAGATGCAGTTCGGAAAGCCATGCTTGCCCGCTTTACAGAGATGGAATAAAATATCTATCATTCATGTAAATAGTGTTCTCACTGTCACTAAAAGCAGAAGTCCATTTTTTATTTTTATTTTAAGGAGTAAACTTATTTCACCAAGACTTTCGTACCATTCTGGCGATGTAATCTTGTTGCATTCTTCTATTCACTCCATCTTCCACCTGGACCATCTATTGAACATGATGTATCCGTAAGAGTACCAGAGCATGAAGATCATACGCAATCAATGGTGACTGCATATTTTTTTATACATTCTGAACATTTTGTAAATATTTTCTTGTGTTTATGCAGCTATTTTGTGGTGTTGACCACCTAATTCTAGATTATCCATAGGCATTCAATATTAGCCTCAATTACAAATCTTTCTCCAGTCTTTTGTTCAACGGCTCTCCAATACCTTGTATCATATAAAAACATGCATATTGTGTATTATAAGAAATGTGTAAATATATATTGTGAAGACTTTGTTGTCAATTGAACATTTTCAGAAATAAATTGGAAAAAGATCAGTTTCAACTTATTTTCAGACATGTTCGTAAAATTGTTTTATGGTTTTATGTATTTTATTGTGGGCTGTTTGCTTTAAAATGCAGAAGAGGCAGGTAAGGTGGCGACAGAGGAACACATGGGTTCATAATACTAATTGTGAATAGGGCGGTCTTTCAGAATCAGTTTACTGGACTGATTGTGAAGATCCATCTCAAAATTTACCATCAAGGACAATCTGCCATTCAATGTCGGTTTACCTTGCAGACCTACCACATTCCCGGCAAGAACTTCCAGAATCTAGCCAGATCTGCTGTTACACAAGGGTTAGAGTTGGGTGAGAGGAGCTGTTAATGGAAATCTATTAAACTGAATGCTCGAACCTATGAAAGGCAGTATTTATTCTTTGCTCAATCGCACAGTTAAAGCAATAAAATTGTTGGCTAAGAAGAATTCAATGGTCAAACTGTGGTTTACTGAATCGAACATTCCTATAGCTTCTAATATATCACTATTTCTCCATTATGGGGTCTGGCATGGATTCACATGCTCATGAATATTCCCCCTAAGGCTGGGAATCATCGTTAAAAAACAGTTTAACTTTCGTTTGCAAACTCTTTCTCCTACAAACAAATCACTGATCTCTGGATCATGCTTCCCCCAGCCAATGACCGCCCTCTCCCTAAGCCCCTCCTCTGGCAGCCATCTTCAGAATGTTACTGCATGTCCAAGTTTTGGGAATCCTCATGTTTTGCTCTTAGAGCTTTCTGTGTGTTTTGCGCTTTTTTTGCTAGAAAAATCCTATTTTTATTCGACCCAGCCCGTGTGCTCCTTCGCTCCTACATCCGACTAACTGGGATCCGTTTTTCTGCATCTTTCAACGGCCCTCGAGGGCGGGGATCATCGAGTGTTTAGTCTTCAAAGTTTCCAGAAGGCCATCGGGCCTACACCTTACCATGTCAGAGGTGGACGACGGAGCCTCTCTTCAAGCTCTGCACCAGCTGCGGTTTGCGGAATGTTTTCATGGAATACCAGCATTCCCAGTGTCTGTCTTCATCCGTCGCACAAGGAAGATTTACGAGATCTGGTGTCGATTTACCAAGCGCACTATGAAGGATTTGCACATCAGAGTGCCGGCGTGGCTCAAAGCTCAGGCCCCTGCCCCATGTGGTACACAGGGGCATACCTCCACCGGATCCAGGCAGCTGGAGCTGGCTTCTAAGTCATTTGAGGGCGCTCCAGCCATGGGGGCCCAAGACGAGGACCAGCACCATGTGTCCAGTTCCGTCTGGGTCACCGCGCAAGCTGGTCCCGCGATGGCCAGGGCGTGCTCCTCGTATCCAGCAACCTTAATCTCCAGCCATCGCTCCAGCTCTTTGTCAAAGAGAAAGTCAGCTACCCTGGGGAAGCTGTGAGGGAAACCGGAGAAGGCCAAACAAAACAAGGTGATGCAGGCTAAACTGTCCTTTGATCGAGCTGCTGGTGGCTGCCCTTTCGGAGGTGAAAGGGCCTGACCCGGTCCAGGGTACGCCCATGGTGGCCAGGGTGACTCTTCCACCCAGGAGGGGAGGCTTTGACCAAACCAGCGGAAAAGACCCCCGAAAAGAGAATGCCGTCCCTTACCCCGAGACGGACTCGTCAGGACCTGAAAATCAGAGTGGAGGGTAGCAGAATTCCATGGCACAGATATATCATCTTCCGACGTGGAGAACGAGGGTTCTGGCCACACCATCCCGGAAGAGGTTGGTGACGATGGGAACGTCGAGGAGGTGGTTTCTGCCAGACTGTGACAAGGACGTTGGCGGGAACAACATAGGCGCTGGCCCCAGCGACAGTACTCCCCAGAGATCTGACACATGACATTCTTTCGACCCGCCACACGTTGGTGTCGGGGATACAGAAAGGATGCCCCCCCCAAAGGAGGCAGGGATAACTGACAGATGATGCAGCATATCTCTGCCCCGAAGCACTTCTCCCCCGTACAAAGTGGGTTCCTTCCATAATCGCCCGCACGTCGGAATTCTTCCAACTTATACTGGAGGAGACTGGGGGGCTTCCTCTCAGCGCTGGGAGGCGAAAAGGAAGACCATTTTGGCAGCGCCCTGCCTGGACGACGACTGGGATGAGGGTCTGGTCCTGCTGAAGAATCCCGCCTCAGCCCTGGCAAAAAGAGACCGGCTTGAGGAGAAATACCGGATTCTGGAGTCGGCACCCAAGTGCCTGCGGTCACAGCCATCCCCCAGACTTCGTGTTCTCGGCAGCTGCGTCCAAGAAGTCATCCAACCCGATGTCCTCGGCTTCCATTCCCCCCGGACAGCGAGCGGAAGAAGCTGGACGTCCTGGGTAGAAAGGTTATCAACTCAGCAGAGGTGATGGGCAGCAACCGAATTAGACATCCTGGCCATGTACGATCAGGAGTTACGGTGACCCCGATACTGGATTTCCTCCCCGAGGACAAATGGGTCGAGGCGATGGAGATTATCTAGGAGTGCAAGGTGGCGTCAGACCACGCCATCACCGGGGCCCTGGACATTGCGGACACTGGGTTCCGCCAGATGGGAAACTGAATTTGCCTCTGTCATCGTGGCTGGCTGTTGATGAATCTCCTCAGGCCATCAAGACCGACAGACGCCCTGTGCCCTGGGTATGCTGCAACAGCAGGGTCCATCCTTTGGTTCCTAAGGAGGGGAGTCAGGCATATTTTAGAGTTTTGGCAGAGGGTCGTCCTCTTACCACCAGCCCTCCCGTTTCTCCCGGTGGGAGGCCGGCTGGTGAACTTCATCAGTGAGTGGAAAACAATCGATGTGTACTGGGACGCTCTTGCCCACGGGCACACTTTGGAGTGTCAACTAAGGTGTCTGTGAATACCACCACTGACCCGGCAGGAACCCATCCCTCAGCTGCTGCTGGAGGTTTGAGCCATGTTAAAAAAAAAAAAAAAAATGGGGGGGGGGGGCGATAGAGCTGGTTCCAAAGCGACTGCGGGGCAAAGTTTACTGAAAGACCGGGGGCTGGAGGCCCATTCTCCATCTACGACAACTCAAGTACATTAAGTCCCAGAAATTCAGGATGGTCGCGTTGCAGCACGTGCTCGGCCAACTGGAGGAGGGAGACTTTCTTAAGTCGCTGGATCTAGAGGTCGCGTACTTCAACGTCCCCATTTATAAAAAACATTGCAAGTTCCTATGCTTCATCGTACAGGGAAAGCACTTCCTTCAAGGACAAGATTGTGCTCAACAAGGAGCTCCGTCTGGCGAGAAGGTGGTGGGGCGTGCATCCCAACATCGCCAGGAGCCCACACTGGACGTCTCCCAGGGGAGATTTCTTGTTCCTTTTCACCTCGTGGGAGAACAGTCGCTGACTCTCAGCATGTCAGCGGCCCCTCCAATCAAGCAACCAGTGGTCGTGGATCTGACACCATGGAAGGAGGCGCAATTCTGCACCACGACCCCGGATCGCTCAACCTGAAGGCCTGGCGCCTGCAGCGTTGGAGTTTGGTGGGTATGAGCGTCCAGCAGACTGCAGGGAGGTCCTTCCCAGGGCGTCGTTGACTCTTAAGTGCTATGGGCACAAATGGAAGCATTCCGCAACTTGGTGCCAGTCACAGAAAATTAAGCCTCTGATGGTCATGGCCCCCCAAGTGCTTCCGTACTTGTTGTCATTGGCTAAGTCGGGGCTGGCTCTCACTTCCATCAAGGTGCATCTGGCGGCTATCTCCCGCTACACCAGGCCTCTGGGACGGTCTTCTCTTGGTCTCGCCGTCCAGTGAAGGAGTTCATTAAAGCACTGTTCCGATTGTTCCCGCCAGTGAAGGCCCTTTGCCCAGGCGTGGGAACTTAACTTGCTGCTGACTTGGCTCATTTGGGGGGGGGGCCTTCGAGCCTATGCGTCAAGCTCCTCAAGTTCCTTTCTTTGTGGCCATCACCAGGAGAGCGGGGGAAATCCAGGCCGTGTCCTGTAAGCAGCCCTATTTGACTTTCCAAAAGATGAGGGTGGTGCTGAGGATGCACCCCTCCTTCATGCCCAAGGTTCCATTGGAATTTCAGCTCAACAAACCATTGGTGTTACCTATGTTTTTTTCCAACGCCTTAGTCGCCGGCTGAAAGGACCAACCGCTGCCTGGCCGTCCTATATCCCACTCCACCAGAGCGATCACTGCGACCACAGCGTTCCTGTCTGGTGTGCTCTTGCTAGACATCTGCAGAGCTGCCACATAGAGGTCTATGCACACCTTCACGAAGTTCTACTGCGTCAACAAGGATTCCAGAGAGTCCAGGGTCGTCCAAGCAGTGCTACACAACCTGTTCGCTTGAAGGTGAGCCTGGTGAGGAGGTAAGCATAATTGCTTTTGTTGAGCCTTGCCACCTCCCGTGGTGTTGTGTATGTACTGCTATGTATTCTTTATTCATGAGCATGTAAATCCATGCCAGACCCCATGCTGGAGAAAAACAAGTTATTTACCTGTAATTGTTGTTCTCCAGCATGGGTCTGGCATGGATTCACATGCGAACCCTCCCTCCTGCCACACTGCGGCTCTTGTTGGTCATACTGCCACTTTACGTGCTGCCAAATTCCAAGATGGCTGCCAGAGGAGGGTCTTTGGGGAGGGCGACATTGGCTGTATGACCCAGAGCTGAGTGATTAGTTGATTGGAGAAAGACAGTTTGTAAATGAAAGTGAAGCTCTTTTTTCGTTTTCCAAGGATTCCCAGCCTGACGAGGAATATTCATGAGCATGGGAATCCATGCCAAACCCATGCTGGAGAACAGTTACAGGAACGTAACGTGTTCCTTCTGATGCTTGTTAATCTGCATAGAATCACCTCTGTGCATACAGTCCGACATCTAGTGGTAATTGCTGAGTATTGAATCTTTCTTTCGACGATCGAAGGGGGATGTCGACATGGGCATACTGTAGCATTATCCCCAACACATGTAGTGCACCCAAAATACCTCACGCATCGAGGTCCCTCAGATTGTTTTTTATCCAACTAGTTGGTCTTATGCGGAATTCGTAAGAGTTGATGTTGCTAATTACTTAATTCTTTGTCCCACGAGCGATGGTCGTCGAGTCTTTGCCACTTCTTTTCAACGACTACTTCATGGACTCCTACGCCGAAGACATCCACTGCTGTTCCGCAAGATTGTATGTAGTAACCCTGTGGGAGACTACACCAGCCTTGTCCTCTTGGTAATAAGTAACCCACCTATTGGTATAGGTCTGTACTACACAAGTTGGTAGAGTGACTGAGCAGCCACATTTATCTCAAGAGGGGTAAATGTGAGCTATAGAGAGATAACATAAAGATGCCAATTACACGTATCCAAATAACATACTCAATGTGTTCTAGTAAAATAATATTTAACAGCTGGTTTTAAATAAGCCTTCTTTTAAAAAAGGCAATATGCAACAATGAAAATACACTTAACAACACTTTGTTAAGCAAGTAGATGCCCTTTTGGGATGTCTCACACACACGCACACTTCCTGCACCCTGAGGTGACTTCAATTACTAGGACACTGTGGACATTAATATATCACTTTGTACACTTAATGCAATACTGAGGTTGTGGAAAAGATTAGGGAAGGAAAAAGGTTAACAGGTTCACAAAGCATGTCAACACTTTCCAATCTCCCAGTGAAGTCTAGATTAGTCCTTTCCCAGCAATACAAGTTAAACTTATGCACCACCTATGAGGGACAGTTAAAACCAAAGTCAATGGGTCAGAAGAGTGTGCAGGGCGCCAGGACAACCGAAGTCACTTTGCACAATGTCTAGGGAGCTAAGGCACTTCTTCAGATAGCACAAAAGTCTTGAACAGTGTTAAAGAGTTTGTAGAAGGAGAATCAGAGTTGGGCCACAAGCTATTAGGCTTGTGTAGGGCAAAGAGGCAAGCCACTCTGCAAAAGGCATCTACTGCAAGCTTCCAGTGCGAACAAGCAAGCTACAGACACAAAAGCAAAGTACCCCTTTAGTCAAGACAGTACCTTAGTGTTGGGGAGAATTCTCAGAAATGTGCTAATTCCCTTCTACCTTAGAGACTCGCAGTTCTTTTGCTGGACTTAAGGACTTTTAATTTCTAACCTGGAAAGAGTGAGAACCTTTTTCCTCCTCTCGTATTTTGTCTGTGATTTGAACTCCGTGTTTCTTTTGACTCTGGAGTCTGACGAACTCCATAGGCATCATCTTTACATTGTTTATTATTTATATTGCGCTCCAAGGTACCGAAAGGCTTGAGGGCGCAGTCGAAGACCAAAAAATACAAAACAGGTCTTACATAAGACAAAACAGGCAGGATATATCCACAATATACTAAAACGCACAACTGTGAAATAAAACAGGGAAATAATGGAGACAAAAAAAATCAACTGTACATATAGACCGGGAAAGAGAAGTCTCCTTAACCCCTTCAGTACCAAGGACGAGATATCTCGTCCTTGACATAACTTCTGTAGTGCCAAGGACGAGAGAGCGCGTCCTTTTTAGCACTCTGTTTTAAGCAATCGCTCAAAACTGTAATCCAACCCCCGGGCTATATGAGGGGGAGGTCCCCCTCACTCCCAGGGGGCTGGATTACCTTCAGTTTCACGTCGGCGTGCGTAATGCACGCCGACATGAAAGTGAAAGCATTTTCACCGCGACAGCCATTTTCGGACGCCGTGGTGAAAACACAAGGTGAGTGTCCATCTTGCTCTGCCTTGATCTCTGACTGGATTTCAAGCTGGATATCAAGGCAGGTGTTGTTGGAAAGGGGAGATTATCCCCTTTCCAATGATACCATTTGTGTGAGCATACGTGGGCAGTAATGCCACTAGACACCAGGGATGTCTTTGGAAAGTTGGGGGGCTGCTTACTAGCCCAAGGAGGAGTGCAGAGCTGCCTCCCCATATATGCCCCCAGGGAGGGCTACATGAGATGCGCTGCCCCTCCGGGGTGGGGGTGGAGAGGTGCACCCTCCTTTACATTACAAAATTCTCCGGCTGTGTAGGTAGCCCCTTAGCCCCCCTAAAGTGCAGCCTGCCATTTTCATTTTTGTTTGCCAAACTTGCCTTGGCGCAGAGGGGCACATTAGCGTACCTATCTGGCCCCAGGGTGCCCAAACCCTACTTCTCCATCCATTGGGGGCCTGTCCGACGATTTGGGGTGGGCTTCTCCCCACCCCAAATGGGGTGTGGGGGAGCACGCACCTCATGCAGCCCTCCCTGGGGGCAGATATCTGATTGTGGGAAGGGGCAAATGGGTTGTCACTGGGGGGGTGAGGTTCAGTAGAACACCAGGGATGGCTTGCAAGGGGCGAGGGGGGGCTTTCTTGGAAAGTATTGATTTGTTTTTACTAATGGAGAGTACTGTTTTTTTTTTATTCTGTGGTTAGGACCCACTGTCAGTGGGGTGGGTAAGACTGGGGCTGGATTATTGTTGGTGTGGGTGAGAATGGGCCGTCTAAGCAGATATTTTGGTGGGCTGGGACACAATTGGAGGGGCAGGCCACAAATTGCCCCCCATGCCAGCAGAACTTTGGTGGTTCCCTGGGAGCGGATGCCTCCCATGTGGGTTGTCTGCAAGCCCAGGCTGCTGTTATAGGTGTCACTTCCGGGGAGGAATGGGGATCCTGCCGGGGATCCCTGGAGCTGCCGCTGTGCTTGGGGGACGGTACACCCACATGGATGTCCAAGGCCGGGGACCTCACCTCCAGTTGTCCTGGAGTTGCGGCTGGGCTGCTTTACAGCTTTTCCCTTTGGGGAGGTATTGGCACACTGCCGGGACTTCCTGGTGGGGAGAAGCTGTAACGCAGGCCAGCCAGAGCTCCAGCAAAGTCGGCGGTAATATCTCTGGCCTTGGGCAACCTTCTCCCATATAGATCTTTGGCAGGGCTTGTGGGTAATACATTCTGGGGAGATTTGCGCAAGTCGGACATCTTTGGATTCCCACGGGTGTCTTTTCAGAAATGCATGGAGTTCCCTGTTTCCCTGTTTTCCTTGCTGGCTTCGACACCCTAGCCCCAAATCTGTAGGTTAACCACACAAACAAAATCTGCTGTGCCAAAAGGCTTGGGGTTAACAGTGGGTTACCCTTTTCCTTTTGCCCCCCGGTAGGTGCACCCACACATGTGAGGTACCGTTTTCGCCTTCGTCGGGACACCTGTGGGAACGCAGGCAGGTATGACGTCTGTTGGTGACGTGTTTCGGTGAGTGAACAGAGGGAAATGTCTCTGAAATTGGCTGGAAATAAAGACAGTTCTTGGACATTTCGCTCTGGCCACCCACCGAAACACACCGCCAACAACACATGGCCTACCTTCCCACATCCCCACACGTACAGTACCATTTTCATCGGGACACGTGTGGGTGCACCTACCTGGGGCGCAAAAAGAAAAGGGTAACCCACTGGTAACCCCAAGCCTTTCGGCACAGCACATTTTGTTAATGTGGGCAACCCACAGATTTGGGCCCAGGGCGTCGAAGCCAGCAATGAAAACGGTGGAACCCCCCATGCATTTCTGAAGAGGACACCCGTGGGTATCCACAGAGGTCAAACTTGCACAAATCAGCCCAGAATCTACTACATAGAACCCCCGGCAAAGTCCAAATTTGGGGGTAAAGAACACAATTTACAGACATTTCACTCTGCTCACCCACCGAAACATGCCACCAATGACAGATGTCATACCTTCCCGCATTCCCACAGGTGTCCTGAAGAAAACGGTACCTCGCATATGTGGGTGCACCTACCGGGGCACAAAAGGAAAAAGTCTACATCACTCATAACCCCCAAAGGGTTTGGGGAAACAACCTACAGATTTGGGACTTGGGTGTCCAAGCCACCAAGGAAAACAGGAAACCCCATGCATTTCTGAAGAGGACACCAGTGTGAATACACAGAGGTCTGACTTGCGCGAAGCGGGCCAGAATTTATTACCCAGAACCCCCGACAAAGTGAACATTGTGGGGGGTTTTTCCCCACCAAATATCACATTTTGTCGGGGATTGTGGGTAATAAATTCTGGCCCGCTTCGCAAAAGTCAGACCTCTGTGCATTCCCACGGGTGTCCTCTTTTTGGAAATGCATGGGGTTACCGGTTTTCCTTGGTGGCTTGGACACCCTAGGCCCAAATCTGTAGGGTGTGCACATGAGCAGAATTCCTGAAATGATGCTGTGCCGAAAGACTTGGGGTTACCTGTGTTTTAGGCTTTCCCCTTGTTGCCCAGGTAGGTGCACCCACACATGAGGTACCATTTTCATCGGGACACCTGTGAGAACGCAGGACGGTAAGCCATGTGTCGGCAGCGTGTTTCGGTGGGTGAAATGTGCAGAAAATGGGGTTTTCTGTCCACATTTTGGACATTGCCAGGGTTTCTGGGTAATGCATTCTGGGCCAATTTGCGCAAGTCGAACCTCTGCAGATTCCCACGGGTGTCCTCTTTTCGGAAATGCATGGGGTTCTTGGTTTTCCTTGGCGGCTTGGACATCCGAGGCCCATATCTGTATGGTGTGCCCGTCTGGAAAAATCGTGAAATTCAGCTGTCAGAAAGACATCGGGTTAGGGGTGTTTTCGGCTTTCCCCTTGGTGCCCAGGTAAGTGCACTCACACATGTGAGGTACCGTTTTCATCGGGATGCGGGAACGTATGACATTTGTTGTGTTTGTGTGGTTTTCACTTACGTGTCGACCCATTTGATGGTGCACTTTGACACACAACCCTTTAATTTCCCAAATGTGCCCTACATTCGCTGCTTTAGGCACCATGCACTTTTGTAACCTGCACAAGTCACCTACCCTTGAAAAGGTCTGCCTGTGCTCTTCCAAAACATGTATGCCTGCCGTTCCTCACCACATTGGTTTTCCTGATTTACACATGCTAAGTACGTCTGTTCAGGCCGTAAGCATAAAACTCCTCTGTACCATGGCTCAGTATTTGGCTTGTGGTATTGCTTGTTTTGTGAAACACTACAAAAGATGTGTGCTTTCCTAACTGCAAGAGTCGGCAGAGCATTGTTTTTCTCAAAATTCATAGAAGCCATTGCCGTTCCCAGCCAACCATGTCCACCACATACCTTTTTTTTCGGTCATTGCCCCGCTTTTTCCCCAAACTATGGCTTTTTCCCCCTACCTAGTTGTTGCCCAACCTGCGCAAATCACCCCTTCCTAAACTTGGAATTTTGTCTACTTTTCAGAAATGTATGCCTTTCTGTCCTCCAATTCGGCTTCCCTATGCCTTTTCCATTCTGTCCATGCATGTCCAATTGGCAAAAATGGCCAAAATCGTCTAACTCTCACAAAATGGTTGATAACCACATCCAATTAATTTTATTTTTTTCCTCTTACCCTGTTCTTGAAAGCCAGTGAATTGGGGAATTCAGCACAGCAAACCATTTGTTCCTAGCTCTTACAAGGAAAAAACCACAGGCTTCTTTGTACATCATTTTATTGGCATTTTTTGAAAAAACACAACATTTTTTGGCCTTTTTGGTCATTTTCTCTAACCGCCCCCCCCCCCCCCCCCCCATAGCAACCTAGGATTCTGGGGGGTGTTATGACTGCCTACATGTGGGGGGAAAAAAGGGCCAAATTTGGCCGAGATATCTCGTGTAACAAAGTTACAAGCCATTGAATGGCCACATACCGAAATCACCAAAAAGGGCCTTGGCACTGGGGGGAAAAACCCATGGCACTTAAAGGGTTAAACAATGTGGGTGATCAGATTACAACTGGAGGATCCGCTCGGGATGCATCTGCAGTTTTAGGAACGCAGGTAGGGTACTAGACCCACAACCCACTAGGACGCAATCATTGTTGCCTTGCGGGCTCCAGCCTTTCAGATCCAGCCTACGGAGAATTCTAAGATCCGATAGTCTGACCACACCCGGCCCAGTTCTTCTGTCTTAGCCAGGCTAGGACCTTAAACCGCAAGTCTTCTTTGGGTTCCTGACCATTAAAGGAATAGTGCGCTCAGAAATATTAGTGTCCCGAGGGTTTGGGCATGTGTTTTTAAGCATACGTTGATCGATCGTACAAACATTTCCTATGCACCTTACCATAGTTTTCCACTTTTGTACACATGCAAAATCAAGCAACAGGGCGTGGCCATTTTGTGATATTATCCGTTGCCACATCGCTCAAGCAGGACTGCCCTTGCAGCACTAAATCGTATCCCCGCCCCGAGCCTGACATCACCAAACCTAGTGATATTCTCCGCCTTTCTCTGTGACGTTACTGGGCAGCGTAGCCAAACGTGCCCAGTCATCACTTACATGACGTGACGCAGAACCCGGAAATCAACGCACATCGTCTCGCAACACAGTGCATCACAATTCGTAATATGAAACTGTACTTAAAGTACTTTTTTTTCTGAAACGCTCCGAGAACATCCGGCTATTGCCATATTCAATCAAATTGGATATTTTTTTTGTTTGCTCTCGATCCGCAAATGTTTATCGTGAGTCACGCAGTGTTCCTTTTGGCTACACAGGGTGTTTGTTTGGAGCAAAAGAAGCGCTTTGGTTGCACAGTGAATTGCAAGGCTTGTGCATCAACTTGGGGCTAGACCACCGTAAAGGATGTTATGTTGCTCCTAATGGCTGGTACCAAATAATGGCATATCTGCCCTTGCCGATCGTCCTAAAGAAGACTCAAATATATCCAGCTATTGACATGTATCTGCAGCTGCCGGTTGAAAAACCCATCAGTTGGTATCTGGAATCGATGACAATCGCAGAATAGCAGGATGTACCTGTTTGGAAAACATAATAGAAATGTCTGAGTAGCCAATCTTTAGTACAATTTATCATTTTACTTATTATTTCGGCATCAAGTTAAAACTAACGATTAGCACAGATGTGAAACAATGTGAACAGAGAAAACAACTTTGAAAGTACTACACAATTTGCTTCCTAGGATAGTGCTATGGAGTATGTTCAGCTCTAAAAGGATGCGCAAGCTGACGCTACAATTCTAGGTGCACATAGATAACATTTTAATGAAATATTAGCGTTGAACCTGGGGGAACAGAGTGGTCGTCTACATTCATCTCGATGCTGGACTGCCCATGGGCCCGGTAGAAAGACCAGTACACACAAAGGTTGTACTTGCGTTTCATTGCAATATGCCACACAGAACAAACCAGTACAATGTAACCCAGCAATAACGGTCAGCTTATGCTAAATTGATGCTCGTTCAGGTATAAAATCGTCGAAAGTCGCACTTCGATTATATTCGGTATTTCCATTCTCTTGTCGTAACGCAGACTCCGTTCGGATCAATGATTTTTCATAAAGTGAAGTTGCATGTTCCTTAGTCCAGTTTTGGAATTGAGAACCTTATCATAGCTTAAGTTATTACACCCCTCCTTCAATTCCTTTCAGAATGGTCCCTTTCTCTCAAGGTCAAAAACAATTGAACCTTATACTGTGTGCAATGTGTGGGCTACTGTCTGCTTGCAGCAGAAATTCAAAGCTGTTGACCTTCACTCATAATGAAGGTACATTCTTAGTTTGCAACATCTTGTCTCACCGCATCCATGAGAACTGGAATTGTGAAGCATGGGCACAAGAGGAAAAATGTGAGAGCAATGGCTCTGTTCATGGCGCTGCTGAGGGGTAGGGGAAACATCGCAATGACAGAATGCGCCCTACTCCAAAAGAGTCGAGGGTACACAAAATGTGTCTAGCAATAGCCCCACCTCTGCTTATATCACAGCCTCCTTTCCCATGGCTGTAGTTTGGCAAAGCAGGAACCCACCAAGAGTGCAAGATCAGGATGCCACTTTCACGTATAATGTACGTTGGCCGGGGGCTCAACTGACCCACCCCTTCCTTACATTAGAAACGACCTCCAACACATGCCCCCATGAATATATTGGTCAGAGTGCTTCTATTTCTCACCAACAACGCACTTTGATGCACTGTTTTGTTCAGTCAGTACTTTGTGCGTGCCGAGTATCTTATGTAGCTTAGGTCTCATCCCTTTTGTAGGACGAGCAGTTATTCAGCTATTTGGGCAGCTGTATGGTAAGGCAACTGCCGAACCCCAAAGTTTCTTCCACACTGTAATCCATCTGGCCCTCCCACGATCAGTGAAGGTCCCACAGTAGCTACACGAAATTGTGAACTGTGAAAGCGCAGCATTACATTGTATGGCAATTGTAAAATGGCACTAGTTGGTGAAAAAAAATTAACAAAGAGGATACATTTTAAAAGACAAATGGAATGCTTTATTTGGACACTTCATAAAAACAGTGATCAAAAAAACTGATCGTAATCATTTGTACCTGGATTTGAACTTTTCCACGAGCTCTGCTTTAGGTGGACAGGGCACGTTGGCAATGTTTTGTGGCAATGTATGTGTACTCGGAACAAAATTGCACACAATTCCGTGATTATGCATCTCCAAAACATTAATAATATCTTTCACAAAATCAAATTCCATTCCCCCATATACTGGCTTAACCACCCATTTATTGCTTGTTTTCGTAAAGGCCATAGTGTGGAAAAGCATCCCAAGGTTTCCCGCAGTCCTTGATTGGTCACGGCCTACATTCTCGTTATGCGCTAATACTGCTAGTAATGTCCTATATTTCATCCCTTGAATGCCGAAATGCAATCTTTTTGGCCTTTACTTTAGGCACATATTGTGGAACACCTCCAAATCTCCCGTGTGACAGAATTCTGAGAGTCCCTTCAGATCTCTTGATAGTTTTATCAAACACAATCTTCTCAAGGGCTTTGTGTGGGGGTGAAAATGGAATCAACCACTTCTTTTTCCGTTCCTGCTCTGGCGACAAAGGGCCATGTTCACATTGGTGGAAATGTTGGTTTTCTGTCCAAGAGTGAACGTTGGAACAGTGGTGCATTAGTGACCGCCATTTTTCTAGTAGACTATCCGCAGACCAATCACAAGTTTTGGAGCTCCACCAAAGATTGTTGCTGAAAGACTGGGACCACTGTGAAATATTACAGAACCTTTTTTTTTTCCCCTGCAGCTGAGATTTTTTTATTTTTCAACGTGCCACACATCAAATTGATGGCGAATATTTGGAAACTGCTCTCATTGTCTTGGCTATCGAAACGTGTCTATCCTTGGCTATGAGGTAGATTTGCATTCCCCTCGATTGTAGATCTTCCAGTGATTTTAGAAAAACAAGTTTCTCCATGGCCACTGAGGATTTACATTCGGACACCTGCACGACCACCGAACTCACAATTTTTTTACTTTCCATGTCCTGAAAGTGGTATGCGGAGTACTTTGCTGAAAATCCGGGGCTGTCACACTGTCCATCGCCAGCTAGCCTGAACTCTTTTTCAGAGAATGTTCTTTGAATAGACAATTCAATTTTCCAAGCTTCACTAATGGCAGGGAATAGATAGTGATGTTGATATTTGTAGTATTGCATTTTAGAAATGAAATGAAGTCCCACAAATTGACAAACTGGACAACTTAATGAAACTAGAGCCACTGAAAAGTAAAGCTGCTGCACGCAGTAGATTGCCAGCTGGCAGTTTCCCCATCATCGTTTGAGCGGACCACGAACATTTTTCATGGAACATTTCACAGACGGCATTTTTTTTTTAGGTTACTGCCTTGTGATACACGAGTCACATTCACCAATGGCTTCCCACATATTTCCCCTCTCACTGAATGCACACATTTCAGCATCTATATAATCTCCATCAAGCTGCTGTCGAATACTATGTATTTGGCCTCCTTAGACTGTCATCCTGCATTAATGTTGTTTCTGACTGAACTGTGGTTGACATATCAGCCAAACTGGACATACTGTAGTCGAGATCTTTTTCTAGTTCCTTGGTCAATTGTGTTGATGCTCCAATCTCTAATTTCAGCGTCTGTTATTTGAATCGGAGAAAACCTCAATGTCGACTGGTTTTTGGGTGGCCCTTTTTTGGCGGGTGTGGATTGTGTCAAGTGGTCTCCGACTAATTCAGAAGCATCTTAAATACATTCAGTTTCATCTTCATCTGGTGGAGCAGATGCATTGTAGCAATGGTCCAAAAACACTTTGCTGGCTTCGCCGGTCACATTTAAATTCATTTTCTGGCCATTGGGCAAATGCATCTAGAGTCTGAACACGGCGCACCTCAATAGTTGCTCCATGGTGAAAACAGTTTGGCAAGCAGCATCTCATTTGTGTCGCTGTCTGTGTCTGCATAGTCCGTACACCATTGGGCAACTAGAAGACAGGTTGGAAAAAGATGTTCAATGTAAATCCAACATACAGTATTGGACAGTTTACATTTTTTAAATAAAAGCACATTATGAAGGCCCCAGCACAAAATAATGGTTTGAAATTGTTTATAAATGACCTTATCATTCTTGCTTTTCGTTGAAACCTTTACTGTAACCTCAGCAACAGCAAGCTGGTCCACCAACTCGGATCCACGTGCCTCCTCTTCTATAGGATCTTGTATACATCCCTAGAAAAGTGTATCCATTTAAAATAAGTCATTTGTATTTGAAATCAAATTATTCCTTCGCACACATGGCTTACACAGAAACTCGTACATTGTGTACGTCATTTAGTCAAAATATACATTTGGGATTTCCCCTGATTGATGGCTAGTTTACTCGATCAAAGTTGACTGTCCGAAGCACACTCTTCAAAATGTTGCACTCAAGCAATTTGCAAAAACTGCTTGTTTTTTAATACCGTCACTGTCTAATGGTATCAGATCTAGGACCGACTTTCTATCATTTGAGGGAATGGTCAGTACGCATACCTCTGGCTCTGGATCAACTACAAGGGATGATGTAATTGTAGTTGAAGCTTCATCATCTACCACATGAATGAAACATTGTGTAAACTAACAACACGATATGTAAATATGATGAGATTATCTCATTCGATGGAACTGTCAACATGCATACATCTGGCTCTGGATCAGCTACAAGGGATGATATAATTGTAGTCGAATCTTCAACATCTCCATGAAACACAGTACTTGTATTAGTATGGATGAAACAATTGAAATTGGACACACATTGTGACGCAGACATTGGTACATATCCATAGCAATCAACGAATGAAACATTGTGAAAACGAATGACACGGTACGTAACTGTGATCCGATTATCTCAAATTCCATGCATAAAACAATTCCGGAACTGAATAGCTAAGTAAGACTACCTGATACACGCTCGAAGTGGTTGTTGACTCCAGGCAAGACATGGATGCTGATTCTTGCTCCTTCATATTCAGTGCATTGTAAAGGGAAAATATTTGATTTAGAAATGCTAATCTTAAAAATTGGCACGTAAGGAGAAAGACAGATTACGAAAACATTATGCCTATTTCAAAGGACACTATAGCATAGTTATCTGGGCCCATAAATCAATTTTCTATGAGGCTTCTAAAACCAAGGCCAGATGTTTAGCAAAATGGTCTTTGTTTTAAAAAGCAATACAATCTTACTAATATGAAAAGTATTATGAGGGCCTAAAACACCAATCCGTCCATTTAGTTACCTGTTCACTACCCCAAGGGCTACAGATAAATCCGGAACCGTGACTCACCTGAGGCGGCATGTGAACGAATAGAGTCGGTATTGCATTTGGGAGCAATTTTCGAGTTGTTCTGAGTTGATTATTCTTTGTGTACATGGATGGGTTGTACATATTCTGGGTAAAGTGCAGGCTGCAGATGCGGAATCAATCACCCCTCTTGTCCTCCAAGACATCTTTGACTCTACTTTCAAGTTCTGATAGCACATATCCGCAATATCTGACCCATTCTCTTATTCGATCTACAGTCTTTGGGAATGCATGCATTGTAGTGCCTTCAGATTTCTCATGGGTCTTAGAAGGGCAACCGAAAATCGCACATGCAGGCATTGTAAATTCTGCAAAAAAAAAAGTCAACATTATTCGAAAATTACTTTGCATAAAAACGTGAGAGAGAAGGATTATACCATACATTGTTCGATGCAAGTTATGTTTTGGTCACCACAGCAAAACCAGTGTAGCGGGGGCGGCTGTATTATAGGATAACTTTCATAAACAATTCTTTGATATGATGAAAATCAGAACATGTTACTCGTCCCTTGAATGTACTATCGTGCATCAAAAGGAAACTGCTTATAATATTGACAGTCTGCCAAGGATGCAATTCGATGCCAATTGACACTGATGGCAATTGATATATCGATAGCATAACAGATTAAACTCAAGTCAATGGCAATGAGACGAATGAACATAACACTACTGGGTAGGTTGGCTCGAAATAGAAATTTAGAGATCAAGGAGATATGATTAGGAGACATGCCCTTACCTTGACCAACAGATTCAGCAAGCAGGGTAGTTAGTGGCAGGAGGACAGGGAGATGTTCACAGGTAGCACGACGACGAGCAGATTCGCAGTGGTCACAGTAGTTCTCAGGTAGCACGACGACTAGCAGATTCGCAGTGGTCACCGATTTTCTCAGGTAGCACGTTCATGAGTTGACTTGCAGTGCTCAAAGATGCTCTCATGATAAATATAAAGTGGTTTATAAAGAATTAGAAAAGAGGGTGTGTATGTGAATGAATGACTTGTATATGTCGTGGTCTTATGTGGATTGCAGGGGCGCGGCCTGCTTCAGGGGATCCTGCCTGGAGACGCAGGGTCTGTACAGGCCATGTGTAGAATGGCCCCTGTGCGGAAGATACCTTAAGTGTCCATGGTGTTTGGCAACTTGGCCGTTCCTGCCCCTGCCAGCCCCCTTTGGCAGCACCGCGCACATCCACTGGTGCCAACTGCCTTTGATAATGGAGGGGGGGATGGATGGGTCCTGAGGTGTGGAGACGAGGGCCAGAACACTGCTGAATGGAGACACACTTGATTCACTGAAAAACGGAAACAACCATTGAGAAAAGTTCTGTTGTGCTTTATTTTGTTTCTTAATTTTATGGCACAAATGTACTAGACATAAAGTTCAAGTTGCAGCACAGTGAGGGAAAATCCCCTGTATTGACCGCTGTCAGTGTGGAAGGTGGGTATTACTCGTCAAATGCGGTGTCAAAGCCTCCCATGAAGCCACCATGTGTATGAACGATAGGCCACCAGCCTGTACCACCTGTGAAAGAGAAAGATACAAACTGTTTTTAAATGACTCAGATAAGTGTATTAAACCTTAGTTGCCAATGACAATTCCTGTATCCAATGGCATTGTTGCCAGTGCAAATGCTACCTAGACACTACAATATTGAACGACTATTATACGAATATTACTAGAGAATTGCAAGACTAAATTGGTTTGACAATGATGTATTGAAGTTACGACAATATAGGCGACAACCTTGAAATAGGAGTGGCCTAAGTGACTTCACAACCAGAGTATACTTACTCGTTACTTGGATTCCGAGGGCAAACTGTTGCAAAATCCTCAACATGGACCGTGTGAGGCAGGCTGCCCTGAAGTCTGGCAGCTCGGTAACGCATTGTGGCATAGGCTCGCGATATGTAGGACAAGCATCCAGAGTTTTCTCGGCAGCAGCAGTTTTCTTCGGTTCGCATTAGTGTGCACCGATAGCAGGTACACCAGGTCGAAACGCTGACCTTGTGACTAGGACCAGGTGTCATGATGCCCGCTCCCGGGGAGCCGGTTCAAGCCCTGCATCCCCGAAAGCGGACATCCAGTCCCCAAGGAAGGACCCAGCAACCCCATATAGGGGCCCTTTGGACAGTGTCCTGACGCCTATGGTGCCAGGCTCATAAAAGACATCAGTCCTGGCGCCATAGGCGCCGGGCTCATTATGGAAGTGCTTGGGTGCACTTACCTGATGCAGACCATGCTGCAGGATCCCTCCTACTTTACCTGTGGGACTAATTTACCATCTGGGGCCGTGGTCGGGGAAGGATACATACCTGATTGGAGGAAGGATACATACCTGGAACTTCTTCCAAGGCTATTTAAACCCCACCCGAACAGCCACACGTGCTTCGCGTTGTTCTGCATCTAGCAGCTGGACGCTCACCGTGTCTGCTCCTGCATCCTGACTTCTGCCACGCCTGCCAGCATCCTAGATCACCTGCAAAGGAAGAGAAGACGAGAACAGAAGAAGGAAAAGTCCTTACCTGCTAAATCCGCATCCCGGAGACATCTCGCCGACAATCCTGAAAAGGAAGACTTTTATTTAAAAGCTCATTGCGTCGATCGCTGCAGCACCGCATTCCACTCACCTTTACAGGGCGCCTCCATGTTCAGCAGCGATCATCCGGATTCGCAGTCACGCCCCAGCGCCTAGGGAGAAAAAGACCAGAACAAAAGGTGAGAGAGAGAAGGGAATAAGGAAAGCTAAATCTCCATGTTAAGACTTACCTGTTGATTCATTCCCTCTTCATTTCGGGTCCGCGCCGCATCCTGGCATTTCCGGACCCCGGCCCCTAAGGGGAAAAAAAGACAACAGCGTTAATGAGCGAATGAAAAGACATTACCAAAAAACGCTCATTAAAGACTTACCTGATTTCTACAAGGATTTCACCTCTCATCTCGGGTCGGTGCCTGTTCCCCGGCATTCCGTACCCCGGCCCCTATGGGGAAAAAGACACTAGCATTAGTACATTAATGCATGGACACAAGGGGAACCTCTTATCAAAAAAACTTACCTGGAAGCCAAGCAAGTTTGGTTCTCACTAATCCGAAAATCCAGTGAAGTAACTGGATACCAACGCGCCCCTGCATCAGAAGCAGGATGGAGAGCTCGTCATTCCAGACCCTAAGGTGAGACGCTACGAGGAATCACAGAAGGGTTTCGAGGAGGGTGAGAGGGGAAAGTGGGAGGCTGATTGCATTACCCCGCAGACAGTTAATCCCCTATTTTCGCCTACAGAAGGATACTTCTGCGAGCCAGACAAACCAGATTTGGGGGCCCAATCCAGTCCGTCTTCCGAACGCTGCGCATCACCTTAGAAGAGGTCACAGCAGCGCGAATCAGGCCAGCGCCTCCGTGGGAGTCAGGTGAGCGTTACAGAACGCGAAGCCTTACTACAAATTCCCACCCAGGCGCTATGGAAAGTTCTGAGACTGATCAGTTGGCCCAATTACTGGGGGAATTACGGGCCGAAGTACATGCCGCTCGTCAAGAGACTAATGCCCTCAGGAGGGAATTAATAATATCAAAGGAAAGAACTGATGACCTGGCCAGACAGCTTTTGCAAGGTCAAGCTGGGCAAACTCCTCTACCCGGTTCCGGATGGAACCCCGCTCCTGTGGTTTCCAGTAACCCTGTGCAGATTAATCTACCTGGAAACATGCCGCTGGCCCCACCCGAACGCTTTGCTGGGGACCCTAAACGATTTGCTGTATTTATGAATCAGTGTCGTTTGCACTTCCTATGCAGACCTGGGGCCTTCCCTAATGATCAGACCAAGGTAGCCTTTGTATTGTCATATCTCAGCGGCTGCGCTGCCGATTGGTCAGTTCCACTGGTTACTCAAGATGACCCGATTCTCCGTGATTTTCAAAGGTTTCAAGCAAGCATGGAAAGGTTATTTGCTCGACACTCTCAGGGGCAGGCTCTGGATGACGAACTTCTATCCCTGCGACAGGGCAATCAGGACCTCCTATCCTATATTGCAACCTTTTAATAGACTAATTGTGGAAACGGGATGGCCAGAGGATAAGAGTCACGTTGGTTTATCGAGGCCTACGCGGAGAACTTAAAGATGTCTTGGCCCAACTTGTAAATCCGCCCCAAGAATGCACAGAGTATATAGACTTAGTGGTCCCATTGGATCACAGACTTCAAAACAGAAAAGCAGATCGGTCCAGGTTTGAGACCCGGGTGTTGGTCAAGACCCATGCTAATCCCAAGGGAGTTGATGTCTCTGAGCCTATGCAAATTGGAGGGGTTACCCTCCTTAACTCAAAAGGAACGTGAAAGGAGGCGGCAGTTAAAATTATGTCTTTATTGTGGGAATTCTGGACACTTTCTACGAGATTGCCCGGCAAAACCGCCGCGAAAGGCGGTAAGAGCCGCTGATAAAAACCATGAAGACTCTGTTTCGGGAAACGACTCCGCCCGACAAGTGTAGGGGTCCGCTTGCCGAGCTTGAAAACTAACTCTCAGACCTCGCATTTCATTGTTCCAATGGTTCTCGTAGATCCAGAACAGCCTAAGCGGTTGCATGCAATAAAGGCATACATCGATAGTGGGGCTATTGGAAACTATGTGGATCGTGAATTGGTCTCTAGGATTAACCTCCCTCTCCGTCCTAAAACCAGCAAAGATGTCATCACCACAGTCGATGGAACTGAAATTGCCTCTGGACCGGTAACACATTCCACTAATGAGGTGACTCTTATTGGTCCCGACGGCCATCGGGAGGGTGTTGTGTTTGATGTAATCAAGGCTCCACAGTTTCAGGTTATTCTTGGAATCCCTTGGTTAGAGACACATAATCCTCGAATTGATTAGTGAGCTAAGAGAATAACCTTCCCGGATTGTACACAAACCAGCTACCCAGAAAACCTGAAGATTAATCTAGCATCTGTAACCTCTGCCTCAATGCAACTACCTCCGGAATACCAAGACTTTCAGGACGTCTTCCAAAAGGAACAGGCCAACATGTTACCTCCTCACAGATCGTACGATTGCCAAATCGATCTGGTGCCCGGTGCACAAGCCCCTTGTAGCAGGATTTATGCCCTTACCGAACCTGAGAATCTGCATTTGAGACAATATTTGGATCAATACCTAGCTAATGGTTTTATTCGCCCGTCAAAGTCCCCGGCATCCTCGGCTTTGTTCTTCGTGCCCAAAAAAGAAGGCGACCTTAGAACTTGTATCGATTACCGCGCATTGAACCAGATAACGGTTAAAAACCGTTATCCTCTGCCTCTGATCCCTGAACTCCTTGACCAGGTGAAGGACGCTTGCATATACACCAAGTTAGATCTCCGGGGGGCTTATCTGGTACGAGTTAAAGAAGGCGACGAATGGAAAACTGCCTTCCGTACTAAATACGGATTATTCGAGTACCAGGTGATGCCTTTCGGATTGTGTAACGCGCCGGCTGCCTTCCAATACTTCATGAATGATGTCCTTCGGGAACTCATCGATGTTTGTGTTGTCGTATATATCGATGACATTCTGGTGTACTCCTCTTTGGAATCTCATCACAGAAAACACGTCAGAGCAGTACTTGAAAAACTGCGCCAACACAGACTATTTGCTAAATTGGAGAAATGTGTTTTCCATACCACAGAAGTCGAGTTTCTAGGTTTCATCCTGACACCCAAAGGAGTCCGAATGGGCTCAAGAAAAGTGGATGCCATCCTCAAATGGCCATCTCCTAGCTCTGTAAAAGGGGTTCAAAGCATGCTCGGCTTTGCCAATTTCTATCACAGGTTTATCCCGGAATTTTCACGCGTGGTACAACCCATTACTGCACTCTTGAGGAAAAATAAACGTTTTGAATGGTCTGAAGAAGCCGAGCAGGCCTTTCAGGATTTAAAAGCTAAGTTTACCTCTGCACCTATATTGAAATACCCGCATCCAGATCTCCCTTATGTCGTCGAGACTGACGCATCCAGCCTAGCCATGGGGGCTGTCCTGTCCCAAAGAGATCCCGAAACCAACCAACTGCATCCCGTAGCATTTTGGTCCAGAAAATTCTCGGCACCCGAGGTTAATTATGCAATCACGGACAAAGAACTGTTAGCCATTAAGTCAGCTTTTAAAGCCTGGCGGCATTATCTGCTTGGCGCTCGACATACCATCACAGTGATCGCTGATCACCGGAATTTACAGTATTTGAAAACCGCCAAGGCTCAGTCATCACGGCAGCTCCGATGGGCTTTGTTTTTCGCTGAATTTGATTTCGTGATTACCTATCGACCTGGCTGCAAGAATGGCAAAGCAGACGCCTTATCCCGAATTGGAATGGGAGAATCTGATACAAACTCAGAACCAGTACCAATAATTCCCGAACAGAGGATTCTAGGCATGACTTCGTTACAGACGCTTGAAGGCATTCAAGCCAGAGTGAAACAACTCCTGGACCCTACAACCTTACAGGATTGGATACAAAAGGGATCAGACGTTACCATAGATAATGGTTTACCTTATTTCCAAGGACGCTTATTCCTGCCACATAAGGAATTACATGAACTAGTTACTTCCAGTTATCATGATGCATTAATAGAGGGACACCCCGGTATTGCCAAGACAGAGGAAAAGGTGAAACGACAATTTTGGTGGCCCTCTTGGCGAAAAGATGTTAAATCTTTTGTGATGTCCTGTGGTGTTTGCGCCCAAAATAAAAGTCAAAAGAAAAGACCAGCCGGTCTCCTTCAGCCTCTAGACATACCGCCAGCACCCTGGCACACCCTATCAATGGATTTTATTACGGACCTGCCTCCTTGTTCGGGGTACAATACTATTCTGTTAATTGTGGATTTGTTTTCCAAAATGGCCCACTTTATTCCTTTGAAAGGTTTACCTTCAGCTTCTGTCCTAGCCAAAGAATTCCTCGAAAATATTGTTCGGCTACATGGATTCCCATCTATACTAATCTCTGACCGGGGAAGCCAATTCATTTCCCACTTCTGGTGCAAATGTTGTCAAATGGCGCAGATCGACGTACGATTATCGACCAGTCACCACCCTCAGACCGATGGTCAGACCGAGAGGACAAATCAGACCCTTGAGCAATACTTAGTGTATGTTACAGCAATCTGAAAGCAACTGGAAAGACATTCTTTGGATAGCCGAATACGCATATAATAATTCGGTACACTCTGGAACTGGCCACAGTCCTTTTCATACTTTGTTTGGGCATCACCCTCGAACCTCAAACCTTGACTCACCTCAGAACCTCGGAATGCCTGCAGTAGAACATCTGCATTCTACAATTACCCAAGCCTTCAAAGAGGCAACTACGCATTTACAACAAGCCAAGAGAAAATACAAGGAGAATGCTGATCTACATCGGAGTGAAGCACCTCCGTATCAGATTGGTGATCAAGTGTGGTTAGCTACCAGACATTTACCACTCAAAGGGCCTCGAACTTTAAACCCAAAATATCTGGGACCTTATTCTATTACGGCAATAATTAACCCAGTGGCTGTTAAACTTGATTTACCAGCTAGTATGCGAATTCACCCTGTTTCATGTGTCACTTCTGAAACCAGTGGTACCCGGAACCCGACTACTCAAACCTCCAGAACCTATTCTAATAGATGGGGAGCCCAAATTCAAAGTGAAGAACATTTTAGACTCAAAAATGTTTAGGTCAAAACTGTTCTACCTAATTGATTGGAAGGGGTACGGACCTCAGGAGAGGTCGTGGGAACCCAGCGACCATGTGCATGCACCTCGATTTGTCAGGAAACTCCACCGACTCTTCCCAGACAAAGCAAAACCCCCGGAGGGAACAACCTTGGGAGGGGCCTTGAGGAGGGGGGGGGGGTGGGAGTGCTGTCATGATGCCCGCTCCCGGGGAGCCGGTTCAAGCCCTGCATCCCTGAAAGCGGACATCCAGTCCCCAAGGAAGGACCCAGCAACCCCATATAGGGGCCCTTTGGACAGTGTCCTGGCGCCTATGGCGCCAGGCTCATAAGACATCAGTCCTGGCGCCATAGGCGCCAGGCTCATTATGGAAGTGCTTGGGTGCACTTACCTAATGCAGACCATGCTGCAGGATCCCGGCCTCCTTGAGGCCTGAAAGGAACTACTTTACCTGTGAGACTAATTTACCATCCGGGCGTGGTCGGGGAAGGATACATACCTGGAACTTCTTCCAAGGCTATTTAAACCCCACCCGAACAGCCACACGTGCTTCGCGTTGTTCTGCATCTAGCAGCTGGACGCTCACCGTGTCTGCTCCTGCATCCTGACTTCTGCCACGCCTGCCAGCATCCTGGATCACCTGCAAAGGAAGAGAAGAGACAGAAGAAGGAAAAGTCCTTACCTGCTAAATCCGCATCCCGGCGACATCTCGCCGACAATCCTGAAAAGGAAGACTTTTATTTAAAAGCTCATTGCGTCGATCGTTGCAGCGCCGCATTCCACTCACCTTTACAGGGCGCCTCCATGTTCAGCAGCGATCATCCAGATTCGCAGTCACGCCCCAGCGCCTAGGGAGAAAGAGTCCAGAACAAAAGGTGAGGGAGAAGGGAATAAGGAAAGCTAAATCTCCATGTTAAGACTTGCCTGTTGATTCATTCCCTCTTCATTTCGGGTCCGAGCCGCATCCTGGCATTTCCGGACCCCGGCCCCTAAGGGGAAAAAAAGCCATCAGCGTTAATGAGCGAATGAAAAGACATTACCAAAAAACGCTCATTAAAGACTCACCTGATTTCTACAAGGATTTCACCTCTCATCTCGGGTCGGTGCCTGTTCCCCGGCATTCCGTACCCCGGCCCCTATGGGGAAAAAGACACTAGCATTAGTACATTAATGCATGGACACAAGCGGAACCTCTTATCAAAAAAACTTACCTGGAAGCCAAGCAAGTTTGGTTCTCACCAATCCGAAAATCCAGTGAAGTAACTGGATACCAACGCGCCCCTGCATCAGAAGCAGGATGGAGAGCTTGTCCTTCCAGACCCTAAGGTGAGACGCTACGAGGAATCACAGAAGGGTTTCGAGGAGGGTGAGAGGGGAAAGTGGGAGGCTGATTGCATTACCCCGCAGACAGTTAATCCCCTATTTTCGCCTACAGAAGGATACTTCTGCGAGCCAGACAAACCAGATTTGGGGGCCCGGTCCAGTCCGTCTTCTGAACCCTGCGCATCACCTTAGAAGAGGTCACAGCAGCGTAAACCAGGCCAGCGCCTCCGTGGGAGTCAGGTGAGCGTTACACCAGGCTCTTCATCTGTTGAATCGTCCTCCCAACTGTCGTCCGAAGCCCCATCGTTTCCGCATCTTTCTCTTTCGAGTAATTCCGCCTCATACTGGTAGGGCTTTATTGTTGCCATTGTGGGGGAAACAAACGAAAATAATTTATGGTACTGGTATCTGTTTGCACGGGCTACAAGCAACGAAGGTAGCTGACCAGAGCACAGAGCTACAAGCAACGAGGCACAGAATACTCAAAGAAATACAGTGAGAGGAATGGAAAAGAAAATCTGATGTCTGTTGTGAAGCGATCTGTTTATACTTATTGAGGAAAGAGGCATCCTGCCATTTCCATGGCTACACGTCATTAGCTGAGGTGCAGTGTCATGAACCTGCCGTCTGCGTGCCTTCTGGACTTCGTGGTCCCTGACACATAGTGGATTGAACTCAGTAATCCTTCCAACATGGCCGCTTGATGCGGAACGCTGCTTGCCAGTCTGCGTTACATGCTCTACAAAACACACGCCCCCGCGGCTCTGCGCGTCTCAACGCTACTGCTCGCTGTAGCTGGACGTGTGCTGTCGGAGTTTGCTTGGGGCTATTTTCCTGATCTCTCTCTTCCTGGTTCCTTGATTCCTCCTCCTTTCCTTTCATCCCTCTAACTTTCCTGGATTTTCTCCCGCGCTCGAGCTACGGTTCCGTGCCTCCGCGCGCAGACATTGTTCATTCCTGGACAATCTGAACGAAGCACGCTGGAATCGGAAGATCCGCGCGCAGTCTTATATAAATCCCGGACTGTGCGGAGGAAGTCACAAAAGGTCGCAAGCAAACAGGAAAGACAGGTGAGAAGGGGAGAGACTTGTGACAGATGGAGACACCTAAAAATCGATACGGATACAGGGATGGAAGCCGCGGTTCAAGACCTCATGCGAGGCATGCAGGAACTCGCCACAGAAGTTCAAAACCTTAAGGCTGAGAACGCTGCCTTAAAGCAGCTGGTAGTGTCTTGTGATTCTGGTACCAAAGAAAGTGTGTTATTGGGGGGAGTAGTGGACAAATATGATGGCTCTCCAAAGACCCTTCGTGCCTTCCTTGATTCATGCTTGGTGCATTTCACCTTCAAGCCCTACTATTTTTCCACCAAAGGTGGGGTTTATGATGATATACCTCACTGGCAACACACTAACCTGGGCAACTCCCCTAGTCGATTCGGGCGACGCCCTCCTGCATGATTACAATGGATTTGTGGAAGCCCTAAAGGCCATGCCTGAACAGGTTTACAGCGCTCAGGAACCCAGGATATGCTTACCTATGTCACCCGTTTCAAACAACTTATGAAGGAAGCTGATTGGTCCCAAGAGGCTAGCTTCACTCTTTCGCAGAGGCTTGAATGACGAAATAAAGGACGAGCTAGCCAGGGTAGCTTGCCCTAATTCCTTGCAGGCCCTCTTGGACCTTTCCTTGCAAATTGATTTTCGAATCCAGGAAAGAAAGGCGGAGAAAAAGTCAAAATCATTCCAAAAGGCTATCATAGACCACCCTTCTAGCCCAGAACCCGCAGTTTCTCTGACCTCAGATCCAGAACCCATGCAACTGGGGGTGTTCCGTGGACCCATTAGCCCACAAGAAAGGATGCGCCGTATTCACACTGGTCTCTGCATGTATTGCGCCTCAGATAAACATCTTGTCAGAGTGTGCCCTATTTCTCCTCCATGGCGTTCGGGAAACGCCAGCTCCCGATCCTAGATGGGGCACAGTTTCGGGCGAATGATGTCTGCTCCACATCAATTCCTTCCTTGAACTCTCATGGACCAAATAAGCTTGTGATTCTTCAGGCCTTTCTATCGCCTTCCAAGAAAGAATCTTACCCCATTATGGAATTAGTGGATTGCGGAGCCATGGGTATATTCATAGATCATGATTGTGTCACTACTCACAACATTCCACATGAAACACGAGAGACAATTAAACCAGTAGAGGCAATTGATGGAAGACCCCTATCTTCAGGGCCCATAACCCTTCAAACTAAAGAGATCCTACTCTCTATAAATCACCATCAAGAGAGACTCAAATTTGACATCATAAGATCTACCCACTATCCAATGGTTCTAGGCATGGCCTGGTTACAGAAGCATAACCTCTACATCAATTGGGCAGCAGGCTCCTTGTTTCTTGGTTCTGAACACTGTATGTCCCACTGCTTATTCCTAGACTCCTTACCAAAGTCCTCTGAAAACTCGCAAGAAATCCAGCAAAGTCCAGTCACTGTCTCTAACATCATCCGAATTCCCAGGGCCCATGAGGCTTACATAGATGTATTTTCGACTGCCATAGTTCAAGCTCTTCCTCCTCACAGACCTGAGGATTGTGCCATCGATGCTGAACATTCAGCAGTGATCCCTTTCGGGAGAATGTTTATTTTATCAGAACCTGAAAAGAGGGAATACCTGGATACTAACTTGGAAAATGGCACCATACAACCATCCAAGTCCTCGGCGGGCGCTTTATTTTTCGTTCCCAAGTAAGATTTCAAGGATCTTAGACCATGTCTAGATTACCGTGGCCTTAACGAGTGTACTCTCAAGGTCCACTACCCATTGCCGCTCATCTCGGATATCCTGGAAGCAGTAAGAGGTGCAGTAGTATTCTAAAAATTAGATCTCAGGGGTGCCTACCATCTAATTCGTATAAAGGAAGGTGACAAATGGAAAACAGCCTTAAGAACACCTTTTGGCCATTTTGAATACCTGGTTATGCCCTTTGGACTTGCTAATGCGCCAGCGGTCTTCCAACGTTTTATGGAACGGGTGTTTTCTGACATGCTGTTTCTCTTCGTCATTGTATATCTGGACGACGTCCTGATAGACTCCAAGGACCATCTGAAACATGAAGAACATTTAAAGGCAGTTTTACAACGTCTACATGAATATAA
Organism: Ambystoma mexicanum; assembly: GCF_040938575.1. NCBI lineage: Eukaryota > Metazoa > Chordata > Amphibia > Caudata > Ambystomatidae > Ambystoma > Ambystoma mexicanum. Next base: position 628,405,435 of record NC_090923.1, read on the forward strand.
GCTCCTTGCCAAACCCGAGAAGTGTCTTTTCCATGTATCAACTGTTCACTATCTCAGATTCGTTCTTAGCCCTAAGGGGATTGGAATGGAACCCTCAAAGGTAGATTCCATTATATCCTGGCCCGTTCCAACTACTGTAAAACAAATTCAATCCTTCTTGGGGCTTGCTAACTTCTATCGGAAATTTATACCAGCCTTTTTAGAGATTGTATATCCTATTGTTACATTGCTTAAGAAGGATACCCCCTTTCAGTGGACCTCAGCCCAAGATACGGCTTTTCAACGGTTGAGGTCGGAGTTTACACAAGCTCCCATCCTAGCTCAACCCGACATTGATCACCCTTTTCTTGTGGAAACTGATGCCTCCAACTACGCCATCGGGGCAGTCCTAAAACAGGAACTTGATAAGTTAGAACACCCCATCGCCTATCTTTCTCGCACCTTGACTCCCAGTGAAACTCATTATTCCGTCCTGGAAAAGGAACTGCTAGCCATCTGCCAAGCCTTCACTGATTGGCGTTATCTTCTTGTGGGAGCCAAACACCCGGTACAGGTCCGCACAGACCATCGAAATCTTCAAGTCCTGCAATCCCTAGAATGTAGAAACGGTCGTCAAGCCTGTTGGGCCTTCTTTTTTGCGCAATATCAGTTTCAAATCCACCATGTCCCTGGAACACACAACATAATAGCCGATGCCTTGTCCAGACGTCCTGATTATGAAACCGTTGAAAATCGGACTTTTCCTAAGATGTTTCCCCACACAATATTTGTTGCCCAAGCAATCACCCTCCTGGAGGATATTCGAATTCAAACTCAGTCCTCAGAAACCTGGAAGGAGTTTAAGAGAAACAATTGATGGAAACTCAAGACAAGGGACAGATATCTGTTCAAGGGCAATCGCTTGGTCATCCCCACTCCTGGACTGCGGCAAAAGATCACAAGCCTATGTCAAGATACTTTTCATTCAGGACACCGTGGCATCACCAACACCCTCTGTTTAATACAAAGACAATTTTGGTGGCCGAGGATAAGAGGATGTCCGGATCCATATCCAGGCATGTGCAGTCTACAATCAGAACAAACATGATAATAAGAAACCGGCAGGTCTACTGCTTCAACCAGCAATACCAACAAGACCCTGGGAATTAATCACCACGGATTTTATTGTGGAAATACCATCTTCCAGGGGATACACAACTATCATGGTTACCATTGATTTGTTCACTCATACGGCTCATTTTATACCTTAATACAAACTGCCATCCTCATCTGAACTCGCCGGAATCTTCCTCAAACACATATTCCGGCTTCATGGGCCATCCTCCAAGATCTTTTCTGACCGAGGACCCCAATACATATCCCAGTTCTGGAAACAATTATGTCATATACTGGGAATCCAACGTGCCTTGTCCTCAGGTTATCACCCACAGACCAATGGAGCCACTGAACGTGTAAACCAAACTCTGGAACAGTATCTTCGTTGCTTCGCCACCAAGGTCCAGGATGATTGGTCACTCAATACCTGTGGCCGAATTCGCTTACAACAATTCGGATCATTCAGCTATCAACACCAGTCCTTTCTTCTGTAGTCAAGGATTTCATCCTTCAGTTCTACCTTCCATTCTCCTACACCCTACCCCAGTTCCTACGGTTGATTCCTGGATTGAAACCCTTATTAATGTACACAAAGAAGCAAAGGAACACTTAGAAAAGGCCCGAAAAGACGTTAAACATCATGCCGACTCCAAAAGAAGACCTGGGCCTTCTTACTCAGTAGGGGATAAAGTCTGGTTATCCTCGAAACTTCTTCCTTGACATCTGCGACCAAATAAACTGGCTCCCAGGTATTATGGGCCCTTTTCTATAAAAGAAATCAATCCAGTGGCCTTTTGACTTCGGCTACCAGAATCATGGAAGAGGATCCATCCTGTCTTCCACACCTCTCTGTTGAAACCACATGTTCAGCCCTCTCGAACTGCTCCAAGATCTACCCCAGTGATTATCAATGACCAACTCGAATATGAGGTTTCCAGAATCTGTGACTCTAGATACCAACGTGGTCAACTACAATATTTGGTCGAATGGAAAGGATACCCTCCCAGTGAGCGCACCTGGGAACCTGTGTCAAACATGAATGCTCCCAGGCTGATTCGAAGATACCATCTTATACATCCGGGCAAACCCGGAGGAGCTGGAATTCAGAGTAGGCATACTGTCATGAACTGCCGTCTGCGTCCCTTCTGGACTTCATGGTCCCTGACACATAGGGGATTGAACTCAGTAATCCTTCCATCATGGCCGCTTGATGCGCAACGCTGCTTGCCAGTCTCTGCGTTACACGCTGTACGTAACAGACACGCCCCCGCAGCTCTGCGCGTCTCAAAGCTACTGCTCGCTGTAGCTCCGTGTGCTGCCGGAGTTTGCTCGGGGCACTTTTCCTGATCTCTCTATTCCCGGTTCCTTGATTCCTCCTCCTTTCCTTTCATCCCTCTAACTTACCGAACTTTCCTGGATTTTCTCTCGCGCTCGAGCCACGGTTCCGTGCCTCTGCGTGCGGACATTGTTCCTTACTGGACAATCTGAACGAAGCACGCTGGAATCCGAAGACCCGGGCGCAGGCTTATATAAATCCCGGACCATGCAGAGGAAGTCGCAAAAGAAGGTCGCAAGCAAACAGGAAAGACACGGTGAGAAGGGGTGAGACTTGTGACATCCAGAGAATGTTGACGCGAGATGTGCTTTGGCGTTGTAAAATGGGTGGTACGTGTCTAGTGATGTCAGGCTCAGGTGTGGGGGACATGATTTAGTGCCGCAAGGGCAGTCCTGCTTTGGCGATGCAGCAACGGATAAGATTATCACAAAATTGCTGCACCCTGTTGCTTGATTTCGAATGTGTACAAAAGTGGAAAACTACAGTAAGGTGCATAGAAAATTTTTGTACAATCGATCAACGTATGCTTAAAAACACATGCCCGAACCCTCTGGACAATAATATTTCTGAGCGCACTATTCCTTTAACCTTGCTGATATTAGTAATAACGTTTCTCTGGTCCAAAACCAAGTCCTGAGTGCTCATGTCTTCTATTCTGGGCATATGACACTTTCTTACACACAAGTTCTGAGAAGATCCCAACTTGGGGGAAGGAATTCATCTGTGTAGAGTGTTTGTACGCCTCTTGGCCCGATTTCTGCGCGGATGCAGGAATGGAGACAGATGGATCCAGGGTAGAATTTACAGTGTTAGGTTTGGTGGGTATAGTACTTTTGTTAATAGTCAGAGGGGGCCTATCAAGTGCCGGGACTTCCCTGCTACAAGGGTCAGATTGTGAAGCCTTCTGTAGCAGCTCTTTTTGAAAGTTGACTTGACAGGCCTTGTCCACGTTACCTGACTGGATCCCATCAGTTGAACTAAAGGATTCATTTGTTTGTGAGGCCATATTCTTGCTTAATGAACATGGATCCACAACCAATTTCCTTAGTGAATCCACTAAAAGGCCCAGATCGAAAGAGCTAGTGCATAGCAGAAGCTCTTTGGCAATACTGGCCATGAGATCCGGCCATTGATCTGAGAGGGATGGAAAGGACCCAGTCTCCTCTTTCGAGACACCAACAGATGACTTTGGATGCTCCATGTTATTTCCTGTATGATTCTCACCCGCTTCGTGGGCAGAGGAGACAGCGGAAGTGATGGCATACTCCATAGTGTTACTATTGTCCATTCTTAAGACACTCCCCGGGGATACAGGGACTGTGACCAATTCAGATCGAACATTCTGCAATCTTAGTCTTTGAGTACGGAGAGTTAAGACCTCCAGTACCCAATCTCTTGCGGGCGAAGGAAAAGAAGTAACTGGGCCTGCCTGTCCCATTTCCATCTGTCTTGTGATAACCTTATCACAAGACCCAGGGGTATAAGGTAACTGCTCCTGATCCCTTTAACATAAACGGTAGACACCCCTTTTTTAAAAAATTTTTTACTGGTGGCCATGATGTATGCTATTCATTACACAAGTTATTAAACAATGCGTAAGCGGGGCGAGGTGCAGCTAGGCGTGTATGCGGCCCCTCTCTCCAGGGAAAACTATGCTCATATGTGAGACTGCACACCTGCTACTATCGTAAGCACCGCTATGGCTGACCCGAACTTTCTAATTCCATTGGCACAAAGCACCTTCAGTGAAGTGACACAGGGAAGTCTTCTATTTCCCAAAGATTGAAATACCTTCTCTTGGTGAAACTACTAATTCCAAGAGCAGTGAAGTGAAATTGACTTTACTTACATTTTGTAACTTTCTAGACCCAACACATACCATCTTGCTATAGGGTGCTGGAGGGGTTACTTAGTATCCTGTTTGTCTAGTTTCTCATGTAACATTTTTTATTGAAAGTGAACCCCAACTTGCAGGAGCACCCCTTAAATATATGAAAGGGAGTCCCTGTAAGGGTACCCCTAATTCTAAGTTTGTACCTTACTTATGCTCACACCAGAATGAATGCACCCCTCTAGGGATCGAAGGTCAAGAGTCTTAGATAACGAGCTTTAATCTTTACAGAAAATGAGGATAGGGAGTTGGGGGGTGAGGTGGGGGGAAGGCAAAGTACTCTGCTCCCCCACCCCCCGACCAACATCCGGTCTTCCTTGGCTGGCTCCTGCAGACTAATGCCAAGCAGGGGCCTTATATACTGTTTGACCTGTTCACTGGATACCTGCATGGCTCATCCAAAACTGTCGTCCTTGCCTTTCAAGAGATGCTCCAGTTCTTCCTTCTGGCATAGCTGGGTTCCCTTTGGGACAGGCTACTTAGCATAATGCTGCCTCTGCAATATTAGCTCTTGTTTAGAATCATTTTCTAAATTACAAACTTTCAACATAATTTTAACATAATGTTGCATTGCGTGCATGAGCATGTACATTCTCCTATTCTTAGTCTGCATGGGCATTTGATGAACCAAAACAGCTGCTCAGCCTATTTGTGTGCTCTGTGAGAGCTAGTCTCTGTGACGCAATGCCTGTAGTCTACTTTTAGCACAGGCTGCATTCCCTCTTGCAGAGAGCCTGCTTTGAGATTTAATTTTAAAACTACACAGAACATTTACATGTGTTTTCAACTAATAGTATTTAAAATATAAAGTGCAAATAACCATCTATTTTTATTTAGTGACACCGCCCCCCAGACTCTTGTAGTGCTTAGAAAACAGTTAACAGAAGTCTTGCCTAATTCTAAAGCGCTTGGGAAGTTTGGGAATGAAGAAAAGCACTATGCTCCTTCCCAACATTGTTACCCTTTCTACAATTAATGGCTGGTGGCAGTGGTTTACTTTTAACTACCGTTGTTTTTTTTTTACCATGGGCTGCAGTAATGCACCTATCGGTGCCCATTTTGTCAAAATAGCCCCGGTCTTGTTTTTTTGGCATTTCTTGTCAGAAAGGTCCTTATTGAGTTTTACTCTGCGCAGCAAACCAGGTTTGGTCCCTTTGTTCGTTTTGTCTTTGGCAGGATTCATGAGTGCAGCCTGCCTCTGGCTCCAGCATGTCTGAAAGGGGCAGGAAGTGATGGAGGTGCCTGAAACTCCCTGTGCTTAATACCCTGGTTACAGAAATGCACCCAAAGGTGATTGGCCGCCTGGCTGTCCTTGGAGGACAGGCACCCTGCTGTGTGATTGACAGCTAGGCTGGAATGAATGGGAGAAACCTGCATAAAGGGCGAGGCTTTTTGGCTTGGAAGGCAGTTGTTAGGCAGAGTTTTATGCAGTACCCTTTGGGACCACTACACACAACTATGACAGGTGTAAGCAAAACCAACCTTTAGTATAAGTCTTTCCTACACAGTTTTTGGTAGCGGAACTGAGCAGCCAGGCTTATCTCAAGATGGAATGTGAGCTGTAAGGATGTTACACAGAGGTCTACAATCAGAAGTATTCAAATAAACTCTTAAACTCAAGGTTTCTTGGATAAACACTTAATGATTTATTCAACAGTCAGTTATAAATCCTTCACTAGAAGGAGGCTATCTATATCACTCAAAAATATACTTAAGTGCTTTACACTGTACGGGTCTAAGGCATTTAAACTACTTGAAGGAGGAGCGAAATGGCATTCGGAGTACTTTGAAGTAGAAGCAAAAAGGCATAGGTTAACTAAAAGAAGATAGTTACTCTTTAGACAGTGCAAATAGTTTGATTTCAGCAGAGGAGCTGATTCAATGCGATAGGTTAGGCCAAAGTCAATGGGCTAAAGTCTTGTATAGGATAAAGCAGTTCTGGTAGTTAAACGAAAAAGTCTTTGCCAAAGTTCTCAAAAGTAGTTCGTAAATTAAAGATTCATATGTTGGGTCAAAAGCTGACTAGGCCTGCAAGTTGCCAAAGTTCCAAGCACTTAAGCGGTTGGGTTTTCACAGTACCTTACAATGAAGAAAAAGATGCATCTGAAGACTTCTGTTCCTGGCAGTTCCTGCAGATCTCGCTGTTCCTGAGCCTCAGTCGTGGGGACAAGAGGGCGGACGTTGGACTCCTGCACTGGGACTGGTCAAAGCTGGCACTTAGCAAATCTTCAATTCCGGTAGCTGTCGTCAAGCACACAAACTGGTGTCCCTCTCCTTGGTTATTCGGTTTACTGCAGCACTCTGAGGAAAATACAACCATCTCCGAGAATCGTATCCAGGTGGCTTAAGAGTTGATTGGTCCCACCAACTCAAAGGGAGAAGTCGCCCTTGCAGTGCTTCTCTGTCGAGATGAACTTGGCGATTCGGACATGCAGCAGGGCTTCACCGGGCAAACCAACGGTCCAGGAGTTGCAGCAGCCATCCTCTTCAAGCTAGTCTACAGTTCTTTCGTTCCAGTGGTTGACTCCGCTTTCCAAGCCAAGAGACTCTCCTTTTATCCAGTTTCCTCCCATTCATTCCAGCCTAGCTGCCACTCACCCAGCAGGGTGGCTGTCCTTGCCGGACAGTCAGCCAGCCAATCACGCCAGAGTGCATTTGGGTCTCCTAGGAGACTAAGCACAGGGAGGTTCGGGCACCTCCCTCACTTCCTGCCCACCCTAGACACTTGGGTGCCAGAGGCAGTCTTCAGTCCTGAAGCCCGCCAAAGGCGATGAAACAAAGGGACCAAACCTGGTTTGGCGCGCAGAGCAAAACTCTAGAAGGACCTTTCCATAAAGAAGTGGCGAAAAAAGACCGGGACCTGTTTAAACAAAGGGGGCTCAGACGGCATTTTGAAAAACATGGCTCCTGCGATTTAACGCTACCGGTGTTCGCAGTCGGGGAAAAATCATGGTAGTTCGTTGTAAAACCACTGCCACCAGCCATTTTGATAGGAAAAGGTAGCATTTGACTGCTACATGAGTATCTAGACACGGGATACTAGGTAACCCCTCCAGCACTCTATTATAAGATAGGGTGTGCTGGGTCTAGGAATTTGAAAAGACTAGTAAAGTCAATTTCACTTTACTTTCTCTGGGAAATGGTAGTTTATCCCAGAGAAGGTATTTAAACCTTGGGGAAAGCCCGAAAGGCTTCCCTGTGCCACTGCACTGAAAGTGCTGTGTGACACACATGAAAAGATGATGCCAATGGAGTTGTCTAAAACTCCATAATCAAAGAACACAAGTAAAACGCACATCAAAATACATGAGTGGGGAAAAAAGGGTCACACTCGCTCCATGTAAAAAAAATCAAGTCCTCAAAATCCAGCAAAGTTGCTGGGGGTCTCTAAGGTGAAGGGAATGAGCACTAACAGCAGTCGACCACTGGACAAAGGAATCCAACGAAGAACTGTGAAGAGACTCCTGCTGCAACTCCTGGACTGTTGGTTTGCCCGGTGAAGCCCTGTGCCTCGCTGAAGCTCTGAATTTGTTTAGACTAGAGAAGCCCTGCAAGGACGACGTCTCCCCTTGGGTTGGTGAGACCAATCAAACCCAAAGTGAACTTGTCTGAACATCCTCTCGGAGCTGGCTGTACTTCTGCTGCTGTAACCGAAGTGCCAGGGAGAGACTTTGTGCTTTTTACCTTTCCCTCAAGAAAGTGTTAATTTGCTTTGCATTGGAGGGTTTTAAAAGTACTTGCCCATTCATGAATTATCTGTTAACCTTTGTTTTATTCCCCTATCTAACCCTTTGCACCCAAACTCAGTATTGCTCTAAATGTACCAGTGATAAATCCGTGTCCTAGCTATTTGTCACCTGAGGGTGTAGGAATGTTAAAGGATATTTGTACCGTGCACCATCACCACCAGAGTGGTCCCCTGGCGCTCTGGCGGCTCTGGCAAAAAAAGGGAGGGGTGGGGGGGGGCTAGTGGGATGAGCTGGAGAAGTGCAAGAGAGCAGTGATGTGCTGTTAGCGGCCTCAGCCTGGAATTCCGTTGGCTGGGCTTGGGGTGTTATACTGTCAGAAGACATTGTGTGCTGTTGTGCGAGTCCATGTGTGCTTTGTTTTGTTGTAGTGAAGTTTGTGCGGATTGTTGTGTTGTACGTTTGTGGTTGTTTGGTTAGAATTTGAGGTGTATGCAGAGGGTTAAGTGTCTATGTGACATCCACAATGGGTATCATCTGATTTAGAGAAAGTGTTTTGAAGTGTATTATTTTTATCTATTGCTCCCTTCTGAAGAAGACTTATAGAACTCACTGTTAAATTGTTTAATCAAGAAACCTTGAGAGTAAGTGTTTATTTGAATAACTCACTGTGAAACTGTGTCATAACATTACTGCTCACATTACCCCGCTTGAGATGAGGCTGGCTGCTCAGCCACACTACCATGCTGTGTAGTGTAGACTTATACCAAAGGTTGGGTTCCCTATTGCCAGGAGTTCAAGGTTGCCGTGGTCTTCCAAAAGATACTGCACACAATCTTGGCTAACACTTAATTTGGAAGAAGAGTATCCAGCTGGCTTCTGTTCAGGTTGCAGTTCTGCGGGTCCTGGGTCTCAGTCGTTGGGACAAGAGGTAGGAGGTCTGGAGGACTCCTGCACTGCACTTTGCAGGTCGGCGGTGGACAAAGACTCTTTCCAAAACAGCTGCACTTTGCAGTTTCAGCTACTGGCAAATAGCACCACTTTGGTTCTTGGACACCTTGTGGGGTTCCCTTGCTTCTGGGGTCCAGCACTCTGTTCCGGTGGCTCAGGCTTGGGTCGTCCTGCTTCGGGAGGGTCCTTGCGATCTTACTGGAGCTCAGGTCTGGCTTAAAGACAATGCACTAGTTTCTGGTGTTCCTTGCTGCTGCTGGAACAGAGTGCCAGGGGTCAGGAAGTACAGCCAGCAAGGAGTGGGGTTCGAGCAAAGTTTTTTTCTTGGGGTCACTTGGTCCGACCAACCCAAGGGAAGAAGTCGTCTGTTCCGGGCTTCTCTAGTCGATAACGAAGTTGGAGCTTCAGCACTTCAGCAGGGTTTCAACAGGCAATTCAATGGTCCATGAGGGTAGCGCAAGCTTCTCTTCCAAGTGCTTTGGCTGGATGTTTCTTCCAGTAGTCTACTCTGGCTTCTGTTCAAGAGGCCTTGCCTTTCATGCAGGTTCTCCTATTCATGCACAGCTTAACTGTCACTCACACAGCAGGGTGTCTGTCCTACAAGGACAGCCAGCCAGCCAATCATGACTGGGTTCATTCAGGTAACCAAGGAAACTAAGGACAGGGAGTTTCGGCACCTCCCTCCCTCCCCTGCCAGACACACTGGAGCCAGAGGCGGGTTTAAGCATTGAAGGCTGCCAAAGGCAACACGAACAAACCTGGTTTAGTGCACAGAGTAAAACCCAAGAAAGACCTCACAAACAAGAAATGGTGAAAAAAGACAACCAGGGCCATTTTGATAAAATGGGCATCCATGGGTGCAATTCTGCAGCTGAGAATTCAGCCTGTGGTAAAAACTTACAATGTTAGGAAAATTAAACCACTGCCACCAGCCATTAAATGTAGTGCGGGTAACAAACAGTTATGTGAGCAAGTAGGAAAAGGGGCTAGTAAGTTACCCCCCAGTACTTCGACATAAGATGGGGTGTACTGGACCTAAATAGGAAAAACAGTTAAGTAAAGCCCATTTTGCTTTACTACTCTTGGGAACAGTAGTTTACCCAAGAGAAGGTCTTTAAACCTTAAGAGAAATCCAAAGACTTCTCTTTGAGACTCAACTGAAGGTGCTCTGTGTAACAATACAAAATGTAATGCTTATGGAGTTTGTCAGACTCCGAAACCAACTACAAATCAGATCAAAAATACATGAGTGAGAAAGACCTTGCTCACTCCATGATCAAAATTAAGTCCTAAAGTCGAGCAAAAGAGCTGGGCATCTCTAAGGTTGAAGGGAATTAGCACCGAAGTCTGTGTGGCCTCATACCTCCGGCCAGGCCCATACAGTAGAGAGAGTGGGGCCCAAGTTGATTCTTTTCAGAATGCATTTCCTTCTCCCCTCCTTTTACTTTTTGGTCTGGCTGCTGCCTTCTACCTCTGCTATGGAGAGGCCACCATTTAAATTGTCTGTTCAATGGAAAATTCCCCTGGAAATTAAGTTACTCACCGTAGTGACTAACGTACTCCTAGTCCATAGTCCCCTTTCCTCATACTGCATGGGGCGTATCTCGCTAGGGACGGGAGACAGAACCCTTTTCAGCAGAACAAACCTTCTTCCCCTTTAAATTTAGAGGCGCAGCCCTGTGAGCATCTGCTCCCCTGACTCCACCCACCGGCGCCACTCCTCAGTCCCCATTGACGCATCGACAATATTATCGTTGCCTAATGACACCAGTATTGGGGGGAGGATGGTCGGACGTATGGAGGAAAGGGGACTACGGACTAAGAGTAAGTCACTACAGTGAGTAACTATTATACTCCTATGTCCCGTCCCCTTTCCTCCATACTTTTGGGACATTCCATCCTGTGGGACTGGACCAGAGCACTTTTGTAAAAAGCATCAAATTAGGGGCCAACAGGGGGCGCAGGCTGCATGGAAGCCTGAGAGCTCATCTCCCTGTGAACCACCGGCGGATAGCGAAATTCAGAAGTCTGCCCAGCCCTCACACGACTGAAAATTAATGCCTGTACAGTGAAAGCGGTCAGGCATCGCCAGTTCAAGTTTCGGCTGAAATCGGGCCGATTTACCCCAAAAACGTAGCGGGACAAGCGGCTCCTATCCCGAGAGAGAGAGAAGGCTGTCAACCGAGGAATGCGGTGCCCGGACTGAGACGCCTGGTGGCGCCCTGACCTGCAGATAAGAGCCCGGATAGGGCTGACCGCGGAAGGGGGCTGAATTCAACAGACGGGGCTGCCTGAAGAAAGAGTCAGAAGCTTGCAGCACACTTGAATCCTGCTAAGAACTCCGAAAAGCAACCCACGCAATGCCTGCGGCAGCGTTCCCGCCCCCACCGAGGTTGTGGCGGCACCGGAAACAGCTGGGATCCCGATCGACATCTTGGCGAGCCAGCCGCAGTTGCAAGCAACGTTTACGGGAGCACATATCCTGGAGAAATGCTTACAGCAGGGGCCACAGAGGAGTGACCCAGACTGATATGAGCTGAGCTGACATTGGTACGGCTGGGCCCCTGGAGAACTGGGCAAATACGCAGGGATAGAGGTAGTGGCAGCCCCCGTCCAGTGCCTCTTCCCCTCGATGAGCGTCCCCCTGGAGGAGTGAAGAGGGGGGCAGTCAGCAAGAAGGCAGTTGATCCGCGCCCCATGTGCTGAGGCAGTTCCTGAGGAGATGGTCTGGGGTGCAGCTGCCTAGACCCAGCAGTGTTGCCTCAGGGAAGAGGGGGTCAACTGACTCATTAGCAGCGCAGCCAGGCTAGCCAAGTAAGTGAAGTATGTGAAGTTGCTCACTATCCTGCTCCCCGAGCCCACGTGCTCTGCTCCCTGCATACGCCACACGCCCGTGCCGCAGGTTTCATGGCAGTCTCACAGTACAGGCACATCCACGCAGTGGGTCAGGATGACTGGCCCACCCGTCCGGTGCTCGCCGCTCTCTCCCCCTGTGGGCCGAGTGACTTGTTATAAAACTTGCAACTCGCCGGTAACGACGACGGCAGCCTTGCTCTAAAGACACCGACCCCTTGCTCAAGCAAAGCAGAGATGGAACCATCGGCTACAGCTGACACTGCCCACATCTATTCAGCAGAGTCGGAGGGGCCGGATAGGCCCAGTCTGTTACGCTCACCTGGTATCCACGAGGACGCCACCCAGCTGTGGGGATTCTGGTGCCCTTCTCAGCCGCTCCCAGGTATAATCGGTGGAGAAGTTCTGCCTGGAAAACAGGTGGGCAATGTTCAAGACTGGGCAACTGGGGTAAGAGCCTCCCAACACCCCGTATGCCCGCAGCCCCTCCCCAGACCTTTCCTCACCTTGTTATAGGTTTTGGCGTGCTCTCCGTCCTGCCTTATTGGCAGGGGCGCGTTGTCCTTTGTGGGGGAGTGCGATCTAGTTACTTCACTGATGCAAGCCCTTTAGAGTCTTTCAGGTAGGTCTTATTACTGTTATACTGTATGCCTTTCTTGGATTTAAATAATGTCTTTCTCTCTCCTTAGATGCACGGACGTTCGCTCTGGAACGTTGGCTGAATTGGGACTCGCGACAGGTGATGGTGTCTGAGAGCGCCTTGATGCGGTAAGTAGGCGCTATGCGCAGCGCTATGATGCCTTGCCTTTGCTAACCTGTTGTCTTTCGTTCTTAAGTTGCGGTGCTCACCTGGAGCAAGAAGTCCCAAGGCGATGCTAGTCGATGGGCGACTCGTGAGGTAAGCTGCCGGCACAATTGCCAAATGTCTGTCCTTTTCTCTCCTTTTGCAGATTCGACGATCCGGGCGGCTCGGTGTACCTTGGATGATGGTCGCAGGAGCGGAGGGCAGCTTGTGGTGGAATCACAGGTAAGCTGCTGCTTTTCACAATGTCCTTTTTTTTTTTCAGATGCTGTTCTTCCGAGGTTCGCAGATGCAGCTGAACACGATGAGCGTCACGTTGCTGGATTGCAAAGTAACGCGAAGCATGTACTGGAGTCCGGGCGTGGCTTATATAGCCTGCAGGCATCCCAGGTGTCTCTGGGCCTGCCGCACCCAAAATGCTAGACCACATAGTTCAGGAACTGAGCCATGTGGAAGCATCCATGTTGTTGCGCAATGCTCTTATGGGCCCAGATTACTGCTTAAGCACATGAGCCTGGCGCCAAAGGTGCCAGGACTGACTCCAAGAGAGTCTGGGGTCAAATGTCAAGGCCCATGAGGGCCTGATGGGGGTACTAGAAGTAGCCCACCCAATCCAGGCCTAGCGCAGGGGTCGTAACAGTCATCACCACAGCTGAAACAAGTAAGGAGTTGGGGGGCTTTGAATTAGCGAGCAGTCTCTCTGCCTGCGGCACTCGTCCTCAGGCGCCCGGCCCAAGCAAGCACGTTTGCACAACAGGACCTCTACAGGACTCTGCTGTCCCCCTCCACTCCCAGTTCCCAGGTCAAGATGGAATTCCACAGCTGTTTGTTGGGGCTCAGCGGGGCCTAGTGCCCCACGGCTGTCCTTGGGTATGGCCCACTCGGGAACAGATCATTAACGGCAGGGCCTGCAGAGGTTGCAGACCCTCGCATTGAAGACTGCATCAGCTGCGTTCCTGCCGACACAGAGGCGGCCCACCACCGGACCCTGAGAAGATCTGGTGGGCCGGGGGCTTCATTCATCCTACTGTCACGGGGTCTGATGACAGCCGACCCACAGCCCGGGGGAGGCCCCCCCCCCTCCGGATTGCCACCTGCGATCCTGTCCCAGCGAAAAGAGGGCGGCGACGGTGTGGGCTTCCAAGCACTGGCAGCATCAGGTGAGAGGGCAGATCGCCCCGGTTCCCAGCTCCTCCCTTCCCTGCCCGGCAAAATCACTGGGAACCAGAGGTCGGACCACCCCCGTAACCACATAAAATAACCCGCCTGCAATCATCAGAGGCTCCCTGAGCGCAGCCCGCACTGCTACCATCATCTTCCGCTTGAACAGCGAGCTGTGGACTCCCCCGCAGGCCGCTCAACGGCCCTTCACGCAGCAGAACCATACACACAAGACTCTTAGGCCACCAGCCCCCCCCGAACTCGACACTAAGGTGGGAGGACATCTGCCCCCACGGGGCACCGCCATTGGGACCGCCTCATAATACGCCAGTGACAGCCGCCAACCCCGACTCCTCACAACACAGGGCCTGTGGACTAAACATAGATTACTGCCATCCTGCACTGTAGGTCAGTTCACAGCTGCACCAACGTTCGGGTTTGGGGCGGCACTACGTTGGACGGTGTCCCGGCCCGGGGACTTGCATGCGGGCGCTCTGGCAGGGGAGCCATCGAGCACATGCATAAGCGGGCTGCTGCTCGGAAGCGTTGTCACCCCAAGTAGTCCACCCTGGGGGATCGAGAGCGAGGTGAGATCTGTCCCGATCCATGCCTGGCACAAGCAGTCAGTGCCCTGCTTCTTCCTGCTGATTACTGTGGGGTCTCTGAGGGAGCTACACACTTGGCGGGCGAAAGGAAGCCCTGCCATAGTCTTGTGGGTGTGTATATGGGCCTACTGAGCTAGAGGGGTGGGGATTGATCACACAGAGGGGAGCAGATCGCACTCACCCCAGCAGTATTCAGACTACTTGCTGTGCCGCATCTACATAAGGAGCTGATCCGGTCCCAACCCAGCGGATCACCAGTCTCGAACCTTCTCGCCAGACACAACAGTAGACCCAGATCAGCTAACTTGATAAGAATAGTAGGCAACCCCCCCTCGGTCTTTCACCTACCCGAAACGCGACAGGGGGCAGCATTAGCAGCCTGCCTTCACTGTACTGTGGCCCAGCCGACATACGTGGCAACTGTTAATGCGCGGGCCACCCCAACCCCGGCATCTACCGTGTGCGCTGGGTGCAAGCGGTTTGAACGCACGGACTGAGAGAAGCTCCCTATAAGGCTTGTGGACCACATATGTGGTATGTGAGCTGGGCCAAACACATGCGCTGACATCCCTACGGGCACAGATCTGAGATAAACCTGGGGCCCTGTCAAGTAACAGACCCATACATTGAGCAGACACATGGTTGGCAAGAGACATGATACCCCCCCTGGAGCTACCACTAAGAATGTTCTCCAGCATTGGATCTTTCATGGAGTCACATGCTTAATATTCCCCGTCGTCAGGCTGGGAATCCTCGGTAAGTTATATAGACATTTTCCATAGGA
Source organism: Ambystoma mexicanum (assembly GCF_040938575.1). NCBI lineage: Eukaryota > Metazoa > Chordata > Amphibia > Caudata > Ambystomatidae > Ambystoma > Ambystoma mexicanum. Next base: position 628,420,599 of record NC_090923.1, read on the forward strand.
AAAATTCCGACACTTTTGTGTCCTATCTACGTCGTTTTGGGCCGCGCACGCCGGCGCCACTAGGACGTAGAGGTATATATAGCCCCACCCCCGCAGCTCCCTCAGATTTCAACCGTCTTCCAAAGTAGTGGGATTACCTCGCGTATCTGCTATTTGGTTAGGTTGTACTTTCTACTTCTGCGACTGTTTTTTCTTCTCGAAAAAATGTCTGGAAAGGCGTTGTTTCATCCGTGTGCTACATGCGGTCTTAAGAAGGTGTACGAAGGGGGTGGTCATATGGACTGCATTTACTGTCTTCATCCTCACCACACAGCGGACACACGTGAAATCTGTCGGGGCTTCTCCCAGAAGACCCTCAAAGACCGAAAAAGACGCCTTGTCGATTGGCTCAATGACGGGGCGGGTGCGTACCCGGCATCGGAGGTAGGCTCCACGGCCTCGAGAAGTAAGTCAGAACCCCCAATGAAGAAGGCACGTTCTGCTGAAAAACGCCCCTCGGAGAAGCATTCAGAGAAACATTCGAAGGCCCCCTCTTCACACAAGGCGTCGTCTTCCTCCTCGTCTAAAAAGGAGAGAAAAGAACCATCTAAATCCTCCTCAGGAGACCGTCATAAATCTACCTTGAGTCGAGAGGCCTTGGCCAGCAAGTCGGCCCCGAAAGCGGCGGGAACACCTCAAGGCCCTGCGCCACTTGCTTTGTCGACCGCCCGCTCATCGACGCCTGCGTCATCGGCGGCTCCTCCCACGGTTCAGACTGCGGCTGTAGGAAACATATCGTCGTCGACGGTGGTTCCGTCTATGGGATGGCAACCGGAGGTTTTCGACCCCGTTCCGCCTGAGGCCCTGCTGCAACCAGAGGCGGCTTTTTCCATCTCGTCGGCTGACGAGGAACGTGGCCCGGTCGCACACCCAACCGATCTGGGGTTGCAACCAACCAGTGCGGTGATGCTCTTGAGTGGGGTTATCATCCCTATGACCTCGTCATTACTGAACCCCCAGGCAGTTCTGTCCTTGGAGGTGGTAAATACGCTACAGAAGCTGGGAGAGCGTTTGGACATACGGATACCTCAGCCCAGTGCCCTGGCACTGCTACAGTCTACGCCACTCGTCGACGAGCTGGGCCCGGCTCCTCGCTTGACGACCAGGATTGCTGCCGCTTCCCAAGTTGCGGAACATCGCCCTCACCCACAAGAAGAGGGAGAACTACCGGACTCTGATTCAGACCGCGAAGGGCCGGGTTCAGACATCTCACTATCCCCCTCAAGGGACCCAACATGGGACTCTGAAGCGGAAATGGAAGCTCTGAGAAGTCCGGCGCTCCATACCATGATGAGTAAGGCGTGTGCTGAGTTTAGCCTAGTCCCTGAAGAAGAGAAAAAGGATTGTTTTCTTTTTGATCATATGGGCAAGAGAAGGAAATCCATATTCGCCATCCCTATTTTAGACCACGTCTGGCAAGAGGGCCTGAAGACCATGCGTCATCCTTTCTCGGAACCGGCAGTAAAATGTCGTTTGGAGAAGAAATTCAAGGCTCCAGAATCGACTCCCAAGTGCTTGACGTCTCAACCTTCGCCGGAATCGGCGGTATCTGCGGCGGCGGCTAGAAAGGCCAGGTCTCAACATAAATGCACGACCCCGCCGGACAACGAAGCCAGGCGGCAAGACGCTTTTGGCAAGAAGGTGCTGTCGGTCGGCGCGACTACAGTTAAAGCAGCCAACTCCTTGGCGATTATGTCTAGGTATGACCGGGAAATGTGGCACCGGCTGGCTCCTATCTTGGAACATTTGCCCGAAGAACATAGAAAGTCTGCCATGTTGCTAGTACGGGAAGGAGAAGAGGCCTCCAACCATGCTATAAACATTGCTGTCGACCTAGCCGAGTCCGGATTTAAGCAAATCAATAATGGCGTAGTACTACGAAGACAAGTCTGGCTCAAGTGCACTACGTTCAGACCGGAGGTGCAATATAAAGTCTTGGATATGCCGTGTGAAGGGGAACAACTGTTTGGTGAAAAAGTTGATGAGGCCTTGAAGGGCATGAAAGAGGATACTGACACGGCGCGGTCACTCAGAGCCCTCCAGAGTGGTAGGAATTTTCGTTCCTTTCGTTCTTTCAGAGGGGCTTCTGGTAACTCCCGGTTTGGGTCATCTAGAGACCGAGGTTTCAACAGACCCTCCTACTCGTCCCAAGGTTACAGACGTGCGGCCCAGTCTTCTCGTGGAGGCAGAGATTACCAAACCTCCAGACGGCGGGGTGCCTACCCTTCGTCGACGAAAGATAAAGAAGCCAAGAACCAACAATGACATGTTTCAGGACGTCCTGGGGAGCCGAGTGTCTCGTCACGTCGACGAGTGGGAGCGCATAACAGACCAATGGGTTTTGGACACGATTCATCTGGGCCACTCTCTACAGTTCAAGGACAAGCCACCACACATTCCACCGGAGTTCTCGGCTCAGCCCCACCTTCAAATACTACTGCAGGAGGTGGCGCTTATGCTGCAGAAAGGGGCTGTAGAACTGGTCCCGGTGGCAGAAAAAGAACAGGGAGTGTACTCCCGTTACTTTGTCGTCAAGAAACCAAATGGAAAATGGCGTCCCATTCTGGATCTACGAGCACTCAACAAACTGCTCAAGAATTTAAAATTCAAAATGCTTACGCTCCAGGAGGTGATCCGATTGATACAACCTGGAGATTTGTCGTCGCTAGACCTTCAGGACGCATACTTCCATATCCCGATGCGTCGAAGACACATAAGATTTCTGCGGTTCGCCGTCGGACGAACCCACTATCCGTTCAAGGTCCTCCCGTTCAGACTAAAATCGTCCCACAGGACGTTCACCAAATGTCTGGCTCCAATAGCAGCCTGGTTAAGAAAGGAAGGTCACCATGTGTACCTTTATTTGGATGACTGGCTAGTGAGGGGATGGTCTCCGGAAAGGGCACAAGAAAGCCTAGATGCCACCATGTCCCTCCTACAACGTTTGGGCTTCGCAGTGAACTTCGACAAGTCCTCATTAAAGCCATCAAGGACCTTGGTCTTTTTGGGGGCAGAGTTCCACACACAGTCGGGGCTGGTGAGGCCATCCCTCGAAAGGATTCACAAACCAACAAAAGGCATCGCAATGGAAGATCGACACCAGAGTGTCAGTGCAAAGGTACATGTCCGTGCTGGGGACCATGTCGTCCTGCATACCCTTGATCGACAATTGTCGCCTCTTCAGGAATTCTTGGCGGATCGATGGGCACAGAGTCAAGGGCGCTGGTCGGACAAGTTGACCAACGGCCAGCTCGTGCAGGCTCTTCAATGGTGGAGAATTTCCATACATCTGACAAAGAGAATGCCCCTGCTGGAACCTGCCTTCCAGAGGACAGTGGTGACGGATGCTTCTCTAACTGGGTGGGGAGCTCATCTGGAGTCCCTACAGGTTCAGGGTCGTTGGTCATCAGAAGAATCCACCCTTCACATCATTCTGCTAGAGTTGGGGGCGCTGCGTTGGGCCCTGAAATCCTTTCTACCACAGATAAAGGGATCAGTGGTGAGAATCATGACAGACAACACGACAACAATGTCTTATCTACGAAAGCGGGGAGGAACTCGCTCCAGGATCCTGTCGACGGAAGCCCAGGAGATCTGGCATTTGGCCCTCCAGCACGACATACATCTGTTGGCGTTCCACTTACGAGGAGTAAAAAATGTGCAATCAGACGCTCTCAGCAGGGAGATGAATCGTCTACACGAATGGGAACTGAACGACCAACAACTGCACCGTGTCTTCGCGAAATGGGGTCATCTGGCCCTCGATCTCTTTGCGACGAGAGACCACAAGAAATGCTCACAATACGCGATCAGGTGGCCACAACAAGACTCGCTAGGGGACGCATTCTCCTTCCCGTGGACGGGCAATTTTCTGTATGCCTTCCCCCCCATTTCCTCTCATCCGTCGGACTCTGCAATGGATCCACAGATATCCATGTTGGGTGATCCTGGTGGGCCCGTATTGGGCCAGACAAGTGTGGTTCTCCGATCTACTTCACCTTTCAGCGGCAGAACCAATGAGGTTCCAGAAGATCCCCAACCTTCTGTCTCAGGAGAAAGGGGTCGTTTGGCATCACGACCCGGACAGCCTCAGTCTGACGGCCTGGCTCCTGATTTCTCCGAGTTTGGCGCGTTAGCGATTCCAGCGGATTGTCGTCGCATTTTGCAAGCTGCAAGGGCACCTTCCATGAACGCTTCATATTCATACAAATGGAAAAGGTTCTGCATATGGTGTGCAGGTCAACCAGGTTTGGTCCCGCTGACGATCACACCGGAACAGCTCCTACCATACTTGTTGCTCCTGGCTAATAAACGGTTTGTCTGTTTCATCCATAAAGGTGCATCTGGCTGCCATCTCGAGATTCACTCGAAGAGACATTCAACTCCATTGTTCGGTGATCGCCTAGTTAAACACTTCCTTAAGTGGTTGTTTCGAACCTTTCCTCCCACGAAGACGTTTCCTCCGATCTGGAGTCTAAACCTGGTTCTGACAGCCCTGATGAAACCCCCCCTTTTGAACCAATGTCGTCGACATCATTAACATTTTTGTCTTGGAAATTGGCTTTCCTGGTGGCCATTACTTCAGCTCGATGTCTGTCAGAAATACAAGCTTTAGTGATCGACCCTCCGTATTTGAGGTTTTTCAGTAATAAAGTTGTGCTGGCCACTAACCCGCATTTCATACCTAAAGTGCCTTCCATGTTCCATAAACACGCTTCTATAGTGTTGCCTACATTTTTTCCAACACCGTCTTCGGTGGCGGAGAAGACTCTCCATACATTGGACGTGAAAAGAGCTTTAAAATTTTATCTCCATCGCACTCAAAGCTTCAGAGACACGAGACAACTTTTCGTAGTTTATGGTCCTGCGGCTAAGGGTAAGGCGATCTCCAAACAAGGACTATCCAGATGGGTGTCTTCGGCCATTTCTTATTGTCATTCCAAGGCCGGAAAACCACTAGAAAAGCGTCCAAGGGCCCATTCAACGAGATCTACATCGTCAACGGCGTTGTGGTCCGGAATTCCGCTGGGGGATATCTGCCAGGCGGCTTCCTGGTCGGTAATGCACACGTTTACCCGGCATTACTGTCTCGCACAGCAACATGCTGAAGATACACAGATGGGGCGTGCAGGACTACGTCACCTGTTCCAATAAGGTAAGCCCCAAGTGGGGGTTACACCCTTCGGCAACTATGCTTTAAAGTGTCGTGTCTTTCACTGTTAACATACTATAATGTAATGTGTTGCCATGGTAAATATGCATTGTGATTATTGAGATGTTGGTTTGCATACACGCCTCCAATGTTGGGGGATACTGCTATACAATCTATTCTAAGCATGTGAATCCATGAAAGATCCAATGCTGGAGAAGAGAATAGTTTCTTACCTGTAACTCCATTTCTCCAGCATTGGTATCTTTCATGGATTCACATGCGCCTGCTTGCCTCCCCTGAGCATGCAAACCAGAGATCCCCCCCCATACTACTTTGGGGGCCGAAATCTGAGGGAGCCGCGGGGGCGGGGCTATATATACCTTTACGTCCTAGTGGCGCCGGCGTGCGCGGCCCAAAACGACGTAGATAGGACACAAGTGTTGGAATTTTTCCTATGGAAAATGTCTATATAACTTACCGAGGATTCCCAGCCTGACGACGGGGAATATTCTAAGCATGTGAATCCATGAAAGATACCAATGCTGGAGAAATGGAGTTACAGGTAAGAAACTATTCCCTAAACAAGCGCAACCCCAAGGCGCCCCAGGGATCAATAGAGCGCTACAAAAGGCAACAAGAACAGTAAAGAAGCACATCAATTGGCCTAAGAGTTCCAAGCGGTGAAGGAGGCATACACTTTGGTCAAGAAGATAACTACGCTGCTTCTGAGTGGCACTGACTGCTCCCAAAGGAGCAGCTCTGATGCCAGGGGCTAGGGGAAGGACAAGACAGTCAAAATCGAGAACACAGACTAAAACTCAAGTGGGCCAACTTGAAAGGTGCTGGGGTCAGAGTCGACGAACGAAGAGCGATTCACCTCCCCCTCTTCTGGAACAACCCAACCACACAGTGGCAGCACCACCAAACACTATGGCGTCAGATAAAGAGGAACTCCTAAATTGTCTGAAGGGGATGGAAGTCAGACTTAAGAACACGTTCCACAACCAGCTGGAACAGATGGAGGAACTGAAATCTTCCCTCCAGGAGGTAAGCGGAGAAATGGCAGACCTGGGAGGCAGAATAGACATAGTTGAAAATGGCTTATCAAATGTAGCAGCAGAATCTAACCAGAACAGCGTCCTCCTAGATCAGCTGGCTAACGCAACAACCAACTTGGAATTACTGGCAGAAGACCTTGAAAACCGTTCAAGAAGATCTAACATCAGGATCAAAGACCTCGCTAAAACGATCTAAACCATGACCTTAAAGACACTATGGAACAATGTTTCAGTAGCATGCTCCCGGAAACGCAGCCAGACCAAATTGGGTGCCCAAAACGGAACGACCCTGGAGCAAGACCTCGATGTTCTGATAGCAGTAACGTCCCACTGTCAGATAAAAGACATACTGAGAGCAGCAAGATCCCACAATGATCTCACAATCAACGTCTCTCACATTCAACTATACCAAGACCTAGCGCTGAGTACGCTCCGCAAGAGAATGATGCAGCCAATTACAAAAGTACTCCAAGCAAAGCAGATACGATACAGGTTGACTCACACTTTCGGCCTCTCCTTCACGTGGGAGGGCAAGCAGCAGAAAATCACTACACGCGAGGAGGGCTGTTCAATCCTTCAGTTAGAGGAAGACCAGTATCATCCGAATGACCGATCACGTCCTAATCCTCCAGACACTGCGGGTAAAACATGGGAATGGTCAATCGAGAAAGTGTAAGTCAAAGAAAACAGGGAAGTCCAAGGCACTGCAACAGAGCCAGGAATAAGAAGTGATGGAAGAACACTAGGAGAACCAACTAACAAGAGAATGTACAACTGTGGAGCAATGATGGCGAACTACAACACACCGAAACATTAAAAAAAAACACACTGGGGGAAAAGAACAGCACACCTGGGAAGTGAGGAGAAAGAGGGAGAGTTGGAGGGCAGTTGGAAGAGCAAAGGAACCAAGAGGCACATTGACAGAACAAGCTAGAGACCCAGGGAACCGTAAAGGTAAACGTGAAAGTCGCTGGAGCACCCCATTTCCAGTTTGTAACAGCACAACTTCTCCTACACAAAAATGGCTGAGTCAACGGTAATATCTCTGAATGTACAGGGCCTGAACTCGCCAATAAAACGACGGGTGATACTAAACAGGTTGAAAACAATGCAGACAGCGATCGGGCTCCTACAGGAGACACGCCTCCTTCCTAAAGATGAGAAGAGAATGGGCAATCGGAACTTCCCACAACAATTTTTTTGCTTCAAGTGGAGAGAAAAAAAAGGGGAGTAGCTATACTAATTGGGAGGGCGCTAGACTTAAAAAAACTACAAATCCGTAAAGACAAAGGGCAGGTACTTGGGGCTCAAAGGATTGATAAAGGGGAAATTGTACACAATCATATCTATTTACGCTCCAAACAGTCACCAAGATGTGTTCATAACGGATTTGCTGGGCAAACTGTGCAGCTGGTTCGAGGGCCAACTGATAGGTGGGGGATTTCAATTGTGTTATGGACCCAATGCTGGACAAAACGCCCCCCTCCCGCCCCCAACAACTACTGATCCGAAAAACGGACAAGCTCTGGGTCAATTCTTCAGAGAATTAGGAGTAATTGAAACTTGGCGATTCTTCCATGGAGCCTGCAGAGAGTACACACACTAATCAGCAGTCCACCTCGGATACTCCAGGATAGACATGATCTTAGTATCCACAACACTAGTCTTACATATAACGAAAGTAGAAATAGGAGTGGAATATCACTCAGACCATGCGCCAGTGTGGGTGGGTGTTGATTGGGGGCAGGAAGGGAGCAGAGCAAAACCACCGTGGAGATTAAACAAAATCCTCCTGAAGGACATAGCACTAAGGGCCCAAATGGAGACCACCATCAACAACTACTTCAAAGAAAACGACAACGGGGAAACGGCCTGGGGGGTAATATGGGACGCTGGAAAGACAGTGATCAGGGGAGAATTCATGTCACAAGCAGGGGCATACTACCGTGAAAGAGCATTGGTGACAAACCAACTAGAAAAGGGAGGTGAAAGCTGCAGAAGCCCAATGCAAAGCCCACGGTTCGAGGAAATCCCTAAGAGTGCTTTGGAAAATCAGAGCTCAACTGGAGAATCACACGGCGGACTGGATATCCCAGTCACTGCTACAAACAAAACAACCCTATTATATCCATGGGGGCAAGGCGAATCGTTTTCTGGCAGCGAAATTGAGAAGGCAAAAAACCCAGAACTACATAGTACAACTAAACGACGTCTATGGAAAACCCCACACAGCAGAGCTTGACAAAAAAGAAATAATGAAGCGATTTCATGAGGAACTCTTAAACAGCGAGAACCTTGATCCAGAACGCCAACTCACCTACATAAATACTCTGCTGCTGCCCCAGATTGCCGAGATAGACCGAACTAATCTTGGGAATCCAATTACGGCACAAGAGATCAGCAATGCCATCTCACCACTACCAGCAAATAAGACCCCAGGTCCAGACGGCCTTGGCAATGGCTATTACAAGACATTCCGCACACAATTGCTCGGCCCGTTGACAAAATTATACAATACAATCAGAGAAGAGGGGAAGGTCACGCTTGATATGGGGAGGTCTATAGCTATACTGCCCCTGAAGCCAGGTAAAGATCCCCACAACTGTGTGAGCTATCGTCCCGTAGCGTTGCTGAACACAGACACAAAAATCTACACAAATTCTAGCAACCCGCCTAATGAAAATCCTGCCGAGCATAATACATGATGACCAAGCAGGGTTCACCACCAACCGGCACACACAAGATAACGTCAGAAGGGTGCTAGACATCATAGATGCAGGGTGACGAACACGACAGCCGTTTTCAGTGGCAGCTCTGGATGCCACCCGGGCCTTTGACAGCATGGACTGGTGCTATCTGGAACTGATCTTGGAGCGCTGTGGATGTGGCCCAGAATTTACCAAGATGGTGCTCGCCAATTACCAACACCCTTGGACAAGTTTCAGTATCAGTGGACAGAGTACAGAGTTTGTGAAGATCGGAAGGGGCACGCAACAGGGCTGTCCTCTCTCCCCTCTGATTTTCACGATGGCGATGGAGCCATGTGCAATGCAGTTCCGACAGGATGCTAGCATCAGAGGAGTTACGATTGGTCAGGAAACCCACAAAATAGCGCTATATGAGGATGACATTATGCTCTTCAAGGGAGACCCAGAATATACGATGCCCAGAGCGATGGCTGAACTGGAGGAATTCAGACCGGTCTCGGGGTTCTCCCTAAACTTCTCCAAATCAAAAGCCATGAACAGAACAGCAAGGAGAGAAGAGACCGAAACATTGGAGAGGACATTCCCGATGGGCTGGGTGGAGGGAAAACTGGAATACTTGGGAATCCACCTCACCAGAGAACCACACAATCTATATCAGGCAAACATAATTCCGCTGTGGAAACAGCTACAGGAAGACCTGCTCCGATGGGAATCTCAGGAGCTGTTATGGTTTGCCCGCATCACAGCTGTCAAAATTACCATTCTCCCTATTCTTCTTTATGTAATAAGTTCACTACCGGTGCCCATACCGCCAGCCAAGGGCCGGCAGTTGCGAAACGTGATATTCAAATGCATATGGCACAGTAAGAAACCCCGGATCCAGAAACTAATCCTAATGCGCTCCCCCCTCCTGGGTGGCCTGGGAGTCCCAGAAATGGACAGATAGATTTTGGTAGCACAACTAGCACCAATGTTGAGGTGGGCAAAACCAAAAAACCACAAAGGATGGTGTAAAATTGAACAAACAGCCTCATTAGCCCACCCTAATAGCCCTGTTGAGCCTGAGGAAAGAAAACCGAAAGAGTAGAGGTGCGCTGTTATAAATGACGAAATGATCACTGCAAAGCTGGGATAAAGCCCGGAAAACTAAACGCATTCCGAGCGGAATGGGCCCATACACGCCGCTGATGCACAACCCAGATTTCACATAGGGTCTTCAACGAATGTATTGTGCTGGTTGGTCAGGGGTTGAGACTATGTACCTGAAAGACATGTACAAACACGGCTCTCCATTACTCTTCACAGACTGCCGGCAGAAATTCAATATAGGAGAAAATGAGCGCTATAGATATACACAAATAAGGCACTCGATAACCCACACAAAGGTGAAGAGGGCGGGCACGCGATTGCCATCAGGCCTAGAACTGTCACTGCAGGAAGGCAACACGGCGAAGGGGGTCACCAGACTTTACAGACTGCTCGCCAACGACCAGCCGACCAACAATCTCAAAAACAAAATGAACTGGGAAAGAGACATGCAAGAGCCACTAACAGAGGAGGAATGGAACCAAATATGGGCACTTGCACACGGCACTTCCAGAAGCACCACGATAAAGGAATCCGCTTACAAATTATGCCTCAGATGGTATATGTCCCGTACCGCATACATAAAATCAGTGATACTCCCCAAACTGCTGGAGAAACTGTGGTGAGAAGGGAAACCTATTCCATATGTGGTGGACATGCCCAAAGCCATCGCCTATTGGAAGGAAATACTAAGCCACATAAAGGACATTTCAGGGTCTGCCGAGATCTCTGAAAACAATTCTCTTAGGAGTCCCTATAGAAGGTAAATATGCAATGTCAGGAACTACAGCCAAGCTCATTACCCACCTATTATCAGCAGCAAGAATGACTCTTGCACAAAACTGGAAAAACAAAGATGACCCAATCTCAGCATGGTGGTGGATCAAGATCTGGGGAGTAATGGCCATGGAGAAGATATATGCTATCAGTACTGGAAAATATCTAAGATTCTTAACTACCTGGAACCCATTCCATGAATATGTGCGGGACAGAGAAGCTCATTTCTTCAAACCTCGCCTACTCGGGAACACGCATGTCATCTGAATTCTTCCAGACATAAAAACGTCGAGACACTAACATCAGGAAAAGATTCTAAATAGTCTGAACTCTAAAGTGTAAAATAGTGATTAAAGTTGGAGGGGAGAGAGATTTATAGTGGGAGGAGGTAAGGAGGGATGGGGTGAGTGCGGGGGGGGGATTTAAAACTGAAAATCCTTGAAGGCAACGCGAACACCTACGAACTGTAAGATAGGAACACAAGAAAAATGTAAAACCTAAATAGTTATTCATGGCAAATGTTGTGTTGAAATTACCTGTATGCCTTCGAATCAAAAATAAACTTAGTTTAAAAAAAAAAAAGCTTCACATTGAAAATGTGTCCTTCTCTTTTTACGTGGGGTACCGCACACAGCCGTATACCTGCACTCCTTAGCGCCACCCCAAGCATCTCCCTTCAGCACGGTCGGGGCTGGACGCACTTGCATCACCGGGAAGACCTTTTTTCCTTCCCATTGTCCTTCTGTCCTGCTCCGGTTCTGCGATCATGTCGTCCACCGTCTATGCCGGATCGTTTGGGATTTGCTACTTGTTTCTCTTGCGAACTTCGCTTCGCTAGGGCAGATCCCCATTCTCTCTGCTGGAGTGTCTGGGACCGGATCACCGTTGGGGCTTCAAAAGCTCTATTAACAGGGTTTTCCCTGAGGTGCCTCACAGGCCTAATAGGCGTACCAGGGTTTTCCCTGAGGGTTTCCGTGAGGGGCTTGCATATGGGAATCGCAATCCGAGGTTCACCGAGCAGGTGCGAATAGCCAGCATAGTCGTACTGAGGCGTTTGGTACCGGAGTTTGCTCCGAGGTCTCCTTGTCAGGAGCTTCCCACACACAACAGGGTCTGCCCTGAAGCTAAGGCCCCTTGTACACAGAGGTTAGGTTCTCAGACTCGGTCCTTCTCTGGGATCAGGGGTTTCTGGGTCATTGTGTGCACCAATCTGAAACTCCTGTTAGCCCCGCCTGTAGCGGCAAGGTGGTTGGTTTTTCTCTCGGCCATTAGCTTCCTCTACAGGGACAGATAATCTCCCTGCTGACAAATCACCAAATTATATTTTTTGTCAGCCACCCTACACTTCGGTGGGAGCATGAATCTCATCTCATCTGGAGGCGGGGCAAACCATCACCGAAGACTGGTGGGGTTTGTCCATCGTTTAGGCGGGCTTTCGCTTGCCCTCTCCTCCTACCCCACCCTTCAAAGGCAGATGGGGAGCAGGTGCAAGTGGATCTAGTTCACCTGGCCTAAGCCGCGCCCACCTGGTGCCTTCCTGCCTGCCGCTCTCTTTCACCACTTAACAAGCCCTGCCCACCTGGTGCCTTCCTGCTTCCCGCTTTTTCACTACGTAGCAAGCCCCGCCCACCTGGTGCCTTCCTGCTTCCCGCTCTTTTTCACCACTTAGCAAGCCCCGCCCACCTGGTGTCTTATTGCTTCCCGCTCTTTTTCACCACTTAGCAATCCACGCCCACCTGGTGTCTTACTGCTTCCCGCTCTTTTTCACCACTTAGCAAGCCCCGCCCACCTGGTGTCTTACTGCTTCCCGCTCTTTTTCACCACTTAGCAATCCACGCCCACCTGGTGCCTTCGTGCTTGCCGCTCTATTTCCCTACTTAAGGAGCCCTCCAGCTTCTTTTCCTTTGCAGATGGGGAGCAGGTGCAAGTGGATCTAGGTACCCTCGCCTAAAACCTGCCCACCTGATACCTTCCTGCCTGCTGCTCTTTTTCACCACTTAGCAAGCCCCGGCCACCTGGTGCCTTCCTTCACCATCACTGTCTTGTGGCCAATGCTGGATTTGACTTTTATGGACTTCATTCATTCACGGTGCGTCACTCTTTCTCAACTTTCATGCTGGACTTCCTTTGCATCTTGTACTCATGGTGACCCTGAATCATGCTGTTCCCATCTTCATCTTGTATCCTGGCTTGCAACATTGTGTTACTACTGACTTCTGCAATTGTATTCGCTCTCCACTCTTGCTTCTCCACTCTTTTTGACTGCTTACTCTCTTTTCTCTCCTCCTTTCCCTTCTCCCTTTTCCTCTCTCCTCCCCTTACTTTCTTCTATGCACTTACTCTATCAGAATTGTCCCTGGACCTAATATGATAGCAACCTCGTCTGTTTCCTCCCCACAACCCCTCCAGTACTATCTGAAATGTCATCGGGCCTAGTATGATAGTCGCTTGTTTTGTTCCTCCCCTCCCTTTCTGCACCCCTCTCGCTCACCTTTTGTTTTTCTCCGGCTCTACCAGAAATGTTGTCAGGCCTAGTACGGTAGTCGCCTGTCTGTTTCCATTTCCTTCCCGCTCTCCCCCTCCCTCCCTTCCTTATCTATGTCTTAGCTCTTGCACAATCTGAAATGTCGTCAGGCCGAGTACAATAGTTAATTTCACATTCTTACTGTTCATGGCCTCTAAGAATGTGGTTGTATTTTCGCTTGTTCCCTCCCTTGCCTTGAAGCATTTTGAAACACATTGTGTATAGGCGCTATATAAATAAACAATCATATATCAAACCTCTTGTGACAGATTGTTCTCCTCATGGAGCAAGGGAGGGGCTAGTACTGCTGTCCTTTCACAGTGCTCAATCAGGCTGCCCTGCGCACCATCTTCGATCTTTCCGCGAGAAATTCAAGTTGATCTCGCCCTTGCCAAATAAAGTCCTCTCTTTGCAAGGGCGATTGACTCAGTGTGGTGGTCTTCCAGAATGCACATTCTGGGTTGGAGCCCGCATATGAAATATCTGCGGTTCTCTGGAACCCGCATATGAAATACCTGCAGTTCTCTGTGGGAGCAGAACACTTCAGATTCAGGTACTATTTTTGGTCTCGGCTCAGCGAGACGCACTTGAAACTACTCTGAGTGGCCCGCAGCGGGCTCGCAACACCAGTTCTTCTTCCAGGGTTCCCCATTAGAGGCTAAGCTTTGGATACCAGGGTTTGCCCTGAGGCTTCTCCATCTGGAGCTAGCTGTACCGAGTCTTGACTTGAGGACCCTCTCGAGGTAGTTATAAGACGAGGGTTAAATCTGAGGTTCTCTTGCTTGGAGCTAAATCGGTCACCAACAAACTTGAGTCCCTCATCGAGGGCCTTGGCTGTAAGGTATATCCCTAAAGCCTTTCTGCGTGCGGCTGTGGAACCAGTTCTGCTGAGGGGGCAAAGGAAGGTGGTCGCGTACCGCGGACCTTCCGGTACCAGCTCTGCTGAAGATCCTCCACTAGAGGCTAATTCTGGGGAAGCCCCTGACGTGTCTAGTAAACACCCTAGAACTGCCAGTACCGGCTCTGCTGAGGTTCCCTGTTCAAGGTTAGGATGGCATGCAAGGCCCCTGACTCCCCTGGGGAGACTATTGCTTCACTTGCTCCTGTGACGCAGTTCGCCCCTGGTGTGTGATAATGGCGGTCCAACCTCTGGAGGCCACAGCTGCCTTTTTGAATACCTCCCTTAAAGTGAGGTTTTACATAAACAAGCAGGGTGACACTCTCCTCTCCTTGTGGATCTTGTCATGCAAGTTTGGGCTGGGCCATCCAGTATATTGTTTGGCTCCAGGCTCCACACATCCCGGGTCACCTCAATGTGACCGCAGATTAATTCCAGCACCAGTTGGCATCGGTTACAAGTGTGAGATGAACAGCAATATCATCTCCAACTTTTCCAGCAATGGGGCACGCCAGAGGTGGTCCTCTTTGCAGCTCGTGGGTCAACATGAAAGCTTATGCTTCCGCCTCATTGCCTCCTGCCTATTGGTCGCTCTGTAAGCACATGGAACCGTTGCCAAAGCAGCTATGTGGGCTTTCCCACCAGCTTTTGTGAAACATTACTGCTTAGACCTGAGCTCCAGGGCTGATGCTCAGTTCTGCAAGCTGTTCTCAAAACCTCTTTCAGTAAAGGCGTTCCATCCACATGTTATTGTGTAAGGAGTGCTTGGTAATCTCCCAAAAGTATGGAGGAAAGGGGATGGGACGTAGGAGTATAACAAAGTTACTAACTGTCCCCTCTAATAAGTATCTAATATTGCTTAAATGGTCTCAGACCTGGTGATAGAAAAGGACTGAGAGGGCGATGCGCGCGGCGGAGATGAGGAGGGCGGGGTTACGGCCACATGTGGTACCCTGCATAAAAAGAGGACACATTTTCAATTTGATGCTTTTAACAAAAGTGATCCGGTCCCATCCCACAGGACGGAATGTCCCAAAAGTATGGAGTAAAGGGGGCTATGGACTAGGAGTAAGGTAGTCACTAAGTGAGTAACTTTGTTAATTTCTCCTACGTCCCGTCCCCTTACCTCCATACTGTACGGGCTATTACATCTGAATGTAGCCCCAGGGTGCAGAGGATATCTTAAGCTAACAGGTTCCGTAGAACAGCCTGTCCGAAAGCCGCGTCTGATTTAGAGCCGGCGTCCAAACAGTAGTGCTTACAGAAAGCCAAAGGGGTGGCCCAGGTGGCCACCCTGCTGATGACCTGCCACTGGAATGCGACAGCCGTGGCCTTGGCTCTGACAGCGTGGGCGTGAATGGTAGCTAGAAGTGGTTTGTGCTGCCCTTCTTGGCCCTTCTTGATGGTTGAAACCATCCAACTTTCTATAGAGGCCTTGGATGCCTGATAACGGAACTTGAACCGCCCGAAGGTGACAGACGGAGTGTCTGACTTGCAGACGCTCTTGGTCCTGTCCAGATAGAATTTCAGAGCGCGTCTGACATCCAGGCAGTGTTAAGACCCTCTTCCACGTTTAGCTGTAAAATAGAAACTACCTTAGGTAGAAACACAGGGTGTGTTCTCACGACCACCTTATCTTTGTGAAAAGTAGTAAAGCGTTCTGATGCCACAAGAGCCTCGATCTCGCTGACTCTGCGAGCAGGGGCAAGACCCACCAACAAAGCTGTTCTAATGGTGACCAATCCGATGTCCACGGATGCCATTGGTTCAAAAGGTATGTGCGCCAGGGTGCCCAACACTACATTGAGATCCTACACGGGGTATGGCTTCTTGATGGGCGGGTTGAGCCTGATGAGGCCTGCCAGATGTCGTTTACCACAGAGTTGGAGGAGGAGAAGAACTCAGATGAATTCCTGTAGGCCCCTATGGCTGCCAAGTAGGTGCGGCAAGTGTCCATTTGCTCCCTCAGTGAGCGAGGTGTGCATAGAATGAGAGCACATCATCCAATGTGCAAGTAAGGGGGTCGATCTCCTTGGAGTCGGCCCAGTGACAGAACCTGGTCCATTTACTCTTGTACTGCCCTGAATGATGTCCTGGTCAGCCTGGGACAGGCCCAGATGCTTCAGTGTGACCTGTTCAGGAACCACACTGCAAGCACTAATTTCAGTGGTGTGGGGTGAATGACCCTGCCCCCCCCCACCTGCTGTGAGTGGTGAGCTGGGCCCTGCGGCAGGTGGGGTGGCCTGTCCGAGAGACTGAGGAGCTCTGAGAACCACGGTCTTGCCGGCCACCACAGAGCTATCAGAATGATGCGGAGGTGACATGATTATCTTATCTTGCAGATCACCCTGGGGATCCGGGGTGTGGGATGGAATGCATACGCGGTCATGCCATTCCACTGTATCTGGAATGCGTTGCCCAGGGAGCAGTGGCCGTGCCCCTGCCAGGATGTGAACTGCTGGCACTTCCTGTTGGACCAGAAGGCAAAGAGGTCACCTGAGGATGCCCCATCTGCTGAGGACCCTTTGCAGGACCGGATTGTTCAAATGCCCTTCGTAATTGTCTGCTCCCAGTCTGCTGAGACTGTCTGCCTCCAGGTTGGACTCCCCCAGGAGGTAGATTACAGTCAGGTAGATGTTCTCCAGGGTCCATTCCCACATGCTGACCGCTAGGCTGCTCAGCGGAGGGGACCTGGTGCCACCCTGCTTGTTGATATAATACATGCTGGTGGAGTTGGCAGTCTAGATGAGGACTACCTTGCCCTCAATGAGCAGAAGGAAAGCCTTGAGAGCTAGCCAGATAGCCTTCAGCTCCAGCCAGTAAATATGATTTCTGCTCCTGCAGGTACCAGACACCATGGACACTGTTGTTGTCCAGGGTAGCCCCCCAGCCTTCCAGGGAGGAATCCGTGGTGATGGTGACTTGAGGGGGTGCCTGCTGGAAGGGCCTGCCAGTCCTGCAGGTTACAGTCCCTGGACCACCAGGTGAGGTCCAGGTAGAGGGGAAAGAATGCTGACCAACTCCGCTTGGGAGCCCCGCTTCTGATTCCATGAGGCTGCAAATTGCAACTGTAATCTCCTCATCTTGAGTCTCGTGTGGGGAACGGCCAATAGGACCGCTGCAATGAGCCCCAGTACATGCTGCTACCACCAACCCGAGGTCACCTCTCGGCTGAGGAAGTGACTTGCGGCATTCTTGATGGCCATGATCTTGTCCTCTGAGGGGAAAACTCTCTCGGAGCTTGTGTTCCATATGTGGTCTAGAAAGGTCCGTCTCTGTGTATGCTGCAGCTGAGACTTCTTGAGGTTGATAGAAAATCCCGGTTCGTGGAGTGTGATCGTAAGGGTGGAGGAAGTGTGGTGAACTGCCTCTGGAGATCTTACCCTGACGAGCCAGTCGTCCAGGTACGGGTAGGCGTGGTGGCCCTGGGCACTGAGGAGGACCGCCACTGCATTCATCAGTCTGGTAAATATCCTGGGGGTTGAGTTGAGGCCGAAGGGTACAACCTTGTATTATGAATGGCAGCCCATGATCCTGAACTGTAGAAAGGAGCGATGAGGCTGCCAAATCGGGACATGTAGATAAGCGTCCTTCAGATTCAGGGAGCACAGCACATCCAGTCGCCCCTGCACAGTGTCTCTGCAAAGAGTGCTGGCATAACCGTCTTGAATTTTTGAGGAGGGAGAGGTTGAGCGTGGAGAAGTCGAACACAACTCTCAGGCCAGCCTGGTGGTTCTTTTGTGTGGCGTAAATCCTGGAGTAGACGCCCAAGCCTTGCTGGGGGGGTTGGGACTTCTTCCACTGCCTGGCTCTCGTCGAGCGCACGAACATTCGCCAACAGGGTTGCTGTCCCAATCTGTGGGATTGGAGGGGAGGCGGGAAGAGAGGGAGTGATCGGTAGACGGTACCCCGTGGAAACTACGGATAGGATCCATGGGTCTGTGAACCTCTGATTACAGAACTGTGTGTTAAGGGGAAGCCTGCCCCCCACCAGAGACATGTGGAGTCAAAGGGGCGCGTCATGCCTTCTTTCCCTGTGAGGCTTGTGCTGAAGAGGGTGACTGAAAGATGCCCTTGCTTCCCACCCCCTTCTACCCCTCTTTTGTTGCCTGTGCCGATGCGGACTCTGAGAGCGGTCAGGCTGTCTGGAGCTCCGTTCTTGGCAGCTCCAGAACCCACCGAACACCTGCCCCTTATTGGAGCGTTGATGAGACTGGGTGTATGCCTTGGGTGTGGCTTTCGTGAGGATAAAGACCTTGCAGTTTCGGAACTGTCTCTTTTTATCTAGCTCCTCATCGGTGGTGGAGTGAAAGAGGTTGCCACCCTCGAATGGAAGGTCCAATATGCGTTCCTGGATGTCTCGGTTGAACATGGTATTCCAAAGCCAGCCAGTCCTTTTCATGACCGTGGCGATGCAGATAGCCCGGCCTGAAGTGTCGATGTGGCCCACGGTGGACTCCATGATGTCCTGCGCCACCAATTTAGCCTCCGCCAGCCCTGCCTTGAAACGTACGTGGCTCTGCACCGGAAGTTCTGGAAGGAAGTCAGCTATTTCCCGACAAAGCCTCTGGTTAACTGCCACCAGCATGGCATCCGCGTTGTATTGACGAAGGTGCAGTGAGCCGTTGGAATACACTTTCTTTCCATAGGCCTCCAAGATCTTCTCCTTGCCTAGAAGCGCTGTGGATGAGGTGGCTGAGGACGACTGAGGCGTGGAGAAGAAGGGCGCTGCAGCGATCAACGAACCAACAAGTGTGGTTGAGGGTGCACCGACAGCAAGAGTGGATCCCGCCCCAATTGCCTATACTTGACGTCGAGGTGCTTATTGACAGGCTGGGACGAATGGGGTTTAAACCATCCCATTTTGTCTAAGGCGACAACGTCCTTCTGCATTGAAATCCCAGTTCTAGCTGCGGGGCATAGAGTGAGGACCTCTGCCAGAACCCCTGCCTCTGGTTGCTCAACTTCTGGTTGAGGAAGCCCCAAATAGTCTGCCAAACCTGCAAGCTGTTCATGGTAGGCCTTGGCTGATGGTGTGTCAGTGGTCCTCATCCTCGTCATTGTCCACCAGGGTGCCCGGCTTCTCCGGAGCGGTGGAGGAGTGCTGGGCGGCGAGGGCTGCAGTGTGCAGACTGGAGCCAGTGGCTGCTGTGGAAGCTGGTGTGTGTGAACTGTGGGAGGCAGGGGAACTGGAATCGAAGGAGCCAGCAAGGGCTGCAGGGTCTGCACTGGGGCGTGCAGCACTGGAGCCAATGGAGGAATAACTATAGGCGCAGGCGGAGTGGCCGGAGGGAGCATGTCCCTGATCACATCCCAAAGGATGGCCCCCATCTGAGGAGATCTCATAAAAGGGACGTCTCAAATAACCTGTCCTCACAAGCTGGTGGGGTGGCAGGTGATGTTGACGGGGTTGCGGGCGGCTGCTGGGGCCGGTGCGTACTCAGTCTAGCCAGTTGTGGGATAAAACTGCCTTGTGATGCTGATGGATAACCTGTAGGCCACATACCTGGTTGACACCAGTCCCACTTTGTAACTCTTCCTCCCACCTGCTCCTCATCAAGGGGCGGTATCGGGCGAGTGGCAATTTTGTCTGGTGCAGCGGCCATTTTGTTGAACTGCATGCCACGTGCCAAAGTCGTGGTGCTTGAATCACTGGGTCCAGCCTCCTCCAGGACTCTTGGCGGTGGTGCGTAAGACCTACCCTGCACCTCAGGACTGGGCCTGGTAGGCATATTGCCCTCGGCAGTATCGCCCGTAGTGCTGTGTGCAGGCACGCCCTCGGACATCTGGCTGGCACTAGAGCGTAGCCCCTCGGGTGTACACCCGGTAAAAGAACATTGCAGTCTCTCAGCTCTGCCACCGGAAGGATCGAATGACCCTTTGGCCTGGCGGCTGGTAGCTGGAACAGCCTCGGTACCAGTGCTGGTGCGAGAACCTGAAAGGTTCCTCCTGCTCGGTGGCTTCCTTGGGAAGGAGTGGCCCTTGTGGGGTGCTATTGGAAAAAAACGGGCCTTCCTTGGGCCTTGACTTGTGTCTGACGAAGTCCTTCAAGTCCTCTGGAAGCGACTTCTCGAAGAGCTCCCTGCATTGAGCTAACCTGTTCAGAGCATGCAGTGTGAGCATGTCTGATGCGGTACAACCTTCCCAGCCCTGATTGGGGCCAAGGCAGCGGAGGCGAAGAGCCCTTCGCAGGCTAGACACCTGCTGAAGCCCGCTGATGTTGACATGCACCAGGGAGGAGTGTGGCGACAGAGGACCGAGGACCTGATTGATAAAAAGAAGACAAAAGACAGAAGAAAGTATCTGGGGAAGAGCGCATGGTATTACAAGGCCTAAGCCAA
This sequence comes from Ambystoma mexicanum, assembly GCF_040938575.1. Lineage (NCBI taxonomy): Eukaryota > Metazoa > Chordata > Amphibia > Caudata > Ambystomatidae > Ambystoma > Ambystoma mexicanum. Next base: position 628,441,182 of record NC_090923.1, read on the forward strand.
ACCCAGGAGTGCTGGTGAAATCTGCCTGTTCCCATCCATGCGAAAAAGGGGACTTTGGAGTGGCGCTGGTGGGAGGAGACAGGGGAGCACATTATCCCAGGGCTGCGCCTCTAAATTTAAAGGTAAGTTTTTTTCTGGTGAAAAAGGTTCCATCTCCTAGTGAGGAACGCCAAATGCGAGTGTTCCTGTAAGTTCTGCAAACTTTCATCCCAAGACGTTAAAGGACAGGCGAACAAAGGAGTGGGCGGCCTGCGTGATGCAGGCTGAAAGTTGTTCCCCCGTAGGCGCCGTCAACTTGGGTGACGAGGGCTCCAGCGGCAGCCTTGGCTCTGATCTCGAAGCCATAGACCTTTTGGCACAACACTCTGGTTCCCATGTCCCCGGCCCCGACAGACAAACGTTTCTGTTATGGGGCGTTCACACCCCAGCGACAGAGGCACACACGCACCACCCAAGGCAAAACACACAACCCATAAAGCCTCCTCGACAGACATGTTGAAGTAGCACCAGTTGCCAACAGGCCCGCAGAAAACTTTGCCAGTGCCTGCCGAACCTCGTGGTCCAACGCCCTTCCTGCAACAGTCTTCTCGGCATGCGACTAAGCTTTCTTCACACACGGGCATCCCTTTAAAAATCTCACGGCTACTGACATGTCGTCCAAAGGCACACTCGCACCTAAGGCTTTGGAGTCGACAACTGCAAAGACGCCTGCAGACACATCGAAACTTAACATTCAGCCGCCGAAGGTACGCGAGAGTCTCGCAGATGAGAAGCCCAGAGGCACCCCCTTTTGTCGGAGTACCCTGAAGGCTCCGAGCCCCTCTCTAGGGCTTTATCAGGTAAATATCCAGACCCCTCTGCTTCATCCCTGTGGACTAGGCAGACATTTGAGAATTATATGGAGATGTCCCAATTCATAGACTTCTCAAAGACATGTATTACTCCCAAGATGCCTAGGGAGGACTCCTGCCCCATTCCACCAAAGGTACAGAAGATTCCTATCCAGTCACAAATCCATCGAGAGGAGGTATTTGAGTATTCAGAACCAGAGGAAACATATGAGGACAATCCTTTTGATCAGGACACTGTGTGGGATATATTGACCCACTCAACGGCATTGCCCCGCATCACTAAGCTGCATGTGTGCAGAAACAACCACAAAAGGGTTGCGCTGGCTCCTGGGAGTGCATGACTCAAAACTGCGTTTTGCAACAACAAAAATGATGGCTGCACCGTCCTGCCAAGCACACATCGGGCAGGATGGAACCAGGGGGCACATTAACCCCTTAAGTGCCAAGGAAGAGGTATCTCGTCCTTAACATTACCTCCAGGTTGCCAAGGACGAGATAGCGCATCCTTTTAGGCACATTGTTTTCTGTGATCCCTACTAGGTAAGCGGCCCCCTCGCCCCAGAGGCCCCAAAGCATGGGGCCACAGATATGAAAACCCCTGGGGGCAGATGAGTCATCATCTGCCCCCAGGGAAGGGGACACATGAAGAAAATACAAACAATTAAAAATGGGGAACCAGGTGGGGGTGGGGGCCCACTAGCCACCAGGTCTTTTTTTTTATATGAACAGGTGGTGGCCCTCTCCCTCCCACCCCAAGTGGAAAGGGGGGCACCCCTTGTAGCCCTCCATGGGGGCAGATTTTTGCCCCCAGGCAGGAGTACTTAAGGCGGCCCCCCCATCCAATTGGAGGGGGGTAGGGCCACCAGAAATGTGTGCGCAGGCCCCAAAGGATGGGGCTTGCAGTTTAGGGCCCACCTGGGGCAGATGGGTGCCCATCTGCCCCTAGGGAATGGGCCTTAAACAAAATAATTATGGAAACATGGATGTGTTGTGGGGAGTGCCCCCCCAACTGGATCACCAGGGAATTGTTTTTATGGAAAGGGGGTGTCCCTACCCCCACCCAAAATGGACCATGGTATGCACCCCTCCCTGGGGGCAGTTATCTGCTCCTAGGAAGGGGCATCTGACCCCAGGGAGGGCTACATGAGATGTCACCCTCTTATCTGCCCCCAGGAAGGGCTGATTGAGATGGTTCCCCTTTCATTTGGTGTGGGGGGGGCACCCCCTTTTACATTGGAAAATTCCCCAGAGGTTTAGGGTGCCCCTCAGGCCCCCTAAAGTTTAGTGTACCATTTTCAATGTTTTTCTTTGTTTACCAAAACTTCCCATGGCGCAGGTGGGCACATTAGTGTGCCAGTCTGCCCCCAGGGTGCCCAAACCTTACTGGCCCACCCACTGGGGGGGGCCTGTTCCAAGATTTCTGGTGGCCCTCTCCCCCCTAACCCAAATGGATGGGGGGCACCTCATGCAGCCGTTCGACAGAGCCCCAGGGAGGCACATTGGTGTGCCAATCTGCCCCCAGGGTGCCCAAATCCTACTGCCCCATCCATGTGGGGGCCTGTCTGATGTTTTGGGGTGACATTCACGTGTTTTTTTGTTTCATTTACAGCTTTTTCTACACGAGCAGCTGCAACGTTATGTGAGTACTTTTTTTTTATTATTCTATGGTAAGGGCCCACTGTCAGTGGGGTGGGTGAGACTGGGGCTGGATTGTTGGTGGTGTGGGTGGGAATGGGTCGTCTAGGCAGATATTTTGGTGGGTTGGGACACAATTGCAGGGGAAGGCCACAAATTGCCCCCCATGCCAGCAGAACATTGGTGTTTACCTGGGAGCGGATGTCTCCCACGTGGGTTGTCCGTCTGCAAGCCCAGGCTGCACCTCTGGCTGTGCTACGTTACAGATGACACCTCCGGAGAGGAATGGGGATCCTGCCGTGGCTCCCTGGAGCTGCTGCTGTGCTTGGGGGTAGAGGGGATGGTACACCCACAGCGCGTCTGACATCCAGGCAGTGTTAAGACCCTCTTCCACGTTTAGCTGTAAAATAGAAACTACCTTAGGTAGAAACACAGGGTGTGTTCTCACGACCACCTTATCTTTGTGAAAAGTAGTAAAGCGTTCTGATGCCACAAGAGCCTCGATCTCGCTGACTCTGCGAGCAGGGGCAAGACCCACCAACAAAGCTGTTCTAATGGTGACCAATCCGATGTCCACGGATGCCATTGGTTCAAAAGGTATGTGCGCCAGGGTGCCCAACACTACATTGAGATCCTACACGGGGTATGGCTTCTTGATGGGCGGGTTGAGCCTGATGAGGCCTGCCAGATGTCGTTTACCACAGAGTTGGAGGAGGAGAAGAACTCAGATGAATTCCTGTAGGCCCCTATGGCTGCCAAGTAGGTGCGGCAAGTGTCCATTTGCTCCCTCAGTGAGCGAGGTGTGCATAGAATGAGAGCACATCATCCAATGTGCAAGTAAGGGGGTCGATCTCCTTGGAGTCGGCCCAGTGACAGAACCTGGTCCATTTACTCTTGTACTGCCCTGAATGATGTCCTGGTCAGCCTGGGACAGGCCCAGATGCTTCAGTGTGACCTGTTCAGGAACCACACTGCAAGCACTAATTTCAGTGGTGTGGGGTGAATGACCCTGCCCCCCCCCCACCTGCTGTGAGTGGTGAGCTGGGCCCTGCGGCAGGTGGGGTGGCCTGTCCGAGAGACTGAGGAGCTCTGAGAACCACGGTCTTGCCGGCCACCACAGAGCTATCAGAATGATGCGGAGGTGACATGATTATCTTATCTTGCAGATCACCCTGGGGATCCGGGGTGTGGGATGGAATGCATACGCGGTCATGCCATTCCACTGTATCTGGAATGCGTTGCCCAGGGAGCAGTGGCCGTGCCCCTGCCAGGATGTGAACTGCTGGCACTTCCTGTTGGACCAGAAGGCAAAGAGGTCACCTGAGGATGCCCCATCTGCTGAGGACCCTTTGCAGGACCGGATTGTTCAAATGCCCTTCGTAATTGTCTGCTCCCAGTCTGCTGAGACTGTCTGCCTCCAGGTTGGACTCCCCCAGGAGGTAGATTACAGTCAGGTAGATGTTCTCCAGGGTCCATTCCCACATGCTGACCGCTAGGCTGCTCAGCGGAGGGGACCTGGTGCCACCCTGCTTGTTGATATAATACATGCTGGTGGAGTTGGCAGTCTAGATGAGGACTACCTTGCCCTCAATGAGCAGAAGGAAAGCCTTGAGAGCTAGCCAGATAGCCTTCAGCTCCAGCCAGTAAATATGATTTCTGCTCCTGCAGGTACCAGACACCATGGACACTGTGGTTGTCCAGGGTAGCCCCCCAGCCTTCCAGGGAGGAATCCGTGGTGATGGTGACTTGAGGGGGTGCCTGCTGGAAGGGCCTGCCAGTCCTGCAGGTTACAGTCCCTGGACCACCAGGTGAGGTCCAGGTAGAGGGGAAAGAATGCTGACCAACTCCGCTTGGGAGCCCCGCTTCTGATTCCATGAGGCTGCAAATTGCAACTGTAATCTCCTCATCTTGAGTCTCGTGTGGGGAACGGCCAATAGGACCGCTGCAATGAGCCCCAGTACATGCTGCTACCACCAACCCGAGGTCACCTCTCGGCTGAGGAAGTGACTTGCGGCATTCTTGATGGCCATGATCTTGTCCTCTGAGGGGAAAACTCTCTCGGAGCTTGTGTTCCATATGTGGTCTAGAAAGGTCCGTCTCTGTGTATGCTGCAGCTGAGACTTCTTGAGGTTGATAGAAAATCCCGGTTCGTGGAGTGTGATCGTAAGGGTGGAGGAAGTGTGGTGAACTGCCTCTGGAGATCTTACCCTGACGAGCCAGTCGTCCAGGTACGGGTAGGCGTGGTGGCCCTGGGCACTGAGGAGGACCGCCACTGCATTCATCAGTCTGGTAAATATCCTGGGGGTTGAGTTGAGGCCGAAGGGTACAACCTTGTATTATGAATGGCAGCCCATGATCCTGAACTGTAGAAAGGAGCGATGAGGCTGCCAAATCGGGACATGTAGATAAGCGTCCTTCAGATTCAGGGAGCACAGCACATCCAGTCGCCCCTGCACAGTGTCTCTGCAAAGAGTGCTGGCATAACCGTCTTGAATTTTTGAGGAGGGAGAGGTTGAGCGTGGAGAAGTCGAACACAACTCTCAGGCCAGCCTGGTGGTTCTTTTGTGTGGCGTAAATCCTGGAGTAGACGCCCAAGCCTTGCTGGGGGGGTTGGGACTTCTTCCACTGCCTGGCTCTCGTCGAGCGCACGAACATTCGCCAACAGGGTTGCTGTCCCAATCTGTGGGATTGGAGGGGAGGCGGGAAGAGAGGGAGTGATCGGTAGACGGTACCCCGTGGAAACTACGGATAGGATCCATGGGTCTGTGAACCTCTGATTACAGAACTGTGTGTTAAGGGGAAGCCTGCCCCCCACCAGAGACATGTGGAGTCAAAGGGGCGCGTCATGCCTTCTTTCCCTGTGAGGCTTGTGCTGAAGAGGGTGACTGAAAGATGCCCTTGCTTCCCACCCCCTTCTACCCCTCTTTTGTTGCCTGTGCCGATGCGGACTCTGAGAGCGGTCAGGCTGTCTGGAGCTCCGTTCTTGGCAGCTCCAGAACCCACCGAACACCTGCCCCTTATTGGAGCGTTGATGAGACTGGGTGTATGCCTTGGGTGTGGCTTTCGTGAGGATAAAGACCTTGCAGTTTCGGAACTGTCTCTTTTTATCTAGCTCCTCATCGGTGGTGGAGTGAAAGAGGTTGCCACCCTCGAATGGAAGGTCCAATATGCGTTCCTGGATGTCTCGGTTGAACATGGTATTCCAAAGCCAGCCAGTCCTTTTCATGACCGTGGCGATGCAGATAGCCCGGCCTGAAGTGTCGATGTGGCCCACGGTGGACTCCATGATGTCCTGCGCCACCAATTTAGCCTCCGCCAGCCCTGCCTTGAAACGTACGTGGCTCTGCACCGGAAGTTCTGGAAGGAAGTCAGCTATTTCCCGACAAAGCCTCTGGTTAACTGCCACCAGCATGGCATCCGCGTTGTATTGACGAAGGTGCAGTGAGCCGTTGGAATACACTTTCTTTCCATAGGCCTCCAAGATCTTCTCCTTGCCTAGAAGCGCTGTGGATGAGGTGGCTGAGGACGACTGAGGCGTGGAGAAGAAGGGCGCTGCAGCGATCAACGAACCAACAAGTGTGGTTGAGGGTGCACCGACAGCAAGAGTGGATCCCGCCCCAATTGCCTATACTTGACGTCGAGGTGCTTATTGACAGGCTGGGACGAATGGGGTTTAAACCATCCCATTTTGTCTAAGGCGACAACGTCCTTCTGCATTGAAATCCCAGTTCTAGCTGCGGGGCATAGAGTGAGGACCTCTGCCAGAACCCCTGCCTCTGGTTGCTCAACTTCTGGTTGAGGAAGCCCCAAATAGTCTGCCAAACCTGCAAGCTGTTCATGGTAGGCCTTGGCTGATGGTGTGTCAGTGGTCCTCATCCTCGTCATTGTCCACCAGGGTGCCCGGCTTCTCCGGAGCGGTGGAGGAGTGCTGGGCGGCGAGGGCTGCAGTGTGCAGACTGGAGCCAGTGGCTGCTGTGGAAGCTGGTGTGTGTGAACTGTGGGAGGCAGGGGAACTGGAATCGAAGGAGCCAGCAAGGGCTGCAGGGTCTGCACTGGGGCGTGCAGCACTGGAGCCAATGGAGGAATAACTATAGGCGCAGGCGGAGTGGCCGGAGGGAGCATGTCCCTGATCACATCCCAAAGGATGGCCCCCATCTGAGGAGATCTCATAAAAGGGACGTCTCAAATAACCTGTCCTCACAAGCTGGTGGGGTGGCAGGTGATGTTGACGGGGTTGCGGGCGGCTGCTGGGGCCGGTGCGTACTCAGTCTAGCCAGTTGTGGGATAAAACTGCCTTGTGATGCTGATGGATAACCTGTAGGCCACATACCTGGTTGACACCAGTCCCACTTTGTAACTCTTCCTCCCACCTGCTCCTCATCAAGGGGCGGTATCGGGCGAGTGGCAATTTTGTCTGGTGCAGCGGCCATTTTGTTGAACTGCATGCCACGTGCCAAAGTCGTGGTGCTTGAATCACTGGGTCCAGCCTCCTCCAGGACTCTTGGCGGTGGTGCGTAAGACCTACCCTGCACCTCAGGACTGGGCCTGGTAGGCATATTGCCCTCGGCAGTATCGCCCGTAGTGCTGTGTGCAGGCACGCCCTCGGACATCTGGCTGGCACTAGAGCGTAGCCCCTCGGGTGTACACCCGGTAAAAGAACATTGCAGTCTCTCAGCTCTGCCACCGGAAGGATCGAATGACCCTTTGGCCTGGCGGCTGGTAGCTGGAACAGCCTCGGTACCAGTGCTGGTGCGAGAACCTGAAAGGTTCCTCCTGCTCGGTGGCTTCCTTGGGAAGGAGTGGCCCTTGTGGGGTGCTATTGGAAAAAAACGGGCCTACCTTGGGCCTTGACTTGTGTCTGACGAAGTCCTTCAAGTCCTCTGGAAGCGACTTCTCGAAGAGCTCCCTGCATTGAGCTAACCTGTTCAGAGCATGCAGTGTGAGCATGTCTGATGCGGTACAACCTTCCCAGCCCTGATTGGGGCCAAGGCAGCGGAGGCGAAGAGCCCTTCGCAGGCTAGACACCTGCTGAAGCCCGCTGATGTTGACATGCACCAGGGAGGAGTGTGGCGACAGAGGACCGAGGACCTGATTGATAAAAAGAAGACAAAAGACAGAAGAAAGTATCTGGGGAAGAGCGCATGGTATTACAAGGCCTAAGCCAAACCCAGGAGTGCTGGTGAAATCTGCCTGTTCACATCCATGCGAAAAAGGGGACTTTGGAGTGGCGCTAGTGGGAGGAGACAGGGGAGCACATTATCCCAGGGCTGCGCCTCTAAATTTAAAGGTAAGTTTTTTTCTGGTGAAAAAGGTTCCATCTCCTAGTGAGGAACGCCAAATGCGAGTGTTCCTGTAAATTCTGCAAACTTTCATCCCAAGACGTTAAAGGACAGGCGAACAAAGGAGTGGGCGGCCTGCGTGATGCAGGCTGAAAGTTGTTCCCCCGTAGGCGCCGTCAACTTGGGTGACGAGGGCTCCAGCGGCAGCCTTGGCTCTGATCTCGAAGCCATAGACCTTTTGGCACAACACTCTGGTTCCCATGTCCCCGGCCCCGACAGACAAACGTTTCTGTTATGGGGCGTTCACACCCCAGCGACAGAGGCACACACGCACCACCCAAGGCAAAACACACAACCCATAAAGCCTCCTCGACAGACATGTTGAAGTAGCACCAGTTGCCAACAGGCCCGCAGAAAACTTTGCCAGTGCCTGCCGAACCTCGTGGTCCAACGCCCTTCCTGCAACAGTCTTCTCGGCATGCGACTAAGCTTTCTTCACACACGGGCATCCCTTTAAAAATCTCACGGCTACTGACATGTCGTCCAAAGGCACACTCGCACCTAAGGCTTTGGAGTCGACAACTGCAAAGACGCCTGCAGACACATCGAAACTTAACATTCAGCCGCTGAAGGTACGCGAGAGTCTCGCAGATGAGAAGCCCAGAGGCACCCCCTTTTGTCGGAGTACCCTGAAGGCTCCGAGCCCCTCTCTAGGGCTTTATCAGGTAAATATCCAGACCCCTCTGCTTCATCCCTGTGGACTAGGCAGACATTTGAGAATTATATGGAGATGTCCCAATTCATAGACTTCTCAAAGACATGTATTACTCCCAAGATGCCTAGGGAGGACTCCTGCCCCATTCCACCAAAGGTACAGAAGATTCCTATCCAGTCACAAATCCATCGAGAGGAGGTATTTGAGTATTCAGAACCAGAGGAAACATATGAGGACAATCCTTTTGATCAGGACACTGTGTGGGATATATTGACCCACTCAACGGCATTGCCCCGCATCACTAAGCTGCATGTGTGCAGAAACAACCACAAAAGGGTTGCGCTGGCTCCTGGGAGTGCATGACTCAAAACTGCGTTTTGCAACAACAAAAATGATGGCTGCACCGTCCTGCCAAGCACACATCGGGCAGGATGGAACCAGGGGGCACATTAACCCCTTAAGTGCCAAGGAAGAGGTATCTCGTCCTTAACATTACCTCCAGGTTGCCAAGGACGAGATAGCGCATCCTTTTAGGCACATTGTTTTCTGTGATCCCTACTAGGTAAGCGGCCCCCTCGCCCCAGAGGCCCCAAAGCATGGGGCCACAGATATGAAAACCCCTGGGGGCAGATGAGTCATCATCTGCCCCCAGGGAAGGGGACAAGTGAAGAAAATACAAACAATTAAAAATGGGGAACCAGGTGGGGGTGGGGGCCCACTAGCCACCAGGTCTTTTTTTTTTATATGAACAGGTGGTGGCCCTCTCCCTCCCACCCCAAGTGGAAAGGGGGGCACCCCTTGTAGCCCTCCATGGGGGCAGATTTTTGCCCCCAGGCAGGAGTACTTAAGGCGGCCCCCCCATCCAATTGGAGGGGGGTAGGGCCACCAGAAATGTGTGCGCAGGCCCCAAAGGATGGGGCTTGCAGTTTAGGGCCCACCTGGGGCAGATGGGTTCCCATCTGCCCCTAGGGAATGGGCCTTAAACAAAATAATTATGGAAACATGGATGTGTTGTGGGCAGTGCCCCCCCAACTGGATCACCAGGGAATTGTTTTTATGGAAAGGGGGTGTCCCTACCCCCACCCAAAATGGACCATGGTATGCACCCCTCCCTGGGGGCAGTTATCTGCTCCTAGGAAGGGGCATCTGACCCCAGGGAGGGCTACATGAGATGTCACCCTCTTATCTGCCCCCAGGAAGGGCTGATTGAGATGGTTCCCCTTTCATTTGGTGTGGGGGGGGCACCCCCTTTTACATTGGAAAATTCCCCAGAGGTTTAGGGTGCCCCTCAGGCCCCCTAAAGTTTAGTGTACCATTTTCAATGTTTTTCTTTGTTTACCAAAACTTCCCATGGCGCAGGTGGGCACATTAGTGTGCCAGTCTGCCCCCAGGGTGCCCAAACCTTACTGGCCCACCCACTGGGGGGGGCCTGTTCCAAGATTTCTGGTGGCCCTCTCCCCCCTAACCCAAATGGATGGGGGGCACCTCATGCAGCCGTTCGACAGAGCCCCAGGGAGGCACATTGGTGTGCCAATCTGCCCCCAGGGTGCCCAAATCCTACTGCCCCATCCATGTGGGGGCCTGTCTGATGTTTTGGGGTGGCATTCTCCCCCCACCCCAAATGGAGTGTGGGGGGGCACCTCATGCAGCCCTGCCTGGGGGTGGATTTCTGCCCATAGGAAGGGGCAAATGTGTTTTCACTGGGGGAGGGGAGAGGTTCAGTAGACCACCAGGGATGGCTTGCAAGCGGGGGCATGATTGATTGGAAAGTATGAGTGTAGATTTGTTTTTGCTGGGGTGACCGTAGGTAGCACGTGTTTTTTTGTTTCATTTACAGCTTTTTCTACACGAGCAGCTGCAACGTTATGTGAGTACTTTTTTTTTATTATTCTATGGTAAGGGCCCACTGTCAGTGGGGTGGGTGAGACTGGGGCTGGATTGTTGGTGGTGTGGGTGGGAATGGGTCGTCTAGGCAGATATTTTGGTGGGTTGGGACACAATTGCAGGGGAAGGCCACAAATTGCCCCCCATGCCAGCAGAACATTGGTGTTTACCTGGGAGCGGATGTCTCCCACGTGGGTTGTCCGTCTGCAAGCCCAGGCTGCACCTCTGGCTGTGCTACGTTACAGATGACACCTCCGGGGAGGAATGGGGATCCTGCCGTGGCTCCCTGGAGCTGCTGCTGTGCTTGGGGGTAGAGGGGATGGTACACCCACATGGTACATGGATATCCAAGGCCAGGGACATCACCTCCAACCGTCCTGGAGTTGTGGCTGGGCTGCATTACAGCTTTTCCCTTCGGGGAGGTATTGGCAATCTGCCAGGACTCCCTGGTGATGAGAAGCTGTAACGCAGGCCAGCCAGAGCTCCAGCAAAGTCAGCGGTAATGTCCCTGGCCTTGGGCACCCTTCTCCCATGTGGATCTTTGGCAGGGCTTGTGGGTAATACATTCTGGGGAGATTTGCGCAAGTCAGACATCTTTGGATTCCCATGGGTTTGTTCTTTTCAGAAATGCATAGGGTTCCCTGTTTTCCTTGTTGGCTTGAACACCCTAGACCCATATCTGTATGGTGTGCGCTTCAGAAAAATTCCTGATATTCAGCTGCCGGAAAAGACTTGGGGTTAGCCGTGTTTTAGGCTTTCCCCTTTGCGCCCCGGTATGTGCACCCACACATGTGAGGTACTGTTTTCATCGGGACACGTGTGGAAACGCAGGACGGTAGGCCATGTGTTGATGGCAACGTTTTTTGGTGGGTGACCAGAGTAAAATGTGCATAAATTGTATCCCCCCCCCACATTTGGACTTTGCCGGAGGTTCTGGGTAATATATTCTGGGGCGATTTGTGCAAGTCAGACCTCTGTGGATTCCCACGGGTGTCCTCTTTTGGGAAATGCATGGTGTTCCCTGTTTTCCTTGGTGGCTTGGACCACCTAGGCCCATATCTGTATGGTGTGCACTTCTGAATAAATCCTGAAATTCAGCTGTCGGAAAAGACTTTGGGTTAGCCATTTTTTAGGCTTTCCCCTTGGCGCCCACATAGCTGCTGCACCCACTTATGTGAGGTACCGTTTTCGTCGGGACACCTGTGGGAATGCGGCAAGGTATGACATTTGTTGTGTTTGTGTGGTTTTTATAACGTTTCAACCCATTTGCTGGTGCCCTTTGTCACACAACCCTTTCATTTCCCAAATGAGCCCTACATTCAGTCGCTGCTTTAGGCACCATACACTTTTGTAACCTGCACAAGTCAGCTACCATTGAAACGGTCTGCCTGTGCTCTTTCAAAAAAATGTATGCTTGCCGTTCCTCACCACATTGCTTTTCCTGATTTACACATGCTAAGTACGTCTTTTCAGGCCGCAAGCATAAAACTCCTGTGTACCATGGCTCAGTTTTTGGCTTGTGGTATTGCTTGCTTTGTGAAACACTAGAAAAAATGTGTGATTTCTTAACTGCAAGAGTCGGGGGAATGTAGCGGAGCATTGTTTTTCTCAAAATTCATAAGAGCATTGCCGTACCAAGCCAACCATGTCCAGCACATACCTTTTTCGGGCATGTTCCCGCTTTTTCCCCAAACTATGGAATTTTTGCCTACCTAGTTGTTGCCTGACCTGCGTAAATCACCCCTTCCTAAACTTGGAATTTTGTCTACTTTTCAAAAATGTATGCCTTTCTGTCCTCCAATTCGGCTTTCCTACCCTTTTCTTCCATTCCGTCCACGAATGTCCAATTGGCAAAAATGGCCAAAATCGCCTACCTCTCACAAAACGGTTGATGACCACATCAAAATAATTTTTATTTGTTTCCACTCAACCTGTTCTTGTGAAAGCCAGGAAATTGGGGCATTCAGCACAGCAAGCCATTTGTTCCTAGCTCTTACAAGGAAAAAAACCACAGGCTTCTTTGTACATCATTTTATTTACAAAATGTTCCCCCTTTTTGGTTATTCTCTCTCACCAAACCCCCCCCCCCCCCCCCCCCCCGCAGCTACCTAGGATTCCATGTGGGGAAAAAAGGGACAACATTTGGCAGAGATATCTCATGTAACAAAAAAGTTACAAGGCATTGAATGGTGACATGCCGAAATCACCAAAAAAAGCCTTGGCACAGGGGGGGGGCATGGCACTTAAAGGGTTAAAGGAGATCGCCAGTGGGTACCCACATAAACAAAAGGAAGAAAGTGGAAAAAGCAGCGTTGCTTTGCTGCAAAAGCCAAAATATCCATTGAAAAGAACAACAAAAGCTGTAATGCATCAAACAAGGATAAGCACTTAACTTTGGCTAAAAAGCGTCAAAATCACAGTTTGAAAAGGACTCAGAGCTGTATGTACACATGTCAATTTTATGGAGACCTTTGCCTTGTCCAGACTGTTGTGTAAACCATATTGGAAAGACAGATGCCAAACAGAATTTAAAGGAAGAAATGGTGCAAGTTTTCAACATGTGTAAAAATGGGCTTTGCTGACTGAAGAAAATAAATGGTCTATTTGAAAAGTAAACTGTTGAAGGAAAGCCTGCCATTACCTATCAATGTGAAGGGGTTTGTGGCTGGTGATAATACGCACTATTTTTATTCCACAGTTTTGTTTTAATTCAAGACTCAAAATAAGAAAATAAAGATTAAAACTCATGGGCTTGTGCAAGCTCCCAAAAAAAAATGTTATTCAAGTGCCAGCCTTGAAACCTCCCCTCTAGGAAGAGAGGCACACCATAAACTTCCAGGACATGAAAGTGATAATTGCCAGCTTGAAACACTTTGAATGGGCCAGGACAAAGAAAGTTTGCACAGTCGTCAGACATTCATCTGTGCTCCAGGCTGGGACAATAGAAGTTCTGGGACACTAACCTGTCAAGTGAAGGGGCAATAAAACCTTTAATTAAGCTGAGAAACCCCCACCATGCTGAAAGAAATGACAGTTGGCATCAGTTGAAGTTAAAGAAAAAAAATGACCCAACAAAGGAACTGCCATGTGTTCACAAATACTATTTCAGGAATAAACTTTAAAGTATTTTTATCTCTGCAGCAGGACTTTGGAAAAATGTAAATATTTCACTGTTTAGAAGTAATTTTATGGCCTTTCTTTTCAGACGTCGTAGGTTTCATTGCTGCATAGGGAACAGAAGTAACAAAATATTGCAGATTACCAGAAAAGTATACATGTCGCAAATGTACATTTTTATACTTATATACCTTATGATTAACCCCACATATGTATAAAGATATGGAATTTTAGGCTGAACTTTTCGTGCTTAAAATGATCAAAAAGTAGTAACCATCCAAAGTAATGTCTCACAGATTGCAGGATTGGACGGCTGTCCTTTACATAAAATGTGACCTGATTATGCAATTTATTATGGTGCCACCCTTGTACAAAAGTGTAAATACTGATATAGCAGATTTTTGGCAAAAAGGTCTTTGGGAAGTCTTTTTCCATCATAAAACACAACCTCATAAACTACGTACAACCCAGGGGAGCCAACCAATATTGATTGTCCAATCCATTTGTTTAAAGGCGTGCTTAGCTAAGCCAGCACAGCAATATAGTCAATGATGTCACCATGCTCTACATAAAGGGTCCCTGACAGGACTCCAGGCACACATACACTTCCTGATTTCCTGCACAGCGTCCTGTTCCTGTTTCCTTCATCAGTCTGTCATCCCTGCACTATACATCACGTTGGTGGAGACCGCAGCTGTCCGGGTCCGATCAACGCCCCTGTGGGAGCCAGGTGAGCATAACAGTCCCTCTTTGGTGGCCTAGCCTGGATACTCTAGTGTAGAGTAAAACTGTTCTTGTCAAAACTGATTTCCTTTCCTTTTTCACTGCTTCATTTCACTCAAAACGCACCTTTCTAGATCTTGCATAACTCATTCAATTTACCAGCTAGACACTTAATTTTACTTCTATAATATACCTGTGATATATATCTATCTCCCTAAAAATGCGATTTGCAATATTTCAAAAGTTTCTCAAAGAAACCGTTTTAGTAATTTTACACAGAAAATGGAAATATTTGCAAAGTTTCCAATGTGTCATTTTGATTTCAAACTGTTTTAAATCTTCCACTAATTTTTCGAACTGTATGCTCTTGGTTATCCATTCTTAGGGATTGTTAGTATATTTGCATTATTGCTTAAGTGAAGAATTGTATCTGCTTCAAGGTTTTTACACACATTCATTATTTTATTCTTCCATTTCCGAGTGTCATTTTTAGCATTGCAAAGGGGTTTGAAATCAGTTTTTCTCTTATTGGGGGGGGGAGGGGGAGAAGGTCAGATTTCAATTCTGTTTCCCATTTGTCATTCCTGATTACCTGCTGCTTCTGTTTATCCACTCAAAATTGATTATTTGTGGGTTGAGGGAAACTTGCAAAGGGAAATTCTAACTTGAGTAATATCTTTCCTAAAATCAAAAAGTGCTCCTATTTCCTGGTGTTTTGTAGATGTGTCAATAGAAGGTTAAACTAAGTGCATTGCTTACATTCATATTATCAACCCATTGGTGATCGCTGCCCCATATTAAACATTGTATGATTTCTTTTAATTTTCAAATAAATAAAGAAATATTTTATCAACCATCCTGGGTCATGGTCCATTGTGACCCGGGGTAGCATTTCAGTTGTGTGCTGCATACTAGGCGAGACCAAGGTGTGTGTCGCCCGATTGAAATCCTTAACAAATTTGGGGGCTCGTCCAGGATTGAGTTTGGTTGCCACCTGTGACAATCTAACACAGCAGACTAACCTGCAAGGTAGTGATACTTTGTGTGGTGGGAATACTGTGTTACACTTTACATGCGCCTCCCAAAACAAATACTCTAAGCACCAGGGGTGTCTATAAAAAGTAAAATTAAATCAACCCCGAAATAATTCATAAAGAAAGAACATTTTCAAAATGGCTGTTCCAGTAGCGATCAATATGGCTAGGAAGCATCTTCTGCACAAGCTATTTGTCAGAGGTGAGTGGCCAGAACGGGATGAAAAAGTCTGGCTACAAGAAATAACCCAACAGGTCACCGCCATGGACCTGGATACGTGGCAGGACGGTGGCCTATTATACCAAGTTCTGTGTGAACTATATATGACCCCAAAAATTAAAGAGGAGCAAAGCAAAATTGCCAGAATCACGGCCTACCTTATCGCCACACGGGAGTGATGCGGTAAAAGGCAGGAGGAAAATAAAACTCTAGCGCAGAATCAATCTGAACTATTAAATAAAATCCAGATTGATTTAAGTTTGGCGGAACAAACATTACAAAAGAGCCATGAGTTGGAAGTAGAATCTGAAAACTACATCATACAATTAAAAGATTTCTCTCTCCAACAGCAAAATAATGCGGACCAAGAGGCCCAACTAGAAGCAGCAGAAATTGAGTGTCAGGAGAAAGTTGACTCTCTAGAAGAGAGTCAACAGAAGCTGACTCAACAATTAACCTATAACAGGGTCTGCGCAGAGCAGATAGTTACTCTACAAAATCAGATAGATAAATTGAGAGAGAAAAGTAATAAGTTAATCTTGAGAGACCTCCACTCTCAAACAGAATTTGATGAAGAGCGCCAGAAATTAATTATCATCAGGCAACAAGGGGATGACCTGGCTGAAGTCAGGAGAGAGATGCCCTAGGCCAGGAAGTAAGCCACTTACAAATAGTTATAGGAAGTGAGTCAACCCTCAAGAAACTCAATGACCTCAAAACAGAGTATGGGAATCTACTGGAGCACACCCGACGGGTAGAAGGTGCTCTGGAAGAGAACACCCAGACCAAAGATGCTAAAACTCAGGAGGTGAGTCTCCTGCAGCAGAAATTATCCCAGTATTCCTAGACCATAAAGGAAGCGCAGAGAGACAATGAGGCTGAATGATGGGCTCAGCAAACAATTGGCAGCGCAAGAGCAGGTCATAGAGGTCAGTAAAGCCTTGATAGCTGAACAGAAAGCTCAGATCTTTGCTTCTCATCTAGAAGCAGGGGCTGAAAAGGAGAAACTAGCAAAGTTGGAGAAAGAAGGTGCTAGATTTAATCTTAACTGGAGGGACCCCGAACAGCTAGAGAGGGACAGGGTAACCCCTGATCATAGTATAAGGACCTCCAACCCATTTAATATTGTGAACACTGCCAGCTTCATGTATACCAGTTCACATGAGCCAGAAACCATGATGCCAGCAGAATTCAATAGACCAAGCATGAGGGAAATAACAGATCAGCGCCCCCCCAGAAATCGATGGACGGGCGTCCTTAAATAGATACCCAAACATTCAGGCTGATGTCTGACAAGGAAGTCGCCTATGAGGGCAGGGTCAGGGAATTAGATCCACCGAAATATTACTTTTCGAGGGACCAGTTGGTCCAATTCCATGGAAAACCCAATGAAATGAGGCCCAACAAGAGTATCCTGAAGACCTCTACACAATTAGGGCAGTGGAGGGAATACTCTGCCAACCCTGGGAGTAGGGAGGACCAAAGGAGCGCACCAAAGGAGTGGAGAAACTAGGCCCCCACCATTCTGTGAGCCCCTCTCAAGCTCACAGAATCCAGGAGAGCCTAGATGATCATGAGGTGTAACGCTCACCTGATTCCCGTAGAGGCGCCGGTCTTGACTGGGCGTATACCGTATCTTCAAAGGTGATGTGTAACACACGGCTGGCTCTTTGGGCTGGACCTCTGTGCACTGTATGTCTGACTCGAAGGGTAAGATGTCTGCAGATAGAAAATATGGGATTAAGGAACTGGGTTATTGAATGTCTCTCTCTTCTTCCCTTTCTCTTCTCCTGTAGAACCCCAAAGGTTAACGCTCTCACCTTAGGTAAGTGAACGTCGTGCTCTCCATCTGCCTCGGGGCAGGGTGCTGTAACCAGTTTCTTCACTGGATAAGAGGAGCAGGCCTCTTGACTTCAGAGGACTGCTGTCCGTCGTTTACTGCACGAACGGTAAGTTTCGAGTAATTCTAATGTCTTTAAAGTCTTTAGTAATGATGTCTCTTGTTTTGCAGGGTTCCGGCGATGGCGGATGACGGGCTGAAGTGAGTTGAAGATGGAGCCCGTGTGATGAATTGAAGCGCCTGGAAGCACGTAAGTAAGCGCTTGTTGCCTGCTTCACGATGCGCTCTAACTGTCTTTTTATTTTGCAGGTACAAGTTCGGAGCGGCTGCAGGGTGCCGGAATACCCACTGGGTTAGATGTGTAAAGGAGTAATGGCACGTGAGTATTAAAGTTCCCCAATGTCTTTAAACGCACCTTGTTTTGTCTTTCAGATGCGGGATGCAGCGCCGAAGGCCTCCGGAGCGTGCGAAGAGTTGGTAAGCTTTTGTCTTTCAGATGCCGGAATGCAGTGTGAAGACCTCCGGAGCGCACGAAGAGTAGGTAAGCCTTTGTCTTTCAGATGCCGGAATGCAGCGCGAGGCGTTGGTGACAGCCGATGGACCAGGTAAGTGAAGAGCTGTCACTGAAGACCGTAATGCTAACCTGTTCTTTCTTGTCTTTATAGGTGTTGCTGAAGACTGGATTCAGGATGGTAAGCCTTTTTCCTTAGGCCCAGGATCAGATGCAGAAGACACGATGAGCGTTCTGCTGCAGAGGATGCAGAATAACGCAAAGCAAGATTCATCCATCGGGTGTGGTTTAAATAGCCTCCTGTAGTGCTTAGGTGTCTCCTTCCACAGCCACGCCTAGGTAAGAAAAGAGTTCCTGCTTTCCAGAAGAGTTCCAGTGTTCTGAATCTAGGGAGTGGCTCCTGCCCCACCCAACAGGAAAAGTAGTTCCCAAACAGAAGAGGATCAGAGGCTCAACTGGCAGGCAAGTAAGCAGCATGGTCTGCTGCAGGTAAGTCCACCCAAGCATTATGAGCCCGGCGCTTCCAGCGCTGGGACTGGGCATATTTATGAGCCTGGTGCCACTGGCGCCAGGACTGGGTCCAAAAGGTCCCAATTGGGACTGGTTGGCACTCGGAACCTGGGTTATGGATCTGCTTCCAAGGGAGTTGGGGAAAACCCTGACCTTTTGGAAGCAGAGATCATGACATGAGGAGACCTCAGCTAGTAGCGCCTCTGAGTCCGAGAGCAAGTGGACTCGGGTGACTAAGCCAAAGAAGGCAAACAAACTCAAGCGAGTTATGACCAAAGTCCCCATTAGGCAGATTAAGGCCCTTAGGAGTGTCATAATCCCCTACCACAGAAATATGAAATATTCTGTTTGGGAACCTCTGGAGCTCTATGAGCAGATGATGGACACTTTCCATATGAAAGACAATCAAAACTGTATTGAGTATGTAAAATGGACATTGTCCCCTGAATACTCCAGTTTCTTTGCTGGACTGGAGGACCAGGACCATTCAAGATGGACCACCTACAGGGCGGCCATCTTGAAACACTTTTCCACCCACAGAAACCCCCAAGAGGCTCGCAAAGCGGCCTACAAACTGCAGTGCGGGGAAGATCATCAGGCCCCACGAGAATTTGTGCAGGAGCTCAAACGCGCCTTTGCCCAGACAACTAGGAGGGGGTGCACAGATAGCAGGGAGTTTGTAACCACCACTTCTTTCATGCACTCCCCAAGTATATTATGACCCAGCTGGTGAGGGACTTCCACGAGAAAAGAATTCTGGACTGGGTCATAGAGCAGGTGACACCCATTTATGAGGTCCAAAAACCTGCAGAAAATAAAAATCTGAACAAATAGGTGGCGGACGTGAAGGTTGCCCTCATTTTAGACATAGAGTTAAGGGAGCCTAAAAATACACCTGGCCAGTCACAAACAGGTGGCAGTCTGGGAGATAATCCCACTAATGGGACCCTTAACTCCCCTGATTATATCAGCCCCTGATACAAGGGCAACAGACCAATCCTGGGGTATGTATGGACTCCCCCGGTCCAAGGGGGGGGGGGGAGGATCCAATCAGGTAAGTGCTGCCCCGGGAAACTTCCCCCCTAACTTCCCTCAGGAGGGCAGGAATTCCCTAAATGCTGAGTTAAGCTTCTTTCTCCGATACCCACAAAACCCCAACCTGCAGGACAACCCTCCTTTAATTCCCTGCTTTCAGGAACCCAGACAACCCAATCCGGGAGAGGGGAAGGCAAGGGTGGAGGGTTACCAAAATTCACCATATCCAGGGTACTATGGTAGAAGGGATAGTTGCCCTTCCAGTGATACACCTAAGGTTGACCAGAGACCCCCGTACCAGGCGGAACAGGTATCCCAACTGGAACACCAGGTCCAAAACCTAACACAGGATCTGGGTCACATGTTGAGGGCTCAACAGAACCTTCAGACAAACATGACAAACATGGTGGCTCAGAACCCCACAAACCAAGGATCTGGCACCCCATAACAATGATGGGGTGAGAACCCGGACAACTCACTGGTTCCAGTGGAGGAGGTGCAGGGGTAAGGGGGTGTAAAGCCCTAGAGGAAGCTTCCTTCCTTACTCATGAAAATCCCCTGGACACCCAGGAACCAGAACAAAAATCTCCTGCCCCCGAAAACCTGCCACCCAAGGAACAGGGGGGGGTAGGAGAAATAAAGAACTCAAAAAGGCCCAGTTTGTGGAGGAGGTTAGTATCCTCCAAATTGAAGAGGAAGAATCCTTAGAGGATACTGAGAAAAAGATCCTCTCCTTCAGGGACGGGGGTGGGGGGGGCTCCTCCCAAAGAAAAATGGGTCCCAAGAGATCTAGATGAAGACTGGGTGGGAGTGGGGACTGATTCTGAATCGCCATTCCTAGAAACCCAGATTGAGCATCAAGAAGGCATAATATTAAGAGGATTCCCAAACTTCCCAAAGCAATTCTAGTGGCTGTCTCCAAAAAGGGGGGGTGGAGGGGAGCCCAGAATCAGAAAAGGAGGAGCCCGAGACACCATGAATCGGAGTGCAACATTTTAATTTCAGATTCCCAAACTGCTACACAGAATTATGCCCAAACTACCCCTGTGACGGAGTCCAAAATAAAGAAATTGACCACCCAGCTTGCCCGAAATTCACATTATCTTTGCCCCTGGAGGAGGAGGGGGGTCTATTTTATGCCCCGGTCCAGGTGCAGGGGCAATGTACATTTTTGGCACTGGTGGACACTGGATCCCAAGCCACTCTTCTGTCAAAAGGGACCTTTGATCATATCAATTCAGGAAGGAGGGAGAGCTAACCGATCCCTCACACCCCTCTTCCTGGACAACTCCAGAACTTCAATGGGAATGGCAGGCACCATTATTGGAATGGCGGTGGATGACCGACATTTTTCCATGGATCTAGGTAATGAACTGATAGGACCAATCCACAATGACTGTTTTGACAGTAATGGTGACAATGATGTACCACCAGACAGGGTCTTCACCCGGCAAGGGGGGAATTTCCTGGTGTACTCTTCCTGCCCTTACGGTGAGGAAGAGGTGACCTGTGACATCAGGCAGGATGAGGTGACCCTCCAGGTCCACAAGGACACCCTCGCCTGCCTGAAACCCTCTGTCCAGGTCAATACTCTAACCAGGGACCTCTCCACCCAGATAGCAAATCCGGAACTCTTTCTAGGCTTCAGGCAAATGGTTGAAGAGTGCGTCAACCTAGCTGATGCCTGTTAGACTCCGGAGTAAAAGCAAAAGTTGAAACCGGTTTTCCTAGTTTTTCAAGATCTCTTTGCACTGGACTTGTATGACTGTGGTCACACTGAAATCCATACAATAATCCCAATGGACCCTGGAATGATTCCAGTGTTTGTGAAGCAATACCGCTTGACTTTCGCATCAATGGAGTCCCTCACAGAAATAATCAAAAAGCTTGAGTCCCGTGGGCTTATTCGTCCAGTCCACAGCACCTTTAATAATCCTGTGCTGGGGATTTTAAAACCAAACGGCCAGTGGAGACACTGTGCTGACCTTAGGGAGCTAAATAAACGGGTCCTGATGGCCTCTTCCCTACATTGACCAGGGGCTGGGCCAGATCCAGGGGTCAAAGGTATACACTGCCATTGACCTGACCAATGGGTACTGGGCCGTGCCTGTCAGTAGGGAGGACCAGTACAAGCTGGCCTTTACCTTCGGGGGGGCATCAATACACCTGGACCTAGACTCCCTTCGGATACATCAACTCCAGCAACAAATTCAACATCTTCCTACATAAGGCCATGCCTGACTTTGGTGAAAGGGATAACCTGGACTATGTGGATGATGTCTTGATAAAAAGCTCAACTGTGGAGGAACACATAGTGGAAATCCGTTATGTTCTGACACAGTTGAGGGCTGCCGAGCAAAACTATCCTTCCAAAAGGCACAGTGGTGCAGAACCTGTGTCAACTTCCTGGGACATGAAATAACTCCTGAGGGTCTCTGTCCCCAGGAAAAGAAAGTGGAAGCACTCCTAAAACTGAAAGCTCATGCAGAGTTGTGGGGTCTAAGAAGCCTCCTTGGACTGACTAATTACAGTAGGAAGTTCATTGGGGATTACGCAGAGATCACAAGACCCCTGATCCATCTGTTAATGGGGGGGTCAAGTGGGAGTGGGGTCCAGAACAAGCTGAGGCAGTAAATCAACTCAAAAGAAGCCTCTCACAAGTGCTTTGTCTAGCTTACCCTGTCAAAAACAAGGCGTTCTTCTTGGAGACAGGGTTCTCAAATACATGCTTGACAGTAGTATTATATCAAAAGCATGACAAGGTCAATAAAGTAATCTCCTCTGTGGAGGAAAAATTTAACAATTGTGAGAAGGCAATCCTGGCAACAGTGTGGGCATTGAAACATTACTGCCCATTCATCCAAGGGGAACACATCATAGTTGTAAGGGATTTCAATCAGGCTCTCACCCAGGTCTCGCCCAGCATGTAGCGTGCGATGAAACCCTTATTTATTTTTGTCTATAAGTTCAATATTCTGAATGGTATACCACTCATATCACACCCGTCTCAAAATACCCCCACGTCACACTGAACCAGGAATCAAGCTAGTTTGTAAAGGTAAAGATGTATTTATTTAATATTCAAATCACACATCAATTTTAATATAGATATATGGGACAGCAATCACCTAACGGTGACAATGCAATTCAGAGTATAAGTCAAGCAATTGAATTCATTTGTAATGATGCAGCATAGAAAACACAGGAAAAAGAACGGTTTTGTTTGTGCACAGATAGCGTTTAGGTTAATATTCCCCCTGCAAAGTTTTGTTTAAATACAAATGAGCAATCCTACACCAATGTGAGTAATCGGCAGGTATTCATGAATGAAAGACAAGGTCTAAAGTTTATAGGCAATCTTCCCTCCCCAAACAAGAGAGAAACCCGTTTTTGGAAATGGATTCTTTTAAAAATGACAGGTGGAAAATGGCTTTAAATACTGCAAAATGGTCACAAATGCTTAAATGGAGAAGAATTCTAAAGAAAGCAACTCTAAACAAGTTCTAACACACATGAGCTATAATATAAATAACAATGCACACTTCAGATCAGGATGGGATGGAAAAGGAACTTTGAAATGGGCAAAAGACACATGTAACTTTGGCTAAATTGCAAATTCGTGGCAAATATTTACTATGCGATATTGGAGAAAAACGGGTCAAATACACTGTTTTAGTTGTGGATGTAGCTAAGGGTCTTAGGTATCAGTGAGAGTTGAAATTTTGTTTCTATCTTTAAAATTGAAGAAGTTATAGAGGTTCTAGTAAGAGGCATTTTTGCAAAATAGGCGCGAAATTGAAAACAGGAATTCGGTTTTAAAATGACAGATTTTCTTATACTATATTAAGGACTAGGAAAAAGAGAATGCCACACATGAAACTTCACAGCTACGTGGCCAGCGCAACCAGTCTGTGGTGGATACTCGATTTCTGGAATTTACTTTAGTTATTCAAAATCACTAGGGAGTTATGGTTTTGTAACACAGGTGAGATAATCAGCACAAGAAGGATTCTAACAATACTAGGGTTCTGAATTTAAAGATGGGATGGGTTGAGATTGGGACAATACAATGCAGATATACTATGGGTCACTGTTCTTCCTATTATACTTAGTGCTTTGTAATTAAATTGGACCGTCGATTCTGTCATTGAATTGGATCAGGTCTACCGGCAGCAGGGCACCTCTGGAGGGATTGGATCAGCAGTGCGGTTCTGGTCAGTTTTGGACTGAGCCTCAGGCTGGATTAGGATGGGCCTTTCTGGTCACGGGACACGGTAGATAGCAGGATGCAAGTTTCAGTGGGCAAGCCTTAATGGTAGCAAGCCAAGCTGAATCAGAATTATTCTTTTAAGTTTTGGAGATTTGCAATTGGGTCAAGCTAGCAATAGTTCAGAAAGACTAGAGTCTGGATTCTTCAAAGAAATCTTCAGAGATTCTGGAATCAGCTACAAGATGAGTTCTGGAATAAGGTGCTTTGCGGACATCTGGATGGGTTCTGGAAGCAGTGCGTCTATGTGTAGTGAAACTTCTATATTTATCCATTACAAAGTTTATGGTGTGGGCAGAACTTCAAAAACACACCCCCATGTCTGTGAGTGGCTACAGGCATGTGCTTTGCCCTGGGTGGTGGTCTGAACAGAGCTGTCATCCTTATGACAGGATTTAGGAACTCCCACATGGATTTTTACCAAAACATAACTTTTGCACAAATGAACATGTCTAACATTATGTACCCTAATAAAATTAGACACAAATATTTTATATTCGACTGTCTACATTCACATTCACTCCCCATCTTTGTGCGAGCTGTCTTGGTTATTGTATGGATTTTTATCAATTTTAACTATACCGGTTTGGATTAATAATTTCTAATTCGGTACATGTCTGGGCGCTGATCAGTGGATCAAGTACATACAATTTTAGGTTTGCAACATTGATCTTTCTGCTACAATGATACATTTTACATAACTTTGGTTCCTTAAATGGTACAAGTTTCCTCAATGTCTGCAAATCACAAGCCTGAAATTAGTTTAATCAAACATAAGGATTTAACATCAAAGTCCTCCTTTGTAACCGCCCCTTCTCACATAGCAGCTGTCCAGTCTTTTCATCAGGGGAGGGTGTGTTCCCTTTCCTGGAGGGAAAGCTCCCGTGTAGAGATCAGTTGGGCAGCTTGCCATTGTCCTCGCCTCAGCCCCAGATAAAAGTCTACTGAGGTTCCATTGTACTGCTTGTTGTCATTATGCGGGAACCATTAGCATCACTTAAGCCTTCCTGTAGCAAGAGGGTGTCAAGCTCAGATATCAACTTTCCCAGGGCAGGCACTTTCAGATCAGAATTAAATAGTTGATTAGCTCCAGACTGGGTTTCTGTAATATTTACCTACAATCTTTTATTTAAAAGATATAAATGAACAGAGTTTATAATGGATTTTGGCATTTTAAAGGAATTAAGCCCTTCACAGAAAAATGCTTTAAACAGGTGGATTTTTCACTTCAGGAAAAAGGAAACACAATTAAACTGGGTTTGAAAGCCAATGTCCTTAGGCAGCTGTCAGGCAGTGATGCCTGGATTCCTCTGACTGCCTGGAGAATCTTTGATTTCAGCACCCTTTCCTTTCCATAATTCTCTGGGAAAATAACTGAATTTTTAAGGGCATTTTCATATTTTGCCCTTCTGTGGCTTTTTTTCAGGTGACAGATGACAGGGGAGAGCAGTGATTCCTGTTTTTACACCAACTTTGCCTATGTGTGTGGCCGGGTGTGCAGCTCTTTTGTGGTTTGTGAACCCTGCACAATTTTGCCGATTTAGTGCACACAAGGGTTATCACCTCCATTTTTGGCAGTTCTCTTTCCCCATTGGCAAAGGGGTGCAGTGTGGCACATTGGCGTGGATAAAAATATTCCACATAGTGGAGACTCCCCACCAGCCTTTGCAACATCCAAAGTTATAGAATCCGGGCTGGAAATGTGAGTAATTCCAGAATTACTTCCTGGATTTTGTCAATGCAAGGCTTTCCTGTGAAGGTTAGATATGGCCAAAACAAGAAGAGTCCCCTCGCGCAAGGTCTGGCTGACTTCATGATTGTGCCAGAGAAAACTGTCTCGAGGATGAAAGTCTTAAAATCCAGGACAACATGGAAGTGTACCTGAATTTCCCACACAAAGTCTTTGAAGACAAGTGTGAGGGAATGCCCACCGTTTATCTGGACGGGTGCTCCTACCATGTTGACATCAACGGGGAAAAGGAACTGGTGGCCGGCATTTGGAATGCCTGGGTGAATGATGCCCTGCAACCCTCTGCTGGGTACAAAATCGGTCCCCGCAGTAGGCAGGAGGCAGAGTTGATGGCAGTTCATCAAGTCATCCTCACTGCTGTCCAACACTAACTCCACAAACTGGTCATAATAACTGATTCAGATTATGTCCGTAATGGGTTCGTGGACCACCTGGTTAATTGGAAAACCAGAGGCATGCTATGTGCTAACAATAAACCACTTAAACATGGCAGACTCATCCAAAATATTGATTATCTGGTCACCTCTAGTGGGAGGACCATCTAATGGAAGATGATCAAGGGTCATTCCAGAATAGAGGTGCCAGACAAAACTGGAAATGACCTAGCTGATCAGCTGGCCAAAACCAGAGCCATCCAGGGGGAGCTTCTCGAGATCGAGTCTCTATTGGGGGAAATCCAGGTCACTGCTATCACTAGGTCCCAGCAAATGCTCACAATGAACTCTCAACTGCCCAATGGAGTAAGGAGACCCCAGATGCTGATTTAATCACGGCACAAAAAGGGGATCCGATTATTGGTAACTTTTATCAACACATTGAGGACCCTGAGAACTTCCCCCTGATGGATATCGATTACATTGGGAAAGAGGACCTCAGGGTGTTGATGAAATGTCCAAAAATCTTCCGAATCTAAGACTGTTTGTTGGTAAGGAGATCCATATCTGGCTGTGACCAGTGGGTGGTCCCTACCTCATTCCGAAGCCCGATGCTAAATCATGCCCATAATGCGGCCACAGCCGGTCATCGGGGGTTTCACACTACTTTAGAAATCTTGCGAGAGGTTACATACTGCCCACACATGGGGCAGGACCTCGACCAATACTTGAAGGGGTGTCTTGTGTGTGCACAATTTCAGCCAACTTCACTCCGACACCGAGCTCCCCTCTAGAAGAGGGGATGACACTGCCTTGGTCATATTTACAAGTAGATTTCATCGGGCCCGTGATTCGTTCCTCTAGGGGGAACAAGTACATGTTAACCCTAACATGCTTGTTTACCAAATGAGTGGAATGTCTCCCAACCCCAAAATTGCAAGGCAGAAACAGCAGTTGCCCTGATGATCAATCGCATGTTCTCGCGTTTTGGCCTACCCCAAAGGATTGAGTCAGACTGAGGTAGTCACTTCACTAGTGAAGTGATTACAAAGATGTGGGAGATACTTGGGGTAAAAAGGAAACTTCACATTGCATACCACCTGTCCTCTAGTGGTGGAGTTCAGATGTACAATAAAACCATTGTGAGCATGCTAAAAAAGTTTGTGGCAGACTCTGGGCCAAGTTGGGACATCCGATTACCGCTTTTCCTGATGGCCATCAGATCTACACCTTCTTCTGTAACTAAGAAGTCTCCATTTGAGCTGATGACTGGACGAAGGATAGTGCTACCTCAGCATCTGCTCTATAGAACAGAAGAGCAGACACTGATTAAGGCCTCCACAACTCATGCGTATGCTGGGAATCTAAGAAAGCACTTTCAACATGCTTTTGCGTACGCTTAGTGGAATCTAGAAAGATCTGCAGAGGAGATGAAGACTCAGTATGATCTAAAAACAACCAAAAGGCAGTACCAAGTAGGAGACAGGGTCTACTTGTACAATTTCCAAAGGAACCAGACCAAAGAGCGCACATTTTTGCGTAGGTGGCGAGGACCTTTTGAAATTGTAGACAAAACCTCACCTGTCGCCTACAGAATCTGCATCCCCAAAGGCGAATTGACAGACGAGAAATGGGTCCATGTTAATCAGCTAAAGTGTTGTCACCCTAGGCACACTTTGCAACAAATTGAGGAGCTCAGAGATAATCAAACATAAGACATTGGAAACATGAGAATAAGGAAAAGAAGAACCAGAAGGGAGGCGATAGGATTTATAAATATGATTATGGAACAGGGAGTATTTTTCTTCATCGCTAATTGCTATCATTGAATGTCTGTGTATCCCACTGCTGTCAACCCGATTGGTGGGCAGTTAGTGGGAAATTGTCATAACCAGTTTGTGTTCTCTTTCATAGATTCATTCTGGTTGCGCCTATCAAAAGACCAAGGAGGGCCTCCCCGGCTACCTGGGAGGGAGAAACCAAAGGAGATCCAGGAGTGTCGCTCCACACCATGAGAGGAAGATCCAAGAGGAAGCTGGGGTGTTGTGCCACGTTCCGACCAGAGACAACGAGAGGAGCAGGACATACTGTTCTCTGATGAAAGGAGGACTCATACCTGCCTGATCCCACTTGCTCAACTCTTCCTTCGACTTGGAAACCCAGGAGAAGTCAGGGGAGGAGGGGATGTGTGGGATATATTGACCCACTCAACGGCATTGCCCCGCATCACTAAGCTGCATTTGCGCAGAGACGACAACAAAGGGTTTACGCTAGCTCCTGTGAGTGCCATGGCTCAAAACTGTGTTTTGCAACAACAAAAATGGCTGCACTGTCCTGCCAAGAACACATCGGGCAGAATGGAACCAGGGGGCACAATAAAGGAGATTTCCAGTGGGTTCCCACATAAAAGGAAGAAAGTGGAAAAAGCAGCGTTGCGTTGCTGCAAAAGCCAATATATCCATTGAAAAGAAACCCTTTTTCACCTTTATAAATGCTGCTCTGACACTATTTCCATCTGGTCTTCCTCCAACCACTGTGATTAATAAGGCCTTGCCATGCCCATGCATATCCCCACTGTGATTAATAAGGCCCTGCCATGACCATGCATATCCCCACTGTCCCTCAGCAAAACCAAGCCTTATTGCAGAATGACAGGCTCTGCCAGCCTAAACCTGAAAACCAACAAAAGCTGTACTGCATCAAACACGGAAAAGTGCTTTGCTTTGCCTAAAAAGTGTCAAAATCACTGTTTGAAAAGGAATCAGAGCTGTATGTACACATGTCAATTTTATGGAGACCTTTGCCTTGTCCAGACTGTTGTGTAAACCATATTGGAAAGACTGATGCCAAATCGAATTTAAAGGAAGAAATGCTAGCAGTTTTCAACAAGTGTAAAAAATTGGCTTTGCTGACTGAAGAAATAAATGGCCTATTTAAAAAGTAAACTGCTGAAGGAAAGCCTGCCATTACCTAGCAATGTGAGGGGGTTTGTGGCTGGTGATAATACACAAATAGGCTATTTTTATTCCACAGGTTTGTTTTAATTTAAAAAAAAAAAGATTAAAACACATGGGCTGAGTTTGCAAGCTCCCAAAAAAAACAGTTATTCAAGTGCCAGCCCTGAAACTTCCCCCTAGGAAGGGAGGCACACCATAAACTTCCAGGACATGAAAGTGATAATTGCCAGCTTGAAAAACTTTGAATGGGCCAGGACAAAGAAAGTTCACATGCTCGTCAGACATTCGTCTGTGCTCCAGGCTGGGACAATAGAT
Source organism: Ambystoma mexicanum (assembly GCF_040938575.1). Lineage (NCBI taxonomy): Eukaryota > Metazoa > Chordata > Amphibia > Caudata > Ambystomatidae > Ambystoma > Ambystoma mexicanum. The sequence continues at coordinate 628,470,199 of NC_090923.1, forward strand.
GTCCTGGGACACTAACCTGTCCAGTGAAGGGGCAATAAAACCTTCAATTAAGCTGAGAAACCCCCACCATGCTGAAGGAAATGACAGTTGGCACCAGTTGAAGATAAAGAAAAAAAATGACCCCACAAAGGAACTGCCATTTGTTCACAAAGACTATTTCAGGAATAAACTTTAAAGACTTTTTATCTCTGCAGCAGGACTTTGGAAAAATTTAAATATTTCACTGTTTAGAAGTAATTTTATGGCCTTTCTTTTCAGACGTCATAGATTTCATTGCTGCATAGGGAACAGAAGTAACAAAATATTGCAGATTACCAGAAACGTATACATGTCCCAAATGTACATTTTTATACTCATATACCATATGATTAACCCCACAAATTATCAAAAAGTAGTAACTGTCCAAAGGAATGTCTCACAGATTGCAGGATTAGACGGCTGTCCTTCACATAAAATATGTGACCTGATTATGCAATTTTTTTTAAGGTGCCACCATTGTACAAAAGTGTAAATACTGATATGACAGATTTTTGGCAAAAGGTCTGTGGGAAGTCTTTTTCCAATCATAAAACACAACCTCATAAACCGAGTACAACCCAGGGGAGGCAACCAACATTGATTGTCCAATCCAGTTGTTTAAAGGCGTGCTTAGCTAAGCAGGCCCAGCAATATAGTCAATGATGTCACTGTGCTCTAGATAAAGGGTCCCTGACAGGACTCCAGACACACACACTCTTCTTGATTTCCTGCAAGGCATCCTGCTCCTGTTTCCTTCATCTTGCACTGATCCAGATTCCAGATCCAACTACCAGGCCAAGCATTGCTGACTCTTCCAGTAAGGCCTCAATATTAAAATCCCAATACTTAAATGGGAGAAGCAGTGGTATTTTTGTGGGAAGCCTCCTGACACCAGCCTGGCTTGCGGCCCACCAATTGCTGCCCAATAACTGCATCCAGAGGTACCTGTCCCATCCGGTGACCAGAACTATGCTTTGGTATCCAGTCCCTGCCCAGTTGATCCTGTCTGCCGATTTTGTCCGGCTGTCCTTTGTTCGACCAGATCCATGTAGTGACCAGAACGCTGACTGTCCCAAAATCCTAAACTAAAGTGGACTGCGAGTATCGATAGGAACCACAAAAAAAACATAGTATACCTTGCCTTGTCCTTAGTTCCCCTCTCTAAGTCATCCTATCCTTACTCTGATAACTTGTAATACCTTCAGAATCATTCTTGAAACCCTGCCTTTGATCTATAGTGCTCGCGCCATCTCTTTAGTAATTCTGCCTTGTGTAAATCCTAAGCCCTTAGTCCTATTTCGAGTGATCGGACTGGTTCCGCCAGGGTGGGCGCTGTGGTGCTAGGGTTGAACTCGCGAATCAACCCTGGAGCTTACTGTGTCCCTCTTTGGTGGCCTAGCCTGAATACTCTAGTGTAGAGTAAAACTGTTCTTGTCAAAACTGATTTCCTTTCCTTTTTCACTGCTTCATTTTGCTCAAATGCACCTTTCTAGATCTTGCATAACTCATTCAATTTACCAGCTAGACGCTTAATTTCACTGCTATAATATACCTGTGATATATATCTATCTCCCTACTTAAAACCTGCATCGCGATTTGCAATATTTCACCTGTTTCTCAAAGAAACGGTTTCAGTAATTTTACATGGAAAGCAGAAATATTTGCAAAGTTTCCAAAGTGTCATTCTAACTTCAGTGCTATCTTTCCTAAAATCAAAAAGTTCTCTTATTTCCTGGTGTTTTGTAGATGTGTCAATAGAAGGTTAAACAAAGTGCATTGCTTACATTCCTATTGTTATCACCCCATTGGTGATCGCTGCCCCATATTAAACATTGTACGATTTCTTTTAATTTTCAAATAAATAAATATTACATTTGATCAACCAGCCTTGTTCATGGTCCATTGTGACCCGGGGTATTTGAAAAGGGGGTGTGATATGAGTGGTGTACAATCTCAATATTGAATCTAATATAAAAAAAAATAAGCATTTCAGTTGTGCGCGGCATACTAGGACGAGACCAAGGTGTGTGTCGGCTGATTGAAATCCTTAACAACTGCTGACAAGGACCCAGATTGGGAACAGGACCAACCAGCAGATCAGGGGTCTTGGCTCTCACCCACTCCTAACCCAGACATTATTTGTCTAGACCCGCCTTGTCACCTCACCAAAGGCAGTCATCGCCAATAGATGACCAGATGGTATTTAATGCCACCCTGAAGCGAACCGCAGACCACTTCCTGACAGGTAGCTGTCCAGAACTCTGACCTCGTTGAGGACATTCTCAAAGAAAACCCTCCCACTGGTCAGGCTATTCCTCTGCTCAACTCCATTAAGAAACGCCTTGCTCCTTCTTCCTCACAAGGGCTGTCAACCCTCGGGTTGAGTAACTGTTTCCCCCCTCTCCATCTGACCCCATGTATATTCGAGGTCACGCTACACCAGACTCTCAGGTTGTTACAACTACCAGTAAAAGGGCAGGGGAGCCACTGTCCATGGCGTAGGCTCCCCCTGATAGACTGCAAAAAACTCTATGTCCTTAGCAAATGCATTACCACATCTGTGGCCTATTCCACCAGAATTGCAATTAACACAACCCTTCTCGCTAGTTACAGTGACGTACAATGGGGCCTGCTCCAAGAAAGCCTCGAAGAGCTCCCTGAACCCACGCGATCACGTCTACTGGCAGTCGTCACTGAGGGTGGACATATGTCACAATATTTTAAAAAACACATTAGAGCTCGTTCAAATGCATGACGCAGTCTGGCACAAGGGACTATCCTCAAGAGACACGCCTGGCGCTAACAAATTCAGACTTCAAGCCGGAGACTCGGGCCTCCCTGATAAATAAGCCCGTAGAAGAAACAAACTGTTTTGGTAAGGCTGTGGATGATGCCTTGGAGACGGCTAAGAAAACATGCGACGTTGAAACCGCTCAACCAAATTACAGTCCAAGCCTTTTCAACAGCAGGGAAGTTCAAACTCTCATCGTTCCTTTCGAGGTGTTGTCAATGGTGCTCACCTGTGTTTCGGGGTCTGATTCGCAGGAAGATAAATCAGATTCCGTAGGTTCAGTAATCCGGTCCGGAGTTACTTTTTTGGAGAAGAGATAGGGTCTGTTCCGGAAACTTGCCACAGTGGTTGTGTTGTAGGGCAGACAGCAACCAAAAGTGGGGATTCTCCTGCACAGCCTGTTGAGGGGAAAAAGCCAGTGGCACAAAAAAAACCTGTAGTTCGTTAATGTAGACAGAGCTGAGCATAAGTCTCAATAGTTGTTTCTTGATGTGGGCAGAACTCCTTTCCTGAATGGATGTGCGTAAGAATCCAGTGAAAGGTAGGCAAGTTGGACAAAGCAAGTAAGTATCTTCAAGCAGAACTCCAGCAATGGCAAAGTGGATTAAGTTGCAGGAATCCAACAGCAGACAAAGCCGCTAAGTAAATCTGAAGTGCAGATTTATAGAGACTGGTAACAATAGAAGGCCAGGTATATGCAGAACTGCATGGAAACAAAAGGAAGCTAGAGTAACGCAGTTCAAGCAAGGAAATAATGGAAAGGGAAAGGAACCACGTGCAATGAAAGAGAAAGAATGACAAAGTCAAAATAGAACTCACCGAATGTTGAAGAGTTGGGAGAAAAGGAAACAGGATGAATTGCTTTCCAAGAGAAATGCTACTGACCGTAACGTGAGCCCAAGCCTGGAAAGAAAAAGAGCCACGAGCAGGGCAGAAAGGCTGAGAGAAAGCGGCACTGGCACAGAGCAGCTGGAGATGCCGAGAGAGTAGTGGGAGGGATACACAGAAAAGGAATGCCCGAGAGCGAGGGGAACAAAAGCACAACAAAGGAGGGACCTGTAAAAACGGCCGAGCAGGAAAAAGGATCCGAGGACAAAAAGGGAAACTACGAGGGAATTCCTCCAAGGAGGAAATGTAGAATACAAAGGCACTGGAACCGCAGGCACCAGTGTAGCGTAGAACGAAGTAACAATTGCAATGCACTGAGGGGGGCGTGGTGTAACGCTCACCTGACTCCCACGGAGGCGCTGGCCTGGTTCGCGCTGCTGTGACCTCTTCTAAGGTGATGCGCAGGGTTCGGAAGACGGACTGGACCGGGCCCCCAAATCTGGCTTGTCTGGTTCGCAGAAGTATCCTTCTGTAGGCGAAAATAGCGGATTAACTGTCTGCGGGGTAATGCAATCGGCCTCCCGCTTTCCCCTCTCACCCTCCTCGAAACCCTTCTGTGATTCCCCGTAGCGTCTCACCTTAGGGTCTGGAAGGACGAGCTCTCCATCCTGCTTCTGATTCAGAGGCGCGTTGGTATCCAGTTACTTCACTGGATTTTCGGATTGGTGAGAACCAAACTTGCTTGGCTTCCAGGTAAGTTTTTTTGATAAGAAGTTCCCCTTGTGTCCATGCATTAATGCACTAATGCTAGTGTCTTTTTCCCCATAGGGGCCGGGGTACGGAATGCCGTAGAACAGGCACTGACCCGAGATGAGAGGTGAAGTCCTTGTAGAAATCAGGTAAGTCTTTAATGAGCGTTTTTTGGTAATGTCTTTTCATTCGCTCATTAATGCTGATGTCTTTTTTTCCCCTTAGGGGCCGGGGGCCGGAAATGCCAGGATGCGGCGCGGACCCGAAATGAAGAGGGAATGAATCAACAGGTAAGTCTTAACATGGAGATTTAGCTTTCCTTATTCCCTTCTCTCTCTCACCTTTTGTTCTTGTCTTTTTCTCCCTAGCCGCTGGGGCGTGACTGCGAATCCGGATGATCGCTGCTGAACATGGAGGCGCCCTGTAAAGGTGAGTGGAATGCGGCGCTGCAGCGATCGACGCGATTAACTTTTAAATAAAAGTCTTCCTTTTCAGGATTGTCAGCGAGATGTCTCCGGGATGCGGATTTAGCAGGTAAGGACTTTTCCTTCTTCTGTTCTCTTCATCTCTTCCTTTGCAGGTGATCCAGGATGCTGGCAAGCGTGGCAGAAGTCAGGATGCAGGAGCAGACACGGTGAGCGTCCAACTGCTAGATGCAGAACAACGCGAAGCACGTGTGGCTGTTCGGGTGGGGTTTAAATAACCTTGGAAGAAGTTCCAGGTATGTATCCTTCCTCCAATCAGGTATGTATCCTTCCCCGATCACGCCCGGATGGTAAATTAGTCCCACAGGTAAAGTAGTTCCTTTCAGGCCTCAAGGAGGCCGGGATCCTGCAGCACGGTCTGCATCAGGTAAGTGCACCCAAGCACTCCCATAATGAGCCTGGCGCCTCTGGCACCAGGACTGATGTCTTTTATGAGCCTGGTGCCATAGGCACCAGGACACTGTCCAAAGGGCCCGTATATGGAGTTGCTGGGTCCTTCCCTGGGGACTGGATGTCCGCTTTCGGGGACGCAGGGCTTGAACCGGCTCCCCGGGAGCGGGCATCATGACAGCACTCCCCCCCCCCCCCCCAAGACACCTCCGGGGGTTTTGGTTTGTCTGGGAAGAGTCGGTGGAATTCCCTGACTAATCGAGGTGCATGCACATGGTCGCTGGGTTCCCACGACCTCTCCTGAGGTCCGTACTCCTTCCAATCAATTAGGTAGAACAGTTTTGACCTAAACATTTTTGAGTCTAAAATGTTCTTCACTTCGAATTCGGGCTCCCCATCTATTAGAATAGGTTCTGGAGGTTTGAGTAGTCGGGTTCCGGGTACCACTGGTTTCAGAAGTGACACATGAAAAACAGGGTGAATTTGCATACTAGCTGGTAAATCAAGTTTAACAGCCACTGGGTTAATTATTGACGTAATAGAATAAGGTCCCAGATATTTTGGGTTAAAAGTTCGAGGCCCTTTGAGTGGTAAATGTCTGGTAGCTAACCATACTTGATCCCCAATCGATACGGGGGTGCTTCGCTCCCATGTAGATCAGCATTCTCCTTGTATTTTCTCTTGGCTTGTTGTAAATGTGTAGTTGCCTCTTTGAAGGCTTGGGTAATTGTAGAATGCAGATGTTCTACTGCAGGCTTTCCGAGATTCTGAGGTGAGTCAAGGTTTGAGGTTCGAGGGTTATACCCAAACAAAGTATAAAAAGGACTGTTGCCAGTTCCAGAGTGTACCGAATTATTATATGCGTATTCGGCTATCCAAAGAATGTCTTTCCAGTTGCTTTCAGATTGCTGTAACATACACCGTAAGTACTGCTCAAGGGTCTGATTTGTCCTCTCGGTCTGACCATCGGTTTGAGGGTGGTGACTGGTCGATAATCTTACGTCGATCTGCGCCATTTGACAACATTTGCGCCCGAAGTGGGAAATTAATTGGCTTCCCCGGTCAGAGATTAGTATAGATGGGAATCCATGTAGCCAAACAATATTTTCGAGGAATTCTTTGGCTAAGACAGAAGCTGAAGGTAAACCTTTCAAAGGAATAAAGTGGGCCATTTTGGAAAACAAATCCACAATTACCAGAATAGTATTGTACCCCGAACAAGGAGGCAGGTCCGTAATAAAATCCATTGATAGGGTGTGCCAGGGTGCTGGCGGTATGTCTAGAGATTGAAGGAGACCGGCTGGTCTTTTCTTTTGACTTTTATTTTGGGCGCAAACACCACAGGACATCACAAAAGATTTAACATCTTTTCGCCAAAAGAGGGCCACCAAAATTGTCGTTTCACCTTTTCCTCTGTCTTGGCAATACCGGGGTGTCCCTCTATTAAAGTATCATGATAACCGGAAATAACTAGTTTGTGTAACTCCTTATGTGCCAGGAATAAGCGTCCTTGGAAATAAGGTAAACCATTATCTATGGTAAAGTCTGATCCCTTTTGTATCCAATCCTGTAAGGTTGTAGGGTCCAGGAGTTGTTTCACTCTGGCTTGAATGTCTTCAAGCGTCTGTAACGAAGTCATGCTTAGAATCCTCTGTTCGGGAATTATTGGTACTGGTTCTGAGTTTGTATCAGATTCTCCCATTCCAATTCGGGATAAGGCGTCTGCTTTGCCATTCTTGCAGCCAGGTCGATAGGTAATCACGAAATCAAATTCAGCGAAAACAAAGCCCATCGGAGCTGCCGTGATGACTGAGCCTCGGCGGTTTTCAAATACTGTAAATTCCGGTGATCAGTGATCACTGTGATGGTATGTCGAGCGCCAAGCAGATAATGCCGCCAGGCTTTAAAAGCGGACTTAATGGCTAACAGTTGTTTGTCCGTGATTGCATAATTAACCTCGGGTGCCGAGAATTTTCTGGACCAAAATGCTACGGGATGCAGTTGGTTGGTTTCGGGATCTCTTTGGGACAGGACAGCCCCCATGGCTAGGCTGGATGCGTCAGTCTCGACGACATAAGGGAGATCTGGACGCGGGTGTTTCAATATAGGTGCCGAGGTAAACTTAGCTTTTAAATCCTGAAAGGCCTGCTCGGCTTCTTCAGACCATTCAAAACGTTTATTTTTCCTCAAGAGTGCAGTAATGGTTTGTACCACGCGTGAAAATTCCGGGATAAACCTGCAATAGAAATTGGCAAAGCCGAGCATGCTCTGAACCCCTTTTACACAGCTAGGTGATGGCCATTTGAGGATGGCATCTACTTTTCTTGAGTCCATTCGGACTCCTTTGGGTGTCAGGATGAAACCTAGAAACTCGACTTCTGTGGTATGGAAAACACATTTCTCCAATTTAGCAAATAGTTTGTGTTGGCGCAGTTTTTCAAGTACTGCTCTGACGTGTTTTCTGTGATCAGATTCCGAAGAGGAGTACACCAGAATGTCATCGATATATACAACTACACAAACATCGATGAGTTCCCGAAGGACATCATTCATGAAGTATTGGAAGGCAGCCGGCGCGTTACACAATCCGAAAGGCATCACCTGGTACTCGAATAATCCGTATTTAGTACGGAAGGCAGTTTTCCATTTGTCGCCTTCTTTAACTCGTACCAGATAAGCCCCCCGGAGATCTAACTTGGTGTATATGCAAGCGTCCTTCACCTGGTCAAGGAGTTCAGGGATCAGAGGCAGAGGATAACGGTTTTTAACCGTTATCTGGTTCAATGCGCGGTAATCGATACAAGTTCTAAGGTCGCCTTCTTTTTTGGGCACGAAGAACAAAGCCGAGGATGCCGGGGACTTTGACAGGCGAATAAAACCATTAGCTAGGTATTGATCCAAATATTGTCTCAAATGCAGGTTCTCAGGTTCGGTAAGGGCATAAATCCTGCTACAAGGGGGTTGTGCACCGGGCACCAGATCGATTTGACAATCGTACGATCTGTGAGGAGGTAACGTGTTGGCCTGTTCCTTTTGGAAGACGTCCTGAAAGTCTTGGTATTCCGGAGGTAGTTGCATGGAGGCAGAGGTTACAGATGCTAGATTAATCTTCAGGTTTTCTGGGTAGCAGGTTTGTGCACAATCTGGGAAGGTTATTCTCTTAGCTCGCCAATCAATTTGAGGATTATGTGTCTCTAACCAAGGCATTCCAAGAATAACCTGAAACTGTGGAGCCTTGATTACATCAAACACAACACCCTCCCGATGGCCGTCGGGACCAATAAGAGTCACCTCAGTAGTGGAATGTGTTACCGGTCCAGAGGCAATTTCAGTTCCATCGACTGTGGTGATGACATCTTTGCTGGTTTTAGGACGGAGAGGGAGGTTAATCCTAGAGACAAATTCACGATCCACATAGTTTCCAATAGCCCCACTATCGATGTATGCCTTTATTGCATGCAACCGCTTAGGCTGTTCTGGATCTACGAGAACCATTGGCACAATGAAATGCGAGGTCTGAGAGTTAGTTTTCAAGCTCGGCAAGCGGACCCCTACGCTTGTCGGGCGGAGTCGTTTCCCGAAACAGTCTCTTCATGGTTTTTATCCGCGGCTCCTAGTGCCTTTCGGGGCGGTTTTGCCAGGCAATCTCGTAGAAAGTGTCCAGAATTCCAACAATAAAGACATAATTTTAACTGCCGCCTCCTTTCACGTTCCTTTTGAGTTAAGGGCCCTTTAACACCTCCAATTTGCATAGGCTCAGAGACATCAACTCCCTTGGGGTTATCATGGGTCTTGACCAACACCCGGGTCTCAAACCTGGACCAATCTGCTTTTCTGTTTTGAAGTCTGTGATCCAATTGGACCACTAAGTCTATATACTCTGTGCATTCTTGGGGCAGATTTACAACTTGGGCGAAGACATCTTTAAGTTCTCTGCGTAGGCCTCGATAAAACAACATGACTCGTTTATCCTCTGGCCATCCCGTTTCCACAATTAGTCTATTAAAGGTTGCAATATAGGATAGGAGGTCCTGATTGCCCTGTCGCAGGGATAGAAGTTCGTCATCCAGAGCCTGCCCCTGAGAGCGTCGAGCAAATAACCTTTCCATGCTTGCTTGAAACCCTTGAAAATCACGGAGAATCGGGTCATCTTGTGTAACCAGTGGAACTGACCAATCGGCAGCGCAGCCGCTGAGATATGACAGTACAAAGGCTACCTTGGTCTGATCATTAGGGAAGGCCCCAGGTCTGCATAGGAAGTGCAAACGACACTGATTCATGAATACGGCGAATCGTTTGGGGTCCCCAGCAAAGCTTTCGGGTGGGGCCAGCGGCATGTTTCCAGGTAGATTAATCTGCACAGGGTTACTGGAAACCACAGGAGCGGGGTTCCCTCCGGAACCGGGTAGAGGAGTTTGCCCAGCTTGCCCTTGCAAAAGCTGTCTGTCCAGGTCATCAGTTCTTTCCTTTGATATTATTAATTCCCTCCTGAGGGCATTAGTCTCTTGACGAGCGGCATGTACTTCGGCCCGTAATTCCCCCAGTAATTGGGCCAACTGATCAGTCTCAGAACTTTCCATAGCACCTGGGTGGGAATTTGTAGGAAGGCTTCGCGTTCTGTAACGCTCACCTGACTCCCACAGAGGCGCTGGCCTGGTTCGCGCTGCTGTGACCTCTTCTAAGGTGATGCGCAGGGTTCGGAAGACGGACTGGACCGGGCCCCCAAATCTGGCTTGCCTGGTTCGCAGAAGTATCCTTCTGTAGGTGAAAATAGCGGATTAACTGTCTGCGGGGTAATGCAATCGGCCTCCCACTTCCCCTCTCACCCTCCTCGAAATCCTACTGTGATTCCCCGTAGCGTCTTACCTTAGGGTCTGGAAGGACGAGCTCTCCATCCTGCTTCTGATGCAGGGGCGCGTTGGTATCCAGTTACTTCACTGGATTTTCGGATTGGTGAGAATCAAACTTGCTTTGCTTCCAGGTAAGTTTTTTTGATAAGAGGTTCCCCTTGTGTCCATGCATTAATGTACTAATGCTAGTGTCTTTTTTCCCCATAGGGGCCAGGGTACGGAATGCCGGGGAACAGGCACTGACCCGAGATGAGAGGTGAAGTCCTTGTAGAAATCAGGTAAGTATTTAATGAGAGTTTTTGTAATGTCTTTTCATTCGCTCATTAATGCTGATGTCTTTTTTTCCCCTTAGTGGCCGGGGTCCGGAAATGCCAGGATGCGGTGCGGACCCGAAATGAAGAGGGAATGAATCAACAGGTAAGTCTTAACATGGAGATTTAGCTTTCCTTATTCCCTTCTCTCTCTCACCTTTTGTTCTTGTCTTTTTCTCCCTAGGCGCTGGGGCGTGACTGCGAATCCGGATGGTCGCTGCTGAACATGGAGGCGCCCTGTAAAGGTGAGTGGAATGCGGCGCTGCAGCGATCGACGCAATGAGCTTTTAAATAAAAGTCTTCCTTTTCAGGATTGTCGGCGAGATGTCTCTGGGATGCGGATTTAGCAGGTAACGACTTTTCCTTCTTCTGTTCTCTTCTTCTCTTCCTTTGCAGGTGATCCAGGATGCTGGCAGGCATGGCAGAAGTCAGGATGCAGGAGCAGATACGGTGAGCGTCCAACTGCTAGATGCAGAACAACGCGAAGCACGTGTGGCTGTTCGGGTGGGGTTTAAATAGCCTTGGAAGAAGTTCCAGGTATGTATCCTTCCTCCAATCAGGTATGTATCCTTCCCCGACCACGCCCGGATGGTAAATTAGTCCCACAGGTAAAGTAGTTCCTTTCAGGCCTCAAGGAGGCTGGGATCCTGCAGCATGGTCTGCATCAGGTAAGTGCACCCAAGCACTCCCATAATGAGCCTGGCGCCATAGGCGCCAGGACACTGTCCAAAGGGCCCGTATATGGGGTTGCTGGGTCCTTCCCTGAGGACTGGATGTCCGCTTTCAGGGACGCAGGGCTTGAACCGGCTCCCCGGGAGCGGGCATCATGACACGTGGCTACCCTCAATATGAATGCAACCGAAACAGAACACTAGAATGCTGCTCCGTGCACCGTGAAGGGTATATCAATGGCACTTCCACCTGGACCAAACCTTCCATTGGCCTGCCCTCATGACACGAGGTCAGACGTTCTCCCGCTATCCCCATGGTCAATATGGCACTGGAGGTACCCTTTGACTAGGCTCATCTGGCACCCGTGGTTATTGCATAGAGTTCCATCGGCCACCGCGATACCACCTGCCAAACAGGCAGACGCCTATCACCAGCACACCTGCAAATCTTGCTGGAAGAGGTGCAGATCCTTCTGGAAAAGGGCGTCGTAGAAGTCGTCCCCATTCAGAAGGTAAACAAGAGTATTTATTCAGTGTACTTCCTTGTATCCAAAAAGGATCTCATCATGCGCCCTGTGTTAGATCTGCGCCGCAAACCGCAAAAATTCAGAATGGCAACATTGCAGGAAGTAATCCCACTGCTGGTACAAGGGATTAGATGGCCACATTGGATATGAAAGATGCATACTTTCATGTTTCAATGTTACCAGCACACAGGTTCATGTGTGGTTCACCTAAGGTTCATGATAGAGGACACACACTGGGCCTCATCACGAGTCTGGCGGAAACCCTTAAATGCGGCGGTAGCGCTATTACCGCTGCATTTAAGGGTCCGCCAGATCATGGCCTTGGTGGATTTCCCCCCAGCATATAGCTGGGGGGAAATCTGCGGCAAAATTGCCAATTCTTGGCGCTATTACCGCCGGTGGGAAATTCACCGGCGGTAATAGCGTGAATTTTCCCCATTGGGCCCAATGGGGAATGAGGAATTCCTGAATGGGCCCAATGGGGAATGGGCAATAACCCTTCCGCCAAACCTGTGATCCGGCGCTAATAGCACCGGGGGGGTTTGGCGGTAGGGCTATTAGCGCCAGCGTTACCGCCCAACTCGTGATGAGGTCCACTATCAGTTCAAGGTTCTTCCCTTCGGCATTGCCACAGCTCCTAGGGTGTTCACAAAGGTACTGGCGGTAGCTGCACAGGCAGTCCATTCCAGTCTATCCTTATCTCGATGACTGTCTCATAACAGGGGATTTGTATGGAACATGCCTAACAAATACCCACAAGACGGTACATCTCCTCTTTGGCCTAGGCTTCTCGAGCAACGAGAAAAGTCCAGTCTGGTCCCCAGCCAGATAAAACAGTTTTTAGGGGCTACCTCGTCTTTCCCTCCAATGAGAGGGTCCAAAACATGCTGTTCCAGATCCCTCATTATGTAGCCAGTCATGAAGTGACCGTACGCAAAGCCATGCGACTGTTAGGAACGATTACCTCCTGCATTTATCTAGTTCCTCATGCTAGTTTGCGCATGCACCCCATGCAAGAGTGGCTCTCGAGCCAATGGTGTCAGGTCAGCGGTTAATGAGACGATCTAGTGTTTGTCTCGGCAGCCCTCGTTCAGTCTCTGCTGTGGTGGTCAAGGGAAAACTTTCTGCAGGGAAAGACCTTCACCATCCCCACAGTAGAAGCCACTCTTACCACAGGCTCATCTCCGACGGGGTGGGGGATCGCCTCCTTCAACAGACGGTGCACAGCGTGTGGTCCTCAGCGGTAGCATTCAACCACCTAAACCTATTGGAATTGCTAGCAGTATATAAGGCCCTGAAAGCTTTTGAAACGCACCTCCAGGGGAAGACTGTTTTAGTCCTCACGGACAGTACTACGGCCATGTATTACTTGAACAACAGGGGGCACTCACTCTCTAGAGCTGTCCAAACTGTCACAGAACATATGGAAATGGGCTCTCAAACACAAGATGTTCCCCCGTCACATGTTCCAGGGGAACTCAATCTTCTGGCGACAATACTCAGCAGAGACTTCCCCCTTCCCATAGAGTACGAATGGCAACTACACAAGGACATTGTACTCCATGTATTCAGACTGGGGCTTCCCAGAGATCGATTTGTTAGCAACTCTGGAGAACTCAATGCCCAGATTACGCCTCCAGGTATCCTCAGAACTGCTCCAAGGGGAGCGGTCTCTAGATAACAGACAGGGAAAATTGTTTATGCCCCTCCACCTCCGTGTTCCCCTACTCAACAGACTAGTACACAAGATTCACCAAAAGCCAGTCAGGATGATTCTGATGGGCCCGCCAGCCTTGGTTCTCCCATCTCATGACAATGTCAGTCTCTCCTCCCAGGAAACTGCCATGCCCTTACAACATGCTATTGCAAGACGGGGGCAGACACTACATCCTTGCCCTCAAACTCTCATTTTAGCAGCCTGGCTCCTGAGGTCATAGAGTTCGGGCACCTCCAACTCCCACAAAGATGTATGGACATACGCGGGGAAGCAGGCAAACCAAACAACAGACACTGCTACTCCAGTAAATGGAAGCACTTTGTTATCTGGTGTAATAACTAGGGTATCCATCCCATTGAGTGTACACCAACACATATTGTCCTGTACCTAACTTACCTGCTAGATTCAGGTCTGGTTTTCAATTCCCTAAAGGTCCACATAGCGGCACTTTCAGGATACACCATGCCCAAAGCAAGGTTTTGTGGTGGAAAATTCCAGTAATTAAAGCATTTATGGAGGGGGTAAAGTTCATAGTTTTGAACTTAGAATCAGCGTTCTAGCTGCATGTGTAAAAATTGCAAGTTTGGTTTGAATGTAGAAAACTGGGAACCAAAGTGACATTTAGCTGAAGCCTGGCTTAAAGAGATTGAATTCTGCCTGACAACTACCCCGACAGGAGTTGAAACTTGATCAGCAGCTGTGTTCCCGGGGCTGGCTGCATTCTGCTCTAACCCAGCTCCTGGATGGGAGTTGAATGTTGTACTTACCAGGTTAATGGGGCCTCCATTTGAGGCAATGCACAAAACTAGCCTGAAAGCACTCTCCTACAAGACCGCCTTCCTGATGGCGATCACCTCAATAAGGAGAGTTAATGAACTGCAGGCCCTTTCGGTTTAAGACCTTTTAGTCACGATTCATTAAGACAAGGTGGTCCTGCACACTCACCTAAGATTTGCTCCTAAATTTATTTCAAAGTTCCATGTAAACCAGTCCATAGAACTACCCACCTTTTTTCAGAAACCCACTAATGTGGCAGAAGGAAGCCTCCACACAGTAGATGTGAGTAGAGCAGTAATCTTTTATCTGGACAAGACGAAGCCACTAATGAAAACACTTCAGTTCTTTGTTTCAGTGGCAGCTGGTAGAGAACCAGACCCTGTCTCTAAATCGGCGATATAAAAGTGGATCGTGAACTGATCACACTGTGTTTCTCTCTTGCTAAGAGAGACCTGCCCTTGTCAGGTTCTCTTCAAGCCTTCTGTAGGAACTGCTGGACCCCACAGTCCCTCACCAGCTGCTCAGTGCCCCACCTTCTTATTCACAGTGGAGATCAGCTCAGCTAGAGGGGGGAAAGGGGAAATGGGACAAAATAACAAATGACACAGGAGCTCTTCTTGCACCTTACATGCACCCTGCATAGGCGTTAAAGGGGTTAGTACACCATTACAATTAAAATTCTCACATCAAATCCAGAATTCTATGTACCCTTGACTCCTCCGCAAATTCCCTGGAGGAAATGTAACCTTTGTGCAGCACTTGCAGTTCTAAATAATTTCCAGTATTTTCAGTAACGGTCTTTACCTACTTTTTCAACAAATGTATTCTCAATTAGTTTGTTTACCAGGACTTCTCACATTCAATTGCAAAATAAAGTTTTCTTAATCTGCCTTTTAAATATAACATTGGTAGTTTTCAGAATTCAATTTCCTGCTTTCACCTCCTCACAGGATAAATGTGCTTAAACGTTACTTGTAAGTTATAACACTGTTGGGTGTCCTGACCCACGTTTGGACTATTATGCTGCAGCATTTGGTGCTATGGGCTTAGGAAATCCAAGAGGGCAGAAAAGCCCACATTTGCGCCAGAATCCTGGAGAACCGTGCAGTTTTGCGCACAGCAAAATGGTCCCCTGACCTGCAACCCATCAGTGCTAAGGAATATGGTGCTGTTCAAAATCTGTTATTAATGTCAAAAATGGATGCAATACTGGTGCTCACCACTACCAGAAAGCCGGCGTTTTAAAATCACCAGACACTTGTGTAAAACTGAACAAATGAACCAAACCAGGCCAAAGAAAGACTTACTAAGAGGTGGATACAATGTAAAACTATATTCTGAAATGACTTGAAGGAAGTAATTGTCTAATGTATGTATTGAAAATAGCTGGGGATGTCAGCAGCTTAAGTGAATTTGAGTTTAAAGCCACTAAAATCGAAATGTTTAGAATAAATGAGTGACCTACTGTTGAGTGTCACATAGTTTGCAACTGTTAAATGTCATAGTTTTGAACTTAGAATCAGCGTTCTAGCTGCATGTGTAAAAATTGCAAGTTTGGTTTGAATGTAGAAAACTGGGAACCAAAGTGACATTTAGCTGAAGCCTGGCTTAAAGAGATTGAATTCTGCCTGACAACTACCCCGACAGGAGTTGAAACTTGATCAGCAGCTGTGTTCCCGGGGCTGGCTGCATTCTGCTGCCCCTGCCAAAAGGAGATGACACCTCTCTGATTGAATTAGGGGAGTGGCACCTGGGGACTGCAGGAAACGGAACAAAGCACTGTCTTGGGCTCAGGCAAATGTTATATTGGGGGGTCGTAAAATAGCTTCCTCTTGGGAGTTGGGAGAAGTGGGAGGAGAAGTGCCTCTGTGAGCAAGCTGAGCTTGGGGGAAGTGGACAAACCAGAAATTCCACCATGTGCTTTGGAAAACCACACCCCTTTGGGGCCAGAGCATAATTTTAAAAAGATGGATAATTCATAGTGCGGACTTGTAAAAATTATATAAATAATATCATAATTCTTGTGATTTTTCTGTGCACATTTTAAGAGGTGTCAAGACTCTGTGGTATGTTCTGGGGAGTAGTAGCGGAAAATAAGGTTGTTACTCCAAATGTATGCATGTTCAAAATCTGACACTTTATCATCTGAAACCCATATCCCTTGTGCACATTTTTGTAAAATCTGGAAAAGTTTAGAGGTCGTTATCTGGATGAAAAGGGCAGAATTCTGTCAAAAGTGGACAAGACATCTTACAAAGACAGGGATCGGATGGTTTGGTGCTACAGAAAATATGTTAACTGGACATACAATATTAGAAAAATAGTACATAGATAAATGGGTATTTGGATCAGAAATAGATTTATGTGCAATTTGACAAGGGGAGGATCCTCTGACCACAAACCTACCTCATCACTCTGACTCACTGTTCCCTTCTCAAATCAGGTCAAAGAGAAATCCTTGACCTATCAAATCGTGAGTGGGTTGGGCACAGAAAGTTAGCATCCACACCCATTTTCAAAAGACATAAAAAGAGCCACTGGAACTCAGGCAGGGACATTCACTTTCCACTTTCTTGCGGGACGCTTTGCCGGGAGACTCCAGACTTCAAATCCATCAATCTCCAGAGAGACCAGAGATCCAGGGCTGGCCTGAACTGATTTAAAGTATCTCTCACTCGACCTGAACCTCTAGAGGGAATTAAAATCATTTTTAGCATATTTTTCCCTTCTTTGCATACCACCTTTAAAGTCATCCCTGTTTCTCTAAGCTTGCTAGGGGGGAACTGAATTCGGATTGTACTGTGATTGTATTCCTGAAGACTGTGTGTTACTTCCATCTCCTTAAATTGCATAGGGGGGGAGTGAATTGTCAGAGAAAAGTAATCATATTATCTTTTGCTGAAGTCATATCAAATTATTTCTGTGTTGCATTCTGTCCCACCTTGCATTTCCTTGAACCATATAAAGCATTCTCTGCTACCTTAGTCCTCTGTTCTTATTCATAAGTAACCAAGAACTGTGCCACTGTAGGATTACCTATTGCTGATTACTCCTCATATTCACAAGTGTGTTATCAATTATCAATTTATTAATAAAAGTGTGATTGTGATATATATATATTGTTTAATTATTCAATAAATCTTTTAAATTGCAAAATAAACCTACTTCTTGGCTCAGTGAGGTCAGGGGAATTCAAAGAGAAGGGCGTTATATAAGGGTTTATCATCCAGAGTATAACGTGTCATAAAAATATATAAATAAGGGCTTCCCTTGAGCAATCCCAGACAAGGCACTGACCTAGTGGGAATGCTTGATTGAGTCATTAACAGAGTGGGGGCTCGTCCGGGATTCTGGATTAGATCTATCACTTGTGCAGATTAATACAGTGTGCTAACTGACAGAATATATAAATTATGTTGGATCACCACGCTGTGTTACACTGTAAAAACACCCCTCAAAGGAACGCTCTAAGGAAATGGTCTGTTTTGCAAAATAAAATACAAACTTCTGTAAGTCAGGAAGGAAATCAAGTTCCAGAATGATGACCTTGGTAGATATCAAAATAGCCAGAGAACACCTCTTACATAAGCTATTTGTCAGAGGTGAGTGGGCTCATCAGGACCAGGCGGTCTGGTTGCAGGCAATCGCACCCCAGATCACTGAAACAGGGTCAGATATATGGAGAGATCAGGGTCCCTTACATGTGGCCCTGAGTGAACTATATATGGCCCCTAAGGCCAAGGATGAGCACAACAAGATTGCCAGGGTAGCGGCATATTTATATTTACATATGGGAGCCATACAGGACAAATGTGCTGAAGGCCAAGATCTGGCAAATAGGCAACTGATGGCATTAGAGAAGGCCCAATCTGACCTGGTCTCTTCTGAGCAGAGGCTGCAGGGGAGCCAGGAGTCAGAAAATGATAGCAGGCAGTATATTATTAAAACAAAGGAGGAAATGGATCTCCTGCAACAGGAAAAGTCTGAGCAGGATAACAGATTTCTGTCCTTGCAGATGGAGTACGAAGAAGGTTTGGACGCCCTACTGCAGAGCCAGAAAAAGCTGGAGCAACAACTGGACTTCAATAGGGCATGCGCAGAGCAGGTAGTCACCCTGCAAAGCGACCTAGATAGGGAGAAAGAGGAAAGCAATAAATTGATTTTGAAAGACCTGGATACCCAGGCAGAGTTTGATCAAGA
The DNA here is from genome assembly GCF_040938575.1 of Ambystoma mexicanum. Lineage (NCBI taxonomy): Eukaryota > Metazoa > Chordata > Amphibia > Caudata > Ambystomatidae > Ambystoma > Ambystoma mexicanum. Next base: position 628,488,514 of record NC_090923.1, read on the forward strand.
ACGCCAGAAAGCTAGTGCCTTTCAAAGGCAGAGGGACGACCTGGCGGCACAGATGCAGGCTCTTAGTCAGGAAAGGGACACCTTAGGCCAGGAAGTCTGCCAATTAAAAGAAAAAATTGAAGGAAATTACCTGGCCCTCCAGGGGCTGGGTGACCTCCAAAAAGAGCATCAGAACTTGTTAGAGCACACCAGGAGGGTGGAAGATGCTCTGGCAAGAAAGGAGCAGGCCAGTAGGGATGGGACTCAGGAGGTAACCCTCCTGCAGCAAAGACTGGCCCAGTATTCCAGGACCAATCAGGAGGCACAGAGAGAGAATGAGGCTCTCTGTCAGCACAATGATAGGCTCCAGCAACAGGTAGCCATGCAAGAGAGACTGATAGAGTCTAGTAAGGCCTTAACTGAGGAACTGAAAGTGCAGGCTCTTGCATTGCAACAGGGAGCAATGGCTGATAGAGATGAAGTTTGCTGGGAAAGGGAAACACCTGAGTATAACCTCAGGAGCCCTAGAACCAGAGGCCTTCATCTCTCCCAGTCCTTGGACTCTGCCACCCCCATGTCCCTGGTGCACATGAGCACAGGGAGGGCAGATTACTATCCTGCCAAAAGTATGGTGTTCATAGGCCAGTACCTCCCAGGAATGGATGGGCGGGCATCCGGGTATGGGCACCTAAGCACAGTGCAATTTAGTGGGGAACCCCAGGAGAGTAGGCCCACTAAGAGCATCCTGAAAACCTCCGCCCAGTTAGGTCAGTGGGGGGGTACCCATCAAATCCTGGCAGCAAGGAGGGATCGGAAGACTCCTCTGAGCGGCCCAGGACACAGGAGACCAGGTCCCCACATTCTGCCAGCCATTCCCGGGCTCGCAGAATCCGGGAAAACCTGGAAGATCAGACGGGCACCTCTGGGAGCAGTGCCTCTGAGTCAGAGGATGAGTGGACCAGGGTTACCCAAACCAAAAAGGCCAATAAGGCAAAAAGGGCCTTGCTTAAGGACCCCTTAAAGCAGATCAAGGCAATAAGGAGTGTCATCACGCCTTATCACAAGAACGCCAAGTATTCTGTTTGGGAACACTTGGAGCTCTATGAGCAAATGATGGAGACTTTCCATTTGAAGGACAGCAGTAGCTGCATTCAGTATGTCAAATGGACATTCCCCCCAGAATACTCCAGTTTCTTTGCGGGGCTGGAGGACCAAAACCATTCAAGATGGTCCACATATAGGGCAGCCATCTTGAAACATTTTTCTGTTCACCGGAATCCCCAAGAGGCTCGCAAGGCAGCCTACAATTTGCAATGTGGAGAGGATCAGGCCCCACAAGAATTCGTGCAAGAATTGAAGCGTGCCTTTGCGCAGACCACCAGAAGGGTGCGCACGGACAGCAGAGAATTCATCAACACATTTTTCCATGCTCTCCCCAAATACATAATGACCCAGCTCGTGAGAGATTTTCACGAGAAAAGATCTTTAGACTGGGTCATTGAGCAAGCCACTCGCATCTATGAGGTGCAGAAACCGGTGGAAAATAAGAATCAGCCCAAAAACCCCAAAACCAACAGCACCCCTGCTGCTGCCAAGGTGGCAGAGGTAAAGGTTGCCCCCGTTTTAGATTTGGAGATGGGGGGACCTAAAAACCTGCCTGCACCAAATAATTCACAGCCCAGAAGGCCCTCGGGCCAGTCACAGACAGGGAGTCAAGGAGGTATTCCCACAAATGGGGTCCCTCGCTCCCCTGACTATGTAAGTCCCTGCTACAAGGGAAACAGACCAATCCTGGGTTATGTGTGGACTCCTCCAGCCCAAGGGGGGGGGATCCAGCCAAGCACCTGACCCAGGGAACTTCCCTCCTAACTTCCCACAGGGGGGCAGAAATTCACCAAATCCTGGGCAGAGCCTGTTCCCCAGGTATCCACCCAACTTCCATGGGTTTTTTACTAATCCACAATCAGACATTCCCGCCCCAAAATCATCCATCCTTCTTTCCCCAATTCCCTGAGCCCAGACAACCTAATCCGGGAGAGGGGAGGCCAAGGGTGGAGGGGTACCCAAATCTTCCCAACCAGGGGTACTACCAGAGAAGGGATAGCTACCCTTCCCGGGATCAGCCCAGGGGAGAAAACAGGACCCCTTATCAGCCTGAGCGGGTTTCCCAGTTAGAGCGCCAGGTTCAGAACATGGCACAGGATTTGGGACGCATGCTGAGAGCTCAACAGAACCCTCATATGGGCATGCTGGCACAGAATGCCCCAAACTCTGGGCCTGGTGCTCCAGAACAATGACGGGGGTAGCACCCCGATAACCCACCGGTTCCCAAGGAGGAGGCACAAGGGGAAGGGGGGTGTAAAGCCTTGGAGGAAGCTTCCTTCCCAACTTGTAAATAGCCCCTGGAAAACCAGAAACAAGATCTCCTGCCCCTGAAAGTCTGGCTCCCAAGGAGCAGAGGGGGGGTAGGAGAAACAAAGGACCCAAACAGACCCATTTTGTGGAGGAGGTACAGGTCTTCCAATTTGAGGGAGAGGGATCCCCAGAGGATCCTGGGAAAAGGATCTTCTCCTTCAGAGATGGGGGACCTCCTCCCAAGGAGAAATGGGTCCCAAGGGATTCCAACCCAGACTGGGTAGATGTGGGCATTGAGCTGTGGCCGCCCATCACCCTATCCCAGAACCAACAATACCAAAAACCCCTGGTTCAAACCCATCCTGATGACTGCCTCCAAAAAGGGGGGCGGCTCAGAACCGGAACCAGGGGAACCCGAAACCATTTCCAGTTGCCAACTTTTTCTTTCAGATTCCCAAGGCTCTCCACAGAATTCTGCCCAAATTTCTTCTCTCTCAATGTCCAAAACCAGAATGTTAGCCCACCAGTTGTCCAAAAATGTGCATTATCTGTGCCCTCTTGAGGAGAAGGAAGGAAGATATTATGCCCCGGTACATGGGCAGGGTACAATTTTGGCGCTGGTGGACACTGGATCTCAAGCTACCCTTCTGTCCAGAAGGGCCTTTGATGAACTGAATTCAGGAAGGGGGGAGAATTATCGTATTCCTCTCACCTCTCTTCCTGGACAACTCCAGAACTTTGACGGGAAGGAAATTCCCGTCAGGAGACTGCAGATTTGGACATCAAAATTGGGCGACACAAGGTGAAACACCCAGTCATAGTAGTGACTCCAGAGGGCACCCCTTGTTTACTAGGGAATGACCTCCTGAGAAGGTTGTCACCCCTAATAGATTGCGTAAACAAGGTCCTCTGGACCCAGACTAGCCGACCAATAAAATTAAAGCAGAGTGTCAACCATGTTAGTTTAAACGGCACGTGCCACATGGTTGAACAAAAATCTGACCAAGTCGAATTTCACTTCCAGAACAACCAAATTCCAGATGTGACAGTAATAGCAGTAGGACAACAGACTGGTGATGGGGGTCCTCTCTATTTCTGAAAATCAACCTTCCCTCCAGTTTAAGGTGGTATTCCACACTGGAAGGAAACCCTCTTAAATTTTTTACTAATTCACAATCAGACATTCCCACTCCGATAGTCCAGAAAGATGTGAAATCAGCTCAGAGCCTGGCTGATATTCAGCAAATTGGAGAGCAGTTGTTAATCCCTGTTCAGTGATGGGAAGGACTCTGTTCTCGCCTGAGTGTGTGTGAAGCCATGTTCCGCTAACTCTCAAAAGATCCAGCCATTCCCGCATTCAAACTGATAGACAATTGGGAAATAGACCTGGAAACACCTAATTCCAAACATCTCCTGCCAAGCAGGTGTATGCTCAAAATCTCCATTGGCAACAAGAGCATAGTCCATAATTGTTGGGTCGTGCGAGACGTCACTGCCGCCTTTTAATTAGGCAGTGACATTCTCAATCGCTTTGACATTAGTTTGGACCTAATAAACTTCAAAGCTTGGTCCCGATTAGCGGATAATCCCATGGGCTTTGATGATCCAGAAAAAGCATTTAGGTCAGCTCAATTGCTACCTTATGCAGTTGAAATTCAGATTAAAGAGGAAGTCACCATCGCAGAAAGGACCCGATAATTCTCCCTGGAAATGAAAGTTAAAAGAGGACATAAATTGCAAAACCCTGATGCTTATATTCATCTTAATGCTTTCCTCCAACAGCAAGGGTTAGGGGTAAATCCAACACCATTAGTCAACATAGAACATGACATCATTCCAATAGAGGTGGATAACAGCGACTTAAAGAGTATTACTCTAGCCGCAGGCACCATTATTGGAATGGCGGTTGATGACCGACATTTCTCTATTGATTTAGGAAATAAACTGTTAGGACCAATCCCCAAGGACTGTTTTGACAGTGATGACAATACAACACCAGACAGGATCTTTACCCGGCATGGGGGGAACTTCCTGGTGTACACTTCCTGCCCTTATGGTAAGGAAGATGTGACTTGTGACTTCAGAAGGGATGAGGTGATTTTCCAGGTCCATGAGGGCTGCCTTTTCCACCTGAAGCCTCCAGTCCAAATCAGCACTCTGACCAGGGACTTCTCCAACCAGCTGGAGGAGGCCGCTGAGATAGCAAAACCAGAAGTCTTTCCAGGCTTCAGGCAGATGGTGAAAGAGAGAGTCAACCTAGCTGATGCCTGTGTGACTCTGGAACAGAAGCAAAAGTTGAAACAAGTTTTCTTGGATTTCCAAGATCTCTTTGTGGTAGACTCATATGACTGTGGTCGCACCGACATCCACACGACAACAATTCCCATGGACCCTGGCATGACTCCAGTGTTTGTGAAGCAATATCGCTTGCCTCTCGCATCCATGGAGTCCCTTACTGAAATAATTAAGAACCTTGAGTCCTGGGGAATAATCCGTCCAGTCCACAGCACTTTCAATAATCCGGTGCTGGGAATATTGAAGCCAAACGGCCAGTGGAGGCTCTGCGCCGACCTTAGGGAGCTCAACAAACGGGTCCATACTTCCCGATGGCCTCTGCCCTACATTGACCAAGGTCTGGCCCAGATTCAGGGGTCACAGGTATTCACTGCAATAGACCTGACCAATGGATACTGGACCGTGCCTGTCAGTAGGGAGGACCAATACAAACTGGCTTTTACCTTTGGGGGCCAGCAGTACACATAGACCCGGACTCCCTTCGGATACCTCAACTCCGGCAATGAATTCAACATTTTCCTACACAAGGCCATACCCGACCTGGGTGCCAGGGGTAACCTGGCTTATGTAGATGATGTCCTCATTAAAAGCTCAACTGTTGAGGAACACATAGCAGAGATCCGTTATGTCCTGACCCAGTTGAGGGCCGCCGGAGCAAAACTTTCCTGCCAAAAAGAACAGTGGTGTAGAACACGTGTTAATTTCTTGGGGCATGAGATTACTCCTCAGGGTCTCTGTCCCCAGGAAAAGAAAGTGGAAGCACTTCAGAAACTGAAAGATCCCACAACTCTGCGGGAACTAAGGAGCCTCCTTGGACTGACTAATTGCAGCAGAAAGTTCATCGAGGGCTACGCAGAGATCACCAGACCCCTCATATTCATCTCTTGAAGGGGGGGGTCAAGTGGGAATGGGGTCCAGAACAATCCGAGGCAGGAAGACAACTCAAAGGAAGCCTCTCACAAGCGCCTTGCCTAGCTTACCCTGTCAGAAACAAGGAGTTTTTCCTGGAGACCGGGTTTTCTAATACGTGCTTGACGGCAGTATTATACCAAAAGAATGACAAGGTCAATAAAGTAATCTCCTATGCGAGCAAAACTTTATCCTCTGTGGAGGAAAAATTCAACAATTGTGAGAAGGCACTCCTGGCAACGGTGTGGGCATTGAAGAATTACCGCCCGTTCATCCAGTGGGAACACATCATAGTGGAGACTCCACACCAGCCTCTGCAATATCTCCAAAGTGACAGAATCCGGGCCGGAAATGTGAGTAATTCCCGAATTACTTCCTGGATTCTGTCAATGCAAGGCTTTCCTGTGGAGGTCAGATATGGCCAAAACAAGAAGAGTCCCCTCGCGCAAGGTCTGGCTGACTTGCATGATTGTGCCAGAGAAAACTGTCTCGAGGACGAAAGTCTAAAAATCAAGGACAACATGGAGGCATACCTTAATTCCCCACACAAAGTCTTTGAAGAGGACAAGTGTGAGGGAATGCCCACTGTCTATGTGGATGGATGCTCTTACCATGTTGACAACAACGGGGAAAAAGAACTGGTGGCCGGCGTAGGGAATGCATGGGTGAATGAGTCCCCAGAACCCTCTGCTGGGTACAAAATTGGTCCCCGAAGTAGTCAGGTGGCAGAATTGATGGCTGTGTATCAGGCCATCCTCACTGCTGTCCAACATCAACTCCACGAACTGGTCATAATCACAGATTCAGATTATGTACGGAACGGGTTTGTGGAGCACCTGGTAAATTAGAAAACCAGAGGCATGTTATGTGCTAATAACAAACCCTTGAAACATGGGAAGTTAATCCAAAACATTGATGATCTGGTCACCTCGAATGGGATGACCATCTACTGGAAAAAGATCAAGGGTCATTCTAAAGTAGAGGGACCAGACAAAACTGGAAATGACTTAGCTGATCAGCTGGCCAAAACCGGGGCCATCCAAGGGAATCTAATAGAGATTGAGTCCCTGTTGGGGGAAATCCAGGTCACTGCTATCATTAGGTCCCAGATAAATTCTCACAACGATCTTTCAACTGCACAATGGCGTAAGGAGACCCCTGCTGCTGATTTAATTATGGCTCAGAAGGGGATCCAATAATTGGTAAGTTTTACCAACACATAGAGGACCCTAAGAACTTTCCCCTGACGGATACCGATTACATTGGGAAAGAGGACCTTAGAGTGTTGATGAAATGTCCAAAGATGTTCCGAATCCAAGATGGTTTATTGGTAAGGAAATCCCAAGCTGGCCATGATCAGTGGGTGGTCCCTACCTCATTCCGAAGCCTGATGTTTAGTCACGCCCATGATGCGGCCATCGCCGGTCATAAGGGGTTTCATACAACACTTGAGATCTTAAGAGAGGTTGCATACTGGCCACACATGGGGCAGGACCTCGACCAATACTTGAAGGGGTGTCTGGTGTGTGCACAATTTCAGCCATCATCCCTCACACACCGTGCGCCTCTCCAAAAGAGGGGGATGACACTGCCATGGTCAGATTTGCAAATCGACTTTGTAGGCCCTGTGATTGCTTGTCTAGAGGAAACAAGTACATGTTGACGGTCGCATGCTTGTTTACCAAGTGGGTGGAATGTCTCCCGGCCCCAAACTGCAAGGCAGAAACAGCAGCTGCCCTGATGATTAACCACATCTTTTCCCGTTTTGGTCTACCTCAAAGGATTGAGTCAGACAGAGGTAGCCATTTTACCAGTGAAGTAATGACAAAGACGTGGGAGATACTGGGGGTCAAAAGGAAGCTACATTTTGCTTACCGGCCAGCTTCTTCTGGGGCAGTAGAACGCTACAACCGGGCCATTGTGAGCATATTAAAAAAAGTTTGTGGCAGATTCTGGGCCAAGTTGGGATATCCGATTACCTCTGGTCCTAATGGCCATCAGATCTACCCCTTCATCTGCAACTAAAATGTCCCATTTGAGCTGATGACTGGACGCAAGATGGTGCTTCCCCAGCATTTGCTCTGCAGGACCCAAGAGCAGACGTTGATCAATGCCTCCACAACTCATGAGTATGTGGAAAATTTGAGGAAACACCTCCAACATGCTTTTGCTTATGCTCAGCGAAATCTGGAAAGATCAGCTGATAGCATGAAGACCCATTACGATTTGAAAACTTCCAGGAAAGTATAAAATGTGGGAGACCGGCTCTATATATACAATTTCCAAAGGAACCAGGCCAAACAGCGAAAATGTTTGCCTACATGGAAGGGACCGTTTGAAATTATAGACAAGATCTCCCCAGTAGCTGCATCCCCAAAGGTAGTTTGGCGGAAGGGGAAGACAAGTGGGTCCATATAAATCAGTTAAAGTGTTGCCATCCCAGGCACACTCTGCAACAACTGGAGGAATCCTCTGGAATACCAGAGGGGGCCGCTCCAGAGTAATTCAGTTCCAACCCTAAAATATCCCGCATATAGTCTCTAAAATATCATGATTCTGGTATGAAAATGTTTCCTGTTATATCTTGTTTTTTAAAATAAGACTGCAAAATGTATTTGGATTTATAAAATATATATGTTTGCCACACCATTAATAGTGGTGGAAAAATGTCTAGGAATGTGTATTGCCGCTTTGCTTTATCATCCTAGGAGAGATGAAACCATGGAGACTGACCAAGGAGAACGACCCGGGGACCGGGAGCAAAGATCCGAGGGGCCCGGGGTACCGCCCAATATTCCCATCAGGACAGGCGAGGAGAACCGATCGATCCAACCGGATGGAGGAAAAGATGCTGAACTGTGTCATCTGCGGAATTGGAAGAAGATGATGCGGACATACCAGCGCGTGGATCAAAACATCCTTTGCACCCGACTCCCCCTCGACTCGAAATCAAAGCGCAGTCGGGCGGGGGGGGCTTGTTGAGTGTCCTGACCCACGTTTGGACTATTATGCTGCAATATTTGGTGCTGTGGGCTTAGGAAATCCAAGAGGACAGAAAAGCCCACATTTGCGTCAGAATCCTGGAGAACCGTGCAGTTTTGCGCACAGCAAAATGGTCCCCTGACCTGCCACCCATCAGTGCTAAGCAATATGGTGCTGTTCAAAATCGGTTGTTATTAATGTCAAAAATGGATGCAATACTGGTGCTCACCACTACCAGAAAGCCAGCGTTTTAAAACCACCAGACACTTGTGTAAAACTGAACAAATGAACCAAACCAGGCCAAAGAAAGACTTACTAAGAGGTGGATACAATGTAAAACTTTTAATTTATTAATAATGTGTTACAGTTTATGTTTAAACTTTACACATATTGATAAGTTACAAAATAAAAAAAAAGAAAACCACAATACTAAGTATAAAAAAATATAAAATGAACTGAAAAGTCAAACTCATGATTCTACATACTATCCTAATTAAATTATCATTTAAACTTAATATTCACAGCAAATTAATATAACTTTCTACTAACACAAATCACCATCATCATCATATAGTCAATCATAATCCAGGTAGATTCAGGTGAGAAATGTTCAAAAGTCTTCAGATGCAAATGTTCAAAAGTCTTTCTATTTCCAACCATACATTAAAGGTAGCAATTTGCATCTGCAAACTTTGAGTGTTGATAAGGCGTTCCCAAAATATCGATTCCCGTATGAATACAATGTCATTACACAAGTTTACTGGAACATTTTAAGAAGACATCAATCATGTTAGCACACTTGGTTAGTAAATGGTTAGCAGTTTCTTTAGATCCGCTATCCTTACAAAGGCGACAAGTTCTCTCCATAGGCGACAAAAGGATATGGACGCTTTTGTTGGTCAATAGCGGCAGATTGTCCATCCTCAACAGGAGTACAAAACGCCTGAGTCTGCTTGAGGGGCATAGATTTAGATAGGTCTGCATTTGTTTGAAGGAGAAGAGCATGTAATGTATATATTGATATTTGGGGAGTTTCTCTAGATGATCGTAATTTTCGAGCCAGTCCCAAAGGTCAATCTTTTTGGACAATGCTTTTCTCACGAGATTAGTATATTTATCACCACTCTTGATCCAACATAATTCCCTCAGAAATGTTTCATTCACTTGTTTAAATTGGCAATTAGTTGTTTCCTTAGTAATTTCTGAGTAGATTGCTTTCAATAGCTGATTTTCTGTGTTATAGCTCAGCTTTAGATACATTTCTGCTCTCCTTTTTAATACGATGGACCTTAAGGAGGAGACACCAAATTCCAATCTTAATATCGCTATCGGGATAGATTGAGGTAGCCCTAATATTCTCCGCCAAAATTTCCCTTCTATCACTTGCAGCCACCTCAAGTCCAAGTACCATATTCTGAAATGACTTGAAGGAAGTAATTGTCTAATGTATGTATTGATAATATTTGTGGGGAGTGACAAACTCTTGGACTGGAAAGGCACTGGTTGGATTTGATAATCCAGTACTTGTTCGTAGGCAGTTTGCACAAAAAATAGATGATTCAGGTTGTTGGTGTGTCAAACATGAGGTTTTTAGGTTTATTTCTTGTTGTAATCAGCACCAATGAAAGACATCATTGGATGTAAAGGTAATATTCATAACATGATGATATGTTACACAGCCGCCGCGCGTTTCAACCCAAGTCTTTTTCAAGGCTGTGTTTTTAGTGAGGCGGTGATGTGGTATACCCAGTGTGGTGACATTCAAAGCCAATTAGTATTAAGGATATTTCATTCACATCCATTATGCATACATTAATAGGCAGTATCACGAAACATAGAAAAACCAATTGCGATTAGGGCAAAGAAACACAATGTGACACCCAGGAGAGGTGATTTGCCATGTTAGGTGATTGCAGGTGATAGTGACAGAAAGATATAGTTGATTGGACAGAACAAATTCACAGTTTAGGAAAATCAGGTGCCAATTTGCAGTTTGGTTAGCAAAATGAAATGAAAACAATGTACCAAGGGAGAAAAACAGAGGATAACAAATTAGGGTTGGGTAAGCAAGGAGCTGGATAGAATTCCAAAACAGCCTCACAGAATTGAAAGAGTTGGAATCTTACCCAATTGGGTTTGAGGGTTGAGCTTCCAGGTGGGATGGGCTGGTCTTCCCAAGTGTGGGTGCCAGAGGGCTGGTTAGCCGTGCTGAAAGGGAAAATAGTAGGAGTGAATGATGATACCCTGGAGTCTTGGAAAGTGGGCATTAATGTGTTAGTGGCGTGTTGTCCGCGCACTGGTGGTATTCGGGTGATAAGACATGTTGTGTGGCAGTGGGTTGGTTAGTCTGATAGTGTGTTTGAGGACTTTGCCCAAGTCCGGACATAGTTATTGAGTTAGTATGGTCGTGCGAGGCCTCTGCGGCTGCTGAGACAGTTTGTTTTTGTTAAAGCTGATGCAGCTTGTCAGGCTAAACGAAAATCGTATCAATGAACGATGATTGGAAAAACGCTGCCATGTGGTTTTATGGCCTTTTCCAGAAAGTAATTCTACTGTTTGCGAGTGCCCGGTTGGTGCGGAGGGAGCTTTAATTTCAGGAAAAACGGTGTGCCCGATTGGGGTGCTTGTAGTATTATCAGCAAGGTGCGTTGGTAATACGTGCTTGTATTAGGAGCATTAGATTTGCAAGGACTAAGTGAATCTAGGGCTGTGAGTGAGTCCTCGGTGCTGGTATCAACCAACGTGTATTTAGTAATTGGATTCACGTTAAAGCGAGGCAACAATAAGTGAGCAATAGTGAATTTCCAGGGGGGGCTATGATTCGGCAGGACGGCGAGATTGAGGGGAAATAGTTGCGGATGCGTCCGTCGTGGCGCGGTGAATGTCCCGCGTTAGCGCTTACCTTGGCCGGGTTTGGCAGTGCTGGTGTGTGGAGTCGTGGATCGGCTGCCATGGAGTCGCACTCCTTCCTGAAGTTATGGAAGCAGCGATGTGGTTGGTTCCATCAACAAGCGATCTGATTCGCTTGTTGCAACCCGCCCGCGGATTGGCTGCTGAGCTAATACACGTCATGGTGCTTAGTATAGCATATTCAGTAATGTTATTGTGGGCGATGAATGTCGAGTATTCCACCTTGGTGAATACTGAGATTGGTGGCAGTGCGAGTGCATGGTTTGGTAGTTATGTTCAAAATGTGAAGTAATGGAGATTGGTCCAGTTGAGAAAAGGACTAGGAGACTCTGGGGACTGAGTCAGCCCATATGGGGCGGTGGGTGGAAGGGAATGTGGGTGCACTTAGGTAAGTGTGCAGGACAAGAATTGGCAGAGGGCCTACTGGTGGGCAGTTTAGTTGGTAAGAAGGGCAGAATGAATGAGTGAAGACCTGTTAAGGGCAAGTAGTTACAGGAGGGGCACGAGAGCTTACTGTTGTATTAGAGAGTAAAAACATAGGGTGAACAGGAATTCAAAGTTAGTAAAAGGAGCTGATACCCACCATTATGACGATGGGGTACCGTATGTGGTGGCATGAGTTCCAAAAATGACAAGAAAGTCACTAAAAAATTTACAAAAAATTGTTTTGACATGTACAACATGCAGACTACCTATATTTGTATGTATACACTGTTATAAGAACACATGGAAATCATGGTCACTGTTCAATCCAGAGGTAACCGCTCGATATTTGCATATCAGCTTTGCTTCTCTCTGCCGTAGTTGGAGTTCTCTGTCTCCACCTCTTACGTTGATTGGTATTTTTTCCAGGCCCATGAAGGTGATGTCATCCTTGTTGTCCCACTGGTGTTTTTCCTGCCAGTGTAGCGGCAGTGGATATCTGGTGTCCTGAGCGTGAAGGGAGTTCAGCTGTTCCCTGATCCTTGTTCTGAGCTCTCTTTTCGTGCTTCCAATGTATTTCTGGTTACAGACACAGTTCATAGCATACACCACAAATTTAGATTTACAGTTTATATATTGCCCAATGGTATGTGTGTCAGTGGTGCTGAAAGTTACCGTCTTAGCTGTAGTGGCGAATTTACACATAGAACAGGTTCCACATTTGTAGAACCCTACTGGTTTGTTGCTGGTGAGCCAGTTGGTGTCAGTTTTGGCAATTGGTGACATAAATGATGGACTGAGAATGTTTTTTAGTGTTCTGGCTTTGGTATAGGTTAAAATTGGTTTATCTGGGATGCATGCCCTAATGTCTTCATCAATTGTTAGGATATGCCAATGTTTCTTGAGGATTCTCTGTACTCGATGGCTATCACTGCAGAATTGCGTGATGTATCGTATTTGGCTGTCTTTGGTCTCCTCTTTGTTAATGTGTACTTTGGGGGTCAGGAGTGTGCTACGTTCTCTGTTGTTAGCCATAGTTATAGCTGATTGGATTGATTGCTCAGGATAGCCTCTCTCGAGGAAGCGTTTGCTGAGTGTTGAACATTCTTTCCCAAATGCTGGTAGACCACTACAGTTTCTTTTGGCTCGAAGAAATTCCCCCTTGGGGATATTATTGATTACAGATTTCCTGTGGCAGCTTGAGGCATGTAGAACAGAGTTGACCTCCGTTGGTTTTCTGTAGGTTGTGGTTGTGAGCCTTGTACCTGCTGGTGTGATGGTAATGTCCAGAAAATCAATGTTTTCCTTGCTTGAGGAGCCTGTTAGTTGAATGCCAAAGTTGTTTTGGTTCAAATAGAGTTCGAATGAGACAAGTTCTTCTTTTGTTCCACACCAGATCATCAGGATGTCATCAATGAATCGTATCCATGTGTGGATCAGTTTGTTAAAGTCATGGTTAGTGAAGGCATGTGTTTGCTCGTAGTGGTGCATAAAAAGGTTAGCCATGGAGGGTGCATATGTGGCCCCCATGGCTATGCCTTTCGTTTGCTTGTAGTACTGTTGGCCAAAAAGGAAAATGGTATTGGTTAGTGAAAATTCCAAAAGCTCCTTTGTGAGTTCCAGGTGTGACCAGAACGAAGCTGATGCTTTTGTAAAGGCATAATCAAAGGCCTTGAGAGCTAGTCCATGATCAATGGACGTGTACAGGGCTTTCACGTCAAGAGTGACGAGAGTGTAATCATTGCTCCATACAATTTCTTTTAGGATCAACAAGGTATGCATTGTGTCACATAGGAAAGTAGGTATCTTGGGTACCTCAGGTGCCAGGACATTGGTAATATATTTGTTTAGAGGTTCAGTGATCCAACCAATCCCGCTCAGAATAGGTCATCCTTCCAGTATGGGGTCAAATTTCTTGTGTATCTTGGGCAAGAAGTATATTGTTGACATCCTGGGATGTGAGGGTTGTAGATACTTCATTTCATCGTCTGACAGGAGTCCACGTCTATGCCATTTGGCCAGCATCTTGTTTGCTTCCGTTATGATTTCATTTGTCGGGTTCATGTTACATGTTGGTTGATACCAGCACCGAGGACTCACTCACAGCCCTAGATTCACTTAGTCCTTGCAAACCTAATGCTCCTAATACAAGCACGTATTACCAACGCACCTTGCTGATAATACTACAAGCACCCCAATCGGGCACACCGTTTTTCCTGAAATTAAAGCTCTCTCCGCACCAACCGGGCACTCGCAAACAGTAGAATTACTTTCTGGAAAAGGCCATAAAACCACATGGCAGCGTTTTGCCAATCATCGTTCATTGATACGATTTTCGTTTAGCCTGACAAGCTGCATCAGCTTTAATAAAAACAAACTGTCTCAGCAGCCGCAGAGGCCTCGCACGACCATACTAACTCAATAACTATGTCCGGACTTGGGCAAAGTCCTCAAACACACTATCAGACTAACCAACCCACTGCCACACAACATGCTTATCACCCGAATACCACCAGTGCGCGGACAACACACCACTACCACATTAATGCCCACTTTCCAAGACTCCAGGGTATCATCATTCACTCCTACTATTTTCCCTTTCAGCACGGCTAACCAGCCCTCTGGCACCCACACTTGGGAGGACCAGCCCATCCCACCTGGAAGCTCAACCTCAAACCCAATTGGGTAAAATTCCAACTCTTTCAATTCTGTGAGGCTGTTTTGGAATTCTATCCAGCTCCTTGCTTACCCAACCCTAATTTGTTATCCTCTGTTTTTCTCCCTTGGTACATTGTTTTCATTTCGTTTTGCTAACCAAACTGCAAATTGGCACCTGATTTTCCTAAACTGTGAATTTGTTCTGTCCAATCAACTATATATTTCTGTCACTATCACCTGCAATCACCCAACATGGCAAATCACCTCTCCTGGGTGTCACATTGTGTTTCTTTGCCCTAATCGCAATTGGTTTTTCTATGTTTCGTGATACTGCCTATTAATGTATGCATAATGGATGTGAATGAAATATCCTTAATACTAATTGGCTTTGAATGTCACCACAATGGGTATACCACATCACCGCCTCACTAAAAACACAGCCTTGAAGAAGACTTAGGTTGAAACGCGCGTCGGCTGTGTAACATATCATCATGTTATGAATATTACCTTTACATCCAATGATGTCTTTCATTGCTGCTGATTACAACAAGAAATAAACCTAAAAACCTCATGTTTGACACACCAACAACCTGAATCATCTATTTTTTGTGCAAACTGCCTACGAACAAGTACTGGATTATCAAATCCAACCAGCGCCTTTCCAGTCCAAGAGTTTGTCACTCCACACAAATCTTCTAGACAGTAGGAACCTCGGAGTTGGTTCCTTGACAAACTATGACTCTGGCTGCAGGTCAAACTCAGTTAACAACCTAATAAAGGGTGCGCAGGTGAGAGGGAGTCCCGCCAAAAACTCCACTCATGCCAAAAATACAACTCAGGGACCGGATCCCCCGCAGCACCTAAGCCAACATGGCTGACTATCTGGAATCAAGAAAAACTGATACTAAGAATCTCTTTGCACCGAAAGGATCTACAGTGCATGCATTTCCCCCGACCCCAAGGGCGCCAGATAACCTAAGGCAACATTTTATAAAACTTGAAAGACTGTGTACCAAGGAAATAAATAAATTTTGGGAGAGATTCATCCTCCAAACTTACCTGGAACAAGAGAAAATCCCAAGGGGCCTTAGAATCATTATTTTTCAGGACTTCACTGACCCAGATGACGCAGATCTAGCTGCCAAATGGGAAGAAAACCATATCATGGGCTCCAAAATAATGATGGAATTGCTCCTAGAACATGCAGATAGAGCACATGGGAGATTGGTTATACAGATTGACCAACTCAAGGAGGACATCGAGACCAACAACGCTTCTGCGGCTACCAAAGATAAAAATTACAAGACTATGTACATAATTTTACAAATCCACCAGGATGAAGTTAAAATCTGGAAATGCAGGAAATTCGCAAGGGATGAAAGAGATTATCAAGATAATAGAGTCTTTACCTTTCAACCTAAATTTGACAACATACAAGGAAATAATTCAAAAGATAGTTCTGCATCTAGCACCCCAGCAACATATGACGCTGACAGTGAACCAGAACCAGAACAAGAATCAGAAGAAAATGAAGATTGTGATCAGGTGATAGAAACAGCACAAGGAGAAACAGATGGAGCAGCAACCCCCATCGAAAAAGAAAAAGACCGAGTCGCACCAAGATTGTCCAGACAACATGAGCTAAGCAGAAGCATTGGCTACAACTTCCTTGACGAAATTCAGCGATACAGGAAAGGAACCAGAGCACCACAGCAAAAACAGCTACAACAACAAAAAAACAACAAACAAGTTCATTTTTTAGGCCCTACCCGGGGCAACATACCACCAAGATTAGAACCACGAGAGGCAAGAGAGTGGGGACCAAGAAACGCTCAAGAAGAACAAGAAAGCGCTATCAGGCTAACAAGATCCAAAACACAGCTACAGCAACAAGCACCAAGGTAACACATCTAGTGACGAACCTCTCCAAGTATATCCTTTCTGAACATGATACAGAAATTCTAAACAAAGGACTTTCCTTTGCACCAGCTAAAGACACTAACTTTGTAAATGCTCAAATTGATCTATTCAAGTACGTCAGGAAACTAAAGCTCAAGAAATTTTTCGCAAAACAAATCAAATGGAAACAACCTAGAACTATAACAGTGCCCCTGAGCACTTTAGACATGGAACACCTAGAATGCATCCACCTCTTGACGAACCTTGACCAATCACCAAACAGAGAAAGGCAGACCATGTCACAGACTATACAGGATTTGAACATTGAGGAAAGCAACCTTTAAATACCGGAAATGAAGCAGAAATCCAAATTTACCCCAAATTTACAAGGGGACAATGCAATTGACATCTTCAACCAAGCAGTTACAAGAGACCTCCAAGCAATAGAGGACTGTCTAAAATCAAATCCCTCGAGAAGAGTGGATAACATTACTAGCAAGGAACGACTCGCACTCAAAAAATTACAGGATAACCACCAAATCGTAATCAAGGAAGCAGATAAGGGCGGCAACGTAGTCATAATGGATAGAGCTGACTACGTCAGAATGGCCATTACTCACCTAACCACCCCCGGCTGCTATGACACCATTAACATGAACCCGACAAATGAAATCATAACGGAAGCAAACAAGATGCTGGTCAAATGGCATAGACGTTGACTCCTGTCAGACGATGAAATGAAGTATCTACAACCCTCACATCCCAGGATGCCAACAATATACTTCTTGCCCAAGATACACAAGAAATTTGACCCCATACCGGAAGGACGACCTATTCTGAGCAGGATTGGTTGGATCACTGAACCTCTAAACAAATATATTAACAATGTCCTGGCACCTGTGGTACCCAAGATACCTACTTTCCTTCGTGACACAATGCATACCTTGTTGATCCTAAAAGAAATTGTATGGAGCAATGATTACACTCTCGTCACTCTTGACGTGAAAGCCCTGTACACGTCCATTGATCATGGACTAGCTCTCAAGGCCATTGATTATGCCTTTATAAAAGCATCAGCTTCGTTCTGGTCACACCTGGAACTCACAAAGGAGCTTTTGGAATTTTCACTAACTAATACCATTTTCCTTTTTGACCAACAGTACTACAAGCAAACGAAAGGCATAGCCATGGGGGCCACATATGCACCCTCCATGGCTAACCTTTTTATGCACAACTACGAGCAAACACATGCCTTCACTAACCTTGACTTTAACAAACTGATCCACACTTGGATACGATTTATTGATGACATCCTGATGATCTGTGTGGAACAAAAGAAGAACTTGTCTCATTCGAACTCTATTTGAACCAAAACAACTTTGGCATTCAACTAACATGTCTTGATTTGACATTTTGTTTCATTTCAGCCACGTGTAAAAATATTTGTCTTTTGCTTCCATTACGGAATTCCGTTTTCAACCTGGTAACCAGCCCTGAATCATTGATAGGGCTGGCCTGAACTGATTTAAAGTATCTCTCACTCACCCTGAACCTCTAGAGGGAATTACAATCATTTTTAGCATATTTTTCCCTTCTTTGCATACCACTTTTAAAGTACTTTGCCTGTGTTTAAAATCATCCCCGTTTCTCTAAGCTTGCTAGGGGGGAACTGAATTCGGATTGTACTGTGATTGTATTCCTGAAGACTGTGTGTGTTACTTCCATCTCCTTACATTGCATAGGGGGGGAGTGAATCGTCAGAGAAAAGTAATCATATTATCTTTTGCTGAAGTCATATCAAATTATTTCTGTGTTGCATTCTGTCCCACCTTGCATTTCCTTGAACCATATAAAGCATTCTCAGCTACCTTAGTCCTCTGTTCTTATTCATAAGTAACCAAGAACTGTGCCCTTGTAGGATTACCTATTGCTGATTACTGCTCATATTCACAAGTGTGTTATCAATTATCAATTTATTTATAAAAGTGTGATATATATATATTGTTTAATTATCCAAGAAATCTTTTAAATTGCAAAACAAACCTACTTCTTGGCTCTGTGAGGTCAGGGGAATTCAAAGAGAGGGGCGTTATATAAGGGTTTATCATCCAGAGTATAACGTGTCATAAAAATATATATATATATAAATAAAGGCTTCCCTTGAGCAATCCCAGACAAGGCACTGACCTAGTGGGAATGCTTGATTGGAGTCATTAACAACACAAACTTCTCAGTTCATAACATGAAACCTAAATACCTAAATGCACTCAAAACTCTTTTTGTGACTACATTTCCCGAGATACTGAAAAGGCTGCCTCTTGTCGTTGCACACATGCGCGTTCTCCAGAGTTCAAGGGGCTAGCGTAAGAATTCAAGCCTGTTGCGGCTTGTATTTACACAGTGTCTGGCAACTGTTCGGCGTTTGCTGGGTACGTTCAATATCTTAGTTCACAACCTGAAAACTGTTGTTTATATTGAAGGACACTTGTTCGTTCGTCGACGGTTGCAATCCGCCTGTGGAACTGCGTAGATCGACTTACGTTCCTTCACTCGATCCCGCTCACTAAAATGAACTTGAGCGCGACGGTGAATAAATACCCAAATGAATTACCAGCTTCACAACTGGATGAGACTTTACCTCAAACACTGGCGCGGAGTAACGTTTTTACTTTCCTATGAAACGCCCCACACTCTTTATACTCGCTGCCTTCACGCAAGTCCTAAGCAGCGATTACCAACGTATTTACAAATCCCTAGCGTCCCTTTTAAACAGTTGCATTTCCAACCCAGTTAAAAGCTGTTCAGACTTTAAGGGCTTGATAAATAATATTCTTTTTCACAAACTGTTCCTCATTACCAGCTGCACAGCAAACTCAACCCAAAATACAGTTCTAGTCTTGGCTGCGCTTAAAACTTCACAATGCTTATCAGAATGCTGCGCTCTCACCAGAAATAGTTGCTTGAAGGTCACGCCATAACTTGCTTGCTGCTTCAGACTTGAAATGTTCAAAAAAAGCAGGCCTTAAGGGAGCTATAAGAAACTTGACTGCTCATTCAAAGGGAAAGTGATGAAATGCAGTTTAGAATGGGCAGTCAAGGCTATCTTCCCATAACATTCTAACTTGGAACACAGCTGCGATGATCCACCATCTTGGCCTGGGTTCTGGCCCAATCCTCCATTTTGAGCACTAAAATCAGCAGATCTCTGAGAGAAAACATTAATGAAAACTGACAGCAATTTCCCTTTGCTCCCAAAGTCACCACCCACATACTTATGTGTACGACCAGCACAATGAACCCTAGTTCTAGGCCTAACCTTACCTGCCTGGCCCCTGACAGCCCTTCACACCTAGAGCACACTCAACTCTGGGCACAGGGGATACCATAGCATTCATTGCAAATGTTCCTCTTGAGTCCATTTGTAAAGCAGCAACCTGGAGTTCTGTACACAACTTTACACCACACTACTGCCTAGATCCACACTCAAGGTTTGACTCTCAGGTGGGACAAGCAGTGCTAAAACCTCTTTGCTACTGTTTTTTCTCACACCTTCTCTGGGTACTGCTCACTAGTCTATGCACAGCATGTGAGTCTAAGCAGATTAACCAGCATCAGAAGACATGCATTACTCACCGTAATAGCATTTCTGATGATTGTATCTGCTTGGATTCACATGCGCACACCCTTCCTCCCCTCATGGAGTAGAAGGAACATAAACATCTTACACCTTCTCTCATGTACTCACTCACGCGGACTATAAGGCTTCCTCAAAGCATAAAAAACACAATCGGAGAGACCTCGATGGCTGAGGGATTTTGGAGACACTACACATCACGTTGGGTTTAGTCATGTCCATGTCGACCTTTCGAAAGAAAGATGCAATACTCTGCGATTACCACTAGACGTCGGACTATATGCACAGCATATGAATCTAAGCAGATACAATCAGAAATGCTATTACGGTGAGTAATGCATGTCATATGAGTGGTAAGCAACCTCTACTGTGTCTTACCCAATGGGTACATATATTGCTCAATGAATCTCATTTCTCAACTGCTGTTCTCTGCAATTTAGGTACTGCAGGTATTCAACACCTTTCGTCCCAAACGTTCCTGGATTTGCTTCATGAAGTGCTAAAGGTAAAAGACAATATTTGGCTTGCTGATCCCGATCTCTAGTGTTGGGAAATTTCTTTTTGCTGATTTTCTCCCATAGACTTCTATGTTTCACACTTCCCTTTTGCTTTTTGAACACAGTTTGATGTTTTTGGAACTAAGTAAAGCCTTCTGATTTACTGCTGTTGCCTGTTTGCTCGTTCTTCTGGGGAAACTGAGTCCCCAAGACTATCAGTACTGAGAAACACTTTCATTGTGAATATGTTGTAACAATTGCACACATTGCCTTACAGTGAAGTGCAGTTAGGATACTTTCTAAAAGTAACCTAAAAGCCATTGTATAAAAGGATATAAGGAGACAATGTACCCAAGGCAAGCTGGCGGCAGAAGTGATTTTTGCTCTTTTTTGATCATTTTACTCCTGCAGCTTTAACATTTACCCCGAATGGCTACTAAAGATTAGCCTTATACTCTTATGTCCCGTCCCCTTTCCTCCATACTGCATGGGCGTCCCTTCCAAGGGAAAGGAGACAGAACCTTTTTCTCCAGAAAAAATCTGTTCCCCCTTTTAAATTTAGAGGCACGGGGGGGAGAGGGGGGTGTGTGTCCCAGGGAGCATGCGCTGCCTTGACTCCACCCTCCAGCGCCACAATTCAGTCCCCTTTTCTGCGCCAACGGGAGTGGGCCGAATTCACCAGCACTCCTGGGTTTGGCTTCGGCCATGTAATTCCACGCGCAGATACTTCTCTTTGTATTTTTTTGTCCTTTTCCTTTGATCATTCAGGTACTTGGTCCTCAGACACCACGGTCCTCCCTGGCGCATGTCGACTTCCAAAGGGTTCAGCAGGTGTCCATCCTGCAACAGGCTCTTCCCAACTTCAGACCCCCACGCCCTCTGCCTACGTTGTGTGGGGGAGGAAAGGTTGCTTAGGTCCCCCTCCCCTCTCCTCCCCTCCCCTCCATTCCCGTCCCTGCACGCACAATATGCTCTTTCCACGGTTGGCCATGCACCTCTGGCCAAAGGTGCCGGACAGCCTAGGGACGACACATACAGGTGCAACATTTACAAGAGGGCTGATTACTGACTCCATTTTGTATGAACACCGACTCCATCTTGTATCAGCTCCAGTAGGCCTCACAGAAATCCCAGCCTGCAGGCTCGCACCTCTCCCCTGGGTCCGCACACAGCCAACTACTCCTCCCTCCACCTCCCCTCTGGTGTCTCTGCGACTGTCCTGTTCTCACGGAAAGCTGGGCATGAAAGGCTACAAGTAAAACACTGCATCTCTCGCCTTCCTCCTTACATCACTTCCCTATGAATGACCGGGCCA
Organism: Ambystoma mexicanum; assembly: GCF_040938575.1. Taxonomy (NCBI): domain Eukaryota; kingdom Metazoa; phylum Chordata; class Amphibia; order Caudata; family Ambystomatidae; genus Ambystoma; species Ambystoma mexicanum. The sequence continues at coordinate 628,510,370 of NC_090923.1, forward strand.
AGGCCAGGTCTTGGAAAAAACCCATCCATCTCCACAAACCTGCTCTGCACTCCCAGACCCCACTCAGAGGATATACTACTCGCACAACCTCTAACCTCACCTCTTATTTGATGTAACATGCTGTCCAGTCAAATGGTCGAATATATTTGATCGAATGACAACTTGGTCGAATCAATTTGGTCGAAAAAAAAAAGGTCGAATTTTTTTTTTAAAGTATATTTTTTTTTGCTCTAGTATAGGTAAAAAAAAGGTAAAAAAAAGGTGTTTTCACACCAAAAACAGGGGTTGGGAGGGGGACCCCCCCAAAAAAAAAAATAATAATTCGACCATTTTTTCGACCAAATTGATTCAACCATATTGTAATTCGATCAAATGCATTCGACCAAATGTCTGGTAACCATGTAACATATGCCTGCTCCACAACAGTGTGCCACTCAGAGTCACCTCTGGTACTAATCCCGCGTGTGACCATATATCCTATCCTGTACTAACGTATGATAAAGCTGCTTTCACGAGATCTAAAAGGATGTTTTACTAATGTGTTAGCTAACTGATTATAGCAGATAAGATATTCGGGCCCACGTACCCTTGTCTCACGAAGCAGGTCAACAATTATGTGTCATGATGTAAATGTATAGCCCACGAGGCAGATATAACCAGAACAATTTGGTTGTAGACTGAACATTAGTAGACCCCTGTAACTATATACATATATATTTATGTACAGTCCTAGTCATAACCAACCCCCCCCACGTATCCTATACAGAGGATACCTTTAACTCCATTATCTGAATTCGCCACACTATGGTAACGGCAGGGCCTTCTCTCCGCTCAAATGTATACTTTCATCCTTCCACTGGGTCCGCACTGAGCACTCACGCCTATACCCGCTGACAGAGATGACCCCACACCTCCCACCTGACCAGTGACTAACATATAAAATACAACATGTGAAATATATGGTCTTCTCCCCAACTGTCGCAATACAACTGGTCTTCTCCCTAACTGTCAAACAACCTGTGTAATTACACATGGGACACATACGTCCCTAATTCGGAAATCCATAACTAAACATTGGTCACTTACCAGATTGAGCTTACCTAATAAACCGATACCTCGGGTTCGCATACAAACGTGCAAAAAATCTAAGAGACCAACTGGTACACTCAAGATTTACCAGTCCAGCCCCGAAACTGGGATTATGGAATCTAAGGACAACAGTCGGGCATTTTCCGTGTGGAAACTACACCTCCTGCAAATTCACAAAAAAGACAAAGGAATTCATGATCGACAATGGAGCCTTAGGAGTCTCACCAACTGTAAAACTAAAAACGCGATATACGCGATTGAATGCCCATGTGGCTTAAGATATGTAGGTCAGACCTTGAGACCCATCCACATACGAATATGTGAACACCGATCGAGAATAAGATGTAAAAACATGAGTGCACCACTCGTAAATCACTTTATAGAAGCTAAACACACAGCTGATGACATTCTGAGGTGGGTGGTAGATACAGTTGCAACTTCAACCAACCTTGCAATGAGCTTGTTTCAAAAAGAAGCCCAATGGATCCATAGATTAGATTCTTTTCATCATGGCTTCAATGAAGAATTTGACTGCCCAAAGACATCTGTTTGGAAACTTTTTCCAACTCTGGAGAGTTCGTAGACTACAGTGCGAGAACTTTGACTCTTGCTCCCGCCTCTCCATGAGGCAGGGCGCGTAGAACTCCCTGCCCTCTATATGGCGGGACCTGCATCTCATTTCAATTTTCATTTTTTAATGTCATTAATAGGGCAGTTCACTTAGGATCATGGCCCCTTGTTTCCATCAGATTTCAGAAAATTATTAATCTCGCATTCCTCCATTTATGGACCGCTTAAAACCCTGTGTCCCTTCTGTTCACGCGTTGTGATCCATGGGCCCTTAATCTAGGGCCCCTTATCTAGGGCCCCCCAAACCCCCCACACTCCCCCTCTCTCCGTTCTGTCCCTGTTACGACATACTCTATGCTGTCTAATTTATACATATCCAGTCATTTGCACATCTCTTTAACGTATGTGCTAATATGCACACGTATCATGTGTCTCAGTTTCTGCCACTTGCACGTCTTCTACTTATGCGCTAATACACGCATACACTATGCGTTTCTATTTTTGTATTACTAGTTACCTGTGCAACCTTCGGTCACAACGGCGCACATTTTTCCTTTTATTTCCTTTAGCTTCACCGTTTGGGTTACCATGGCCTAACATTCCCGTCCATGGCCCAATGGTTGCTCCCCATTCTGAGCACACCATTCCTTCAGCACAATCCTAGACCCACCCCCCCCTTTTCCCCTGTCCCCCCTTCCTCCTTTATTTCATGCACACTCTGGCATGTTTATATCCTAGTGTCATTTCTCAACAATAGGCTGATGACACCCGTGCCCGCTCTCCCACAAGTACATTTTGCTTGACATAAACCCCCGGCTCCATTCATGGTTTCGCCTGTCCCGTGGAACCATGGGATATGCTATGACACATCTCCATGACTACACATTTGGCGTCTTGACACAGACACCTAATCGAGCAGCTCCTCCGCGATCACTGACTCCAGGACCTTGACGCAAGCTTTCAAAACAGTACGTTTTTCTTTTGGCCGCAATTACAAGCAACCACAACACAAAGCCTGCCAACGTAATCTTCACATCTGCCATCTGTCTTTACACATGTCTACAGACTCCTCTCTGCACCGTGCTTGACATTGCACACAGCAATTCTGCTTTCTCGAAAACCATGAAGAATTGTTCATCCATGTATCCGGCCCGAAATCAACACTCAGTGTCCTAACTCGTTTCCACCCTTGAGAAAAGCTTGCATCTGAGTGGTAGGTAAAAATCCTTTTGCTGTCAATTTTTTTGCCTTTTCCTTTTTCCTCCTTTTTCTTTCCCCTTCTCCCCTTCCACCCTCTCCATCTTCGTTTCCTTTCTGCTTTAACGCCCTGCAACTTTGTTCGCCGGCTATCTTCCGTTCACCAACTCACTTGGTGCCCGTCCAGGAATGATTTTCTCACCTACTGTCTGTGCCTCTTTTCTCTTCCTTTTCTATCACTGTACACAGTGATTTACAGCTTTCAAGACAAGACTTTCTATTCTTGAAGTATACACCAACTACTGTGGGAATCTCTCCATCTGGTGTACCCAAAGAAAATAACATTTCATTGAATACAATCTCTGCCAGAAGGAACCTTTTGGTAAGGCACCAAGGTCCTAATTCTTTAATTTTGAATTTCTAGCACTACAATTGTTCTTTTGCTCTTAGGTTGTTGTTTCTAAATACCCAACTATATTAACAAAAAAAACCTCTCTTCTTGTGGCTTGAATATATATATTTTTTCTCTCTCTCTCCTTTTTCTGCCTCGCCAGTCCCTTAATCTTGGACCTTGTTGATCCAAGACGTTAATTGCGAGATTTTCAAGGCTGTATCCCCAAGAGGAAAAGCCTGTCGCCAGCAACCAAAAGGTCCCTTAGTCTGCATATCCCTGTTTAGAGGGCTCGAAAAATGAGAGCTGGGAGTAGTTTGGAAAGAAAAGGTAGTACTGGATATAGTACATCCCATATGGGAATGGTGAAAAAGCCTGTGGAGACTGGGTGTGAAAAGAACAGAGAAATTAGTTTAAAACTCATGCAAAAAATGAAGTCACATGTATGTAGTAAGACAAAGAATTGTTTTTGCATAAAAAGAAGTAGAGTGGAAATGGAATAAGTCATTTTCCAGCGTTGTCTAGCCCCAAGACTTATGGGTGTACAATCTTGTGTTCATCACAATCGGCATCTGAAGCATTCCAAACTTAAGCTGCTTGAATTGGAACATACAATACAAAGTCAGTTTCCGATATAGTCTTACCCCTAGGCACATGGGTGTACAATATTGTGTTCATCATAATCGGCATTTGTAACATTCCAAACTAAATGTGCTCTACTTACAACGCCTAGGGGTAAGACTATATCGGAAACCTACTTTGTATTGTATATTCCAATTCAAGCAGCTTAAGTTTGGAATGCTTCAGATGCCGATTTTCATTTTTCATTTTTCGAGCCCTCTATTATCCTTAGTTGCTACACACACCTTTTTTTACACCATCCAAATAGACTTTTCATACCCTACCAGATGGGTATCAGTTACATGAGTGGCGCCACTATCTCTTTGGCCACTGGTACATGCACGTTATCCTTATAATCTTTGTTATATGCTGTTATCTTCCTTTTCTTCTACTAATGTGTCTGCTGATACCTTCTGCGGCGCAACCCGTGCATGTGGATGTGACGTCATCACTTTCGACGCCGCTTGCGCATGCGCGGGTGACGTCATGGGACCCAAACAGCTCACATCTTTTTCGACGCCGCCCGCGCATGAGTGGGTGACGTCATCTCTTCTGACGCTGCTCACGCATGCGCGGGTGACGTCATATACCCCACATATCATATATAAACAGAGGCGCGACGGAGGCAGTCGGAAAGCTCCGCTTCCTGACTGCTTCTCTGTTACTGCCGCCTACAGAAATAAGGTAATTTAGATCCCCACACGCTCCTATTTACTATTTTTACTTTTGTCACCATGCACTATCTTTACTCCCTTAGGAGTGGGATCCTGACCTTTCATCAATTGAGACTAGGTTGTCTCCAATGTACAGATTAGACCTGGGAGATTACGAGCTCCCAGCCCTGGCACCTACTTTCTCTTACTCAGACTTTGGAAGAAGGGTGAGTCCTTCTCTTTTACTGCTTTTGTAAGACCCTTTAGGCTCACACATCCCAAGTAGGATCGTCCATTTTTTAATCTGCTATCCTTTCGCTTTTTAAGATGGGCTTTGGTTAAATATATCTTCTTCCCAAAAAAGACGTGTTGGATTATCAGACGGTTTAGAACAAGGTATCTTTAGACAACCTACAACAGAAAGGACATGTTATCCATCCGAGAGTACCCTATGATTTAAAAAAATGAAACATTGTTTTGTTTAAATTAAGCTCTACCTGGACAAGTGAGGTAGCTTGAGGCAATATGAGTTCTTTTACTGTTAAGGTATGAAATCTTTTGAATAAGACTGAACTATTTTCAATATATGTTTTTTGTAGATGCTTATGATGTTGAAACTTAAGCCCCTGATGAAGAGAGAATGTTATCTCGAAACGCGTTGGGCAACTAGAAAAAATGAATAAATCAGAGAAGATCATCTTTCTCTAAAGAAAACGACTCCTGGAATTTTTCCTTTTTAAAAAATGTCTACATATTTGAAATCTGAATCGTAAAGTGACATTTCATTGTATTTTTGACCGACTCTAGAAAAAAGTCTTTTCATTTAATCCATTTAGGCCATTGGTCTGATTGAAAGTGTGCAGGGGAAGCAGTTATCCATAATTTGGATTTCTTTCGTTCTATATTTGTATCCCAGCCTAGATACCAAGGCTGAGCCATTCTCCCCTGCACCTTAAATATTACTAACCCATCTTTTAGAATAACAATTACCCATGTTTTCGTGGAATCCTGTTTGAAAATTGGTGTGCAAGTGTTACCCTGTGTTTTGTAATTCGAAAGGTAGCAACTAAACAAGAAGTATACAAATGTTTCTCATTTTACATTGAAATACCTTGATTATTACGATATGCAAGCACCATACCACCCTTAGGGCGTCCTCTTTGACCTTGAATACCAAACAAACATAGGACAACATAGCCATCCCATAACAAAGGTCCACAAGCCCAAGACTCCTGTAATAAAACAAAATCGAATTTCTCTAGTGATTTACAGACTTTCTTATTTAAGGCTGAATGGGTATGCCCTCTGGAGTTCCATGTCACCAATTTGAATGAATTATCATCCCTAAAGGGACTTCCCCATGTGTTTTAATTGCTCAAGAGACTCCCTAAGAGATACGGCCATTGCTCTCCATTCTTTCATTTCGTTTATAGACAAAACCTCTCCACCTCCTTGTTTCATATCCCATTGCTTCTCCCGTTGACTATCATTTCGGGATAAGTGCTCATAACTTCTCTCTGACCCATTTACTGTCTGATCCAGATACTCATAAGTATCAAAACCTCTCTTCTGCAGAGCCCCTGCTTCCTTTAGAATCAGAGCACGTACAATTGGTGATACTATCACCAGACGTACAAAATCAAGCCTAAATGGATGGATATAATCAACCAGTTGTATATCAGCAGAGGAAATGAGTGCTAACTCTGGTATCTCACAAAACCGGCTCAAAATGTATGGTCTATTAAGAATAGGGGAATAACCATCGTCAAACACATAATATAAAATCAAACTTGGTTCATTTGGCCAATGCGGCCAACGCAATTTTTCATTTGAATTACTATTCTGGTTTTTCCCCTTAACATTCCATTCCTGTGAAATATCGTGAGACCTGGTCTCATGACAGGCATCCTGGGAAACATCCCATTCCCTCAATCTACCCTACAGTAAAGCATTTGCCCCCGACTGAGCTCGAAATTTGTACTCTGTACTTAGGCATGATCTTTTCTCGGGTTCACAGTGACTAATTTCATTAGAAATGATATTTCCAATAGTTGAGCTTTCTATAGCAGTACTTAAGCATGATCTTTTCTCTGGATCACGATGACTAATATCATTAGGAATGATATTTCCAATAATTGAGCTTTCTATAACGGGCATTTTTCCAGCTTTCTGCATCAGTATTTCCTTAATTAGAGTTCGTACATGATCTTCTGTCAAAGGTGGATCTCTAGCATCTAGATCAACCTTTTTGAGTGGGATATGGTTACTATTTATCACCAATTGGGGTTCAATGGGAACTTCCATACAATCAAGAACGCTCAACAGGGTCTTGGTACTAACTGATACCCCATTGTTTGTACATACCTGCACTTTGGCCTTATCAGCTTTGTTTACACCATCAATAGACATCTTTTCAATCATAACTTCTTGAACCCGCCCCATTGACTCAACATATGTATGTCTCTCCTTACTTCGCCCCTCGACATCCTCAGGGCATACATGCCCCGCATTCTTGTCTCTTGGTGGTATATTTATTCGCATCGGAGCATCAGAGTTCTTGAATAAATCAAAAATATCAAGCATTCCAAGTTCTAGATTTTTTAGATTAGTATCAATTCTATCAGTTACTATTTTGTTTTTCAGAGCATCTGATAGTTTAGTTACAGCCTCAGAATAACCAGTCGCATTCTGTTCTTAGCCACTGTCGGTTGCTAGCATTGACTTTGGAATACCCATCAATGGCTTATTTATACATGGATTTTCCAGAGGGTCAACCACCAATTTTTCCCCTTTCATCACATTAGTCCCATGCAAATTTGCTGATAGCCCATCCTTCAACTGTGATGCATCATTTTTCTCCGGAATTACCAAATCAGGATCACGTAGATTACAATCTCTTAAAAACTTTCGGAGGATACATTCAATGCCTTTTGAGCATGTGCTTGTTTTTGCCTATTTTTTAAAATTTTTTTTTTTTAGATATATTGATGTTAAATATTTCCGCAACCTTAATAGGCGCATTCGCAGCAGTCGGTATTTGTAAATCTTCGGCATAGATACTAGTGCTCTGGGTGTCAGGTACTACAATAACACTATGTTCTTTCTCCTCCTTTTTTTAGATATATTGATGTTAAATATTTCCGCAACCTTAATAGGCGCATTCGCAGCAGTCGGTATTTGTAAATCTTCGGCATAGATACTAGTGCTCTGGGTGTCAGGTACTACAATAACACTATGTTCTTTCTCCTCCAACTCAATCCTTGGATTAAGCAAATGAGGAGCACTAGCAGCTTGTAATTCAGTATGAGGAGTGGCAATAAGCCCATTTATATTGCCTTCACCTATTGGTAAATACATCTTTACCATATTTTCTGCTAGCATTTCCGGAAATACTGTCAAGGCTAGCAGGATTTCTTTTAAAATACTTGTCTGTGACTTAACTTCCTTTAATAGCTCACCTTGGCCCAAATCCGTTTCCTCAATAACGCGAGAACAAACTTTCCTTCTGGCTTCTCTAGATACTACTACAGGATTAACAAAGCCACTTTTAGAATAAGAGAGTTGCGTTGATGCATCAAAATGTTCGGATAACCCCAACATTGTTATTTCCCCTGATACAAATATTGGTGATGTGTCCATAAATGACAAACCTGTATCCATCTATTTTGGTTTGTGAAGATCAGTCAGTCCTGTGTCAGTCTCATCACCTCCTCCCAGTCTCCTCTCCTCATTGAACAGGGACTATGAAGAGGCAGAGATGTCTTCTTCAACCCTCTCCACCATCTTTTTTCATTTTGGGCACACTCTACTAGATACTCATCTGAGTCAGAAGAGACCGGAGGTGGTAGTGCAATTGCATGCGCTATGCTCATACGCTGTGTTTTAATGTTATTGGTAGGCATATTACAATCACGTTTAACACCCGCAAGCTTTCTTTTCATTACACCACAGTCCCAAGACTGCTAGTCTCTCAATGCAAACACACCAATTTCAACAGCTGGGTATTCAAGTTGTACCTATCCGTGTCTGCAGCGCGTTACTTACAGTGCCTTACAATGCCTCTTGCAGTCTCACAACAAAACGCAAGCCGGCTTATAAATTTAACAATTCCCCTATTGCTAAGCCTCAATACACCTTACACAAAAAAGAACTCAGTATATAAGATTGTACCATATATGCCTTGCTGCTCACTGCGCAAAGCAGCAAACAGCCAACAGCCGTACTTCGAGTACTTCCCGTGTGCGCTGCGCACACAGTATTTCAAGAATAACGTGGGCTGGCTCAAGGGCGGGGTTTAGATGTAAACGGCCAATCACAGGATCACTGAAATCAAGGAGGCAGAGATGCGTGTTAGGACAAACACTTTGTCTCTCAACGTTAACGTTCAAACACAATACGCCACAGTCTCTTAGTAGCTGTACTTGAGAACAGGCAACTTCTGTGTTGCCTTGAAGGACTTCCTCTCTTCACACCAACAGTGATAAAGCAACAGCGTACTTCATGTGAGTCACGAGCAGCAGATACAGTCCCTGGCGTTCCACAGCCAACAGCCATACTTCGAGTACTTCACTTGGTCTTGGTCTCATTCCCTACTGGGGTGTGTCCATTATTGACTCTCCTTGGGGAGTGTTTAGTGTATTTTAGGGCCTGCTCACTTTCGTTTGGTGACCCATGGATGTGATAGCGTTCTTTACGTTCCTTCTGATACAAGATGTCCCCCGGCCATAGTGGAGACACAGGGCACGCCCCATCAAGATCTGCCCGCATAAGGCAACTGGTGCCCCTTAGATGTGCGTACGCAATAGGACGAGAGGGTCGATGGGTCCCGGCTTTGAAAATACCCACCACACCGCTCGCCAGAACCGGGTGCGGCCATTGAGTGTGGGGCGGCGCCTTGACAGACCGGGTCCGGAGGGTCTTGGATCAAGACGGACTTATGAATATCAAGTGCGAGCTGCATTAAAAGACAGTAGGGGGGGAGAAACAGTAGTACAGGGAGTCGGATAAAAGGACATTTGGGATTGAACGGAGGGAACATAGAGGGGAGAAGGTTCACAGAATATAGGGGGAGTTCTTGTTTTAATTCTATTCTTTTCTGCATATGGCCATTAGGACAGCTAAGGAGATTATGAGGTGAAAAGAGATTCGGGAACCTAGCTCCGCAAGGGGGTAGAAGGTGGCGCTGGATAGTACTATCTCGACTGGTACAGGGTATAACGAGGAAAATAAGTGGAAACAGGAGTCCTATATAAGGAGAGGACTCGGAATAGTAGTTATTTTTCTTCTTTCTTTAGTAAAGGGCTATTCATAGACCGGAGGGGCAGACCATAAGGGACTAGAATAGGTGGACGGACTGGGGTACCAGGTGGGAATATTATAATAGTGGGAGAGGAACAAGTAGGGAGGATTTGTGTTTAAATGTCATATGTTTAAGTCCCGTGATGTATAATATATGTTGTGTCTGCTGCGCACTGGTTTTTGTGAATAATTAATGAAAATGAAAAAGTGAATTTACATAAGGGATTTGAAACACAAATTGCTAAAGAAAGTGTGACAGACTGCGTTTAATCAAAGGTATTGTCACGGAGAGTGACATAAGAGGTGGTGAAGTATTTTAGCCTATTGATTGTTTTGAATTTGACTGACGAAGAGAGACGTATATTGCTAGAATAAATATGGGCGCAGAAGCACCACTCTCCCACATTTGTCAAAGTTTGCCAGGATATGCAGACAGAATTAATAAGTACCATGATCAGTGGATCACAGAATTGAAGGGGGAAGGTTTGCCCCAGGTGTGGGCCGAAAGGGGGGGGTCGTTTGAGAAGTGTTTTGGATATGGTAGCAACATGCTTTTTCGTAAAGTACAAAGGAAAACCACTCCAAAACAAGAGAGAAATATTGGATTTGTGGAGGCTGTTTGAAGAAATACTCCCGAACAAAAACAAAGGGCAGGGCACGTCTCCCCTGGCAACAAGTACCGGTGAGGGAAAAGGGGAAAACAGAGAGGGGTAAAGGTAGCAAAGCTATACCCGCTCCTGCCGAAACCAGCACCAGCTGAGGGATATAGTGATCCAGTGTGTGTGTCAAAGCCCACGTCACCCTCTGCACCCCGACCAACAGCCCCAGCACCACTCCCATATGATCGTCGAGGAGCAGGTGGACAGGTGAGTACCCCAACTATAGAGCAGTTTACCCAAGACTTAGACTCAAGATTAACAATGGCACAAACAGAATTGTCACGATTAAGAGGTATATGTGAACAGAGCTGCTCCCCACACCCAGAGCAGAACAGAACAGACACACATGTTCCAAACACCTGATAGGTCAATGGAGGCAGGTTGGAAAAAGGGAGAAATACTGTTTCGAATCAATGACACCCCCACGAGAATAATAGAAATAGACAATGTGGCTAGAGAGGAACAATACTGGTGCGACATAGAGGAGCAAGAAGAAGAAGAAGAAGGCGACTAGAGGGTGCAACGGGTGGAGGGCCATTAGGAATAGAACAGTCCCTCTTGGGGAGGGTGATGGAAGAGGAGTGGCAAGGACGGTTAAGGAATAGAACAGGAAGAATGGCTGTGTTCGGGAAGAAGGGAGCAAAGGTAAGTACAGGGAGGACAAGGAGCAAATTACAACTACCATTGATACACAGAGGGGCGGGAAGGCCCAATTACATCCCTTGGACCCAAATGGACAAAGCAAATCTGCCAAAAATGTTACCCCTGCTCTCGGGAGGAGCAAGTAAGTGGATTTAAGTATTCGAGAAAAATACTGCAGCGGTCCCTCTAGCGATCGGCGATGTCAAAAGCCAGCTAGTGTCTGCGGTGGGTGACGAGGCTAACCGGGTGTGGGCAAAGGCAAGATTCCCTGGAATAACACTAGATTGTGACCGCCATGATAGGACATCATTCAACACAGTAAAAGCTAGGGTATGGGAAGCATTAAGAGAAATGTTCCCAGACACACCTGATCTGCAATCCGTGATGCAATGAACAATGGGGGAGGAGGAAGATGCAATGGCTTACAATCCCTGGGTGCAAGAGATGTGGAGAGCGGAGACAGGCACGGCTTGGGACCAATCCACCTCACTGTTTTATTTTATAATTAAAAAAAGGGCTCCCAAAGGGAGTTGGGATAGAAGCCAAAGGTTGGCCTGAAATACAGAGCATCATAGTACACCATTGTAAAAGGATCAAAGAGAGAGGGAGGAGATGACACAGAGAAGGTTGGCAGATGAAACAAAGTTAATACAAACAAAACTGGTGAAGGTTGCAGCTGCAGTACAATGGCTGGGAAGGAGTACCCGTGGAGGAAGAGGTGGGTATAGAGGGTCCAGAGGGGGTCGGTATGGGTATGGAGGACAAGGGACATGCTGGAACTGCGGGAGGTCAGGACATTTTTTGAGAGAGTGTCGAAGCCGTCCCATGGGTCCCTTTCAAAATGAACAACAATATGGCCACCTCCACCCAGGCAGCCCATATGGATTGCCTATGGGTGCTTTCAGGAGAAAAGAGCAACCCGATCAAGGTACACAGACTAACACAGGGCACACCCACAAAATGTACAACAACATGCACAATCGCGGGAACACATGCCCCTGGCCCGCGGAAATCCCTTTGTTAATACAGCAAACAGTGCACCAGCACCTTTCAGAGGAACAGCAGTGGTAGAAGGTAATGTTTTTGACAATGGTGAGAACACATGACACTGCGCATAGGACAGCCCACAGAGAGCACTTGCATGTCCAGTACTATCAACGACCCTCAATTCAGCCGAGGAAACACCGGTGGGGGCAGAGATGGGGAACAAACAATTCATTTTCATGGTGGATTCTGGAGAAAAATCATGTCTAAGAGAAGGCAGGTTTCCATTGTCAAATCATAAAATGGAGATGCAGGGGTTTTCTGGGGTGGTGGTCGAGGTTCCGTACACAGAAGAATTGGATGTAACAGTAGGAGGGAAGACAGCGCGAGCACCCGCTATTGTACTATGAAGACTCGCCAATAAACTTATTAGGGAGGGACCTCCTTAGCAAGTTGAACATGATCACATCTTTCACAGAGAGAGGAATAGTGTGCTCATCACCAGGAATATGTGCCATGCGCACCATGCTAACGATAAGCCACGGTACAACAAGTGTGTGGGTTACCAGTTAATCCAGATATGTTCATACAGGGACTAAAAGTGTTGGCATGTGTTGTGCCACCTCACCCGCCATGAGTGGCGAGTGGCATCCGAATTTGTTACGTCTCGTAGCACCCCCAGAAATAGTAGCAGGATCAGTAATGTCTATAGACTTACATGGAGTGGTCAACTCAAAGAATTACAGTGATTGGCATGGATGAGCATGGATCTGAGTGGCAAACAGTGTTATGTATAAATGCTGGTATATCATTACAAGATGTTTCTGATGAAGACTTGTTTACAGATGCAGACACTGATGGGGAAATAATTATGGAAATAGAAATCCCCTGTGAGATAATGATCCAATACAGACAGGTACCTATCCCCCTCCTGGCCATAATCAGGGCACCGCCAGAGTACTTTAGCGAAGACATGCACCAGGTGCCACCAATATTGTGGACTACAGGCCCGCATGATGTAGGGCTGTTACGAGAAGTGACCCCAGTAAAAATAAAACTCAAACCTGGAGCATTACTGCCCCGAGTGAAACAATACCCCCTATCAATGGAAGCAGAGGAGGGAATAAGAAACAATACACGCACTGCTATAGCAGGGGCTCATTTACCATCAAATTCTCCTTGTAATACTTGTATTTACCCAATTAAAAAGGCAAAGGGAGGGGCGTGGAGGATGATACAGGATCTACGCCCTCTAAATGACATCATACAGAAGGAATTCCCACAGGTCCCAAATCCTGCATCAATTTTGTGCAGCATCCCAAAAACAGCAACGCACGTCACAGTGGTGGATTTAAAAAATGCCTTTTTCTCAGTACCACTGGACCTTGAATCACAATACCTGACAGCATTTACCCTAGGCGGGAAAAGGTAAATACATTGTAAGCTGCAACAGGGATGTTGCGAAAGCCTGAGTATTTGTAACAGGATATTACATGAGGATCTTGGGAATGTTGATACTGAGAGCACCATTATTCAGTATGTGGATGATTTGTTAGTCTATGGTGTGAATGAGGAAGCATGCAGAAAAGACTCTATAGCACTACTCACTTTGTTAGCACACAAGGGATACAAGGTGGACAAGCAGAAATGGCAGTACTGTCTAACAGAAGTACTATATCTAGGTCAACTGATAACGAAAGATGGTAAACGGTTAATACCTGACAGGGCGGCAGCAGTACGGGCAGTAAATGAACCCAAGACAGTGAAGGAAATGCAAAAATTCCTCGTCATGTGCAATTACTGCCACGCCTGAATATTAGACTGCCTCATACACAAAACCCTTACTCCATGCACTCAAGGAGGCACAGAGAGAAAATACAGTTTTAATATGGAAGCAAGAAATGCATACTGCCTTTGAAATGTTAAAAGAACTGATTTCCAAAGCACCCGTCCAGGCGACCCCAGACTATGATCGCAAATTCTACTTGTTTTCACACTGCAATGGAACGTTAATGACTGCAGTGCTAATGCAAAAAACATTGCTAAGTCACAAACCTTTGGCATATTACAGCGGAATCCTTGATGCAGTTATGCAAGGACACTTCGCCTGCAAACAAGCCCTCGCAGCCGTAGCGTTCGCCATTGAAAAAAGTGCCACGATTGTGATGGGATGCTCAGTAACCCTGTTCGTGGAACACTCACTGTTTGAAATACTTCAGAGATCAAAAAGTACACTAATAACACAGAGAGCTACTACATATGAAATGATCTTGTCTAGTGCAAACATACACATAATACGATGAAAGACAGTAAACTCAGCCATGTTTATCACAGAAGCATGCACGGTGGAAGACATACAGAATCATGATTGCGCAACATACAAGGGGGAGGATGAAGATACACCCACAGCATGTGAAAATGCTCTCTCAACGGGAGAGGTTTACTTTGTAGGTGTGTCAGCATCGATAAACTGAGATAGGCGAAAGGTATGTAGGGGCAGCAGTGGTGCCACTAGAGGAGGGGGAATATGAAGTGATTGTACAAAAGAGACTGCCTACACATTTCTCAGCTCAAGCAGCTGAGCTGGTCACCCTGATTTAAGCTCTGCATACAGCCCCGGGGTGTACAGTAACAATATACACCGACTCTGCGTACATGATAACAACAGTGCATGGGGGACTAGCACGGTGGGGGAGAAGAGGATTTAGGAGAGAAGACGGGTCCCCTGTACAGCATGCCGAACTACTGATGGAATTGATTGAGGCCCTAAAAGAATCGACGGTGGTAGCCCTGGTTAAGCGCCAAGCCCACACGAACAATAGTGACGTCCTCTTGCTAACAAACAGTGGAGGAAGGCCAAAGTGAGGGATATAACTCAATGCCAATATCTCAAATAATTGAGCAGCAGCAAGAAGCACCGCCCAAAGAGAAGGAGTAGTGGGGAAAAAGGGGATGTAGCGAGTCATCGACAGACCTCCTATGGAGACAGAATAACACGGGTAAAGTAGTGATGCCAATGAAACTGCTGGAAATAGCATTCCAGCAGTGCCAGGATTACACAAGCATGTGTCTAAAATGGTAATAGAGCGTACAACATGTTGAATGTATAATTCAGGGATGACATTAAGAACACTGAGAGGAACGCTGCCCTGCCCCATTGGGCCATTCCGTGAACTGCACATTGACTACGTAGACATGGGAGAGAGGTGCAATGGAGCACGATACTTGATACCGGTGGTCTGACCATTTTCACGTTGGGTGGAAGCAGATCCCGGCGCACACCCAGATGCGAAATGCGCTGCAAAGTTTCTAGTAAGAGAAGTGTTCCCCCGCTGGGGGATAAGCGACATTATACGTTCTGACAATGGAACACACTTCTTTAATGACCTATTCAAAGCAGTGACAATAATGCTGGGCATCACCCACAAATTGTGCTTGGTTCATCACCTGCAAGCAAACAGCCTCTTAAAGAGGAGATTGTCTAAATTACGTCACACCCTAAAGAAGAACTGGGTGTACTGCTTGCCGTTGCCACTATTTGAATTAAGGAACCCACCAAGTAAGGACCACTACTTGCCCCCACATGAAATAGTGACAGGTAGACATATGCACACAGCAGTATCTCCCCTGAGAAGACAGTCTGATGCACACAGAAGTGCCAGAGTGTTGGGGAAGAATTTCAGGAGTATCTGAGAAAACTGACCAATGCAGCAAGGATGATAGCGAAACAGTTAGCAGCCCCCTTGACACAAGAAAATGAAAGTAACACAATGACCACGGCCACAGACAGCCCAAACTGCCGATTGATGCCAGGGGAGATGATATACGTACATAGCTTTGGGCCCTTATGAAGTAGTATATTGCACCCCCACTGCGGTGAAAGTGAAGGTCCTAAGATACTGGATGCATTTGTCCGATGTGCGCAAAGCCTATGACAGTGTGACACCAGAACAGGAACACAGCAACTCAGAGAGAACAACACAAACTTAAAAGAAGAAAGGCACACTGTAATAAAGAAGTACTATTAAGTGAATTCAAAGACAGTATGTAAATATGAGTAAAACGAGCAACTTTGTAAATAATGACATCATGAAAAACGAAGTGGAAAATGCAAAGATATGTAGTTAAAGGTTTCTTTTGTTATCTCTCTCCTTCTGTCACTCTGCACTTTTGGTGAAAAAACAATAGAACTGCATAGATTTATGTGTATTTAACAGATACAATAGAAGTAAAATGTGCAAAAAATATAATGGAAAGTCACAAGTGATAAATGAAGGTAGAGCGTTGAAAGAAATATTTATATGAATGTGTACTTAACACCCTTTTATATTTTACTCTGTAGGACCTTCCATGGCAACGAAGGCGGGCCCCCAATGTCATCGATAGTAGTATAGATAGAGATAGGAACAGAGAAAATATTTTAGAAAATATTCCTACGAATGTGGACTGTTTTTTTGTAGGATTATATTTGTTTCCATGATTTTCGGCCTTGTGCTGTATTGGGCGATATCCTTTATCTATCGACATAAAGGAGGGGTGAAATTAGTAAAACAAGGTACTCCTCTCATATGGAATGGATTTAAATTGATATGGGCACACGGGCCCATAAAAATGACACGCACAATGGAAATTACACAATCAGCGCCCCTGTATTAATTGACCCTATGGCCCCTTATAATGATTGAGTTTAATAGCCGTGAAATGAATGACCCAGTCCCCTCTGAATTTTTATGGTGGAACGATTAACTCTATACAACCACACAAGCTACCTCAGTCAACAAGAGTATAAAAGATGCAAATGACAAAACTATAGAGAAATATGCTGTAGTGTATGATGAGAGAGGTAAAGGGGGGCGGGGGGTTTAATATTCCCAATAGGACATGGGGCAAAAAGAAAAGCACCTGACGACCTAGGGGGGAAAAGAAGAAAAAGGGGGTGGGGTGGCCAAAATATGATGAATACCATGGGCTAGGGTTGGATACAATAGAAGATCCACAGTACCCACACCAGTCTAACAAATGGTACACAGACATGAGCACAACAGCAAAGCAAACCACAAAAGAAAGCTGTTACATATGCTCTTTAATACCCCACGCCTCGGGTACTCCTAAAGTGCTGTTGCCACAAGAGTTGCCTATTGCTGTGGCCCAGTGTCTCCTTCATCTCGCATTGTGCAGAATAAAAAACACTTTTCAAGCACACACGGTTTCATTTGAAATGCTTCAAAATGAAAAGACGTGCTACAGCAAACCACAAGGGGTGATATGCCTAAAAGAGCCTTTTCTCATAATCAAAGGAACCCTTTTTTCGGACAATAAATGGCAAGAAGAGCAAATAACATGCAAGGCAGAAGCACTGCAAGGACTGCCAGAAGAAAAATTGCAGTGGATCAAGAAAACATGCACCCCGATAGGGACACAGCATATCGCAAAACTCACGTGGGGCACAGCCCTTGAAAAACCATTCAAGCTACAGAGAGAAATCCTGTATGAGTTGTGCTTCTATGGAGAAGGAAGAACCCATCTGGGCACAAATAAAAACTGTAGTAAAACTCTCATCATCCCAGACATGAAAAAAGGCACAGCTGCATTAATGGACACTTACTGGGTTTGTGGCAAACAGGTGTACTTGCACCTTCCACAGTCTTGGAGGGGCATGTGTGATCTGGCAACGCTGCATTCTGCCCTAATGGTGATACCAGAAAGTCATTTCCAAGGGGGCAGGGGGCTGCCGACATCCAAGTATCCATAGCCCCTACCAACAACTGAAGAACCCTTCCCCCGTATACGCCCTCTCCGAGGAGCAGCTGCAAAGCACATTGTTGTGAAAATGAAGATCATCCAACAACAACTCTGAAGCATCCTCGGAACTTCTGGCACGAATCCATGATCGATTCCGGCTGTTCACACCCGCAAAGACGTTCTTCGCGTCCCTCGTCCCAAGCATCCAGGCACGGGCCAATGCAAAATGGCTCCAGATTACTCGTTGGGAGCTGATCCAACTGGCCAACGACACAGAAGAGGGGTTCAACGTGATAAAGGTGGAACCAAGAGCCCTGCAGCAGATGACAATGCACAACAGGTATGTCCTAGACCTGTTGACAGCAATGGATGGAGGTGTTTGCCAAAAAATCGGGAGCGCATGTTGTACGTTTGTACCTTCTGCAGATGCGGACAATGGAACATTATCTCATGTTATAGCAGCCGTGCACAACCTTGGCGAGCGTATGAAAGAAGGAGGGGTGCAGCCCAGCACTTGGTTTGACACGTTTTCGTGGGTTACATCTTGGTTCAGAATGACTGTCAAACTATTGATACCCACCATCGTTTTTCTTCTTTTAATTTTTTGTGTGTGCCAATTAGGCCTTAGGTGCTGCGCAAATGTGGTACCTAACAGTGCAATGATGATGGTGACGATGGGCCGTGCAAAAGGAGTGGTAGAGATAACGCATGAGGCACAAGCACAAACGGGGATGACTCTAAGCCAAAATACAGAATTACAGCTATATACAACACCGGGTATATTGTAGACACATTGTATCACACAACAATCAAGGAGCCCCGTGAATTGAAATGGTATGATGAGGTTTGGGTAGACCTGGAAGGGGGTGGGGGTTACATCTACATGACCTGCACCCCTGATGAGTATGCCCGGGCTGGGGGAAGCCTGAGGGCTGTATGCAGGTCCTGGATGCCACAAAAGGGAACACCCGCATGGGATGAAGCAATAGCGGAAGAGAATGAGCGCAAGAGGTTAGGAGAACTACAATATTCGTTACTTAAGTAACTAAAGGTGGGAATGTGTGGGAGGAAAGGTCGTTTAGGCCCCCCTTCCCTCCATTCACATCCCCACACGCACACTATGCTCGTTCCACAGCTGGCCATGCGCCTCTGGCCAAAGGTGCCATACAGCCTAGGGACGACACATACAGATGCAACATCTACAAGAGGGCTGATTACTGACTCCATTTTGTATGAACACTGACTCCATCTTGTATCAGCTCTAGTAGGCCTCACAGAAATGCCAGCCTGCAGGCTTGCACCTCTCACCTGGGTCTGCACACAGTTAGCCAACTACTCCCCCTCCAACTCCCCTCTGGTGTCTCTGCGACTGTCCTGTTCTCAAGGAAAGCTGGGCGCGAAAGGCTACAAGTAAAACACTATCTCTGCCTTTCTCCTTACATCAATGTCCTGTGAATGACCAGGCCAGGGCCTATACTTCACGGCCTGGTCTTGGAAAAAACCCATCCATCTCCACAAACCTACTCTGCACTCGCAGACCCCACTCAGAGGATATACTACTCACACAACCTCTAACCTCACCTCTTATTTGATGTAACAGATGCCTGTCCCAGGACAGTGTGCCACTCAGATTCATCCCTGGTACTAATCCTGCGTGTGACCATATATCCTATCCTGTACTAATGTATGATAAAGCTGCTTTCACGAGATCTAAAAGGATGTTTCACGAATGTGTTAGCTAACTGATTATAGCAGATAAGATATTCAAGCCCACGTACCCTTGTCTCACGATGCAGGTCAACTATCTTCACATGATATATATGCATGTAAAATGTTAGAAGAATTGTGTCATGATGTAATATGTATGGCCCATGAGGCAGATGTAACCAGAACAATTTTGTTGTAGACTGAAGATTAGTAGACCCCTGTAACTGTATACATATATATTAATGTACAGTCCTAGTCATAACCAACCCCCCTCCACATGTTTCCTGTACAGAGGAGGCCATGCAAAACCTGTTCAAACCCCATTCTGTGTACCTCTAACTCCATTATCTGAATTAGGCTACACTATGGTAATTCCAGGGCCTTCTGTCCCCTCAGCAGCAACGTGCACGGCAAGCACACAGGCCCCCACATTTTCTCTCCTCATGACTGTGCTGCCAAAGGCCCATTTCTCACAGATGTCTCAGTGCAACAATTGTATCCTTTCATCATTCCACTGGGTCTGAACTGAGCGCTCACCCCCATGCCCCCTGACAGAGATGACCCCCACACCTCCCACCTGACCATTGACTAACGTATAAAATACAACTTGGGAAATATATGGTCTTCTCCCCAACTGTCGAAATACAACTGATTGTCATTTATTGTATACTTTGAAGCAGTGTTTAGATTGGAGCTAGTATCAATCACCTCATCCAGAACCACATGACCTTCAACTCGCACTGACCAGCCCAGCTGACGTACGTGATGTCCGCCTTCCCGCCAAACAACCATCCAATCGCATGGAAGCGGCCCATAAGGAGATATACTGGACCTGCGGCTCCACCAATCGAAATGTAACTTTTGTACTATATATGTTTCATCACTAATGATGCTGTAACCTTTCTTAATGCAATGACAGTGTAATGTTTGGCAGAGCTCTCTCGGAGTAAGCAGAGTCCTCTGCATGCCATATCTTATCTAGATAAACTCTACCTCTTAACTTCACCCACACTTGGTCTTGGTCTCATTCCCTACTTGGGTGTGTCCGTTATTGACTCTCATTGGGGAGTGTGTATTGTATTTTGGGGACTGCTCACTTTCAGTTGCCTTGGCTCAGACCACGGTGGGCAATCTTGTTCAGCGTGTGGCTCGCTGTCATCCAAATCGCTCAAGAACAGACTAGCCAGGTGGAGGGAGCTCTTCCAGAATTCACCTCCAGGGGACCTCAAGAACTTTGTGAAACAGCGAGCTAGGCCCAAGGAAGGGCCGCTATTTTCCATTGCACCCTGCAAGGAAGACTCCTTCCCACGGACTCTCTCGTGTGGGAGGGACCGTTCAGGTCCTTGTACTAGCACGTGCACCGAGGCTGCTTCAGCTACCAGCACTCGGGCCGAGGGATCCTCTGATCCTCCCGGTGGCAGTGTTGAGGGACCGGAAGGTTCTTGTACCGGATTGTCATCCGAGGGGCTCTGCCCTTATACTGGCAATATGGCCGAGGGGCTACGTCCTAGTACCAGCAATACGTCTGCGGGGCGCCTAAACGCAGCTCTACCGACCCCCGGGTCGAGGGTGTCACACCTAACGGGCCTTGGCCCGAGGAGCAGGGTAGGCCTTGTGATCCACATACAAGAGTCCTGGAGGAGGCTGGACCCAGCGAGCCAAGCAACACGTCGCAGGCAGGTGGCAGGCAGCTCAACAAGATGGCCACTGCGCCAGACAAAGGCACCAGTCTAACGCCATTCCAGGAGTTCGGCGAAGGAGTGTCGAGGTGGGACTGGCCTCAACCAGGTACGTGGCCAACAACCTATCCTTCTTATGTGTAGGGCAGCTTCCCGCTGCGTCCATATGGGCAGGGTATGCAGCGGCTCCAGCAGCCCCCAGCTACCCAGTCAGTACCCCCAATCCACCCTCAGACCACTGAAGAGGGGTTCTTCAGAAGGTTCCTCGGGTTCATGAAGAGGTTCCTCGACTCATGAAGTCACCTTGGATGGGGGTTATCCTCAAGGACACCACCAGTGAAGTCCTCCCAACTATGCTTGCGGCACCACAAGCACCATCACCGACGCCCCAGGTGCAGCCGCTGGTCCCGGCTCCCCAGCCAACTCCTCAGGCGGTTCCGTACCAACCTCGGCCTTCTCCTCATCTCCCGGCTGCGGTTCCTGTGCCTCAACCTCTGGCTCCAACTGCTCCTCCACTTCCACAAGATCGTCCTGATCCGCAGGACACAGATGATGAGGAGGATCTGGACACGCGATCCACAGCCAGGGCCTTCCACGAACGTCTTGCTGGGCTGGAAGAATACCTAGGCCTCCCCCAGCCCAAGGTCGAGCAGTGGGCAGAGGGGGTTCTGGCTGAAGTCCTCACACGACACCCTTCTGCCAAAACAGGGATTCCTCTGCAGACTGATGTAGTCTCTCTGGCCACAAAGGGTTGGCTTAAGCCCCACTCGGCCCAGCCGGTCAATCGACACCTGGGCGCCATATAGGTAGATGGAGGGGGATACACTCTTGCTCTCGGCACATCCTCAGCCACACTCCTTGTTGATCGCTGCAGCATCACTATACTCAGAGCCTCAGTCATCCTCCGCCTCCTCCTCTGCGGCTCTACTCGGCAAGAAGGAGAAGATCTTTGAGGAGTACGGAAAGAAACTCAATTCCAATGCGTCCCTGCATCTTCATCAAGCCAATGATGCCATGCTGGCTGCCGCTAACCAGAGGTTATGGCAGGAAATTGCGGACTTCCTCTTGGAACTCCCTATGCAGAGCCAATCACGTTTTAAGGCGGGGATGGCAGAGGCCAAGCTGGTTGTGCATGACCTCATGGAATCCAGTGTGGCCCATAACGACACCTCTGGCCGTGCCATCTGTATTGCCACGGACATGAGAAGGACGGCCTGGCTCCGGGTCACAGAATTCAACCCAGATGTCCAGGAACGCATATTAGATCTATCGTTCAGGGGGGACCTCTTCCACTCCACCACGGACGAGGAGCTGGACAAAAAGAACAACTCAGAAACGGCCAAGTCTTTATCCATCTTGACAAAGACCACGCCCAAGTCGTACACCCAGTCACAGCAGCGCTCTGACAGGGGGTGTACGTATGGAGGGTTCCGCGGCTTCCAGGAATGGAGATCCAGGCAGCCGGACCGCTCGCCATCTCAGAACCAGCGCAAGCAACAAAAAGGGGGGGGGAGTAAAGGCTTTTTCCAGTCCCCCTCCTCCGCGACAGCCTCCGAGGGAAAGAAGGTATGACGCGCCCCTTCGGGTCCACGTGCATCCAGTGGGGGGCAGGCTTGCTCTCCATGCACATTTCAGGCACCAGAATTTCATGGACCCCTGGATCCTCTCCATAGTATCCAAGGGGTACCGCCTTCCCAGCCTCTCCTCACTCAACCTCTCCACTCCCTCAAGTTGGGACAACAACTCTTCTGGCGGAGATGTGGTCGCTCGTTGTGAGCCAGGCAGTGGAGGAAGTCCCAGCCTCCCAGCGAGGCTTGGGCTTTTACTTCAGGATTTTTGCCATTCAGAAGAACAACCAGGAAGGCCTGAGAGTTGTGCTGGACATTTCCATGCTCAACCTCTCCTTACCCCTACAAAAATTCAAGATGGTTACGCCAGCTTTTATAGCAGAGACATTGTGCAAGGGAGACTGGATGTGCTCCCTGGAACTGAAGGACGCGCACCTACACTTCCCGATTTGTCAGCCTCATCGTTCTTTCCTACAGTTCTGGATCATGGACTACCATTTTCAATACAAGGTCCTTCATTTTGGCCTCAACTCAGCCCCCAGGATCTTTACCAGGCTCATGAATACGGTGGCTGCCCTCCTCAGAACACAGGGCCTCTACATCTACCCTAACTCCCCTAACTCGACGACTGACTTTTCAGGGCTACATTCATCACTCTTCCCATGCCCTTATGAACACACTGCACGATCTGGGCTTCTCGCTCAATCACAAGAAGTCGCAGCTGCACCCCACACAGACTGACGTTCTTGGGCCTCATCTGGACACGTGCTCCGAGAAGGTATTTCCGTCAGAGGACAAGATCTCGGCCATAAAGAGGGACACCACCCACTTCTTCTGCAGAGAGGTGACCTCGGCATGGTGGTACCAGCATCTCCTGGGTCTCTTGGTAGCGGTCCTATCAGCCGTTGCACACACGAGATTGAGGATGAGGATTCAGCTACAGTTTGCGGCCTCATGGAACCAGGAGCGGGGCTCCCAGCCCGAGATGATCAACATTCCTCCACCTCTCCACCCGGACCTAACATGCTGGTCCAGGGACTGAAACCTACAGACGGGCAAGCCCTTTCAGCCGCCCACCCTGCATACCACCATCACCACAGACTCATTGCTCGAGGGCTGGGGAGCCACTTTGGATGATCTCTTGGTCCATGGCACCTGGACTCGACAGGAGCAGGAATACCACATCAATTGGTTTGAGAGCTAGCCAGATGGCGTTCAGCTCTGAGTATTCCTACCACTACTCAGGGGCAAGGTTGTCCTCATCCAGACAGACAACTCGACCAGTATGTACTACGTCAACAAGCAGGGAGGCACCAGATCCCCTCCTCTGTGCAGACTGGCAATCAGCATGTGGCAGTGGGCCCTGGAAAATGGCATCTGCCTCACGGCAGTCCACCTCCCGGGGGAATCCAACCTGGAGGCGGACAGGCTCAGCAGGTTGGTAGCGGACAATTATGAGTGGCAGCTAAACAACCTTGTTATTCAAGAGATCTTCAACAGGTGGATCTCTTTGGCCTCAGGCCATGGTTCTCAGAGCTGGTCAGCCTCTCGAAGCTGCCTCCGATTCACCTCCCAACGGGCTCAGCACATATTCTGGTGCAGCAGGGGGGCGGGGTCATCCACCCCGCGCCACAGAAACTAGCCCACACAGCGTGGTACCTGAGCAGGTAGCTCTGCGGCACCTCAGCCTCTCTCAGGCTAATCTGGAAATCATTCAGGGCACAAGGAGCAAGGCTACCAGGGCCCAGTATAAAAGTATGGATCAGATTCTGCCACTGGGCAGACGCCAAGGAAATTGACCCCCTGGCATGTACGTTGGATGACGTGCTCTCCTTCTCGGCGTACCTCGCCCACTCTGGTGTGCAGGTGGTTCACTGCCGTACCTACCTCACAGCCATCGGGGCTTACAGGAACTCGAAGGAGGGGATCTTCCCCTCCAATCCTATCGTCAAGAAACATTAGACGTGGCTCGCAAGGCTCTACCCGCCCGTCAAGAGGCTGCACCATGTGTGGGACCTCAACATAGTCTTGGGCGCCCTGGCGCACAAACCATTTGAGCCAATGGCATCCGTGGACATCAGGCTGGTCACCATCAAGACAGCCTTACTAGTTGGCCTCACCTTGGCTCCTAGAGTCAGCAAAATCCAGGTGCTGGTCGCCTTAGAACCATATACTACCTTTCACAGGGACAAAGTCCTGCAGACACACCCAGAATTTCTTCCCAAGGTGCCGTCTGCTTTCAACTTGAATGAGGAAATAGTCCTTCCTACATTCTTTGCCGATCCTAAGGACGAAGCACAGAGTGTGCTGCACTGCCTGGATGTCAGGCGTACCCTGAAATTCTACTTGGAGGGGACCAAGGGCTTCTGCAAATCGGACGCGCTGTTCGTCACTTTCGGAGGCTCAAGACCAGGCTATCAGGCCTCTAAGGCCTCCATATCCCGCTGGATGGTCTCGGCCAGCAAAGAAACGTATGAGAGCCAGCACAAGCCATTGCCACCAACATGCATGCCCACGCAGTCAGCGCCAAGTCAACGGCCATCACATTCCAGCGCCATGTCCCTTGGCAAGCCATAAGCAGGGTGGCCACTTGGGCCACTCCCTCGGCCTTCTTCAAGCATTATTGTTTGAATACCTGCTCTAGATCTGACGCGGCTTTCGGACAGGTGGTTCTCAGGAACCTATTTGCTTAAGGAGGGTCTCCTCTCCACCCTGGTGCTACATTCAGTTGTAATCACACATGCAGTATGGAGGAAAGGGGACGGGACGTAAGAGTAATTATAATTTACTCACCGTAGTGACTAACGTACTCTTAGGCCATAGTCCCCTTTCCTTCATATGTCCCACCAACCTCCCCCTAATAATACTGGTATCATTAGGTAATGTTAAATCTATTGTCAACGCGTCAATGGGGGCTGAGGTGTGGCGTCGGAGGGTGGAGTCAGGGCAGCGCATGCTCCCTGGGCTGCACCCCCACGTACCTCTAAATTTAAAGAGGAAGAAGATTTTTTCTGGTGAAAAATGTCTGTCTCCCGTCCCTTGGAAGGGACGCCAAGGCAGTATGGAGGAAAGGGGACTATGAGTACGTAAGTCACTACAGTGAGTAACTTATAATTATTGTGTGAATTGCTTCTCTGTTGCTGTGATCTGTTATGAAATTAGACTGAATTTAGTTGTTTACTATTGAGTCACACTGCATTCGGTGCTTTGTTCCACATCTTGTATGGTATATCAGTAACCTCAAATTCTATTGAGTCACCTAGAAAGCTGAAAAGTTTAAACTATATTTTGAGTTACCTAGAAAGCTAAAGCTGCATTTTGAGTCACCTAGAAAACTGATAGTTAAAGCTGTGTAGATGAGCAGGAGGAGGCCACTTCTCCAGTCCCTGCCCCTTCACCACCGTCCTACTGGAGTAGCAGATGGAGGGCTACTATTGGGAATTCATGCACGGGTTTGCGACATGTCCATACCGCGTAGATTGTATGAAAGAAGATATGCACTTAGAAAGCCATTCAGAAGGCACCCTCGCATTGAGGCAGTGGAAGGAATTTACCAAGAAGGATGTTCATTGCTGAAGTGCCAGAATGCGGATATGGGAATTATGAACAAACTCTAAAGAAAAGGTTGGCGACAGTAATAGGTCATGAAGATATATAAGCATAAGCTGAAACAATATGTAAAAACTCGACTGACGATGTAACAGAAGCATTAAGAGAAACATGTACCAAAAGATGAAGTTATTGTGAGAGTGAGACGATAACTTGTTGACCAATAACCTTAAATACGCTGTAACACAAGGTAGATAAAGCATATTGAAGCTTTCCAAAAAGGTGTATGTATATAATATTTCGGACTGCCATTGGAAGAAAATGGATGGCGGTTCGTGTTAAATAATCAACCCAGCTACCTTAAAATGCAAACCTAGGATTGCAAGTTGAAGAATAAAGCTGTTTTC
This sequence comes from Ambystoma mexicanum, assembly GCF_040938575.1. Classification (NCBI taxonomy): domain Eukaryota; kingdom Metazoa; phylum Chordata; class Amphibia; order Caudata; family Ambystomatidae; genus Ambystoma; species Ambystoma mexicanum. The sequence goes on from NC_090923.1 coordinate 628,537,126, forward strand.
ATGTGCAGAATAAGGGAGCACGTTGGCCTGAAGTTAAGGAAGCTATTTCGGGAGATGGGTCTGAAAGGTAGCCCAATTTACAGGGGTACCCCTTTTTATTATACGGGTACCCATCATCATGCCCAGACTAGATTAAAGTTCACGCCTCTAGGGAATAAAGTCCAAGAGTCTTATCTTGCAAGGATAACACATTTAATCTGTACAAAAATGAGGATGGGGTGGTGGGCAAATAACTGCGCTCCCCGACCGGCATTCTGTCCCTCTTCCATGGCTGGCTCCTGCAGACTGGTGCCAAGGGGGGGCCTTATATAATGTTTAACTTGGTGACTGGATACTGGCATGGCTCATCCAAAACTGTCCTTCCCTTACAAGGGATGCTGTAGTCTTCCTTCTTGCATGGCTGGGTTTCCCTTCAGGACAAACTACTTAGCATATTGTTAGCTATGCAAGAATACATTGTAGCTCCCGTTTATCATCATTTAGCTATATTATAAACATTTATATATAAACACATTTTCCCGTCATACTCTCATTACTTCACTCAATATACTCATACTTTATCTGATCCAGTAATTCCCCTTAAAACCTTATTTTCTCATACTTTTCCATTGAGTACATGAGCCCCAGCCTGCCTGGCTGTTTTGATGGACAGTTACCTCGTGCTCTCTGCCAGTGCTAGCAGAGCACCACGGCAATACCTGTAGTCTATTTTGAGCACAGGCTGCATTCTTTCCGGGAAGGGAGGGGGAGTATTTTTGACTCATACCGTGCTAAGAACTGCTTAAGTTTTAACATTTTACAAATTAATTTAGATAATGGTCATTTACACCTTATATTTAAATACAAACTATCTTCATTTAGTGCCTGGCCATGCCTGTGTATATATTTGCATGAAAAAAGCTTTCTCAGTGCTATAATGCTTAGAAAACAGTCAACAGACGTCTTCCCTAATTGTAAAGTGCTTAGGTGGTGCAGGAAGGCGCTAGCTTCTCCCCAACAGGTGCGATGCACAAGGAGCCAAATGAACAGACCATGTGCACAAGACCTATTTCTGCTAAGATAAGGAAAGCAAGGACATTTGCTGATGCCACGTCTTGGACAACGACGAAGGCAAAAGTCTGTGTAAGGTGGAGTGGACAAGTCTCTTAATGGAAAAGAGGGTAATGGAACCCTGTTTAATTGAATCAGATGGCAGTAATGGACTGGCTGAAATGGGCAAAATCGTGGCCTCCTAACACATGATGAAGAACTCACAACAAAGGCTATTCATTAGAGCTTAGAGTTAAGATAGTGGTGTGTTCACACTTCCTCGAATGTCCCAGAACAGTGAGCAGACTATGAGGTTGACTACAAATGATAGACCTTGGCTAAGGATCAGGTCGATGATATACGATGGACTAATAGGGAAAACAGAGCAAGTTGACACAGCTTGAACACCTAGGATTCGTTCTGTTCACATGTGTTGGGTAAGAGTTATACCTCAGTGAGTGGGAACCTTTTCCCACACTCACAGAATCTTTTACTCTTTTTCCGAGTGTCATTTTTAGGACTCTCCATAGTGACTTTTTAAAAAGTTATCCTTTTTGAAAACTTTTTGCAAATAAGTGCCTATTGTTGCTGGGTTGTCCTAGTGGCTCCCCTTTTAACTTTCTCTGGCTAACCTTGTGAGAACTACAGTTCCCAAGGGTAGAAAGGATCTCTGGATCCCTTTTACATTTTAATAGGTGAGACAGCAGCGCCCCCCACCTTATGTGGAGTGCTGGGGAGATACTGAGTATCCCCTTTCTCATTTTAAATGTAACATTTGTTACAAGGACAAACTTACCTTTAACGGCTCGTGGCAGTGAACTTTTTTATTAATTTGGTGCACCTTTACCACAGCCTGTTTGCACATCCCCGGTAAAGGAACCCATGGGTGCTCAGTTTACAGAAATGGCCCTCGTCTTGTTTTTTTGCCATTTTAGTGTTCCTTGTTCCTTCGCTTAACATCCAGAGTGGGAAATTCGTTTGTGTGATTTTTATCTTCGGCAGAAGTCCTGTGGACTCTCAACCCAGGCGCCAGAGTGTCTGTGAAGGCAGGAAGCGAGGGAGGAGTCCAAAACTCTGCAGCCCTTTGTCTTCCAGATTGAGTGCGAGATTCCATTTCAAACTGGGAAGCTGGCTGTCGGGAAAGGACTGCCAACCCCCCCAAGTCTGAATTGTGCAGGCTGCAAGGCAATTTGATTGGCTGGGTTCCTGCATAAATGTCTGAACCTGGAAGCTGAAGAGGTAGTCTAGCACTGGAATTTGGGGCTGAAATGATTTCCAGCGGCCAGAGAGCCTGCTGTGTAACCAGAGCCTGCTGTAGCCCTTCCTCCCAATTGACCTGGCCACTCCTAGAACGGCGACCCCCGCCAAGAGCCTGGTGAGTCCCACTAGACTCAAGAAGACCTGCATTTTGAGCAATCCCATGCCATGCTGGGACCTTTCAGGGCTGTAATATCCTGGTACCTCGTGCCATTGTGCAGTGCATGGTCTTCCGAATCTCACTGAAACTTCGTGGGCATCCTGCTGGATCTCCAGAGGCACGATTCCAGTCCGAAAAGTCCTCACAAGAGTAATGGACCTTGCAAACGACGAGAATCCGACCAGCGATATTCTGTGTTCTTCTGTGCTCCTGAAGAAGGTGCCAAATCCACAAAACTTTGCCTAGAGCCTTCCCTGTGATACTTGCTGCAAAAGTCCTTCCAGTGTCCTGTCTTCTTGATGAAGTTCTCCTACTGCAAAATCTTCTTCTGTGCTGAGGTACTGTACTTAAGTGTTTTGTGATTCCTGTGTAGTTTTAGGGTGTTTTCTGTGATTGGGAGTACTCTCGTCCAGTGCACCCAGGCCCCTGCTGCAATCCTCCTAGGGTGTCTTCTGTGAAGCCCATGGACCCTCAACTAACTGTAAAGTACTTACTTGTTAAGTTCCTAAGGAACTCTGACTTTTGCTACTTAAGAACCTATCCTGACATGCCTGTTGGACACTGGACCCTAGGGAGCCCTTACCCCCTTCTGGCTCTGAGAACATTCCTGCTCCAAGAATCAAAGAAAGACTTCTAAGGATTGGGTCTTTTGCCTAGAAAAGAGAATAAGTGTTTAAAAGTTACTTACTTGCAAAAGAAGTTGGTTGGTAACTAACTCTTGAGAGTGAACAGTTACAAAAGTTAATACTTAACTTAGAAATGTTCTGCCATTCTGAAAAGTTTATGTAAGGTTATTACTTAGCTTAGAAATGTTTTGCCATTCAGAAAATTATATGTAACATCTTTCTCTCCTTCTAAACTGTTTCGCTGTTAGTGAGAATTCTCATTTCTTTGCTAATTCCCTTCAACCTTAGAGACCCCTAGCTCCTTTGCTGGACTTTAGGACTTTTTCATTTTAACCCTGTAGTGAGTGCAACTTTTTTCTCACTCGTGTGTTTGGACCTGATTTGGATTATGTGTTTCCACTGTTTTTTGGAGTCTGACAAACTCCATAGGCATCTACTTTTTTGTATGCTGTCACAAAGCACCTTCAGTGCAGTGTCACAGGGAAGTCCTTTACATTTCTCATAAGGTTTAAATACTTTTTCATGTGTGAACTACTGTTCTCCAGCATGGGGTCTGGCATGGATTCACATACTCATGAATATTGACTATCGTCAGGCTGGGAATCCTCAGTAAAGAAAAAATCAGTTTCAGTTTAATTTCTGAACTGTCTTTCTCCTAACAACCCATCAGTGAGCTCTGGGTCACACTACCCTCTACCTAAGCCCCTCCTCTGGCAGCCATCGTCAGATTTTTACCGCACATTCAAGTGTTGGAGTCCTCGTGTTTAGCTCTCGAGCTTTTACTGCGTTTTTCGCTTATTGGAAGAGTATTACTCTATTTTTTGGTCAATCGAGCCTTGTGCTCTATCGATAAACCTTCCGATTAATAGGGATCTGGATTCTTCAGTGCCCCTCAAGGGTGGATATCGTTGAGTTTTTCGTGGAGGCTTCCAGAAGATTCATCAGGCCTACGCCGCATGGACCATGTCGGAGGAGAGGGATTCCACTCCCCTGATCAAGATTTTCTCCGACTGCGTCTTGCGGAATGTCTTTTCGGATGACAAGCATTCCCAGTGTCTTTACTGCCTGCACCCGATGCACAAGGAGGAAGATTGTGCGTTTTTCCAGGAGATGGTACCTCGCACGATGAATCGGCACAGGTGGCTGAATGAGTGGCTACAGGCCAAGGCCCCTGCTCTGGGTGGGTCCCAACAGCATGTCTCTCCCAGCTCTAAGAAGGCTGAGCGGGCTTCTAAGACCTTTGAGGGCACCCCTCCCAGGGGGGGTCCAACAAAAGGCTAAGCACTGCAAGTCCACTGCCATGGGGAGCACCGTTGCGACGGGCTCCTCGGCGGCCAGGGCGCGTTCGATGTCTCCAGCCTCCGTCACCAGTTAACGCTCAGGATCTTCAGCCAAAAGGAAGTCAGATCATCCGGGCAAACTCAAGGAGAAGCCCAAGTCCGTCCTGCGGAAAAGGCCAAGGGGGATCGGGGCGCTGACCCTCCCCCCTAAGGAGAAGGCCAAGCAGGACAAGTCTCCGGCCCTGACCGTGAAGGCCCAGGTACACCCGACGAAGGCCCAGCCTTCCATTGAGGGGGTGGCAGCTCCGCAGGGCGCAACCCCAAAGGCAAAGGTGGCCCTTCCTCCCAGGAGGGAGGCTGCGTTCGGGCCCGTAGAGAAGACCCCGGAGAAGAAGATGCCCGTCATTTACCCAAGACCTTCCACTCTGGAAGCGAAGAAGAGGGGGGTGCAGTGGCCCTCCATGGTATGGATAAATCCTCTGAGGAAGAACTCACCAGCCTGCAAACCACCAAGAAGAAGGAAAAGTAGGGAACAGGCCCTACAATGATCGCGCTGACGAAGGTGACGACGAGGGTGATGGTGAGGACACAGTCGAGGAAGAGCAGCAGGGTGACGAGGGCCTGGGCTCCCAGCTGGTGCCCCAGCTGCCTTTTCCGCCTCCACCTCAGCTGCCACCTCAGCTGCCTCCTAGAGACTGCTTGGTGGACATTCTCTCGGCACTGCATACGATGGACTCTGAGATACAGACAAGGATGCCTATCACACAGGTGGTCCCGCCCACGGTGCCAGCGACGTCTGACCCCCCTGGCAACGTGGGAGCCTCCGGCCAAGAAGGAGAGTACACCCTCCACCTCCTTTCCACGCTTCGCTCCCCTCTTCCCGAGGAATGAGACAGAACCCGACACTGCGATGACGGGCACGGACGACGACGGCAGGATAGGGTACCTCCCGTCTCTGCCTCCCAGATCTTCCCCGCCGGATGAGATAGGCTCGTTCCACTCGAACTCCAGAGTTTCAGACTGTTTTCAGCTCACCCCAGAGGAGAATGAGGGCTTCTTATATCAGTGCCAAGAGAAAGACTATCCTCTCGATCCCACTTCTGGATGACATTTGGGACAAAGTTTTGCCTCTCATGAAGAACCCTTGTATGGCCCCGGCAAAGAGGGATCACCTTGAGAAGAAGTACAGGTTGCGGGACTCTGCGCCCAAGTGCTTGCAGGCCCAACCGTTTCCGGACCCTGTGGTGTCAGCGGCAGCCAAAAAGTCGTCCTCAAGTGCTTCGTCTTCGGCAGCATCCACCCCTCCAGACAGCGAGGGCAAGAAGTTAGATACCATGGGACGGGTCATCTATTCTGTGGCGACTACCATCAAGGCCACCAACGCCCTTGCCATCATTGCATGCTACGACCGGGAGCTGTGGTTCAAGATCGCTCCTATCCTGGACTTCTTCCCCGACGACAAGAGGTCGGAAGCGCTGGAAATTCTGCAGGAAGGCGAAGTGGCATTGGACCACAGCATCACAGTGGCCAGAACATTGGCGACGCATGTTTCCGCCAAATGGGCAACAGCGTTTGCCTTTGTCGTCGTTGCTGGCTCAAGGCCACCAACTTTTGTCAGGAAATTCAGTCGAAGGTGTTGGATATGCCCTTTGACACGGACAATTTGTTCAGGAAGGCTGTGGATGAGTCTCTACAAGCCATAAAGATGGACACAGAGACGATGCAGGCCTTGGGCACTCTTCAACAACGGAGCCCGTCCTTTCGGCCCTCAGGCAGCAAGTCCCAAGGTTCCTCCAAGGGTGTCGGCGGGGGCTCCACTTCTTACCGCCAACCCTCCCGCTCTTCGGCCCAGGAAACCAACAGAGGCACTCCAAGGCCTTCAGACGAGGACGTCATCACCAGGGTCCCCAAGGCAGCCCTTCGACATCCAAGTGGGATTAAACCGAGCGTGATGTCGGGCCCTCACATGTGCACCCCGGTGGGAGGCTGGTTGGTGAACTTCATCAGCGTGTAGAAGACCATCTCCACCGACCGCCGTTGGGTGCTGGACGCTCACGCCCACGGACACGTCCTGGAATTTCAACTGATGTGTCCCAGAATAGGACTGGTGGCTCGGCAGGAAAACCACATCCCTCAGTTGCTGCTGGAGGTGCAGGCCATGTTAAGAAAAGGCGCAATCAAGCTTGCCCCAAAGAGGCTCCGGGGCTCCGGAGTGTACTCAAGGTACTTCCTTGTGAAAAAGAAGACCGGAGGCTGGAAGCCCATCCTCGACTTCCGTCGACTAAACACATACATAAAGCCCCAAACATTCTGGATGATCACTCTTCAGCATGTGCTTGGACAGCTAGAAGAGGGGGGACTTCCTGTTATTGCTGGACTTGGAGGATGCGTACTTTCACAACCCCATTTGCAAGGGGCACCGCAAATTTCTGCGCTTAGTGGTTCAAGGAAAGCACTACCAATTCAAGGCCCTTCCCTTCGGATTGAAGTCAGCGCCAAGGGTTTTCACCAAGTGCCTGGCGCCAGTGGCGGCGCAGCTGCGACTGCGGGGGATCCAAGTCTACCCTTATCTGGACTGGCTCATCCGGGCCAGTTCAAAGGACATCGCTGTTGATCACACAGCGAGGACTGTTTGTCTACTGACAGATCTGGGGTTCTCAGTGAACTGCGCAAAGTCCTGCCTGACTTCATCACAGGACGCGCTGTTTCTGGGATCTCGACTCAACACGGTCTCGTACCTGACATCTCCGTCGTAGGAGAGGATAGGGGCCATCTTGGGCAAGGTGCAACGCCTGTTGACACTGAAGGTCGGCACAGTGAGGACCATCAAGTCTCTGCCCGGCATGATGTCATCATGCATCTACCTCATTCACCTATGCGGGCTACGGATGTGTCCGCTACAGGAGTTTCTCGACGACTGTTGGATTGTTACGCTCACCTGGTATCCACGGGGGTGCCACTCAGCCCTGGTTGCTTGATTCATGCCCTGGACCCCTTCCCGATCCCGGGTGGTACCTTCAATGGAAGTTGGGCCTTGTTGTGATATCTGGCATGCTCTCCGTCCTGCCTTTTTTGCAGGGGTGCGTAGTCTTCTGCGGGCTTGAGCAACCAAGTTACTTCACTGGTGCAAGTCCATTCAAGTGTCTTTAAAGGTAGGTCTTATTGCAGCAGTCTTTATATGTTACTGTCCTTGCCTTCCTATCTTTGTAGTTAATGTCTTTTCTTTGCCCCCTTAGGTGAGCAAAGGTTTGGCGTGTCATGTTGCTTGGGTTGAGCTCCTGCCGGAATGGGGGCCGCAAGAAGCACACTACGATTTGGTAGGTAAGTGTGGCGCTGTTTTGTCTTTCTCTTGCAAACCTGTACTCTTTCTTCCTTTTCAGGTCACGATGGTCTTCTCTGGTGCGCAAGGTGTTCCGGAATGATGCCGGCCTAGAGATGCCCAACCCGGTGAGGTTCTCGTAATGACTGAGGCTACGCCGTAAGTAACCTGTTCTAACGTTGTCTTTCTCTCTCTTCTTTCAGGTTGCTTCGTTCCGATGCGTTCGCGGTATCCCGAAGATGCTGATGGCTGGATGGATGACTGCGAGCAGCAGAAGCATGGACCAGCGTCGGGCAGACGCGGGATGGAATTCGCAGGTAAGTAAGAGTCTAATAATGATGTTCTCTGTCTCCTCTGCAGGTCGTTGTTCCAATGATCGCCGGTATCAGGAGACTGGCCATGGTGAGCATCACGATGCTGGCTGCAGAATAACGCGAAGCGTGTTCTGTAGCTTGGGTGTGGTTTAAATAGCCTTCTAGAAATGTAGTCCTGGTAAAGTAGTCCCAGGCTACCACACCCCAAAACACTGTACCGCACAGTCTGGTTCTAGGAACTAGACTGTGTGGGTGCCTCCATTTTGGCTGCAGGCCCCAAAGAAAAGTAGTCCCTTCAAGGATGTTTCCCATTCTGAACTTGAGCCTGGCGCCAAAGGCACCAGGACTGACTCCAAGAGAGTCCTGGAAGGTAGTGCAAGGCTCCTGAGGCCCCAATGGAACCCCGAATACTGGCCCCCCTGGCATGTGGACATGCGAGTGGGGGTTCGGGTCAAGGGTCGTGACAGCACTCCCTCCCTCCCCCCAAGGCCCCTCCCAAGGTGGTTCTTCTGCCTGGTCTTGGTTTGGCTGGAAAAGTTCAGATGAAATGCCCTAATCAAACGTAGTGCATGAATATTCTCGCTGGGTTCCCAGGATCTGTCTTGAGGGCCATAACCCTTCCAATCAACTAAGTAATATAGTCTGGACCTGGTAAATTAAGAATCCAGTATTTCCTTTACCTCGAACTCTGGTTCCCCAACGACTATTACGGGTTCTGGTGCTGTCATAACCTGTATACCGGGTTGTACCGGTTTCAGAAGTGAGAAGTGGAACACCGGGTGAATTCGCATATTGGCTGGTAGTGCTAGTTTGATAGCTGCTGGGTTGATGATGGATTTGACGGAATAAGGTCCCAAATAGCGAGGACGAAAAGTCTGGGTTCCTTTTATTGGTATGTATTTTGCTGCTAGCCAAACCTTGTCTCCTACTCGATAGTCAGGGGCCTTTTTTCGGTGTTGGTCAGCGAATTTCTTTTGCTTGTGCTTGGCTTGGATTAGATGTTCTGTTGCCTTTTTAATGGCCTGAGAGATGGTTGTATGAAGATTTTTCACTCATGGTATTTCCAAACTGGGAGGAATGTCTAGTTCGGAAGTACGTGGGTGTCTGCCATAGAGGATGTAGAAAGGGGTTTGTCCAGTACTGGAATGCAATGAATTGTTGTAAGCATATTCTGCTATCCATAATAAATCTCTCCAAGTCCCTTCTACCTGGTGTAGCATGCACCGCAAGTATTGTTCGGGAGTCTGATTGGTTCTTTCTGTTTGGCCATCAGTTTGGGAGTGATGGCTGGTGGATAATCGAATGTTGATTTGAGCCATAGAACAGCATTTCTTCCAAAAGTTGGATACAAACTGGTTGCCTCGGTCAGAGATCAGGACTGATGGGAAACCATGTAGTTTAACAATATTTTCCAGGAACGTCTTTGCTAAACTGGATGCATCAGGGAGGCCCTTGAAAGGGATAAAGTGTGCCATTTTTGAGAATAAGTCCACTACTACTAAAATAGTGTTGAATCCTTGGCTGGGAGGCAAGTCTGTGATAAAGTCGAGAGAAAGTGCGTGCCATGGTGCGGGAGGAATTTCCAATGGTTGCAGAAGGCCAGCTGGTTTCTGTTTTAGCGACTTGTTTTGTGCACACACACCACACGACTGGACATATTGGATGACGTTGTGACGCCAAGTAGGCCACCAATAGTTGCGTTTCACTTTGGCTAGGGTTTTGGAAATTCCGGGGTGACCCTCCATCAGGGAATCGTGGTAATCTGAAATGATTTGCTGTTGTAGCTCCTTTTTAGGCACGTACAGACGTTCTTCAAAATGTCATTTGGTCCTTAATGGCATATTGTTTTCCTCTAGTATGCCATTCCAGTAAGGTATTAGGAGTCATTACATGTTGGATCTCATTTCTGAGCTCGGTTTGTGTTAAAGCTGTGGTGAGGCCTAAGAGCTTGTCTTCAGGAATGATGGCTACTGGATCTGGAGTTGCATAAACCTTCTAGTCAATGCCCATGCGAGATAATATATTGGCCTTCCCATTCCTTACACCTGGTCGATAAGTGATCACAATCATATTCGGCAAAGAAAAGGGCCCATCGTAGTTGACGTGAGGATTGAGCCTTTGCTGTTTTCAAATATTGTAGGTTCCGATGGTCTGTGATTATTACTGTGACTGTATGTTTGGCCCCCAAGAGATAATGTTGCCATGCTTTGAAAGCAGATTTAATAGCCAGAAGCTCCTTGTCGGTGATGGCATAATTAAGTTCAGGAGGTGAAATTTTCGTGACCAGAAGGCCAGGGGGTGTAACTGGCCGGTTTCAGGGTCCTTTTGAGAAAGAAAAGCCCTCATAGCTATGCTGGAAGCATCGGTTTCCACGATGTAAGGGAGGTCTGGACGAGGGTGTTGTAAGATCGGAGCGGAAGTGAACCTTCTCTTAAGTTCTTGAAAGGCTCTTTCGGCATCTTCTGTCCACATGAATTTTTTATTGTTTTTTCGTAGGAGTAATGTAATCAGATGCACAATCTGAGAGAAGTCTGGGATGAACCGACGGTAGAAGTTCGCAAAGCCCAGCATGCTCTGGACCCCTTTTAACAAAGTTGGAGAAGGCCACTTAAGAATGGCATCCACTTTGTGTACATCCGTTCTGATTCCTTTCGGAGTGAGGATGAAACCAAGGAATTCCACTTCGGTTACGTGAAAAAAGCATTTTTCAAGTTTTGCATGTAGTCGATGTTGGCGGAGTTTGGTGAGAACGGAGCGGACGTGCTTGACATGGTCTTGTCTCGAGGCTGTATACACTAGGATGTCATCTATGTAGACCAGGGCACAAACATCAATCAATTCCCTCAGGACATCCTTCATGAAGTATTGGAACGCCGCGGGGGCGTTGCAGAGTCCAATAGGCATTGCCTGGTACTCGAACAACCCATATGTGGTACGGAAAGCCGTTTTCCATTCATCTGCCTTTTTAACTCGGACTAGGTGGTACGCTCCTCTGAGGTCTAGCTTGATATAAATCTGGGCATCCTTGACTTGGTCCAGCATTTCGGGAATGAGTGGCAGGGGGTAACGATTCTTTACAGTGATCTGGTTTAACGCGATATAGTCGATGCAGGCCCTCAAGTCCCCTTCCTTCTTTGGTACGAAGAATAGGGGACTGGCTGCCAGTGATTTAGATGGGCGGATAAACCCGTTTGCCAAATACTGGTCTAGATCGGATTTCAAATGCTGGTTTTCTGGTTCTGTGAGTGCATAGATTCTGCCACACGGGGTTTGCGCACCAGGTATGAGGCCAATCTGACAGTCATAGGGTCTGTGCGGTGGTATTGTGCTAGCTTGTTCCTTCTGGAACACGTCTTGGAGGTCTTGGTATTCTTTCGGGAGAGTACTAGTTGCGCCAAGTGTTGATGCGGTTGTTCTAGAACTCCTAGGGATGTTAGAACTGGATTTCTCTTCATGGTAATAACAGGTGGGAGTGCAGTCATCAGGAAAGGTCAATTTTCTTGCACGCCAATCTATCCGGGGATTATGAGCAACTAACCATGGCATCCCTAATATTAGCCGGAACTGAGGTGCCTTGATGAGATTGAAGGAAATAGATTCCCAGTGTCCTTCCTGGCACAGCAGGGTTACTCCTACTGTCATTGGGTTACTGGCCCAGAAGCGATTTCTGTCCCATCCACAGTGGTTACCTTTTCTGTGTTCGGCTTGAGACATAAGGGAAGCCCCATCTCTGCTGCCAGTTCTTGATCAATATAGTTCCCAACTGCTCCGCTGTCTATGTAAACCTCAACGGCATACATCTTAGATGGTTGTTGATGATTGATTAGGATCACTGGTATTGCAAGTGTGAGGTCGGTGGCTCTTTCTTCTCACTCGACAAACTGACCTCTACGTTTGTTAAGCTGGGTAGTTTTCTGACTCCTTACTCTCATCCCTTTCCGTGGCTCCTACGGTTCTCCTAGGAGGTTTTACTGGACAGTCTTTTAGGAAGTGCCCTGTTTCTCCGCAGTACAAACATAACTGCTGTTGCCTTCTGTTGTCCCTTTCTGCTTTTGTTAACGGTGGTCGTATGCCTCTGATTTGCATGGGTTCTGCGGTGTTCTCAGACATGCGTGGAGCAGTATCCTTAGTCTGCACATACACGGCCTGAGTGTCTGACCTAGACCGATCTGCCTTCCGGTCTTGCAATCAGTGATATAGTTGCACAACCAGGTTGATGAATTCACTACAGTCTCTAGGTGGATCAACCACCTGGGCCAGAACGTCCTTCAATTCCCCTCGTAGCCCTATGTGAAACAACGTGGTTCTTTTGTCTTCAGGCCACCTATTTTCAGCAACAAACCTATTGAAGGTTGCAATGTATGTTAATAAATCTTGATTCCCCTGCCGGAGTGACAAGAGTTCATTGTCTACGGCTTGTTCTTGGGTATGATGAGCAAAGAGCTTTTCCATTTCCCTTTGGAATCCCCCAAAGTCATGTAGTAAGGGATCATCATGGCTCACGAGCGGAACCGACCAGTCTGCTGCACTTCTGCTCAGGTATGACAGAACAAAGGCTACCCGTGCCTGATCGTTGGGGAACGCACGTGGTCTGCAGAAGAAATGAAGATGACATTGATTCATGAACGCAGCATACTTCCTGGGGTCACCTGAGAACCGTTCCGGTGGTGCTAAGAGAACTGTTCCGGGTAGTGTAATCTGTACTGGAGCGGTCGATAATGCGGGTGCTTGTGCCGGTGGGTTATTTCCAGGCAATGGAGTTTGTCCGGCCTGTGATTGTAGTAACTGTTAAGCTCACCTGGATTCCACAGGGGCGTCGAACAAAGCTGGACTGCTGCGGTCTCCACTAGTGTGATTCGTAGCATAGTGATAATTGACTGCACTTGCCCACTCAGTTTCGTCTGCCGGCCCGCAAGAATATTTTCCTAAAAGCAGTAAAGGGGATTAGCCACCCGTGGTAGAGAGGTTACACTAACACTATTTTCCCTGAAAACTTCCAGTATTCCCCTTCATAAAGTCTCACCTTATTGTTTGGAAGGGTGAACTCTCCATCCTGCGTGGAGTGCAGGGACGCGTGGAAGTTCAGTTACTTCACTGATCCGAAGGTATTTGGCAGAGTTCCAGACAACAATGACTCCGAGGTAAGTAGTGTGTAAACCGAATGTATAGTTCTTTTAGAGTTCAAATGTCTGTTAATTCACTCTTGCTCCTTTCATACCTTTTCCCTTGCAGCGTGATCCAAGGAGTGAGTTTGCCTCGATGGATTATGGTAGCGCTTAGGTAAGAGTCAGTTTGTACCAAGCACTGTCTAGCAAGTAATATTGTTCCAAATGTAATTAACCAATAGTTCTCTATCTTCTTTGCAGGTGCGGTGCCTTGCCGAAAATGTCTAACGTAGGATGGTGACCAGCGCTGCCTCGAGCGGTAAAATTCCGAGTAAGTATCTTGCGGTAAGTAAAAGAATGTCTTTGGCGGAACCCCGCTCACCTTTTGTTTGTTCTTGTCTTTTCAGATGCTGATGTTTCGGGCGGCGATTCAACGGGTGCTGCGCCGGGTCGTGGAGATGCTCCGAAGACAGGTGAGTATGGTGCGGCGCTGCAGCTGGCAATGCGACGCTGTTTATTTTAATGTCTTTTTCCTTTATCCACAGGTGCGGCTGCTCCAGGAAAAGATGATGACCAAATGGAAATCTCCTTGTTCTAACCTTCTCTTCTTCTTTCCCTTTCTCTAGGATGGGCTCCGGACACAAGACGGGTGTGGCTGTAGACTGGATGCTGGGCTGCAGACACGGTGAGCGTTATGCTGCCTAGATGCAGAATAACGCGAAGCGTGTGCTGCTCTTCGGGCGTGGTTTAAATAGCATCAAAAAAGTAGTTCCCAGGTAAGAAGTTCCAGTACCACACCCAAGCAGGAAAATAGTTCCTGAAGGAAAGTAGTCCCTTCATGAGTTCTTTGCAGGTTGACCTGCATAGTTTAAAGTTGGCAATATGAGCCTGGCGCCTATGGCGCCAGGACTGAATCCATATAGCCCCTAGGCGGGGTTTTGGGAATTCCTGTGTCTTCTTGGGTGCCTGTTCCCTGGACAGATGGACCTGTTCCGGATGTCTGGGGGCAGGCATCGTGACAGCACTTCCCCACCTCCCAAGGCCCCTCCTTAGGCTGTTCTCCTCACTGGTCCCGGTTTGTCTGGGAAATTCTGGTGGAAACTTTTCACCAATCGAGGTGCATGAATATTGTCACTTGGTTCCCATGACCTTTCTTGTGGACCATAACCTTTCCAGTCAACCAGATAAAAAAGTCTTGATTTGACTATTTTTGAGTTCAAAATATGTTTTACTTCAAATTCTGGTTCCCCGTCTATTAGGATGGGGTTAGGTGGTTTATTTAGCCTTGTCCCTGGTTGTACTGGCTTTAGAAGTGAAACATGAAAGACTGGGTGAATTTGCATATTTGACGGTAACTCCAATTGGACGGCCATGGAATTAATAATGGCTTTAATAGTGTAAGGTCCCAAAAACTTGGGGTTAAAGGTTCGAGTCCCCTTTAAAGGTATTTGTCTTGAAGACAGCCAAACTTGGTCTCCTATATGATATTTCGGAGCTTTGCTTCTATGTTGATCTGTGGTTTTCTTGTATCTCTCTTTAGCCTGTTTCAAATGTTCAGTTGCCTTTTTAAAAGCTCTTGTAATAGTGGCGTGTAGATGGTTCATGGCGGGCATCTCTAAGTATTGGGGCGAATCGAGTTCAGAGGTTCGAGGATGTCGCCCATATACAGTATAAAATGGGCTTTGTCCTGTTCCTGAGTGCAATGAGTTGTTGTATGCATATTCGGATATCTACAAAATTTCTTTCCTATTGCCTTCGGTTTGGTGTAACATGCACTGTAGGTATTGCTCTAGTGTCTGATTGGTCCTCTCAGTTTGACCATCGTTTTGAGGATGGTGGCTGGTTGATAATCTAACGTCGATTTGGGCCAATTGACAGAATTTCCTCCAAAACTGAGAAATGAACTGACTTCCCCGGTCGGAAACCAATACGGAGGGGAATCTATGTATTCGGACGATATGTTCTAGAAATTCCTTGGCCAAGGTCGAGGCTGGAGGTAGACCCTTTAATGGAATGAAATGAGCCATTTTGGAAAAAAGATCCACTATAACTAGGATGGCGTTATACCCTTTACATGGGGGGAGGTCAGTAATAAAGTCAAGGGATAAGGTATGCTAAGGCGTAGGCGGAATGCCCAAAGGTTCTAATAGGCCTGCTGGTTTCCTTTTCTGGGTCTTATTTTGGGCGCAAATACCGCAAGACAGTACAAATGACTTAATGTCTTTCCGCCAAGTAGGCCACTAGAATTGTCTTTTGATCTTGGCCTTGGTTTTAGCGATCCCAGGATGCCCTTCTATCAAAGATTCATGGTAATTGGAGATAACGTGTTCTTGTAATTCTTTATTTGGTAGGAAAAGACGTCCTTGATAGTATGGTAGGTGATCGATGACTGAATAATCTTTGCCTTTGTTCAACCAGCTTTGTAAGGCTGCAGGGTCGAAAAGCTGTTGAATCTTCTTATGGATGTCGTCCAGAGTCTGTAGAGTGGTTATACCAAGAATTCGTCTCTCCGAAATTATGGGTACTGGTTCTGGATTTGAATATGCTTCTCCCATTCCAATACGAGATAAGGCATCTGCTTTGCCATTTCGACAACCTGGTCGGTAAGTAATCACGAAATCATATTCCGCAAAGAATAAGGCCCATCTAAGTTGGCGTGACGATTGAGCCTTGGCTGTCTTTAAATATGGTAAGTTCCTGTGATCCGTGATTACGGTGATGGTGTGTCGAGCTCCGAGAAGATAATGCCGCCAGGCTTTGAACGCCGACTTGATGGCCAGTAGTTCCTTGTCGGTAACTGCATAGTTTAACTCTGGTGCTGAAAACGTCTGTGACCAGAACGCCACCGGGTGAAGTTGACTAGTTTCAGGATCCTTTTGGGAAAGGACAGCTCCCATGGCTAAGCTGGATGCATCAGTTTGAACCACGTACGGATGTTCTGGACGTGGGTGCTTTAAAACAGGAGCTGAAGTAAATTTCTGTTTTAGGTCTTGGAAGGCCTTTTCAGCTTCTTCTGTCCACTGGAAGCATTTATTTTTCCGCAAAAGAGCTGTGATGGGGTGTACAAGATGTGAAAAATCAGGAATGAATCTGCGGTAAAAGTTCGCAAATCCAAGCATACTCTGTACCCCTTTAATCGAGGTAGGTGAGGGCCACTTGGGGATTGCATCCACCTTTCGTGAATCCATTCGAACTCCATTTGGGGTCAGGATAAATCCAAGGAATCCAACTTCCGAAGTATGAAAAACACACTTTTCCAATTTGGCATATAATTTATGCTGGCGTAGTTTTTCTAGTACAGCACGAACGTGCTTCACATGGTCTGACTCAGATGAAGAGTATACTAAGATGTCGTCTATGTATACAACAACACAGACGTCTATGAATCCGCGCAGGAAATCGTTCATAAAATATTGGAAGGCTGCCGGTGTGTTGCAAAGCCCGAAAGGCATCACCTGGTATTCGAACAATCCGTATTTGGTATGGAAGGCAGTCTTCCATTCGTCGCCTTTTTTCACTCGTAACAGATAATACGCCCCTCGGACGTCCAACTTAGTGTAGATACGAGCATCCTTTACTTGGTCCAGTAGTTCTGGGATCAGGGGCAACGGGTATAGTTTTTTTACCGTTATTTGGTTTAATGCGCGATAGTCAATACAAGTCCTAAGGTCACCTTCCTTTTTAGGGACGAAGAATAAAGACGATGTTGCCGGAGACTTGGACGGGCGAATGAAGCCATTAGCGAGGTATTGATCCAAATATTGCCGTAAATTAAGATTTTACGGTTCAGTGAGGGCGTAGATTCTGCTGCTTGGAATTTGAGCGCCGGGTAGGTGGTCAATCTGGCAATCATATGATCTGTGGGGTGGTAACGTGTTTGCTTGGTCTTTCTGGAAAACATCCTGAAATTCCTGGTATTCCTTGGTAACTGAGTTATCAGATTCGTGACCGTATCCAGTCTTTTGATCAAAGTTCTTTCAGGGTAACAAGTGTGTACACAATCCGAGAAGGTCACTCTCTTTTCTCGCCAGTCAATACAAGGATTATGAGTTTCCAACCATGGCATTACCAGAATTATTTGGAACTGTGGGGCCTTGAGTAAGTCAAACACAATGCTCTCTCGATGCCCATCTTCACCCAACAGTGTCATCTCCATAGTTGAATGAGTTACTGGACCGGAAGCTATTTCGGTCCCATCGACGGTGGTGATTACATCAGTTGTGGGTGTTTTGCAAAGAGGCAGGTTCATCCTTGTAGCCAATTCTTGATCCATGTAGTTTCCAATGGCTCCGCTATCTATGTATGCTCTCACTGCGTGCATACAAGATGGTTGCCTTTGATCTATAAGGACCATTGGTATAATTAGGTGCGAGGTCTGAGTGTCCTTCTTTATGCTCAGCAAGCGGACCTCTACGCTTGTCGGGCGTAGTCGTTTCCCGGCTCTGATTCTATATTGACTTTGTCGGCGACTCTTACCACCTTCTTAGGTGGTTTCACTGGGCAATCGCGTAAAAAATGCCCCGAGGTTCCACAATACAAACACAATTGTAACTGCCACCTCTTGTCCCTTTCTTTTTGAGTCAAAGGTCCTTTAACCCCCCCAATTTGCATGGGTTCAGATACATCAGATCCTTTGGGGGTGACGTTGTCCTTAGGTCTTACCAGTACTCGATTCCCGAATCTAACCCGATTAGCCTTCCGATTCTGAAGTCTGTGATCCAACTGGACAGCCAGATCTATGTATTCAGCACAATCTTGAGATGTGTTCACTACTTGTGCCAAAGCGTCTTTTAGTTCACCTCCTAGCCCACGATGAAATAGCGTAATCCGCAAGACCTCTGGCCATCCGGTTTCTACCACTAACCTATTGAAGGTTGCAATGTAGGTCAGCAGATCCTGGTAAACCTGACGCAAGGACAAAAGTTTGTTATCCAAAGCTTGGCCTTGGGAATGTCGGGCAAATAGTCTTTTCATGCTTAGTTGAAAACCCTGAAAATCCCGAAGAAGAGGGTCATCCTGGTTGACTAGTGGGATAGACCAATCGGCTGCACTGCCACTGAGATACGATAGTACAAAGGCTACCTTTGCTTGATCATTCGGAAAGGCTCCAGGTATACATAAAAAATGCAGGCGGCACTGGTTCATAAACACGGCAAACCTTTTGGGGTCCCTCGCAAAGCGTTCTGGTGGTGCTAAAGGAACCGTCCCTGGTAAAATTACTTGCACTGGATTACTTGATTGAGCTTGGGCAGAAGCTCCCCCGAGTCCAGGTAAAGGTGTGTGCCCAGCTTGAGCTTGAAGTAATTGCCTGGCGAGATCATCCGTACGTTCTTTTGCCACAATCAGTTCTCTCCTGAGAGCATTAGTCTCTTGACAGGCGGAATGCATTTCAGCCCTTAGTTCTCCCGGTATTTGGGCTAATTGGTCAGTCTCTGAGGTCTCCATAACGCCCGGGTGGAGATTTGTAGTAAGGCTTCACGTTCTGTTACGCTCACCTGGATTCCACAGGGGCGTCGAACGAAGCTGGACTGCTGCAGTCTCCACCAGTGTGACTCGTAGCAAAGTGATGATCGACTGCACTTGCCCACTCAGTTTCGTCTGCCTGGCCCGCAAGAATATTTTCCCAAAAGCAGTAAAGGGGATTAGCCACCCATGGTAGAGAGGTTACACTAACACTATTTTCCCTGAAAACTTCCAGTATTCCCCTTCATAAAGTCTCACCTTATTGTTTGGAAGGTTGAACTCTCCATCCTGCGTGGAGTGCAGGGGCGCGTAGACGTTCAGTTACTTCACTGATCTGAAGGTATTTGGAAGAGTTCCAGACAACAATGACTCCGAGGTAAGTAGTGTGTAAACCGAATGTATAGTTCTTTTAGAGTTCAAATGTCTGTTAATTCACTCTTGCTCCATTCATGCCTTTTCCCTTGCAGGGTGATCCAAGGAGTGAGTTTGCCTCGATGAATGGAGGTAGCGCTTAGGTACGAGTCAGTTTGTACCAAGCACTGTCTAGCAAGTAATATTGTTCCAAATGTAATTAACCAATAGTTCTCTATCTTCTTTGCAGGTGCGGCGCCTTGCCGAAAATGTCTAACGTAGGATGGTGACCAGCGCTGCTTCGAGCGGTAAAATTCTGAGTAAGTATGTCTTTGGCAGAACTCCACTCACCTTTTGTTTGTTCTTGTCTTTTCAGATGCTGATGTTTCGGGCAGCGATTCAACAGGGTCTGCGCCGGGCCCCAAGGTAGGATTCAATTCAAGAAGTGAACAATAAAGCAGGTGAGTAATTAATTCATATGTTACACATGTTCCAGTACTCGGGGGTGACGTCATTTTGAGGTCACTTTAGTATTTCTATAGTATCACCTTTGGTATATTGAGTTTTTAAGGAGGGAAAGGTTAGGGTCAGATCAGAACAGACTGATATGTTATAAGAACAGTTAGATTCTCCCAAAGGGATGCAGGCAGTCTATTATTCCAACATTAAAGTGTTCAACATTTAAAAGCTGTACAGGAACACGCATTGCCAAAGCCAATAGGTTCAGAATGAGGCCTTTAGGGAGCCAGGACAGCCAAAGCCAATGGACAAAGTCAGTTCTGATGCTCTTCTTAGAAAAATGTTCTTAAATAGTCTGTGTTCAAAAGAGAAATCACAGCAACTCAAGAGTCGCCACCTTTGGAAAGCACAATATGTAAGGCCAATGCAGGTAAGTTGAGGTCAACTTAGTGTAGGGTTAAATCGCACTAAAAGAAATAGGAAGCGACCCAAACGGCAAAAGCATAAAATACCCCAAGCCCCATAGTACCTTTGAAATGAAGTTGTTCCAGCTGGTGGCCTTCATGATGCAAGGCAGTAGAACCTTGTTCCTGGTCCTTGGTCGTGGTGACGAAAGAAAGGACGTCTGGTGGGCTCTTGCGGCATCACTCAAGAGGGACTCTGCAGCAATGAATTTCTGGTGATTCAGCGGCTTTGTTGTTTTGGTTACTTTTTCTCAGCAACGAAGAACAACAAAAACCTCTGGTTAGGATTATCTTGATCCCTCGGTCCTGCCCTCTGGTGGGGGGACTCTGAATGTGGATTTTTTGCTTCTGCAGGGTCCTCTGGATGCCCACGAAGATCTGGGCAGATTTGGACTTCTAAAGACAATGCACTTACAAGTGGTCGAGGTACCCCGGGTATTGGGTTTCTGCAGCCTTGGAAAGTCACAGCAAGTTAGGGATTGTGCCAAAATAGTTTCTTGGGGCTAGTTGGTCCCACCACTCTAAGGGGGGAAGTTGTCCTTTACAGGTCTTCCCAGTCGATTCGAAAACGGGGTCAGCACAGCTGCATCTTCTCTCGTCTTCTGCTTCGGATGTTGTCCTCCAGTGGTCGACTCTGCTCTTAGTCCCAAAAACCTCACTTTTTATGCAAGTTCCCATTAATTCCCAGCCGTAGGCTGTCAATCACACAGCAGGGTGGTTGCCCTCCAAGAGAGCCAGCTGGCCAATTGGGTCTGGTTTCTCTCTGGTACACCTACAGACAAAAGACTGAGAAGTTTTGGGACCCTCTGTCACTTCTTGCCTTTCCAGACACACTAGAGCCTAAGCAGCCTTCAGAGCTGAAACCTGCCAACAGAAAATCAAACAAAGGACTCAACCCTGATGAAAACCGAGTAAAAGCCCAGACGAAACTAACAAGAAAATGGCAAAAAAAGACTGGGGCCATTTTGGGAAAATTGCCACCATTGGGTGCTTTACTGCAGCTGTGAAAGCAGCCTGCAGTAAATGAAACCACTACAACCAGCCTTTCAGTGAGAAAAGGGTAACATAAAAAATGTTACATGAGAAGCTGAGGTACTTGGCTGAACCAAGTTTATCCACTAGCTCATCTGTCCGAGGTAAAGGATGGGTATCAGTTGTGGTGACTGCATTAAGTGCTCTATAGTCCACACAGAATCGTAACTCTTTGGATCCTGCCTTTGGTACTAGCACAACTTGACTAGAACATGGACTGGTAGATGGCTCTGTTACCCCGAGATCAAGCATCTTGTTGACCACTTCCTTTATGTGGGTTCTTACATGGTCTGACATCCTGTAACCTCTGCTTTTAACAGGTAAACAGTCACCAGTGAGAATCTCATGCTGGCCCCAAGGGGTCAAGCCTGGTGAGAGTTTAAACAGAGGGGCAAACTGATTTAACAGAATTCTGCACTCCTCCTGTTGTTCCAGTGTCAAGGATTTCCATCTAAAGTATGTCTCCTGAGGAGGTAAGGCAGAGGTTCACTCTCCTCCTCCTCTGCAGAGGCTAGAAGCAAAGCTCCCAGTTCTGGTCTAGAGACATAGGTCTTTATGCGGGTGGTGTGAACGATCCTGGGGGCCCCCTTAGGGTTGCCTAAGTCTGCCAAGTGAGCGACCCCTCCAAGTTTTCCCACAACCTTGAAGGGTCCAATCCATTTGTCCTGTAAGGCCCTCTGCCTTGTAGGTACCATAAATAGCTAGTCTTGCGTAAACTCAACCATGTTGGCCTTCTGGTCATGCCAATGCTTCACCAGAGCCTGACCTGCTTTCAAGTTATCTGAAGCTTTCATCATCATGTGTGTCATTCTCCTACGGAGACCTAACACATAGTCAGTGACCCTCACTGCCTTGTGGGAAGGAGCACTCTCCAACCCTTCTTTGATTAGGGCCAATGGACCTCTAACCGGATGCCCATAGAGAAGCTCAAAGGGACTGAATCCAACCCCTTCCTGAGGGACTTCCCTATAAGCAAAGAAAAGGCCTGGCAGTAGAAGGTCCCACTTTCTTCTAAGAGGTTCTCCTAAAGCACCTATCATGCTCTTCATAGTCTTAAATCTCTCTACCAAACCATTGGTTTGGGGATGGTAGGCTGTTGAGAACGTGTACGTCACTGTACAGTTTTTCCACATGGCTTGCATATAGTGGGACATAAAGTTGGATCCCCTGCCAGAGATAACCTCCTTAGGAAAACCTACTCTGGTAAAAATACCAAGTAGGGCCTTAGCCACTGCTTCAGCTGTGACAATCCTCATAGGTTTGGCTTTAGGATACCTGGTAGCATGGTCTACCACAACCAAGGTAAATCGGTTGCCTGAAGATGTTGGAGGGTCTAAGAGACCAACAATGTCGATTCCTACCCTCTCAAAAGGAACTCCCACCACTGGGAGAGGCACCAAAAGGTGCCACATTCTTGGCTCCACTCCTGCCAGATGTCTGACAAGTGCGACAGCTTCTACAGAATGTATCTACATCAGACCCCATCTTAGGCCAGTAGAAATACAAAGAAATCCTTTACTTGGTCTTCTTAAAGCTTAAGTGACCAGCCAAAGTAATCTCATGGGCTAACTGTAGAAACTGAGGTCTCACCTCCTGGGGCACTACAAGTCTTCTCTGGGGTAGACACAATAGGTTCACTGTAGAGGAGGCCATCCTCCCAGTACAACCTGTGCTTCCCTGGCTCTTGCCCTTGCAGCTGGGAAGCTGCTTGTTGGCGAAGTCCTTCAAGAGTAGGACACTCTCTTTGACCTCTGCTGAAGTCTGCCCTACAGGGGCCACCTTCTGCCAGTAAAGACTGCAGCTCAGGATGGTCTTTAGGATCCCACTCTCCAACAGGGGGAAGGCCTTCTTCCAGCTCTGTGTCATCAGTAGATGACTCAACTTCTTCTGGTTGGATCTCACTCTCAACCTCAGCTGGTGGAGTAGTCAGAGGTGTGACTTTGGACTGTCCTCTCGGGGATGTCCTGGTTTGATGCACAGGAGGGCTATCTTTCTGGTTTCCTGAGACCTTGCATTTCCCCTTTGTCTTTCTTCCTGGAAATAGAAATTAGCTTTTCCTGTGGACTGGGTGTTATAGGCTCTTCTGTAACAACCCACTGAGAGTCATTTAAAGTGAGCTCTCTGGCCTTTCTAGCCTGCTCCTGCTTCCTTTTGCTGGGAGGCCTGGGGGTGCTTGATACAAATACAAGAGTTTTTAAGTCAATCCCCAGCATGACTCTCCCAGGCACCTCACTTTGTACACTGACAGGTATTCTTACAGTCATATTGTTGCACTGGATAAGAGTTGGTAGTATTGGAACCATCTGGATAGGGCCTCCAGGAAGCTTAGTGTGGGGCCTTTGGGTGCCTTAGAAACATGCTCAGGTTTGAAAAAGGTTTCATCCACCACTGTGATGCTGGCCCCAGTTTCTAATGGCAGGGGTCTCCTGACCATTTACAAGTACACTGTCCTTGTAGTATTCGTTGGTGTTATCTGGTAGAGTTGTACACATCTACATTCTGCTGTTCCTACAGATCCAGGCACACTAAAAAACACTGACAGAGACTCCAATGGGGTCTTCAGCCAATAGTTGAAAGTTTCCACTTGTCATATGTACTTCTCCCTCATGGATGAAGGCTAAGGAGGCAGTGTGGACCCTTAAAGGTTTACCCTGGCGTTTGGGATCCCCTTTCACATGGTCAGTTGATCCACAAGCATAACACTTTCCAAATGTTTTGACAAATGGGGCCGTTTGCTGACCTCCCTCTGGTTTGGCACCAGAGGTTTCACTAGACTGTCCTGGTTTCCCAGATGGCTTATTCTTCTTATGTTTGTGGCTCTCTTTTGGATGGGAGGTTTTAGAATTCTCTTTGTCAACTTTCTTGTGCTGCTTTCCCTCATTCTTTTTATGAGTGGCCCCGGAATCCTTGTGAGTAGCACTGGTTGCAATCCGTAAGTCATCAGCATTTGCTAGCTTTTTGGGATCAATTTCTTTTGAGTCAGCCAAGTGCTGTCTCGGCTCAGGAGAGCAGGCATCAAACATAGATTCCAACAAAAACAGATTTCTCATTCCTTGAAAAGAGTTCACTCAGTAACCCTTAAACCAACCATGTACGATCTTCAAACATTCACACACCCAGGTAGCCCAGGGGGTACCATCAGTCTTTTTAGGGTGCTAAACCTCTTAAGGTACTGGTAAGGAGTTTCCCAAATCTAGCTATCAAAGCTAGCTTCGCATTTTCATACTCCAATCTTTCAAGTTCCCCCACCTCCATTACAGCATTGGTTGCAACCTGGGGGAGCCTAGACAAAAGCCAAGGAATCAACCGATTCCCTGTGAAACCCTGAATCCCATAAGTTATACTCAAAAGCACCCGACCAATCCAAAATATCAAGTTTCATATCACACATACTCACTGCTTCTTTAGGCATGCAAGGTCTCTTTGGACTGGAAGACATAGAACACTCTGGGATAGAAACATTTTCAAGAGACAATTTCTACATTTCAAGAGCATGTTGCATTTCCATTCCCCTTAGTTTGATGTCCTGATGTTTGGTTTCAGCTTGGATTTGTAATCTTTTGAACTCTAACTGAAGTCTCATTTTCTTAAGACAAACACATTCTGGACACAGTGATGGACATTGTAGGCTCCCTGTGGCTAAAGGTTGAGGCATAAGGGCCCGTTGAGGTAAAGAGGGGCTCTCTTCCGGAGACTCCTGACTCTTCAACAATATTAGAGTTAGACTCTGAATTATCATCCTCATTATCATTTTCCACATTTCCTTGGTTAGTGGGTGTAACAGGCCTACTACCCAGACTTTGATTATTCAACAATCTTGCAATCAATTCATTTTTCTTTCCTTTAACAGGCAGATTCCTGATTTTACTTATTTCTTTCAGTTGATCTACTGTTAAAATTATCAGGGCCTCCTGCCTGAAGTTATCCATATCTGGCATGTTACAATTGTTTTGCTAGTGGAGCTTAGCCTTGTGAAGGTTTTTTTAGTTGAACAAAAGCAAAGTAAATTCTTAGTGTAACAACTCTACAATACATCCTCACTGCCTGCCACCAGTGTTAGGCAAAGCTTGTATGCAGTACCCTCTGGGAACACTAAAAACAACTCTGACTACAGGTATAGGAAACCCAACCTTTGGTATAAGCTTGTACTACACAGTTCTGGTATCGTGTTCAGCAGCCAGGCTTCTCTCAAGAGGGGTCAATGTGAGCTGTAGGGGAGTTACACAGAGATTTACGGTGACAAGTATTCAAAGAAACACTTACACTAAAGGTTTCTTGAATAGACAATTAATTTATTTATCATTCAGTTAGAATAAGCCTTCTTCAGAAGGGGGCAATTTAGTAGTAACACACAAATACACTTCAACACTGTACACTGAGTTTCTAAATCAGTAAAGACCCTTTTGGGATGGCCCACAGACGCAACCTACACCCTCAGGTAACTTTAATATCTAGGGTGCTGGGGACATTAATATCTTACTGTTTGCATTCAAAATACTGTTATAAGTTAGGAAAAGGTTATTGGAACAACAAGAGACCACACATATTCTTAAGCAGGCAAATACTTTTGGTTCCCTACAACAGAGTCATTCGGTATAACGGGTTAGGCCAAAGTCAATGGGCAAAAGGCTTATCTAGGATGAAGCACTTCTGGGAGGTAAGTAGAAAAGTCTTTGCACAATGTTTTAGAAGTCTTTGAAGAAAACAAGAATCAAATCTAGGGCCACAAGCCGTTTGACTTGTGAGAAGTAGAGGATGCAAGCAACTCTACAGCAAGAGGTAAGTTCTCTCAGACTTTGTACAGTACCTTTAAATTGAAGAAACAATGCAGCAGAGACTTCTGTTCCTGTGCAGCTCTGCAGATCTCGCTGTTCCGGGGCCTCAGTCATGGGGACAAGAGGAAGGACTTCTGGGCACTCCTGCACTGCAATGGGGTGGTCACCGCTCCAAACCGGCAATCTTTAAATCAGTGGCTGTTTAGTGTTTCAGCTTCTCGCGTCTACTGCAAATAGCAACACTGCGGTTCCTGGCTGTCGAGATGGACTTTCCTTGCTTCTAGGGTTCTGCACTCTGTTGAGGGGACTTAGGCTCAGTCAGTCCTGCTTCCTGAGAGTCTGGAGGATCTTCCTGAAGCTCTAGGTCAGATTAAAAGCAACATACACAATCTGGTGTTCCTCTCTCTGGCTATATGGTTTACAGCAGCAACTCTGTGGAAAATCAACCAGCTCCTAGAAGGATGTCCAGGTGGCTTACTTTGGAGTTGATTGGTCCCACCAACTAAAGGGGAGAAGTCATCTTTGCAGGGTTTACGAATTTGGAGTTTGAGCACAGCAGTAAGGCTTCACTGGGCAAACCAACGGTCCAGGAGTTGCAGCAGGCGTCCTCTTCAAGTTCTTCTTTGGTTCCTTCATCCAGTGGTCGACACTGCATTCCAAGCCAAAAGCCTCGCCTTTTATTCAGTTCTCTCCCATTTATTCCAGCCTAGCTGTCACTCACCCAGCAGGATGGCTGTCCTTGCCGGACAGTCAGCCGGCCAATCACTACAGAGTGCATTTGGGTCTCCTAGGAGACTAAGTACAGGGAGTTTCGGGCACCTCCCTCACTTCCTGCCCACCCTAGACACCCTGGAGCCAGAGGCGGGCTTCACTCGTGAATCCCGCCAAAGGCAAAGCGAACAATGGGACCAATCCCAAGAAGGACCTTTCCAAAAAGAAGTGGCAAAAAAAGAAAACCGGGGCCATTTTGACTGACGAACGCAGCCCGCAGTGAATGCACACCACGGTAGTTCAAACGAAACCACTGCCACCAGTCATTCAGTGAGAAAAGGCTAACATAAAAATGTTACATGAGAAGCTAGACAAAAGGGGATACTAGGTAACCCCTCCAGCACCCTATTGTAAGATAGTGTGTTCTGGATCTAGAAAGTTACAAATGTAATTAAAGTCAATTTCACTTTACTGCTCTGGGAAACAGTAGTTTATCCCAGAGAAGGTATTTAAACCTTTGGGAAATCTGAAAGACTCCAGGTTAAAAAAATCAAGTCCTCAAAATCCAGCAAAGTTGCTGGGGATCTCTAAGGTAGAGGGAATTAGCAAATTTCTGAGAATTCTCCCTTACAATCGCTCACTAAGCTCAGCCTTGGCAGGTTTGCTCTCTGTGCCATCCTTCCGCCGTTACCTTATTGGAGGTCAGGCTTTTTCGGTGCTCGCTGCACAACTATGGAATGATCTTCCATTGGCAGTGAAAAATCTGCCTAACCACCTGGCTTTCAGAAAGGCTTTAAAGACCTATCTGTACTCTTACATCCCATCCCCTTTCTTCCATACTGTATGTGCATCCCCTGCGAGACGGATGGGAGATGTAACTCTTTTCACCAGAAAAAACCTTCTTCCCCTTTAAATTTAGAGGCGTGGCCCTAGGAGCATCGGCTCCCCTTGACTCCACCTCCTGGTGCCATTCCTCAGTCCCCTTTTCCACAGTGACGGGAATGGGCCAAATTCACCAGCGCTCCTGGGTTTGTCTTCGGTCATGTAATTCCACGCGCGGATACTTCTTCTCTTCTTTCTTTTTGTCCTAGCTCTTCCAGATCACCTCCAGGGGACCTGAAGGACTTTGTCAATTATCGATCCAGGCCCAAGGTAGGGCCACTCTTTTCCAGTGCACCCTGGAAGGGAGACTCCTTCCAGGGACTCGCTCGCACCGGAGGAACCGCTCAGGTTCTCATACCAGCACGAGTACCGAGGCTAAATCAGCTACCGGCCGCAAGGGCGAGGGGGTCAGTAGATCCTCCCGGTGACAGTGCTGAGGGACCGGAACGTTCTTTTACCAGGTCTTCACCCTAGTACCGGACAGAGGTCTGAGGGGGCGCCTGTACGCACCACGTACCCCGCAGGGACGACTCCTCCCTCAGAGGCGCAAGAGCGGGAGGGACCTTTCAGGTCCAAATACTAGTGCAGGTACCGAGGCTGCTACAGCTACTGGCCGTCTGTCCGAGGGGTCACCAGATCCTACCGGACCCTGCACTGAGGGGCCGGAAGGCTCTATTACGGGCCTATGCCCTAGTACTGGACAGAGGTCCGAGGGGGTGCCTGTAAGCACTACATTCTCCGCAAAGCCAACTCCTTCCCCAGGAAGCGTAGGAGCGGGAGGGACCATTGGGTCCTGGTACCAGTCCAGATACCGAGGTTGCTACAGCTACTGGCCGTCAGGCTGAGGGGTTGCCAGATCCTACCAGACACTGCACAGAAGGGCCGCAAGGTTCTGTTACTGTGTCTTCGCCTGAGGGGCTACGCCCTAATACCGGGCAGATGTCCGAGGGGGCACCTGTATGCACCATGTACCCGACAAAAGCAACTCCTTTACCAGGGAGCGCAGGAGCAGGAAGGACCCTTCAGGTCCTGGTAGCATGGCAGGTACCAGGGCTACTACAGGTACCAGCTGTCAGGCCGAAGGGTCGCCAGATCCTACCAGACACTGCGCTAAAGGGGCGTGAGGTTCTAATACCGGGTCTACGCCCAAGTACTGAGGGGTGCCTTTACGCAACACGGACCCCGCAAAAGCGCCTCCCTCCCCAGCGGAAAGGGCATTTTCAGGTCCTTGTACCAGGGCTGGAAAGAAAGTGGCTACAGCTACCAGCTGTCAGGCCTAGGGGTTTGGCGATCCTAACGGGCAATTACCGGGTCTACACCTGAGGGGCGACGCCTTAGTACCGGACAGATATCTGAGGGGGTGCCTGCACGCTCCCTGCAATCCGCAGTGTTGTCTCCATCCAGGAGGCACAAGCACGGGAGGAACACTCCAGGTTCTTGTACCAAGGCTGCTACTACAGCTACCGGCCTTTGGGCCTAGGGGTTGCTAGATTCTACTGGTGACTGAGCGGAGGGCCGCAAGGTTCTATTGCCAGGATTAGCCCTGATGGACTACGCCCTAGTACCAGATAGATGTCTGAGGTGACCTTGCCGAGGGCAATCTGCCTATCAGGCCCCATCCTGAAGTGCAGGGTAGGCCTCAACCGCCACCGGCAGGAGTTTTGGAAGAGGCAGGGCCCAATGCGGCAAACACCCTGACACAGGCACACAGTATGCCGCCTGACAAAATGGCCGCTGGGCCACATAACATGGCGGCTCGTCTGACACCATCCCCTTTGGGGAACAGGTAGGGGAACGAGTTTCCATCAGGGACTTGCCTTCACTAAGTACGGAGCTCACTGCATACCCTTCATCGTCGCAGGCCCGATACACCCTGCAGACAGATGGCAGAGTGGGTCCAGGCCACAGCACCCGCAAGACCCCGCGCCTCCAAGCGTTCCACCGGCCTTTGAAGAGAGGTTTTCTCAAGGAAGACATGACCCTCGTGAGATCTCCACATATGGTTATCATCCTCAAGGAGGTGGTCAGGGAAGTACTCCCTCCGGTTCTGTCGCTAGCTCCCACAGCCACTCCGGCTTTGGTTCCAGCATCTCCGGCACCAGTCGATGCCAGCACCCAATACTCTGGCTCCCATGCCTCCAACGGCCTTGGCAGCCCCTCAGTTTCCTTCTCAGCAGCCGGCTCGGGTCAGCACAGTTTAAACCCCATTCAGCACAGCCTAACAGCAGGTGCCTCCACGCCAAGTTTAGGCAGCTGAAGGGGCTCCCCTTTGCTGTCGG
Source organism: Ambystoma mexicanum (assembly GCF_040938575.1). Lineage (NCBI taxonomy): Eukaryota > Metazoa > Chordata > Amphibia > Caudata > Ambystomatidae > Ambystoma > Ambystoma mexicanum. The sequence continues at coordinate 628,566,632 of NC_090923.1, forward strand.
CACTCTCACAGCCACACTCCTCGGCCACTTCCGGGGCAGCGCGAGGCACGCTCCAAGGTAGGGCTGGCGGAGGCCCAAATTCGTTGCGCAGGACGTAATGGCATTCACCGTGGTTCACATTGACACCTCAGGCCGTGCCGGTTGCACTGCCACTGGCAGGAAGACTGCCGGACTACGGGCGACCAATTTCAACCCAGATGCCCAGGAATGCATACTGGACCTTCCCTTTGGGGGTTGGGGGGTGGCAACCTGTTCCATTCCACCATGGATTAGGAACTTGATAGGAGGAGGAACAGTCTCCTGACTGATCAATCCTTATCCATCCTCGCTAAGGCACCCCTAAGGCATATAGCCATACGCATGCCCATGCGGGCGCACGAGGTTCGCGGACCCTTGGATCCTCCCTGAAGTGTCCTTGGGCTACCGCCTAACGATCCCTCCCTCGCCTCTCCCCTCCCCTCCCACAGCTTGGGACAATAACTTGGTGGGCGGACAGTCGCTTGCACGAAGAGAGGCAGGTGATGGAGGAAGTCCCAGCTTCTCAGCGTAGTCTGGGCTCCTATTCAGGGATTTTCGCCATACTGGGTTACCCCAGAACGTATCACAGAGATATTGTGCACAGGAGTCTGGATGTGCTCCTTGGATCTGAAGGAGTCTTACCTTCATGTCCCTATCTGCAGCCCCATCGGCCCTTTCGTAAAGTCCGGATCATGGGGCTTCCATTTCCTATACAGTCTACCACATTGCCTCAATTTGGACCCCAGGGTCGGTACAGGTGGCGTGAACGCATGGCAGCCCTACTGGGGGCACAGGGTCACCACGCCTATCCATGCCTAGACTGGCTCATCAGGACAAGGTCTCCGGAGGCACTCCCCCACACCGCCTCTTCCCTTAGGCTTCCACTACACGAGTTGGGATTTTCCATCAATCTCAAGAAGTCACAGTGGGAGCCCAGTCAGACTCTCACGCTCCTGGGATATGAGCTCTGAGAAAAAATGTCCCCTCAAAGGTCAAGATCACAGCCATCAGTGGCCCATGGGACATGTTCTCAGCACATCAGTGACCTTGGCGCCCAGGCGGAGCCGGTCAGCATTCCGCCACATCTCCGTCACAACCTAGTCGGGTAGAGCACAGACAGCAATTTACGGCTAGGCAGGCCCTTTCGTTAGTCAGCTCTGCAGGTTACCATCACCACAAACTCATCCCTAGCTGGATGGGAAGCAATCTTGGACTTCACAGTGTCCACGTGAGGGTTCAGTCAGGAGCAGGCGGCCCTCGCCAACTGTCTCGAGTTGATGGCCATCTGGCTCGAACTCAAAGCCATTATGGCGGCCATAGGGCATACCGGAACTCAGAGGAGGAAGTTTTTCTCATCTGCCAATCCGGTGGTCAAAAGATATTTGGCGGGCGTCACCAGGCTTTACCCACCCAACAATAGGCCACACCTCATGTGGGACTCCCAACATTTTATTGGGCGCCTGGGCGCATAAACCCTCTGGGCCAATGGCATCCGCTGACATCAGGCTAGTTACCATTAGGTCAGCCCTCTTGGTAGGTCTTACTTCTGCATGCTGTGTCAGCGAAATCCAAGCTCGGAGGGCATCTGAGCCATACACTACCTTTCACAGGGACAGGGTGCTCCCCCATAACGCTCCAGCGTACTTACCTGCGGTAGTCTCTGCATTTCATCTAAATGAGGCGATGGTACTCCCTACTTGCTGCGCAGAGCCTATGAACCCTGCTCAGAGGGTTCTGCACTGTCTTCATGTTAGACAAGTGCCAAAGTTCTATCTGGGCAGGACCAAGAGCTTCCGCAAGTCTGAGGCTCTATTTATCACCTTTGGCGGCAGAGGACCAGTATATCATTCCAAGGCCTCCATTGCAAGGTGGATGGTGGCCTCCTCAAGGAGGCCTAGGAGGGGCAACACAAACCACTTCAGGTAAACATGTAGGCCCTCGCAGTCAGAGTCAAGGCCACCATGGTGCCCTTCCAGAGTCTTGTACCGTGGCAGGTCATCAGCAGGGAGGCCACTTTGGCCTCTCCCTCGGCTTTCTGCAAGCACTACTGTTGGGATGCCGGCTCTAGGTCAGTGTCATGACCACTGTGAGGAGGCACAAGTTGTGCCACAAGCAGGCTCCCACCAGAACCCTGAGAGCCTTAAAACCACTGCAAAAGGGCTCCTGGAGCCAGTCCTGGCGCCTTTGGCACCAGGACCATATGTAGGAAGGAAGGGCTGTTCAAACTAGGTCCCATTTATGTACATGGGCCTTTAAATCCAACATGGAAGCACCCACACAACCTAGTTCTAAAAACCAAGCCATGCGGTCTAGTGTTTTGGGTGTGGCAGGCCTGGTACTACTTTACCTGGGCTATATAAACCACACCCTGACTGCAGAACATGCTTAGTGTTATTCTGCAACCAGCAGTGTGACACTCACTGTGCCCAGCTCCTGGTCTTCAGCATCTTCCTGTAATCCTGCAAGAACAAGATTATTCTGTTTTACCTGAGAAAACACCATCCAGCACTCAGCATCTCAACTGGGCTGCAATCTGTGGAAACCGAGAGAAGAAGAAACATCACTCACCTGTGAGTACTAGCTTAAGGATTTCCGGCGAACCGCTACAACAGCTGCTGTTCGAACATTGCGACCTGCAATAACGAGAAAGGGAAAAACAATATTAGAGCGCATGCTTCCAAAACATCGAATTCCATCAGTTTTAGCCTGAATTCCATTGCGCTACGCCACGCTTCCATCCCGGGCACCACAACGACATCTGCAAAGGAAAAGAGACATATTCATGTTCGCTTTCAATATTAAACAACCGCACAGCGCTGTACTTACCTTAACGGATTCCGGGGGGCCTGTTTTTCATTGCGCTCTCATCCACTCGCAGCACCACAGCGACCTGTGAGGAGAAGAGGAAGAAAACACAGGTTAGCTTTAAAAGACAATAAAGTCGCTGCTTTTCGCACTTTCTCTTACCTAGAAACGTGCCTCTCCATCCGGCACGCCAGCATCAAGACCTTCACACCTGAAAAGAAGGAGATAAAGACATTAACAAAATCCCACCATACACAGCACAACGACTTACAATTAACAAACCTACCTGCCTACCAGCAGATTCAGGGTCACAGCAGGCCTGGGCCCAAGGAAAGCGTACTGCGCCAGTGAAGCAACTCGGGCAGCTCGCCAACAAACGTCCAGAGCCCCTGCACAAGAAACGCAGGACGGGCTCACCCTACAAATAACTAAGATTTATTATTCAGCACTGGGCAACTACGCATCCAGGGTTCCAGATCTCAGAGCCTTCCATTCGCCCCTGGGGATATCAGATGAGCGTAACAGTCAGATGCGGCATTCGGGCAGGCAGTAGTAAGGAACTTGTTTTCTTAAGGCGGGTCACCTCTCCACCCTGGGGCTACATTCAGTTGTAATTGCCCATACAGTATGGAGGAAAGGGGACGGGGACGTAAGAGTAATTACAAGATACTCACCGTAGTGACCAATGTACTCTTAGTCCATAGTCCCCTTTCCTCCATACGTCCCACCATCCTCCCCCCTAACTTAAACTGGGGTCACTTAGGCAATTGTGATATTGTCGATGCCTCAATGGGGACTGAGGAGTGGCGCCGGGGGGGTGGAGTCAGAGGAGCCCATGATCCCGAGGCCGCATGCCTCTAAATTTAAAGGGAAGAAGGTTTTTTTGGTGAAAAAGTTTCCGTCTCCCGTCCCTCACAAGGGACGCCCATACAGTATGGAGGAAAGGAGACCAAGGACTGTTGGGGACAATTCTCCAGAATGGCTAATTTCCCTTACCTACTGAGTCCCTCAGCAGCTTTGCTGGATTTCTAGGGTTTATTTTTTTTCACCTGGTAAGATTGTGAGCCTTTGTCCTACTCTTACATGTGTTTTGCTGTGTGTGTTTTCATTTTTTGTGTGATCTTGAGCACTAGAGCCTCACCTACTCCATGGTCTCATATTTTCATGTGGGTTGCACAGCACCTTCAGTGCAGTGACACAGGGTTGTCTTTGAGACTTCCCACCAACTCCATTTTCTGGGGCTGACTATTGTCCCCCGAAAAGGTAAAGTTGCCATTAACTTTACTTTAGTCACTTTAAACCACAGACCCAGTACATCCCATCTTACATGGAGTATTGGGAAAGGTTAATTCTTATCCCTTTTTCTCTGTGTCTCTTGGAGCATTGTTTTGCTCCCTTTACATCAAGACTTGGCTGGTGGCAGTGGTATCTACCCTAACTTTTCTACCGCGGTTATCTTATATAACCATAGTAATGTTTTAGGCTATTATATTAGCCTCAAACATAAACCCTCTTGACCAAATACATTTTATTTTTGCTCCGGCTGGGTTTATTCACCAATTCCTTTTGTGAAAGTCTTTCTCGTGTTTTTCTCTGCGTGCCAAACCGGGGGTGATTCCTTTGTTCGCTGTGTTTTCGTGGGCTTCTGCACAGAAGCCCGCCTTAAGGCGCCTGAAAGTCTGGGTAGGCATGATGTGAGGGAGGGATCTTTGGACCCCTGCCATGGGTTCCCTTGGTAACCCACGTTGCACTCCTGTTTGATTGGCTGTGGGGACTGTCCTTGCCAGGACAGCCACCCTGCTGTGTGATTGACAGCCAGGCTGTATGAATGGGGGAAAACTGCATAAAAAGCAGGTCTCTGGGACTGAAAAGGTAGAGTCGCCACTGGAACGAAAGAACCAACGAGGAGCTGACAGAAGAGGACCCTTACAACGACTGAACCGCCCGCGAAGCCCTGCTGCAGGTCAGAATCTTCAGAATCCGACGACAGAGAAGATCCTCCAGGAAACCTCTTCCCTTGAGCTGGTGGGACCAACCAGTTTGCCCAAACTACAAGCCAAGACCCCTCCTCTGGTCGAATTCACTGTACAGAGCTACAGTGGGCCGTATAGCCAGGAAGGTCGGACCCTGTTTGGGTTTTAAGGAGTGCACCTTTTATTCGTTGCTTTGCTCTGCTGCTGGTTTCTTCCCTGGGTAGTGAGGGACCCTCCAGTCTTCTTACTTCTTGTCAGTCCGACAATCGCTTCAGGAACCATGAGCCTGCAGGAACTACCAGGAACATCCTCCTCAGCTACAGCTTCCTCTCCGTTTTAAGGTACTGTGAAAATCTGGTTGCTCGTTTCGTTCAACCACGGTGAAAGTGTTTGAAATCTTTCTCCAATCCGAGGGCTTGTCCTTCTCTTCTCTTTGAACTAACTTTTGTATCAACCAACCTCGTTGTTACGCTCACCTGGTTTCCACAGGGACGCCACCCAGCCGGGTTACTCGCTGGTATGCTTCTCAGCTTTGCCCTGATGTGGTCTGCGGAGAAGGTTCTGCCTGAAAATACAGGAGGACTGTGTTCAAGACTGACTGACTGGAGTAAGTATCCTCCCTCCCTCTTAGGAACCAAGCTATGTGGATGCCTCCATGTTGGCTGACAATACAATAAAGTAGTTCCCAAGCACATTGTTTTTCATGGTGTATGAGCCTGGCGCCATAACCAGGACTGGCCCCATGAGGGCTTTTGAAGAGGATGCCAGGCTCTAGAGGCCCGAGTCCTGTCTCCACCTGGCCAATGGGCTTGCCAGAGAGGGTTTTGGGTGAGTGTTGTGACACTCGTCTGGAAACCGTGCCACAAACTTTATCGCAAACTACCCTGAACTGTGTGATCTTGCTGAAAATACTTTTCACCCACTGACTTTGGCCCTAAGCCTTTTCTACCTGAATCTATCTCTGTAGTTCCTCTTGTTCAATTGTCCTGAGTACTTACCTGTTGGTTTGATTTAATTTCCATTAACTTTGTCTTTCCCTCCCTGTTAAATTGCTGGAGTACCATTTTGCTCCCACTTCATTTTGTGAGCTTAACTTGTCTGTAATTTAAGGGAAGTGGTGTGGTGTCAATTAAGAGTATGATTATTAGACTGCTTATAATAGTGTACTGTTATACAACTGAAGAGTGAAATAAATGTATATTCTTTTATTCGAAAACCTTTAGTCAGTGTTTGCCTGAATCATAGTAATTGCTGTCCTTTGTGTAACTATCTGATACTGCTCACTTACTCTTGAGATAAGTCTGGCTGCTCAGCCATCGCTACCACTTTAACTGTGTAGTACAGGTTTGTACCAAAGGTGAATTTGTACTGTCACTTGTAGACTTAATAGTGTGTGGTGTTCCCAAAGGGTACTGCATATAATTCTGCCTAACAAGGACTAAGAGTATGTTAGTCACTACGGTGAGTAACTTGTAATTTCTAGATGATTGCTGTTGATGGGCTGATGGTCTACTGTCCCTCCTCTCAAGCGCCATGATACCCCTGGGTGACCGTGCGCTTAATACATTTCTATAACATTACTTTTCTTTTTTGGTGGAGCTAGCCTTGTGGATGGTTTTTTTGGGCACAAGTACTACCCACTCAGTCAATGCAACCACTCAACACCAATACCACCGCCTGCCACCACTGTTAGGTAAGAATTAGTGCACTCCAACTAGTGTGGGACTGTTGGGTAAGAATTGATGTAGTAACCCTGTGGGAGACTACACAACCCTTGTCCTCTTGGTATTAAGTAGCAGACCTATTGGTACAGGCCTGTACTACACTAGTTGGTAGTGTGACTGAGCATCCAGGCTTGTCTTCAGAAGGGTAAATGTGAGCTGTAGCAATGAAATTCACCAATACAAGTAGCCAAGTGACTCTTACACTCATGGTTTAAGTTAAAATAATTATTTAACAGCAGTTTTTAAATAAGCATTCTTTAAAAAGGGCAATGTATGTAGCAATCAAATACTTTTCCATAATCAACAGAAAGCTCGTAGATCTTCTTTTAGAGATGCTTCTTACACACTTCCTACACCCTGAAGTGTCTTCACTAACTAGGACAGTAATGGCATTTATATATCACTAGTAGATTTTGTAGATTCTGAGGTTTGTAGAAAGGAAAGGTTAGAGGAAGGAGAAAGGTTAAACCGGTTCTTGGAGCATGTGAGCACTTAAATCTTCCAATGAAGTTGAGATAAAAACCTTTCCCAGCAATAATCATTAAAAACCTAGTTATCAGAGAGACTGTAAGTATCAAAGTCAAATGGACTAGAAGAGTCTGCAAGGGGCCAGGACAGCCAGTCTATTGGAGCACAGTCTGTGGAGCTGGGGCACTTCTTAGATAGTAAGTCTTGTACAAAGCTAGAAAGTTTGTTGAAGAAAAACCACTGTAGGGTCACAGGTTGTTAAACTTGTGAAGGGTAGAGCTGAAATCTACTCTAGAAAAGCAACTACTGCAAGTCTCAAATGAGAGCAAGCTACAGATACTGAGTTAAGTACCCAAAATTAGAACAGTACCTTTGGTTGGAAGAAGAGTGGTCCAGCTGGCTTCTGTCTGGTTGCAGTGATGCAGATCCTGTGTTCCTGGGCCTCAGTCATGGGGACAAGAGGAGAACATCTGGAGGACTCCTGCACAGCAATTTGGAGGTCGGCGGCAGTTACATGCTCTTTTCGGATCAACAGTACTCCGTGGTTTCAGCACTCAGTAAACAGCACCACAGCAGATCTTGGATACGGGTTGGGCTTCCTTCACTGCTTGAGTCCTGCACTCTGGTGATGGGACTCGAGCTCTGGTCGTCCTGCTTCTGGAGGGTCCTTAAGAGACTCCTGGAGCTTCTGGCTGGATCCTGAGACCTTGGTCGAAGAATACAATAAAATCATGTCCACCTCGCTGGACCTAATCGCCCCCCTCAAACTCAGATCAAGTAAGCCTAAAACGCATCTGAATAAATGGTATAAGCCATTCCTTAAAAATCTAAGGCAGCAAAAAAGAAACTGTGAGGCCACTTGGAAAAAACTCCCCTCAGCAGCCAATAAACTTAAACTCCCCAAACTCTCAGCCCTCTACAAAAAAGAAATTTGCCTAGCAAAACGAACCTCCTTTGACTCCCGCATATCCCAAGCTAAATCAAATATGAAGGAATTATTCTCTATCCTCAAAGTAATAGAGACCCCTTTAGCACCACCTGATACGTGTACTAAAAGTAAAAACTGGTGCTCAGCGATCCAAAATGCTCTAGCAAACAAGATTTCTACCTTACAAAATAAAATCTCCTGCAAAGGAGCCTCCTTGAATGACCCCCTCCCAGTCAAACCTACTGAGAACCCCACAAATATTGAATGCACCCGCTTCAATTTCTCCAAAGTCACCACACTTGAAGTAGAAAGAATCATTTTGTCACTGAAACCCTCCAACTGTCAGGGTGATCTGTGCCCCGCTCAGCTCATCAAGGACGCTGCCCGAGACCTTTCCCCTTTCATCACGAAGTTAATCAATGCTTCGTTCTCCTCTGGCTCTATCCCTACCATTCTAAAGCAATCTTGGGTACTTCCACTATTAAAAAAAAAAACACACTTGACCCAGCTATGCCCACAAATTATAGACCTATCACGACAGTACCATTTCTCCTAAAAACTTTGGACAAGGTTGCCTACGTACAAATACAGAAGCACACCGCCTACTAGGAACGAGACAATCAGGCTTTCGTCCCCAACATGGGACCAAGACTGCTCTCACTGACCTCAAGACTCAGGTTGATGAGCTTAGAGACAACGGCCAAGCGCCTTACACCTCCTCCTAGACCTCTCTGTGGCATTTGACCTGGTCGACCATTCTGTCCTATGTACCCACCTTAAAACATCTGCTCACTTTTCCGCTGAGGCCATCACTTGGATCAGATCTTTCCTAAACGACAGAACCATGAGTGTCTTCTCAACCACAGCAGCAGCAGACCCCATACCCATCACCTGCGGTGTGCCACAAGGCTCTTGTGTCTCACCCACACTGTACAATATATTTACCAAGCCCCTGTTCGATGATCTGGATCATCTTGGTATCACCTACACCAACTATGCAGATGATACCCAGATCCTCCTTCCGCTTTCTGGGGATTATGGAAAGGATTTGGCCTTGGTAAATAGAGTGTACATCATCATCCAGGCATGGATGGCCACACATGGACTGTGCCTGAATGATGATAAAACTGAACTTATCATCCTGGGCACTACCTCAAGCCTAAAGAAATGAGGTCCTATCTACTCCTCTTTCATAATTGATGGCAACAGCATCAAAGTAGGACAAGAGGTGGACAAGAGGTCAAAACGCTGGACTTTTACCTGGACTCAAACTTCTCTTTTAACAAACAGGTGAACTCCTTAGCATCCTCCACGGCCTACACGTGTAAGCTGATCCGTGCAGCCAAACCCTTTCTATCCGATACTAGCTGCACGACCCTTGCCAGAGCCCTTATATTGTCCCGCTTGGACTATTGGAATGCTCTTTATCTTGGGTCCTCCAAAGCTACCACCAGTAAAATAATTTACTTGGTCGACCAATTCCACAGACAGACTTCCCGGAGACCCACAAGAACAGTTTACAAAGATTGCCTTTCTGTCCCTAACTTTAAACGTTCCACCATAGGGGGCAACAGCTTCCCAGTGAAAGCAGCTAAACTGTGGAATTCCCTACCTCCAACTCTCAGAATGGACCTGCCCTACCACAACTTCCGATCTAAGGTTGTACTGTGGTTGAAAACGTAGGCTTTAAACGCAATTGGTGCTATGCCTTTCGTACTCCACCCATTACATATATTGTGCCCACATGTGTATATTTTTGTATATATTCCTGCTATTTTTGTGTGTATGTATATATTCTTGTTGTTGTAACTAAGCTTCGCATATACATGTAACTGCTGCGCCCTGTTACCGGAGGGTATGATCGCGCATTATAAATAATAAAACTGTCAGGGTTGGCACTATAATGAGTGAGAAAGTGTTTGAGATTTGATTTAGGGCATTAAAATTTACTTTAATTAGAAAGTTTTATTTCAGCCTTAAGTACTATATTCAGAGTAAGAGTGACCCAATCCAGCATGGAGCAGAGGAGTCGAGTACTGATTGGTCCAGATAGTCACATGGTGGTCTTGGCAGTATTCTAAGCTGCCTTTCATCGTCCAGCCTGAATCAGGAAGGTCCTGTTTCTCAAGAGTTCACAGCCAAAGTTTAAAAATAACTGTTTATGGATGCTTAGGACTCTTTAAATGAAGAAGACTGTTCAACATCAACATGGGACAAGACAACCTGAAATTTCCGGTGGGAGCGTTAAATTACTTAAAGAGCTTTTCAAAAGAAAGACTGTTTTTCAACAGAAATTACCTGAGCCAGGATTCACTTGTAACTAAGTTATACAGAACAGCCTTTTAGTTTAGGTATTTAGTTAGGGAAGATAAACTCATAAACTCCAGTTTTTTTTTTAAACTAAGCAAAATGTTTTAGTCAAAAGTACTCTGTTTAGGCATTTCAGACTTAGTCATGTTTTGATAAGTGATTTTGAATGCAAGTTGATGTTTAGTCCGGTATTTGGTGACGCTTTGTGAAGAAACCGGAGTTTAGAATTTATTGTCGCTGAACAAGGAAGTTGTTGGTTTTGTGCTCAAAGGTTTACTCAAGCGTTTTGTGTATAATTGTGAGGCTGTTCGGATTTGTCGCTTCACGTGAGCCCGTAGTGAAAGTAGTCAAGCTAAACGCATGCGCGTTATGTTCTAGGAGTCATGAAGTCAGGCATTTGACACATGCGCATTGATGTAAATATAGATTTGAGCGCAAGTCAGTTAGAATGCATGTGCGCAAGGCATAAAGTCGCACGCAGTCAGGTAGCAGGCGCACGTGCATTAATATAAATTCAGACAGTGCGCTAGTCAGCTATAAAGCCTGCACGCTCTAAACGAATCCCCCGAAATCAGGCTATTAACGCGCGCGCAGAAAGTTTATTTAGACAGCGTGTTAGTTGTTTCTCACAGTTTCGTGTTGAGTGAAGTGTTCATTTGTCAAGGTATGTTGATGGCTTAGAAAGAATGCTTGAGAAGACAAGTTGTGGCAATTAGATTTCAGATAAGAAAGAGTATAAAAGTCACAGCTTATCACACACTTAAATTCAGCAAGAGAGATACTTAGAAATTAAAATTGCTGAATAGCATAATAATTTTGCGATGGCTAAGTGAAATTACAAGAAATTACAATTTTAGGAAACATTAACAAAAGTTATATTCCAGTCCAATCCTGATTTAAAAGCTGAGTTCAACCTTTTCAAGGGACAATTTGAGAATACTGTGGAAATAGAAGACACAATTGTCATTTCAATTTGGAAAGTGTGGCAACCAGTTGTGAAGACAGATCACACAACTTTTCTGAGAACTTTTCTCTCTTAAAGATTGTTTTTGAGAGGTTTCTTCAGATTTTTCATTTCTGATGAAATGTATTGCACATGAATAATTTTTTTAAAACATTTTTTAGAATTGTAAAGTGACTTTCAATGACTTTCAGAATTTTGTGGAAGAAAAGTCAAATGAACTAAAACAAATCACCCTCTTAGCTGTTAGCAGAGGGCACACAGGTATGAAAGATTTCAAAGAAAACACATTAGAAAGACATAACATCAAGGAGTAATTTAGTAATAACTGTTAATCTATTTCTTAACAGATTGAAGCCAGTTGGAGATAGGGATCTGTGTTGTTTATTATGTTATCCATTCCCCCTTCCCTTAGGAGGGTTGGAACTTCAGCTGTTGAATGACTATCAGTTGTTGCTCACACCTTCCTGGGAGACTGTGGGACTCAGCAGCTTCCGCGGACAGAAGAAGCTAGGACCGGATAGAATGAAAGGCCAATAAAGTCTGCTTAGGCTGTCTCAGTTCCACAGTAGGAATTATGAAAATGTCAGAGGAGGTGATCAGGGAGTTAAGAGGGGTGTTAAGGGTGGTGCATTTGGAAAATGAGAAGTTGAACAAGAAGGTGGAAGAAGTTTTGAAAGGATGTCTTTGCTTCAAAAGGCTGTAGATCTTCAGTTGCTCACGGGAATAGAACAGTTCAGGGAACCTCCTATCTTAGTAAATGAAAGAGCTGGGGATCAGGATTTGGTGGAGTCGAATAGGGGTGGAGTTGGAGCACATGGAGGATATGTGGTTCTGGTGCCCTTGGCTCCTCCTGAATGGTTCGGAGGGGATCCAAAGAAGTTCCATTCTTTTATTTGTCAATGTGAACTGCATTTCTTATGTAGACCTGAGGGTTTTCCTACTGAGGCCGCTAGAGTAGAGTTATGTTGTGTTTTTTAATGGGAGAGGCAGCAACATGGTCAGTTCTCCTTGTTAGTTTGGGAAGTCCTTTATTCAAAGATTTGGGACTTTTTAAGGCAGAGTTTCGCAAGATGTTTGGGAAGAGGCAAGTATCTTTGGAGATTGATGGAGAGTTACTTGAGTTGAAGCAGAGAAATCGTGAGTTGGTCAGTTATATTACACAATTCAAAACATTAGTACTTGAGAGTAGTTGGCCGGAGGAGAAAAGGGCGTCATTGTTTTATCGTGGATTGAGAGATGATTTGAAGGATGCTTTATCAGTAATTGTTGATCGTCCCTCTACTTTTGAAGGATTGGTAGATTTGGTAATGCAGGTTGAGTTTAGAATAGGGGAAAGAATGAGTGAACGTAGGAGAGGGTGGAATGAGAAGAGAACGATTCATCAGGTAACTAGGCAGAAAGGTGAAACTGGTTTTAAGGAAGAAAAGGAGAGCGGAAAGAGTCAAGAATCAATTAGAAGACAGCGGGGTCCATTATCCAAAGAAGAGAAGGATAGGAGAAGAGCTCATAATCTTTGTCTATATTGTGGTAGGAGTGGACATTTTCTGGGAAATTGTCCATACACCCCAAAAAGAATTCAAGCAGGAAAATAATAGAGGACAACAAGTGGCTAACACCATTCAAGCGGAAGTGCCTCATATCACTGTTACAATATCCTTATTTGTTGAAGGGATTTTTAAAGGATCTGGTCCTGTTATGATTGATTCAGGTGCAACTGGTAATTTTTTAGATTAGGGTTTGGCAAAGTCTCTTGGAATTCCTTATGTTAAAAAAGAAGAAGCTGAATTGGTAAGAGCAGTAGATGGATCAAATCTGACTTCGGGTCTGATTACTCATGAGACGATTCCGTTGAAAATGGTTATGGGAGAAAACGATGGGGAGATTTTGACTTTTCAACTTATTGATGCACCTCAACTTAAGATAATTCTTGGGATGCCATGGTTGACTCATCATAATCCTTTTATTGATTGGAGTGGACGTGTGGTAGAGTTAGGGTCAGATTTCTGTAAGGAATGTTGTTTTCATTTCAAAGATGAAAGAGAAGAGGTTGAGGAAAACAGAATTTTAGCATGGACGGAGAGAATGGGAGAAAGCCATTCTATTGGGGCACTTATTGGAGTTTTGCCTGAATGTTATTCAGAATTTACGGACATTTTTGATGAAAATGAGGCTGGTGAGTTACCTCCTCATAGGCCGTATGACTGCAAGATTGATTTGGAGCCAGGTGCAATTCTCCCTAGTAGCAGGGTTTACTCTTTAACAGAAAAGGAAAATGAACATTTGAAAGAGTATATTTCAGAAAATCTTGCTAAAGGGTTTATAAGGCATTCTCAGTCGCCGGCCGCCTCGCCCTTGTTTTTCGTTCCTAAAAAAGACGGAAAATTAAGAACTTGTATTGATTATAGAGCTTTGAATAGGGTGACTGTCAAAAATAGGTATCCACTGCCACTGATCTCGGAAATGCTGGATCAAATTCAGGGAGCAAAAATATTTTCCAAATTGGACTTAAGAGGAGCGTATCATTTGGTTAGAGTCAAACAAGGCGACAAATAGAAAACAGCTTTTAAGACCAGATTTGGGTTGTACGAGTACCAGGTGATGCCTTTTGGCTTTTGTAATGCTCCGGGCGGCTTTTCAGTTTTTCATCAATGATGTTTTGAGAGAGTTTCTTGACATTTTTGTAGTGGCATATATTGATGACATTCTTATTTTCTCCAAAAATTTGGAGGAACATCAAATTCATGTAAAAAGAGTTTTAAGAAAACTATGAGAAAATCATTTATTTGTAAAATTGGAAAAAAGCCAATTTCACACGGAGACTGTGGAGTTTTGGGGTTTTATCATCTCTCCCAAAGGGTTAGAAATGGATGAAAGAAAAGTGCAGGCAGTCAGGGAGTGGCCATCCCCAACGAATGTCAAAGAAGTGCAAAGTTTCTTGGGATTTGCTCATTTTTATAGGACATTCATCGTGGGCTTTTCCCAAATTATTCCACCTATCACTAAACTATTGAAAAAAGGAGTTAAATTCGTATGGAGTGAAGATGCAGAGGAAGCTTTCCAGAATCTTAAAGAAAAATGTACTTCGAGTACAATATTTTTACATCCAAATCCAGCTAAGCCATTCTTTGTTGAAGCGGATGCGTCCAATTTGGCAATGGGAGCAATTTTATCACAGCGTCATGAAGAGACTGGTCAATTACATCCTGTGGCTTATTTTTCTAAAAAGTTTTCTGCAGCAGAGTGTAACTATACCATTATGGATAGAGAGTTGTTAGCAATAAAAATGGCTTTTGAGGAATGGCGTCATTATCTTCTGGGAGCTCGCCATACAGTGACTGTTTTGACGGATCATAGAAATCTTTTGTTTCTGAAATCCGCAAAGACATAAACTGCAAGACAACTTCGTTGGTCTCTATTTTTTGCAGATTTTGATTTTGTCATAACTTTTTGTCTGGGATGACTCAATGGTAAGGCGGATACATTATCCAGGCATAATCCAGGAAGGGGGAAGGAGTTGGAATTGAGTCCTAGACCATTAATTCCAGAAGATCATTTTATTCTGGCTATTTCATCAATTGAGGGTTCTATCATTCAAGAAGTTCAACATAGTATGTCTTTTAAACAATTGGAAGATTGGGTAAAATTAGATCCAATGCGATCCACTGTGGAAGGTGTTCCCAGATTTGGCAGTCAATTGTATTTACCTAATGCTGTTCTTCGAGAAAGAATGTTGAAAGAGTGTCATGGCTCGTCTTTGGTGGGACGTCCAGGATTTCGTAAAACTCTTGATCTCGTTCAAAGATATTTTTGGTGGGAAAACATGAGAGAAGATGTCTTAAACTATGTGAAAACATGTGAGATCTGTGCAAGATCAAAATCTTCATCTGGAAAACCAGCTGGTTTGTTAGAACCTTTGTCGATTCCGCCAAGGCCTTGGCATACATGTTTTTGGATTATATTGTTGGATTGCCCTTGGATAAAGGATGTTCCAGTGTTTTGGTGGTAGTGGACGGCCTTACTAAGGAGAGTCATTTTATTCCGATCAAGGGAGAGGCGACCATGACTAAGTTGGCTTAAAAGTTCCTGCAGGCGATAGTTAGAATTCATGGTTTGCCTAGTCAAGTTGTGTCTGACCGAGGTTCCTAGTTCATCTCAAAATTTTGGTCAGCTTTTTGTAAACAATTGGGTATTGAGATTCAATTGTCTTCAGGGTATCATCCTGAGACAAATGGGCAGGCTGAGAGGGTAAACCATGAATTGGAAAAGTTTTTACGTTGTTTTTGGGAGGAAAATCGAAGCTGGGTGGATTTGTTATGGTTGGCTGAGTTTGCATATAATAATTCAACTAAAGATTTGACGTTAATGTCTCCTTTCTTTTGTAATAAGGGGTTTCATCCACGTTTTCTTAGTGAGGAATTGGATAGTTGTAGTACTAATCCAGCTGTGGAGGAAAGATTGCAATTGATGAAAAAGGTTTTAGAAAAAGCTACTAAGAATTTGTTAGTGAGTAAGGACAGGTATGAAAAGTTTGCTGACAAAAATAGAAAGAAGAGTCAAAATTATCGTGTAGGAGATCGAGTTTGGTTATCTACTTGCTTTTTAAGTTAGAAGGGTAAAAACAAATTCAGTCCGAAGTTTCGGGGTCCATTCGAGATTCCGAAAGTTATAAATCCAGTGGCTGTTAGATTAAAACTGTCAAGGGATCTAAAAGTTCATCCAACCTTTCATGTTAGTCAGCTCAAACCAGTCATTGAAGGGATGAGGTTAAAAAAATCTTCTACTTCAGTTATGTTAGAAAGTGATTGTGAGGAGCATGAAGAGAAACTTGACTCAAGAATTTATCAAGATTGTTTGCAATATTTGATTGACTGGAAAGAGTTTAGGTAGAAGAAAGATCTTGGGAGAAGAGTGAAGATGTGCATGCCCCATTATTAGTTAAGAGGTTTCACAAGAAATTCCCAAATAAACCTGGCCCTGAGGTCAGGGCTTAAGAGGGGGGTACTGTCAGGGTTGGCACTATGATGAGTCAGAAAGTGTTTGGGATTTGATTTAGGGCATTCAAATTTACTTTAATTAGAAAACGTTTTATTTCAGCCTTAACTACTATATTCAGAGTAAGAGTGACCCAATCCAGCATGGAGCAGAGGAGCTGAGTACTGATTGGTCCAGATAGTCACATGGTGGTCTTGGCAGTATTATAAACTGCCTTTCATCGTCCAGCCTGAATCAGGAAGGTCCTGTTTCTCAAGAGTTCACAGCCAAAGTTTGAAAATAACCGTTTATGGATGCTTAGGACTCTTGAAATGAAGAAGACTGTTCAACATCAACATGGGACAAGACAACCTGAAATTTCCGGTGGGAGCGTTAAATTACTTAAAGAACTTTTCAAAAGAGAGACTGTTTTTCAACAGAAATTACCTGAGGCAAGATTTGCTTGTAAATAAATTAAAGAGAACAGCCTTTTAGTTTAGGTATTTAGTTAGGGAAGATAAACTCTAGGGGTTTTTTAAACTAAGCAAAATGTTTTAGTCAAAAGTACTCTGTTTAGGCATTTTAGACTTAGTCATGTTTTGATAAGGGATTTCGAATGCAATTTGATGTTTAGTCCGGTATTTGGTGACGCTTTGTGAAGAAAACGGAGTTTAGAATTTATTGTCTATGAACAAGGAGGTTGTTGTTGTGCTCAAAGGTTTACTCAAGCGTTTTGTGTATAACTGTGAGGCTGTTCAGATTTGTCGCTTTGCGTGAGCCCGTAGTGAAAGTAGTCCAGCTAAACGCATGCGCGTTTTGTTCTAGGAGTCACGAAGTCAGGCAATTGACACACGCGCATTGATGTAAATATAGATTGAGCGCAAGTCAGTTAGAACGCATGCGTGCAAGGCATTAAGTCGCACGCAGTCAGGCAGCAGGTGCACGCACATTAATATAAATTCAGACAGTGCGCTAGTCGGCTATAACGCATGCGCGCTCTAAACTAATCCCCCGAAATCAGGCTATTGACGCGCGCGATTAAAGTTTATTTAGACAGCGTGTTAGTTGTTTTTCACAGTTACGTGTTGAGTGAAGTATTCATTTGTCAAGGTATGTTGACGGCTTAGAAAGAATGCTTGACAAGACAAGTTGTGGCAATTAGATTTCAGATAAGAAAGAGTATAAAAGTCACAGCTTATCACACACTTAAATTCAGCAAGAGAGATACTTAGAAATTAAAATTGCTGAATAGCATAATAATTTTGCAATGGCTAAGTGAAATTACAAGAAATGACAACAATTTTAGTAAACATTAACAACAGTTATATTCCAGTGCAATCTTGTTTAAAAAGCTGATTTCAACCTTTTCAAGGGACACTTTGAGAATACTGTGGAAATAGAAGACACAATTGTCAATTCAATTTGGAAAGTGTGGCAACCAGTTGTGAAGAAGAGACTCTGAGAACTTTTCTCTCTTAAATATTGTTTTTGAGAGGTTTCTTGAGATTTTTCATTTCTGATGAAATGCATTGCACATGAATAATTAAAACAAAAAGATTTTAGAATTGTAAAGTGACTTTCAATGATTTTCAGAATTTTGTGGAAGAAAAGTCAAATGAACTAAAACAAATCACCCTCTTAGCTGTTAGCAGAGGGCATACAGGTATGAAAAATTTCAATGAAAACACATTTGAAAGACATAACATCAAGGAGTAAATTAGTAATAACTGTTAATCTATTTCTTTACAGATTGAAGCCAGTTGGAGATAGTGATCTGTGTCGTTTATTATGTTATCCATTCCCCCTTCCCTTAGGAGGGTTGGAACTTCAGCTGTCGAATAACTATCAGTTGTTGCTCACACCTTCCTGGGAGACTGTGGGACTCAGCAGCTTCCGCGGACAGAAGAAGCTAGGACCGGATAAAAACAAACAAACAGACGTTGCATTCGACTACGGATTTCTCGACCCATGACACTCGGTTCCTGCAGCAGCAAAGTAGTACCGCCAGTCAGGGAAGGTCTTCCAGTGCAGTTTGTCTCAGGGTTAGTTGGTCTCTCTAACCCAAGGGAAGAAGTAGTCCTTTCTGAAGCTTCTTTTGTCGATTAGGAAAAGGAGTTTCAGCACAGCAGCAGGGCTCCACCGGGCAATTCAAAGGTCCAGGAGGCTGCAGCAAGCTTAGTTCACAGTTTCTTCATTGGGTTGTTCTTCCCAGTGGTCGACTGTCTTCATCTCAAAACCCTTGCCTTTTAAGCAGGTTTCTACCATTCATGCACAGCCTAGCTGTCACTCAAACAGCAGGGTGGCTGTCCTGCAAGTCCAGCCAGCCAATCAGGACTGCGTGCATTCAGACATTCCTAAAGACAAAGCACAGGTGAGTTTTGGGAACCTCCCACATCCTGCCCTTCCAGACACACTGGAGCCAGAAGCGGGTTTCAATATGGAAGCCCGCCAAAGGCAAAATGAACAAAGGGCTCAAACCTGGTTTGGCGCACAGAGTAAAACACAACAAAGCCCTCACATATCGAAAATGCGAAAAAAGACAACCGCGGCCATTTTGACAAAATGGTCACCCATGGGTGCTATACTGCAGCTGAGTATTCGGCCTGCTGTACAAAAGCACAATGGTAGGAACATGAAACTACTGCCACCAGCCATTTAAAGTTGTGAGGGTAACATAAAAATGTTACATGAGTAGGTAGGAAAAGGGGCTACTAAATAACCCCCCAGCACTCCAAATAAGATGGTGTGTGCTGGACCTACAAAGAGAAATGTTGGTCAATTTTACTTTACTGTTCTTGGGAACAGTAGTTCTCACAAGAAAAGGTATTTAAACCATATGATAAATCTAAAGGATTTCTATGTGACACTGCACTGAATGTGCTGTGTGTCACCATACAAAAAGTAGATGCCTATGGAGTTTGTCAGACTCCAAAAACAAAGGAAACACATCATCCAAATAAGGTAAAAACACAGAGCGTGAGAAAAAGAGCTCACTCACTCCAGGGTTAAAATTAAAAATTCCTAAAGTCCAGCAAAAGAGCTGGGTGTCTTAGCACAGAAATGAGAGAATTCTCCCTAACAGGGACTACACAAGACTTACCTCTTGGTATTAGGTAACCCACCTTTTAATATAGGCCTGTAATACACAGGTTGGTAGTGTGACTGAGCAGCCAGGCTTATTTTAAGAGGGGTAATGTGAGCTGTAGAGCTGGGCAATGAAATCAGTAGATGAAAGTATCCAATTAAACACTTACACACTTATAGCTATATAATACATTATTTATATACAAAACATATTTAAAACATTCTTTAAAAAACAGTAATTCGCTGTAACATTAATCACAAGGTAGGATTCAATCCAAAAAGTGAATCGTGAAGCAGGTGAGTAATTCATTCATATGTTACACATGTTCCAGCACCCGGGGTGACGTCATTTGAAGTCAGTATAGCATTTATATAGAATCACCTTTGCAATATTGAGTTTTTAAGGAAGGAAGGATTAGGGTTAGATCAGAACAGAGTGATATGTTATAAGAACAGTTAGATTCTCCCAAAGGGAAGAAGGCAGTCTAGTGTCCCAGCATTAACGTGTTCAACATTTAAACCTGTAAGGGAACAAGCTGTACCAAAGCCAATAGGTTCAGAAGGAGGCCTTTAAGGAGCCAGGACAGGAAAAGGCAAAGAAAGTTCTGATGCTCTTCTTCTTAGAAATATGTTCTTAAATAGTCCGTTTTCAAAAGAGAAATCACAGCAACTCAAGAGGAGTCAACTTTGGAAAGCACAAGCTGTACGGCCAATGTATGTAAGTGGTGGTCAACTTAGTGTAGGTTAAATCATACTCCCAAAGATGGGAAGCACCCCAAATGGCAAAAGGATAAAATACCCCATACCCCACAGTACCTTTGAAATGAAGAAGTTGTTCCAGCTGGTTGCCTTCACGATGCAAGGCAGTAGACCCGTGTTCCTGGTCCTTGGTGACGAAAGGTAGGACGTCTGGCGAGATCCTGCGGCAGCACTCGCGAGAGGAACTCGGCAGCAATGGATTTCCGTCGATTCAGCGGCTTTGTGGTTTTGGCACCTTTTTTCTCAGCACCAAAGAACAACGAAAAGCTCTGGTTAGGATTTCCTTGATCCTTCGATCTGGCACTCTGGTGAGGGGACTCTGGACGTAGATTTCTTGCTTCTTTAGGGTCCTCTGGATGCCCACGAAGATCTGGCTGGGTTCAGACTTCAGAAGACAATGCACTCAAGTGGTTGAGGTACGCCAGGTATTGGACTTCTGCAGCCTTGGAAAGTTGCAGAAAGTCGGGGGTTGCGCCAAAATAGTTTGTCTCGAAGCTAGTTGGTCCCACCAGACTAAGGGAAGGAAGTTGTCCTTTACGGGTCTTCCCTGTCGATTCGTAAACTGGGAGAGCACAGCTGCAGGGCTTCACCGGGCACTTTGCCGTCTAGAAGGCTGCTGCTGGCATCTCTCTTCTGCTTCTGATGCTGTCCTCCAGTGGTCGACTCTGCTCTTAGTCCCAAAAACCTCACTTTTTATGCAAGTTCCCATTCATCCCAAGCCCTAGGCTGTCAATCACACAGCATGGTGGCTGTCCTCCAAGACAGCCAGCCGGCTAATTGGAACAGGTTTCACTCAGGCACACCTAGAGACAAAGGACAGGGTCGTATCGGGACTCTCCCTCACTTCCTGCTTTTCCAGACACACTGGAGCCTGAGGAGCTTCAGGGCTGAAGCCTGCCAAAGGCAAATCACACAAAGGACTCAAATCTGATGCAAACAGAGTAAAAGCCCAGACGAAACTAACAAGAAATGGCATAAAAAGAAGACTGGCCATTTTAGGAAAATTATCACACTTGGTGCAGCACTGCAGTGGAGGTATCAGCCTGCAGATACATGTCACTAGCTCGTAAAAAAGAAACCACTGCCACCAGCCATTAAAGTGAGTTAGTGTAACAAAATGTTACATGAGGAATGGGTTATGGGAATTACTAGGTAACAACCCAGCACTCCACATAGTGTGCTGAATCCATAAAGTAAAGAGAAGTAAGATAGGGGTCATCTTACTATTCTTGGGAACAGTAGTTCACCCAAGAAATTGTATTTAAATATTTAGAGACGTCAGAGGTACTTCTCAGTGGCACTGCACGAAAGGTGCTGTGTCACAATGCAAAAGCAGATGCCTATGGAGTTTACCAGACTCAATAAAACAGTAAGGAACATAGAAAATCATATTCAGGAAAACATATGAGGGAGAAAAGGTCCCACTCACTCACGAGCAAAAATTTAAAAGCCCTGAGTCCATCAAAGGTGGGGGGGGGCGGTCTCTAGTGTTAAAGGGAATTGGCACAGAAATAGAAATTCTCCCTAACACACACACATAGTTCGTTTTCCACCTACTGGGTTGGTTGGAATTTTGCTGCACTGCTACACCCTCCTTTTTTGGGGTGTTACTTTTTGCTGTCTGTTGAGTGACGACCGACACTGTAGATGATTTAACAGCAAGTATTTATTTAATAGAAATACACTGCAGGCAGCAGACGCACCTCCAGCTTTGGACGCTGAAGTAAACTGCCCGAATATTCAAACATCGCAGTACGTACACATTCCGAGAGAATCCTGCAAACCAGGAATTCTCAGAATGTGTATGCATCAATGGAACCTGGCACTACTTTAAGCTGAAGGCATTGAAAACAAGTAAACTTAATAACAAGGCAAACAAACCTAACACTGTCCATCCCTTTTTTCTTAACGAATGGTCATTCTTATTTCTATTCTTGGTGCCTCCTTCTACGCATGCCGTATGCGACAGGATTCAAGCAGTGCATCCATTGTTGGAAGCAATTCTCTTCGGCCGATCCCCATCATGCCTACCTCCGGTGTTTGGATTTACATCACCTGGTGAGTACTTGTGTCTTTTGCTGTAGGATTCACCTGAGGTCTCTGTGGACTAGCCTTCACTCCATGTCACCGCGGGGACCGGTGCTGAAGATGGCCGAACACTTTGTACGGAACAGGAGGTAGGCCGACATAACTAAGAAGGGGACCGTACCTTCAGATGAGGTACGTGTTTTGGCACAAACCTTCGGTACCCAGGGGAAGACCACCTTCTCAGTTCCGGGGTCTTCGCAGGACCGTTCAGGCGGAAACCCTGCGCTTGTTCACCTCAGAGTACCTCTGGGTGGGAAAACACTAGTACCTCCTCCCGCTCTCCCACCCTTCCCCTCTTCCCCCCATAATCAGCACCTTCCACTTCCCCCTCCACTCTATCCACATCCTTTTACCCCTTCTGTCTCCCTCCTCCTCTTCCTTCCCATCCCTCCCTCTTCCTCCCAGTTCTACTCCACCACTCCCCCCCTTCCCTTCTGTCTAATTGCTCTACATACTGTTTTGTTGGTCGGATTCAAAATTGTATTTGCTTCTATAAATACCTCCAGGTGGGAAAGTGTCTGAAAAGATCCACCCAGTACCGGAAGGAATGTTTACACCAGAAAAAATTATTATGGTAACGGGGATACCCTTGGTAATCAGAAAAGGCAAGGGTTCCTTCTAAGAGGCGCACGCCTCCGGGGTTGACTCTGTACCCCCGATTCCCCTGTATCTGCTACAGCCAAGATGGCTACTGCATGGAAACCTTCCAGTACTTTGGTACCGAAAGACTTCATCTTATCCTCTGTAACTGCAGTTGAGCCCTCAAGCTCCTCGGTACCGAAGAAGTCACATAAGTCCTCTCACAAGAGGCATAAATATTCTCACTCGAGATCCAGTACGGTACCGACTTCTCCAAGGAAGCACAAGTGGAGAAAATCACCTGTTGTATCTATCTCTGATTCAGTACCGTGGAGTCAGATAGATAATTCCATACTATTTTCTGACTAGGAAGACTTTGATGCTTCAACATTTTTACAGTTCTTCCGGGACAATTATTCAGTACTCCTGTGAGTGAATTCTCCTCAAAGTTTGACACAATTTTCTGCTCAGTCTGAGGACAATTTGGCTCACCCAACTCAGGTTCCAGCATCTCAATTGGTACCACAGCTAGTTTGAACTAATACTCAAGTGCCTAGACCTGTGGTTTTCCACATTTTATAATCTAAACCATCAGTCTCCCAGGGTTGACTCTTCTACATCACCTTTTGGGTTACAAGAGCCCCAACCTAATCCTTCTCAAATGGCATAACTAATATGGTACTGGAAACCATGCTTTGTGAGTCCTTCTTAGAAGTTGTGGCTCAATGCATTAAAGACAAAATGTCTCCAATTATACAGCCTCAGGGATCAGTGCCCACCAATCCTATTCCTGGGCCAATCACTGTCAGTTGATGACGATGATTCAGCGCCTCCGTCCAAGAAACAAAACATTTCCAAAGACTCTGACACTGATACAGATGGCGACACCGCTCTGTCAACATCTAAGGTGTTTCATGAAATTGCAGCAAAAGCCATGCAGCCCTTGGAAATTATTTCTAAGGGTAAGCCTGAAACGACTGGTGTTTTTGGTAAACTGCCATCTCAGCAGTCTAACAATCCACTGCCCATGGAATTATCTGTTCTAGAGCAAGCGTTAGCACGTTGGGGAAAGCCTCATTCAGATCCTCACATCTCCAAAACTTTAGACACCAAGTATAAGGTGCCTAAGGAAGAGCCATTCATACTTATGAGAAATCTTCCAGCACAATCTTTGGTTGTTTCAGCTGCCCTAAGCACCAAGGGAAAAGGTCCTTCTCAGGAATTGGGTCGGGGTTTTTATTCCTGTTACTTTCTAATCGGCACAATCCAGACAATTCTAGACCTCTTAGATCTCAACCAGTTTCTGTTAAGTAAAACTTTCCATATGGTTACCATTCCTCAGATTCTAGCCTCTCTTCATCTGAACGATCAGATGGCATCTATAGATCTACAGGATGCTTATTTTCACATTCCCATCTTCAAAGATCACTGTCAGTTCATGAGGTTCACCATAGGAAGGTCTCATTACCAGTTCACATATCTGCCCTTCGGACTCAATTCTGCTTCCAGGGTATTAACAAAAAATCTGCCAACAGTGGCAGCTTTCCTTCTGTTAAGGACAGTACATCTATATCCTTACCTAGACTGGCTCCTCAAGGCCCAGTCTCCGGAGGGACTTGCTTCAAAAGATGCAATTAACATGCAATAGTCTTTTTAACCTAGGGTTTTCCATAAATGTGGCAAAATCCAAACTCATCCCTTCCCAAAGGATCCCATTTCTAGGAGCAGTAATAGATACTTCTCTACAGAAAGCTTTCACTCCCCCTGGTAAGGGTGGGTGCAATTCAACAAGTCCTCTTTAAGTTCCAAACACTTAAGCTTCTAACAGCTTGGTGGTTTCAAAGACTCTTGGGGCTAATGGCCTTTTGTATAAACATAGTTCCCTTTGCAAGGCTCTGTATGAGAACGGTTCAGTGGCATCTTGCCTGCAACTGGAATCAACTGTTGCATTCAAGTTCAGGACTCACTAATCTGGTGGAACCAGGGCTAAAGTCGAGGGTACACACGAGTGGACAGAGTCCACCCACTTTTTTCAGAGGGTGGACTCAGTCCCCCCAGCTAAAATGAGAAACATTGAATGCCTTCTTTGAATGTATTAATTCCTCTGGATCAAACTGCAATTGTCGGGTTTGCAGGTCGGACACTTCACCACTGCACTATATAACCTGATTAAAAATAACAATCAACTAAAAGTGAAATGTCCCATTTCGGCATTGCACGTTCCAGCAAAAATATTTGTATTGGTTCTTGGAGTTTAAAACATGCACACCTTTTAACGTCAAAAACACCATTAGAAGAAAATATCCTCTCTTGGTTTTGTTTGTATGTTAATTTTATGAAAGGCCCATGCCATTCGTCCACTGCAATTTGGGTGGTTATGCAAAGCCAAGTTAATGAAATGTGCATATTTCACCTAGATATGCTAATGTTTGGCGACAGTCTCACACCATTGCGTTTGTTGTTGAGTCCCCCACTTAAATTTTGAGGACTTGACTGCTGGATGGAACTCACCAGAGAACCTATTAATCGGGTCTTCTTTTCAGCCTCCCCTTCACCAAATAGTTATTACAAAAGAATCATCTGAGTACGGTTGGTCAGCTCCGCACGTGGCGTTTGGTCTTTTCAAGAAAAAAGGAACCATATAAATGTCCTGGACCAAAGAGCCATATTTTCGCTCTAAAATATTTTCTTCCCTCACTTCAAGGAAAGGTGGTGAAAATTCTCACTGACAATACCACTGCAATGCTCTATATCAACAAGCACGGGGGTACTTATTCCCTTCCCCTGTTTCTCCTTGCAGAGATTATTTGGTATTGGGTTACTCAGAATCGCATTTTCTTGTTGGGGTCCCATCTGGAGGTAAAGAAGAACTTCCTAGCAGACAAACCGAGCAGGTTACAGTCTGCTCTGCACGAGTGGGAGCTGAAACCATCAGTAGCAAAGACAATATTTCAGATGTGGGGCCATCCATCAGTAGACCTCTTTGCCAACCAGCACAACACACTATGTCCTCAGTTTGCGTCAAAGCAAGGTCAGGGTCTTCAGTCCCTGGGAGAGATGCTCTACACCTGGATTGGTCGAACCTAGCACTTTACGCTTTTCCACCTCTGCCATTGATAAACAAAACATTGGTCAAATTCAAAATGTCACCAAATCTAACAATGATTCTTATAGCTCTGTTCTGGCCTCGCTAGATTTGGGTTCCAGACTTCCCGGAGTTAGCAGGGACTTCCAAATTAGCTCTCCCATCATCGAGGGATCTGTTGACTCAACAGAAATGGCAGGTTCTTCATCCCTGCCCTCAATTTCTAAACTTGAAGGCTTGGTTCCTGAAAAACTAGTCTTCTCCCACTTACTATTGTCAGAACAAAATCTAACTATCATGTTAGCTTCCAGAAAAGCTTCTACTAAGAAGCAATATCATAGCAAATGGTTACGGTTCTGTCACTGGGCCTTAGACCGCAACCGAAATCCTCTAGCGGCTTATATTGATAATGTAATTTCTCATCTAGTTGCCACAGGTGTCCAAGTAGAATAGCTTATTGGCTATTCGAGCATACCTAAACGGAGAACATAGGTCTTTCTCTCTTTCAAACCAAGCCATTAGGAGGCAGTTTGAGGGCCATCTACGTTTACATCCCCCTAGTCGTGAACCTCTACCTCAGTGGGATCTCAATGTAGTTTTGTCAGCTCTAATGCAAAAACCATTCAAGCCTTTGGCTTCATGCAAATTACAACTTTTAACCTGGAAAATTGCATTTTTAGTAGCCATTACTTCCCCTAGAAGGATTGGAGAACTCCAAGCTCTCTCAAAGGAACCTTATATAGTTTTCCATAAGGGTAGTCCTTCGTACTGTCCCCTCCTTTCTACCAAAGGTGGTTTCCGATTTTCATCTGAATCGAGAAATGTCTCCTGTTTTTCTTCCTAGGCCACATGCTTCCACGGCCTAAGAGACATTAGATAATCTAGACATTGTAAGAACTCTAACATTTTATTTAGAGAGTACCAAACCATTCAGGAAAGTAGACCAGCTCTTTGTTACTTACGGTGGTCCATCTCCTGGCAATAAAGCAGCTAAAGCTTCGATCGCCAGATGGGTTGTCTCCTGCATCTCCAAGGCTTATGCTATGAAAGGGCTCCTGACTGCGCAGAGATTTTGGGCTTATTCCCAAGAACCAATGCAGCTTCTGTAGCCTTTACTAAGCATGTTCCCATTGTAGAAATATGTAGAGCTGCTATCTGGGCTACTTCTCTTGCTTTTTGCAACCACTATGCTATGGATACATCCTCTAGAAATTATGCTAAATTTGGGCAAGAAGTGCTCCGCAACTTGTTTGCCTGAGTTCCGTACATGCAGTCTCCTCCACCCTTACTTATTCTAAGGCGTTTTAATCTGGTCCCAACCAGTTGGGAAGGAGGGAGAGCCAGGACGAAAGAGAAATGAAGAATGACCTTCATGGTGACTCAAGTTCTCGGAGTCCAGGCTCTCCCTCCTTCACAACACCCACCCGCCCATCCCCTATAGTAAGCATATATTAAAATTCTTGAGGAACCAAATGAACTGGGT
Organism: Ambystoma mexicanum; assembly: GCF_040938575.1. Lineage (NCBI taxonomy): Eukaryota > Metazoa > Chordata > Amphibia > Caudata > Ambystomatidae > Ambystoma > Ambystoma mexicanum. The sequence continues at coordinate 628,593,871 of NC_090923.1, forward strand.
GTGGAATGTTGGTGACGCAGGGGTAAGGTGTGGAGTGCGGTATGACGCACGCGTGACGTAGGCCCTACACCTTCAATTTTCTTAAAGTGACAGCTATCCTTTGCGCCAGCTTTTTCCAGCCTGCCTGCAGATGCAGGCGTTCCCAACCAGTTGTGAAGGAGGGAGAACCTGGACTAAGAGAACCTGAATAACCATTAAGGTAATTTTTCATGTAAGCTCTGTGCAAGCAAACTTGGGTATGAACATATCAAGCATCTATTTGATAGTTGTATTTCTCCCTGCTTTTTTTCATTGAGATTAAAGCAGTATTTTACCATCTTCCTTTGGTCTGTCCGATTGTTTGGTCTGTGATCATTATTGGTAATCCCATCTAGCATAAAGAAGGCACTTCAAGGTCCTAGAGCACAGCTGCATTTCGAGTCACCCAGAAAGCTGAAAGTTAAAGCTGCATTCTGAGTCACCTAGATTCGATTCCTCCATATGTGCTTCTGTTTGGGAGAAACAACAAAATATTGTGTTAATTAACCACTTTTGAATTGCATAAACGGATCAGAAATACTGTGTACACACAGCTGAATTACAGTTTAATGGTGGTAAGAAATGACATTTCCCAGCTGCCCCAGGATATTGTCACTTTCCAGGCACACCAGTGGTGGCGCGCCAGGACAAAGCTGGTCTTTGTTGGTCATCGTCCGGCACCTCTGGCGCTGACCACCAGAAACCTCTATCATTCCAGGTATGGATATCTTCTGTTCTGAACCTCTTCCCTCCATCTACTGTTATAAGTGATGAGGAAGGTAGTGTTTGTTCGTTCTTCAGCCATCCGGGACCCCTCCTCCCCCTTGTTCTTTGAAACTCTTCTCTTTCACAATACTTGTAGCACTCGGTGCGCCTTTCACCACCCACTCCGCTCGACTGCTACTCGGCAGTAGGATCCAGGGCGCACAAAGGCCTATATGGAGGCAATCATCCTACTCTTACAAGCTCAAAAAGCCTATAGGCTGGGTTATGTCAACAAATATCTTCAAACCAACGATCTTGGAACTTTGGACACTGCTTCAGCCTCTATCCCTGCCCCCACAATGCACCCCACCCCTACCAAAGGCTTGTCTCAACCCTTGACCACCCCACCCCTGAGATTTAATGACATTTTCTGCTGCCTTTTGTTAGACCCCCAGAGTACCTGATACATTCCGGGATGGCAGTGGAAACCACTGGGGAGGTATGTCTGCAATAGAAAATACCCAGTGCCCATCCATAGAGCAGCATACCCTGGATTATGCTGCTGCATGCCCAACAGCCCTAACTAAACCCATTCAGGAGGAGTCTGAGGAAACTAGTACCCATAATAACAGTCTCCTAGCTGGGGACTTTTAGCCCCTCAAAAAGTTGGGGAAAAGAGATCTTCTATTGACAAATTCTACAAAGTCCATGAAATGACGCTCCTAAACACAAGGTCATTAAACAAGCATGTACTAGCTATGTACGACCTGATCGAGAGGGACTTGGACATGCTATGTTTAAGTGAGACATGGATCACACAGGCTAGCTATGAACGCTCTCGCTGTCCCGCAGGACAACTCCATCTATTTTAAGAACTTGTCCTTAGGTCATGGAGGGGGTTTGGGCGGTAGCTACCATAGCTAAAAACAAATTCAAATCTTTCCCCACCTCTTGCATATGCCAAGGCTGAGAAATCCTGCATCTAAAAATGACCCTCTCGGACCACTGCTGCACCAATTTTCTCCTAATCTATTGCCCCCTGTGGAAATGGCCAGCTTTCATGAGGAACTAGTCCAGATTCTGAGTAAGACCATCGTCCCAAACTGTTCCACCATTCTTCTAGGTGATAGAAATCGTTGGAGAAAAGAAAAAAACGCAATAGACCTGGAATCCACCCTCAAGAATATTAACTTCACAGTTTGTAATAAAGATCCCACTACTGCTAAAAATAATATACTTGACTGGGTAGTTGCAAGGAATTTAACAATACACATGAACATAACTTCCCCTTGTATCTGGTCTGAACACTATACTGTTGAGTTTCTCTCCCAAAAATTAACAATCAGTCTAAATAAGATCTTGGAGGATTTCACCTTTTTTAAATTACGAGTGAGCTGGAAAGATGCCCGACTGATGTTATAACTTGCACCTCTGACCGGGATTCTGCTGCGAGATTGGTAACAGCATTTAATTCCTCAATTACTGGACTATTAGGCAAAACAGCCCCCCCCCCCTCTAAAAATTAAATCTGTTAGGGACAATATAGGCCATCATAGTTGGCTTTCTCCAGAACTTGTAATGCTAAAAAATCCAAAAGAAAATTGGAACTACAATGATTAAAAACCCCCTCTTATGTGAACAAAGCTATCTGGAAAAATGTTATAAAGACATAATTATTACCACAAAAAACTTCTTTGACAAACAAATGCAGGAGGCCCCTAATGACGCCCAAAGCACAATCCCTGCCATTCTCATATTCACTTGAAGACTGTGCCAATGTACAAACAGCTTTCGCTGCCAAAGTAGCTAAGGTGCCTGATAAAATTAAAAGGGATCTCTCTAATTCTGTTCCCCGAGTCTTTCTCGTGAGCCACCCGTCGAATGAGTCAGACTGTCCCAAATTCAGGTTTGCTTCGAACTCCTGTGGGGACATTGAAAGAATACTTGACACCATGTGTCCTTCCTCCTGCCCACAGAATATTCTACTGCCCAAACTCATCTTGGACCATAAAAAGAAATGCCTTTTTCACCTGACTGGTAAATTCCTCCTTCTGGGACAATTGTGTGCCTGTGCTGATTAAAGCAGTCTGTTACTCCCCTGGTCAAAAAGCCTGGGCTGGATCCTTTGGATGCTTCCAATCTATGTCCCATCACTAATTCCAACTTCCTTTTAAAGATCTTGGACAAGGTGGCTGCTTCACTGCTCCAAGCATTCATAGAGACAAACCTGCTTCTACATAAGCAGTCAGGCTTTAGGCCTTTACACAGTAAGGAGACAGCCCTCGTTGATTTACAAACATGTTAAGCATCTTAGATAAAGGAATAACAGGTGGTCTGGTTCTGCTTGATCTGTTGGCAGCGTTCAACCTTTTACTCTATACTTTGGGAGACCTGGGTCATTGCAGCAGAGGACTCAACGGCTTGGGACAAGTCATTTTTATCAAAGCGCAAGTCAAATGTACACGGAGGGGGACTCTTCGTCCCCTCCTGCACCTATCTGCTGTCGCGTCTCTCTGGGTGAATGCATGCCCCGTATCCTCTTCAATATTTGCATCAGGCCTCTATGCACATTGTTAGAGGAAAAGGGGACTCGGTTTCCAAACTATTCCGACGACCTGCAGCTCATTATGGAGATCTGTGGAAACTGAGTCTGATAAGGCTAAAGTAGAACAGACATTTCTATTGGTGGAATCCTGGATGACAAACAATTGGCTTTGTCTCAACAGGAGCAAAACCAAACTCCTGATTTTTGGATCAAGCCAAGCAAGAACCAAATGGCCCCAGGATTACCAAAATTTTAATCTCCTGAATTGAGATTTCTGCCATCCTGGTGCATCTTGACTACTGTAACGACTTGCTGATTGGAGCTAATCGTGTGTCCAAAGATGCCAAGTGATCCAGAATTATGCTGTCCCCATCATTAAAAGAAATCCTGAGGAGAGAACACATCTCCAATCAAAGGAGAGACCTACACTGGCTCCCAGTGCTGGCTTGGATCCATTTTAAGTCAGCCACTTTAGTCCAGAGGTGCCTCTACGGAATGGCCCCTACCTACTTAAAATCTTTGGTATCCGGTTATACCCCAGCTAGATCTTTGCTTTCCACTGACCTGTCCCTGGTAAACTGTAAAGGATTCAAACACAAAAATGGAATGGGCAGTGCCTTTCCGCCATGTGCAGCAAACCTTTGGAACTCGCTTCCCTTGAGTATCAGAAGGAGCATAATCTTCCCACCTTTCGGCGGCCCTTTAAAACAGTCTTATTCGAATAATCAGCTCGTCCCTCGGATCCCTTGTACCTGATGCAGGATTGTCTGGTCTTTTATCCTTCATTGTCTGTGTGCCCCGACGCCTGCGGGCTACCGGCACGTTATGCATACATGAATATAAATAAAGGTGGCTAGCACCCTAAAATGGCAGTGCTATAAGCTTGATCCCTTGTTCTTTGGCCATATTGTTTCTTCCCCCTCATTACCTCCTCAATTGGCACTGCCCTGAATTAATGTAACCATAATATATGTATATATCATGTACCACCAATTACCACATGATTTACACTGCAAATGTAAACTGTGTATGCACAAATGTATGTACAAAATGATTTATTTCACTTCACACTCTGGCACACACATGTCACTTATGCCACAAACTGTCACCCATATCGAACAATTACTGGATATGTGTACTTTTACTATCAGCCTTGATAAAGACCCCCAGACGTCGAAACGTGTGTTGGCTGACCAACATTAAGACCAAGAGTCTTCACTGAAATAAACTCACACCATATCAACCGCACTTGCGTGGAAATTTATCATTTCCAAGTATACTAGTGCAAGATAGCCATGAATCTCTTTGATATTACCTAAGAGGTGTGGGCTTCACCTCCACCAACCTGTGACCTTGCATATACAACTACCATAGTACGAGAACTCTGAGCTTAGCCCAGTAGTATTTATAATCTAGGGCCTGCCACTTTCCTCTGCTACGTACTAGAGAACCACCAGCGCTCTAGCTCTCCTGCAAAATGGCAGAATACCTATCATCACGAACAGAAGACATTAGGCCTCTCTTTGCCCCCAAGAGGCTCTACAGACAACGCTTTTAGAACCCCAAATAATCCAAGAGAAGATTTGAAACATACATTTATGAAACTGGAAAAACTTTCAACTAAAGAGATCAACAAATTCTGGGAGAAAACAACTATGAAGCAATATGCAGACCAAAAGAAAATCCCAAGACGACTAAGGATACTAATATTTCCAGATTTTGAAGACACAAAAGTTGCAGACTTAGCGGATCAATGGGAAGAAAATGTAATCCATAGTTCTGCAATAATGATCCTCCTCCTAATTGAACACGCTGAAGGAGCACACACGAGGTTAGTGTTACTAATTGATTAAGACAAAAAGGAAATCTAAGAATATGAGGCACCGGCTGCTACTAAAGTGAAAAACTAACTATAGAACCATGTGCAAGATACTGAAAACAGATCAAGATGAAGTACAGATGAGAAAGGTACATACATGTTTTCAGAGATGACAAAGATTATAGGGACAATAGTCTTTAGCTACCAAGCTAAATACGACCAGCACATGATGACTAAGTCTCGAGAAAGTACCCCTACCACCAAGCTCGGATGTGGAAAGTGAACCAGAGGAAGCATCCAATCCCAGCACTAGTACTAGTACTGGACAAGTCACAAACAGACTTTCTGTTTTATAGCAAATACAACACCACAAAAAAGCAAACCGCACCAAATTCCTTCCAACGAAACATGTACAGTTGCGGTGCCACTAACAAATATAGGAACCCCAACAGACGGAAAAGAGACGGAAGAAAAGACAAACAGCGCAAACAAGTTAGAAGAAGAAATAGACCAAAGAAGAATGAGAGCCCAGTCGCAGAAGCAAGTAGTGGGACAGGTGAGCAACAAAATCTAGTAATGAACCTGTCAGACAAGCAATTGACACCAACAGAGATACAAGTCCTTAACAAAGGCCTTTCATTCTCTACAAAAAGCCACAACTTTGTAGATATACAAATAGACCTGTTCAAGTTCGCACAAAGACTTAAACTCAAGAAATGATTTGCCACAAAACCGACAATATACAGAATGCAAGAGCAAAAGAAACAACCTAGCACCATAACAATGGGAGACATGAATGACATACCTGCTGACCACCTTGGACGAAGGAGATGGCATTAGTAGAAAGGTCTGCATGGCAATAGAAGACGTGACGAATATCCCTGAACTCGAGAACAAATCCGGATTCACCCCCCAACTCTTTGCGGAAAACTACATAGACATATTCCAACAAGCAGTCATAGTAGACCTACACAGATTGGAAGACCAAGGAACTTTATCCAAAAATACAAGAGCTAACCTCAGCAAAGAAGAATTCATGATACTACAACAACTGCGGAGTGAAAATAACATCATGATTAACGAAGCGGACAAGGGAGGCAACATTGTGGTAATGAATAAAAAAAGACTACATTGAAATGGTAGACACCCACCTTAATCTCCCTGGAAATTACATCAAGCTAATCAGTAACCCACATGCAAGTATGCTTAAAGAACACAGCTTACTACATAACAAATACCAATGACGGACTTATTTTAGATGATGAATACAACTATCTCAAGATCAGCCATCCAAGCATCCCAACTCTCTACTTCTTACCCAAGATCCACAAAAGCTTTGATTGTATACTAGAGGGAAGACCAATAATGAGCGGCATGGGAGGACTATCAGAACCCCTAGCACGTTATGTTAACAACGTCATCCAGCCACTAGTGATCACGATTCCAACATACCTGAAGCATTCCATGCACACCCTAAAAATCTTATCGGAAATACAAAGGAAACTGGGATTCTTACTGGCCACAGTAGACGTTAAAGCACTATAGACCTCGATGGAACATGGGCTAGCCATACAGAGCTTGGAACACATGCTCGCAGACAAAGCATCATCTTATGACCAAGTTGAAATGACAAGACATTCTAAAATTTTCACTGGCAAACTATGTTTTCCTATTCAACAGTGAATACTTGTTACACATGGGCACCGAGCAGCTTTGCTCGGTTCACGGCGCTCCCGACTTCAAAGAGGTCGGGTGTCCTTTCTTGCTTCCCCATTCTGGAGATGCTGGTGGTTGTCAGGCAAACCATGCCGCAGGAGCAAGCAGCGTCTCCTAATCAGCTGACTCTGATGCTCCTTCGGCCAATTAAAAACACAGTAAGTACGCCGTGCAAGACACGGCGCTTCTAATTAGCATTGCTATTCTCGTCATCGTTCGTGTGTACTCTCTTGGATTATTCCTGTACCTGACCCTGGATTTGTTATCGTACTTGCATCTCGCGCGCCCCTTGTCTGCCTTCGGGATTTCCGGTTGTCGACTCGACTTCGGAATGCCCCGGACCAGCCTTGTGTTATCCTTTACGGCCAGTTTTTCTCCTTCTTGCAAGTTTAACTCAAGCCTGATCTTGGAACGCTTTCTGACCTGCCTGTTGTCTGGCCCTTATTTGACTACGTCTCTCCTTCCCGCTGGTTGTGTATTACGTTACACTTGTTGATCCGGTTCTTCTGTTTACAATTCAAACATTGGCCGTATTACCGCTTCCTCTGTTTCCTGATTACGGTTCTTACCAATTACGGTAAGATATTTTCAGCCATTGTGACTTGTCTTCTTAATATACTGCAGTCTTCTGTGAATAGACTTTGTGGATACCTCATTGTGCAAGCTGGACGCTCTGCTGATTCCTTGCACCATCCCGAATCTAGTTGCGACCCTCGTGCCATTCGGGAAGCTACCTTCTACTAACCTTCCCTGTTTATTATTTTATACCTCCGTTGTGTTCTCTTTGGACCTCCTTTCATCCATAAGGGGGTAAGACCTTCTCCTTACTTTTCTATCAATATTCACCACCTAACTAGAACTTCCAACTTGAGCCATTTCTTTTCTTTCTTTTCTTTAGAATTCCTCCTGAACTAACAGCTGCCAAACCTCTTTCAGGTACTCGCTCACATCCTAGATTTCCATCAATCCCTTATGTTCTGATTTATTGCCTCTAATGTGTACCTTGTGTTTTTTTGCAGCTTGGTGTGGCGGTGTGGTTTCTCCCCGCTCTTTTGGGTAATACACCAACCTGCCTGTTCTATTATTACACAGTCAAGGGGGTCCATTATCTTAAAGAGCCGCCTCAAGAGATGCAGTCTGGTCTGAGGGGTTCTTTTCTGGACTATACTCAGCAGTGACAGAAGGTTCTGGTCCATTTGGTGTTCCTTCCTCTCAACGCCCCAGCCAGTCCTACAGGCGGTGAGTAACAATACTATAGGCAAACTAGAGGCATAGCGATGGGTGCTAGCTATGCACCAGCGCTGGCAAACTGTTTCATGCATGCCTATGAGAGGAAACATGCAGTGGTCAAATCAGTCTATACCAAGCAAATTGTGGAATGGTTCAGCTATGTAGACATCATACTAATATGGAGAGGAACATCATACCAACTGGATGGATATGTACGACATCTGAACAATAATAATTTTGGAACTGAACTAACAAGCCATATCGGTGCAACAAAGATCGATTTTTTTGCATCTTACAATCACGGTCAGTAACAACAAACTAATTACAAAGACATACTGCAAACCCACAGAGGTAAATTTGGTACTACATGCCAGCAGCTGCCACAGGAAATCTGTAATTACCAACATCCCACAAGGGGAATACATCAGAGCCAAAAGGAACTGCAACACCAATGAATCTTTTGAAAAAGAATGTTCCCTCCTGGACCAAAGATTCAACACCAGGGGCTATACGGCACACAACCTCAAACTGGCCAAAGATAAAACATAACCATGTCCAGAGAGACATTGCTTACGCCGAAAATTAAGAAACCAAACAAAGATGCAATGATCAGATTTGTGGCAAGATTCAATTCAGACAGCCACAACATGCAGCAAATCCTGAAAAAAACATTGGGCACTTCTGCTGATGGACAAAGATATCAAAATTAACCTGACACCGGACCCCAGCCTCTCTTTCAGTAGAGCACCAACCCAGCGCAACATCCTTAGCCCATCCTTCACGGCACACAAAAACATACTAGCAACAGATTGGCTCAGAACAGGCACCCTCATAGGCTTCACCAAATGTAGGTCATGCTCAATGTGTATATATGCACAATGACCCCAAATTGCAAACTTTAAAGACTGTCAAGATTTTTAAATTATGGAACACATAAATTGTAAAACAAAATAGGTTATCTACGCAATCATATGCATTTGTGAAAAATCTATATTGGCAGTACGATCAGAGAACTACGCACGAGAATAAGAGAGCTTTTGAACATCCATTCTCAAGACCCCAAGTTACCCTTGGCCAACCACTGGCAACAGTACCACCAGCTAGAAGACAAGAGACTGATCCGCTTCATTGGACTTCAAACTGTAAAATGTGGAGCAAGGGGCGGTAACAGAGAGCCCAAGCTGTGCCAAGAAGGAGCAACACCGATTTGCCATTTTAGATGTGTCAAGAATGGTTTGAATTCGGATCATGATTACAATGTGTTTTTGTGATTATTACACGATATGCAGTTACCTAGGACTATTTTTTTTTATTAAAATGTGTTTGGTTTGCATCTTAAACCTTACATTTTTGATTCTACAAAAATACATTTATGGTTCTACTGAATTAATTCATCATTTAGTCTTTTCCTTTAAAAACTCATCACTGTTGGGGTACTTTTCGGCTGTGATATCGTCCCAAAAGTGGACCACGGTAGCAACCATTTTTCTATTGTTTCCCATAAAAATTCGGCTCCATCTTTCCTTGGGTTCCAGTTCTGAGGTGGCACTTTGATATTTGCCGCTATATATCAGTCGTTTCTGGTTAAGTGCCTCACATTCCATTAGGATGTGGTATATAGTTTCGATTTTCCCTGCAATTAAGCAAAATCTGCAATCTTTGTTGTCAGCTTTCTTTTGGGTCCAATTCCCTAGGACTTCTCTTGTGGGGAGAAGATTCAGCCTAAATCTTAAAACCTTATCTCGGATTCTTCTGTCTGGGAAAAGATTGAGGTAGTGTGGAAGTTGATTTACTGCTCTTGATTCACCTTCACATTTTAGATTCATTTTGTATCGATCTTTCTGCTCTTGGGTCTCAATCCAAAGTCGAATAAGCTTTTTTTTTACAATCTGGGGCATTCGTGTCAACGTCTCCGGGGAGATTTCTTTTTCCGTACATAGCCGCATGGCTACTTCTTTCCGTTTATTTAACACCATATCGTTGACTTCAAATTCTGAGCTTCACAGGATGTCCAGGGCCGGGATATTTTCTTCTCCGTTTAATTTTCTGAACAGGTCTCATTTTTTCCACTCCACTATAGATTGTAGGGATTGGAGTCCCAACTCATAGCGTATCTGAGTCATTGGCATTGCTTTCGGCAGTCCCAAAGTTTTTCGCCAGAATATATCCTCCAGTTGTGGCCATATGGTTTGGTCCAAGCTGATCATCGTTTCTGCTCCATATGCAAGGATCGCTGTCACCTTTTGTTTGTAGAAAGTTAGCACTGCTCCAAGAGAAAATGTGCATATTTTCTATCACAAGACCCTGTCGTACTAGGGTCCATGGTATTTCAGTTGTTGATTGGTTAATCCAGATTCCTAGGTATTTGTAAGTCGAGACCTGTACCAATTTTTTTTTTTGCAAATAATATGCATATGTTTTGTCTCCTTTTCTCTTTCTATCCGTCAGCAACATTATTTTTGTTTTCTTTATGTTTATTGAAAGTTCATTTTGTTCCATATATTCCTGTGTTTTATTCAGTGCTATTTGGAGTCCACACTGTGTTTCTGCCAAAAGGATGATATCATCCGCATATATTAAACAAGGCACTATTGTGGCGTTTAATTTTGGAGAGTTTATGCTTGGTTCGTTTATAGCTTTTTCAAAATCTGACGTGAAAAGACTAGGGCCTCATTACAACTCTGGCGTTAAGGGGTTAACGGTGCCGTAAAAGGCTGCGGCGCTGTTAAACCCTTAACGCCAGATTCACACTTTAACGCCTGCTTTTTGCAGGCATTAAAGTCCATCCCGGTAAGGGACCTTGGTGCTAATTACGGCACCGTAATTTACGGTGCCGTAATTAGCGCCTTCCCCATTCCCATTGAGCCCTATGGGCCAAAAATGGGAATGGGGAAGGGGCCATGGTGAATGGGGATTTACCGCCCCGCCAACCTTGGAATGGGGAGGTAAATCCGCCATCCACCATGGCGGATTCCGGCATGGACCATGGTGCTAATAGCACCATGGTCCAAAGCCAGGGTTGTAATGAGGCCCTAAATAATGCTGCAGCCAAGGGGCACCCTTGCTTTAGTCCATGCCAAGTATTGATTAGTTTTGTTACTACTCCGTCTGCTGTCATTCTTACTTGAATTCTGGTGTTGGTATACAAGAGTTTAATGGGTTCAAGTATGTCACAAGGGCATCTCCATTGCTCCAGTTTGGCCCATAGTAGGTCACGGTTGACTTTGTCATAAGCAAGGCTGAGGTCTACATATGCTACATATGTTACAGTTTTTGTCCTCAGCGCTTCATGTTTCAGCATATTTAGGATTGTCAGATTTACATTTGTGCCGATATTGCGGACAAATCCGGTATGTCTAACTGCAAAATGGTTTGCTTGTTTGGACCATATGTTTAGTTTTGTAAGGAGTAGATTGGAAAATATTTTCCCTAGGGGATCCAAGAGTGCTAATGGGCGGTAATTCATCGGCTCCTTGGTGGAGCCTTGTTTGTATATTGGTATCAATGTGGCCAGTTGCCAGGAATCCGGTATCTTTTTAGTGCGATTGATAAGCTCCATAATTTCTCTGCAGAATCTTGCCCAGGTTTCAGGATACTTTTTTAGTGTAGCGTTTGACATGCCATCTGGTCCAGGGGCTCTTGATGCATTCAACTTTTTAATTGTGTTGGCCAGTTCTTCGATATCATAACTGACTTTCCATCTCTTTTCGCTCGCTCGGAGTTCTTATTACTCTCTGATGTTCTTTCTTGGTATAGCTCCATGAAATACTTTATCCAAGCAGATTCAGGGACATCTACTATCATTACCTCTTCGGTGTCTTTCTTCGGTTTCAGAAGCTCCCATGGTCGTCTAGTATTGTTGTTTTTGAGTGTATTCATCATCTGTTCCGCATTTTCTTGTTCCTGCATCATTTTTGCGTTCTTAGGCCAGTTTTTAAATCTTTGTTTGACTGTGCTTATCAATTGCATTTTCGTACGAGGGGATTCTGTTTTGGCTCTCTCGATTGCTATTTTCTTTTCATGTTTTTTTCCAGCTATTGCTTTGTTATATGTATATTTGTGTTTGGGTTGAGATTGGTCTTTCTGTTTTTCTGTTAATCGGAATTGTTTGAATATCCATCTGTAGTTAACTCTATTGGAATCTTCTAACTTTGAATTCTTGAACGCTTCAGTAAGTGTTGCTAGTTTGTTCTGAGGGATCTTAAGCCGATTCATTCGGGACAACACTGTGAGCTGTGGTATATTTATTCTGGGGTACTCAGTGATGTGCATATCCCACGTGCGCTTCAGGATGTAATGATCCCTGTGATTACTGTATACGTTCACCACTTTAGTCAAGGATTGGGGTATTTCTTTAGTGGTATAAATGCAATCAATGATCGATTTAGTTCTTCCACACAACCATGTACGTTCCGGTATATTAGTTTCTTTGTTAACTGCATCCTAGCGGTCAAAATTCCTATTGCGTATCTCTGTAGACCATCTTCGTGCTCGTTGTTCTAGTGAATGTTCTTCCATTATTTCCCCTTCATCATCAAATAAATGGAGGTTGAGGTCGCCGCATAAAATGAATTCTACACCTTCGTATTTCTGTGAAGTGCTATCTATCAAAGTCATTATTGAATCTATCACCGTCTCCTCTTTAGTTTTTCTGGGGTTCCAGTAGACGTTTGTGATGCTTAAGTACATTTCGTTCAGGCACCGTTGGTGTAAGTATAGGCCTTTGTAGATTCATTGTGTCCATTTTCAATATCATATTTTGGGCCCAGCCTCCTTTGTTATGATATTCGATAACTTCTGATGCCAAGTCTTGTTTTATTAGCGTAATCAGGCCTGCTGACGGTCGGCCCGTTTTATTAGCAATTGCCGGATTTGTGTCGGTGAGGTAACCTTTGCATATGGGAGGATCAATCAGCCATGTCTCTTGTAGACATATGATGGTTGCTTTGTTCAATTCTGGCTGGTCAATTTGAAATAGATATTGGTGTCCTCTTGTGTTCCACGAACATAATGTGACTGCTTTTTTATTGCTTGCTATTCGTTGTTACCTAGGACTATTTAAATTATGCACACCACGCCCATGACCAGTTGTCTCTAGAGCATATCTGCCCTTAATACCAATTCCTCCCTAACACTGGAGGTCAACCTACCAATTTCATCCTTCCCCTTCTAACTACCTTGTCACCAGGGGTAAGGCTCACACTGTGGGACCACCATATGGGCCATGCACAGTAGAAGACGAAAAGAAGTACCCCTGCCTGGGGTTACATACGTCGGTTCACTGGTTCACTACTAAACCCTATTCCACACTCTGCCTGTACTACCTCCCAACCACAGAACTCACCACTCCCAAAACAACTGACCACCAGTAGGTCAGACACTTATGAGATATAAGTCTATGGGCCTCATTAGGACCCTGGCGGAGAGGGTATTACGCCAGCGTAGTGCATGGCGTACCTCTCCGCCATACTACGAGTTCCCGTAGCGCCATGGAGGTTTTCTCCGCCTGGTTTTACCAGCCGGAGAAAACCATGGCGCTACGGGACCTCGTTGTTAATTACGCCACCGTATTTTACGGTGGCGTAATTAACTCCTTCCCCACTCCCATTATACCCTATGGGGCAAAAATGGGAATGGGGAAGGGCAGAATGGGGATTGGGGATTTACCGCTCCGCCGAGGTCGGAATGGGGCGGAAAATCCGCCAACCCCCATGGCGCTATCGGCGGCTTTCCGCCATGCTTCGCGGTGCATTTAGCACCGCGAAATCCGCCTGGGTCGTAATGAGGCCCTATGAATTGGGACATTAGCTCAATTAAAGAAAATTCCCACCAACCCCCACATACACAGGGTGGAACCCACGATCCTTCAAGGCACTTTAAGAGGATGAGACCATATGATCTCAATGTGCTATCAACTAAAAACAGGTCTCGCACCTTGGCCGCAATAGGATACATGATGCAGCACTCCTGCCCTGCTTTATACCATTAACACCACCAAGCCCCAGTGGCTCACTGCTGCACCTGCGCAGTCAGCTACAGTCAGGAACAGGGCTGGTAGCCTAACACGCATGCCCGTAGTACTCGCCAACGAGTCCGGCCCACCGCGCATGCGCCCAATTGTACTAGCAAGCGGGTTCCCTAGTCCCTACGAACTCGCAGCACACTGAGGGCCCTATTCTCATCTAGGTGTCAAGTACCGAAAAGGAAGTTAAAAGGCTTAAAAACCTTTTCGGTACTTAAGACCTATTCTGAAGGTGGCGCATTCCTCCGAAGTCGGAAGGAATGCGCCACTTTCGGAATGTGTGTGGCAATTGCTGGGATGGGTTGGAAACCAGCCTAGCAACTGCCACATTCGGAAACTGGCTTTTTGGAAGCCTATTTTTGTGGCACTCTGCCAGTTTAATATGTGCGCTAAACTTGTGCACAAATACAGTATCCTTTTGGTGTCGTTAAACTGGAGGAGTGCCACAAGAAGCCTTGTTTGGTGTAAATGAAAGTGTTCATATACACCCGTGTGGTGTATATGAACACTTTCATTGCTGCTTGCTTTAAATGAAAGTGTTCATATACACCGCACGGGTTTATATGAACACTTTAATTTAAACCAAAGTGAGCAGCTTCAACGTTGCAGCATGCACCATTGAAGCTGCTCGCTTTCAATGAAAGTGCTCATATACACCATATAGGTGTATATGAACACTTTCCTGTACACCACAGTAAGCAGCTTCAATTTCCTGCAATGTTTAAGCTGCTCACTTTGGTGTATAGGAACGTGTTAATCTGTGTTCTCGGCAGCATTTTCGTAAAATAACGAATCTGTCGTTATTTTACAAAAATGATGCCGAGATTGGATAGCGCCAGTAACACTTTAATCAGGCGCAATCCTAACAGATCACTGTCCTTCTCTACAGCGCAATCCTCACAGATCACTGTCCTTCTCTACGGCGCAATCCTCACAGATCACTGTCGTTCTCTACGAGGACGCCCAGGCCCACTTGAGAATAGCAGTGGAGCCTGGGTGTCCTCTTTTGGCGCAGTGAATCGTGCTGTTTAGCACCTTCACTGCGCCAAGGTGAGAATAGGGCCCTGAGCCCCTCCAAGATACAGTCAGGGAATCAATCGTTGCACACGGACCCCACACGGGACCCCACACGGGACCGGCAATACAGGAAAGCACACCACAGGGATCTAACCTGGAACATGTATGGAGGTAGCATCGCAAGTTAATGTCTCCTATACTTTTTAAGAACCCCGGAACCGACCACACAATCGGAATTATGAGATACGACCTTGCACAAACACGGGGGGACAACAATCACCCATGGAGCACCACCTCCCCATGCATCTTAATATGATCACGCTTAAATTGGGGCACAACTCGCACTCCAAGGGGTACCGGCCGCACCAAGCCATATTCCACTTCTCCTTAACAAGGCATACGAAGGACCGCATGTATTAGTACTAGAGCAGAGCTTACTTTGTGGCATGAGTAGAAATATATTTTACTGGGCACTCGCGCAATTTAAGGCCCTGGGTCAACATGCCCCACCACCCAGGAAACGAGCTGCGCCTAACCCTACATAAGTGGGACTATGCCGCACTAGCGAGCTTAAATGCACACCCAGGGCTCCGTGATATTGCTCACCGCGGCTCAGGTAAACATATTCTCCCCCGAAGTAATGCTGAAATGGTCCAAGAATTGTATCAGTCACAGGACTACCCTGCTACCACAAGACTCCGCACACCCTGGTGGAACAAGAACTATTCGCACTCTGCACCACGTTGGAGCACTGCACCTCACCTCGTAGGCAATCACGCACATGGATTATACTCTGCTCACCAGGGACCGAGAGGAATGGCCACCATTAAGTCGGCCCACTGGCACAGCATGCCCTCACTGCACCAAGAGCCATGCACTCGCCACACAACCAACGCTGTGCCCACAGACCAGCATGGCTCACCCCATCAGGTAGTCGCAAACGATAACAGTACTAACATACAATCATTGCTACAATTTCAGGCACCATATGAAAAACTACCCTTGCCCCCATCCACAGGCCCATCAAGGACCCAAGACTGGGATCATATAGGATCAGCTCCTCCCTAAAGGGGACCGCATCCGGCAACACAGACCCCCACCCCCCAAATCAGAACATAGGTAAGAACTGCCACTATACCTTGATTCGAACTCCAATTATAAGGGAATACCAAAACTAAAACGTCTCAGTCCTCTTTTCTTCCCCCTCTTTTCCTCCTCCATTGGAACTGTCCTGAATTAATGTAACAATAATAAATGTACATATCATGTACCACCAATTACCATGTGATTTACACTGCAAATGTAAACTGTGTGCACAAATGGATGTGCAAAACAATGTTATTCACGCTCTGGCACACACGTCACTTACCTCACAAACTGTCACTCATATCGAACAATTACTGGATATATGTACTTGTACTATCAGCCTTGATAAAGACCCCAGAGGTCGAAACACGGGTCAGCTGACCACCATTAAGACCAAGAGTTTTCACTGAAATAAACTCACACCATGTCAACCGCACTTACAAGTGCACGGTAGCCAGGAATCTCTCTTTGATCTTACCTAAGAGGTGTGGGCTTCACCTCCACCAACCTGTGACCATGCATATGTAACTACCATAGTACGAGAACTCTGAGCTTAGCGCAGGAGTGCTCATAATCTGGGGCCCACCACTTTCCTCCATATTGTTTTTGAACCTTTCTGCCTTCCAGATCAGAAAATCCCTTTATGGAAAGCTGGAGATTTTCGCGGGCTAAGGGGTGTTTTGTGTGGGGCCATAGGAGGGGACTGGGATTGTTGGGAAAGATTTATTTCTTTTTGCAACTTTCCCGCTATAGTTTTCTATGGAACCCCATTCTTTATACTGTTTTTGATCCGTTCCTCACTATATGAAAGAAAGCTTAAGCCTTCAGCTTCCCTTGCTGATTTATTATGGGTAAACAGATCAGTCCTTCAGACTATTGGTACTGGGAAATCTTTCCCTTTTTAATTCTTATACGTTTGCATTGCACACAGCACCTTACAAAAAGTATCCCCGTTGCACTGCACTTTATCACCATAACTTTTTCCACATGGATTTTTCGATACTTTTATATGTGCTTAAAGACTAGCTGATGGCAGCAGTTACATTTTTACTGTTTTTGTATTCTTTTTTATTTGCATTTACCGCATATGACTACTAAATGTGGCTGGTGCCCTGAAATGGTTGTGTCACAGGATTTTTGCTTGTTCTTTGGCCATATTGTAGTCAGCCCTTCCTCCATCCTTATCAGTTCAGGAAAGTCCAGGTCATGCATTTGCCCGGGAAAGCTGCTGCTTTCACAGACTAGTGAGACTTTGTGTGCGTTGTGGCCCAGTAATGGGGCTCGGACTGTCTGGTCCCAGTCAGTAATCATGCAGAGGTTGCTGGATCCCACAGACGCCTCAGAAGTGTGTAGTTGCCATTGCCTATTCTCGGCTCTATGTCCGGTCCCCTTTCCTCCATAGTGTATAGGTGTTCCTCGCTAGGGACGGGATACAGAACCTTTTTCACCAGAAAAATTGTCTTCCCCTTTAAATGTTGATCCGTGCGGTGGCCACCGGCGCCATTCCTGTCCTCTTTTCCACGTTGACGGGAGCAGACTTCTTTCACATAGGCTCTGGTTGAAGCCCTTGTTTTTGCTCGTAATTCCACACTACAACTTCCCCAGGGATACATTTTTCTTTTTTGCCTGTAGCCAATTTCTTCAGAGACAGAAGTACTCTGTCCTCCGGTGCCCATGCTCCTTCCCAGCGTATGTCGACTGCAGCGGGATTCAGCAGGTGTCCAGCATGCAAGGGTTCCTTTCCCACGTGGGACCCACGCGCGCTTCGACTCCAGTACCTTGGCAAGGACCATGGCTGGGGATGGCTGCTCGGCATGCGACACGCTTACCTTGCACTCGCTGAAGAATAGCTTTGCCAGGTCGAGAGAGCTGTTTTCCAGAACACCACCGGAGCACATCAAGGAGTACATCAGGAGGAAGACCAAGCCAAATGTAGGTGCCCTGTCCTCCACTGCACCCCGCAAGGGCGACTCCTTCCCTGTGAAGCACCCAAGCAGTACGGGCCTTCCAGGTCCTGATACCAGCAAAGGGACCGAGCATTTACAAGCATCGGCTGAACAGCCCGAAGACCCTTCTGATCCTGCTGCTGAGGGGATGCAAGGCTCTTGTACCGGGGAACTCCCCAAGGGGCTTAGCTCTTTTATGGGCACAAACCTGAGGGGACACCTGAACGCAGTACAAAGTGCACTACCGGCAACATGCGCAAGATCAATCTGCCTCACAGGCGCTCAGGGACAGTCCAAGACTTTGCAGTCAGGCAAGCAGCCGGAGACTGGACCCAGTATGGCAGTCATGTACCAAGCACGTGGCGCAGTACCAGACAAAATGGCAGTGCATCCTGAGGCTCACCATTCCAGTGTTCAGGGATCGAGACACAACAGTGGACATGGACGACAAGGAGGATCAAGGCACCTCCTCAGGTAGGGCTTTCCATGAAAGGCTGGCTGGCGTGGCAGGATACTTGTGGATCCCACAGCCAGAGGCGGGGGTCTTGGTGCTTACTATCTGCTCGACCACCAGATCTGGCATACCGTTGCAAAAGGATGTCGAGTCCCTGGCAAAAAAGGGCTGGGTAAAACCCCATCTTGGGGAGAATTTTCATTTTTGTGTCAATTCCCTTTATCTTTATAGACCCCCAGCTCTTGCTGGATTTAGGGCTTTTTAATTTTAACTCCTGAGTGAGTGGGACTTTTTTTCTCACTCATGTGTTTTTTCTGATTAGGATTTTTGTGTTTCTTACTGATTAATGGAGTCTGGTTGTTAGGGAGAATTCCCTGTTAAGGCTAATTTCCCAAACCTAGTGAGTCCCCCAGCAGCTTTGCTGGATTTTTGGGGTTTATTTTTTCCTCCTGCTAAGAGTGAGACTCTTTTTCTCCCACTCTTAGGCATGATTTGAGAAGGTCCTTTGACTGTGAATGTGTTTTATGGGCTATGGGGTCTTTTACTCCATAAGGCTTCATGTTTTTTGGTATGTGTGTTAAACAGCACCCTCAGTGCAGTAACACAGGGGTGTCATAGTGACCCCCAAACATAGACTCCATACCCTGGGACTGACTACTGTCTCCCAGGGCATGTAAAGTCACCATTGGCTTTACTAGTCTCAAATTGTGAACAGAACCAGTACAAACCATAATATTGTGGAAGTACTGGTAGGAGTAATTCGATTGCCCCGAGGTCTGTTTTCCAAGGGGGCACTGTCCAGCCCCCCCTTGTCGAGTTTCTGGCTGGTGGCAGTGGATACCACGCAAAATATTCCACCGGAATATTTCTTATGGGATTTTCGGATTGATTTTAAACGCACCACTTTTTGGTGCAATGTTAAAGATACCGCTGGGTTATTTATTTAATATTTATTCCCCGGTTGGGTCTTTTTGCCAGGACTCGGTTTTAAAATGGCGTTTGTGTTCGCCTCTGAAACTCTAACCCAAGTGGAGCCCTTTGTTCCACTTTTTGGCGGGCTTCTCCACAGAAGCCCTCAAAAAGGTGCCACTCTGAGGTCTACAGGATGTTTGGTAGGGGGATTAGGCACCCTGCACAGAGTTGTCTTGGCAACTCAAGTCGCACTCTGTGTGATTGGCCCAGTGGTGAGCCGCCCGTCTCACCACTTAGCATGTTTGAGTGACAGCTAGGCTGATGAATGGGGGTTTTTCTGCATAAAAGCAGGGCTTTGGGGACTGGAACTTCAGAAGTCGCCACAGGACCTAAAGAATCCGAAGAGGGGAGAAGCTGAGCCATCTACAACGCCAACACCACCGGTGGAGCCCTGCTGTACAAACTCACCACTTCCCTGACGACAGTGGAGATCTTCTTCCAGGAGAGTCTTCTTCCCTTTGAGCTGGTGGGACCAACCAGTTCGCCTTTTTCACCTTCCTGCATGTCTCGTGGTCGAATTGCTCATACCAAGCACCCCGGCAGCCAGATAGCCACGCTTCACCAATACCGCGAATAAAAGGGTCGTACCTTTTAATCGGGAACTCTGCGGCTGGTTTCTTCCCTGGCAGTGCAACGACCTCCAGCTTTCTTCCTCGTCGAGATCATCTCTTCCTCTGGTCGAAGCCATGACTTGCACCCACTGCCAGGAACAACTGCCACCGCTGGAGCTTTCTCACCATTTCAGGTACTGTGTCCCGCCTGGTCTCCCTTGCAACGGATTGTCCAAGGTGTCCCGTAAATCCTTGACCTTCCAACTGGGTTGACCTCAGACCTGCTAACTTTGCCTTTCTGAACTGATCCAACCTCTTTTTGACGTTTCTGCAAAGACTTTGAGTGCATTTCTACTGTGTGATCTTGGGCACATTCCGCAGTGGGCCTGGCTATGAACTTTTGGCTCTACAGTAGACCCTGCCTTTCTTGACTTGCTGTGGTTTCTTAAAAGTGTTGGTACTGTGTTATTTCCATACTCTGTCTTTTCTCTCCCTTTTTAAACAAATTATTGGAGTGCCATCTACGGTTACGCGCTCACCTCTGTTTTGCTAAATAAGTGGTGTCTTAACCTAGACTTGTCGAATAATTAACTAGGGAGGTGTGTATACTTATAGTGACTGTGTTTGAACTTGCTTGATATATTAGTGCCAGTGTATTTTCATAAGGGTGTTTTTAAATAAATAATTATATACTTTTATAACAAAGCTCTGGTTAGTGTTTGCTTGTTCTACTGTATTTTTAGCCCTATTGTGTATACTCTATATACTGCCTAACTCTTCTTGAGAGAAGCCTGATTGCTCAGCCACAGCTAGCAGGTAAATCTGGGTGGTGCAGACTGCTACCAATTGGGTTTACTGCTTACTCCTGTAGTCTTAAACCTTTTGCAGTGGTCCCTAAGGGAACTGCACAGGTTTCTGCCTAACACTGGTAAACTCCACATGCATCTGCTTTTTGCATTGTGACACACAGCACCTTTTGTGCAGTGCCACTGAGAAGTCCCTTGGACCTCTCTTAAAGTTTATCTACATTTTCTTGGGTGAACTACTGTCCAAGAATAGTAACATGACTCCTGTCCTACTTACCTTCTCTTTTGTGGGTCCAGCACACACCACCCTATTTGGAGTGCTGGGGAGTTGCATAGTAGCTCCTTTATCCCACTTCTCATGGAACATTGTGTTACACCAACTTGAATCTTCATCCAGAGTCCCAGACCTAGGGATCAAGTAACTTGTAACCGGAGCCGTTCATTCTTTTTTGGCGCTGAGATAAAGGCTCCCAAACCACAAAAGGCAGCTGAATCAAGGAAAATCCATTGCTGCAGAGCCCCCCTCTCGAGTGCTGCCGCAGAAGCCTGCCAAACGTCCTCCCTTTCGTCACCACGACCAAGGACCAGGAACAAGGGTCTGCTACACTGCAACAGGAAGACATCCAGCTGGAATGAATTATTCAGTTCACAGGTATTGTGGGGCTTGGGGTATACCTTCCTTTTTTCCAATGCTGGTGCTTTCTAGCTTGGAGTACTATTTTACCCACTTTTGATTTGACTTCACCTGCTCTGCCCTTCCAGCTTGTGCTTCTTCAAGGGGGGCTGCTCATCTTGAGCTTCTGTGATATTCTATTTAAACTACTGACTTTTAAAAACATTTTCTAAGAAGAGAACATCAGACCTTTGAACTAGCCCATTGACTTTGGCTCTCCTGGCTCCCTAAAGGCTTCCTTCTGAACCTATTGTCTTTGGCAGTGCTTGTTCCCTTACATGTTTTAATTGTTGAGCACTAATATTGCTGGGACAAAAGACTGCCTACATCCCTCGGGAACAATCTAACTATTTTTCTAAGTACAAAGTATGGTCTGATCTGACTACCTGTTCCTTCCTTATAATTCAATATTGCAAAGGTGATCCAAATAAGTGTTATTACTGACTTCAAATGACGTCACTTAGTGTGCTGGAATATGTATAACATATGAAAAGTAACTCACCTGCTTTATTGCTCTTGTTAAAATTGAATACTAGCTTTGGGATTAATGTTGCTTTTACTTGCTGCTTTTTAAAGCTTGTCTAATTATTGTGTATATATAAATAAATATTTTTCTAATGGTTGTTAATCTGCTTAGAATCCCATGCTGTGCATATAGTTCGACATCTAGTGGTAATTGCAGAGTATTGCATCTTTCGAGGATCGAAAGGGGATGTCGACATGGGCGGGATTGTAACACTATCCCTAACGTGACGTGTAGTGTACCCAAAGTCCCTCACGCATTGAGGTCCCTCAGACAGTTTTTTTCCACCCAACTATTTGGTAGCCTTATGCGGAGCTCGCTATAATTATATTGCAAAATAGTTATTTCATTGTCCCACAACCGATGGTCGTCTAGTCTTCGACTTTCTCTTTGATGGCTATTTTGTGGACCCCTACGCCAAAGACATCCACTGCTGTTCGGCGACTGGTGCATCGATCGACGTCTGTCGACCGCATAGCCTAGGCCCTCCGGCCAGGTCTGTACAGTAGGCAGAGTGGGGCCCCTGGGTTGATTCTTTCTGAGAATGCATTTCCTTTTCCCACTTTCTTCCCCTTTCTTGTCTGGCTGCCCTTTAGCTCTACTATGGAGAGGACTCAATTTAAATTTGGTCTGTCGTGCAACAGAAAATACCCTTGGAAAGACACCCATCTCAAATGCAATAGGTGCTTACCTCGCGACCAGAGCTAGCATTCCTGTAAGTCCTGCAAACTCTTTCATCTAAAGATGTTAAAATTTGGATGACAGATCGGTGGGCGGCTTACGCAATGCAAGCCTAGAGTTCCCCATGGGCACTGTCGCTTCAGATGAGGAGGACTCTAGCGGCAGCCATGGCTCTGATCTGGATGCCATAGATGTTTCAGCGGAGCCCTCCGGTTCCCAGGTGCCCGTCCCTGGCTCTGATACACAGACCACTGGTACTGTTATGGGGAGTTCACAGCCCGGGGACAGGGGCACACACGCAGCATCCAAAGAAATACACACAACCCCCAAAGCCTCCTCGACGGATGCATCAAGGAAGCACCAGACGCCAACAGGCCCACTAAAAACTTTGACGTGCCTGCCGAACCTCGCCGTCTGGTGCCCTCCCCACAGCAGTCTTCTCGGCACGCGGCTGGGCATTATGCTTGTAAGGGCGTCCCCACTAAAAAGCACATAAGTGCTGACACGCCATCCAAGAGCTCGTCCGCTCCTAAGGCTTTGGCGGAGTCGACTACCGCAATGCCTACAGGCACGTTGAAATCCATTATACAGCTGCCGAAATTGCGCAAGAGTCTCGCGGTCATCATTTTGGCAGCAGAACAGCCCAAAAGCACCCCCTCTTTTAGAGAGGATTACTCTGAGAGTCCCCAGCCCCACTCTAGGGCTTTAACTGGTAAATCCACCCCACCCCCGAAGAGCCTTTCCCTCCTTGAGACCCCTCTGCTTCATCCCTGTGAACTAGGCAGAGATTTGAAAATTACATGGATAAGATGTCACAATTCATAGACTTAGGTAGGAAGACTCCTGCCCCATTCTACCAAAGCTGCAGAAGTTCCCAGTTCAAACACAAATTCATCAAGAGGAAGTATTTGAATATTCTGAGCCAGAAGAAACCTATAAAGATCCTCTTAGTCATGAGGCCAATCCTTTTGGTCTGGACACAACTGACCAGTGCCCAGTCTGGGGTCAAGAACAACGAGCAGGTGAAGGCCCCCTGGCTCTCACCCACTCCTACCCCAGACATTATTTGTCTGGATCTGCCCTCCTCGCCTCAACAGAGGCAGTCCTCGCCAATAGCTGACCAAATGGTCTTTAATGCCATCCTAAAGAGGGCCGCAGACCACTTTCAAATCGCCACACAGGAGGCTGTCCAGGTCTCTGATTTTGTTGAGGACATTCTTTATGAAAAAACTCCCTCAAATCAAGCTATTCCTCTGCTGAACTCCATAAAGAAATGCCTTGTTACTTCCTTATTGTCTCCTTCCCTTACAAGGGCTGTCAACCCTCGAGTTGAGAAACTGTTTAGCCCCTCTCCATCTGACCCTATGTACATTCGAGGTCATGCCACACCAGATTCTCTGGTTGTTACAACTACCAGATAAAGGGCTGGGGTGCCACTGTCGACGGCAGAGGCTCCCCCGATAAGGACTGCAAATAGCTCTAGGCCCTTGGCAAGCGTATCACCATGCCTGCAGCCTACTCTACCAGAATTGTGAATAATACCACCCTTCTCGCTAGTTACAGCCAAGTGCAATGGGGCCTGCTTCAGGAAGGCCTCCAAATGTCTCTCAACTACACGATCACGCCTACTGGCGTTTGTCTCTGAGGGGTAGACTGGTGATCCACAACATTCTCAAGAACACACTAGACGCTGCTGAAACAGCGGGACGCACTTTGGCACAGGGAACTCTTCTCAAGAGATACGCCTGGCAATAAAATTCAGGATTCAAGCCGGAGACTCAGGCCGCCTTAATAAATAAGTCTGTGGAAGAGTATAACTTGTTTGGTAGGGCTGTGGATGACGCCTTGGAAACGGTGAAAAAAGAACATGAGATGCTGAAATCCCGCCAACCTGATTACAGCCAAGCCTTTCCAACAGCGGGAGGTGCAAACTCTCGCCGTTCCTTTTGAGGTCAGTCCTTCTCTCAATCTCCACATGGCCAATATGGCTCAGGAGGTACCCCATGGTCCACCGGACAAGGTTCAGCTGGCAACAGCCAATATCAGCAAAGGGGATAGCGCAGAGCCATGGGTAGAGGCAGAAACTCCACCCCCATAGGCTCCCCGGCCTCCACATCAAATTGACTCACCAGTCCGGGTCCCCACCAATGCCTCCCCGGTCGGGGGAAGGTTGTCATTCATTCACACATGGGAGGGGATCACATCAGACCAGTGGGTGCTCAAGACCGTCACCCGTGGTTATTGCACCGAGTTCCACCAGCCACCTAGTTACCATCCACCAAAGAGCAGACGTCTATCACCAGCACACCTGCAAATCCTGCTGGAAGAGGTGCAGATCTTTCAGGAAAAGGGCACCATAGAAGTCTTCTCAATTCACCAGGTAAACAAGGGTATTTGAGTATACTTCCTTGTACCCAAAAAGGATCTCACCGTGCACCCTGTGTTAGACTTGTGCCCAGCGAACAAATATGACAAGCCGCAAAAGTTCAGAATGACAACATTGCAGGAAGTAATTCCTCTGCTGGTGCTGGGCGATTACATGGAAACATTGGACATGAAAGATGCATACTTTCATATTTCAATGTTGCCAGTGCACAAAAAGTACCTAAAGTTCATTATAGAGGACACACGCTATCAGTTCAAGGTTCTTCCCTTCGGCATTGCCTCAGCTCCACGGGTGTTTATGAAGGTACTGGCGGTAGTAGCTACTCACCTGCGCAGGCAGTCCATCCCAGTCTATCCTTACCTCGATGACTGGCTCATAACAGGGGATTCGTACGAACATGCCTAACAAATACATAGAAGACGATAGATCTCCTCTTCAGTCCATTTATAAACCTGGTTTACGGTCACGATCGGATTGTTACCTCTCTTTGGGCGAGTCCACAAAGTGTGATTCCACTGTTTACTGCACGTCTAGCACTTTTATTGTGACCGTAACAATAATAGATACTAAAGTTTACTGAGGATTTGTGCTTTTAGACTGTGCGCTAACTGTTGCTCTTGAAGGAAGTCGCATGCACATTTGCTTTTAATTTGTTCAATTTTGATTTATTCTGTATATAGCAGTTGTTTCTTTTAATCCTTATTGTATTAGTCCATCATACAATTGGAAATATCTTGTGTCCGTGATGTTTATCTTACAATCCTTGGTTTTGTATTATTCGCCAAACAATTTATTCAAATTTTATTTTATGCTGTTTAGACTCTAGTAGTATTTTGGTACATCCTTGTTTCACAAACTTCAATTTGCAACTCTCTATGCATTATATTTCAATAAACATCTCTCAACACGTGTTTCCCCACAGATGTTTCCATGGTTCATCAGGAGAGAGTTTGATTTCAAAGGTAGTTGACATCAACAAACAGTATAGAAAAGGAAAGAATAAATAAGAAGAGAAAGAAGGGTTACATTAATGTAGTGCAAGGCTCTCTTCTTAATGCTTAAATAAATGTCTTTTTATGGTACTCACCCTTAGTTTGAATTTCTTTGGAATTTAAAAGATGGGGTGGTATTTCTGAAGGGGTACTGTTAGTCTAGGGTTTATCACCTATGAAGTGAATTTGAATTAATTAAAATGTTGTGTTTATGACAATCACTAGTTATATAGTACTTAGTGAAAAGGAACTCATTATATACTTTTGCTATCCTATATTTATATATGGATGTGCTCAATCCATTGGTCAACCTTCAAAAATATGTTCATTAGTGAAGGGACTCCTAGGGTGTCTTTTGGCTCCTGCTACTTTTGAGTGCCAAACTAAAAAGTAAATGAGAGAAGTGCTTCTAACTTTAAAATCAAAAGGCCCCCTCTTTTTTTTTATCCATAAACTAGAAGTGTGACAAATATGAAGAAGGAACCACCATTAACTTTGTGCTTATAGCAGGAAATGGAAGATGTGATTGTCTTCTCCTCCACAAAACCTGATCCGTGTTGTGGTTTCCTTTCATTCCGCTTCCTCTTTTAAGCACAAGCGTAGTGATGTCATTGCATGTATTGATGCAATGACATCATTGAGTACGTCAAAGCGATGACATGTTAATTGCATTTGTTGGCATGTGCCCATTTTAGAAAGTTGCTGCGTATATTTAAATCTATTTGGTTTAAACAAAAAATGCATTTATTTCTTGCACTGTCAGTACTCATGTGTGGACATGATTATAAAAGGAAAAAAGAAAGGATAGAGGTGAAAGGTAAACTTATGTGAATTTTTAGACAAGACAGCGGTTCCTTAGTCTTAACTCTTAATGATGTATATAAAGAAATAAGGTACATCAATGGTATGGTGAACATGCCTAGATGCTGTAAGCTTCTCAAAAGACACTAAGCATTTAAATGTGTACATAATGTAAACATTATAAAAAAAAGTGTTGCTCAGTGTATAAAAAAATACGGTGCATCAATGGTGTGGCGAACATGCCTAGATGCTGTAAGTTTCTCCAAAGACACTAAGCATTTAAAGGTGTAGGTAATGTAAACATTGTGGGAAAAGTGTTGTTCATTATGTTGTATGGTGACAAACAGTCTCAAAGGTGTACTCGTATGTACAAAGCAATGCACACATCCATTACAAGGCCCAGTGTGTTGAACCTCTGGTGGATTCTATAGCCAGTATGCCATCTCATGTTCTGTGTTCAAACCCGTTTGGCATGTGTCCATAAAGCATATCCACTTGACCTCTCTTTTGCATAGCATTAATTCTCTGTTCCCCCCACTATCTGGATGTTTCACTTTCTCAAGTCCCAAAACCTTGGTCTCTTTCGTCTGGGTCATACAGTGTTCTGAGCAGAAATGTGTGGCCAAAGGATATGAGATCCCCATTTTTTATGGCTCGCATATGCTCCATCAGTCTTGTTTTTAAAGCTCTTATTGTGCTTCCAATGTACATTTTGTTGCATACACATATTAATCCATATATGACAAATTTACTATTGCAATTGATAAACTGGTTGATGTATTTATTTTTTCCATTTGGTAAAATTAATTTGGTTATTCCATTATCTATACGTGGACAGATTATGCAGTTGCCACATTTAAAGGTTCCCGTTGGTGATGGTACATTAAAAAACTGTGCAGAGTGTTGGTAGGTACAGATTTTAAAATACTTGGGCTGGTTTTTTGCTTTAGAGTAGGAGCTTTCCGATAAATGATAGTTGGGTTGTTTTCCAGATGTTTATTTATGGTGTCGCCTGTCTGTAGAATATTCCAATGTTTTTTCAATATACTTTTTGTGATAAATGAGTCACTGCTAAATGTAGTTATGAAGTTGACTTTGGTCATCTTATTTGGTCTTTTCGCTGTATTGGTGAGGAGACTGTTCCATGGGATTCTATCAGCTCTAGATGTTATGTCATGTTACCTGGACTTGTAGAGCGCACGGTCGCCCAAGGGCATCATGGCGCTGGTGAGGAAGCTACCGAGCAGGAAGAACAGTCGTAGCCAGAGAGCTAAAATAGAGTTGTTTTCAGGGCTTTCCTGAAAGCCAAATGGTTAGAGGTAGACTTGAGTAGCAGTGGGAGGGTGTTCCACAGCCTGGCCGCAGCAATGGAAAAAGCTCTGCCACCAAGTCTTTCCCGGTTGTACCTAGGGACCACCAAGAGGTTGGTGGTCAAGGAGCGAAGATTGCGTTCCGGAATATATCGGACAAATTTGGTTTGAAGAAACTCAGCTCCTAGGCCCTGGATTGCCCGATGGACAGTACCCAGTGACTTGAACTTAACTCGCTCAGCCACTGGAAGCCAGTGAAGTTGGCGAAGCACTGGCGAGATATGTGCTCCATAGGGAGAGCCTGTGGCCAGTCTAGCTGCCAGATTCTGCATGCGTTGGAGACGCAGGAGAAGGCCCTCCGGCTGAGAGAGGTACAGGGAGTTGCAATAGTCCAATCGTGAGAGGACTAGTGCAGCCACCACAGGAGGGCGCATAGCTTCTGGGATCATAGGGAGGACCCTCTTAAGTACCCTAATCTGGTGGTGGGCGGATTGGCAGACCGCTGAAACCTGATTTGACATGGACAGAGAGGTGGAAAGAATGACCCCTAAGTTCTTTACTTTGTCCACTGGACAGGGCAGGGGGCCCAATGAAGTAGGCCAAAAAGTGGGGGGCCATAGTGATGGGCTGGGAGGACAACCCACCAACATCACCTCCGTTTTATCGCCATTGAGCTTGAGCCAATTTTGGTCCATCCAGACACCGACTGCTTTTAGACAGTCATGAAGACAAGCTGAGACCTCGGTATGATCCTGATTCAAACGGATCAGGATTTAAGTATCATCCACGTAGGAATAACAATTGAGTCCATACGAGTGGATAAGGCAGACGAGCGCCCAGATATAAATATTGAATAGGTTAGGGGAAAGAGACGATCCCTGGGGGACACCACAAGTGAGGACACAAGGGGAAGAGAGGAAAGGGGGCATAGTAAGGTCTGTAAGAAAAGAGGTGAACCAAGCCAGGACTGAGCCAGAGATCCCGATTTGTGCTAAATGTGAGAGGAGGATAGGATGGTCCACCGTATCAAATGCGGCGGACAGATCCAGCAGAATCAGAGCTCCAACTCCACCTGCGTCTGTCTAGCATTTCTTCTTGGTATCCTCTTTGTTTAAATTCGTCTTGCAGTGTCTTGGCATGTTTTTGAAAGTTTTCCTCAGTGCTACAATTTCTCTTAACCCCTTCTCTGTAGGGTATATATTTGATACGTTGTACATGATTACTTTGTGCGTGACGTAGCTGTTCACAGCCGTCGGTTTGGTGTATAAATGAGTGTGAATTTTGTCTCCAGCAATATGTAATTATATATCCAAGAACTCAATTAAATCTGAACTGTTCTTCTCTGTAAGTTTGATGTTGTAATTGTTCTCATTGAGGTATTTTACGTAGTCTAATAAATCTGTTCGCTCCCCACTCCATATCATGAGCACATCGTCTATGTACCTGCCCCAGTAGACAATATTATTTCCTTCATTGACTGCTTGATGTTTCCAGGTGTGATTTAATTCATAGTGGCCCATGAAAAGTTAGCGTAATGGTGGGCGCAAATTTAGCGCCCATGGCCATTCCCTGTTTTTGACAATAGTTCACTTTGTCGAATATGAAAATGTTTTCCAAAATTAATTTTAACATTTCCAAAATCATTTTATTTTGATCAAGAAAGGAAATGGATCTTGTCTTGAGAAAGAATTGTATGCTTTCCAATCCTTTATTGTGTTCGATACTGGTGTAAACTGAAACCACATCGAAGGTTACAAATAGATATTTCTTTTCCAAGGGAATTTGTTCCAACTGTTGTATTGCGTGTTTTGTATCCCTGAGGAAAGATGCTAAGCCAAGTGTTAACGGTTGTAAATGGAAGTCTATGAACAGGGAGATTCTTTTTGTTAGGAAACCTATCATGTTGATAATCGGGCAACAAGGTGGAAATGTGTTGTATTTTTTATGTATTTTGGGTAGGAAGTAGATAATGGACATCACTGAGTGTGTGTGATGTCCATATAGGTGAATTCCTCATCAGTTAATAGTCCAACTTTATGCAATTCTTTCCTCATAATATGCCATTTTTGTTGTAGCTTTGGCAGTGGATTATTCTGTAGCTCTTGATAGCAATTTTGGTCATGGAGGTGTTTCTTTCCCTCATTCACATTTTCTGCCCTTTTCATGAGGACAATGTTACCCTCTTTTTTTCCGCCATTTTGGTTAGTATATCAGGGTTTCTTGATAAGTCCTCAATTGCATGTTTTTCTTTGAGGGATAAGTTGATGCAGAGTTTAGCTTTTTTGTTTTTATGGTAATTATCCCTGAGATCTTTACATACAGCCTTTTGGACGATGTCAATGACATTGTTATCACTTAATGTGGGAATAAATGTTGACTTTGGTTTTCATTTGGTCACCTCAGTTTGGAAAGGGCTAATTTCCCGCTCTTCCAAAAATGTCTGTTGTGTACTGTTCTTCTTCCATATTCAGGTTCAATAGGTCAATAGTATTCTCCGTAATTTCCACTGTTAATGTTGAAATGTCTGCTATATTAGACTCCTTTGTTTAGAATGTTTTTTCTTTAAAGTATTTATTACGTTTTAGTCTCCTGTAAAACCTATATAGGCCCACTTGTGTGTGGAAGTAATCTGATGTGTTGGTGGGACTAAACGTTAGCCCTTTATTAAGTGCTGTGGATACTATAGGGCCAATTGGTTGATCAAGTAGATTGAGAACTAGGTTTGTCGGTTCCCTCGTATTTGCGACCTGGTTTGCATGCCCGTTTGATTTCCTCCTTTTTTTTCTTTGTTCCTTCTCTTTCCCCTCTTACATTTGTGTACGTTATTGAAGTATTTGTTTTTGAATATTGTCCTGTTCCTATATTGGTTATGGTTGGCTGTTGGGGGTATAATCATGTAGTTTTTTTGGGACGTCGAAACTCTTCTAAAAAAAAGGACTTGCTTGTGACTCCATGGAGGTACTGGGTTCTTCTCCTTGTGTGCCCTTTTCAGTTTCACTATTTGTCTCTGTGTCTGATGATTGGTTTTGTGGCTGCTTCTTGTATCGTATTTTCTCTGAAAGGTGTAACCTCTTCCTATTTTGTAATCTATTTCATCTCTAATAAAGGTATGTTGTTTTTTTGTTTTAAGTTCTTCTGTAAAATTGGATAAGTATTTGTCTAGGATCTGCTATTTCTTGAGAATGAGTTCTGGAAGATTAAGCTTTTCTATTTTTGATTTCAGCTCTTTAATTTCTTCAATTGTTTTTTCGTGAACTAATGCCACCTGGTTGATTATTCGAATCATCATCTCTTAAGTCTAGGGTTCTCGATCAATGAGAAAAAGTCCAGCCTAGACCACAGCCAAGTCACAGTTCTGGGGGCTCTAATTCAGACCAAAGACGGCCTCGTTGTTCCCTCCAACGAGAGGGTTCAAAACATGCTGTTCCAGATCCCTCACTGTGTAGCCAGTCACGAGGTGACCGTACGCAAAGCCATGTGACTGTTAGGGATGATGGCCTCATGCATTTACTTAGTTCCACACGCACGTCTGCGCATGCGCCCCATGCAAGAGTGGCTCTCGAGCCAATGGTGTCAGGCCAGCGGACAATGGGACGATCCAGTGGTTGTGTCGCCAGCCCTCATTCAATCTCTGCAGTGGTGGGCAAGGGAAAACCTTCTGCAGGGGAAAGCTTCACCACCCTCACAGTAGAAGCCACTCTTACCACAGACTCATCTCTGACAGGGTGGTGGGGGCTCACCTCCTTCATCAGACGGCACACAACGTGTGGTCCCCAGCGTTAGCAACCAACCACATAAACCTGTTAGAACTGCTAGCAGTGTTCAAGGTCCTGAGGGCATTTCAAACACACCTCCAGGGAAAGACAGTCCTCACGGACAGTACTACGGCCATGTATTACCTGAGCAAACAATGGGGCACAGTCTCCAGGGCTATCTAAACTGTCACATAACATATGGAAATGGGCTCTCAAACACATGTTCCTCCTTTCACAACACGTTTCAGGGGAACTCAATCTTATGCCGGACGTACTCAGCCGAGACTTCCCACTACCTGTGGAGTACGAGTGGCAATTACACAAAGGCATTGTTCTCAACATCTTTGCAGACTGGGGCTTCCCAGAGATCGACTTGTTCACAACAATGCCCAGATTACGCCTCCAGGGGGATAACATGGTAAGGGAAATTTGTCTACACTTCTCTCCCCCCCCCGACTCCTCTGCTCAACATGATAGTGCACAAGTTGCACCAGGGACCAGTCAAGATGATTCTGGTGGGCCTGATGTGAGCCTGCCACCCTTGGTTCTCCCATCTCATGGCAATGTCAGTTTCCCCTCCCAAGAAGCTGCCATGCCCTTACAATATGCTGTCTCAAGTCAAGGCGAGGACACTACATCCATGCCCTCAAACTCTCAATTTAGCAGCCTGGCTCCTGAGGTCATAGATTTCAGACACCTCCACCTCCCTTAAAGATGTATGGACATACTCGGGGAAGCATGGAAACCTAACACCAGACATTGCTACTCCAGCAAATGGAGACTTTGTCATCTGGTGTAATGGCAAGAGCATCAATCCGATTTAATGCACACCAATACATTGTCCTGTACCTAACTCACCAGCTATATTCAGGCCCGGTTTCAATTCCTTAAAGGTCCACTTAGCTGCACTTTCTGCATAAACCACGCCTCAAAAGATGGTTTTTTGGTAGAAAATTCCAGTAATAAAGACATTTATGGAAGAGGATAAAATAATTAATTCCCCTATTTCCAACTCAGCTCCCTGATGGGACCTGAATGTGGTACTTACTAGACTGATGGGGCCTCCATTTGAACCTATGCATAAAGCTAGTCTTGAAGCACTCACCTACAAGACCACCTTCTTGGTGGCGACCACATCAATAAGGAGAGTTAGTGAACTGCAAGTCCTTTCAGTTCAAGACCCATTCGTCACATTTCACAAGGATAAAGTGGTCATGCGCACTCACCCACGGTTTGCGCCTACATTTATTTATGTGAACCAATCCATACAACTACCCACCTTTTTCCAGAACCGCACTAAAGTGGCAGAAAGAAGCCTCCACACACTAGATGTAAGGAGAGCGGTTATCTATTACCTGGAAAAGATGAGACCACTAAGAAAGACAAACCAGTTTTTCATTGCAATGGTAGAGAAGGATACCCTGTTTCTGAATCAGCTATTTCAAAGTGGATCGCAAACTGAATCACACTGTGCTACACTCTTGCCAAGAGAGATCTGCCCTTCACGCCTAGAGTACACTCTACTCTTGGCACAGCGGCTACCATAGCATACTTTCTTAGGAAAGATTCACATTTATGTGTAATTTTTCCTCCAGTTGTGTAACTCCCAACTTTATGCTGTTGTCTGACAAGTCTAGCCTGACTTTTGCCAATGGAGCATAGCCTTCAGCTGCACTCCTCTGGGTTTTCACTCACTATGTTATGGGGAAACTGACATGCCCTTAAAGACAGTAGTACTGGGAGACTGTTTCCCTTAGTCCTTTCCTATGTTGCAACTTTTCTGCAACATGTTACAAAGTACCTTACAGTACAGTGCGCTTGGGTTTACCTTTCGTTTCCAAAGGCCCTAGATGCCCTCAAAGAATTGTTTGGTAGATGTGCAGATATGCGTTGGACAGGGCTAGTGGCTGCTTATTTACTTGCATATTTCTGAACCCTTTCTTGCCATGTAAACTGCATTTACCACGGATGGCACAGGAAGGTGGTCTGGCTCCAAAATTGCCATGCCATGAGGTTCTTTGTCCTGTCCTTTGGCCAGCTTGTCCCTTTGCCTTTCCCAGGTCGAGCAGACCCGGGTCAGTCCTCATTTGGTTATGCACTCTCCTGCGAAACGCCAAGCTTTCACATGCTTCTGCATGCCTGGTGTGTGTGCCTCCAGGATGTGGGCTGGAATGTCTAGTTCCAATACACATCCTGGTTGCCCGAGAGTCTGGTGTGCTGGGAATGACTGGGACCACCATGGTCTGCGATTAGTCCATGTCTGGTGTGCCTGTATGTGAACAGATCTCCCATTGGGTCCTCTTCGTTTTGGCGCAAAGGAGATTCTGGATAAGAGAAGGCTCCAAACACCCATACCAGGGCGATCTCTTGAGTTCTCACTGTACCTAGGATAGGATCCAAGTATCCTGAAACTAAGTAGCCGAGTCGAGGAACCGCTGGTGACCCGCTGTATTGTTTGGCACCGTGAGCCCTTTGTTGTCCCATAGGAACCCTCTGCATCTGATCGAACTTATGTCTGCAAAGGCGCTTTGACCCATCTGAATAGTGGGAACAACTATTCACGGCACCTTCATCTTAACCTGCAAGCAAGCCTCTTCGGAAGTGTTCCTGGGCCAACCAGTGAACTGACCAGCTTGCGTAGGACTTTTGCTCTGAAACCACAGCCGTTTCGAGTTGACACTTGAAACTTGGTAGATTGCAAGCACTGGCTCTCCTGACGAGTTTCGTATACCGGTATGCCCTAGGTCTGGAATTAGGATAGTACGACTGAACCAGAGTCCACGCAGTCACTGTTGCCCAGCCGTGGTGACTAACTTCACAGGTGCCTTGCTGCTGTGCCCTGAATCCTCCTGCAGAGGAACAGGCCTGATCCCTTCATCAGGAGCGGGGAAATCGCCACTGTCCTGCCACGGAATCATCGCTGTAACTCGCTGAAAGCCGCAGAGCCGCACAATTGCCGTATTTGAACCTGCAACTGAAGTGGACTCAACTGGCGAAGTTTGGTCCGGAGTCCGCCTGGGTTCGGTGAGTACTTGCAACCCTTACCGGTGGTCCCTAGCGCATCCATCCATTTTTACGCACAAGTGTCCCCTGAGAGCCACTTGCCTTTCCACAAGTAGCCTGTGCTACCATCCGATTGCCAACTCCTGGAACCTGTTCTGCCCTCTTGGGGAGACCTTCCTTTAATAGTGGGAACTTATTCTTCATTGCTTTACCCACCTTCGCTACAGCCCCTGCAAGAGTCCCCGTTTTCGCTCTACCACACCATCGCGTGCACCTGCATCTGAAAGTACTTTTGAGCACCAGGCTCCACTCTTCGTAGGGACTGTACTGCCTCTTAGGGATTGATCTATGATGAACTGCCTAAAGTCTATTGGCACTATTTGCTCTCTTTCTTCATAGGTTGTGGACCCATTCTGTGCACTATTCATTTAGGCCACTTGGTAACTGTATATACGTTTCATAGTAGTGTTGTATTGGTTAGAAGTATTACTGTTGATATTTGCTTTGTGTTTGAATAAATGTATATGTGTTTTTGATATATACACCTGACTGGGATTGATTTGTAGTGTCCTTTACAGTGTGTGCTCATTGTGGGCTTTCAGTCATCCTCACCCTTCCTGAGACCGTCTTGACTGCTGCCAATGTTACCTTGATTGGTCTGGCTTGTCCAGAAGGTTACCCTGTTCCAAGAAACTAGGCTGGCCTTCCGAACCTCTACTCACCAGGTCAGAGTTGAGAAATCCATCTGAACACTTGAGTCTATTTGCAATGCAGCAACCTGGAGTTCTTTTCAGACCTTTACACAACACTATTGTCTAGATACAAACTCTAGGTCTGATTCTCGGATGGGACTAGCAGTGCTAAGACATCTCTGCTACTGTTCCTTCATACATCTTACCACCATCTTGGGGTACTGCTCACTAGTCTATGCACAGTATGTGATTCTAAGCAGATTAACCACCGTCAGAAGACATGCATTACTCACCGTAATAGCATTTCTGGTGATTGTATCTGCTTAGTTTCACATGCGACCACCCTTCCTCCCCTCATGGAGTAGAAGGAACATAGACATCTTATACCTTCTCTCTTCTGTACTCACTCACGCTGACCATGAGGCTCCCTCAGGACAGAAAAAACACCATCAGAGGAACCTCGATGCGCGAGGGATTTTGGGTGCACCACATGTTATGGATAGTGTTACAGTAACGCCCATGTCGATGTCCTCTTTCGATCCTCGAAAGAAAGATGCAATACTCCGCTCTGCAATAACCACTAGATGCCGGACTATATGCACAGCATGTGAATCTAAGCAGATACAATCATCACAAATGCTATTACGGTGAGGAATGCATTTCATACTATAACTTTAAGCATGTAAGAGTTTACTTGGATACCTGTATGTACTGATTTCATTGTACAGCTACCCCTCTTAAGATAAGCCTGGCTTGGCTACTCAGTCACACTACCAACTTGTGTAGTAGAGGCCTATATTAAAAGGTGGGTTGCCTAATCCCAAGAGAAGTTTTGTAAAGTCCTACACCAGTTTCTTACCTAACACCCCATTTTACACAGCCTACAAACAAGCGCTTAGATGCAAAATACAGGGAGGCAGAGGGGGACTCCCTCGTCCTGTCTGTGAACCCTCATCCGCACTCTGGTCATAGCAGCGGCCTCAATGTATGCAAAACTTCAAACCTCCACATCAGCATCTACTTCGACACTACTAGGAAAGCGGGAAAAACTCCTAGAGGCCTATGGGGAAAAGATATACTCAAATGCTACTCTCCTCTTGCCGGCAGGCTAATGCGGACGCCATGCTAGCTGCTGTTAACCAAAAGCTATGGCGGGAGATAGCAGAATTCCTTCCCGACCTTCTGGCTCACAGTGAAGCTAGATTCAAAGCAGGTTTGGCAGAGACAAAGATAGTGACCCAGGACATCATGGAATTGACAATGGCACATATAGATGGTATGCTGTAATAAAATCGTGGCAAAAATGTCACCTGTACAATAAATCGCAGCAAAAATGCTGTGGTTTGACCCGCTAAAGGTGTACCTCGTTACACCATTTAAGGGGAGCAGGGTTGCAGGGGTGTCCCCCGCATCCTTTATATGGATTGTGGAGGCGAAACCACAGCCTTTTTGCCATGATATATTGTGTCCACAGAATTTATGCAGCGATTTTAACACATGGAACCATATAGACACCGCAGGCAGGGCTGTATGTGTGGCCACCAACATGAGGAGGACCGCATGGCTTAAGGCAACCATGTTTAACCCTGACATGCAAAAACGCATTCTCAAACTGCCATTTGAGGGTTGGGGACTTGTTCATTCATCTACAGATGAGGAGCTAGACAATAAGAAAAACAGCTCCCAGACAGCAAAGTCCCTGACAATATTGGCAAAGGCTGCGGCTAAGAGTTTTAGCCAGAGTCATCCACACGCTGACAGAGGTCGTACCTTTGGCGGATTCATAGGTTTCCAGGAACACTGTACCAAGCAACCCGACAGGTCCCCCAGCCAGCACTGCCAGAAGCAACACAAGTCGTCACATAAAGGGTTCTTCCAGTCCCCGTCCCAGGCACCATCCTCAGAAGGAAAAACAGTGACGTGCCATCCAGAACCACAGTTCTCCAGGGTGATTCACAGTTCTCTGAGGGTGGTTGGAGAGGGTTGCAGGTTTGCCCTTTACATTCAGTCCTGGTGGCCAAGGTTTGCGGACCCATGAATTTTCTCAGTGGTTTCCTCTGGCTTCTGCCTACTGGTACCTCAATCTCCTTTCCCCCTCCAACCTCTTCCCACATATTGGGACAGCAACTCTTCTGGCGGATATGCTCGCTCATAGTGAGCCAGGCAGTGGAGGAGGTCCTA
Source organism: Ambystoma mexicanum (assembly GCF_040938575.1). Taxonomy (NCBI): domain Eukaryota; kingdom Metazoa; phylum Chordata; class Amphibia; order Caudata; family Ambystomatidae; genus Ambystoma; species Ambystoma mexicanum. Next base: position 628,631,755 of record NC_090923.1, read on the forward strand.
CCCTCGCAGCGAGGCATGGGTTTCGACTCCCACATCTTTACCATACAGAAAAAAAAACAGGCTGGCCTGAGAGTTGTCATGGACTTTTCAACACTGAACCTTTCCTTACCCCTTCAAAAGTTCAAGATAGTTAAGCCAGCTCTGATAGCGGAAACACTGTGTGGGGGAGACTGGATGTGCTCCCTGGATCAGAAGGATGCATTGTTCCTTCCTACACTTTAGGATCATGGGCTTCTACTTCCAATACAAGGTCCTCCCATTTGGTCTCAATTCGGCCCAAGAGTATTTATGAAACTAATAAATGCAGTGGCAGCTCGGCTCAGAGCAGAGGGGCATCACCTCTACCCATACCTTGATGACTGGCTTGTATGAGCGGTGTGTCCCAAGGGAGTCCAACGCATGGCAGACAGGCTTATGCACATGATATATGAATTGGGGCTCTCCATCAACCTCAAGAAATCAGTTACAGCCCACTCAGTCCTTGACATTCTTGGTGCTAATCTGGGATATGACAAGGTCACAGCAATCAGGCCTGCTGCCAAAGGGAATTTCCTAAGAAGATCAGTAGCTTCGGGGAAGTGGTACTAGCACCTGCTGGTGATCATGGCAGCAATGCTCAAAATGAGGAAGCTGCAGCTACATTTCTCAGCCTCTTGGAATCAGGAAACTTGCTCCCAAGTGGCTCTTATCAGCATACCACAGCACCTTCACCAGGACCTTACATGGTGGAGGGCAGAGGCCTACCTGTTAGTGGGCAGGCTATTCATACAGTCACAATCGGTGTTCACCATTACCACAGACTCGTCCCTGGAATGATGGGGGAACGCCCTGGGCGAGCACAGTGTCCATAGACTCTGCTCGAAGCAGGAACAGCTTGAACACATCAATTGGCTCGAGGTGATGGCCATCTGGCTTGCTCTCAAAGCTTTCCTCCCTATTATCAACAACCCTCTCTGCATTCAGACAGACGGTTCCACCTTCCACTCCTCTAAGACTATCATTGTCTACTTAAATGGCACAGTCTTGGTCCAGGGCCCTCAGGCCAATCTCCTCTTTGATAGACTCTTTCCACGCCTTAAAAACTTCCTTTCCTCTCCTGCTATCCCTTCTTACCCCTCTCTGGCTCTTCTGCTGCCTCCTTCTGCCATCTCTTCTGTACCCCCTGCTGCTTTTCAGGCCACCCTGTTGCCTTCCTCCTCTGCCCATTCTCTGGCACCTCCAACACTTCCGCAGGGTGTACCTCTGGCCTGTACCTGTTAGGCAAAATTTGTATGCAGTACCCTTTGGGACCACTACACACAACTAGAACTACAGGTGTAAGCAAAACCAACCTTTGGTATAAGTCTGTACCACACAGTCTTTGGTAGCGAGCTGAGCGGCCAGGCTTATCTCAAGAGGGAATGTGAGTTTGTAATGAGGTTACACAGAGGTCTACAATTACAAGTATTCAAATAGACACTTGCACTCAAGGTTTCTTGGTAAAACACTTATTAATTTATTACACGGTCATTTAGAAAACATTCACTAAAAGGAGGCAACCAATATCACACAAAAATATCCTACAATGCTTCACACTAACTGGTTCTGAAACATTTAAACTACTTTGAAGTAGGAGCAAAATGGCATTCAGAGCATTTGAAGTAGGAGCAAAAAGGCATAAATTAATAAAAACGAATAGTAGAGTTACTTTAAAACAGTGCAAATAGTTTGAGTTCACCAGAGGAGTTGGTCCAATGCAATAGGTAGGTCAAAGTCAATGGGCTAATGTCTTGTATGGGTAAAAACGGTTCTGGTAGATAAACAGAAAAGTCTTTGCCACGGTTTTCGGAAGTAGTTCTCAGAAGAAAGAGTTATATGTCGGGTCACAAGCTGACTAGGCCTGCAAGTTGCCAAAGTTTCACGAACTTTCGCAGTCCGAGGTAAGTTCTCTTGGTCGGGTTTTCACAGTAACTTATATTGAAGAAAAAGATGCAGCTGATGACATCTGTTCCTGGCAGTTCCTGCAGATCTCGCTGTTCCTGAGCCTCAGTCATGGGGACAAGAGGGAGGATGTCAGGGGACTCCTGCATTGCACGGGGACTGGTCACAAAGCTGGAAAACTGGCAATTCTTCGATTCCGGTAGCTGTCTTCAAGCACACAAACTGGTGTCTTTCTCCCTGGCTTTTCGGTTTCCTGCAGCACTAGGAGGAAAATACAACCAGCTCCGAGAATGGTGCCCAGGTGGCTTATGAGTTGATTGGTCCTACCAACTCAAAGGAAGAAGTTGTCCTTGAAGGGCTTCTCTGTCGAGATGAACTTGACGATTCAGACCTGCAGCAGGGCTCCACCAGGCAAACCAACGGTCCAGTAGTTGCAGCAGCTGTCGTCTTCCTGCTCGTATTCGGTTCTTTCGTTCCAGTGGTCGACTCTACCTTCCAAGCCAAGAGACTCACCTTTTAAACAGTTTTCTCCCATTCATTCCAGCCTTGCTGCCACTCACCCAGCAGGGTGGCTGTCCTTGCCGAACAGTCAGCCAGCCAATCACGCCAGAGGGCATTTGGGTCTCCTAGGAGACTAAGCACTGGGAGTTTCGGGCACCTCCCTTACTTCCTGCCCACCCCAGACACTCAGGCGCCAGAGGCAGTTTTCAGTCCTGAAGCATGCCAAAGGCATAGAAACAAAGGGACCATACCTAGTTTGGCACGCAGAGACAAACTCTAGAAGGACCTTTCCAAAAAGAAACGGTGAAAAAAGAAGACCAGGAACCGTTTAAACAAAGGAGGCTCAGATGCCATCTTGAAAAACATGGCTCCCGCGATTTAACGCTCCCAGTGTTCGCGGGCGAGAGAAATCATGGTAGTTTGTTGTAAAACCACTGCCACCAGCCATTTCGATAGAAAATGGTAGCATTTGACTGCTACATGAGTTTCTAGACATAGAGGACACTAGGTAACCCCTCCAGCACTCTATTGTACAATAGTGTGTGCTGGGTCTAGGAATTTAAAAAGACTAGTAAAGTCAATTTAACTTTACATTCTCTGGGAAACAGTAGTTTATTCCAGAGAATGCATTTAAACCTTGGGACAGCCTAGAAAGGCTTCCCTGTGTTACTGCAATGAAGGTGCTGTGTAACACGCAAGAAAAGATGATGCCTATGGAGTTGTCTAAAACTCCATAATCAAAGAAACAAACAAAGAAAACAAACAGAATTAAAAGTACAAAGTCCCAAAGGTCAGAAAAAAAGCGGGGTGTCTCTAAGGTAGAGAGGAATTAGCACATTTATGAGAATTCTTCCTAACAGTACCCCTCCCCGGAAGTCCTTCAAATGTGAAAACCTGCTCCACATCACTACTCTCAACTCTTGTTCAGCTGTCAAACACTCATCTGACATCTGCCATCTGCCATCTCCTGGAAGAGCTTGATTTGGAAGTACTCTGTCTCACAGAGACTTGGTTCACAGCCAGCTCTGTCACAAGTTCCGAAACTCTCCTTCCCGATGGCTACAAGATCCTCTCCAAACCCAGAACCAACTGTCCCACAATTATAAAAACACAACATGGGGCCTCATCACGAGTCTGGTAGTAACCCTTAAATGCGGCGGTAGCGCTATTACCGACGCATTTAAGGGTCCGCCAGATCATGGCTTTGGCGGATTTCCCCCCAGCTTTGAGCTGGGGGGAAATACGCAGCAAAATTGCCGATTTTCGGCGCGTTTACCGCCGGCGGGAAATCCGCCGGCGGTAATAGCGCAAATTTTCCCCATTGGGCCCAATGGGGAATGAGGAATTCCAGAATGGGCCCAATGGGGAATGGGCAATAGCACTTCCGCCAAACCCGTGATCCGGCGCTAATAGCGCCGGGGGGTTGGCGGTAGAGCTATTAGCGCTGGCGGTGTTACCGTCTAACTCGTGATGAGGCCCATTATGCTTGAAGCTACATAGACCAAAGCATAGAAACTTATTTGGAATACCTAACAGTAGTTCTAGGGAAGTCAATCCTTTTCATACACATTCAGTATAGGTCACACTTATACTTGGGGAGTATAATCCAATGTTTACTTTCAGATTGCATTCAGTAATTCAAGGGTAGTAGACCTTACCAGTTGTACCATGACGCTCAGTAACAAATCAGATAATCAGTCAACTGGACAGTATATGTTTTGTGAATAGTGGAACACTTATTCTAGGTACAGTAAAAAAAAAAAAAAAAACGATAACTACTTTTGTGATAACACACAGTTATGCTAGGCGAGTAGAACCTAAGGATGTAATATTCAATTACATGTGCTTTTGAGATCAGTGAAACACAAATGAGATAAGCAGCAACTCGTGTGTAACGCTCACCTGATTCTCGCAGAGGCGCCGGTCTTGACTGGGCGACTACCGTATCTTCAAAGGTGATGTGTAGCACCCGGTTGGCTCTTTGGGCTGGACCTCTATGCACTGTATGCCTGACGTGTAGAGTAAGATGTCTTAGGTAAGTGAATGTCGAGCTCTCCATCTGCCTCGGGGCAGGGTGCTGTAACCAGTTTCTTCACTGGATAGGTAGCGCAGGCCTCTTGACTTCAGAGGACTGCTGTCCGTCGTTTACTGCACGAACGGTAAGTTTCGAGTCATTCAAATGTCTTTAAAGTCTTTAATAATGATGTCTCTTGTTTTGCAGGGTTCCGGCGATGGCGGATGACGGGCTGAAGTGAGTTGAAGATGGAGCCCGTGTGATGAATAGAAGCGCCTGGAAGCACGTAAGTAAGCGCTTGTTGCCTGCTTCACTATGCGCTCTAACTGTCTTTTTATTTTGCAGGTACGAGTTCGGAGCGGCTGCAGGGTGCCGGAATACCCACTGGATTAGATGTGGAAAGGAGTAATGGCACGTGAGTGTTAAAGTTCCCCAATGTCTTTAAACGCACCTTGTTTTGTCTTTCAGATGCGGGATGCAGCGCCGAAGGCCTCCGGAGCGTACGAAGAGTAGGTAAGCCTTTGCCTTTCAGATGCCGGAATGCTAACCTGTTCTTTCTTGTCTTTATAGGTGTTGCTGAAGACTGGATTCAGGATGGTAAGCCTTTGCCTTTCAGATGCCGGAATGCTAACCTGTTCTTTCTTGTCTTTATAGGTGTTGCTGAAGACTGGATTCAGGATGGTAAGCCTTTTTCCTTAGGCCCAGGACCGGATGCAGAAGACACGATGAGCGTTCTGCTGCAGAGGTTGCAGAATAACGCAAAGCAAGATTCATCCACCGGGTGTGGTTTAAATAGCCTCCTGTAGTGCTTAGGTGTCTCCTTCCACAGCCACGCCTAAGTAAGAAAAGAGTTCCTGGTAAGAAAAGAGTTCCTGCCTTCCAGAACAGTTCCAGTGTTCTGAATCTAGGGAGTGGCTCCAGCCCCACCCAACAGGAAAAGTAGTTCCAAACAGAAGAGGATCAGAGGCTCAACTGGCAGGCAAGTAAGCAGCATGGTCTGCTGAAGGTAAGTCCACCCAAGCATTATGAGCCCGGCGCTTCCAGCGCTGGGACTGGGCATATTTATGAGCCTGGTGCCACTGGCGCCAGGACCTTGTCCAAAAGGTCCCAATTGGGACTGGTTGGCACTCGGAACCTGGGTTATGGATCTGTTTCCAAGGGAGTTGGGAAAACCCTGACCTTTTGGAAGCAGAGATCATGACAGTACCCCCCCTCAAGGCCCCTCCCAAACCGGGCTTCTCCGGGGGTTTTGGCTTGTCAGGAAATGTTCGGTGAAATCTTTTGATTAGGCGAGGAGCGTGGACATATTCAGCAGGTTCCCAGGATCTCTCTTGGGGGCCGGAGCCTTTCCAGTCAATTAGGTAGAATAGTTTAGATTTGGAGATCTTGGAGTCCAGAATGCTTTTGACTTCAAACTCGAGTTCTCCATCCACTAGGATAGGTTTTGGAGATTTGGTTAGTCGGATTTGAGGTTGCACGGGTTTTAATAGAGAGACGTGGAAGACCGGATGTATCTTCATGTGCGGGGGCAAGTCCAACTTGACCGCTACTGGGTTTACTATGGTAGTGATGGAATAGGGACCAAGGTATCTTGGGTTGAATGTGCGTGGCCCTTTTAGAGATAGATATTTGGTGGATAACCAGACTTGATCCCCTACTTGATAGTGAGGGGCTTCCTTCCGATGTTGATCTGCTCCTTTCTTGTATTGTTCTTTAGCCCTTTGAAGGTGAGAAACAGCTTCCTTAAAGGCTTGGGTGATTGTAGAATGCAGGTAGTCTACTGCTGGTGTTTCAAGATCTTGGAGGGGATCCAACTCCGAGGTTCGAGGGTGACTGCTGTACAAAAGAAAAAACGGGGTTTTCCCAGTTCCCGAATGGACAGAGTTATTGTAGGCATACTCGGCTATCCAAAGGATATCTTTCCAAGTTTTTTCAGTTTGTTGCAGCATGCAGCGTAAATACTGTTCCAGAGTTTGATTGGTCCTCTCGGTTTGTCCGTCGGTCTGAGGGTGGTGACTGGTCGATAGTCTCACATCAATTTGAGCCGACCGACAGCAACTTTGCCAAAAATGAGAAATAAATTGACTACCTCGATCCGAAATTAGAACCGAAGGAAAACCGTGCAGTCGGACGATGTTTTCGAGAAATTCTCGGGCCAGAGTTGCTGCTGTTGGCAAGCCTTTGAGCGGAATGAAATGCGCCATCTTGGAGAATAAGTCCACGATTACTAGAATCGTATTGTATCCGGAGCATGGAGGTAGATCGGTGATGAAGTCCATAGAAAGCGTATGCCAAGGGCGAGGTGGGATGTCAATAGGGCGTAAGAGGCCTGCTGGTCTTTCCTTTTGACTCTTGTTTTGGGCGCATACTCCACAGGACATTATAAAGTCTCTGATATCTTTTTTCCAAGACGGCCACCAGAAGTAGCGCTTGATCTTTTCTGAGGTCTTGGCTATACCGGGATGACCTTCCATTAAAGAGTCGTGATAACAAGAGATTACTTTTTTCTGTAAATCTGTGCTGGGTAGGTATAATCGTTCTTGGAAATACAATAAGTTGTCCTTTACTGCAAAGTCCTTTCCCTGCAGATGCCAATTCTGTATGTCTGCTGGAGTTACAAGTTGCCTGGCTTTATCCTTAACTTCCTCTATGGATTCTGTGGCGATTACACCCAGAATTCTTTGTTCGGGAATGATTGGTACAGGTTTAGGGTTGACCAAGTGTTCTTCCACTCCCATCCGAGAAAGGGCATCGGCTTTACCGTTCTTTGTACCAGGTCGATAGGTAATTATGAAGTCAAACTCGGCAAAGAATAATGCCCAACGGAGTTGTCTAGAGGATTGGGCTTTTGCGGTCTTCAAATATTGCAGGTTTCGGTGATCCGTAATCACAGCAACGGTGTGTCGGGCCCCCAGCAGATACTGCCGCCAAGCCTTAAAGGCAGACTTGATAGCCAGAAGTTCCTTGTCAGTAATCGTGTAATTGATTTCAGGAGGCGAGAATTTGCGGGACCAAAATGCCACGGGATGCAACTGATTGGTTACCGGGTCCTTTTGTGATAGAACTGCCCCCATGTCAAGGCTTGAAGCATCAGTTTCCACGATGTAGGGGAGTTCGGGGCGAGGGTGTTTTAAGATTGGTGCAGAGATAAATTTAGTCTTCAAATCCTGGAAAGCTTGTTCCGCATCGGTAGACCATTCAAAACGTTTGTTTTTCTTTAACAAGGCAGTGATGGGCTGGACTATTCGAGAGAATTCGGGGATAAACCTGCGGTAAAAGTTAGCGAAGCCTAACATGCTTTGCACACCTTTTACGGAGGATGGTGATGGCCATTTGAGAACTGCATCGACCTTCTTTGAATCCATACGCACTCCGCTAGGTGATAATATGAATCCCAAGAATTCAACTTCAGTCACGTTGAAAACACATTTTTCCAACTTAGCGAAAAGTTTGTGTTGACGCAATCTTTCGAGGACCATTTTCACGTGTTTCCGATGTTCAGATTCCGATGAAGAATAAACGAGGATGTCGTCAATGTAAACAACAACACATACATCTATGAGCTCTCTGAGGACATCGTTCATAAAATATTGAAAGGCGGCCGGGGCATTGCAAAGTCCGAAGGGCATGACCTGATATTCAAATAGCCCATACTTGGTGCGGAAGGCCGTCTTCCATTCATCGCCCTCTTTTACTCGTACCAAGTGGTAAGCTCCTCTAAGATCCAGCTTTGTATATATGCATGCTTTTCTGACTTGGTCCAGGAGTTCAGGGATCAAAGGTAACGGATATCTATTCTTAACGGTGATCTGGTTCAGGGAGCGATAATCGATACAAGTTCTAAGGTCTCCTTCCTTTTTTGGAACGAAGAACAAAGCTGAAGAAGCAGGGGACTTGGAAGGACGAATAAACCCATTTGCCAGGTATTGATCCAGGTATTGTCGAAGGTGAAGGTTCTCAGGCTCGGTGAGGGCATAAATTCTACTACAAGGAGGAGTAGATCCAGGTATCAGGTCTATCTGGCAGTCATAAGACCTATGAGGAGGTAGAGAGTTAGCCCGATCCTTCCGGAAAACATCTTGGTATTCTAGGTATTCGGGAGGTAACTGGGGAGTCTCTGAAGAAATTGCGGCCAGTGCAACACCAGGTGGAGGGTGACAAGTAGAGACACATTCTGGAAACTGGACCGTTCTTGCTCGCCAATCGATCAGAGGATTGTGTTTCTCTAACCAAGGTATTCCTAGAATAATCTGAAACTGAGGGGCCTTGATCACATCGAACACGATCTTCTCATGGTGTCCATCTTGACTTACTAGCGTCACCTCTTGAGTGGTATGCGTTACTGGCCCGGAGGCTATCTCCGTACCATCCACCGTAGTAATGACGTCCTTTACAGCCTTGGGACAAAGAGTTAGATTCATCCTCAAAACCATTTCATGATCCACATAATTGCCGATGGCACCGCTGTCGACGTAAGCTTCAATTGCATGTAATCGATCCGGATTATCAGGGCTAATGAGGACCATAGGTATCACGAAATGCGAGGTCACGGAACTGGTTTTCACGCTCGGCAAGAGGACCTCTATTCTTGTCGGGCGAGGTCGTTTCCCTGCTCAGAGTTTGTAACTTTGGTAACTGCAGCTCCTACTGCCTTCTTGGCAGGTTTCACCGGACAGTCTCGAAGAAAGTGCCCTGAGTTTCCGCAATATAGGCATAGTTGCAACTGTTTCCTCCTTTCCCGCTCCCTTTGTGTTAGAGGACCTTTCAGACCCCCTATTTGCATGGGTTCCCCGGAGTCTACTCCTTTGGAAGGAGTTGGCGGTTTGGAAAATACTCGAGCATCAAACTTGGAACGATCGGCCTTCCTGTTCTGCAGCCTGTGATCTATTTGAACGACCAAGTCTATATAATCCGAACAGTCTTGTGGGGGATTCACTACTTGGGCTAAAACGTCTTTGAGCTCTCCACGTAGACCTCTATAAAACAGCGTAATCCTTTTGTCCTCAGGCCATTGAGTTTCCACTATTAGTCTATTGAAAGATGCAATATAAGCCAAAAGGTCTTGATTACCCTGTCGCAACGAAAGAAGCTCATTGTCCAAGGCCTGCCCCTGTGAATGTCTTGCGAACAGTTTTTCCATACTAAGCTGAAAGGCTTGAAAATCATGGAGAACCGGATCATCTTGATTAACTAGAGGGATCGACCAGTCTGCCGCATTGCCACTAAGGTACGAAAGTACAAAAGCTACTTTTGCTTGATCAGTTGGAAAGGCTGCTGGCCGGCATAAGAAGTGCAACCGGCACTGATTGATAAATACTGCAAACCTCTTTGGGTCACCAGAAAATCGTTCGGGCGGAGCCAGAGGTACATTCCCAGGTAGGTTGATCTGCACTGGATTCATAGAGGATGTTGAAGGAAGATTTGCCCCTGATGCGGGTAACGGGGTCTGTCCGGCTTGTGACTGTAGCACTTGTCTAGCAAGATTGTCTGTTCTCTCCTTGGAAATAATTAGTTCCCTTCTTAGAGCATTCGTTTCCTGACGAGCTGCATGCACTTCTGCCCTTAGTTCCCCAAGTAACCGGGCTAGGGGGTCAGTATCCGAGGTTTCCATAGCGCCTGGGCGAGAGTTTTGCGGTAGGCTTTGCGTTCTGTAACGCTCACCTGATTCTCGCAGAGGCGCCGGTCTTGACTGGGCGACTACCGTATCTTCAAAGGTGATGTGTAGCACCCGGTTGGCTCTTTGGGCTGGACCTCTGTGCACTGTATGCCTGACGTGTAGAGTAAGATGTCTTAGGTAAGTGAATGTCGAGCTCTCCATCTGCCTCGGGGCAGGGTGCTGTAACCAGTTTCTTCACTGGATAGGTAGCGCAGGCCTCTTGACTTCAGAGGACTGCTGTCCGTCGTTTACTGCACGAACGGTAAGTTTCGAGTCATTCAAATGTCTTTAAAGTCTTTAGTAATGATGTCTCTTGTTTTGCAGGGTTCCGGCGATGGCGGATGACGGGCTGAAGTGAGTTGAAGATGGAGCCCGTGTGATGAATAGAAGCGCCTGGAAGCACGTAAGTAAGCGCTTGTTGCCTGCTTCACTATGCGCTCTAACTGTCTTTTTATTTTGCAGGTACGAGTTCGGAGCGGCTGCAGGGTGCCGGAATACCCACTGGATTAGATGTGGAAAGGAGTAATGGCACGTGAGTGTTAAAGTTCCCCAATGTCTTTAAACGCACCTTGTTTTGTCTTTCAGATGCGGGATGCAGCGCCGAAGGCCTCCGGAGCGTACGAAGAGTAGGTAAGCCTTTGCCTTTCAGATGCCGGAATGCTAACCTGTTCTTTCTTGTCTTTATAGGTGTTGCTGAAGACTGGATTCAGGATGGTAAGCCTTTGCCTTTCAGATGCCGGAATGCTAACCTGTTCTTTCTTGTCTTTATAGGTGTTGCTGAAGACTGGATTCAGGATGGTAAGCCTTTTTCCTTAGGCCCAGGACCGGATGCAGAAGACACGATGAGCGTTCTGCTGCAGAGGTTGCAGAATAACGCAAAGCAAGATTCATCCACCGGGTGTGGTTTAAATAGCCTCCTGTAGTGCTTAGGTGTCTCCTTCCACAGCCACGCCTAAGTAAGAAAAGAGTTCCTGGTAAGAAAAGAGTTCCTGCCTTCCAGAACAGTTCCAGTGTTCTGAATCTAGGGAGTGGCTCCAGCCCCACCCAACAGGAAAAGTAGTTCCAAACAGAAGAGGATCAGAGGCTCAACTGGCAGGCAAGTAAGCAGCATGGTCTGCTGAAGGTAAGTCCACCCAAGCATTATGAGCCCGGCGCTTCCAGCGCTGGGACTGGGCATATTTATGAGCCTGGTGCCACTGGCGCCAGGACTGGGTCCAAAAGGTCCCAATTGGGACTGGTTGGCACTCGGAACCTGGGTTATGGATCTGTTTCCAAGGGAGTTGGGAAAACCCTGACCTTTTGGAAGCAGAGATCATGACATCGTGTAACTTATTTTTGGATGCCACACAGCTAACCCAAGGTAAGTAAAACCCATATACTTTTTGAATGAGCTATCAGCAACTTGGGGCAGGTATAAACCCAAGACTCTGTGCCTGTCTAAAACAGACCAGGGAAAGCAAAACCCAATGTTGAACTTTATGAATGACTCGGTTATTCTCGGTAGGTAAAACCTAATGCAGACTTTTTCTGGACAGGCTAGCGGCAAGTCGGGGAAAGAAAGACCCATTTGGGGAACACTCATACAATTATCTGAACAGGAATAATAAAGTGAAACCAACAGCATTACTTTTGGGAAGAGGCACAACCAAATCACAGGTGAATAATCTACCCTCACATCTACTTTCTGTTAGAATGGCGAAACAATTTCTAAGCAAAGAAAGATGTTACATATACTTTTCAGAATAGTGCCAAACACATTCAAGCTAAGGAAGAACATTTGTAACTGTTCATAGTTAGTTACCAACCAACTTCTTTTGAAAGTAAGTACAATGTAAACACTTCTTTTCTTTTCTAGGCAAAAGGACCAATCCTTTAAAAGTCTTTCCCTTATTCTTGGAGCATGAGTGTTCTCAGTGGCAGAAGGGGGGGTCACTAGAGTCTAGTGTCCAACAGGTAGTGTCAGGATAGGTTCTTAAGTGGCAAAAGCCAGTGTTCCTAAGGAAGACTGTTCAAACAGGTGAGTATATTACTTTAGAGTTAGTTGAGGGTCCAGGGGCTTCATAGAAGACACCCTAGGAGGATTCCAGCAGTGAGCCTGGGTGAACTAGACGAGAGGCCTCCCAGTCACAGAAAACACCCCAAAACTACACCTGAAACGCAAGAGACTTAAGGTAAGTAAATTCCCAAGCCAGCACAGTACATCAGCACAGAAGAAGCAGGAGCACTTTAGGATCTGCAGCCAAAAACCCGGTTGGTGGATTCTTGTTGTGGTGACTGAAAACAGGACCTTGGAAGGGATTTTGCAGCAGGGATCAACAGGGAAGACTCTAGGCAAGGTTTTCCTTGCGACTGAATGCGGCTCTGTGGATTTGGCACCTTTTTCAGGAGCACAGAAGAAGACAGAATATAGCTTAGTCGGATTCTTGACGTAACAACGGTCCATCACTCAGGTGAGGGGACTTTTTGGACTTGATTGTCTCTGAAGATCCAGCAGGATGCCCACGAAGTTTCAGCGAGATCCAGAATTCGGAAGGCGTGCACCGCACAATGGCTCAAGGTCCCAGGGTATTGAGGTATCGCAGCACGGTGTGGGATGGCTCAAAATGTAGGGCTTCTTGAGTCTAGTAGGTCTCACCAGGCTCAGGGTTGAAGTCGTCGATTGGAAGGAAAGGCTCCAGCAGGCTATGGTTACACAGCAGGATCTTCGGTCGCTGGAAATAGTCTCAGCCGCTTTTCTTTAATCCTCCTCTTTGGATTTGGTTCCAGTGGTCGACTTGTCTTCAGCTTCCAGGTTTGGAGTATTTAATAGGAACTACAGCACAACTTCTGCATTCTCTCCCTGCATTTTACAACAAGGGGTGGTTTGATTGGTCAGTCAGGACATTCAGCCCCCCACTGGGATTTGTCCCCATTCAGTCAAGGAGGAAGAGAAAGGGCTGTGGAGTTTTGGCCTCCTCCCTCGCTTCTTGCCTTCATAGACAGACTGTAACCTGGGCGGGGAGTCCAGGGCACTCCCGCCGAAGATAAAAATCACACAGGAATGCCCTGCCCTGGATGTCAGGGGAAGGAAGAAGGAAGGACAAACACTAAAAGGGCAAAAGAAAACAAGGACCGGGCCATTTTGGTAAAATTAGCACCCTTGGGTGCCTTTAGTGAGCTTTGAACACAGCCTGCGTTAAAGGTGCACCAAATTAGTAAAAGGTATCACTGCCACCAGCCATTAAAGGTAAGATTGTCCCTGTAACAGAATTGTTAGTTTTAGTGTGAAAGGGGATACATTGTATCTCCCCAGAACTTCACATAAGGTGGGGTATGCTGGTCCGCCACGATAAGAGCAAATCCGGACTATACCTTTCAGGTTCAGAAGCAGCGAATGAGCTACTTAGCGGTCAAGAGGAGACTGAGGGAGGCTAATCAGAAATATATGCTATTGTACAAGGCCAAGCTGAAGGTGATCCATAAGGGCCACGCACTTCTTTTCGACAATCCTGAGGACGCACATAAATGGATGGACATGCAGAACTTGTCAACCGGAGAAGAAGCCAATCCAAGTAGTCAGGAGTAACCACGGGTAGAAAACCACAACCATCACAGGACTGCAGAGGCTTGATATCATGAACCTCAAATAAAAGTCAGGAGCTAACAACGTGGTGCTTACTTTGGATCACACTATGCAGGAACGTCCTATACTCCAGTTTGCATTGGACTGCACAGATACTAGCAGTTACGTATCCGTCTGCCGCGCCTTATGCACCAGGACATGATCCACGGTCGGAGGCGAGAAATGGGAAGGCCTGACTATGTGAAACCGATTTCGGCTGTTGTTCGGGGGATGGAGTGGGTGCGTGAGTTGGGGAAGTTAATGGGAAAAAGGGGGCCTGCAGATGCATGAACGGTGGATACTGGAGTCGCAACATGTGGAGAGTATTTGGTGGACGAAACCTTGAAGCGAAATGGGGGAACTTAAAATAGCATCCTGGAATGTCTGGGGCTTGAACAGTTATATAAAATGCAACAGAGTAATGGCTTATTTGAAACGCCAGAAGATAGATATCGCCCTATTGCAAGAAACACACCTCACCAAAGAAAAGCTAAATACCTTGACACCGAAGTGGAGTGGGATGACGGTGGGTTTTCCATACTCAGCATACGCCAGAGGGGTCCTGATATGGGTGGCGCCAACAGTTCCATTTAGAGTGCCTAGAACCTCCCTATACGAGGAGGGTAGAAATAGTGGTGCTACAGGGGTTGATGGAGAAGAGGGAGATTTGTGTTATTAATACGTTTGTGCCGAATCAGGACACAGCAGCATAATTCCGATCACTATATTCCAAGATCAGCCCCTCCAGAGACGCCACATTGATATGGGGGGGGGATTTTAACTGTACACTTAACCCGGTGGTGGATAGATCAGATGATAAATACTCATCCTGCTCCAGCGGCTAAGGCCCTGAGTATGTCACTACAGGCATGTAAGTTATCTGACGTGTGGAGGGCAATACATCCCCAGGAGAGGGTATACACCCACTACACTGCTCCTAAGAATCTCTACACAAGGTTGGATTATGTGTTCGCTGGGGAGGAAACATTGGGACAGTTCACAAGGGCAGAATACAAGGCTCAAGTGCTCAAAGTCAAAAGGGATATAAGATGTGATTGAGAGAGACCTGAGTAAAGCAGAGGCTGAACTGGAATCCACCGAGTTGGAAGGGGATAGGTCCCGAGACAGGGCACAAGAGGTTGCCCGCCTGCAGAAGGAATGCTTGGAGCACTGGGACAGGCTAAGCAAGCTGAGCTACAGGAAATATGTGGAGCGGCAACATATGCAGAAGGAGATAGGCGTGGGTGCCTGTTGGCCTGGCTTTACAAGAGTGAGACCAAGAGGGAAATGATTAGAGCACTAGTGGGGAGCGATGGGAAACTGTGTGAGATGCAGGAAGGGGTGAATACATGTTTTTACGAGTATTATAGGAAGCTAAATGAGGAAACCACAGAATGCCTGATGTCTGAGATTGAGGCGGCATTGTCACAGATTAATCTTCCCAAGCTAGATGAAGAAGAAGCACATGAACTGGAGGCCCCCATAACCGTGGAGGAACTGGAACAGGTTATACAAGAGCTGTGACAGGCAAAGTCCCAGGGGCAGACGGACTGCCTGGGGAATTCTACAAAGAGAATGGAGCAGAGGTAGTAGCCCCTATGGTGTGCAATGCTCAATGAGGCGTTTCACGTAGGCCGACTGCCTGGGTCGCTTAGCGAGTCAATAATGATTCCCCTCTTGAATCCCAGCAAGCCGGCTACGGACTGTGGCTCATATAGGCCCCTGTCACTGCTGAATCAAGACTGGAAGATCCTCACAGCTCTACTGACCAATAGGCTTAAACCAACCATTGCCAAGCTAATACACTCGGACCAAACGGGATATGTCCCGCATAGACCTATCGCGAGTAACCTGAGAAGACTGCACCACATAATAGACCATACCCAGGGCAGCATGCACCACTTAGCTGTGGGCTCGCTGGATGCGGCCAAGGCGTTTGACTCAGTCAGGTGGTCTTGGCTGATAGCAGTGCTGGAGAGGTTTGGCTTGGGCCCCAAGTATGTCAAGTGGGTGTGTTTGTTATATAAGGATGTATAATGAGCCGATAGCGAGGGTTAAAACAGACACAATTGTCTCAGAACAGTGGCAGCTGGGTAACGGCACAAGGCAAGGTTGCCCGTGCTCCCCGATGCTCTTCATCTTGGCCTTGGAGCCATTGGAGCCGTTGGCGGTCTATCTCCAAGAAGAATATATAGAAGCATTTGCTCTCACTGTACGTGGATGACATGCTTCTGTACCTGCATCATCCGGAGGTTAATCTGCAGTACATCTTAGATGTGTTAGAAGTCGAGCCTGTTCCACTTGGGAGGATATGTGGGACAACCCGAGCTCACATTGCCGGTGCTACTGATCAGATGGGAGGTTAATATGTTCAGGTACCTGGGGGTGGATATATACCATGATCCAAAGACTGAGCACACACAGAATACACATAAAGCCGTGGACAAAATAGAGAACTCCATGTCTTTCTGGGCTAGGCTTCCATTGTCAATGATGGGGAGAGCGGCTTTGTTAAAGATGGTGGTGCTACCAAGATTCCTTCATTGTTTTGCCAATGTCCCGTATGCTATCCTGAAACCTTTTTTCAGGAAATTGAACAGAAAATGTAGGAGCTTCCTATGGCATGAGTCGAGATGCAGAGTGGCATTCCAGAAGCTCCAGAACTCGTATGAGCATGGAGGGATAAAAGTGCCCAATTTTGAGGTATACTTTGTCGCTAGCCAACTGCAATTTGTTACCAAATAGCTGTCTGATGAACAGGAACAGGAGTCTCAGTTGCTGCAGGCGGCGGTAGCCCCGTACTTTCTCATAGATATTATTTGGACAACTGCACCTCGCGAATCATGCCCGCAATTACTATTGAAGTTGTGCCAGTCTAGAAAAATGGATACCTCTCATGATTGACGGCAAACGTATTGTGGTGGCCAAAGGCCAACCGTCTCATGCACAATACGATAGAAATACAGGTTTTCGAGTTTACCAATGAACGGCCATTTTGATGTAACAAGGATCGCCATTTTGTTTTCTAACAATTGCTCATTGCTTTCTGTTCAAATTGCTTCACAGCACATTTTCTGCTTACACTGCTCGACTGTTAATATTGTTGTCTGAACGTGAAAGGACAAGGCCGCAGGGCCGCGAGGCTAATAAGAGTTAATTGAAACACAACGTAGGCAGCGCCGGGAAGGAATGCCCGGCTCCCTCCCGAATGTAGCCTTGAAGCAGAGCCGCAGGGCATTTAATCATTTCACAGCTTCCAGCCAGTCTCGTTATATGGTAGAATATGTTAGAATAAAGCAGCTAAAGGCTTGAATTATGCTCTTCTTATGGCCCCCTTTACCGAGCCCTGTAGAGCGTGCCGGCTTCCAGGACACGAATAGCACCTCATAGATAGCAAGGTCTGGAATGTGACTCTTCCCCCGTATGTAGCTTGCTTCCAAGAACAGAAGCATTGTGTTCTGTTCAACAAGTAAAAGATGTCTCCGCACTTGCAAAGTTGCATATTGTTACTAGAATAGATATTTGAAGGTGTCATATTCGTCGAAAGTGTCCATCATCAAACCGAGTTCAAAGAAACCCAATAAAGGGGGATGTTAAACATGTCACAGCTGATTGTATGATATGCATTTTGTATATATGTAACTGATGTACGTAATTCGCTCTCTTGCGTCCCTCGAGGTCTAGAGATACACGTCGCGGGGCGTGAGACCGAGTTGGCCAACTGAGACTATTTGCAATAAACCCTAGCTTTGGGAATACAACCTCGTGTCTGGTGTATCTATCGTGTGTGGTGACTTGCCTTGTTTCCATAGACGTGAGGGACCCCTAGGGGCCCCTTTCAGTTGGGGAAAGCGACATGGCGACAGGTTTGCCAGCTGCTATGGAGGGTGGAACCATATTCTCCACAGATCCCAATGGTTACACTGTATGGGGAAGATAGGCAGATGATGATAAATGTGAGGAAGCAGAGGCGTAGACAAGGTAGGGCCAGAGTGGGCAAGGCCCACCCAAAATCTGTAAAGGCCCACACACACACAGCTGTGTGGGCATTTACAGATGTTAATGTCACTGCGGTGGGCCCAACTACATTAGCGTCAGGCCCCACTTGTTAGACCATCCTGGCTACGCCTCTGTGAGGAAGTATTGGGAACCCAGAGGAGTGGCAACAGTGGGAGATGTGCTGAAGAAAGGGGTACCCCTAGACTTCAGCAAACTGACAGCAGACACAGGGATACATCTGGGACAACATATCCCGTACACCCGCCTGCTAACTCGTATTAGGCTGAAATGGTGGCTGGTAGAAGAGGGGTTTACAAGTGGCTGAAAAAGCTAGAGACGCTTTATGACATTTCAGAGGGAGGACATGAGGTCTCGAGAATATACAAGGTATTGATGGTCAGGCTGGGATGTGGGATGGAGCAGGTCAGGCAGAGTTGGAAGGCTGAATTGCAAGAATAATTGTCAAGTGGGGCAGGGCAATGGCTTATCATAAGAAGGTGTCCAGAAATGCCAGATTACAGCAGATCCAATTGTATGTGACACACAGGGCATATCTGACCCCTGGAAGAATAGCAAAGTTGTGCCATGCGGCAGCACAATCCTGTCCGAAGTGTGGATTAATTAACGCAGATCTGGTTCATGTTCTGGGCCTGCGTGAAGTTTGGACAATTCTGGGATGAGATAGCCCAAGCATTGGCACAGCAGGTATCACCTTAGACACCGGATCCCCACAGGCCTGCCTGCTGGGTGGCTTTGCAAAACCCAAGAAAGCTAGACATGTGAATAAGTTAAAAGATCTGGCATACATACTGGCAAATCGCAGGATAGCGATGGGTTGGAAAGCACATAAGGGGCCCATGATACGGGTGTGGTGGGCAGATCTCCAGAAATGGATGAATGCAGAGACTGTGGCCGGGCAAGAAGCAGCCAGTCATGAACCAGAACAGAGTAATATGGGGTTGGAGGATTGGAGACAGATAGTAATGGATATAACCACCACCGGGTACGAAGATACTAGTTGAGAGGGTAGGCAAGAAGGGGTAAGGTATTAGAAATGGGGGACACAGTGGAATTTAGCTGCAAAATGTTTGTGTTACTGGATGCAAAGTAGGCAGGAGGGGGGTTTTGGAGGGGGTTGGGGTACAAGCAGATGTAACCGTTTATGGCTAAGTTGTACATTGGCATGTAAGTCTTTATGTTACCATGGTAAACAAAAAAACAATACAAATCTGTTAAAAAAAAACAAAAGGTGGGGTGTGCTGTTTTCACCAAATAAAATGTAGAAGGGATCCAAAGATCCTTTCTATCCTTGGGAACTGTAGTTCTCTCAAGGTTAGCAAGTGAAAGTTAAAAGGGAAGCCCCTAAGGCAACCCAGCAACAACAGGCACTTATTGCCAAATAGTTGTCAAAGAGGATAACTTTAAAAAGACACTATGGAGTGTCTAAAAAAATGACAACCATAAACAGAAAAAGATTATTTTAAACAATTTACTGGGGGAGAAACCCCCTTGATTAGTTCAGGCTCACTTGCTATGGCATATCTGGGGGAAATATCTATGCCCCTCCACTTAAAAATCCACCAGCTGCTACTGGCCCTGGGACTGTGCTGGGAACAGGGCCATGGGATAGTAGTGGGAGCAGGGTGGGAGAGCCCAGGGTCTGTGGTGGGGTGAGAAGAGCCCAGTGACTGGGCTAGGAGTGGGAGGAGGGAGTCCAGGGACTGTGATGGGAGCCGATGGGGGAGCCCAGGGACTATACTTGGAGCAGGGAGCGGCGACAGCACACAGTAGTTCATAGCCATTTGGACTTACTGTCCATTTGCATTTTTGGGGGGTCCCGGCCTGCCCACATTTTGCTTAGGGGGGCCAGGCTAAATATGTTTGAAGACCACTGGTCTAGCATCTCTCCCTGGCTCTGCAACCACTACCTGGCACCTCTTGCCCACTGCATTGCTACTTTCTGCTCCAATTTTCAATGTTATGTGGCTCCCCTCAGCCACCTCTGCTTCTCTCATATCAGACTGTCTGGCCGCAGTTCAGGAATGGTGTGCCGCCAATGATCTGTGCCTTAATCTCAGTAAGACTGAGATCCTCCTCACTGTGACACCCGCTCCATGCTTTCCTCTCTGGGCCCTCTTCCTGCTGCTTCCTGTGAGGCTAAGAACCTTGGTGTCATCTTCGACTCTGCCCTTTCCGTCTCTCCTCACATCTCTGACGTCTCTAAGAAGTCAAACTATAAGCTACACCTCTTCAGAGGTATTCTTCCTTTTCTTACTTTCCCCCAGAAGCTCACTGTTTCCAGAGCTCTGGTCCTCTCTAGGCTGGACTATTGCAAAAACCTCTTTATAAATCTTCCTGCCTCTACTCTTCGACCTTTACAACTTATCCAGAACAGGACTGCAAGACTTGTCCTTGTCCTCAAGCCCAGGGATCACATCTCTCCAGCTCTGAAATCTCTTCACTGGCTTCCTGTGGCTGCAAGGATCAACTTCAAGACCATCTGCATCATCCACAAGGCTTTCTGGGGCCTGGGACCACTCTACCTCCAAAGTTCTCTTCCAAAACATCTTCCTTCTCGAGCTCTCCAATCATCCACCTCCAACTCTGAGGGTCAGATTCTTCTCCAAGCAGAGTGTTGGGGGCAGATCTATCTCCGCGGCTGGGGCCTCCCTCTGGAATAGCCTCCATGCCTCTCTCAAACTTGAGAAGAACGACCTCCGGTTCCGGCAGCAACTCAAGACCTTCCTTTTCGCTTCTGCTTTCTCTCTTCCTCTCCCCTGCTGATGCACCTGACTTCTGTGCGCACTGGCACCTGGTCACCCTCTGAACTCGGTCCCAGGCTCCTGCATGTCCAGTTGCCCTTGCACTGCCTCCAGGCTCCCCAGCACTTAAGGGGCTGTATCTGCAACACTACTGTCCCTTCTCTCTGCATTTATGTGCCACCCACTGGCTGCACTTGAGTTAACTGCACTTCCCCCTTCCACTCCCCCCTGGCATTTCTCCCCTTCCCTCTTCCCCGCACTTGCGCGATATGAATGACACAAGGCCTAGTAAGATCCTTATTTTGTCCTCCCTTTGTTTCCTCCTCCTTGTCGTGCCTAGAAACACTTGTGTACAGGTGTGTTATAAATGCCACATATCACATGCATGTATTCCCTCAACAAACGGTGGCACCAGGTCTCCAAAATACACCTATCGGCCGTCCACCTCCTGGGGGAGTCGAACCTGGAGGCGGACAGACTCGGCAGGCTGGGGGTCAACAACTACAAGTGGCAGTTGAACGAGGGTGTCCCGAGGGAGATCTTCAACAGGTGAGGCCATCTTCAGGTAGACCTATACGCCACCGCTAGCAACAGGAGATGTCACCAGTGCTTCCTGGATGGGACAGCGCAGAGTCTCACTGGGGGATGTGCTGCAGATTCAGTGGAATGCCAAGTGGGCATATACGCTTTCCCCCTGACCCTGTTGATACAAGGGGTCATCTGCAAAGTCAAGGAGGCGCAGCGGCTACACCTCATCTTCGCAGTGCTGCAGTAGCCAGCCAGATATGTCAGAAAGGAAAAAATGCTGCCATTTGTTGATACCTCACATACTATTATCGTATGAGTGGAGAAATATCAAATTGTGGGTTTGGACCACACCAAATCCCAATCTGAACAAATATTCTGTGTCAGAAAACCCACCTCGACACAGTTTATAAAAAATGGAAAATTATTTATTTTTCTGTGTCAAGGAAATCTTAATATTATTAGTAAACATAAGACATGGGAACACAAATGTTCAACCATGGAAAAAAAAACTTGAAACCATTGATCATACTTTTGAAATGTAAAACTATTGAAAAAATGAAAGAAAACGCGCTTGAGCAGAAAAGGTGTAGAATCAGTCGATAGACAAAACCCAGTGTGAAGAAAGTATGGGTGACCCTAGAGTGGTCACATAGGATATAGGAAAGAGAATAGAAAACAGGTTACACAAATTTAACTTTCTCAGACAATATGTTTGCGATTCAATCAAAGCCAAACAAAACAGTTATACCTCCCAAATTCTACTTCCGACATTTTTCGTGGAAAGAGGGTGCTAATTTTCAATTAATAATTTGAAAATAGAAAACAGATTGCATAAACCGTGCTTGGTCCAATAGATTGTTTGTGATTCAATCTAAGCACAAGTAGTGGAACAATTGTAACTCCAAAGTTATACTCTTAACACTTTACATGAGAGATATATATGGGTTGCAATTTTCTTATGCAAATGTAGCAGTTTAAACCAATTTTCCAATCATTTTGAGAAAATAAAGACAATTTGAAGAAGCACATTGAGTTCCTTGTGTGCAACTCAGGGGCATTTATGTTTCAATTCACATAAAAATGCAAATGTCCATTTTGCTTTAAAAGAGGAACCCCCCCAATGGGTCTGCCCACGCGGGCAGGGGAAGAAGATTGACAAGCAAACTACGATAAAACACAGTGGATTGTTCAAGAAAAGTGGTATCAAAACACCACCTATGTCCCCTTGCTGTGGTTGCGTTTCAGTGGCAAGTACAGACAATTAAAGCCACCTTCATCAGGGCAGAGTTAGAGGACCCTGTAAGGAGAAAAAGGGCTGGAGTGAATATTAACATGAACTCTGTGTGGGTGGCGACACGTGAATATGCGACAGAATCTATAGTGAAGAATTAAGGTACAGTTTGGCTTCCAGGCAATTAATTAAACCCTCCTTAGGTATAGCACAAATTCTTACCGTAAGGGGAAGGCCAAAAAACCTAAAAAAAGCATGCTGGTTCCCTCCGGAGCAGCTAAGGCTGGAATGGCACACCATTAATCAATACACCATCATGGAAAAACGTCTAGTTCAACAGCTTCCTGATGCAGAAATGTTCTTAAACCTAAGAATCACCCATACATAAGGTTTGAGCAGGGAGAGCGAAAACACACAAAGCAATGTTTAAATTGGTGTCTAAACCTATCTTGTTTGCACATAGTTCAACATACAGAAAGGGTTAAGAAAACCATTTAGAGGTCTTATAAAGGAAACTGACCGTGTAAGTCTTTTCCCAAATTATTTAGTGTTGAAAAACAGTGACATTGGTAAACCCTCGTGGCTGCGATGCAGTGTTCGCCCATTTGCAGAAAACCAGAATGAGTCCTTGGAGCTGGTTTCGACCATCCGCCCTGTGGTTACGGTCATGGTTGTTCTATATAAAATAAAATGAAAGCATAATGAGCCAGTATCATACTCACCATGTGTGGACAGTAAGTTCCCTGTCCGCTCGTATATGCGATTGAGTAACTGTGCATTTTCTACAGAGCTCCAGGGGTGTGCTGCCGTCGGCTCAGACCTTGGTTCTCAGAGCTCCTCTGACTGTCAGGTCAACTTCCACTCCCCCTTACCAGTGGGACCAGCCCCACTATTAGCCCAGCAGGGAGGGATGGTTGTACACCCCGCCCCAGAGAACTTCGCCGTAGCAGCTTGGTTCATGAACATGTGACCCTGAAACATCTACACTTGTCACAGGACACCATGGACATTATTCAAGTGGCACAAAGCAGCTCCACCAGGAGTCAATACAGAAGCAAATGGACCAGGTTCTGTCACTGGGCCAAGGCAAACGAGATAGACCCCCTGGCATGCACACTAGACCATGGGGTGTCTTTTTCTGTGCATCTGGCTCATTCGCATGTGCACTTATCATTCGGCCATAGGGGCTTACAAACACACCAGAGACAACAGCTTCTCCTCCTCCAATCCGGTGGTCAAACGTTTGGTGGACCTGACCAGGCTGTATCCCCCATTCAAGCGACCACACTCTGTCTGGGACCTCAACGTGGTGCTGGGCACCCTGGCCCACAAGCCATTGGAGCCCGTGGCATCAGTGGATATTGGACTGGTTACCGTTAAGACTGATCTCCTGGTTGGCCTTACCTCAGCGTGCAGGATCAGAGAGATTCAGGCTCTATTCGCATTGAAGCCTTATACCGCATTTCACTAGTACAAAGTGGTACTAAGGATGCACCCTTAATTTCTCCCACAGGTCGCGTCATCTTTTCACCTCAATGATCCAACCTTCTTTACAAATCCGAAGGATGAGGGAGAGAAAGTGTTGCAATGTCTGGATGTCAGGCGTGCACTGAGATTTTACCTGGACACGACTAGGAGCTTCTGCAATTCGGATGTCCTGTTTGTCATTTTCGGTGGGTCAAAGCCAGGTGGCCAGGGGAAACGTGGCCTGAGGCGAAGCAGTGGGACATGGCTGAGAGCAGCTCCCACCGAGATCCTGCTTTGATCCTGCAAGCGCAATGGAACAAATCATTATTGCAGCAAAATTCACCTAAAGGTGGTGAAACGACCCCACACCCAACAAACCTCAAACCTTACCCCGATTAGAATCGGAACGGTAGAGTGATAGAATCTGCTGGGGAACTGAAGCCCCTCCCCCCCTCCGCTCCTCAAGATGGCAGCTGCAGCAAGAGGGATAACGCAGCCTGTGAGGCACGTGGGCTCCATCAGCCACCAAGGTGCGGCTTCCCTTGCGGGTTACCAGCTGTTTCTGCTGCAGCGCTCTCTGCTGCCACCTGAAGAGCATTGCCGGGACCTGCGGTGGATCCCTGCGGGCCGCATCCTGACATCGGAGCATTAAGATGGACCGGAGTGCCTGCAGTGCCCAACGGAGTACTGCCATGCAGGCTGCCCACGGTCAGAGTGTGAGACAAGAAAGAACCTTCTCCCGACACCCAGCGGCCCAAGATTTGAGGAGAGGCCTGGTGCCCCACCCCCACTGTCAGCAGTCTGAGAATCGGCCGACGGGACACAGGACCTGCGTCCCTCAGCTCTAAAATAAAGTGGTGAATCGCTTTTCGTCTGCTGCAGCACCCAAGGTGCCACACCTGCATGGAACCCTGTGTGGCCAGTTGTACCACTAAGTACCCGTGGGAGAGGCGTTGGGCCTGGGCGTGGTAGACCCAGATGGGGCACATACCCCCCTCCCTCTCTTGTGCACCAACTACATACTACCAACTACATACTGCCCCTGCTTAGAGATCTG
Organism: Ambystoma mexicanum; assembly: GCF_040938575.1. Classification (NCBI taxonomy): domain Eukaryota; kingdom Metazoa; phylum Chordata; class Amphibia; order Caudata; family Ambystomatidae; genus Ambystoma; species Ambystoma mexicanum. The sequence goes on from NC_090923.1 coordinate 628,656,491, forward strand.
GATTACACAACCTCAATGCCCCTTGGACGCTGATCGGGGTGCCATACAAGACCAACTGAGTACTTACCTGCCCCAGTTGCTGAAGGTACAAACAATTACACAGGCACACAAACTTTTGGAATATTGTCAAGTGTACTCCTCCAAACTTGGCGCCTTTCAATATACATTGCACCCTACTGCGGTAATAACCCACTCGAGGTGCCTGAACTCTTGGAAAGTTGGCGCCAATCTCTGGACCCCCTTACACCCAGAAGCCCGTCCACCTGCTGGTCTTCCTAGCACACATCACCATGCTGCAGCGGCACAAGCTGGATCGTGACACAGGCACCAGACAAAGCAGCACCTGGTGGCACATTCCAGGTGTTACAAACTATCCTAACAGTGAGATAAAACGCTGTTGACATATCCCTCACACGAATATATTGCATAATGTCGCCTACCAAGAGCAGGAACAAATCAATGACCATGGAACCATTCATGGTCCAGGGCAAACAATGTACCCCCCACGCAAGCCGAAAGCATGGTGCAACAGGCCCCCGCAACTCCACTGGACCCACAAGAGAACCAACTTCTTGAAGCTAAAGTGGCTCTGTGCTCGTCCCTGAAAACAAAGATAGATAAGGTCAAAATAGACATACAGCTATTACGGCAAGATGTCACACAGCTAGCTGAAAGAGTCACGTCTGCCAAAACGCTCCTGAAAGAAACATCGGGGTCCACCAAGGACCTGTAAAATAGCATCAAGGAACCTAAAAGACGGAACTCCACATTGGATCTATGTGTGGAAGATGCAGAGGGCAGGACTCAAAGAAACAACGTGCATGTACGTGGTATACCGGAAGGAACTGGAAGACCAGACCCTACATCTTATATAGAGAACCTGCTGCTACAAGAGATTGGGCCAGGCAATCTCTTGCAGGGATTTGCTATTGAGATGACCCACCACATATCTCTAAAAAAAAAGCCCCCCGCCCCCGTGTTGCACCCTTGATCAATGATCACCAGGATCCTCCGCTTTCGTGACAGGGAAGTCATTCTACAATACAATAGCGATGGGGCTGAGATAACACGATGCAACGGAAGGATCACCATCTACTTGGACTATACGCCAACAGTCCAAAGGGCCAGGAACTGATTTATACCCATAAAAGCGAGAATAAAATAATTGGAACTAAAGTACATGATTCTATATCCTGCAAGATTCAAAATCCTTTGTAAAGGCAAAGCGCAATTCTTAGACAGCCCAGAGGCCGCAGCCATGTGGATGGACCACAACAACCTGTCCAATAAGACTGATGCCGACCCGTGATACGCAAGATGCACAACAAGTCCTTCGTAACAACAGCAGGCCTAATTGGTGTGCCAAAGTGCCCACCCAAACCATGTGTGGGAAACTGCCAACTCTGAGCTCATAAGCAATACTCCACCCGCCTTGACTGAGATACTGTTACTACCTGGCACCCAGTGCCCCTAGTCATGAGTAAAATATGAACAATTGCTGCTGCTGCTAATGTTCTCACATCATTGGTGAGAGTGGAACCCGGCCACCCACTGCCGGTCTACTCCACCCGCCCAAAGTCGTTAAAGGGCTTCAGCCTGTTGCTGAACCCTATACCTAGTACACAATGGCCAGACCTGGCCTTGGGGATACAGGTTCACCTGAACAACCTGGTGTTGGGCATCAAGATCTAGTTCAGTTATTATTGTTCAGTTTTTCATTGTTCTACGAGGCTGATAGAGCTGTCCATGAACCATTTCTCGGTGAGAACGAGGACATCTAAGTTGAGGTCCTCAAGGAGGTGGCAGATGTCAGAGGAGTGTTTGACAGCAAAGCGAGCAGACATATGGAGGGTAATACACCCTGGCAGTAGAGGTTACTCCTATAACTCCCCCTCTCCCCCACACAAACTGCACACACAAATTGATTACTTCTTTACTGGATCAGCACAACTTACAGAACTCGCTAGTGCAGAATATATAGGTCGCACTATGTTGGACCACTCCCTGCTGGTGATTGAGTGGTTCCTGGCATATCCTAAATCACCTATCCCGACATGGCGCCTCCCTACTGCGGCCCTAACTAACGTTGCCTTCAGGAGGACATTATGGGCCACTCTACTCAATTTCCTTGAACACAATGTGGGAAGCGTGAGCAGTTGGGCCACCATCTGGGAAACCATGAAAGTGGTGACCAGAGGTGAGGTCCTAGCCAATGCTTGGGGCATTCACCGGAAACTAGGGGAGTGCCTAGAGTCCACAGAGGAGGAAATAAAAATGCTTCAATCCCAACACCCAGGCCAGCAGTCGATGGAAAGGAAGCTGACAGAGGTATGATCCAGGTGCCGCGATGCCTGGGAAAAACTGGCCAAATCTGACTACACTGACCAGATAACCCAAACTCACGCAGAGGGGGACATGCCTGGGAAAATACTGGCATGCCTCTGTAAACGGGAGCACCCCAAACCCCAAACTGTGATGCTCTGATGAGTGCAAGGCCCCATGGAGATCCCAACTAATGATTAACAAGACTGTTACCTCATTCTACACACAATTATACAAACACGATAGCCCAGTCACTCAAAAAGACGTGGATGAGGTGTTCTCCCAGATTCATCTCCCGAGACTCTGACAGCCAATGAGATTTCTTGGACCTGCCCATTACAGTCAAAGAGCTAAGTGAAGCCATAGCTTCCTTATCTACTTGTAAAACCCCAGGAATAGACAGACTCGCCTCAGAATTTTACAAGGTGTACACTGCCTCCCTGACCCCAGTGCTCCAGAAAGTATTTGCAGAAGCCTATGACACTAGCACACGACCAGCGGGCATGTGGGAAACCCTTGTGATACCTATCCCCAAATCCAGGAAACCACTGGACAGATGTGACTCGTACAGATCTCTGGCCATGCTAAACTGCGACATAAAGACACTCACAACAGTATTAGCAAAACGCCATTAGTGCATGTGGACCAGACAGGGTTCATACCCGGATGCTGCACAGCCCTGAACCTCCGAAGACTCAAACATATTATAGACAAACACACACATTCAAGGAACACTATGTGGTGGCATCTTTAGACACCACCAAGGCCTTCAACTCGGTCTACTGGGAGTGGCTGCTTACATCATTGCAGAACTTTGGGCTGGGCCAAGAGTTCATCCACTGTGTTAAACTTCTTTATACTTCCCCATTGGCACGGCTCAAATCAGGTAAACAAATGTCTGGAGTATGAAACATACAACGGGGTAACAGTCAGGGCTGCCTGCTTTCACCTATGTTGTATGTATTGGCCATGGAACCCATTGCTGTGTTCCTATGACGGAATACCTGACGGTGGGCATCCTGATAGGCAACTCCAAACACTTAATATCACTCTAGACGGACGACGCCCTGCTCTACCTTTGCGAGCCCTGACACAATCTCCCCATAATTCTGGAGGTACTGGACAGATTTGCAGAACTATCAGGGATTTCGTTCAACAGACAGAAATCCTGCCTCTTCCCCCTGGCTGATCTCCGAGAGGTGGACGAGAACACTTTGCCTGACATGTGACTACCCTGGGAAACAAAATCATTTAGTTATCTAGGCATCCAGATCTCACACACACCTATAGAAACCCACAACTGCAACACACTTTAAGTGATGGGAGGCCTTAAGAAATCCATTCCCTTTTGGTCCAGACTACCACTGTCCACCATGGGCAGGGTTGACATTGTTAAAATGATTGAACTCCCGAGATTCCTCTACAAATTTATAAACATTCATCATTACATAGGGGGAGCTTTCTTTCATCGCCTCGGCTCAGTGATTAAAGACTTTATATGGGGAAATGGTTGCCACAAAATAGCTCTCAATGTACTGCAGCTACCTTACAAAGGCTGAGGGGGTACAGTTACTCAATCTCAAACTTTATTATCTGGCTGCCCAACTCAGCTTTGTTACAAAATGGCTGGCAGAACTTCCCACATCAGAATCAAGACTATTGCAAAAACTGGTGGCCCCAGCCAGGCTCAATGAAATCCTATGGGTCCCTGCAAGCTGTACGAACACATCCCCATTGCTGGTGTAGGATAATGAAACTACTCAAAATATGTAACCCATATTCGCCTAAAATACTGATAATTACTGATGGGTGTAAAAGGAGGGCAGACATGGGAACTGCTAGGCGTTGCCAGGAGTGGGGTTGGGGGTGCATACACAGGGGGCGTGTATGGCAACGGCCAATTCACGGACATAGATAATTTATCACAACAGTCGGGCCTACCCAAAGGACAATTTCTTGAAAGTAAAGAGAGCCGCAATATGTAAATGGGATGGATGGCCAGCTGAACCGGAAGAGGCGGGGCTACTAGCCCTGATGTATGCGTTAGATGATGGCTGGAGACCCATGACCAGACTACATAGTCTTCTACTAGAAGGAGCCGGCATTAGGGACCCAAAACTAAAAGTAAATTGTGAAATGGACATGGGTTCTGCTATCACTGACCAAGAATGGGAGCGAGCGGTTAACGTCCCCAAACAAGTGTCCCGAAATGCCAGGTTCGAGCTACTCTAAATTAATCTACTTTACGAACACATATGACCCCCAACAGAATAGCAAAGTTCAACAAGGAGGCACAGCTCCAATGCCCTTGATGCCACCAAGACGAGGCAGACCTAATGCACAAGTTCTGGGGTTGTGTCACGGTGCAAGACTTCTTGTCCCAAATTGAACGAGCATGCAGGACAGCAGGGGTTGTCAGATACTCCTTGAGCCCACAGGAATGCCTACTGTGTACATACACTAGACAAAGTAAACATAAGCACCTCACTAAATTTATGGACCTTGAATGCATACTAGCGAAACAAAGCATCACAATTTCCTGGAAATCGCTCAAGGGCCCACACTACACATACTGGCTTCACAACCTTGAAACCTGGTGTGAAGCGGAGTCAAGGGCCTGGGCAAAATCCATTCCTGCACAGAACGACAACCATGTCATCACCTTTGAAGCCTGGAAATCTTTGGTCGATACTATGTTCCACCCATATGACTACAAACCACCATGAAGGCCCAGAACATTTGGAATACAACAGCACGCAGTAAAGATGCCCTGGTCTTGCAGCCCCGAGAAACTCAACTAGGTGGTACGTCACTCGCTTGCCAATGTCACCTGTCAAACGCAGCCCCTGGACTAATGGATCACCCCACACCGAACTGGTAGTTTAGTGTAAATTCGTATGGAATGTTTGTTCGTTCACTTTAACGAGTTCTATTGGCACTAATGACCTGCTGCATAACCAGTTGAGACATAAGTCTATCATTTCACTGGCCACTTGATTCATTATCACTGCTGCACTGCATATTAGAAAATGCCAATAAACAAAATTGAAAATAAAACCAGGTGGCCAAGCATCCAAGGTGTCAATAGCTGGGTGGATGGCGCGGTCAGAGCCAAGGCGACGTCTGTGGCTTTCCAGAGACACGTGCCATGGTAGATAATCAGCAAGGCGGCTGTGTGGTCTTCTCAATCAGCCTTCTGCAAGCACTAGTGCTGGACGCCAGCACCAGATTAGATGCAGCATTTGGCCAGGCAGTTTTGAAAAACTTGAGGGGAAACTCTTCTCTCCAGGGCTTCATTCAGTGGTAATCGCCCTTACAGCACGGAGGAAAGGGGACAGGATGTAGGCGTAATTATGTTACTCACCGTAGTGACTAACGTACTCCTAGTCCACAGTCCCCTTTCTTCCATGCATCCCACCATCCTCCCCCTTAAAAAAAAAATGGTCATTAGGCAATAATAATACAATTGACATGTCAAAGGTGACTGAGGAGTGGCGCCGGTGAGCGGAGTCAAGGGAGCGCATGCTCCCAGGGCCGTGCCCCATCGCACATGTACATTTAAAGGGGAAGACAATTCTTCTGGTGAAAAAAGTTGTTTCCTGTCCGTAGCGAGGGACACCCATATAGTATGGAGGAAAGGGGATTATGGACTAGGAGTACATTAATCACTACGATGAGTAACATAATTTCTCACCACATCTCCTAGGGGGCAGGGAAGTGGATAAATGGTGGATAAATGATAAACGGCCGGCTCCTGTATAACTTGCTCTTACTTCTGAATAATGAGGTACAAGACAAACATTACATTGAGGATCATTCGCTGCCATTTTGCCCACCCAATTACTCTATCTGGGTCCGGCCTCAAGCGTTCTGCAGGAAATTCTGTTAGCCCTCAGACCTCAGTCTAAATTCTCTTGGGGGGGGGGGATGAGGAAGTAGACTCTAATATCTACACAAGAATAGAAACAAATATAAATGGAGGTTGATTTGATTGTATACCTGGTCTATAATAATAATTGCAATGCTTGTGAATCTGCTTAGAATCACATGCTCTGCACATAGTCTGACATCTAGTGGTAATCGCGGAGTATTGCATCTTTTTTTCGAAGATCAAAAAGGGACATCGACCTGGCCGTGTCTTTAACACTATCCCTACTGTGACATGTAGTGTACCCATGATCCTTCACACGTCACACAGGTCCTGCAGGTTGTTTTTCCACCGTACAGGTTAGTAGCTGTTAAGATTTTAACTTTAGTGCTAAATCTCCCTCACTTGTGAGACCCCCAGAAATGTTTGCTGGACTGGTGGATTCTTTTTTCCCCTATACCTCAGTGAGTGGGAACCTTTTTCTACACTCAGATCCTTTTACTCTTTTAATGGTTGTCACTTTCAAGACTCTTCATATTGTCCTCTTAATTTTATCCTCTTTCACAACTTTTGGTGTATACCTTTTTATTGTTACGGGGTTGCTCTTTAGGCTCCTTTCACTTTCTGTGGCTAACCTTGTGAGCACTACAATTCCCAAGAATAGAAAGGATATTTTTATCCCTTCTACATTGAAAGGGCTGCCACCTCCCACCCCCCAGGTTTGAAAGTTGCATGCCTGTTTGATTGGCTGGGTACCTGCATAAAAGTCAGATCCTGGAAGCTGAAGTGGTAGTCGACCACTGGACCTGAATCCGAAGAGGAAGATAACATGGCTGAGATGATTTCCAGCTACTGGAGAGCCTGCTGTGTAACCAGAGCCTGCTGTTACCCTTCCTTCCATGTGACCTGGGGACTCAGAAAACGACGACCCTGACCCAGCGTTTAGTGAGATCCACTAGACTGAAGAAGACCTGCATTTTGAGCGATTCCACCGTGCGAACTTGCCGGTCTGCAGTACACCAATACCCTGGGACCTTGAGCCATTTTGCGGTGCACTGTCTCTCGAATTCCAAATGTAGCTGAAACTTTAGTGGCATCCTGCAGGACCTCCAGAGACGTGAATGGAGTCTGATAAGTCCCCTCACTAGAGTGCTGGACCTTACAAGTGATGAGAATCCGACCAGCGATATTCAGTCTTCAGGCTCCTGAATAGGGCATCAAAACCACAGCTGCATCCAGCTCTGAAGAAACTCTTGCTTGGAGCCTTCCCGTTGTTCCCTGCTGCAAAATCCCTTCCAGAGTCCTGTCTTCAGTCTTCATGATAATGGAATCCATTGACTGGGTTTTTGGCTGCAGATCCTGAGGTCTACCCCCACACCCCTGCACAAACTCTTCTTCTGTGCTCAGGTACCGTTGGCTGGAGTATTTACTTACCTTAAACTTTAGCTTTAGAGTGTTTCTTGTGATTGGGAGTCCTATCATCCAGTTCACCCAGGCCCACTAATGGAATCTTCCTAGTGTGTCTTCTCAGAAGTCCCTGAACCCTTTCAACTACTCTAAAGTGAAATACTTACTTGTTTGAACAGTCTTTTTTAGGAACTTTGACTTTTTCTACTTCTGTGGCTATCCTGAACTGCCTGTTGGACACTAGAAACCTAGTGACCCCTCTTCTGCCACCGAGAACTCTCATGCTCGACAAATAGGGAAAGTCTTCGAAGGTTTAGAAGGAACAAAGGAGTGTGGGACCCCTCTAATGAGAACGAACATGGGTCATATAGTGAGCAAAAACCTGGTTGTAGACCCTTCTGAGTGGAAGAAATTCCATAGAACAGGGTATTTGGCCCATGTTTGCTCTCGGCAGAGGGGCTCCCACACTCCTTTTCAAATTTATAAAACTTGGAGTGTCACCCTAAGTAACCTAGGGTAATCCAGACGTGGACCCCTTGCTCGCTGTGACTTAGAGAGGCTCAGCTTCACCTCACTGATGAGGCCTGACTAGGCCGACACTTGTCTGGGGTTGCTGATGGTACTCTTGTTCAGAGATTCACCTAGCATTTTGGTGCTGCACTGCCCTAGTGGGTGAGACAAAGACTGATATGCAAATGGGTATTTTTCCTCTGTAAACGGTGCAGTGAGCTAAAACGTGGTTATAGATCCTTCTGAGTGGAAGAACTTGCATAGAAAGGGGTATTTGACCCATGTTTGTTTGGTACGACGTTCATCCATCGCCTGTTTTTTTTCGCAGCACTTTTTGCTGAAAATCTTGGCTGAAAAAGGGGGGGCATATAAGGGATATATAGGGAATAAATAATAGGGGAGGAGGGTTTTGGGATAACCGCCCCGCCCCAAATAATAAAAGAATTAGAAGAATGTGCACAATATTTTGGGCAAAACTGCAAAAAAAAAATACCGGGGGTCAATGAACATAGTACCGTTCGTTCTCAGTAGAGGGGCTCCCACACTCCTTTTCAAACTTCTAAGGTTTGGGTCTGTTGCCTAGAAAAGAGAACATGTGTTTAAAAGTTTGCATACTTGTAAAATAGTTGGTTGGTAACTGTCCCTCTGAGTGAGCAGTTAAAACAGTTCTTAGTTACCTTGAATGTGTTCAGCCATTCTGAAAAGTATATGTAAGGTTATTTTATTCATCTGTGAATTGGTTGTGCCTCTTCTCCAAAAGTAATGCTGTTGGTTTCACTTTTACATTTATATTTTTAAAGAAATAGTAAAGTATACAAACTGGGTCTTGCTTCCCCTGACCTGCTGTATGGCCTATCTAGAATATGTCTGCTTTGGGTTTTACTTACCTTGAATAGCTGTGTGCAACTTTTAATAAGTATATTCTAGGTTTTACTAACCTTGGTCTGCCTTGTGGCATCCTAAACTAAGTTAGAGAGTGATTACCTTGGTCTGTGTTTCACTTAACTGAAACGCATCTATAATGTATAACTCAGTTATCCTGAATGTAGTTATAGGTTTATACTGTTCCATGAATTCGTGTTTCACTATTCAGAAAAGTACCCTGGTAACAGGGTTGGTTTACTAAGTGATTCCTTAACTCTCACTGCATGACCGACAGGGTCTACTACCCTTGACTTACTGCAAAGTAATCTAAAAGTAACTACTGGTTTTACTCCCCATGAATAGGTGTGTCCTATACTAAATGTGTTTGATAAGGTCTGACTTCCCTAGAAATACTTTTAGTTTTTTGAGTACTTTAAAGCATTGTGTTGTTTTTATAATGTGTGTATGACTCTCTGACAAAGTTCTTACCCCAAGACTTAACTTGGCCTAACTGTATTAACTTAAACCTTTATTTTTTATAATACTTCTGGTTGTGTTTCTGCTGAACTCTTGGTATACCACAAGTTCTTTGTACATTCCTGCAGCCCTATCTCCCTCCTAAGATAAGCCAGACTGCTCTGTCTACGCTACCATGTGCTCAGGTGGTACAGCCTATACTGAGAGTGGAGTTTTGTACTGTCTCAGTTGTGTGGTTGTACTAAGCCCTTAGTTGAACTTCAGAAAACCTGTCCTAACTGTAGCTTTAATGCAGAGGTTGTGTTAACAAGTTTTATTGCTAAATATGATCGTATCCCCGCACCCTTACGACGATTTGACTCGAAGGCAGTTTCCTGTCTTAAGATTCTCCGGCTGAATTCTTGACGGCTGGCGGTGGCATTAACCATCATGCTTCGGCCTTTCACAGTAGGAAGAGTGGGGACCTTTCTTCTCGATGTTAATCTTTAGAGAAGCCATTTTCTTGCTTTTCCCTCTTCTTTCCCTTGTCTGGCTGGTCTTTTTCTACTTAAAAATGGAAAGCACACCATTTAAATTTTGCCCTTCCTGTAATAGGAGGTTTCCTTGGAGCGACACTCGTAATGTGTAATCACTGCTTGCCGCATGACCATGCCTGTCGACTCTTTAAGCCAAAGGTACTTAAAGAAAGGTGCACAAAGTGGTGGCGGGCCTATGCCATGCGGGCCGAATCCCATTCCCCCACCTGCGTTGTCGCATCGGACGAGGAACCACGGCTCCAGTTTGGAGGCCGAAGACCTTGTTGCAGAGTCTGCTAACGCCTGCGTGCCCGTCTCCAGCCCCACTAGGCAGGCTAAACACATTCCTCCTGGGAGACCACCACAGGCGACGGGGGCACATGCTCACCTGCTCACACCACCAAGGCTAAGCAAACAACCCCCCACTTTGGCATTCCTCGACAGTACCGTTCAAGCTAACTGCACATACAGGTCCGTCTAAATCTTCGGCGGAACCTGTTGAACCCTCCAAGTCTTGATCCTCTGCGCCTCCATGTATAGCACATGGTTCAAAGTCTTCAACTACACAGGGTGCTCCCCTTAATTCTTCGGCGCCTGTTTCAGACACGTTGAAATGCACGTCAGTGGGTAAAACACACCCAAAATTAAGAGAAAAGTTGACCAAGGCACTTCCACAGCCGGATTCCCATGTTATAGGTGCCGAAACACCCAGTTTACCTCAAGGATATGTTCAGGCCTCTTCCCCACTGGCACAGTCCTTATAGTGTCAGAAAGGTCCTGTTCAAGAGGAGTTGGATTCCCCACTTCCTGAAGCTCCAGTGTCTGACTAGAACAAGGTTTGAGGAATGTATGGAAAAGGTGTCTGAGTTTTTTGATTTCTCAGACAAGTTTGATAAGAGTACTCATAAAATAACTTGCTCCTTCAAAGGTGACCCTGGGCCCTACAAGTCTCCTAGACTTTGTTCCTCTGTTTTCTGCTCTACCTCTTCTGTACTTAAGATGGCTGAGCCCACAGGAGTCTAGGGGCTTTGGCCCAGTACCTCTGAGCCCGGCAACATCTTTCAATGTATTCCAATGCAACACCCATTGGAATACATTGTTACTCAAAATGATGTGACACCCAGGGTACAGATGGGATAGAGGATTCATCTACGAAAAACAGTAGATGGGATGTACAAGATCCAGCATCAAACTAATTTGGAAATTAATGGGTGCGAACACTTTGCCACATATATGCCAGTAATTCCCCCCCTAGACAACGGCAGTCTTATACTACCAAATATCTGTTGAATACCACATGAGATTGATTAGAACAGTATAATATAAATTATCACCTAAGATGTTGTGTTCAATTTAAAAATCTTACTTTATATGCGATTTATTGTTTTTTCACAAAATATGTAAAACATTCACGTCTAAAAATCATTGGTGTTATTAGGTTTTTGTAATTCTATGTCTAAGTCAGCAGTTGAAAATACGTCGGAGTAATCTGACATCACCCACATAGTAGCGTTGTTAAAAAAAGACAATGTTCACTTATTTCACATACAGCTAGAAATGGAGAAATCTTATTCGGCATTTATAGACGGAGGTAAACCACTCCAAGATGGCACTCCCTGCAATAGTCTTGCTTCAGGGAGAACATAAAAATGGCCCCTGAGAAGCATTCAGGTTTCCCTGCACGAATCCCGGAAAGTCACGCAGACAGCATATCGTTCTCATATGAAACAGAGGTAAGCGCCTTCTAATTCTATGTCAAGACTCGGAGGCTCAGATTATGCTCTGATCTTCTCTTTACTTCCCGAGCAGCAAAGTATGAACAAACAATTATGAAAAACAATATAACATAAAAAACTAAAATTCCCAAGTACAGCAGCTAATTGGTAGTTCGTTTTTCTGTCCATAAAACCATGTGACCATTCCAGTCCAATCACATTACGCTCTCCCTTATAAACCCAGCCTATTCCAATCTCCTTCCTCTTTCTTTGCTGCTCGAGCAGCTGAGATAAGTACTTTTCGATTTATCAATATTTTATGATGTGAATGTTTTGTTATGATTTAACATGTACAGGGATGCATAGATAGCATTTTGAAACGCTCAGCGCGTCGGGGAGTCTCGGCGAGGCATATCCGCTTTAGTAATAGGAGTGCAACGGGAACTGTTTCGAGCCGGCGTTCACTTTCCTGGTTAGGAGGCACTCTTCCACAGAGGTTCGCAACGGTGCGATGGGACTTCTGAAGTTCTGGCGCCATGGCGAACATCCGTGGAGAGAGAATAGGAGGTCTTTTTGTGTACATGCGCATTTACAAGTCTAAATATCTAACCTCAAATGCATATTTAATCATCAGATCTACACTATGCATGTTACTACGGTGAATATACCGACGTGCAGATCTGAGAGCAGACAGTAGACGCCACCTGGTGACCAAGGAGCTGCACAGCAGCCTTAATTAGCCAAAGCTGCAATACAGTAAGTGACGGGCTCAGTCCCAGGATAAACTGCTACTTTACCCCTCATTATCTGGCTGGAATATGAGGTATTACCCATTAAAGGGTGTATTAATAATTTAATATTTTCAGTAAGACAGGCACAGTCCCAAGCAAACCTATAATATATATCGAGACCCACCAAGCTACAAACAAAAGTACATTCAGCTTGATGGTTGCAACCCAAGAAAACTGCACATTATTGATACACGGCACACCTGCAGAACGAGTGGCTATTATGAAGATACTGAGGGATCACATGTTAGTGGTCTACGCATGAGTCAAGCAGTACAGAGGATGGACAGTGCTGGCAGACCCCATAGAGATGAAAGGGGCATAATGCAAGACCTGGCTGCTTTGTCTCAGAGCATCACAGATCTGAGCAAGGCATGCAGGGACAGAGGGGGAAGAAAGAGAAAGACCCTCAGGGATCGTAGCACCCAGACCCCCTGGGTTCACCGCACAGGTTTGGATCGGACAAGAGAAAGGCGAGGTCCTGTGATAAATATGATTTCAGCTCAGATGAGTCATCTGAGGAATGCTGCAGGAGCACTTCTAAATCTGACGAGTATAGTGCGTCAGGAAATTAAACATCCTCAGAAAGCGACGGGCGGGAGCCCAGAAACCAAAGAGGCAGGAGGGAAGATGAAGAGTCTCGTAGAGACTAATTCGACCCAGATGAGCTGGTGCACCCGAAGTTGAATGAATGGGAATACCCAGAGAAAACAACTGAATATATAAAGAAAAGGATGAGAACACCCCTGAGCAAACAGGCTAGAAATAAATTAAGGGCTGAATGCCCCAGGCCTAGAATGCCGGATGGGATAACAGATACCCCAGAGATCGACGAAAGAATAATTACGTTCCTGGGGAGGTACTGCAGAGACGTGAAGAAAGGAATAGACAGGTCCTGGAGATCATGTCAGGACAAGCTTTTAGATATGCTGGGCCCTATCACAAGGCTATGGCAACTTGCTGAGGAAGCCAAGTCGAAGAAAGAAGCAATCGATCCAGAGATCATTGCTGGATGGACGCAGGGGACCCTATGCTTGATGTGGAATGCTAATACGGCGTTGGTGACGGAGAGAAGGAGATCCATCTTGATGAAGATGGACTCCAGACTAGGAGAATTGGCCTCATCTGAGCAGACAGCAGCAGGCAAATTGTTTGGTGACCTATTCATCAAGGACATGGCAAAATTAGCCAACACTTATGCTTCCATGAACAAGGCTCAGTCATCACTCAAGAAAATCTTCAGAAGGAAGGTTTTCGACAAGGCTGGAAGAGGAAAGGGCTGCTCGTCCAGCCGTTATCAATATAACAGGTCCTGCAGCGACAGATATCCTCAGATCCATGGGTGATGCAGACGGTTCAAGGGTTTCAGTTAGAATTTCAGCAGGAACCGTCACAAGTAGCCACACCATGGCAGATGAGGTTCAGCAAACAAGACAAGGACCTACTAGACAAAGAAATAGAGTTGCTGGAACTAGAAAAGGCAATCAGCCCAGCCGCAGAAGAACAGGGAGGTTTCATAAGCAACCTGTTTTCAGTAAAAGGCAAACACAAGGTAAGACCAGTGATAAATCTCAAGGGTCTGAATTATTTTATCATATACAGACACTTCAAGATGGAAGGGATTCACCTGTTAAGAGACATCCTCCAGCGAGGGGATTGGTTAGCAAGAATACAATTCTGATTCAGCAGAATCGGAGGAAACTACTACAGTTCCTCTGGAAAGGGGAGAAATGGGAGTTCACGTGTTTACCTTTCGGATTAGCATCAGCTCCATGGTGCTTCACCAAATTATTGAAACCAGTGGTAGGTCACCTCAGGGAACAAGGAATCAGAGAGATTATATACCTGGACGACATCTGTCTGATATGCCAGGACAGAGAGATTCTTCTAGAGCAGATACAGAAAACAACAGTTTTACTACAACAGCTGGGATTTCTAATAAACTGGGAAAAGTCAGAAATAGAACCAGCACAGGAGATGGAATTTCTGGCATTTATCCTAGAGACGGTTCAGGGTACTCTCAGAATACCTTTGGGAAAGGTGAACTCCATAAAGAAAGAAATAAAGAGCACAATGACAAGACAGGTGATGTCTTTAAGCAAGATAGCGAGGTTGGAAGGTCTGTCATCGTTGATACAGGCAATCTTTCCAGGACTTCTGCACTACAGAGTGTTGCAGAGGTTGAAGATAGAACATATCAGGAAAGATCTATCTTACAAACGGAAAGTGCCCATCTCTCAGGAAGCGGTAAATGGAGCTAGAATGGTGGTACTGCCACATGGAGGCCTGGAATGGCAGGGCGATATTTGGCTCCTCCCCGGACCTGGTAATAGAATCGGACGCCAGTCGATGGGGATGGAGAGCCAGATGCAGCGACCAATCGACCGGGGGAGATGGTCAAGCGAGGAATTGGGACTACATATCAATTGCCTCGAACTCCTGGCGCGATCCTTCGCAGTCTATTGTTGGACACAGGAAGGAGCAAGATGTGCCATATTACTCAAGATGGACAACGTTTCGGCAGTAAGGTACATAAACCGACTGGGCGGGACGAGATCCAGAATGGTGGCAGAGATAGCCAAAGAGTTTTGGCACCTATGTCTGCAGAGAGGATGAAGGCAGAACACCTGCCAGGGGAACACAACCAGGTGGCGGACTGGAATTCGAGATACCTTAGAGACTCCAGCGATTTGCAGCTGGAGGACTCAGTATTCCAGGAGATCATGCATCAGAGAGGTCCGTGCCTGATGGATTTGTTTGCTTCGAGGTTGAACAGGAAGATCTCCAGATTTTTCAGCTGAAGGCCTGATCCAGAAGCGACTGCGACAGATGCATTTCTCCAGGTCTGGGGGCCAGCGAAGGAATATGCTTTCTCTCCTTTCTCTATGATAGCACATATCGTGGCACAGGCCAGGAGACAGGAAGCGAAAGTGATTTTAGTGACACCCGATTGGAGAGGTCAAGCATGGTTCCCGGACCTTCTGGAGATGTGGTACGATTTTCCAATTTTATTACCTCACAGACAGGACATAGTTCTAGGTCCAAAGGGAGAGATTCATCCACTGGTACAATCAGGGAACCTTAACCTGATAGCATGGGCGATTTCAGGAAGACCTGGGCTAAGCCAGGTCTTTCTGGGGCAGCTCAAGGATTTATCAGAGAGTCATGAGCTCTGGGAGCCGGGAAGGCCTACAGTGGCATGGAGAAAATTGAGTAATTAGTGTAGGGAGAGGTAAGTTAATCCCATACGAACTGATGTAATTCACATAGTGAATTTCCTAACAGGCCAGGCAGCTCAGGCTAAAGCATACAGAATTATTAACACCTACAGATCTGTGATATCTGCAGGATATGTAGATTATTGAAAGGGGTCAGGTACATGAGACCACCGAAGCCTAGGTATTCGTGTCTTTGGGACGTGAGTGTGATTTTGAGGATGTCTGAGTCCTGGCCGGACAATGAGAATCTTTCTAGGAAAGCACTTTGGGCGAAAATTAACTACTTTGTTATGCTTAATTTCCTGCAAAAGGGTGTCAGATGTTAAGGCATTAGAGACGAACAGGAAGGCTTTTTTTCGCCTACAGAAGTTGTATTTTACATTGAAAAAAGGACTAAGACAGGTATTAAGACTGTAGAATACATGGAATTGCCTGATAAACCAGATTATGTCCAGTTAGGTGTCTGAAGGCTTATGAAGCTAAGGAAGACAGGGTGAGACCCATGGGAAAATATCAGCAGTTAATAGCGATCAGAAAGCCTTTCAAAGCAGTAGCTTCAGCCACTTTGGCCAGATGAGTGAGATGGTGCATGGCAGAAGCAGGCATTGATATAGGACAGTTTGGAGCACATTCTACTAGAGGTGCTGTGGCATCATCTGCCTTTATGGCAGTGGCTCGCCTGGAAGATACTTTGAAGGCAGCAGACTGGTCTAATGAAACAATGTTTAAGAATTTTTCATTTTAGACCAGTAGAACATATAGCATTGTTGGTGGTAAGTAAACTTTGAACAAGCATAATCTGAGCCTTCGAGTCTTGACATAGAATACAGATTTTCCACCGATTTGTTACAGAAAGTCATGATTCTATTAAAGACTCGCAGGCGAAAGATTACTCCACCCAATTCAATCACTGTAATGGATGAATGATAGAAAAATATGCTTTATAAAGTATTATAATTTGTAAATGTTAATGTAATATTTGTTGTATGTAATGTATGCGATTACCCACACATTCAAGAAGAGATATGTCATGGACTTTATATTTTTTTGACATGAGCGGAGCATAAGGCAACGACGTTGTGAAGAAGGATCAAAGTAAAGAATAACAAAGTCGTCTAACAGTTGGGGCGCAAGTTATTTGGTTGTTTGGATCAGCGGCAGAAAGAGGAAGGAGTATGGAATTGGCTGGCTTTATAAAGGGACAGTGTAATGTGATCGGACTGGATTGGTCACATGGTTTTATGGATTTATGAAAAACGAACTACAAATTCGCTGCAGTACTTGGGAATTTTAGTTTTTTATGTTATATTATTTTTCATAATTGTTTGTTTATACTTTGCTGCTCGGGAAGTAAAGAGAAGATCAGAGCATAATCTTTTGCCTCCGAGTTTTTAAGAATCATGACTTTCTGTAATGAATGTTTGGAAAATCTGTATTTGCCATAAACAATTAGCTAGTAAACTAGATACACATGCAGAGAATAACATATCCGATATTTCAGATCTACAGGTCTACCACTGATAAAGATTCCACCCCTGTAAGAAACATAGGGAACCACGTGACCTATAGACCGTTCGAAACACATACATCCTCAAATCTCATGGCGATACAGTGGTAAGTAGTTCCCTAGTGGATACCATACATTATACTTTGAAGGCAATTTATGTCATCAACCCTCATAATACTGATTCATGCCCCATTGTCTTTTGTTTAGATGGATCCTTTAACAACATGGTAGAAATACACTGCCTTTCTCGCTAAGACTACAAGCACCCTCCAATAATTGGGTGGTCTCACCAGCCAATTGGCGAGTAACCTAAGGATATAATCATTAAACAATGAATGACCGTGCAGTGGGACCCAGCGCTTTCTTAAGCGACTGGTTCCAACATGCGGTCATACAACCTTTGGCTAACAACATTATTTCTCGTTTCATTTTTTATTAGAATCATCGCGGATTCAAATCCTCTGCTCCACATTAGTGGTTTACATAACAGTGATTTTAATTCATAGGAACACAGGTCAGTTCTTTATTATGTAATTATTAATATTGAATATGAATATTAGAATATTCCCTGAAAGACTAAAACACATATCATTTATTTATCTATTCAAGAAATCACAATTTAGCTTGTACCTGATGAAGGGCTAAGCCCGAAACGCGTTGTACAACAATAGTGTACTCCATCATCACAAAACACTGTTGAGATCAATTCACAAAGAATGACACATGTATTCATGTTAAAATTGTAAAATGACTTGGCCCAGTCATATGTTTCACTAGGCCAAGCCATGTTAGTTAGCAGTATCTTGCATTTGGCCCATTTGTGTTGGTGGGCCAATCTTTCACTTAGCTTATCTGTGTTAGGGCAATATCTTGTACAGACAGAATGCCCGGCACAAAGTTAAAAAACTTTGCTCGCGCCTACAGCCCAAACCGCTGGACAGATTTTCACCAAATTTGAACCAGGAGTAGCGGCTTGGTCCAGAAAGCGTGCTTTTGCAGATTTGGTGAAAATCCATCCAGTAGTTTATCTTAAAAATGACCAAAAAGTAGGTCATAAAAAATTAGTGATATCTGTGTTCGGTCTGCGGACACACTTCCCTGTTCGCTCCGCGGACAGTGTCCTGATTGGCCAATCGGCTTGCGTGATGTCCGCGGACATGCAACGTGTTCGCTGATTGGACGGCGTGGAGCGTGAAGCGCGTCAGATTTTCGGTAGCGCCCGCCATCTTGGATTCGCAGATGTCCGCGGACAGCGCGGTGAAACTTTGAATTTAGTAGCGTGTGTTGGTGTGTAAGAGTGTTTGGGGAGGGTGGGAGAGTATGAAATAGGTTAAATGTTGTGTTTTTTTATGTGGTGGATGCTCTTGTTGTGTTAGATTTGTCTGCGGACAACACGGCTGTTCTGAAATGTTCTAAATAAACTAAATGGGGAGGTGTTCTGAGGATGCAATATGTGTCCGTTTTGTTCGCAAGCAAGCTGAAACTGTTCTAAGAACACTCGAGGTGGCCTGAAATGTTCGTAAAAAAACAAAATGGGGGTGTTCTGAGGACGCTGTCCGTATTGTTCGTTGTGAATTTTAAAGTGTTCTAAGAACACTTGCAGTGTCCTGAAATGTTCATAGGGGGTGTGCTGAAGACGCTGTCCGTATTGTTCGATGGGAAGCTGAATGTGTTTAAGAACACTTGTGGTGTCCTGAGGACGCTGTCCATATTGTTCGATGGGAAGTTGAATGTGTTCTAAGAACACTTGCGGTTTCCTGAAATGTTCGCAAATAAACAAAATGGGGGTGTCCTGGGGACGCTGTCTGTAGTGTTCGTTGACAAGTTGAAAGTGTTCTAAGAACACTCGCGGTGTCCTGAAATGTTCGTAGGGGGGTGTCTTGAAGACGCTGTCCGTATTGTTTGCTGGCAAGTTAAATGTGTTCTAAGAACACTCGTGGTGTCCTGAAATGTTCGTAAATAAACAAAATGGGGGTGTCCTGAGGACGCTGTCCATAATGTTTGTTGGGAAGTTGAATGTGTTCTAAGAACACTTGCGGTGTCCTGAAATGTTTGCAAATAAACAAAATGGGGGTGTGCTGAGGACGCTGTCTGTATTTTTCTCTTGCAAGTTGAATGTGTTCTAAGAACACCTGTGGTGTCCTGAAATGTTCGTAAATAAACAAAATGGGGGTGTCCTGAGGATGCTGTCCGTATTGTTCGACTGCAAGTTGAATGTGTACTAAGAACACTCGCGATGTCCTGAAATGTTCGCAAATAAACAAAATGGGGATGTCCTGAGGATGCTGTCCGTATTGGTCTGTGGCAATTTGAATGTGTTCTAAGAACACTCGTGGTGTCCTGAAATGTTTGTAAATAAACCAAATGGGGGTGTCCTGAGGATGCTGTCCGTATCGTTCGATGGCAAGTTGAATGTGTTCTAAGAACACTCGCGGTGTCCTGAAATGTTCGCAAATAAACAAAATGGGGGTGTGCTGAGGACGCTGTCCGTATTGTTCGTTGTCAAGTTGAAAGTGTTCTAAGAACACTCGCGGTTTCCTGAAATGTTCGCAAATAAACAAAATGGGGGTGTCATGGGGACGCTGTCTGTATTGTTCGTTGACAAGTTGAAAGTGTTCTAAGAACACTCGCGGTGTCCTGAAATGTTCGTAGGGGGTGTCCTGAAGACGCTGTCCGTATTGTTTGCTGGCAAGTTAAATGTGTTCTAAGAACACTAGTGGTGTCCTGAAATGTTCGTAAATAAACAAAATGGGGGTGTCCTGAGGACGCTGTCCGTAATGTTCGTTGGGAAGTTGAATGTGTTCTAAGAACACTTGCGGTGTCCTGAAATGTTCGCAAATAAAAAAATGGGGGTGTTCTGAGGACGCTGTCCGTATTGTTCTCTTGCAAGTTGAATGTGTTCTAAGAACACTTGCGGTGTCCTGAAATGTTTGTAGGGGGTGTCCTGAAGACGCTGTTCGTATTGTTCTCTGGCAAGTTGAATGTGTTCTAAGAACACTCGTGGTGTCCTGAAATGTTTGTAAATAAACAAAATGGGGGTGTCCTGAGGACGCTGTCCGTATTGTTCGATGGCAAGTTGAATGTGTTCTAAGAACACTCACGGTGTCCTGAAATGTTCGCAAATAAACAAAATGGGGGTGTCCTGAGGACGCTGTCCGTATTGTTCGATGGCAAGTTGAATGTGTTCTAAGAACACTTGCGGTGTCCTGAAATGTTCGCAAATGAAAAATGGGGGTGTTCTGAGGATGCTGTCCGTATTGTTCGCTGGCAAGTTGAATGTGTTCTAAGAACACTCGTGGTGTCCTGAAATGTTTGTAAATAAACAAAATGGGGGTGTCCTGAGGACGCTGTCTGTATTGTTCGATGGCAAGTTGAATGTGTTCTAAGAACACTCGCGGTGTCCTGAAATGTTCGTAGGGGGTGTCCTGAAGACGCTGTCTGTGTTGTTCGCTGGCAAGTTGAATGTGTTCTAAGAACACTTGCGGTGTCCTGAAATGTTTGCAAATCAAAAAATGGGGGTGTTCTGAGGACGCTGTCCATATTGCTCGCTGGCAAGTTGAAAGTGTTCTAAGAACACTCATAATGTCCGCGGACATTAAAGGTTTCCATAGGCCATAGTTGAAATGTTTGACTCTATGGGTGTGATATGCTGTGGTGGTTGTGGCCAGGGCATAGAGTCTTGGGTTCATGGCCATTTGGCCATGCACCCAAGACGCTATGCCCTGGCCACAACCACTGCAGCATATCACAGTCATAGTGGCTTATAACTTTGAGTCATAAACAAATTTATAAGTAACAAAGTTATAAGCCACTATGGGTGTGATATGCTGCGATGGTTGTACTTATTATAATATACTTACTGTTTGGTTTAGTAACTGGAGTACATGTATTCTTGTTCATTTCTGTGATAAAAGAAAATAGCATGTTAGTATTTTGTGATGACTTATTACATTGTTTAATCAACAATTATTTTTTTGGACCCTCATATTTATTAGATTACAAACCAGAGTACTGTGCAATTTGCTCAGTTTCTCTGTTTGTTGCTAAAATCATTGGGTCTGTGGGAGAAAAAAAAATCCATGTTGGATTAAAAAAAAAACCTTTTTCTGTTATGCTACTGTTTATTGTTTGCTTGTTTTCAGTGTTCACTTGTTGTTTCTGGCTAATGCTTTATACATTGGCTTGTTGGAGTTTTTTGGAGCAGTAACATATTATTTATTTGTTTGGATATTGTAAAATTTTGGAGCAGTTAGATACCAGTAGGCATATTCTAACTGTCTATTTTTTGATATATTTTAGTGGTATTGATTTATCTGTTTGGATATTGTTAAATTTTGGGACAGTTAGATACCAATTGGCGTATTCTAACTCTATTTTTTGCTCTAATTTAGTGGTATTCATTTATCTGATTAGTTGTTGTAGAATCTTTGGGCTGTTAGATAGCTTTTGGAATATTCTAACAGTTTATATTTGTTTACTATAAGTTTACTTAAGGTTTAAGTACAGTTTAGTTATCAAATTTTGGTTTTAAGAACATTAAATAAGCGTTTGTAAGTTTTGCTGGTAATCTCTGTTTTAGAGTAATGGTACTATCATTACATTCAAACCGTCCACATTCCTTTTTTATATATTCAGTGTAGTGCCCTGAATTGGTTGTGGTTCCTGCGTGGTAGATTATACCTATTGTTGTGAAGGTTTTCTTACCAAGTAATATTTGACCATGTGTGAATCCAGTCAGCTTGCAGTTGTTTTTGGTACCATGTGCATTGTAACGTAGAAGCATTAGTATTACGTATTTTCTATGTGTTTGTATTACTAACGTGGCGCGATTATCCGAATTGCAGGTAGTACATATTCAACCATAGTTTGCATTTTGTACAAGTTGCTGAAAAAGAATGGATTCACAATTAGGTATTGATATATATATATATAAAGCGTTCATTGGGGATTTCTTCTTGTGTCACATTGTTGCAGAGAGTGCATGTATGTTTCCAAATGTATGAAATCTGGAGGATTTCATTTATAGGTATATTTTTATTTTCCAGTACTTGTAGTAAGTACATTAGACATTCTTGTGGATCTTCCTGTGAGTTTATAGTGAATTTAACCATTCCAGCACAGTAGTCCAATTGTTGTCTTATTCCATAAACACTATTGGGGCCGATTCATGGAACAAACGTGCGCCGAAAATCTTTGCGCAAGCAGGCGCAAGCAGGCGAAAGCGCAAAAAAACAGGCGCACGCGTGCGATTCATGGAAGTCCCTGCGCGTGTTTACCTCGGGATGTGCGGCAAACCCGTGCATGGCGCACAAGTCACTGCAACATCCCGAAAGGCGTGCGCGACGCGCACAGTGAAAGCGCACAACCTCGGCGCATACACCAGAAAGTGGGCGGGTCACGGGGCGTAACGCGCGGAATGGGGAACAACGCGCGAAAATAAGGGCTTAACTGGGGATGTACTGCAGGGAAGCAGACGGAACGCCCACACGCACTCGAACCACACGTATTCATGGAATCGAATAGGGCAAAGCCACGCACAGCCAAAGACACACACAAGCTGAAACACGTCCGCCACACGAAGGCAGGCGGTAGAGTCCCAGCGCATCACAAAAGTGGCAACATACAGCAATTGGGCCTGTGCGAGCGGGGCACGTGTATTGCGGGGGTGCGCGGGAAGTAACACACGTGATTGAGCGGGGTACGTGTATTTCGGGGGTGCGCGGGAAGTTACACACGCGATTGAGCGGGGTACGTGTACATCGGGGGTGCGCGGGAAGTTACGCACGCGATTGAGCGGGGTACGTGTATTTCGGGGCGCGCGGGAAGTTACACACGCGATTGAGCGGGGTACGTGTATTTCGGGGGTGCGCGGGAAGGTGCACACGCGATTGAGCGGGGTACATGTATTTCGGGGGTGCGTGGGAAGTTACACACGCGCTTGAGCGGGGTACATGTATTTCGGGGGTGCGCGGGAAGTTACACACGTGATTGAGCGGGGTACGTGTATTTCGGGGGTGCGCGGGAAGTTACACACGCGATCACATCAGGGTACGTGTATTTCGGGGGTACGCGGGAAGTTACACACGCAATCTCATCAGGGTACGTGTATTTCGGGGGTTTGTGGGAAGTTACACACGCGATCTCATCAGGGTACGTGTATTACAGGGGTGCACGGTGCACGGGGAGCACCACACGTGAATTGCAATGTGTGGGTCCTCCCAGGTGTTCCCTCTACACCCTCCACGGCCCCTGCAGGTGGCTCACACCACAGGGGCCTTCCCTGCACATGTCCTGCAGGCACCCCATCCACCATGGCCATGCCCCCCAGCCAACCCACATGTCAACTTGCACTACTGCCCACCAACACATGTCCCCCTGCACCGCCAGCCACCAGGGGCACCCTCCACCAGGCCCCCACCCATGTCTCCCACCCCCCCAGCAGTGCAGGGGCACCCTCCACCAGGCCCCCACCCATGTCTCCCAACACCACCACCCCCCAGCAGAGCAGGGGCACCCTCCACCAGGGCCCCACCCATGTCTCCCACCACCCCCACCTCCCAGCACTGTGGGGCATCTGCCAGCAGGCCCCCACCCATGTGCAACTCATGTCTCCCACCACTCCCACCCCCCAGCCACCAGGGGCACCCTCCACCAGGCCCCCACCCATGTCTCCCAGCACCCCCACCCCCCAGCACTGTGGGGCACCTGCCAGCAGGCCCCCACCCATGACTCCCACCACCCCCACCCCCCAGCAGTGCAGGGGCACCCATCACCAGGCCCCCACCCATGTCTCCCAGCACCCCCACACCCCAGCCACCAGGGGCAGCCTCCACCAGGCCCCCACCCATGTCTCCCACCACCCCCACCCCCCAGCACTGTGGGGCACCTGCCAGCAGGCCCCCACCCATGTCCAACTCATGTCTCCCACCACCCCCACCCCCCAGCAGTGCAGGGGCAGCCTCCACCAGGCCCCCACCCATGTCTCCCAGCACCCCCACCCCCCAGCCACCAGGGGCAGCCTTCACCAGGCCCCCACCCATGTCCCCCACCACCCCCACCTCCCAGCACTGTGGGGAACCTGCTAGCAGGCCCCCACCCATGTCCAACTCATGTCTCCCACCACCCCCACCCCCCAGCAGGCCCCCACCCATGTCCAACTCATGTCTCCCACCACCCCCGCCCCCCAGCAGTGCGGGTCACCCTCCACCAGGCCCCCACCCATGTCTCCCACCACCCCCACCCCCCAGCACTGTGGGGCACCTGCCAGCAGGCCCCCACCCATGTCCAACTCATGTCTCCCACCACCCCCACCCCCCAGCAGTGCAGGGGCACCCACCACCAGGCCCCCACCCATGTCTCCCAGCACCCTTACCACCCAGCACTGTGGGGCACCTGCCAGGAAGCCCCCACCCATGTGCAATTCATGTCTCCCACCACCCCCACCCCCAGCCACCAGGGGCAGCCTCCACCAGGCCCCCACCCATGTCTCCCACCACCCCCACCCCCCAGCACTGTGGGGCACCTGCCAGCAGGCCCCCACCTAAGTTCAACTCATGTCTCCCACCACCCGCACCCCCAAGCACTGTGGGCACCTGCCAGCAGGCCCCCACCCATGTCTCCCACCACCCCCACCCCCCAGCCACCAGGGGCAACCTCCACCAGGCCCCCACCCATGTCTCCCACCACCCCACCCCCCAGCACTGTGGGGCACCTGCCAGCAGGCCCCCACCCATGACTCCCACCACCCCCACCCCCCAGCAGTGCAGAGGCACCCACCACCAGGCCCCCACTCATGTCTCCCAGCACTCCCACCCCCAGCCACCAGGGGCAGCCTCCACCAGGTCCCCACCCATGTCTCCCAGCACCCCCACCCCCCAGCCACCAGGGGCAGCCTCCACGAGGCCCCCACCCATGTCTCCCCCCACCCCCACCCCCCAGCAGTGCAGGGGCAGCCTCCAGCAGGCCCCCACCCATGTCTCCCACCACACCCACCCCCCAGCAGTGCAGTGGCCCCCACCACCAGGCCCCCACCCATGTCTCCCAGCACCCCCACCCCCCAGCACTGTGGGGCACCTGCCAGCAGGCCTCCACCCATGTGCAACTCATGTCTCCCACCACCCCCACCCCCCAGCCACCAGGGGCAGCATCCACCAGGCCCCCACCCATGTCTCCCACCACCCACACCCCCCAGCAGTGCAGGGGCAGCCTCCACCAGGCCCCCACCCATGTCTCCCAGCACCCCCACCCCAGCCACCAGGGGCAGCCTCCACCAGGCACCCACCCATGTCTCCCACCACCCCCACCCCCAGCAGTGCAGGGGCAGCCTCCACCAGGCCCCCACCCATGTCTCCCAGCACCTCCACCCCCCAGCCACCAGGGGCAGCCTCCACCAGGCCCCCACCCATGTCTCCCACCACCCCCACCCCCCAGCACTGTGGGGAACCTGCCAGCAGGCCCCACCCATGTCCAACTCATGTCTCCCACCACCCCCACCCCCCAGCACTGTGGGGCACCTGCCAGCAGGCCCCCACCCATGTCCAACTCATGTCTCCCACCACCCCCACCCCCCAGCAGTGCGGGTCACCCTCCACCAGGCCCCCACCCATGTCTCCCACCACCCCCACACCCCAGCCACCAGGGGCAGCCTCCACCAGGCCCCTACCCATGTATCCCAGCACCCCCACCCCCCAGCCACCAGGGGCAGCCTCCACCAGGCCCCCACCCATGTCTCCCACCACCCCCATCCCCCAGCACTGTGGGGCACCTGCCAGCAGGCCCCCACCCATGTCCAACTCATGTCTCCCACCACCCCCACCCCCAGCACTGTGGGGCACCTGCCAGCAGTCCCCCACCCATGTCCAACTCATGTCTCCCACCACCCCCACCCCCCAGCAGTGCGGGTCACCCTCCACTAGGCCCCCACCCATGTCTCCCACCACCCCCACCCCCCAGCCACCAGGGGCAGCCTCCACCAGGCCCCCACCCATGTCTCCCACCACCCCCACCCCCCAGCACTGTGGGGCACCTGCCAGCAGGCCCCCACCCATGACTCCCACCACCCTCACCCCCCAGCAGTGCAGGGGCACCCACCACCAGGCCCCCACCCATGTCTCCCACCACCCCCACCCCCCAGCAGTGCAGGGGCAGCCTCCACCAGGCACCCACCCATGTCTCCAAGCCCCCCCACCCCTCCGCCACCAGGGGCAGCCTCCACCAGGCCCCCACCCATGTCTCCCCCCACCCCCACCCCCCAGCAGTGCAGGGGCAGCCTCCACCAGGTCCCCACCCATGTCTCTCACCACCCCCAGCCACCAGGGACAGCCTCCACCAGGCCCCCACCCATGTCTCCCACCACCCCCATCCCCCAGCAGTGCAGGGGCAGCCTCCACCAGGCCCCCACCCATGTCTCCCAGCACCCCCACCCTCCAGCCACCAGGGGCAGCCTCCACCAGGCCCCCACCCATGTCTCCCACCACCCCCACCCCCCAGCACTGTGGGGCACCTGCCAGCAGGCCCCCACCCATGTCCAACTCATGTCTCCCACCACCCCCACCCCCCAGCAGTGCGGTTCACCCTCCACCAGGCCCCCACCCATGTCTCCCACCACCCCCACCCCCCAGCCACCAGGGGCAGCCTCCACCAGGCCCCCACCCATGTCTCCCAGCACCCCCAACCCCCAGCTACCAGGGGCAGCCTCCACCAGGCCCCCACCCATGTCTCCCACCACCCCACCCGCCAGCAATGCAGGGGCAGCCTCCACCAGGCCCCCACCCATGTCTCCCAGCATCCCAACCCCCCAGCCACCAGGGGCAGCCTCCACCAGGCCCCCACCCATGTCTCCCACCACCCCCACCCCCCAGCACTGTTGTCATGATCTCTGCTTCCAAAAGATCAGGACTTGCCCGACTCCCTTGGAAGCAGACCCATAACCCCGGTTCCGAGTGCCAGCCAGTCCCAATTGGGACCTTTTGGACCCTGTCCTGGCGCCAGTGGCACCAGGCTCATAAAGATGCCCAGTCCCAGCGCTGGAAGCGCCGGGCTCATAATGCTTGGGTGGACTTACCTGCAGCAGACCATGCTGCTAACTTATCTGCCAGTTGAACCCCTGATCCTCTTCTGTTTGGGACTACTTTTCCTGTTGGGTGGGGCAGGAGCCACTCCCTAGGTTCAGAACACTGGAACTCTTCTGGAAAGCAGGAACTCTTTTCTTAGGCGTGGCTGTGGAAGGAGACACCTAAGCACTACAGGAGGCTATTTAAACCACACCCGATGGATGAATCTTGCTTTGCGTTATTCTGCATTCTCTGCAGCAGAACGCTCATCGTGTCTTCTGCTTCTGATCCTGGGCCTAAGGGAACAAAGGCTTACCATCCTGGAATCCAGTCTTCAGCAGCACCTGTAAAGACAAAGAAAGAACAGGTTAGCACTACGGTCTTCAGTGGCAGCGCATCTCTTACCTGGTCCATCGGCTGTCACCAACGCCTCGCCCTGCATTCCGGCATCTGAAAGACAAAGGCTTACCTACTCTTCGCATGCTCCGGAGGTCTTCGCACTGCATTCCAGCATCTGAAAGACAAAAGCTTACCAGCTCTTCGCACGCTCCGGAGGCCTTCGGCGCTGCATCCCGCATCTGAAACACAAAAGAAGGTGCGTTTAAAGACATTGGGCAACTTTATTACTCACGTGCCATTACTCCTTCCCACGCCGAATCCAGTGGGTATTCCAGCACCCTTCAGCTTCTCTAAAGCTACGAACTTGTACCTGCAAGATAAAAGGGACAGTTAGTGCGCATCGTGAAGCAGGCTACAAGCGCTTACATACGTGCTTCCAGGCGCTTCTATTCCTCACGCGGGTTCGATCCTCAACTCTCATCAGCCCGCCATCCGCCATCGCCGGAACCCTGCAAAACAAGAGATATCATTACAAAAGACTTTTAAGACATTTGAAGTGCCCAGAACTTACCGTTCGTGCAGTTAACGACGGACAGCAGTCCTCTGAGGTCAAGAGGCCTGCACCCTTATCCAGTGAAGAAACTGGTTACGGCACCCTGCCCCGAGGCAGATGGAGAGCTCGGCGTTCACTTACCTAAGGTGAGGGTGTTAACCTTTGGGGTTCTACAGGAGAAGAGAAAGGGAAGAGGAGAGAGGCACCCAATAACCCCAGTTCATTAATCCCATATTTTCTATCTGCAGACATCTTACTCTTCGAGTCAGACATACAGTGCACAGAGGTCCAGCCCAAAGAGCCAATCGTGTGTTACACATCACCTTTGAAGATACGGCATTCACCCAGTCAAGACCGGCGCCTCTGCGGGAATCAGGTGAGCGTTACAGAACGCAAAGCCAATCGCAAAACTCCCACCCAGGCGCTATGGAAACCTCGGATACCGACCAGCTAGCCCAGTTACTTGGGGAACTAAGAGCAGAAGTGCATGCAGCCCGTCAGGAAACGAATGCTTTAAGAAGGGAACTGATTATTTCCAAGGAGCGAACAGACGATCTCGCTAGACAATTGCTACAGTCACAAGCCGGACAAACCCTGTTACCCGCATCAGGGGCAAATCTTCCTTCAACATCCTCTACGAACCCAGTGCAGATCAACCTACCTGGGAATGTACCTCTGGCTCCGCCCGAACGATTTTCTGGTGACCCAAAGAGGTTTGCAGTATTTATTAATCAGTGCCGGTTGCACTTCTTATGCTGGCCAGCAGCCTTTCCAACTGATCAAGCTAAGGTAGCTTTCGTGCTTTCGTACCTTAGTGGCAATGCGGCAGACTGGTCGATCCCTCTAGTTAATCAAGATGATCCGGTTCTCCATGATTTTCGAGCTTTTCAGCTCAGTATGAAAAAACTGTTTGCAAGACATTCACAGGGGCAGGCCTTGGACAATGAGCTCCTTTCATTGCGACAGGGTAATCAAGACCTTTTGGCTTATATTGCGTCTTTCAACAGACTGATAGTGGAAACTCGATGGCCTGAGGACAAAAGGATTACGCTGTTTTATAGAGGTCTACGTGGAGAGCTCAAAGATGTGTTAGCCCAAGTAGTGAATCCCCCGCAAGACTGTTCGGACTATATTGACTTAATCGTTCAAATTGACCACAGACTGCAGAACAGGAAGGCCGATAGTTCCAAGTTTGATGCTCGAGTATTTGCCAAACCACCAACTCCTACCAAAGGAGTAGACTCCGGGGAACCCATGCAAATAGGGGGCCTGAAAGGACCACTAACACAAAAGGAGCGGGAAAGGAGAAAACAGCTGCAATTATGCCTCTATTGCGGAAACTCGGGGCACTTTCTTCGAGACTGTCTGGTGAAACCAGCCAAGAAGGCAGTAGGAGCTGCAGTTACCAGGGTCACAAACTCTGAGCAGGGAAACGACCTCGCCCGACAAGACTAGAGGTCCTCTTGCCGAGCGTTAAAACCAGTTCCGTGACCTCGCATTTTGTGATACCTATGGTCCTCATTAGCCCTGAACATCCGGATCGATTACATGCAATTGAAGCTTACGTCGACAGCGGTGCCATCGGCAATTATGTGGATCATGAAATGGTTTTGAGGATGAATCTGACTCTTTGTCCAAAGGCTGTAAAGGACGTCATTACTACGGTGGATGGTACGGAGATAGCCTCCGGACCAGTAACGCATACCACCCAAGAAGTGACGTTAGTAAGTCAAGATGGACACCATGAGAAGATCGTGTTCGATGTGATCAAGGCCCCCCAGTTCCAGATTATTCTAGGAATACCTTGGTTAGAGAAGCACAATCCTCAGATCGATTGGCGAGCAAGAACGGTTCAGTTTCCAGAATGTGTCTCTACTTGTCACCCTCGACCTGGTGTTGCACTGGCAGCAATTTCCTCAGAGGCTCCTCAGTTACCTCCTGAATACCTAGAATTCCAAGATGTTTACCGGAAGGATCAGGCTAACTCTCTACCTCCTCATAGGTCTTATGACTGCCAGATAGACCTGATACCTGGATCTACTCCTCCTTGTAGTAGAATTTATGCCCTCACCGAGCCTGAGAATCTTCACCTCCGACAATACCTGGATCAATACCTAGCGAATGGGTTTATTCGTCCTTCCAAGTCCCCTGCTTCCTCAGCTTTGTTCTTCGTTCCAAAAAAAGAAGGGGACCTTAGAACTTGTATAGATTATCGCGCCCTGAACCAGATCACCGTTAAGAATAGATATCCATTACCTTTGATCCCTGAACTCCTGGACCAAGTCAGAAAAGCATGCATATATACAAAGCTGGATCTTAGAGGAGCCTACCACTTGGTACGAGTAAAAGAGGGCGATGAATGGAAGACGGCCTTCCGCACCAAGTATGGGCTATTTGAATATCAGGTCATGCCCTTCGGACTTTGCAATGCCCCGGCCGCCTTTCAATATTTTATGAACAATGTCCTCAGAGAGCTCATAGATGTGTGTGTTGTTGTTTACATTGACGACATCCTCGTTTATTCTTCATCAGAAACTGAACATCGGAAACACGTGAAAATGGTCCTCGAGAGATTGCGTCAACACAAACTTTTCGCTAAGTTGGAAAAATGTGTTTTCAACGTGACTGAAGTTGAATTCTTGGGATTCATATTATCACCTAGCGGAGTGCGTATGGATTCAAAGAAGGTCGATGCAATTCTCAAATGGCCATCGCCATCCTCCGTAAAAGGTGTTCAAAGCATGTTAGGCTTCGCTAACTTTTACCGCAGGTTTATCCCCGAATTCTCTCGAATAGTCCAGCCCATCACCGCCTTGTTAAAGAAAAACAAACGTTTTGAATGGTCTACCGAGGCGGAACAAGCTTTCCAGAATTTGAAGACTAGATTTATCTCTGCACCGATCTTAAAACATCCTCGCCCAGAACTCCCCTACATCGTTGAAACTGATGCTTCGAGCCTTGCCATGGGGGCAGTTCTATCACAAAAGGACCCAGTAACAGTCATGATCTCTGCTTCCAAGAGGTCAGGACTTGCCCAACTCCCTTGGAAGCAGACCCATAACCCAGGTTCCGAGCGCCAGCCGGTCCCAATTGGGACCTTTTGGACTCTGTCCTGGCGCCGGTGGCGCCAGGCTCATAAATGTGCCCAGTCCCAGCGCTGGAAGCGCCGGGCTCATAATGCTTGGGTGGACTTACCTGCGGCAGACAATGCTGCTTACTTACCTGCCAGTTGAGCCTCTGATCCTCTTCTGTTTGGGACTACTTTTCCTGTTGGGTGGGGCAGGAGCCACTCCCTAGGTTCAGAACCCTGGAACTCTTCTGGAAAGCAGGGACTCTTTTCTTTCCTAGGCGTGGCTGTGGAAGGAGACACCTAAGCACTACAGGAGGCTATTTAAACCACACCCGATGGATGAATCTTGCTTTGCGTTATTCTGCATCCTCTGCAGCAGAACGCTCATCGTGTCTTCTGCATCTGATCCTGGGCCTAAGGAAAAAGGCTTACCATCCTGAATCCAGTCTTCAGCAACACCTACAAAGACAAGAAAGAACAGGTTAGCATTACGGTCTTCAGTGACAGCTCTCCTTTTACCTGATCCATCGGTTGTCATCAACGCTCCACTGCATTCCGGCATCTGAAAGACAAAAGCTTACCAATTCTGCGCACGCTCCGGAGGCCTTCGGCGCTGCATCCCGCATCTGAAAGATAAAACAAGGTGCGTTTAAAGACTTTGGGGAACTTAAATACTCACGAGCCATTACTCCATTCACATCTAACCCAGTGGGTATTCCGGCACCCTGCAGCCACTCCGAACTTATACCTGCAAAGAAAAAAGACAGTTAGTGCGCGCCGTGAAGCAGGCAGCAAGCGCTTACTTACGGGCTTCAAGGCGCTTCTATTCATCACACGGGCTCCATCTTCGCCATCGCCGGAACCCTGCAAAACAAGATACAACATTACTAAAGACTTTTAAAGACATTTGAATTACTCGAAACTTACCGTGCGTGAAGAAAACGACGGACAGCAGTCCTCTGAAGTCAAGAGGCCTGCTTCCCTTATCCAGTGAGGAAACTGGTTTCAGCACCCTGCTCCGAAGCAGATGGAGAGCACGGCGTTCACTTACCTAAGGTGAGCGCGTTAACCTTTGGAGTCCTACAGGAGAAGAGAAAGGGAAGAAGAGAGAGACATTCAATAACCCAGTTCATTAATCCCATATTTTCTATCTGCAGACACCTTACCCTTCAAGTCAGCCATACAGTGCAAAGGGGTCCAGCCCAAAGAGCCAGCCGTGTGTTACACATCACCTTAGAAGATACGGTATACGCCCAGTCAAGACCGGCGCCTCTACGGGAATCAGGTGAGCGTTACAGAACGCAAAGCCCACCACAAAACTCCCGTCCAGGCGCTATGGAAACCTCGGATACCGACCAGCTAGCCCAGTTGCTTGGGGAACTAAGGGCAGAAGTGCATGCAGCCCGTCAGGAAACCAACGCTCTAAAAAGGGAACTGATTATTTCCAAGGAGCGAACAGATGATCTCGCTAGGCAATTGCTACAGTCACAAGCCGGACAGACCCCGTTACCCTCATCTGGGGGAAATCTTCCTTCTACATCCTCTATGAGTCCAGTGCAGATCAACCTACCTGGGAATGTACCTCTGGCTCCGCCCGAACGATTTTCTGGTGACCCAAAGAGGTTTGCAGTATTTATCAATCAGTGTCGGTTGCATTTCTTATGCCGGCCAGCAGCATTTCCAACTGATCAGGCTAAAGTAACTTTCGTGCTTTCGTACCTTAGTGGTAATGCGGCAGACTGGTCGATCCCTCTAGTAAATCAAGATGATCCGGTCCTCCATGATTTTCAAGCTTTTCAGCTCAGTATGGAAAAACTTTTCGCAAGACATTCACAGGGGCAGGCTTTGGACAATGAGCTTCTTTCGTTGCGACAAGGTAATCAAGACCTTTTGGCTTATATTGCATCTTTCAACCGACTGATAGTGGAAACTCAATGGCCTGAGGACAAAAGGATTACGCTGTTTTATAGAGGTCTACGTGGAGAGCTCAAAGATGTGTTAGCCCAAGTAGTGAATCCCCCACAAGATTGTTCGGACTATATAGATTTAGTTGTTCAAATAGATCACAGACTGCAGAACAGGAAGGCTGATCGTTCCAAGTTTGATGCTCGAGTATTTTCCAAACCGCCAACTCCTACCAAAGGAGTAGACTCCGGGGAACCCATGCAAGTAGGGGGCCTAAAAGGTCCTCTAACACAAAAGGAGCGGGAAAGAAGAAAACAGTTGCAATTATGCCTCTATTGCGGAAACTCAGGGCACTTTCTTCGAGACTGTCCGGTGAAACCTGCCAAGAAGGCAGTAGGAGCTGCAGTTACCAAAGTTACAAACTCAGAGCAGGGAAACGACCTCGCCCGACAAGAATAGAGGTCCTCTTGCCGAGCGTGAAAACTAGTTCCGTGACCTCGCATTTCGTGATACCTATGGTCCTCATTAGCCCTGATAATCCGGATCGATTACATGCAATTGAAGCTTACGTCGACAGCGGTGCCATCGGCAATTATGTGGATCATGCAATGGTTTTGAGGATGAATCTAACTCTTTGTCCCAAGGCTGTAAAGGACGTCATTACTACGGTGGATGGAACGGAGATAGCCTCCGGACCAGTAACGCATACCACTCAAGAAGTGACGCTCGTAAGTCAAGATGGACACCATGAGAAGATCGTGTTCGATGTGATCAAGGCCCCTCAGTTTCAGGTTATTCTAGGAATTCCTTGGTTAGAGAAACACAATCCTCTGATCGATTGGCGAGCAAGAACGGTCCAGTTTCCAGAATGTGTCTCTACTTGTCATCCTCCACCTGGTGTTGCACTGGCAGCTACTTCTTCAGAGACGACTCCCCAGTTACCTCCCGAATACCAAGAATACCAAGATGTTTTCCGGAAGGATCAGGCTAACTCTCTACCTCCTCATAGGTCTTATGACTGCCAGATAGACCTGATACCTGGATCTACTCCTCCTTGTAGTAGAATTTATGCCCTCACCGAGCCTGAGAACCTTCACCTTCGTCAATACCTGGATCAATACCTGGCAAATGGGTTTATTCGTCCTTCCAAGTCCCCTGCTTCTTCAGCTTTGTTCTTCGTTCCAAAAAAGGAAGGAGACCTTAGAACTTGTATAGATTATCGCTCCCTGAACCAGATCACCGTCAAGAATAGATATCCGTTACCTTTGATCCCTGAACTCCTGGACCAGGTTAGAAAAGCATGCATATATACAAAGTTGGACCTTAGAGGAGCCTACCATTTGGTTCGAATAAAGGAGGGCGATGA
This sequence comes from Ambystoma mexicanum, assembly GCF_040938575.1. Lineage (NCBI taxonomy): Eukaryota > Metazoa > Chordata > Amphibia > Caudata > Ambystomatidae > Ambystoma > Ambystoma mexicanum. The sequence goes on from NC_090923.1 coordinate 628,690,967, forward strand.
ATGGAAGACGGCCTTCCGCACCAAATATGGGCTATTTGAATATCAGGTCATGCCCTTTGGACTTTGCAATGCCCCGGCAGCCTTTCAATATTTTATGAACGATGTCCTCAGAGAGCTCATTGATGTGTGTGTTGTTGTTTACATTGACGACATCCTCGTTTATTCTTCATCGGAATCTGAACATCGGAAACACGTAAAAATGGTCCTCGAAAGATTGCGTCAACACAAACTTTTCGCTAAGTTGGAAAAATGTGTTTTCAACGTGACTGAAGTTGAATTCTTGGGATTCATATTATCACCTAGCGGAGTACGTATGGATTCAAAGAAGGTCGATGCAATTCTCAAATGGCCATCACCATCCTCCGTAAAAGGTGTGCAAAGCATGTTAGGCTTCGCTAACTTTTACCGTAGGTTTATCCCCGAATTTTCTCGAATAGTCCAGCCCATCACTGCCTTGTTAAAGAAAAACAAACGTTTTGAATGGTCTACCGAGGCGGAACAAGCTTTCCAGGATTTGAAGACTAAATTTATCTCTGCACCAATCTTAAAACACCCTCGCCCCGAACTCCCCTACATCGTGGAAACTGATGCTTCAAGCCTTGCCATGGGGGCAGTTCTATCACAAAAGGACCCGGTAACCAATCAGTTGCATCCTGTGGCATTTTGGTCCCGCAAATTCTCGCCTCCTGAAATCAATTACACGATTACTGACAAGGAACTTCTGGCTATCAAGTCTGCTTTTAAGGCTTGGCGGCATTATCTGCTGGGGGCCCGACACACCGTTACTGTGATTACGGATCACCGAAACCTGCAATATTTGAAAACTGCAAAAGCCCAATCCTCTAGACAACTCCGTTGGGCATTATTCTTTGCCGAATTTGACTTTATAATTACCTATCGACCCGGTACAAAAAACGGTAAAGCCGATGCCCTTTCTCGAATGGGAGTGGAAGAACACTTGATCAACCCTAAACCTGTACCTATCATTCCCGAACAAAGAATCCTGGGTGTAATCGCCACACAATCCATAGAGGAAGTTAAGGATAAAGCCAGGCAACTTGTAACTCCAGCAGACATACAGAGTTGGCATTTAAAAGGAAAGGACTTTGCAGTAAAGGACAACTTGTTGTATTTCCAAGAACGATTATACCTGCCCAGCACAGATTTACAGAAAAAAGTAATCTCTTGTTATCACGATTCTTTAATGGAAGGACATCCCGGTATGACCAAGACTTCAGAAAAGATCAAGCGCTACTTCTGGTGGCCGTCTTGGAAAAAAGATATCAGAGACTTTATAATGTCCTGCGGAGTATGCGCCCAAAACAAGAGTCAAAAGGAAAGACCAGCAGGCCTCTTACGCCCTATTGACATCCCACCTCGCCCTTGGCATACGCTTTCTATGGACTTCATCACCGATCTACCTCCATGCTCCGGATACAATACGATTCTAGTAATCGTGGACTTATTCTCCAAGATGGCGCATTTCATTCCGCTCAAAGGCTTGCCAACAGCAGCAACTCTGGCCCGTGAATTTCTGGAAAACATCGTCCGACTGCACGGTTTTCCTTCGGTTCTAATATCGGATCGTGGTAGTCAATTTATTTCTCATTTTTGGCGAAGTTGCTGTCGGTCGGCTCAAATTGATGTGAGACTATCGACCAGTCACCACCCTCAGACCGACGGACAAACCGAGAGGACCAATCAAACTCTGGAACAGTATTTACGCTGCATGCTGCAACAAACTGAAAAAACTTGGAAAGACATCCTTTGGATAGCCGAATATGCCTACAATAACTCTGTCCATTCGGGAACTGGGAAAACCCCGTTTTTTCTTTTATACGGCAGTCACCCTCGAACCTCGGAGTTGGATCCCCTCCAAGATCTTGAAACACCAGCAGTAGAATACCTGCATGCTACAATCACCCAAGCCTTTAAGGAAGCTGTTTCTCACCTTCAAAGGGCTAAAGAACAATACAAGAAAGGAGCAGATCAACATCGGAAGGAAGCCCCTCGATACCAAGTAGGGGATCAAGTCTGGTTATCTACCAAATATCTACCTCTAAAAGGGCCACGTACATTCAACCCAAGATACCTTGGTCCCTATTCCATCACTACCATAGTAAACCCAGTAGCGGTCAAGTTGGACTTGCCCCCGCACATGAAGATTCATCCGGTCTTCCACGTCTCTCTATTAAAACCCGTGCAACCTCAAACCCGACTAACTAAATCTCCAAAACCTATCCTAGTTGATGGAGAACTCGAGTTTGAAGTCAAAAGCATTCTGGACTCCAAGATCTCCAAATCTAAACTATTTTACCTAATTGACTGGAAAGGCTACGGCCCCCAAGAGAGATCCTGGGAACCTGCTGAATATGTCCACGCTCCTCGCCTAATCAAAAAATTTCATCGAACATTTCCTGACAAACCCAAACCCCCGGAGAAGCCCAGTTTAGGAGGGGCCTTGAGGGGGGGTACTGTCATGATCTCTGCTTCCAAGAGGTCAGGACTTGCCCAACTCCCTTGGAAGCAGACCCATAACCCAGGTTCCGAGCGCCAGCCGGTCCCAATTGGGACCTTTTGGACTCTGTCCTGGCGCCGGTGGCGCCAGGCTCATAAATGTGCCCAGTCCCAGCGCTGGAAGCGCCGGGCTCATAATGCTTGGGTGGACTTACCTGCGGCAGACCATGCTGCTTACTTACCTGCCAGTTGAGCCTCTGATCCTCTTCTGTTCGGGACTACTTTTCCTGTTGGGTGGGGCAGGAGCCACTCCCTAGGTTCAGAACCCTGGAACTCTTCTGGAAAGCAGGGACTCTTTTCTTTCCTAGGCGTGGCTGTGGAAGGAGACACCTAAGCACTACAGGAGGCTATTTAAACCACACCCGATGGATGAATCTTGCTTTGCGTTATTCTGCATCCTCTGCAGCAGAACGCTCATCGTGTCTTCTGCATCTGATCCTGGGCCTAAGGAAAAAGGCTTACCATCCTGAATCCAGTCTTCAGCAACACCTACAAAGACAAGAAAGAACAGGTTAGCATTACGGTCTTCAGTGACAGCTCTCCTTTTACCTGATCCATCGGTTGTCATCAACGCTCCACTGCATTCCGGCATCTGAAAGACAAAAGCTTACCAATTCTGCGCACGCTCCGGAGGCCTTCGGCGCTGCATCCCGCATCTGAAAGATAAAACAAGGTGCGTTTAAAGACTTTGGGGAACTTAAATACTCACGAGCCATTACTCCATTCACATCTAACCCAGTGGGTATTCCGGCACCCTGCAGCCACTCCGAACTTATACCTGCAAAGAAAAAAGACAGTTAGAGCGCGCCGTGAAGCAGGCAGCAAGCGCTTACTTACGGGCTTCAAGGCGCTTCTATTCATCACACGGGCTCCATCTTCGCCATCGCCGGAACCCTGCAAAACAAGATACAACATTACTAAAGACTTTTAAAGACATTTGAATTACTCGAAACTTACCGTGCGTGAAGAAAACGACGGACAGCAGTCCTCTGAAGTCAAGAGGCCTGCTTCCCTTATCCAGTGAGGAAACTGGTTTCAGCACCCTGCTCCGAAGCAGATGGAGAGCACGGCGTTCACTTACCTAAGGTGAGCGCGTTAACCTTTGGGGTCCTACAGGAGAAGAGAAAGGGAAGAAGAGAGAGACATTCAATAACCCAGTTCATTAATCCCATATTTTCTATCTGCAGACACCTTACCCTTCAAGTCAGCCATACAGTGCAAAGGGGTCCAGCCCAAAGAGCCAGCCGTGTGTTACACATCACCTTAGAAGATACGGTATACGCCCAGTCAAGACCGGCGCCTCTACGGGAATCAGGTGAGCGTTACAGTAACCAATCAGTTGCATCCCGTGGCATTTTGGTCCCGCAAATTCTCGCCTCCTGAAATCAATTACACTATTACTGATAAGGAACTTCTAGCTATCAAGTCCGCCTTTAAGACTTGGCGGCATTATCTTCTGGGGGCCCGACACACCGTTACTGTGATTACAGATCACCGAAACCTGCAATATTTGAAAACCGCAAAAGCTCATTCCTCTAGGCAACTCCATTGGGCACTATTCTTTGCCGAGTTTGACTTCATAATTACCTATCGACCTGGTACAAAAAACGGTAAAGCTGATGTCCTTTCTCGGATGGGAGTGGAAGAACATTTGATCAATCCTAAACCTGTACCTATCCTTTCCGAACAAAGAATTCTAGGTGTAATCGCCACACAATCCATAGAGGAAGTTAAGGATAAAGCCAGGCTACTGGTAACTCCAGCAGACATACAGAATTGGCATCTGCAGGGAAAGGACTTTACGGTGAAGGACAACCTATTATATTTCCAAGAACGGTTATACCTGCCCAGCACAGATTTACAGAAAAAGGTAATCTCTTGTTATCACGATTCTTTAATGGAAGGACATCCCGGTATGACCAAGACCTCGGAAAAGATCAAGCGCTACTTCTGGTGGCCGTCTTGGAAAAAAGATATCAGAGACTTTATAATGTCCTGTGGAGTATGCGCCCAAAACAAGAGTCAAAAGGAAAAACCAGCCGGCCTCTTACGCCCTATTGACATCCCGCCTCGCCCTTGGCATACGCTTTCTATGGACTTCATCACCGATCTACCTCCATGCTCCGGATACAATACGATCCTAGTAATCGTGGACCTATTCTCCAAGATGGCGCATTTCATTCCACTCAAAGGCTTACCAACAGCAGCAACTCTGGCCCGAGAATTTCTCGAAAACATCGTCCGACTGCACGGTTTTCCTTCAGTTCTAATTTCGGATCGAGGTAGTCAATTTATTTCTCATTTTTGGCGAAGTTGCTGTCGGTCGGCTCAAATTGATGTGAGACTTTCGACCAGCCACCACCCTCAAACCGACGGACAAACCGAGAGGACCAATCAAACTCTGGAACAGTATTTGCGCTGCATGCTACAACAAACTGAAAAAACTTGGAAAGATATCCTTTGGATAGCCGAATATGCCTACAATAACTCTGTCCACTCGGGAACTGGGAAGACCCCGTTTTTTCTTTTATACGGTAGTCACCCTCGAACCTCGGAGTTGGATCCACTCCAAGATCTTGGAACACCAGCAGTCGACCACCTGCATTCTACAATCACCCAAGCCTTTAAGGAAGCCGTTTCTCACCTTCAAAGGGCTAAAGAACAATACAAGAAAGGAGCAGACCAACATCGGGAGGAAGCCCCCCAATATCAAGTAGGAGATCAAGTCTGGTTATCCACCAAATATCTACCTCTAAAAGGACCACGCACATTCAACCCAAGATACCTTGGTCCCTAATCCATCACTACCATAGTAAATCCAGTAGCGGTCAAGTTGGACTTGCCCCCTCACATGAAGATACATCCGGTCTTCCACGTCTCTCTATTAAAACCCGTGCAACCTCAAACCCGACTAACTACATCTCCAAAACCTATTCTAGTTGATGGAGAACTCGAGTTTGAAGTCAAAAGCATCCTGGATTCCAAGATCTCCAAATCTAAACTATTTTACCTGATTGACTGGAAAGGCTACGGTCCCCAAGAAAGATCCTGGGAACCTGCAGAATATGTCCACGCGCCTCGTCTAATCAAATGATTTCATCGAACATTTCCTAACAAGCCCAAACCCCCGGAGAAGCCCGGTTTGGGAGGGGCCTTGAGGGGGGGTGCTGTCATGATCTCTGCTTCCAAAAGATCAGGACTTGCCTGACTCCCTTGGAAGCAGACCCATAACCCCGGTTCCGAGTGCCAGCCAGTCCCAATTGGGACCTTTTGGACCCTGTCCTGGTGCCAGTGGCACCAGGCTCATAAAGATGCCCAGTCCCAGCGCTGGAAGCGCCGGGCTCATAATGCTTGGGTGGACTTACCTGCAGCAGACCATGCTGCTTACTTACCTGCCAGTTGAACCCCTGATCCTCTTCTGTTCGGGACTACTTTTCCTGTTGGGTGGGGCAGGAGCCACTCCCTAGGTTCAGAACACTGGAACTCTTCTGGAAAGCAGGAACTCTTTTCTTAGGCGTGGCTGTGGAAGGAGACACCTAAGCACTACAGGAGGCTTTTTAAACCGATGGATGAATCTTGCTTTGCGTTATTCTGCATTCTCTGCAGCAGAACGCTCATCGTGTCTTCTGCTTCTGATCCTGGGCCTAAGGGAACAAAGGCTTACCATCCTGGAATCCAGTCTTCAGCAGCACCTGTAAAGACAAAGAAAGAACAGGTTAGCACTACGGTCTTCAGTGGCAGCGCATCTCTTACCTGGTCCATCGGCTGTCACCAACGCCTCGCCCTGCATTCCGGCATCTGAAAGACAAAGGCTTACCTACTCTTCGCATGCTCCGGAGGTCTTCGCACTGCATTCCGGCATCTGAAAGACAAAAGCTTACCAGCTCTTCGCACGCTCCGGAGGCCTTCGGCGCTGCATCCCGCATCTGAAACACAAAAGAAGGTGCGTTTAAAGACATTGGGCAACTTTATTACTCACGTGCCATTACTCCTTCCCACGCCGATTCCAGTGGGTATTCCAGCACTCTTCAGCTTCTCTAAAGCTACGAACTTGTACCTGCAAGATAAAAGGGACAGTTAGTGCGCATCGTGAAGCAGGCTACAAGCGCTTACATACGTGCTTCCAGGCGCTTCTATTCCTCACGCGGGTTCGAACCTCAACTCTCATCAGCCTGCCATCCGCCATCGCCGGAACCCTGCAAAACAAGAGATATCATTACAAAAGACTTTTAAGACATTTGAAGTGCCCAGAACTTACCGTTCGTGCAGTTAACGACGGACAGCAGTCCTCTGAGGTCAAGAGGCCTGCACCCTTATCCAGTGAAGAAACTGGTTACGGCACCCTGCCCCGAGGCAGATGGAGAGCTCGGCGTTCACTTACCTAAGGTGAGGGTGTTAACCTTTGGGGTTCTACAGGAGAAGAGAAAGGGAAGAGGAGAGAGGCACCCAATAACCCAGGTTCATTAATCCCATATTTTCTATCTGCAGACATCTTACTCTTCGAGTCAGACATACAGTGCACAGAGGTCCAGCCCAAAGAGCCAACCGTGTGTTACACATCACCTTTGAAGATACGGCATTCACCCAGTCAAGACCGGCGCCTCTGCGGGAATCAGGTGAGCGTTACAACTGTGGGGCACCTGCCAGCAGGCCCCCACCCATGTCCAACTCATGTCTCCCACCACCCCCACCTCCCAGCACTGTGGGGCACCTGCCAGCAGGCCCCCACCCATGTCCAACTCATGTCTCCCACCACCCCCACCCCCCAGCAGTGCGGGTCACCCTCCACCAGACCCCCACCCATGTCTCCCACCACCCCCACCCCCCAGCACTGTGGGGCACCTGCCAGCAGGCCCCCACCCATGACTCCCACCACCCCCACCCCCCAGCAGTGCAGGGGCACCCACCACCAGGCCCCCACCCATGTCTCCCAGCACCCCCACCCCCCAGCCAGCAGGGGCAGCCTCCACCAGGCCCCCACCCATGTCTCCCACCACCCCCACTCCCCAGCCACCAGGGGCAGCCTCCACCAGGCCCCCACCCATGTCTCCCCCCACCCCCACCCCCAGCAGTGCAGGGGCAGCCTCCACCAGGCCACCACCCATGTCTCCCACCACCCCCACCCCCCAGCAGTGCAGGGGCACCCACCACCAGGCCCCCACCCATGTCTCCCAGCACCCCCACCCCCCACCCATGTGCAACTCATGTCTCCCACCACCCCCACCCCCCAGCCACCAGGGGCAGCCTGCACCAGGCCCCCACCCATGTCTCCCACCACCCCCACCCCCCAGCAGTGCAGGGGCAGCCTCCACCAGGCCCCCACCCATGTCTCCCAGCACCCCCACCCCCCAGCCACCAGGGGCAGCCTCCACCAGGCCCCCACCCATGTCTCCCACCACCCCCACCCCCCAGCAGTGCAGGGGCAGCCTCCACCAGGCCCCACTCATGTCTCCCAGCACCCCCACCCCCCAGCCACCAGGGGCAGCCTTCACCAGGCCCCCACCCATGTCTCCCACCACCCCCACCTCCCAGCACTGTGGGGAACCTGCTACCAGGCCCCCACCCATGTCTCCCACCACCCCCACCCCCCAGCAGGCCCCCACCCATGTCCAACTCATGTCTCCCACCACCCCGCCCCCCAGCAGTGCGGGTCACCCTCCACCAGGACCCCACCCATGTCTCCCACCACCCCCACCCCCCAGCCACCAGGGGCAGCCTCCACCAGGCCCCCACCCATGTCTCCCACCACCCCCACCCCCCAGCACTGTGGGGCACCTGCCAGCAGGCCCCCACCCATGTCCAACTCATGTCTCCCACCACCCCCACCCCCCAGCAGTGTAGGGGCACCCACCACCACGCCCCCACCCATGTCTCCCAGCACCCCTACCCCCAGCACTGTGGGGCACCTGCCAGCAAGCCCCCACCCATGTGCAATTCATGTCTCCCACCACCCCCAGCCACCAGGGGTAGCCTCCACCAGGCCCCCACCCATGTCTCCCACCACCCCCACCCCCCAGCACTGTGGGGCACCTGCCAGCAGGCCCAACCCGTGTCCAACTCATGTCTCCCACCACCCCCACCCCCCAGCACTGTGGGCACCTGCCAGCAGGCCCCCAACCATGTCCAACTCATGTCTCCCACAACCCCCACCCCCCAGCAGTGTGGGTCACCCTCCACCAGGCCCCCACCCATGTCTCCCACCACCCCCACCCCCCAGCCACCAGGGGCAACCTCCACCAGGCCCCCACCCATGTCTCCCACCACCCCACCCCCCAGCACTGTGGGGCAGCTGCCAGCAGGCCCCCGCCCATGACTCCCACCACCCCCACCCCCCAGCAGTGCAGGGGCACCCACCACCAGGCCCCCACCCATGTCTCCCAGCACTCCCACCCCCCAGCCACCAGGGGCAGCCTCCACCAGGTCCCCACCCATGTCTCCCAGCACCCCCACCCCCCAGCCACCAGGGGCAGCCTCCACCAGGCCCCCACCCATGTCTCCCCCCACCCCCACCAGTGCAGGGGCAGCCTCCACCAGGCCCCCACCCATGTCTCCCACCACCCCCACCCCCCAGCAGTTCAGTGGCACCCACCACCAGGCCCCACCCATGTCTCCCAGCACCCCCACCCCCCAGCACTGTGGGGCACCTGCAAGCAGGCCTCCACCCATGTGCAACTCATGTCTCCCACCACCCCCACCCCCTAGCCACCAGGGGCAGCATCCACAGGCCCCCACCCATGTCTGCCACCACCCCCACCCCCCAGCAGTGCAGGGGCAGCCTCCACCAGGCCCCCACCCATGTCTCCCAGCACCCCCACCCCAGCCACCAGGTGCAGCCTCCACCAGGCCCCCACCCATGTCTCCCACCACCCCACCCCCCAGCAGTGCAGGGGCAGCCTCCACCAGGCCCCCCATGTCTCCCACCACCTCCACCCCCCAGCCACCAGGGGCAGCCTCCACCAGGCCCCCACCCATGTCTCCCACCACCCCCACCCCCCAGCACTGTGGGGTACCTGCCAGCCGGCCCCACCCATGTCCAACTCATGTCTCCCACCACCCCCACCCCCCAGCACTGTGGGGCACCTGCCAGCAGGCCCCCACCCATGTCCAACTCATGTCTCCCACCACCCCCACCCCCCAGCAGTGCGGGTCACCCTCCACCAGGCCCCCACCCATGTCTCCCACCACCCCCACACCCCAGCCACCACTGGCAGCCTCCACCAGGCCCCTACCCATGTCTCCCAGCACCCCCAGCCACCAGGGGCAGCCTCCACCAGGCCCCACCCATGTCTCCCACCACCCCCACCCCCCTGCAGTGCAGGGGCAGCCTCCACCAGGCCCCCACCCATGTCTCCCAGCACCCCCACCCCCCAGGGGCAGCCTCCACCAGGCCCCCACCCATGTCTCCCACCACCCCCACCCCCCAGCACTGTGGGGCACCTGCCAGCAGGCCCCCACCCATGTCCAACTCATGTCTCCCACCACCCCCACCCCCAGCACTGTGGGGCACCTGCCAGCAGGCCCCCACCCATGTCCAACTCATGTCTCCCACCACCCCCACCCCCCAGAAGTGCGGGTCACCCTCCACCAGGCCCCCACCCATGTCTCCCACCACCCCCACACCCCAGCCACCACTGGCATCCTCCACCAGGCCCCTACCCATGTCTCCCAGCACCCCCACCCCCCAGCCACCAGGGGCAGCCTCCACCAGGCCCCCACCCATGTCTCCCACCATCCCCACCCCCCAGCAGTGCAGGGGCAGTCTCCACCAGGCCCCCACCCATGTCTCCGAGCACCCCCACCCCCCAGCCACCAGGGGCAGCCTCCACCAGGCCCCCACCCATGTCTCCCACCACCCCCACCCTCCAGCACTGTGGGGCACCTGCCAGCAGGCCCCCACCCATGTCCAACTCATGTCTCCCACCACCCCCACCCCCCAGCAGTGCGGGTCTCCCTCCACCAGGCCCCCACCCATGTCTCCCACCACCCCACCCCCCAGCCACCAGGGGCAGCCTCCACCAGGCCCCCACCCATGTCTCCCCCCACCCCCACCCCCCAGCAGTGCAGGGGCAAGCTCCACCAGGCCCCCACCCATGTTTCCCACCACCCCCACCCCCCAGCAGTGCAGGGGCACCCACCACCAGGCCCCCACCCATGTCTCCCAGCACCCCCACCCCCCAGCACTGTGGGGCACCTGCTAGCAGGCCCCCACCCATGTCCAACTCATGTCTCCCACCACCCCCACCCCCCAGCCACCAGGGGCAGCCTCCAACAGGCCCCCACCCATGTCTCCCACCACCCCCACCCCCCAGCCACCAGGGGCAGCCTCCACCAAGCCCCCACCCATGTCTCCCACCACCCCCACGCCCCAGCAGTGCAGGGGCAGCCTCCACCAGGCCCCCACCCATGTCTCCCAGCACCCCCACCCCCCCAGCCACCAAGGGCAGCCTCCACCAGGCCCCCACCCATGTCTCCCACTCTGCCGGCAGGCCCCCAACCATGTCCAACTCATGTCTCCCACCACCCCCACCCCCCAGCACTGTGGGGCACCTGCCAGCAGGCCCCCACCCATGTCCAACTCATGTCTCCCACCACCCCCACCCCCTAGCAGTGTGGGTCACCCTCCAGCAGGCCCCCACCCATGTCTCCCACCACCCCCACCCCCCAGCCACCAGGGGCAGCCTCCACCAGGCCCCCACCCATGTCTCCCAGCACCCCCACTCCCCAGCCACCAGGGGCAGCCTCCATCAGGCCCCCACCCATGTCTCCCACCACCCCCAACCCCCAGCAGTGAAGGGGCAGCCTCCACCAGGCCCCCACCCATGTCTCTCAGCACACCCACCCCCCAGCCAACAGGGGCAGCCTCCACCAGGCCACCACCCATGTCTCCCAGCACCCCCACCCCCAGCCACCAGGGGCCGCCTCCACCAGGCCCCCACCCATGACTCCCACCACCCCCATCCCCCAGCAGTGTGGGTCACCCTCCAGCAGGCCCCCACCCATGTCTCTCAGCACCCCCACCCCCCAGCCAACAGGGGCAGCCTCCACCAGGCCCCCACCCATGTCTCCCACCACCCCCCCCAGCCACCAGGGGCAGCCTCCACCAGGCCCCCACCCATGTCTCCCACCACCCCCACCCCCCAGCCACCAGGGGCAGCCTCCACCAGGCCCCCACCCATGTCCCCCAGCACCCCCACTCCCCAGCCACCAGGGGCAGCCTCCATCAGGCCCCCACCCATGTCTCCCACCACCCCCAACCCCCAGCAGTGAAGGGGCAGCCTCCACCAGGCCCCCACCCATGTCTCTCAGCACCCCCACCCCCCAGCCAACAGGGGCAGCCTCCACCAGGCCCCCACCCATGTCTCCCACCACCCCCAGCACTGTGGGGCACCTGCCAGCAGGCCCACACCCATATCTCCCACCACCCCCACCCCCCAGCCACCAGGGGCAGCCTCCACCAGGCCCCCACCCATGTCTCCCACCACCCCCAGCCACCAGGGGCAGCCTCCACCAGGCCCCCACCCATGTCTTCCAGCACCCCCACCCCCAGCCACCAGGGGCCGCCTCCACCAGGCCCCCACCCATGACTCCCACCACCCCCATCCCCCAGCAGTGCGGGTCACCCTCCACCAGGCCCCCACCCATGTCTCCCAGCACCCCCACCCCCCAGCCACCAGGGGCAGCCTCCACCAGGCCCCCACCCATGTCTCCCAAAAACCCCCACCCCCCAGCCCCCACCCATGTCTCCCACCACCCCCACCCCCCAGCAGTGCAGGGGCACCCACCACCAGGCCCCACCCTTGTCTCCCAGCACCCCCACCCCCCAGCACTGTGGGGCACCTGCCAGCAGGCCCCCACCCATGTGCAACTCATGTCTCCCACCACCCCCACCCCCCAGTCACCAGGGGCAGCCTCCACCAGGCCCCCACCCATGTCTCCCACCACCCCTACCCCCCAGCAGTGCAGGGGCAGCCTCCAACAGGCCCCCACTCATGTCTCCCAGCACCCCCACCCCCCAGCCACCAGGGGCAGCCTCCACCAGGCCCCCACCCATGTCTCCCACCACCCCCACCCCCCAGCAGTGCAGGGGCAGCCTCCACCAGGCCCCCACCCATGTCTCCCAGCACCCCCACCCCCCAGCCACCAGGGGCAGCCTCCACCAGGCCCCCACCCATGTCTCCCACCACCCCCACCCCCCAGCACTGTGGGGCACCTGCCAGCAGGCCCCCACCCATGTCCAACTCATGTCTCCCACCACCCCCACCCCCCGGCACTGTGGGGCACCTGCCAGCAGGCCCCCACCCATATCCAACTCATGTGTCCCACCACCCCCACCCCCCAGCAGTGCGGGTCACCCTCCACCAGGCCCCCACCCATGTCTTACACCACCCCCACCCCCCAGCACCAGGGGTAGCCTCCACCAGGCCCCCACCCATGTCTCCCAGCACCCCCACCCCCAAGCCACCAGGGGCCGCCTCCACCAGTCCCCCAACCATGTCTCCCACCACCCCCATCCCCCAGCAGTGCAGGGGCAGCATCCACCAGGCCCCCACCCATGTCTCCCAGCACCCCCACCCCCCAGCCACCAGGGGCAGCCTCCACCAGGCCCCCACCCATGTCTCCCACCACCCCCACCCCCCAGCACTGTGGGGCACCTGCCAGCAGGCCCCCACCCATGTCCAACCCATGTCTCCCACCACCCCCACCCCCCAGCACTGTGGGGCACCTGCCAGCAGGCCCCCACCCATGTCCAACTCATGTCTCCCACCACCCCTGCCCCCCAGCAGTGCAGGCCCCCACCCATGTCTCCCACCACCCCCACCCCCCAGCACTGTGGGGCCCCTGCCAGCAGGCCCCCACCCATGACTCCCACCATCCCCACCCCCCAGCAGTGCAGGGGCACCGACCACCAGGCCCCCACCCATGTCTCCCAGCACCCTCATCCCCCAGCCACCAGGGGCAGCCTCCACCTGGCCCCCACCCATGTCTACCACCACCCCCACCCCCCAGCCACCAGGGGCAGCCTCCACCAGGCCCCCACCCATGTCTCCCACCACCCCCACCCCCACCCCCCAGCAGTGCAGGGGCACCCACCACCAGGCCCCCACCCATGTCTCCCAGCACCCCCACCCCCCAGCGCTGTGGGGCACCTGCCAGCAGGCCCCCACCCATGTGCAACTCATGTCTCTCACCAACCCCACCCCCCAGCCACCAGGAGCAGCCTCCACCAGGCCCCCACCCATGTCTCCCACCACCCCCACCCCCCAGCAGTGCAGGGGCAGCCTCCACCAGGCCCCAACCCATGTCTCCCAGCACCCCCACCCCCCAGCCACCAGGGGCAGCCTCCACCAGGCCCCCACCCATGTCTCCCACCACCCCCACCCCCCAGCAGTGCAGGGGCAGCCTCCACCAGGCCCCCACCCATGTCTCCCAGCACCCCCAACCCCCAGCCACCAGGGGCAGCCTCCACCAGGCCCCCACCCATGTCTCCCACCACCCCCACCCCCCAGCACTGTGGGGCACCTGCCAGCAGGCCCCCACCCATGTCCAACTCATGTCTCCCACCACCCCCACCCCCCAGCACTGTGGGGCACCTGCCAACAGGAACCCACCCATGTCCAACTCATGTCTCCCACCACCCCCTCCCCCCAGCAGTGCGGGTCACCCTCCACCAGGCCCCAACCCATGTCTCCCACCACCCCCACCCCCAGCCACCAGGGGCAGCCTCCACCAGGCCCCCACCCATGTCTCCGACCACCCCCACCCCCCAGCACTGTGGGGCACCTGCCAGCAGGCCCCCACCCATGTCCAACTCATGTCTCCCACCACCCCCACCACCCAGCAGTGCAGGGGCACCCACCACCAGGCCCCCACCCATGTCTCCCAGCACCCCACCCCCCAGCACTGTGGGGCACCTGCCAGCAGGCCCCCACCCATGTGCAACTCATGTCTCCCACCACCCCCACCCCCCAGCCACCAGGGGCAGCCTCCACCAGGCCCCCACCCATGTCTCCCACCACCCCCACCCCCCAGCAGTGCAGGGGCAGCCGCCACCAGGCCCCCACCCATGTCTCCCACCACCCCCACCACTGTGGGGCACCTGCCAGCAGGCCCCCACCCATGTCCAACTCATGTCTCCCACCACCCCCAACCCCCAGCACTGTGGGGCACCTGCCAGCAGGCCCCCACCCATGTCCAACTCATGTCTCCCACCACCCCCACCCACCAGCAGTGTGGGTCACCCTCCACCAGGCCCCCACCCATATCTCCCACCACCCCCACCCCCCAGCCACCAGGGGCAGCCTCCACCAGGCCTCCACCCATGTCTCCCACCACCCCCACCCCCAGCACTGTGGGGCACCTGCCAGCAGGCCCCCACCCATGACTCCCATCAACACCACCCTCCAGCAGTGCAGGGACACCCACCACCAGGCCCCCACCCATGTCTCCCAGCACCCCCACCCCCCAGCCACCAGGGGCAGCCTCCACCAGGCCCCCACCCATGTCTCCCACCACCCCCACCCCCCAGCAGTGCAGGGGCACCCACCACCAGGCCCCCACCCATGTCTCCCACCACCCCCACCCCCAGCAGTACAGAGGCAGCCTCCACCCGGCCCCCACCCATGTCTCCCACCACTCCCACCACCCCGCCACCAGGGGCAGCCTCATAGCTCTCAACTCTCACGCTTTTGGCGGGTGTCACCCGCCTTGTAAACAGCTGACTCACCCGCCAAGCCTCCAGCACGCCCATTCATTTCAATGGGCGTCTCACCCGCCAAAACTAAAATCTGATGTTTTCACCCGCCTTCGCGACCCAAATGGTTGAGAGGTATGGCAGCCTCCACCAGGCCCCCACCCATGTCTCCCAGCACCCCCACCCCCCAGCCACCAGGGGCAGCCTCCACCAGGCCCCCACCCATGTCTCCCACCACCCCCACCCCCCAGCACTGTGGGGCACCTGCCAGCAGGCCCCCACCCATGTCCAACTCATGTCTCCCACCCCCGCAGCACTGTGGGGCACCTGCCAGCCGGCCCCCACCCATGTCCAACTCATGTCTCCCACCACCCCCACCCCCCAGCAGTGCGGGTCACCCTCCACCAGGCCCCCACTAATGTCTCCCAGCACCCCCACCCCCCACCACTGTGGGGCACCTGCCAGCAGGCCCCCACCCAAGGCTCCCACCACCCCCACCCCCCAGCAGTGCAGGGGCACCCACCACCAGGCCCCCACCCATGTCTCCCAGCTCCCCCACACCCCAGCCACCAGGGGCAGCCTCCACCAGGCCCCCACCCATGTCTCCCACCACCCCCCCCCCAGCCACCAGGGGCAGCCTCCACCAGGCCCTCACCCATGTCTCCCCCCACCCCCACCCCACAGTAGTGCAGGGGCAGCCTCCATCAGGCCCCCACCCATGTCTCCCACCACCCCCCACCCCCCAGCAGTGCAGTGGCACCCACCACCAGGCCCCCACCCATGTCTCCCAGCACCCCCACCCCCCAGCACTGTGGGGCACCTGCCAGCAGGCCCCCACCCATGTGCAACTCATGTCTCCCACCACCCCCACCCCCCCAGCCACCAGGGGCAGCCTCCACCAGGCCCCCACCCATGTCTCCCACCACCCCCAGCCACTAGGGGCAGCCTCCACCAGGCCCCCACCCATGTCTCCCACCACCCCCACCCCCAAGCAGTGCAGGGGCAGCCTGCACCAGGCCCCACCCATGTCTCCCAGCACCCCCACCCCCCAGCCACCAGGGGCAGCCTCCACCAAGCCCCCGCCCATGTCTCCCACCACCCCCAACCCCCAGCACTGTGGGGCACCTGCCAGCAGGCCCCCACCCATGTCCAACTCATGTCTCCCACCACCCCCACCCCCCAGCACTGTGGGGCACCTGCCAGCAGGCCCCCACCCATGTCCAACTCATGTCTCCGACCACCCCCAGCCCCCAGCAGTGCAGGGGCACCCACCACCAGGCCCCCACCCATGTCTCCCAGCACCCCCACGCCCCAGCACTGTGGGGCACCTGCCAGCAGGCCCCCACCCATGTGCAACTCATGTCTCCCACCCCCCAGCCACCAGGCGCAGCCTCCACCAGGCCCCCACCCATGTCTCCCAGCACCCCCACCCCCCAGGCACCAGGGGCAGCCTCCACCAGGCCCCCACCCATGTCTCCCACCACCCCCACCCCCCAGCAGTGCAGGGGCAGCCTCCACCAGGCCCCACCCATGTCTCCCAGCACCCCCACCCCCCAGCCACCAGGGGCAGCCTCCACCAGGACCCCACCCATGTCTCCCACCACCCCCAACCCCCAGCACTGTGGGGCACCTGCCACCAGGCCCCCACCCATGTCCAACTCATGTCTCCCACCACCCCCACCCCCCAGCACTGTGGCGCACCTGCCAGCAGGCCCCCACCCAGGTCCAACTCATGTCTCCCAACACCCCCACTCCCCAGCAGTGCGGGTCACCCTCCACCAGGGCCCCACCCATGTCTCCCACCACCCCCACCCCCAGCCACCAGGGGCAGCCTCCACCAGGCCCCCACCCATGTCTCCCACCACCCCCACCCCACAGCACTGTGGGGCACCTGCCAGCAGGCCCCCACCCATGTCCAACTCATGTCTCCCACCACCCCCACCCCCCAGCAGTGCAGGGGCACCCACCACCAGGCCCCCACCCATGTCTCCCAGCACCCCCACCCCCAGCACTGTGGGGCACTTGCCAGCAGGCCCCCACCCATGTCCAACTCATGTCTCCCACCACCCCCACCCCCAAGCAGTGTGGGTCACCCTCCACCAGGCCCCCACCCATGTCTCCCACCACCCCCACCCCCAGCCACCAGGGGCAGCCTCCACCAGGCCCCCACCCATGTCTCCCACCACCCCCACCCCCCAGCACTGTGGGGCACCTGCCAGCAGGCCCCCACCCATGACTCCCACCACCCCCACCCCCCAGCAGTGCAGGGGCACCCACCACCAGGCCCCCACCCATGTCTCCCAGCACCCCCACCCCCCAGGGGCAGCCTCCACCAGGCCCCCACCCATGTCTCCCCCCACCCCCACCCCCCAGCAGTGCAGGGGCAGCCTCCACCAGGCCCCCACCCATGTCTCCCACCACCCCCACCCCCCAGCAGTGCAGGGGCACCCACCACTAGGCCCCCACCCATGTCTCCCACCACCCCCACCCCCCAGCACTGTGGGGCACCTACAAGCAGGCCCCCACCCATGTCCAACTCATGTCTGCCACCACCCCCACCCCCCAGCAGTGCAGGGGCACCCACCACCAGGCCCCCACCCATGTCTCCCAGCACCCCCACCCCCCAGCACTGTGGGGCACCTGCCAGCAGGCCCCCACCCATGTGCAACTCATGTCTCCGACCACCCCCACCCCCCAGCCACCAGGGGCAGCCTCCACCAGGCCCCCACCCATGTCTCCCACCACCCCCACCCCCCAGCACTGTGGGGCACCTGCCAGCAGGCCCCCACCCATGTCCAACTCATGTCTCCCACCACCCCCACCCCCAAGCAGTGCGGGTCACCCTCCACCAGGCCCCCACCCATGTCTCCCACCACCCCCACCCCCAGCCACCAGGGGCAGCCTCCACCAGGCCCCCACCCATGTCTCCCACCACCCCCACCCCCACCCCCAGCACTGTGGGGCACCTGCCAGCAGGCCCCCACCCATGACTCCGACCACCCCCACCCCCCAGCAGTGCAGGGGCACCCACCACCAGGCCCCCACCCATGTCTCCCAGCACCCCCACCCCCCAGCCACCAGGGGCAGCCTCCACCAGGCCCCCACCCATGTCTCCCAGCACCCCCACCCCGAGCCACCAGGGGCCACCTCCACCAGGCCCCCACCCATGTCTCCCCCCACCCCCACCCCCCAGCAGTGCAGGGGCAGCCTCCACCAGGCCCCCACCCATGTCTCCCACCACCCCCACCCCCCAGCAGTGCAGGGGCACCCACCACCAGGCCCCCACCCATGTCTCCCAGCACCCCCACCCCCCAGCACTGTGGGGCACCTGCCAGCAGGCCCCCACCCATGTGCAACTCATGTCTCCCACCACCCCCACCCCCCAGCCACCAGGGGCAGCCTCCACCAGGCACCCACCCATGTCTCCCACCACCCCCACCCCCCAGCAGTGCAGAGGCAGCCTCCACCAGGCCCCCACCCATGTCTCCCACCACCCCACCCCACAGGCACCAGGGGCAGCCTCCACCAGGCCCCCAACCATGTCTCCCAGCACCCCCACCCCCCAGCCACCAGGGGCAGCCTCCACCAGGCCCCCACCCATGTCTCCTACCACCCCCACCCCCCAGCCACCAGGGGCAGCCTCCACCAGGCACCCACCCATGTCTCCCACCACCCCCACCCCCCAGCAGTGCAGAGGCAGCCTCCACCAGGCCCCCACCCATGTCTCCCACCACCCCCACCCCCCAGCACTGTGGGGCACCTGCCAGCAGTCCCCCACCCATGTCTCCCACCACCCCCACCCCCCAGCACTGTGGGGCACCTGTCAGCAGGCCCCCACCCATGTCCAACACATGTCTCCCACCACCCCCACCCCCCAGCAGTGCGGGTCACCCTCCACCAGGCCCCCACCCATGTCTCCCACCACCCCCACCCCCCAGCCACCAGGGGCAGCCTCCACCAGGCCCCCACCCATGTCTCAAACCACCCCCATCCCCCAGCACTGTGGGGCACCTGCCAGCAGGCCCCCACCCATGACTCCCACCACCCCCACCCCCACCCCCCAGCAGTGCAGGGGCACCCACCACCAGGCCCCCACCCATGTCGCCCAGCACCCCCACACCCCAGCCACCAGGGGCAGCCTCCACCAGGCCCCCACCCATGTCTCCCACCACCCCCACCCTCCAGCAGTGCAGGGGCAGCCTCCACCAGGCCCCCACCCATGTCTCCCACCACCCCCCAGCAGTGCAGGGGCACCCTCCACCAGGCCCCCACCCATGTCTCCCACCACCCCCACCACCCAGCACTGTGGGGCACCTGCCAGCAGGCCCCCACCCATGTGCAACTCATGTTCCCCAGCCAACATGTCATCACAATCTAGATCCCTGGTCCCTATGGTCAGCCTCCAAATGCAAAATACCCACCCAAGTATTGCATCCACCCACTCATAATTTGCAATTACATCACAGAACACCAATTGCAAGTTCCGAAACAAACACATTTCCCTCACATACACCCAATGGGTGTCAGTGAATCTCAAAACCCATATCATGAAATGCATGAAACCAATGAGATACCACACATTGAAGTTCACCAAAAAAATATGTATTAAAGGAAACATAAATAGAATCAAAAATAAAGAAACAGAAATGTGAATGTACAAAAATTAAAAGAAGCATGTCCGTGAAAAAAAGCAAAACCAAAAATAAAATTCCAAAGTAATGGTGTCCAAAGTCACTGTCCACAAAACAAAATCCAATGGGAAATAAAAAAGAAAGCCATTGCTCCATGGTTAAAATGTGAAAAAAAATACAATCCAACAGTGAACTATGTACATGGGAACAAGCCAGGGTCCATTATCCCAACAAAAGAAAGGAAACCTATCTAACTACACTAACTAATAAAATAAACTATATACAAAAATGGGGCCAATGTCCGAAAGGTCCAAATAAAATCAAAACAAAAATGAAACCTAACACTACCTACATAACTATGTACAAGGGCAGCGGGCTAGTTTGACGGCTCACTAGTGGATGTCCTGGGGCAGGGCATCATCGAACTCCTGCTCAATGTCCCGGAGGCGGTCCTCCTCCATGGCCCCGAGGGTCCGCAGGGCCGTCGACGTGTCCACCTCCAAACCCCTGCGGATTGCCTCGAGGCACTCGGCCCGCCTCAGGGCCCTTCTCCGCCCTGACCATTGTGAGCCGTGCCTCTTCCGCCCGCTGCCGCTCCGCATCTATGACGTGGCCCAACCGCTGCCACACGGAAGACGCTCTCTGTCCTGGGTCCTCCTGCCCTCTGGCCGATGCCTGCCCCTCCGATGTTGAAGGCCCCGAGCCTTCATGGCTCCCACCACGTTGCTGCTGCTGCTGTGCCTCTGCCCGTGCACTGCCTCCTGCTGCCTGCACATCCTCCGCCGGCTGGGGTGCAGTCGTTGATGTGGCCACCCCTGATGGACGTCCGACTCCCGACTGTGGCAGGGATGCATCCTCCACCAGCCTGGCCGCACCATCAGAGGCAGCTCCACAGGGCACCCAGGTGACTGATGGGTGGGGAGATGGCACGGAGAACGACTGGCGCGTAGGGGGTCCAGTTGAGGAGGGGGTCGTAGCAAGCCCTATCATACGGAGGACTCCGGCCTGGGTGACCTGTCCCAGCAGGCTGACGAGGTCAACGAGCCATTCGAGATGACGTGCAGTCTCCTCATGAAAAGACTGCAGGTCACCTTGCATGGCCCGTTGACACAACGCCACACCAGTCAGGACAGGCTCAACCCGGACCCGGATAGCCACGTCCGCAGGCAGAGGAAGGCCAGTTGACGTGAGCTCATCCCCTGCCTGAAAACAGGTCTGGACGTAGGCATCCCTGCTGGTGCAAGATGATGCAGGGACAGGATTGCACACAGGCACCTCCGCGGCGGCCTGTGCTGCCTCCTGTCCCTGGTCCTGCACTGCACCACTAGCTCCAGTGGGATCCCCACCTCCAGACCCCGTCTCTGGTGCTTGCACGGCCTCCTCCTCCACCAAACCCCCCACCAACCTGGATGACTCCGTGCCATCTTCCCCTGTTGGGCCCTATGGGGTCCCAGCTGCCCCTTCTGCTGCCGAGGAGTCCAACTCCAACCTCCGCCTCTTGGACCTCTCCCCGGCAGCTGCGGCCTGGGACGCGGCACCGGACTCCTCACTCCCCGACGAGATCACAACATGGGAGGGGAGCCGGGCCTTGCGTCTCCGGCTGGCGGTGGGATCCCCGCCGCTGTGCTCCACAGCACCTTCTCCGCCCTCTTCATCAGTTGACGCTGCAGACAGGGAGAAACAAAACACAGGCATCAGGGCACTGTACAATGGACACATACACACATGACAGTTGTACATGAGTGGCATTGGCAAACCTCAGACATGTCATCACAATCTCCAACACACATGTCATTTCAACTCGCACACATGAGCCATACCACAGCCATATCGCAACTGCCAGCACCATCCATACACATACAACAGCATGAGCAGGCAAAGGTGAGCCAGACATCACATGCAACACAGGAAGTGCACCACACATGTACACACACCACCACACTTGCATGCATGTGTACACCTCTGCCAAGTGTCGCAGTGTTCAGACGGGCATCCATGTCACATCTGCCAATCAGGCTTCCACATACCGCTGTCACATGCATCCATGTTGCATCCTTGTCAAATACACACACGTGCACATGTACACAGTGCTGATACATGCAGCCGAAAACAACATACATGCGTGACATCACGGACATGTCTACTTACATACACATTCATCCAAACATGTGTGCCCACACAACTGCATTTGGCATGCAAGCCTTCACACACAAGCACCATCCATGTCTCACACATTCCAGCCCTCGCATGTGTTAGCCCCACGGCCCTGTACACCCCCACCCATACTCGACCCCATACAAACAGATGTGCAACCTGCACACTACTGAAAAATCACCACACGCACTGCTCACAATCAGGATGCATGTACACTTACCGCTCGACTCCAGACGGGTCTGCCTCTCAAGGACCTGGACGTGGAGCGCTGGGGATATGCGTTCCAGGACCCTCATCTGTTCTTCCGACAAGTGGCCCCGGCGCCCCTTGGCATCCGCTGCCTTCAAGAGGCGCCGGGCCTTGTTCAGGGTCCTGGACCTGAAGTCCTCCCAGCGCTTCTTGACATGTTGTAAGTCGCGGACTGCCACCCCCTCCGCGTTGATGGCAGTCACGATGTCAGTCCAGATCCGAGTCCGTCCTTCCTTGTCGGCGCGGGAACTTCCGAAGAGGGCATCATACTGCCCCAGGACTTGCTCCACCAGGACACCAACTTCGGTGGCACTGAAGCTGGTGCCCCTCTGCCTCTCTGGCCGGGGGTTGTCAGTGGTCTCAGATGGTGTTTGCCCCGACATGACAACCCCAGAGGCAGCAGTGGGTGGGCAACTGGGTCCTGGGGCTGGGCTGTGGAGCGATGGAATCCCAGTCGGGAGTCTTCGGTTCCAGCAGGGGTGGTCAGAGCAACAGCACCCCTGGCAGATGTGCAGGCAGCAAATGGCAGGGCACGTGGGCAGCAGGCATTCAGGCAGCATCAGATGGCAGGTGGGAGCGTGCTCGGGGCTCTGGGGGGCAGTAGTTCGGCCTTCTGGGCAGGAGCGTGGTCTTCCATGTGCTTACGCGGGGCCAGCTTGATACTGAGTGATTTGGCACGTGAAAAATCTGCACGTCAGCGTGTAATTCGAGGAAAGGCCCTTAGCGCGTATGCACGGCAGCACGCATATGAGATTTCATTGAACCAAAGGCCCTTAGCGCGTGAGCGCGTCTGTGACGTGACGCGCGCGGGTGTTTCCCTCATTGCACGTGATGACAGAACACACGTGGATTTCCACCAATCGTGTGTGAAAGTTCCCGCGCACCCCGGAACACACGTACCCAGGCTAATCGCGTGTGGAACTTCCCGCGCACCCCGAAACACACGTACCCAGGCCAATCGCGTGTACGCTCACTCCCCTCCGATCACACGCGATGACACTCGGACGTACAGTCTTACCACGTATCCGAATACGGGAAACCCGCGCACGGCAAAAGACGTGCACAGGCGTCAACGCGTCCGCCCACACGAAGGCAGGCAGAGGCGTCCCCGCGCACAGCATAAAAGTGCGCACAAACAACAAACTACGATGAATGCCCCATTTGTCGCTGCACTGATAGTGGGACACCGCAGGAGGAGGAGAATAGCCAGGGCACGCATTTTCGCACCACGGACAAGCCTTTTTGGGATGCCTGACGACCAGGTCTACGGCAGGTATAGGTTTCCACCCCATATCATCCTAGACCTGGTCAGGGAGTGGGAAGATGACCTTACATCCCCCACCCTTTGCTCCCAAGCATTGAGCCCCTTGGAGAAGCTGCTCAATGTCCTGCATTTATTGGCCACTGGGTCATTTCAGTGGACCACTGCCATAGTGGGGGGGGTCTCACAGGCCACGCAGTCACGCTGCCTACACCAGGTACTGGCAATCATGACAGCGCGCCCCTCAGTCCGCAAGCACATATACATGCCCAGAACACCCGCAGAAAGGCAGGCCGTTGTCCTGGATTTTTTCAGGGTGGCACACTTCCCCAAAGTGCTCGGTGCCATAGATTGCACCCATGTGGACCCTACGTCCACCTAGGGCCACTGAGCACATCTACCGAAACCGCAAGCACTGGCATTCCATCAATGTACAGATGGAATGCGATGCAAAGGGAATCATCACCTCTGTCTATGCAAACTACCCTGGCTCCACCCATGACAGTTTCATATACAGAATGTCCGCCCTGAGCCGGGCCCTGGAAGCTGGGCAGCATGGTGACACATGGCTCCTAGGTCAGTACAAATGCCCTTGCACATGCATGCAAGTCACACACAGACAAATATCCAAACCCTAATAATCTCAACTATTATCACCTCCCCAGGGGACAGTGCCTACCCTCTGAGCAACCACACGATGACGCCAATCCGGAACCCCACCACACAAGATACAACGCCGCCCATATTGCAACCAGGGGCATAGTGGAGCGCACATTCGGAGTGCTCAAGTCACGTTTCCGCTCCCTTGACCACTCTGGTGGGCAACTACTCTATGCACCACCAGTAGTGTGCAGGATCATTGTGGCAGCATGTGTCCTGCACAATGTTGCAACACGGCAGGGCGTCCCGGTGGACATGGTGGTGCCCCCACATCCCCAACCACAGGCACAGGCGCTGCCCATGGGAGGGGACAGGGCACGTGGCGAGGAAGCCCGGACCCAGCTTGTGGCCACATTTTTCACCTAAACTCCCACCCCTGCGGAGTGCACACAGGCCTGGCACATACCAGGTGACAATCGATGATGACAAAGAGACAGTCAACTGTCACAACCCTACCACCCTGAGATAATTGCCATGGAAGTGCCACATCGTCTGCATCCCTAGCTACTTAAACACAAGCTATCCTGTGTGACCAAAAGGCACACATATGACATATGACATGATATGGCCCATACACAAGTATTTCAAGGCGCAATGAGGCAGGGAGGGGGGAACAAGGGAAGACAGACAACGGTACTACTAGGCCAGGTGTCATTGAGATTGTGCAAGTGCAGGGGTAGGGGGAAGGGAAAAGTGCAAGGGGAAGGGTGGGGGGGGAGTCCAGTACAGGGGAAGTAGCCCAAAAAAATAATACATAGGTCGGCTGGTGGCAACTGCAAAGGTAAGTGCAGACAAGTGCTGGGAAGGGAGGGCTGTAGGGATAGAGAGACAGTACTGCAGTGCAGGGGTTGCCAGGGAGGTAGTGCAAGTGGAGAGTGGCTGGGCCAGGGACCAAGGTCGGTGAGAGTGTCCCAGTTGCAGCTCCTGTGCAGTTCCAGTGAAGAATTCTGCAAGGGAGAGGCAGAGAGTAAGCAGAAGCAAAGAGGAAGGTCTTGAGGTGCTTCCAGAACTGGAGATGGTTCCCCTCAAGTTCAAGTCAGGCAGGAAGTCTGTTCCCGGGGGAGGGCCCTGCCGCGGAGGGAAATCTACCCCCAGCCTGAGAAGCGGATGACCCTGACATGCAAGGTGTGCATCACACACACCTGCAAAACAGGCCATGGCCATCACTGTCATGTCACTCAAACCCTCCCAAACATCAACATGACATGGCAAGCAATACCCATACACCAACACAGTAACGATAAGGTACACATTGCCATGTCCTAAATGTACAGTGGCATCAGACAATGATGCCTGACCCGGAATCAGATGAAATGAGACCAACAAAATCTCCCACCCAAAATAAGTCATTTCCAAATGCATTACAACAGTCGTAGATGTAACATAACAATGAATGCCTGTCTACATGCACATTATGCATTGCAAAATCAACACTGCAGCTCATGTGTGCAGTGTCCTACTCCTGCAACACACTGCTCAGCGCACAGCACAGTGAACAGCCATTGTGTGTGATGCACACCCTGAGCATCACATCTAAGTGACAGACCACAACAAACATCAAATTAGGCATGTACTGGATCCATAATCGGTCACAGAACATGTGCTGCAGGGACACAGTGGGCACCAGACGGCAAACAGTGTACACGTGGATATGCAAGGGTGGGAGTACATGTAGTGCATCAGAGTGCAAGTGTGTGGTTCTGCAAGGACATGCACTCCACATATGTATGTGCACTCAAGTGACCATCAGTGTTCCCTACACATCACATGTGAACATTCACCATGTGTACACCCCAGCATGTCAAACCACAACTATCCCCTCGCACCTGAAAGGAAAACACAACACATGAACAGGCATTGATCAGCAGAACACAACATGTACATAGGATACCACCATTACAATGTCAGAGTTCCCATCACACTGCAGGGCAAGGCAACTATCAACAACAACCCCCCCTCACAAATGACCATGACCCGCTGAACAACTGCACCTGGGTCATGGAGCCTCCAAACCTCAATTCCACCTAGCCACAGGATCACCTTTACCCTTCGTCACCATCTCCCACCTTGTGTGTAAAAAGATGCCTGAACCCTCAGAATCCACACTCATTTCCAAAATCACAAAATCCAAGGCATGAAAACGAACCCGAACACCCTCCAGTAGATGACTTCACGTAGCAGTACCTCACAAAGGCCAAGTACTACCACAATGATGCAACAACCAAGGTAGCACAGTAAAACAATGTCACAACAGGATGTGAACCATGTGTGGTACATAACATAGGATGATGCATCATGAACGGATGTGTATTGTCACAGGTCCCGTGTACAGGCGCGGGAGTGTCACGAAACAACCACCCCCACCGTGTCCCGGGTGCCTGCAAGGTCAAACTCACACAGGCCCCTGAGACCCTGGTGGGGAGGAGGTTCAGGGATATGCAGTCGGGACAGGTGTTGGCACACTGGATAACTGGAATGAGTGGCAGTAGAGGGGAGGAGGAATGACACATGAAAGTAGGGAATGAACGAAAATGTACTACCTGCATGAACACATACACAATCCAAACAAACTTGGACATCATTGTTATGGCCTTCTGTAGTCCAGGCTTAGGAGTGGTACGAACCAACCACCCCCTCTAGGGTTTTGGCGCCTGCAAGTTCGGGGCTTACACAGGCATCCGCAACCCCAGCGGGGAAAGAGGGTTAGGGAACGTTGCTTGGATAGGTACGGGAAGCAGGAACACCGGGTAGAGGGTACAGGGTTCAAAATTGCATAGGATTCCGGGTGATTAGGGGGAAAAAACATACCAAATTGAATCACACATACATCCATGCATTAGTGCACCCCCCAGCAAGCCTATGCAGAGCAGTTTGAAAGAAAAACAACAAGACACTTAGCTCTGGTTTTGAGTGCTGGCCTCCTGCCTGCGCACTCTCAGGTCCGGTTACAGGAGCACTGCAATGCTGCAAAGAGAGCCACAGTCAACAACCTGTACGTGCCAATTACACAAACCACCAAACATGCCCCATAGCAACAAACTACTCTACAAACAGACAATCTGGTGTAGATGCTTCGTACCCATATATATCAGTACCCCTGTGACGGGTCATACACAGTCAATGAAGTAAGTCAGCCGCCGGTGGGTGCGTGGCAAATGGAACACCAATGTGTCACAATTAACACAACATGCAATGTTCCCTGGGTAAGCAGACAGACCCATATAGCAAGCCATGACTTCAGTGCAAGTTGCGTACCACCATGACCGAAACAAAGTTGGCAGTGCATTTATCATAAAGTACATGGAAATGAAATGCACTGCACCCGAGTATGTCCCTTGCTGTATGTCCATGTGAGCTGCCCCTTTCCATGTCTCGGAAGGCTACATGGTTGATACAAGTGCCTCAATGGACCTTGGTGTACCGGAGGGTATGTGCCACTGCCCCTGCATGTGTCCCAGACAACCCTACTATCAACAGCCATCAGTCCACAAACACATCTGAGCTGCATTGTGTGCTTCAACACCAATATTCGTCTAAGCTCACCCTCAGTGCTGTGACTAAGCCTGCATGTGCAACTCACCTGGTGCAAGCTTTGCTGTGTCGTGGCCCCCCTGTGATGCTCACCTTGCCTGGAGTTCCTTGGAACATGTCAGCAGTTCTAGGATGTGGGTCTGCAATCCCTGTGCCTCTGCTTGTGCACACATGTGGCAAAGGTGCTCCGGAGGCTCATCCCCCTGCAGAAAGGGCATGAAACACATGATTAATGCTTCAAAGTCATCTGTGTGTGTCTCATCAGGCATCTCATTACTTGACCATGTCAGAGAGTCACATCACAAATCACACCATCAGTCCGTCTTTCACATCCAAAGTGTGGTACACTATCTACAGCATGAATTTCAACAAGCACGTGTACAGGAAAGATATGAAACATACTACACAATGCATAACAATCAATGTACACATTATTCATGACACACCCCATCTAGCAAAAGCCGAACAGTGGACAACGACACCAAAATCATCCCCACTAGGGGTGTCAACACAAGTCACACAGCACCAGACATGCCACAGATATGACAGTCCAAAGCCCTTGTGTAATATTCTGTAACACCGAACCATCCTTGCAAGCCTATGGATAAGGGAGGCAGGAGTGGCATATGTGAGTCAAGGACCCCAAGCAGCAAACACATACACAAGGCAACCATGAAGGGCCCAGCTGGAACAGACAGTGGATGCCTTCAAAAGCCACAAAGCACCGCACCGTCACATGAAAGCACAATAGACTAACAATTTTAAACTAAATCAACTATTAACTAATTGCACTAACAATGGAAAACCTACATTACCCATTTAAACTAACTATCAAACAGAAACTTAACTAACTAAACTAAAAGAAAAATCAAAAATGGCCACATACGACCCGGGGGGGAGGGGAGGCACCCAGGAGGGGGGAGGTACAGGGTGCTGCTCAACATCCACATGCGATGATGCTGAGCCAAAAGAAAACCCTCCATGGGCTCAACGCCTGCACAGCCCGACCTATGTGGGAAATAGATGGTCGTGCGAGTCTGGCTCATCCTGTAAAGGAGGACGTGGCACAGTAGCCTAGCCGCAGCTTGTCCCTCGTCGGCAGCAAGTCTGCCGGACGGGTGAGCCTGGTTCTGTGTGGCGATGTGACATAGGTCTGCATGCAGAACCTCACGTGATACACGTGCTTCCTCTTGCAAGGTAGCACATGTAACTCGGAGTTCCTCCTGCAAGGCCTGGCTGGACAACCGTTGCACCTCCCGGCAAGCCTGTAGCTCAGCCGAGATGGTACGCTCAAGCTGTGCAAACCTCTCCTCTGCCTGCTGCCTCTGGGACATCATAAGGACACCCAGAGTGGATCTGAGGGAAGCATACTCCTCCCTTAGGGCATCCATGTGCGCCTCTGCGTGAGCAGCAATTGCTTGACGCAGAGACGACATTTCAGCCTGGCGTGCCCTGTCTGAGGCCGCCATGCCCAGCCTGAGCGAGCGGGCCGTGGACCGTGCCGCCTGCTGCTGGAGAAGCACCTGCCTAGCAGGGGGAAGCACAGATCGGGCCACACGCTCCATGCTCTCAGCGATGTTCTCCATTGCTGCCCCCTGCCGTTCGGAATTGGCAGTCATGTCTTGCTCCCACTCAGTATACAGCGGTTGCATGCGGCGACCGCGTTGCCGGGCTTGACCCCTGCGGGACCCAAGGACCGGGGGTCCTCGCTGTGTTGGCACCACCTGCGGCTGCACGACTACATGCCCCCGTCGACGTGATGTCCCAGGCACATCAGTGACTGGTGTGGAGGGTGACCCTGCGTCCCGATCCACCACGGGCGGAGGAACCAAGACTGTCTGATCCCTCAGTGCAGGTGTCGCAGACAGAGGAGTGTCCACATCAGAATCACTCAACCCTGACACATGGACTTGATGCTCATCCAACTCAACATGGACGTCAGAGTCGTCATCAAGGCTGGACTCATAGGCAGCCAGAGACAAGATGGACTGCAGCACTTGGGGGTTTTCGTGGCCTACCACCCCACGACCCCCACTAGTGCCGAGTTGATGTGGTGTTACCAACCCTGTGTCTGGCATGACAACACCATCCTCCGCCTCACCTGAAAAATAGAGAGAAAAAAGGTCACTACACATGTCAGAAGCACACGACACACACACACACCGACAGCAAAGGCATCCGGCAGACATGTGACACACAACATATGACCTGCCATGCATGCTGGGTCTACTTTGAATAGCTTCTGTGATCAGACCTGTTGAAAGGTGGCAGTTTCCATGGAAGTGGGTCTATGCAGTGCAGAAAATGTGTACACCACTCACTACCTACATGTACAAGCACTCCATGGTGTGTGCCAGGAAATGTGAAGGCAGTGCAATGTCAAATTCACACATCACGTGCATTGTGCATTCAATGTGTACCATGTCTAAAAGCCAAGTACCCCTCCACCTCAGTACCAAAGCAGGGATGCCTAGCATGGTATCAAAAGGCTGACCATACACCTGTGTATTGACAGGCAGTGTTGACTGGCATCAACAGCTTAATGTGATTCAAATTACAACACTGCAAATGATGCTGGGACAGTAGGCAGGACACATGATGAAAACTCCGGAGGCCGCCCACGTGTGTAGAAGACACAACAAGAGTTGGACAGAGTCATTGGCCATTGAACTGGCTGAGGCCTGTGAGCCACACAGATTGTCAGAGCCTAAACATGTGTGCAACGCAGAACTGAGCCACAGTTGACATGGGGAGGCCGATGAGATGGCAGGCAATGTATGTAACCAAGGACTCATATTACAGTGATCATCCAGTCAAGGACACATAGGGGCATGCGTGCAATGCACATGGAGCATGAATGGGCATTCATGTCCCTGCGGGACATCTGACCCATGCACAGTACAAGTGAGATACCCTGCATCGAGTACTAAGGCTGTACCACACGGCATATGTCTGGCAGCTTCTACGCTGGAAGTTAGCATCTACACAGGACACATGAACAAGAAACTACACATTGGCAAGATTGAAGCAGACCAGTGCAAAGGTGGAACTGGGGTGCAGAGTGGCGGAGGAGGGGCAAGGGAGCATGCCCACATGGAGTCCCGCATGCAGGCAGAGGAGACATGCATGACGGAAGCATTGCATTACTTACACATCAGAACCATGTACACATCACATGTAGCAGCAATCATGCACAACACATCCCACAAGTGAAACACACACGTCCTCAACAAACACGCATCAACACTCACTGGACTGGGCATCAAAGTCCAGCATCTCTCCCACTCCTTCGACCAATTCAGGTGGTATGAACTCCGCAACGAGAGCCTCATGCGGAGTGAGTTCTTCCTCCTCTGGTGCAGGCCCACCGCCAGTCACCAGAGTCAAGTTGTAATTAGAGGCACGCTTGGCCTTAGTGCTGCGCTTGATGTCATTCCAACGCTTTTTGCACTCCTGCGCCGTGTGCACCTCATGGCCGAATGAACTGACATGTTCCTCAACATGCTTCCAGTGGGTGTCACGTTGGGCAGCCGTAGTCTGACTATTGGCACCCACTAGCATGTCACGGCTGTGGCCCGCACGTAGTCCACGAGGAAGTCCAGTTCCTGCTTACAGAAAGGCTTCTTCTTCGACGTGCAGGAGGTCGTGGCTGTGTGTGGGGTCCCAGCCTGTGCTGCAGGTGCAACCTTCCTCCTCTTGGACTGTGGCGCAGACCCTGGCTGGCTAATGCCGCCCTGACCAGTATGGCCAGTGGGTTCGGTGGATTGAGCCAAGGGAGTGGCAGGTGGAGGGATAACCAAAGGCCTGACTTGTGTCTGTGGCAGCTGGGTGCCCACTAATGGACCCTGCGCAGCAACATCAGCTGTGGCAGGGTCATTGACCGCAACGGTCCTGGTTGGCAGACTCACAACCGGGGTGCTGTTGGGTGCATCTGCCCCTGCTCTTGCCAACACCCGGCTGTTCGGGGCAGCAGATGACATGACTGCCCCAGGGACACGTGTCTTGGTCTGAGCAGCCTGGCGTGCCCCTATGGTTTCCCCCCTGGCCTGTTGGAGATCTACCAAGGGCTCTTCAAGTGCCAACGCAGCCTGCGCTGGCAGACCCTGAGCCTGGGTGGCGGTGTCCACAGCTGCACCTGCAGCTACCACTACCCTTGGGCCCGTGGAAGTCGATGGAACAGACTCCCGGGTCGTACGGGTGCCAGTGCCAGATGCAGGAGCTGCATCCCCCGGAACCACAGGGGGTGGTGGCATGGCTGCACCGACACATGGCACAACATTGTGCTCAAGTGGCGCACCCCTGCCTCTTTCCGCTCTGTGGCTTCCCTGGACACCCTGGAGTCCCCCTACTCCCTGATCACCACGGCCACGTCCCCGACCACGCCCGCCCCGAGGAGGACGCCCACCTGAGGCGCCCCTCACCTTTGGTGCCCTCCCAACCATGGCACAGATGTAGTAGTGCTGGCACAGATGGAGTGGTGCCAATGGGAGGTGTACACCACAATTGACCTGGGCAATTGGGGTGAAGGGGGTGGGAAGCAAGATGTTAACAGCCCCCCTGCACCTGCAAGGCTGTATGTGACCCCGGTGATGTGGTAACGGGTCACGCAACGCTCAGGCACCCCAAAACTGCAGTAAAACCATGCACGCAACCCTGCAGCCTACGTGCGTGGATTCAACCTCCCGCAGTACGCGGTGGCACCCAGTAACACGAATAACGCGTACGCGTGGGACACGCAGGCTACTATGACATCGAAAATGGGTGCGATACACAGGGGCACCCGCAGTGGGAAAAAGAGCGTGTGCGACTCACCGTCTGACTAGCGCGATGCAGAAAAACACGCGTAGCCAATACCCCCGCCAAAAGAAGAGATACGTCCTTGATAGCTGTGAAGTTGTGATGGCGCGCGAAACAACAGGAAGCAGCAACACACGTCGGTCTCCACGAAAGGCACGTACAGCGAACTGCTGGGCCCGCTCACCTTTAACCCGTGCTGATGGAAACGCACGCGCGCGTCACGTCACTCACGCGCATGGGCCCTTTCCTCGTATTGCACGCGGACATGCAGTTTTTCACGGGCGATTACGCGCATGGGCCCTTTCCTCGTATTACACGCGGACGTGCACTTTTTCACGCGCGCTGAAATGCCCATGCATTCTGTACGCGTCACGTCACAGGGGAGCTTGCGCTTGAGGGGCCTTCTGTCCAATGAAAATGTGTATGCGTGCAGACGCGCTTACGCGCTAAGGGCCTTTCCTCGAATTACACACTGACGTGCAGATTTTTCACGTGCCAAATCACTCCGTATCAAGCTGGCCACGCGTAAGCACACGGAAGACCACGCTCCTGCCCAGAAGGCCGAACTACTGCCCCCCAGAGCCCCGAGCACGCTCCCACCTGCCATCTGCTGCTGCCTGACTGCCTGCTGCCCACGTGCCCTGCCATTTGCTGCCTGCACATCAGCCAGGGGTGCTGTTGCTGTGACCACCCCTGCTGGAACCGAAGACTCCCGACTGGGATTCCATCGCTCCACAGCCCAGCCCCAGGACCCAGTTGCCCACCCACTCCTGCCTCTGGGGTTGTCGTGTCGGGGCAAACACCATCTGAGACCACTGACAACCCCTGGCCAGAGAGGCAGAGGGGCACCAGCTTCAGTGCCACCGAAGTTGGTGTCCTGGTGGAGCAAGTCCTGGGGCAGTATGATGCCCTCTTCGGAAGTTCCCGCGCCAACAAGGAAGGACGGACTCGGATCTTGCCTGACATCGTGACTGCCATCAACGCGACTTACAACATGTCAAGAAGCGCTGGGAGGACTTCAGGTCCAGGACCCTGAACAAGGCCCGGCGCCTCTTGAAGGCAGCGGATGCCAAGGGGCGCCGGGGCCACTTATCGGAAGAACAGATGAGGGTCCTGGAACGCATATCCCCAGCGCTCCACGTCCAGGTCCTTGAGAGGCAGACCCGTCTGGAGTCGAGCGGTAAGTGTACATGCATCCTGATTGTGAGCAGTGCATGTGGTCATTTTTCAGTAGTGTGCAGGTTGCACATCTGTTTGTATGGGGTTGAGTATGGGTGGGGGTGTACAGGGCCGTGGGGCTAACACATGCGAGGGCTGGAATGTGTGAGACATGGATGGTGCTTGTGTGTGTAGGCTTGCATGCCAAATGCAGTTGTGTGGGCACACATGTTTGGATGAATGTGTATGTAAGTAGACATGTCCGTGATGTCACGCATGTATGTTGTTTTCGGCTGCATGTATCAGCACTGTGTACATGTGCATGTGTGTGCATTTGACAAGGGTGCACCAGTGATGCAACATGGATGCATGTGACAGCGGTATGTGGAAGCCTGATTGGCAGATGTGACATGGATGCCCGTCTGAACACTGCGACACTTGGCAGAGGTGTACACATGCATGCAAGTGTGGTGGTGTGTGTACATGTGTGGTGCACTTCCTGTGTTGCATGTGATGTCTGGCCCACCTTTGCCTGCTCATGCTGTTGTATGTGTATGGATGGTGCTGGCAGTTGCGATGTGGCTGTGGTATGGCTCATGTGTGCGAGTTGAAATGACGTGTGTTGGGGATTGTGATGACATGTCTGAGGATTGCCAATGCCACTCATGTACAACTGTCATGTGTGTATGTGTCCATTGTACAGTGCCCTGATGCCTGTGTTTTGTTTCTCCCTGTCTGCAGCGTCAACTGATGAAGAGGGCGGAGAAGGTGCTGTGGAGCACAGCGGCGGGGATCCCACCGCCAGCCGGAGACGCAAGGCCCGGCTCCCCTCCCATGTTGTGATCTCGTCGGGGAGTGAGGAGTCGGGTGCCGCGTCCCAGGCCGCAGCTGCCGGGGGGAGGTCCAAGAGGCAGAGGTTGGAGTTGGACTCCTCGGCAGCAGAAGGGGCAGCTGGGACCCCACAGGGCCCAACAGGGGAAGAGGGCACGAGTCATCCAGTTTGGTAGGGGGTTTGGTGGAGGAGGAGGCCGTGCAAGCACCAGAGACGGGGTCTGGAGGGGGGGATCCCACTGGTGCTAGTGGTGCAGTGCAGGACCAGGGACAGGAGGCAGCACAGGCCGCCGCAGAGGTGCCTGTGTGCAATCCTGTCCCTGATCCTGTCCCTGCATCATCTTGCACCAGCAGGGATGCCTACGTCCAGACCTGTTTTCAGGCAGGGGATGAGCTCACGTCAACTGGCCTTCCTCTGCCTGCGGACGTGGCTATCCGGGTCCGGGTTGAGCCTGTCCTGACTGGTGTGGCGTTGCGTCAACGGGCCATGCGAGGTGACCTGCAGTCTTTTCATGAGGAGACTGCACGTCATCTCGAATGGCTCGGTGACCACGTCAGCCTGCTGGGATAGGTCACCCAGGCTGGAGGTCCTCCGTATGATGGGGCTTGCTACGACCCCCTCCTCAATTGGACCCCCTACGCGCCAGTGGACCTCCGTGCCATCTTCCCACCCATCAGTCACCTGGGTACCCTGTGGAGCTCCCTCCGTATGATGGGGCTTGCTACGACCCCCTCCTCAATTGGACCCCCTACGCGCCAGACGACCTCTGTGCCATCTTCCCACCCATCAGTCACCTGGGTGCCCTGTGGAGCTGCCTCTGACGGTGCGGCCAGGCTGGTGGAGGAGGCATCCCTGCCACAGTCGGGAGTCGGACGTCCAGCAGGGGTGGCCACATCAACGACTGCACCCCAGCCGGCGGAGGATGTGCAGGCAGCAGGAGGCAGTGCACGGGCAGAGGCACAGCAGCAGCAGCAAAGTGGTGGGAGCCATGAAGGCTCAGGGCCTTCAACATCGGAGGGGAAGTTATCGGCTGGAGGGCAGGAGGACCCAGGACAGAGAGTGTCTTCCGTGTGGCAGCGGTTGGGCCACGCCATAGATGCGGAGCGGCAGCGGGCGGAAGAGGCACGGCTCAAAAGGGTCAGGGCGGAGAAGGGCCCTGAGGCGGGCCGAGTGCCTCGAGGCAATCTGCAGGGGTTTGGAGGTGGACACGTCGATGGCCCTGCGGACCCTCGGGGCCATGGAGGAGGACCGCCTCCGGGACATTGAGCAGGAGTTCGATGATGCCCTGGCCCGGGACATCCACAAGTGAGCCGTCAAACTAGCCCGCTGCCCTTGTACACAGTTATGTAGGTAGTGTTAGGTTTCATTTTTGTTTTGATTTTATTTGGACCTTTCGGACATTGGCCCCATTTTTGTATATAGTTTATTTTATTAGTTAGTGTAGTTAGATAGGTTTCCTTTCTTTTGTTGGGATAATGGACCCTGGCTTGTTCCCATGTACATAGTTCACTGTTGGATTGTATTTTTTTCACATTTTAACCATGGAGCAATGGCTTTCTTTTTTATTTCCCATTGGATTTTGTTTTGTGGACAGTGACTTTGGACACCATTACTTTGGAATTTTATTTTTGGTTTTGCTTTTTTTCACGGACATGCTTCTTTTAATTTTTGTACATTCACATTTCTGTTTCTTTATTTTTGATTCTATTTATGTTTCCTTTAATACATATTTTTTTGGTGAACTTCAATGTGTGGTATCTCATTGGTTTCATGCATTTCATGATATGGGTTTTGAGATTCACTGACACCCATTGGGTGTATGTGAGGGAAATGTGTTTGTTTCGGAACTTGCAATTGGTGTTCTGTGATGTAATTGCAAATTATGAGTGGGTGGATGCAATACTCGGGTGGGTGTTTTGCATTTGGAGGCTGACCATAGGGACCAGGGATCTAGATTGTGATGACATGTTGGCTGGGGAACATGAGTTGCACATGGGTGGGGGCCTGCTGGCAGGTCCCCCGCAGTGCTGGGTGGTGGGGGTGGTGGGAGACATGGGTGGGGGCCTGGTGGAGGGTGCCCCTGCACTGCTGGGGGGTGGGGGTGGTGGGAGACTTGGGTGGGGGCCTGGTGGAGGCTGCCCCTGCACTGCTGGGGGGTGGGGGTGGTGGGAGACATGGGTGGGGGCCTGGTGGAGGCTTCCCCTGGTGGCTGGTGGCTGGGGGGTGGGGGTGGTGGGAGACATGGGTGGGGGCCTGGTGGAGGGTGACCCGCACTGCTGGGGGGTGGGGGTGGTGGGAGACATGAGTTGGACATGGGTGGGGGCCTGCTGGCAGGTGCCCCACAGTGCTGGGGGGTGGGGGTGGTGGGAGACATGAGTTGGACATGGGTGGTGGCCTGCTGGCAGGTGCCCCACAGTGCTGGGGGGTGGGGGTGGTGGGAGACATGGGTGGGGGCCTGATGGAGGCTGCCCCTGGTGGCTGGGGGGTGGGGGTGCTGGGAGACATGGGTGGGGGCCTGGTGGTGGGTGCCCCTGCACTGCTGGGGGGTGGGGGTGGTGGGAGTCATGGGTGGGGGCCTGCTGGCAGGTGCCCCACAGTGCTGGGGGATGGGGGTGGTTTGAGACATGGGTGGGGGCCTGGTGGAGGCTGCCCCTGGTGGCTGGGGGGTGGGGGTGGTGGGAGACATGGGTGGGGGCCTGGT
The DNA here is from genome assembly GCF_040938575.1 of Ambystoma mexicanum. Classification (NCBI taxonomy): domain Eukaryota; kingdom Metazoa; phylum Chordata; class Amphibia; order Caudata; family Ambystomatidae; genus Ambystoma; species Ambystoma mexicanum. The sequence continues at coordinate 628,728,149 of NC_090923.1, forward strand.
GGAGGGTGACCCGCACTGCTGGGGGGTGGGGGTGGTGGGAGACATGAGTTGGACATGGGTGGGGGCCTGCTGGCAGGTGCCCCACAGTGCTGGGGGGTGGGAGACATGGGTGGGGGCCTGCTGGCAGGTGCCCCACAGTGCTGGGGGGTGGGGGTGGTGGGAGACATGGGTGGGGGCCTGGTGGAGGCTGCCCCTGGTGGCTGGGGGTGGGGGTGCTGGGAGACATGGGTGGGGGCCTGGTGGAGGCTGCCACTGCACTGCTGGGGGGTGGGGGTGGTGGGAGACATGAGCTGGACATGGGTGGGGGCCTGCTGACAGGTGCCCCACAGTGCTGGGGGGTGGGGGTGGTGGGAGACATGGGTGGGGGCCTGGTGGAGGCTGCCCCTGGTGGCTGGGGCGTGGGGGTGCTGTGAGACATGGGTGGGGGCCTGGTGGAGGCTGCCCCTGGTGGCTGGGGGGTGGGGTGGTGGGAGACATGGGTGGGGGCCTGGTGGAGGCTGCCCCTGCACTGCTGGGGGGTGGGGGTGGTGGGAGACATGGGTGGGGGCCTGGTGGAGGCTGCCCCTGGTGGCTGGGTGGTGGGAGTGGTGGGAGACATGAGTTGCACATGGGTGGGGGCCTGCCGGCAGGTGCCCCACAGTGCTGGGGGGTGGGGGTGCTGGGAGACATGGGTGGGGGCCTGGTGGTGGGTGCCCCTGCACTGCTGGGGGGTGGGGGTGGTGGGAGACATGGGTGGGGGCCTGGTGGAGGCTGCCCCTGCACTGCTGGGGGGTGGGGGTGGGGGGAGACATGGGTGGGGGCCTGGTGGCAGGTGCCCCACAGTGCTGGGGGGTGGGGGTGGTGGGAGACATGGGTGGGGGCCTGGTGGAGGCTGCCCCTGGTGGCTGGGGGGTGGGGGTGCTGGGAGACATGGGGTTGGGGCCTGGTGGAGGCTGCCACTGCACTGCTGGGGGGTGGGGGTGGTGGGAGACATGAGTTGGACATGGGTGGGGGCCTGCTGGCAGGTGCCCCACAGTGCTGGGGGGTGGGGGCGGTGGGAGACATGGGTGGGGGCCTGGTGGAGGCTGCCCCTGGTGGCTGGGGGGTGGTGATGCTGCGAGACATGGGTGGGGGCCTGGTGGAGGCTGCCCCTGGTGGCTGGGGGGTGGGGTGGTGGGAGACATGGGTGGGGGCCTGGTGGAGGCTGCCCCTGCACTGCTGGGGGGTGGGGGTGGTGGGAGACATGGGTGGGGGCCTGGTGGAGGCTGCCCCTGGTGGCTGGGGCATGGGGGTGGTGGGAGACATGAGTTGCACATGGGTGGGGGCCTGCTGGCAGGTGCCCCACAGTGCTGGGGGGTGGGGGTGCTTGGAGACATGGGTGGGGGCCTGGGGGTGGGTGCCCCTGCACTGCTTGGGGGTGGGGTGGTGGGAGACATGGGTGGGGGCCTGGTGGAGGCTGCCCCTGCACTGCTGGGTGGTGGGGGTGGGGGGAGACATGGGTGGGGGCCTGGTGGAGGCTGCCCCTGGTGGCTGGGGGGTGGGGGTGCTGGGAGACATGGGTGGGGGCCTGGTGGTGGGTGCCCCTGCACTGCTGGGGGGTGGGGGTGGTGGGAGTCATGGGTGAGGGCCTGCTGGCAGGTGCCCCACAGTGCTGGGGGGTGGGGGTGGTGGGAGACATGGGTGGGGGCCTGGTGGAGGCTGCCCCTGGTGGCTGGGGGGTGGGGGTGGTGGGAGACATGGGTGGGGGCCTGGTGGAGGGTGACCCGCACTGCTGGGGGGTGGGGGTGGTGGGAGACATGAGTTGGACATGGGTGGGGGCCTGCTGGCAGGTGCCCCACAGTGCTGGGGGGTGGGGGTGGTGGGAGACATGAGTTGGACATGGGTGGGCGCCTGCTGGCAGGTGCCCCACAGTGCTGGGGGGTGAGGGTGGTGGGAGACATGGGTGGGGGCCTGGTGGAGGCTGCCCCTGGTGGCTGGGGGGTGGGGGTGGTGGGAGAGATGGGTGGGGGCCTGCTGGCAGGTGACCCACAGTGCTGGGGGGTGGGGGTGGTGGGAGACATGAGTTGCACATGGGTGGGGGCCTGCTGGCAGGTGCCCCACAGTGCTGGGGGGTGGGGGTGCTGGGAGACATGGGTGGGGGCCTGGTGGTGGGTGCCCCTGCACTGCTGGGTGGTGGGGGTGGTGGGAGACATGGGTGGGGGCCTGCTGGCAGGTGACCCGTACTGCTGGGGGGTGGGGGTGGTGGGAGACATGAGTTGGACATGGGTGGGGGCCTGCTGGCAGGTGCCCCACAGTGCTGGGGGGTGGGGGTGGTGGGAGACATGAGTTGGACATGGGTGGGGGCCTGCTGGCAGGTGCCCCACAGTGCTGGGGGGTGGGGATGGTGGGAGACATGGGTGGGGGCCTGGTGGTGGGTGCCCCTGCACTGCTGCGGGGTGGTGGGAGACATGGGTGGGGGCCTGGTGGAGGGTGCCCCTGCACTGCTGGGGGGTGGGGGTGGTGGGAGACATGGGTGGGGGCCTGGTGGAGGGTGCCCCTGCACTGCTGGGGGGTGGGGGTGGTGGGCGACATGGGTGGGGGCCTGCTGGCAGGTGCCCCACAGTGCTGGTGGGTGGGGGTGCTGGGAGACATGGGTGGGGGCCTGGTGGAGGCTGCCCCTGGTGGCTGGGGGGTGGGGGTGGTGGGAGACATGGGTGGGGGCCTGGTGGAGGGTGCCCCTGCACTGCTGGGGGGGTGGGAGACATGGGTGGGGGCCTGGTGGAGGGTGCCCCTGGTGGCTGGGGGTGCAGGGGGACATGCGTTGGTGGGCAGTAGTGCAAGTTGACATGTGGGTTGGCTGGGGGGCATGGCCATGGTGGATGGGGTGCCTGCAGGACATGTGCAGGGTAGGCCCCTGTGGTGTGAGCCACCTGCAGGGGCCGTGGAGGGTGTAGAGGGAACACCTGGGAGGACCCACACGTGCAATTCACGTGTGGTGCTCCCCGCGCACCCCTGTAATACACGTACCCTGATGGAATCGCGTGTGGAACTTCCCGCGCAACCCTGAAATGCGCGTACCCTGCTCGCACGGGCCCAATCGCGTGTGGAACTTCCCGCACACCCCTGAAATACACGTACCCTGATGGAATCACGTGTGGAACTTCCCGCGCACCCCTGGAATACACGTACCCTGCTGATGTCGCGTGTGAAACTTCCCCCGCACCACGAAATATACGTACCCTGATGAAATCGCGTGTGGAACTTCCCGCGCACGCCTGAAATACACGTGCCCTGCTGATGTCGCGTGTGAAACTTCCCCCGCACCCCAAAATACACGTACCATGATGAAATCGCGTGTGGAAATTCCTGCGCACCACTGAAATACACATAACCTGCTGCAATCGCGTGTGGCACTTCCCGCGCACCCCTGAGATACGCGTACCCTGCTCGCACGGGCCCAATTGCGTGTGGAATTTCCTGTGCACCCCTGAAATACACATACCCTGCTGAAATCGCGTGTGGCACTTCCCGCGCACCCCTGAGATACGCGTACCGGCTCGCACGGGCCCAATCGCGTGTGGAAATTCCCGTGCACCCCTGAAATACACGTACCCTGATGATATCGCATGTGAAACTTGCCCCGCACTCCGAAATACACGTGCCCTGCTGAAATCGCGTGTGGCACTTCCCACGCACCCCTGAGATACGCGTACCCTGCTCGCACGGGCCCAATCGCGTGTGGAAATTCCCGTGCACCCCTGAAATACACGTACCCTGCTGAAATCGCGTGTGAAACTTGCCCCGCACCCCGAATACACGTACCCTGCTGAAATCACGTGTGGCACTTCCCGCGCACCCCTGAGATACGCATACCCTGCGGAAATCGCGTGTGGAACTTCCCACGCACCCCTGAAATACGCGTACCCTGCTCGCACGGGGCCAATCGCGTGAGGTACTTCCCGCGCACCCCAGTGATACACGTAGCCCGCTTGCCGTGCTGGTACAGGGTTAGCGCAGCCCTTTGCGCTGGATTGGGTATATTGATGGCTCTTCCCTGCGCGAGAGGCGTTCTTGGGGGCGTAACTGGCGCTGCTGCAGGGTCGCTGCGCCACTGTGCGCCACGGCTGGTTTTGGTGGCTGGAATCCATGAATACGCTGTGCGCGGAAATTGATTTTAGCGCATGCGGCTGGCGCAGGGATTCGCACGCGCACACTGTGCGCCAGCCGCGTGCGCCACTTGTGCGCTGAATTCTATGAATTACCCCCTATACGTGTTATCAGGATTGTTTGTTGCATTTCTGTGAAGTACTAACATTTGCAAACACAATTGGTCTGTACTGTGTAAGTAAATGTTGTCAACATTGGTGGCAATTGAAATAGAATATTCATTGCTACATTTGCGTAGCAATTTACTCCAACTATATTTGAGAGTTTAAATGCACCAGGTAGTTCTGTATCTGATTGATTTTTGTTTAGTTTGTCTTCCTTCTTTGATGAAGTACCTGGTTTACTTTCCCTAATGGGTTCTTTTATGTTTGTGATACTTGATGAAGTTTTAGTTTCTTTTACTCTCTTTGGAGGATTTGCAGTGACATCCTGTTGCATTTCTGTTTTATTTAGTTTTCTTTTACAACGTTTTTACTTTTTGTGGTACAGAATATGTGTTTAGATGGGGGGTGTATAGTGAGCGAAGTCTATTGTATTCTAAAATGCAAGGAATATCAGCGTTTACTTTACTTGCATCAAAGTTGATTAGAAATAGACCGTCAACTGTACATAAGCATGATTGTGCTATGTAGCTCATGCCTTCTTTAAAGACTGTGTTACCAATGTCTATCATTGCTTTGTCTAGGGTAAGACCTTGTGATTTATGAATGGTGACTGCGTATGCAAGAGTTAGAGAAAATTGTTCTCTGCATACATACATGTCTTTGAAGAGAAGGAATCGAGCTGTTGAGCGCTCTATCCTTATTACTTCTGAAAGTGTGTCAAAGAGAATATTGACAAACTGAATTTTGTTGTCACGTGGGTATGTTTGAAAGCCAACAACTGTACCCAGTGCTCCATTAACTAGTCCTTGGTCCACGTCAAGGTTACGTTTTAAGCATTACTCTGCAATTTAAGGATAATTTTAATATCTTTTCCAATCATGCTGTGTTTGAGATTGATTTTTCTAAAGTCTTGTTGTGGCTTGGTCACACATGGGTAGTGTCATACCATGTACATCTAGTTTGTCTGTGGCGCTAATTTCCATTATTGGTTGCATTTCTTTACTTTACATTATTTCATTGAATTTGAAACAGCTTGCAAGAGTTGGCATTAAGGCCATACAATTGACATTTTTGTGGGCTAATTGTTCCATAACATCTTTAGCACATGCATTATCACCATCAAGTGCATGAATGTGCCGGGTTTTCAATATTGCTTCTGCTTCTTTAGAAAGTATACCAACTCTGATACTTTTTAAGATGTTGGCATAAGTGAGATGTGCAGATTGACGCATGTTTTCTGTTAATTCTCTGTATTGGAAATGTTGCCAAAGGTTGACATTTCCAATGCTGCCAACAGTTTTACGGCAGAGTTTGTGTCCTAATGTTTTAAAAATAGACTCACCTTTTACTGGTGTCAATTGAAGAAGATCTCCGAAAACAATAATGTGTTTTCCTGCAAAGAGCTCTTCATAGTTTGTTCTGAGGTGAATCAAAGCCAACATTAGGTTGGACACCATGCTCATTTCATCTATTTGAAGCATTTTCATTTGTTTCAATACTCTGCGTAGTTCCATTGCAGCTTCTGTAGAAAGTTTGTAATAGTCTAATTTGTTTTGGTGTTCTACTGGCAGGAGTAGTAATCGGTGTAAAGTGACGCCACCTATGTTGTAGGCAGCTAAACCTGTGGGGGCAGTGACAACAGCTGACAGTTTGTTGTTTGTCAATTGTTGAAGGAACTTACTGATGATTTTGATTAGGAATGTTTTGCCAGAACCAGCTTCACCACTGACGTACAATAGTATAGGTTTGTAATTTTGGCAGGTGCATTCTTTGTTTTCATGTTGTACACCATGTGCAATTTCTTTTGTTTCTTCTTGATAAATGCTACGTTGCTCATTGTTTAGTTTTGATTGTAGTATAGTTAAGTCATCTTTATCTTCATACTAACACATGGTGTTTTCTACTTCTATCATAGCAAATTCTGCCTAATTTGTTATTACTGGCTCTCCCACTGGTTCTTGGCTTCCTGTTACAGAAGGTTGACTACTGTCAGGAGTGTCCTTATCTAGTTGGGCCTGGAGTTCTTCTTCGTGTTGCTGTTCATTGTGCAACATTGATTTGTACTGTGTAAAGTTTACATCAGTTATAGTGCTTTCATTTGCTTTGAAAGCGTCTTCATATGAGTCATAGTTATCTGGTATTTCTTCTTCTTTTCTCCATGGTTTAAAGTGTTCTAGCAGGGACATGTAATATACTTCTTTATGTTGAGGAGTCTTTAATGACAATTTGATATGATTAATTAAATTTGGTTTGGTGAGTTTTACTAAGCTGCCGTCACAGTTTGTCACTTTGTATTTACCGTTTTTTTCATCAGGTTTTATATTATTTTTGTATGTGTAGTTTTGGGCTATGTGGTATAGACACATGGTTTCCAAAGTGGTACTCCTGTTTGGGTAGTATGTGTCCAATAAATTGTTTTTTAAAATGTCTTGGCTGTTGGGATCATGTTTGGCTATTGTTTCTATATCTTCGTATGATTTTAGAAATCTTTTTCTAGATTTAGCTGGACCAAGACTTAGCCATACTATAATTTCAGATTTACCATACATTGCAGTACCAGTTAAACGATCAGCTGCTTCATAGGATCCACATTCTCTATCGGACAGCATTTTTATGCCCAAGCTGTATAATTTTTGAGACACTGTTTTATCTGATGACAGGTCATTCCAGAGGTCTTGCAGCTCTGTCTTTTCTGCTTTGGTTAAGATGCTGTGACATATCGTCCAACTGCAGTAGAATTGTCTGCAATGTACTGCACATCTATGTTTGCATTCCATAAGTGGGCAATGATTGCATTGTAATCATTGATTTATTTTTCTTCTTTTCTTTTTATGTATATGTATTTTTGGGTGACTTACCTTTAACACTATGGGCCTCATTACGAGTCAGCCGGTCCGGAAATAACGGTGGCGGTAAACCCGCCGCCACTGTTGTTTCCGGAATGGCTGATCTCGAGTCCTGCAGGCGGGAGGTATGACTCTCGCCAGGTCTGACCTGGCGGGTTTAACACCACCCACCTGCGGGCGGACATGGAGCCGGTGTTTCCACTTCCCCATTCCCATGGAGTCCTATAGGACTCCATGGGAATGGGGATTAACAGAATTCCGCCTCCGGAATTACCGGGTCCCCAGGGTTGTAATGCCCCAGTGATTCCGGCAATCACGGAGGCGGAATGGTAATACGAGTCCGGCGGTAACCTGCCGGAATTTCCAGCACGGTTACCGCCGGACTCATAATGAGGCCCTATGTCTAACTGAAGACATGAGGTTGTTCACTTGACCTGTATTTGTAACTGGTCTATGGAAACTAAATTAGCATTTGGTGTAGTAATTCCCTTTGTTTTTGTATTTGCGACGACAATATTTGCCACATTTGTGTCTTTGAAAATGTAAAACTTGTGCATGAAGATCACTATTTTTGGATTCCGATGGAATTTCACAAGTGACATATTTTTCAATAAACTGTAAAATAGTGGCATCACTGTCTTGACCAAATTTAGGAGCATCTTTAATCCATAAAAGCATGTGGATATGTGGTGCTCCTCTGGCTTGGTATTCTTTTCTCCAAAAGAAGTGTTGCACTTCTCCAAGGGGAGGTACAGTTTTATTACAAATAAAATGTAGCATAGCAATGAAGCGATGGTGAAAATATCTTGAAACATTAACAGCATCCAGAGAACAAAGTTCTCCAGGTGTTAGTATATCTATGTTTGTTTTGTTTCTGTTTGATATGCGAAGGAAATCATGTAAATCTTCCCATGCATATTCTGCACAACTTAATGTAATAAACCAAGTCGGTGGGCCAAGGTTTCTGATCATACAACGTACATCTCCGTGACATCGAAACCAGTACTCTTTAGTACCACGCATATTTGCTAATAGATTTGTAATATTTGATTGTAAAACCTCATCTTTTTGTTGCACTTTTTGTAATAATTGTGTAGCTGTCATATTTTGAAAGTGTGATCCTGATTTTAATATGTGTGCAACTCCGTAACATAAAGTTGCTAGTTCACTTTCAAAGAGTAGGTGGAATATGTATTCCACATTTTGTCTAAATCTGGGATCTTCAGAATACATCCGTAATGAGCGGTATTCTGATGCTGATATTTGAATAGGTCTATCATCGTACCTTCCTACTTTGCCAGTAGGAAAGAGTAGAGGAAAAGCACGTGCTTCTATACTTTTTTCCCATATGCTGATTGGTGATCCTTTTGTTTGACGCATTTGGTACGTTTCCAGTGCATCTTCAATGGTGTCATTAGAGTGCAATGGATGAATTGTATAATGGTCTAAAGTGTTTGATATTGTAGCAGGATCTAAGAGCTCAAATTGACCAGCTTCTTGTGTCTCTTGAATTATTTCAGTTTTCTTCAATATTAATTTCTTTGTAATATTCATTATTCTCTTTAAGATATTGCAAGGCTTCTCTAACTTTATGTATATCTACCAGCTGTTGCCAACTTTTTTTGTCTTTTGTAGGTACTCCATTTACCAAGATAATTAAAGATTGTTGCATTGGACATTGCACTATGATGCTCTCATATAAATTAAGTTGTTGAAGGGGTTTTGGTAGTGGATATAATTCCAAATTATTTATGATAGCACGTGAAGGAGTTTGGTTGTTGTCAAGTTTTGTAGTGCAGTAACTACTAAGTATTACGGGGTCCGTTATTTCGTATTTGTTTTCTGCTATAAGGTAGAGAGCTAATTCAAACCATTTAGAATCTTCATTGTCTTCTATTTTGTATGATAGGTCTACAGTTTTTGTGTTACTTTTATAAAAAGTTCTGCGGCAACATACACACACATGGTTTGGTACTGCAGCTGATGTACTTTTAAATTTTAATATTTCTTTTTTGTATGTGTGTATTAAAAGGTTGCCATGTGTAGAATTGTTACTAATTTGGTTTACAGCTATTTCATTCTGTAAGTGGGTTTCACTTCCAAAATATTTTTTCTGGATATAGTCGATTTCTTCTAGTAGGTCTTTTGCTGTACCATGTGGAAGAATGTTATTTAAATTGGCTAGTGCTAAAGCAGGACTTTTATCATAGTACAGTTTATAAACTAGATTTCTTATAGTTGAGTGATGTGTTGATATCCTTTTGATATCCTGCAGGGTCGTTTTGCAAGTAGGTCCTGCAATGCAGGCCAATGAATGTCCTTGTAGTCCTGTGAACTTGCATACTGGACAGGTATCCATATTTTGCACTAGTTTAATTTTCATTTTGTCTTTGCTTTTCACATATTGATTGAGGAATTGGCATAAAGACTTGACAAATTGTTTGGGAATGTTACACATTGACGTGCATGGCCATTTGTACACTAGACGTTCTGATTCAGTGGAATGGAGGGGTAATTCAGGACATATTTTTGTAAGGGGTACTTCTTGTTCCATTATGGTATTATTAACTTTTTCATAACCTCGACCACTGCTATGTATGGCAATTGTATTTGTTTGCTTTTGTTTGTACGCTTCTTCATTAAAGTATGGTTCTGTGCTCGTAGTGTGACTCCATTCACCTCCGCAGATACTTAAGAAGTTCTTTCTATTGACATTTCTCTTATTGAGAAGTCATTTTTGTAATTTAGTTATTAGTTTTGTTAGTGGTTTCATTTTGTTTAACACTAAAATAAATAACTTTCTTTTGAGAAGAATTGCACTGTCTATCAATGCTTCTAAGATTAATTTCCTACGATAGGTTTTAAGTGTTGAACCTGGTTTCTCTCCTGTTTTTATAAGATTTTGAAGGACTTTGTGATGGAACATTTACTTTCTTGGTATGCTTACTTTGAACTATATCAAGATTTAAAGAAGCAGTTTTATCTGTAGTGATAGCTGATTTTCTGCTAATTGTTTTTTGGTTTGGTTTACATTTTGATAGAGGAGGCAAAGTTTTTGTACTTGAAACTTATTTTGTTTCACTAAATGACTGTATTAGGTGTTTTGTTTCAACTTTTTTTTACAAATTGTGCTAGAGATGGATGCTTATGTTGGACACTTTTATTTTCATTTGCTCTACTTCTGCGTTGCTTTCTACGGACTTGATTTTTGGTAGGCATTCTTTGGGTCTGTTGAAGAAAATAAAGAAGGTATGGGTTGTGGTGTTCTGCAATGTATGTGTGCTGTGTGCATGAGTGTTTGAGTAAGATGATAAAGATGTATGTAATGGTGTGTGATTGTGCATTGGGAACTACAACTAGTAGGGATGGGTATTCTTGAATTAATGTGTTACTAAACTGGGGTTCAGATGACAGAAAAAAGTAAGCTAGTGGTGTGGAGAAGTATAAATAGTATATCTAATGCTATACAATTAAAATAGTTGTTTGTTCTACAACATCTAAATTCTAGCGGTTGACTTGGGTAATTTGTGTGTCAAAAAATAGAAATTTGTGGGCCATTCTGGCTGTAAATCGCTGTTTAAGACATGGGGATTTTTGGACAGAATGGTGCAGAATCTCTATTTTTAGGCACAGAAATAGCATGAATTAACCTTACAGTGTGTTTGAGTAATAATACAAATATTATGGTGATATTCTACTTACTTTTTTTCTAAAATGAGCAGGTTACTTCTTAGTTGTTTTTTGTACTTCAAATTCGGTTGCTTCTTTTCAGGAGAATGGTCTTCACTGCAATTGTAAAAGAAACAAATTAGTAATTTTGTTTGTATATAGCACTGTTTTTAATTTAGACATTGATTTTTTTAATTGAAATCCTCAGTGCCTTCCTCAAAACCATTAAAACGATCTTATTTACATAAGATACGTTGCCCCAGTTGAATACATATTGCAATGACTAACTGTAGCAAACAAAATATCTTTACTATGTCTTGTGAAATTCACAATGTACCACTGAATACCATTATTCCTGTAACTAAGCTCTTCCAAGTAATAGGGCTGCTTATCCTATATAAATGTAAGTAATCAAATAAATAAAGAAATTAAAAAAAATGTAATTGTACAAGTATTTTTGTTTGAGATTTGAACATAGAGTGTGCATGCACTTTTGTTTGACTATATGTAGTCTATATATTTCATTTAAAAAATGTTAGTTTAACATGATTTGAGTGTGTGTGTGTATAAAGAAATTAAATAGTATAAAGATTTGTAAGTGACAGTTGATTTTAGGAGAAATTTAAAAAGACAGTAGATTCATTTTACAGATTATACAAGCTAAAAGTCAGTTAGAAAATGTGTTCATGTACTGTATAGAAAATATGCATACCTGTAGTTTGTGTTCATGCATATTGATATGCATGGAGGTGCAAGTAGAAATCTTGGAGACTTGTACAGTATTTCTTGTAGATGGTGCTTGCCAATGATATGACACTTGTACTCAGAGAGATTCACAGTACATTTGCAGTGCTGATCTATGATGATGCAGTTAGATGTAGAGGTCTTGAATGTGATTGGTAGATGGTCATGTGACTTCTTAGCTACATCCAATGAGGGAATGGCACAGAGAGTGAACTGGAAATGGTAGAAGGGCAGTTCATATTACGATATGTCCGCAGACATGGCGGTAGTTCGCGCATATCGGGTGTTACATCCGGGGATTTTTGGGTTCAGAAGTCATGCAAATGAGAATGAGCACTTGAGGGATTGGTCAGGAAAGTTTAGTGGGTGTGTTGTGCCAGGAGAGAGTTTCTCAGATACTCTTTTTGCTGAGAGAAGAACAGATAGCTACAGCTGTGTGTTTCAGAAAACAGATTGTTTGGATTTTGGGAGACTCGTGGATAAATTGGTTGAAGGTGCATGCAGAAACCTGTGGAGTAGCTGTAGATCTTGTTCTAGACATGTGGAAGTACACTGGCATGGAGTACGTGGAATGAAGTGGTTGGACTGGTTACCTCTCTGTGCTACTTTGGAGACAGAGCAACATCCAGATACAATTATAATTCATTGTGGAGAGAACAGTTTAGGACATGTGTCTGGAATATCTTTGCAATTTGCAACGAAAGAAGGACTTGGGAAGGTCATGGACATGTTTCCAAATTCTCAAGTAATTTTTTCACGGATTGCGCAGAGACATATGTGCTTTGTTCTTCTTCATTTGGTCCACAAATGGAGGAAGCAAGGCGCAATGTCAATAAGGCTGTTTGTGCCTTTCTAAGAGATTTTGGCATGTCCTCTTTTCACAATGAAAATATTATGTTTCGTAGTACATACATTTTTCGCAGAGATGGAGTACATCTAACTTATGCTGGCAATTTTCTAAGAAACATACAAAATGCATTGCAACCTTTTATAGAATGACAGCATCCATTTTGAACTAGGTGTTGAGTATTTATAATTTTTGAAACACAAACACCTCCCAAAGGCTCTTTTCAGAGCCACCACTTCCTCCCAGAGAAAATTGCAATGGTTTTGACAGGGCAGCACCCCAAAATTTTAGATGTCCGCGGACTTCTAAAAAATACAAAGGGCCCTGCTTCATTTATTTTCACTTCTATTTTTTAACTGTGAAAGGCAGCCCTGAAAAGAGCCTTATTTTTTTTGATTTTTGTTATTTTATATATTTTTTTGCTTTTTTATACACACACACTAGGAGTGGAGGGGAAAGGAGCATAAGGGGGGGACACCAACCACGGAAAAGAGAGAGGGAGATGTAGAGTGGGTTTTATTTGGGTAGTGAGCAGGTCTTCGTGTGCTCTGAGACGATAGTCTCAAAAGCACTACGAAGTCGCTCCCCCCTGCAGAGTACTGTGTCGTAGTACATACACACAACTGTGACCCTCGAAAGGTAAGGGTCATCAGCATTATGTATGGCCTGTGAGGCAGCTTGAGGAAGACGCTGTCCCACAGAGGTGTTCCTTGTGGTGACAGGATCAGAAACCGAGGATGAAGTAACCTACTACGCTCCTCGCAAGGTACAACCTTGTGAATAGCCCGAGTGAAATGACCTTAGGTGTCGCTTCATGGTAGTGGTCCCAAAGCTGTACGAACCATGCCTACCGCGACTGAGTACCATTTTGCACTCATTGCAGGTGACTCGGTTCGCACGAGCCTTGGGACCATCCTCATGAATGGTAAATAACCGCCACACCCAAGACTCACGCTGAGTGTGGGTAGTAGGGATTTCCACTATCTCATTCTCATCATCCTCTTCTTCCTCCTCTGCATCCTCACTCCTGTTCCCCTCTTCAGGCCCTTGGGGAGGTGGTGGTGGTGGAGGGGGTGGGGGTGGTGCTGAAGCAGGTGCAGCACCAGGTGGCAGTAGTAAAGCCATGGATGCCATCTCGATGATGGTGTAATCTGCAAGTTTCAGGAAAAATAGCTGTGCTCTGAAGAATAGCCAGAAACACAATGAGAATAAGCTCTAGGGCGTGGTCTTTTATAGGGGTGCTTGTACAAAGTTTTTTCACTGAATTTCATAGGTTTTTAGTAGCACAACTTAACCATAACGTCCCTTTAACAAAGTTTTTCCACTGACTATATATATATAGATATATAGATATATAAATATATATATATACACTAACAAAAGACGTTGTTAAAGGGACGTTATGGTTAAGCTGCACTAGCAAAAACCTATGAAATTCAATGGAAAAACGTTACAGGGACGTTAGGGTTACAGGTAAAACCGAAAAACCCCAGAAATTCACCAGTTATGATAAGCTAAACAACCATAACTCATGCTACCACTGTGCACTGCAAGGACTAACACCCAGACATCAAATATGACATCACAAATATCATTGATGACAACACATGCGTGGCTCCTTTTTTTGTTCACTGACATATTTAGGCCAGCTGGTTTTCTTCACTGACAGTCAGAAACAGAAAGTTGAAAAGGTACTGTATTTGCAGACGTTCCCTTCTCATATGTTCTTACAGTACTTTCTTTAGGGTTGAGTCGCATCTTGTGATGCATATAGATAGGGGAAGAAGCAGGCCTAAAACACAGCTTTAATTTCTGTACATCAAGACAACCATTTAGGTTATGAATAGTTTCTGATGATACTCCTTCTCTTTGGGCTACTTTATATTCCCTCTGTATGCCACAGATTTGTATGCATTGTGATCTCTTTGTTTTGTTTGTAGCAGTACAAGTGTGTAGGTAGTGATCCATTATTAGCTAGTTATTACATTTTGCACAGTATGCAAAAGTCTGATACGGAAGCATTCACCATTTTACTATGCAACATGGCAACATTCTAAATATTGTACCTCTATGATGCATGCGGCAGGCAATGCCTATGTTTCTGTATGAGTAGGTTGCTGTACTAGAAAGAACACTGAAATGGAAAATTGTTTATATGAGTACATTCTTTAGTGAAGTACGTAGTTCATAATACATCTCGCAGTCACCCCTCACACTTTTTTTGCCAACATGATTCTCACAACCCCTTGTAGGGACTTTTCATGAAAAATAACTGCACATGTGATGTCATCAATAAGGTCATTAATGATATTTGTGATGTCATCTTTGATGTCATGGGTGTTAGTCCTTGCAGTGCACAGTGGTAGCGCGAGATATGTTTGCTTAGCTTACCATAACTGGCGAATTTCTGGGGGTTTTTGGTTTTACCTGTAACCATAACGTCCCTGTAACAAAGTTTTTCCATTGAATTTCATAGGTTTTTGCTAGTGCAACTTAACCATATCGTCCCTTTAACAACGTTTTTTGTGGCTGATTATGATATAAAGCTCCTTTCAGAGTGTCACAATGTAAGTGCCAATGAAGGGAGTCAGTGCGATGCGCATCGTATACCCGCCACACAATTGTATGCTAAATGGAAGGAACTTTGGTACTGTGGAAAACACTGCAGTGGAAACAGGTAGAAATGTGTGGCTGTTGAAACAGATGGTTCTGCTTGTTGCAGTGCTTTTTCAAGAGCACAATTGTCCAACAACAAGCACAAACATTATTCCTATACTTCCGAAAATGGCAGCAAGGCAATGTGTATACAGCGTGCACAAATCGCAAATGCAGTAATACCAACAGTATTGCTATTTGTGGGGAAAAGTGTTTGTGCTGTGAAACCATAGATTACTGTTTGTACAGTACGACAATAGCACAAGTTGTAAGAAGACAGAAATACACTTCTTCACAATGTACCATGCTTTCTCCATTTCCGGACCAAATGAAAAAGAATGCGCCTACATGGCTGTCTTCATAATGGGATACACAATTATGCAGGAGATTGGAAACAGAAGCATTACCTGATCTAGTGCCTCCCTCAGCACAAACGGCACTGAAAATCATGTTGCATGGTGTTCATTTGTCTCTCTACAGTCAACAACAATAATATCATGATAGAGCGTCACCAAAGTCTCACTCAGACAAACAAAAAACAATCACTTCAGTGTAGCTGAAACACTCCACACTTAGCTTCCACCAGACTCTGGTTTCTATGCACTGTCAAGTAATGTATGTACAATTCACCCACAAAGCATACACTGTTGCTCGTACCACACACAGCCATAAGCTCACCCTCTGCATTTAAGTCGACAAATATACCGTATACCACAGTCTGTGCGTGCACGCCACACCCAGAAAGCTTATTGCGTAATCTCGTGCCCTTCACAGTCCCAAATGTAAGGTGGCTATGTGCAAAAGGGGCGTATATTACACGTACAACCCTGCAACTGTCTTGATTTGCGTGGACTTTTCCAGGTGTGTGTGAGGGGCAGTAGGGGAATAAATGTCAGCCAGGGTAGGGGGATGTCCTTTGTAGTGGTGGCTCTGAAAAAAGCTGTTTTGTTTTTAAGTTTTTAAACAACTTCTACATTAATAACTCTTTTTTCAGGCTTTTATAATTGTTTCTATTTGTTGCAATTCGCCTCACATTCTGACAATACCGTCTTCAGTGCAGCCTGTAGATTGCAAAGCTAAATGTCATTGCCACTGTGCGACAATGAAATGCCATTTCCATTGAGAAGGTGCACTTATCGATCACCAACGTTGTCATTGTCACAGGAGTACATCCGAGCAGCATGCAAAAAGTTACACATGCATCTGTTGATAAGACGCCTTTTCACCTCTGGCTGCCGACAACATTCATTGGGATAGTTATATACTGGACTTGGTGGTATACATGAGTAGAGCACATTTGCAGTGGCAAAAATGTGCTGCACTTCTTTCATCATCTTTTTGAGTTAACGGTACACACTTGCACAAGCTATGGAACCCAAAAGCAATGCTCCATAATGCACTACCACAACGTGTACAGTACAGAAACTGGCCACTCGTCAACACTCGCAAGCAAATGGTCGAAAATACGGACAGCGACACTGCATCACACAGTCTCCACTTCATCCAAATTCAAATTGCCATTAAGGCCTCTTTCCACGGCATACTGGAGCAGATCTAGCACAAAGCGATCACCCACTATGAAAACTGTATGTCTGCCTGTCTCAGTACACAGAGTAATTAAACAAAATATGGCCGTCGTTTCCTGTGACGCACACTCTAACCACCTGATTGAATGTAGCACGTGTGACACACAAAGTATCGTAAGGGCCGTGCCCCAGTAAATCATGACCAGTCCTTCTTCCCTTTCCACTATCCTCTTCCCACCACGCCCTTTTTTAGGTATTGCTAAGTACTGACACACGCATCCACCAAAGGCCTCCAAGACTTCAGCAGCTTACGATGTCAGTTCTCCACATGACTTCACATGTACTGTTACAAAATCAGTGAAACATTGCATGAGTTATACATACACATTCATCCACATAAGCACCCTTCACCAGAAAAGAAAGGTATGGATGGATTTTTTGCAGTATGTGCAGAACTCTGTTACAAGTGACTCTCTGCACGATATCTGCCTCTAAGCGTCCACTACGTGTTTAAAAAGCATACTGATGTTCCTCCCATCTCCTTCCATAAAGTAGCAATTTGTTCATATGTGCGTGCAATGTTTTCATTTACCCATAGCATACACTATATTAGCGAAGCAGGAACTCTGTTCTTTCCTTCCGACAATGATACAAACATTTTTCCCACTAACCCACCTACTACATAACTCATAAAAAGGAGGCAGTAAAGACACTAATATATGTATCTTGGCAACCTACAGTCACTTTCCAAAAGGTCAGTCTCTGCACGGCTGTGGTGCTTTGTACACTGCACTGTTGCCACAGGCCTTTTTTTAAAATCTGCCGACTTCCACTCTGCACCCTCAACAACTCATCCGTAAGAGGAGTGTGCAACTTGTCTTTGGCCTGAATGTCAGGGATGCTATCTCTGCTAGACAAAAATATCTGCAATACCTCACAGTGGCTGCGAACAATAAACTAAAAGCCCTGTGCATTATACAGAAGGCCTTCTGGTCCCTGGACCTCGATACCTTCCTAAATATCTGCTTGCTCCAGCTCTTCCTTCATCCGCCTCGTACTCCCCCAGGGTCAGTTGCTTCTACACGCAACCACATGTTGATAGATGTGTTTTTTCTGCTGCGGCCTCCCTTTGCAACACGCTCTCTGTCTCCCTGGACCTTGAGGAGAAGCATCGTAGGGTCTGAAAGCACCTGAAAACCTTTCCATGTGCTTCTTATTTTTCCCCTCCTTTCCCCTAATCCCTTCCTGGCTGAAAAGTATTGTGCACTGCTTTCATACCCACCCTATAATCTGTGCCCCAGGCCACCTCCCTCCCAACAGTTCCACCCCTCCACTGGATTTCTACCAACCCCTGCACTTGGGGACTGTTTTCTACAACCCTAACAGTGCAGCCACCACTTCATGTCTATACTTATCCTTGCACTTGCCAGCACCGGCCGTAGTCGCATGTGTTTAGATTTTTAATTGTTCCCATGTACTGCACTCTGCCCTCCCCCTTCCCATTCATTTGCGTGCTCTCAGTATCAGCTGTCCGAGAGTAATCGATGTCTCAGTGTGGCCTCCGTTCCGTCTCCCTTTCCTCAGCGTGCCTTCACACACTTGTATGTAGGCGCAATACAAATGGCACAAAACACCATAGCCTATCATATCATATAATACACACACTACACTCATAACAACATGATGCCTACCACGCACCTTGTAAACCTCAGAATAAGGTCTTCCCACTGCAATGCATGCACTACAAATGTCAGAAAAGTGAACCTACAAAAGCAACAGGGAATGTGTATTAGCAACGTTAAGCAAGTGTGTGCAGTGCATACATACACACAGGATGCATGCTCCTTACCTTGCACACTTTCACCATAGCCTCCGACATTTATCAGTGCCAACAAACCTTCTGTCGCAGTGTTTATGTACACACCGCAACCACCAACCACATTGCCCAATGGCTTAGCCTCCACATGGCCAATGCCATAGGTGCCATCCTAAAACGAGCCGGAAAGGCCACATCTAATCCTCAAAGCGCAGTAAAATCTGCTGCATTACCGTGCTATAAACTGGAGGGGGAGGGGATTCAGGGGATGCTGGGGGTGTTTGGAGGGGGTGTGTGAAACAGGGGTGGGGATTGTGTCTTTAGGATTGCTCTAAAAACACTTATTTTTGTTTTCCTTTTATCAAGTTTTTGTTATGTATGTGCATGCATACAGTTTATTTTCTTTATTTTTCTCTCTTTTCCTGTGTGTTTGCTTCTGCTTCTCACATTTTTCTCGCCTGAACATGAATGCTTATCTTACATTGATACAGAATTCTTTGCAACGCTTCGTGCAGAGTGGCAAACACAACAGCATTGCCAATGGAGGTAAAAAAAAATGGCATTTCCTTGAAACCACTGGAAATCTGGCTGTTTACTAATGTTTTCATAGTCCGTGCAGAACATCCCAGCACTGTACATGCTTCTGTTTATCCAACATCTCCCGACCTCTTCCTGTGCACAATTTACACCGGCATTCTCCCATTGTCCTCTTGGTGTCATCGATGAGAAAATCACCTTTGCAGTAAGAAACATCTGCATCACAGCTGTCATCAACTTCTTTAAGTAAGCCAGCAAACGAGAGCACGACATGTGCACCAAATGTAGTCCTCCAAAATGCACGACCACCACATCTACAGTACCAACAGAAGCCACATATTTGCAAAGGAGATCCATGCACCCGAAACCCACTCATAAACTGTGCCCCAAAAAGCCTGCACTCCCAACTGAAAGTCAGTATCGAAGCCTCTTTCCACAGCATACCTGTGCAGATCATGCACAAAGGTGTCATCGACTATAAGCACTGGCCGTCTGTCAATCTGTGCCACCCTCACTGCATCAAACATTGGGTTAACGTCACCGCCCCTTCCGGTCAACCACACCCTCGAATCCTCATTGGAGAATCCCCACAGTTCCATTTTCAAAGCCTCCATGCACAGAATGCCATTATGTGGCACGTGCACATTTCCAGCTACAGCTAGGGCCACACCCCAGTATAACAGATACAATACTTCTTCCCTTTGCACTTGAACTTTCCAACACTAACTCAGTGCCACCTATTGGCAAATATACAATTTCAAAAAGGCCTGCACCAAATCACCTACTGAACCTCGGCATTGCACACTATCATTTCTGTACACAACCCCATATTTCCTGTTACACACTCTGAGAGCATGTTCCTTTTCCTTCCAAAGCCCCTCCACCAAAAAAACGTTTCCTACAGGAGGCCATATTTCAGCATCCACAATGACCCTGTGGCACACCCAGCACACCTTTCGCCATGTACACAACAGTCCACCCTTGCCCACACCCAGCACAAAACTATGAATCCATGCATGCGACCAAGTGGGCAGCTAACGTTCTGCATAAACTTAACATATGTAGCAGCACTTCAACCCAACTACCTCACACCATAATACACCCATTCATGAAAACAGGTCAGAATTAGCAGCATCCACTAACATACCACAGCCTCCATCACCTGTGCCATTCACAAAATAATGTGTCACTACCACCCAAACCACAACATTGGCCTTCAACAAATCTGCACACAGCACAGTATGTAACCCATACAAACTACACTTCAACCACACCCTCTGCCATACTGCCAGTATTCTCACACTGCACCCAGTGCCCCCACTGCATGAATTTGCATTGCACCATCTCCAATCACACATCCAAAACGTTACCATCTCCTTCCAGCGGCCTCGCTGGCGGAACCAAACAAACACTTCTGGTCCCTCACTTCTGCTGCTCTATGGCGCCTGAAATATGCTCCACAACCATTCTTTACAGGTCACCACCCTCTTCCACATACAAAGTCAAAATTGCATTAGGGGCGTGGGTTTCCTCGAGTGCTAGGCTCTTCAGTGCATGGCCTACAGCCTTCAGCCAATCACCCATTACGCTAGGCCTTGAACACAGGCACTGCAACGTAATGCCACCATGCATGTGACCATATCACCAACTACCCCTATCCACATACACATCACTTCCACCAGTACTCTGACCCAACCTGTACACGCACCCACCAATCACATACTATACCTCTGCATTGCACCCAATCACGAAAACAGGTCTCGACCCCTACAATCTACAAACATACCACAACCTCCACCACGCCTACCCACACCCATTCACAAAGTATTGTCACTACCACCCTGTGAAAACAAAATCAAAATATTGAGGCTGAGTACCCCAAAAGCAAAATACACCGAACACAGGTTACAAAGGAACATACAAAGAACTTTATTTTATACTGAACAGTTTTCCAAGAAAAGTAACAGATAGCTATCGGCACTCAGTACAACATAACGAACTCCAGCGTGGTTCAGTGTGTTCAGTGAGAGACGCTGTACATTAGAATTCGTTGCTCTTTTATACCATTTGCGAACATGGTGTCCAACCCTACTTCGGGTTAATATTCCTCTAATACATTACTGATCTAGGGTTCATGGCGAGTTCGCATATCCACATGCAACTAGTTTGCCTTTAATACATACGTCAACAAGCCTACATGGCAACTGTGTATTTTGGGATTTCCCATACAGGTCTTCTCTAACATTAATACAATGTAGTTAAACAAATGTTCTTAGTTCAGTATTTGGATACATTGTTCTTAACATATGTTCGTGGATTAGTTTCATTGCACGAGTAATCCTTTATACACAGGTCAGCGAAGGACAAGGTCTCAGTTCACGACCCCAACAAGTGGCCTGCAGGCAAGTTACATATTAATTACACACAGAGGTGAAGACGTCCATGTTGTATTTCGGAATGACATCGTCCACCATTTTAATTCACAGGATGACTTTATAGAGAGAACATAAAATGGCGGTTTACATTGATTTTAAGGTCAGGACCTTGCAACACGGATTCCTTCGCAAGTGGCTTATAAGCAGCTTGGCGTAGGCCAATATACACACATTCGTTGCAATAGGAGGCACGATGTAATTTCCCATTTGACAAACCCTCCTTTTGGCCTATGCCAAGTGCTAAACTACTTCGGATCTCTTTGCAAAGAACTCCATGCATCATCGTCCATGCACCCTGAATCGCTGTCAGAAATATCTATTGCCATCAGGTAATTCGCTAAAATTTCCTTTAACACGTATTCCTTGGAAGTTTTATCAGGGGCATACACTTTATGTCCTATTGTACCTATCGCTTGTGTGCAACATCCCCCTAGCATCGAACATATACTAGGTAGACACTGAATACAACAACAAAGGAACAACAGAATTCACAAAATAATCAGTCAGACCGAGCGTACCTTCCAACCCCAAGATCGCAAGAAGTCCCAGAACCAAGCGCTAAGATCCCAGTTTCCCTCAGGAACATGCACTTCTGAACTAAGGACGTGCAGATTCTGTATTGCCTTGAAGATAGTTGGGGAGGAATCTGGCACAAAAACACAGCAAGTGGACCCCACTAATTTACACACTCCACCATGTTCAGCCAGAATGACATCTAATGCCATCCGGTTCTGAAGCGCTACTAATCTTATCGCTTTCTGTTCTAATGTCATACTATAGAGTATGTCCGTGGTCCGGTTGAGGGTTCTCTCCTGTACTCTCGCTAGTCTTCTGATATCTTCGGAATTCGCTATCTGCCCCCAAAATGGCACAAATGATTTTGCTACATCTCCTAAGATCTGTGCTGGAGTGTCACCATTCTCATCCCGCCGTGGACGAGTCTTCGAAACCTCTACTGTACTAGCTATAAACACCTCAGGTAACAGGATCCCTAAATAACAGGTTCCCTGCCAATCCCTGGGCAACCATGGAAATGCTACATTACCGCAAACAAAGTAGACAGGTTCGCCTACATACAAAGGTCTGTCTTCCTCAGTCAAGTTTGCAACGTTGGCACAACCTCTAAAATCTCCCATTGACTGAGTACCATTCCTCTGTATGCAGAAAGAAACTGAATCAGGGCTATGGTTAACAGTGTAAGAAGGAGGCATGGCATCCTTATTGCCTATCGCAGCCATCTTAAAGGAAATCAAAGATTGGAAAGGATGAGACAGTCTGTCGGAAGGCCTAATAGAAGCAACGTTGAGCGTACTCCTATTTGCGAAAAGCGAGCATCCCAGGGGAGTCAGAACACGTTTCTCAAAACTATTCAAATTAGTGCTATCAAAGTTCCCCGAGATGCTATCGTTCCAACGGCCAAAGAACAGTGCCCTAAGAGAAGCATAACAAGCAGTTGTCAAAGGTAAAGGATGAATATACCAACCTAGCCCCTTATCCCCGTGTGGCGGTAAATGTGAGCAGACCCAACAGTTGGACTTATTAAAAATGGCATGCGTGGCATTCATGATAAGTAGCAGAGTATTATTGTGGTACCTTTTGTCTATGCAGGGAGTCCCTAGGGGACAGAGTATGCAAATGTACGAAGGGAGTAGGAACAGTAGGTACATTTTCAGTCGGTAACAAGGATTCTAAAGGATGCGTTTCCTCGAGGTACCATAAGCCTAAAACAGTGACTATTATAAAATCAAATATTATTATAAAAACACAGCAATACGTTTTTGGGGCCCAAGCTCTTTGTCCATTATCCCGGTTGGTCACACAATCATTTACAAGTCCCATACGAGCGGTAGCGGTGGCAGGCATTGCAGTCTTCAAACTGAAACCCCCAATGTTCGTTGCTGGCGACCTCCCGGCCGCGCGACTTCTTTGTCCTTCCACAACCCTAGCCAACAGAATCCCCTTTCTCATATTTGGGCAAAAACAAGCCCTCGATGGTACTTTCCTTCTCCGAATGCACAGCCGAACCGTGCCGTAAGTCTATCTTCTTGGACGCAGATTGTACCTTGCTTTTCCCGGTAATGATTGATCCGGAAACAATGTGTCGTCACTTCCCGTTGGAAGCAACGTATCAGAAACAAGTGAAGATGCCGAATTTGAAACAGTGTTTTCGGAAGCAAAACCTTTGGAGAGTGTGGAGACAAAATGGCAGGCTTCCCAAGCCTCATGTGCTCAGAAAGATTCTCCGATACACTCTCAGCGATATCTATTGCTTTGGGATCGCTGGTTGCAGCGTTAGCAAGGGGTTCTGTTTCTTCTGTATCGTGTGGCACTGGGTGAGGAAGTTTCTTGACATGCGACGCATGGATCCAATTCCTTCTTCCAGAAACCCGCACCGCCGTCTGTGTGCCCAACAGGACCTGGAATGAGCCCTGCCAGTGAGGTGCAAGGCAGGAAGACTGCTCAAATGCCTTGATTAGCACCCAGCTTCCAGGCGGTATGCTGTGGCCCGGGCCCTCGTATCGCACAGATAAAGCCTCTCGTACCTGGTGATAAATCAAATACAGGTTTTTAGTCAACTGGCTGCAATAATCTGAAAGTAATACATTTTCAACATTTTTCAAGGATCTACATTTAGGAAGGTTCCAGATATTGGCAGGTCTCCCCATTACCACCTCAAATGGAGAGAGCCCAGTCTTAGTTTGAGGGGTTGTACGCATGGCTAATAACACGATCGGTAAGGCGTCCGGCCAGTTTAATTTAGTGCCGGCACACGTCTTAGCGAGCTTGTTCTTGATGAAACCATTGTGTCTTTCTACTAGTCCGGCGGTCTGAGCGTGTCTGGCTGAATGGAACCGTTTGTCAATCTGTAATGCCGCACATATCTGCAGAATTACAGCAGCGACAAAATGTGGACCATTGTCCGACCCGATGACTCTTGGTAGCCCGAACCGCGGGAAGCGTTCTTTTAACATGGTTTTCACAGTAGTCATGGCTGTAGCATCTTTGACAGGGAAAGCCTCGACCCATTTACTAAAAGCACAGATGACCACTAATACGTACTTTATATTGTTGCACCGTTCCATTTCAATAAAGTCGAAATGGATGACTTCAAAGGGGACAGAGGGTGGCCAAAAACTTCCCCTTAGAGTTGCTGTCCCCTTTCCCACATTGTGTTGTAGGCAAATCATGCAGTCCTGAACATAACGCTGGGCAATTTTCAAAATGTTGTCATTTGCCCAAACTTTCTCTAACATTTTCGTTACTTTCTGGACACATATATGCGTAGGACCATGGGCCATGATGACCATCATCATTACATAAGCGTCAGGGAGTAGCCATTTCCCTTCAACTATGTCCACCCAACACCCGTCATCATCGAGTTTCCCCAAGCCTTCAGCCCACCTCTTGGATTCTTCTAACGTGGCATCAGCTTGGATATCCCGTACAGACCCAACACCCTCGTCCATTGCATAGGCATTTACAGTTTCCCTTGTAACATACATCTCCGTAAGGAGATCGGTAGCAGTTTGTCTAGCTATCTGATCAGCGAAAGCATTCCCTTTTGCTATGTCATCTGTAATCTTTCGATGTGCTGCACATTTCATGACGGCTAACTGAGTAGGGAGCGCAAGCGCTGAGAGCAGTTGTACTATTAGGGAGCCATGTTGGATTTCGGTGCCATGTGAAGTTAAGAACCCTCTCTCGGACCAAAGTCTCCCAAAGTTGTGAACCACCCGAAAGGCATACTGACTATCAGTATATGTGTTTACTGTAAGCCCTTCGGAAAGTTCACAAGCTCGGGTCAATACTATAATCTCTGCGGCCTGCGCGGAGTTATGCGCAATTCTGTTGGTTTCCAAAACCGTGCTTAATGTGGTGATTGCATAAGCAGCTGTGGATGTACCATCTGGGAGTTTCAAGCTGGAGCCATCACAAAACAGCTCTCCTTGCGGATTATTCAAAGGAGTGTCCTTCAAATCAATTTTACCCTTTGTCTCTTGTTCGGTAGTATACAGACAGTCATGTGACTCTTCATCGCCGCAAGTAGTACCTTGCGGGAAAGGTAGGAGTTCAGCCGTATTAAGAACACAACACCTCTTAATTTGGATGTGAGGAGCAAACAAGATCAATTCGGTTTGGGTTCGGTTCAGTAGAACATCTACAGAGTGAGGCACCATCAGGGTTAGATCATGGCCTAGGACCACTCCGTTTTACAGATACAACAGCAGCAGTGACAGCTTGCAAACATCTTGGCAAAGCGCATGCTACAGGATCAAGGGTGGAAGAAAAGTAACCGCATGGCCTATTCTTCCCTCCATGTTCCTGCGTTAATACAGCCAAAGCACATCCATCACATTCATGCACAAACAATACAAAGGCCTTTTCATAGTTTGGTGTGCCCAAAACTGGTGCCGAGCATAATGCAGTCTTGAGCAAATCAAACGATTGCTGGTGTCCCCGTTCCACGGCAATGGCAAAGAAATGCCCTTCTTTGTCAAAGCCAACATCGGGTTGATCACTAGTGAAAAATTTGGGATCCACAACCTACAGTAAGAAGCCATACCTATCAAGGCTCTAACTTCCTTCTGTGTATTTGGGACAGACATGCCAGAAATGTGTTTTATACGTTCAGGTGTCAATCTTCTTCCCTCCTTTGACAGGAGATAGCCTAAATAGTCGACCTCCTAGCAACAATATTGAAACTTTTTAAGTGAAGCTTTGTGACCATTTTTAGCTAGATGTATAAGCAACAACACAGTGCCCACCTTGCAGGCACTTTCAGAGTCTGCAGCTAAAAGCAAGTCATCAACATACTGAAGCAATGTACAAGTAGAGGGCAATTCAAGAGTATCAAGCTGTTCTTTCAAAGCCCTACTGTAGGTGCTAGGAGACTCTGTGTAACCTTGAGGTGCACGAGTAAATGTGAACGAGTGTCCCCCCTAAGGTGAACGCGAACAAGTATCTACTATCCTTGTGTTTAGGAATACTAAAGAAAGCGTTCTTTAGATCCACAACACTAAAGTAAGTAGCTGCAGCTGGAATCCTGGTCAATATTGTCATCACATCAGGCACAATTGGAAATTGCGGAGCGACGACTTTATTAATGGCACGTAAATCAATTATGAAATGGAATGGAATTGTATTATCGCCTTTCTTGTATATGGGTAAAATTGGACTATTGCACAAACTTCCTGAAATTTCCTCAATCACCACACGATGCACAAAATCGGAAACAATGCATTTCAAAGCTCGCTCGCCCTCAACTGAAATCTTATACTGGGGAATGCGTGGCAGCTCAATCCCATCTTTCAAAACCATCTTAAAAGGCTGAATCTTTTAAAAACCCCGACATCATTGTCATCAACAGCTTATAAGTACTCTGGTACATCAATAAATTCTGGCGGTAAAGGTCTAGTCAAGAATTGAGAGACAGAAAGTTGCTGTGGTGAAATCGTCAAGCGCACTCCATCGGAAGAACAATAAATTACTGCATTCAATTCCTTTAACAGGTTCAACCCCAGCAAATTCTCTCCACAATTCGAAGTCAAAAGGAATGGACAGTGGTCGTAAAGGGACCCAAAGAAATGGGTACCGGCGAAGAAACTGGACAAACAACTGTTGTGCCAGAAAACCCTACAGAAACTGTAACGCTCACCTGATTCCCACGGAGGCGCTGGTCTTGGCAGGAAGGTGTCTGTGACTCGAAAAGTGATGTGCAGGACTCGATTGGCTTCTGGGGTCGAACCTCTTCGCACTGTGTGTCGAACTCGTAGGGTGAGGTTTCTGCAGGTGAAAGAATATGGGGGTTAATGGTCTGGGTTGTTGAATGTCCTTCTCTCTCTCTCTCTTCCTAGCTTCTCCGTAGAGCCCCCCAGGTGAACGTGCTCACCTTAGATAGGTGAATGCTGGACTCTCCATCTGAGTCTGGTGCAGGGTGCCGTTGCCAGTTCCTTCACTGGTGAAACATAGGCCTCTTGAACTCAGAGGATTGTTACCGTCGTTAACTGCACGAGCGGTGAGTTTCCAGACACCTTTTTAGTCTTTATAGTCTTTAGGTGCGTGGCACGTTAATATTGAACAGGACTCTGTATAATGCTTTCCCCTTTTTGTCTTGCAGGGCTCTTGGATGGAAGATGGAGTGAAGCGCCTAGAAATGCGTAAGTAAATGCAAGCGCTCTAACTGTCTTTTTCCCTTGCAGCTTAGTTCGTGCTGAAGAGACGCCGGAGTATTTGCAGGCGTTCTATTGGGACGAGCGCGATGGGCGTAAGTAAATACCTGTCTAATGTCTCTTCTTTTGTCTTTCAGAAGTTGGGTTGCAGCGCCGGAGTCCGCAGAATGCCCGTAAGTGATAACAATGCTTTTGTCTTCACAGGCGGCGATGCAGCGTGAAGAAATCCGGAATTCGCGGAGTGCCGGTAAGTAATAACAATGCTTTTGTCTTCACAGGTGGAGGTGCAGCGTGAAGAAGTGGCCGCAGCCGATGGATCAGGTGAGTAAGCACTGCGAGTAAGGTTGCCTTGCTAACCTGCTGTTTCTTGTCTTTGCAGGTGCTGCTGTTGACTGGATACAGGACTGGTAAGTATAATTCTTGCAGGTTCAGGATCGAAAGAAGAAAGGCTGCAACAGACTGGGTGAGCGTTCTGCTGCAGATGCCGAATAACGCGAAGCACTTTTCATCTATCGGGTGTGGTTTAAAAAGCCTTGGAGTGATGAAGCGTCTTCCTCCACGGCCCCGCCTAGGTAAGAAAAGAGTTCCAGTTCCAGAAGAGTTCCAGTGCTGTATCCAGGGAGTGGAGCTTGCCCCACCCAGGTAAGAAAGTAGTTCCTGTTCACAGAGGACTTCTAAGTGGCTGGTAAGTAAGCAGCATGGTCTGCTGCAGGTAGGTCCACCCAAGCACCTTCACACCTATTATGAGCCCGCGCTTCCAGTGCAGGGACCGATGGTTTTGATGAGCCTGGTGCCACCGGCGCCAGGACAAGGTCCAAAAGGTCCCAGTGGGGACCTGCTGGTGCCTAGGATTAGGGTTAGGGGCCTGCTTCCAAGGACGTTGGGCTGGTCCTGGCTCCTTGGAAGCAGTGATCATGACAGCAACATTTGTTTGCCCTGACAGTGGAATGTTTGGAACCCGAGAATGATCAATGGAACACTTCTGTGCTCCAGTATCTATCAAAAACTGGTGTTTCCTATTTCCCACCACCATTTCAACGTAGGGACCTTTCTGATTGATGGGAATAGGTGTAGTTTCCAAACCCTGCTTCGGGCAATCCTAACGAAACAGAATATCATCAAAAGGAAGCTCTTCAGACAGATATGCAGCAGAAGGATGATCAAATATGTTCCTAGTATCCACACTCGAAGTCTGATTATCCTGTGAAAAAGGTTGCTGAGGATCCTGTGCAAACTGACCTCTACCAGGGCCCCCTACTCCCGGGCAACCTCTGGATCGTCTACCCATATTCCCAAATGTGTTATTCGACCTCTGTCGAAGGACGGGGCATTATGCACACCAATGATCCTCTTGCTGACAATAGGCACACTGGTTAATGTTCACAGGACCGAAGGGCACATTCCCTTGTGAACATACTGACCTCTAATCTGTGAACTACCCCCTCTGGGGCCTCTAACAATTTGCTGTAATAGTACTTTAGTCTTTAAATCACCTTTTCGCTTCTCGACTCTATCTTTTTCATTATTGACACGATTCTTCTAGTACTGAGCCATGTGCAGTACTTCTGATTAGGACTACGCCTGCCAAGCGCTCTCAGAAGACATCATTTGTGACTGGATGTCAGGCAGCAATCCACGCACAAATTTGTCCACAAATAACCTTTTCCCAGACTCTGTGCCTAAGTATTGTCCGCTGAAATCCGAGAATACCTGTTCGAACTGATTAAAGAACTCGGTAGCACCCCCAGACTTCCCTTGGACACAGGCCGTAAGTTTGTTCCAAATAATTATTTTCTCAGGAATTATGGTTTTCAATTTTGCAATGATTCTATCAGGCAAAGTCAGTATCACCTGGGGCGGTCTTTCACCAGCTGGCCTTTCTCCATCGAATCTAGTTATGTTCGCCCATGTATCTCCCAACCCTGGTACGTCATCTATAGCTCTAACTTGTTTCCACAAATCTACGGGCAAATCTACAGGAAATAACAAATCAATATCGCCTAAGGTGAACACTGAGGACTGCAAGACGGACTCTATTTCTTTATAGAATCCTGTCAGATTTTTCCTAATATCAGGAATAGATTGTCTAATAGTATTCACTTCCTGTCTTGAGAACAGGACATGAACAAACTGGGATACATAATGTGCAGGAATGTTCACAGCGACTATATTTGCTGCATGATCAGCCGCAATCTCAACCTTTGGGACAAATGTCGGAAGAACCTCTCTCATAGGCAACTGAGAAGTAGGTAACTCCGAACGCTTACTAAGCAACAAAGCTAAGTCGAGCGCTAAAGCAATCGAAGGAGTGTCAAGTGAAAAAGCTCTCTTATAAATACTCAATAACTTTGTGGGGCAACTAATCTTTCTTTTTACACAATCATCTTGTAGGTACTCTATCATTACCTGTATCACTTTTTTCTGCATTTTTGGCGTATACTGACTATATGTGTCATGTACCTCAACTGGAGTTATTGACATATCTGAAATCCATCTAAGCGCGTCTTTCATACAAATTTGTGTTTCCTCAGATATCGATTTTCAACAAGGAAGGAACCGTTTCTGTACATACATACCCCCCCCCTCGTCATCCTTGTTCTGTAATCTTTCCAACTCTTTTCTATACTCCTCTCGACATGCTCATTTACTTTCTCCACAGTGTCTCTTGAAAACGCTAAAGTGTTTAGATCCCTTAACCCTTGCGGGAGATCTGTATTATTTAATTTACCCCACATTACACATAAATGAATCCCTAAACCTTCAATAAAAACATTTTTCTCAGGAAAATTATCTATATTACAAAGCGTGGCAAAAACATTAGCTTGATCATCTCTCTCCATACAATGCTTAGCCCATGCAATCAAATCATGCTTCTTCTCTGGCGATACAGTACTGCGAGTGACAACCCTTGACCCCACACCCTGATCGACTACAAGCGACACAAGACCACTTGGAAGAGGGGGGCATGCAAATTCAATGGAGGTACTGTTACTGGTGCAATAGGAAGGGGTGGAGGAATAGGTGGAGGAACAGTAACTGGAGGAATAGGAACATTAGGAGGAGCAAGAACAACAGCAGGAAGAGAAGGAATAACAGGAGGAAGAGGCAAAGCAGAAGGAAGAGGAACGTACGGAGGTGGTGCAGAGGCACCAGGCCTTTGTTCATTTAACAATGTGTCGATGAATTCGTCGGAAACATGAAGGTCTTTAGAAGGATACATTCTCTGAATTCCAAGTGCGAAGTCCCAATCCATATTCCTAGTCGACTCAGAATGTTTATCTTGGTCATACAATAATGCTTTTTCAGCATTTGTTTTATGACGGCACGCATGTTTTTCTCTACTCTTAAATTGCTGCAACACTTCTTTTTTCCAATTCTGCAAAACATCAAATGCTGCAGGACTAGCCTTTTTCTTTAATAGAATTGACTCTAAATACTCAATACGAGGGATTTCAAAACTACCATTGATTGGCCAATGAAGTTCTGAGGCATGTCTGGTTTGTCTGTGCCAAATATCATTAAACACTATACTTGCAATGCCATGCTTACAGTACATAGTACACGCCGGCGATCCCTCCTGTGGTGCCGGATGGCTAAATTCCAAAGATTGTCTACTGCTGTGGAACAACGCCCTGAAGCAGGTAGACAATTTCCCAGGCATATCAAATTATTGGTGTTACCTGGTCAATAATTGTGTCTGCAGATACAATACGCCAAAATCAAATTATCAGGATTATTTAAGAGTCGGGTCACGACTCACCTGATCGATTCCTAAGGAGGTCCGATCGGATTACAAAGAATCTTACCTAACTAATCTTACCTCGTGTTTGTTGATTTCGGCAAATCTGCCCACCTCGATAATTGGACCCTCGTCAAGATGCTGTCTCGGACCACAAGCTAATCATCCAGGGATCGGGTCGTGCAGTGCTGCTGAGGTGTCGCGTCTCGTTCAGTGGGGGCCCCTTTTTGTCACACCGTCCAATAGCGAGGGTCAACCTTCGATAATCCGGCATCAATCTTGAGGGTCCCTATTTGGGCGCCAACTGTGAAAACAAAATCATAATATCGAGGCTGAGTAGCCCAAAAGGAAATACACCG
Source organism: Ambystoma mexicanum (assembly GCF_040938575.1). Taxonomy (NCBI): domain Eukaryota; kingdom Metazoa; phylum Chordata; class Amphibia; order Caudata; family Ambystomatidae; genus Ambystoma; species Ambystoma mexicanum. Next base: position 628,759,721 of record NC_090923.1, read on the forward strand.
AACACGGGTTACAAAGGAACATACAAAGAACTTTATTTTATACTGAACAGTTTTCCAAGAAAAGTAACAGATAGCTATCGGCCCTCAGTACAACACAACAAACTCCAGCGTGGTTCAGTGTGTTCAGTGGGAGACGCTGTACATTAGAATTTGTGGATCTTTTATACCATTTGCGAACATGATGTCAAACCCTCCTTCGGGTTAATATTCCTCTAATACATTACTGATCTCGGGTTCATGCCGAGTTTGCATATCCACATGCAACTAGTTTGCCTTTAATACATACGTCAACAAGCCTACACGGCAACTGTGCATTTTGGGATTTCCCATACAGATCTTCTCAAACATTAATACAATGTAGTTAAACAAGTGTTCTTAGTTCAGTATTTGGATAGATTGTTCTTAACATATGTTCGTGGATTAGTTTCATTGCACGAGTAATCCTTTATATACAGGTATGCGAATGACAAGGTCTCAGTTCACGACCCCAACAAGTGGCCTGCAGGCAAGTTACATATTAATTACACACAGAGGTCAAGACGGCCATGTTGTATTTCGGAATGACATCGTCCACCATTTTAACTCGCAGGGTGACTTTACAGAGAGAACCTAAAATGGCGGATTGACCTAAGATGGTGGTTTACATTGATTTTAAGGTCAGGACCTTGCAACACGGATTCCTTCGCGAGTGGCTTATAAGCAGCTTGGCGTAGGCCAATATACACATATTCGTTGTAATAGGAGGCACAATATAATTTCCCATTTGACAAACCTACCCGCAACTTTTTCACCACATTGGCCCTACTTCAACAATTCAGCATACACCATAGTTACCAAGCACAGTGAAGGTGCACTTCTACCATATCCTCTTCCATACTAAAAGTATGCAAACCCAGCACCCAGTTCCCACATTGCATTACTTTTCACAGCACCATCGCCAAGTACACATGAAAAACTTTACCATGTTATAACTGTATGGTCACCTGCAAAACCAAACATCTACGCATGGCAGCTCACTTATCCTACTCTATTGCGACTGAAATATGCTCTACACCCACTATTTACAGGTCACCACCTGCTAACTGCTGCACAATCCAAAATGCAGTACTGCCTAGTGTATCGGAAACTCCTAGCCTCTTGGGTGCATGTCTAGGCCTTCAACACACTCTGTAGCGGAGTCCACTCTAACAGACACATCACTTGCATGATGGGGGACTCAATTTCTCCACCAAGCAGTGCACCGCATGTGGTCCCAGACCCTGTCGAACAAACATATCAACAAACCAGAGTTACTGGCAATATTCAAAGCTTAACATGCTTTCCGACACCATTTATCAGGCAAAACAGTCCTAGCCGCAGACAGCACAACCGCCATATTTTACATCAACAAACAGGACAGGACCAACTCACTGAGTCTGTCCATAATAGCACAGAAGATCTGACGTGCTCTATACAGAGGAAAATGTGCCTCCTGTCACAACACATTCCAGGTAACGATGTGGATGAGTTGGTCAGGGAAATGTGCATACTCCCCCTCTTTGCCCCCCAACACCATTGCTGAACTGAATTATCCATAAGATGTCTCAGGAACATCTTACAATGATCTTAATGGCTCCAATGAGGGCGCGCCAAACCTGGTTCCCACATCTACTCAAAATGTTGGTCTCTCCACCAGTCAAACCAGAAGGCATATTTTTTTCATTCACATTTTTATGAGCATTTAAGTCAAATAAAATGCAGTATGACAACTTATGACTAAAACCAACCCCTCCCCCTCCCTGGTCCTGTACCAGCCGTTTTCTCACTCTGCTGAGATTGATGAGCCTTAGTGACCACTTTTGTAGAAGGCCTCTGTCCTTCCCCCTTCCTGTCCGTAAGCCTCCTGGGGGCCCCTGTCTTTATTCCTTGCGTTTCCGTGATAGGTCGTGGGGAGGTCTGGTTCCTCAGATGAAGCCCAGAAGTTGTACCCTCCTTGGATACCAAACTCTTTTGGCGTCCTGCATGAGGAATTTCATCACAAGTCCAATGCCAAATTTCTGCGGTTCACCCAAGAGCGAGTAGGAGACCCACTCCATAGTCACAAAGTCACAAACTTTGCCTATCCATTCGTGGTCCGTGGGTACGGCCTTGTACTTCCACTTCTGAGCTATTAACAGGGCCCCAGCCAAGACCAGGGTCACGTATACTTTGGGTTGAGTCCTTGTGGGTAGAGTCTCCAGCTCTCCCCCAGCCCCAGGATAAACTGCCCCCCATTAGCCCCCTAAGTCAGTCCCAATATGTCTGTGACAGCGCCCTGTACTGTTTTCCAGAACCGTTACATCTTTTGGCATTGCTGCCACATGTGCCTCCAACTCCTCTCCTCCCCACATCCCCTCCAGCACAGCGTATAGAGTTAGAGAAAGAGAATGTTGCCGTCCTAACCGGGGTAATATGCCACTGATACATCAGTTTCATCCAGATTTCCTGTATTTGTAGCGATTTAGCCAGTTTGGGGATGTTGGCCCATAGTCTTCTCCATTGAGTTACCTCTATGGATTGTTCCCCTTCCCTTTCCCAGTTGGCCATGAACCGTCTAGCTCCCACTTCTTCCCCATCTTTGATAAGCCCATAAAGTGTCCCCATCAGATGGCTGTCTCCTGTATTAGAAGTAATACATTTCTTGAAGGAGGTTAGCTCTCTGTTCGATGCTTCCCTGACAGTGGGGTGTAGTAGCTAGTGTCGTAGCTGGACGTATTGATACCTTTCTCCTTCTTCCACTCCAAAGTCACTTTTGCACTGGGAAAAGGGTTTTATCTCCCCTCCCTCGAACATATCCTGAATTTTGTGGCAACCCCCATCTAGCTATTTACGGTAATCGTGACCGTGGAGTCCTGGGGTGAACTGTGGGTCCCCGAAAATCAGGGTGAGTGGCGAGGGGAAGGAAGTCAGGTTGGATTTCTTAACCAACGTGTCCCAAGTGTTAGCCACCAAGGTCTCGAATTCGCTACAATACATGTTGAGGGGTCTGTCTTCCCTTGGTAACCAAAGGACGTTTCCCAGACTTTCCCCTATCACTACTCTGTCCATATCTCTCAATTTCTTCCCTCTATCGTCCCTGAACCAATCCCTGATTACTTTGATCTGTGCTGCATGGTAATACGCCTTGAGGTCTGGTTCCTCCATTCCTCCCTTCTGCCTCAGCAGCCTCCTAATTGTGCCCAATATTCTTGGCTTTTTGTGAGCCCAAATTAATTTATTGGTGATACACCGAAGGGCTTTGAAGTGTGACATGGAGAATCTTATGGGGAGGACCATGAAGGAATATAATAGCTTTGGCAATATGAATATTTTCAGAATATTGATTCTTCCCATCCATGAGATCACAAGTGGCCCACAGGAGGCTAGTGAATTCTTAATGGTATCCAATAGAGGGGGGTAGTTGGCTGAAAAAAGCTGATCTAATCTTCTGGCGATTCTCACTCCCAGATATCTGCTGCCATTAGGTGTCCAGGTGTACGTGAATGTCCCCTTCAGTACCTTTTCTCTGTCCTGTGGGATTGAGAGGTTCAGAATCTCTGATTTGCTCCTATTTATTTTCAGGCCTGCTACCTCGCCGAAGAGGGCCAGTGTCTATGGCTCTAAGGGATTTCTCTGGGTTTGTTGCTGTTAGCAACATATAATCTGTGAATGCTGCGACTTTGTGTTCCTTCTTGCCAAACGGGGTGCCTTCTATTTCCTTTGTGTCTCTTATTTTATTTAACAGCAGTTCTAAGTGAAGTGCATAGAGGAGTGGGGACAAGGGGCATCCTTGTTTGGTTCCCCTAGAGACCTTTACCGGGGGCGAGAGTTCCCCGTAGACTAGGAGGCGCAAGGAGGGGATGCAGTAGTTAGCAAAAATGTTTGCTAAAAAGGCCTCCCCAAAGCCATGGTATGTAGTAGAAATCGCCACCCCACCCTATTAAACATTTCTCCGGTTCCAGCGCAGTGTGGGTCTTGCTAACTGTTTCGATCAGGTGGGCTATTCTACGGGTGGTGTTGTGTGTCTGCCTGCCTATGATGAACACCGGCTGGTCGTGGTCCACCAGCTGCGTTAATAGGTGTTCCATTCTGTTTGCCAAACTCTTGGTATAGATTTTTACGTCAGTGTTGATTAGCGCTATAGGTCTATATGAACCACGGAAGGTGGGATCTTTTCCTGGCTTGGGCAGGAGGACCACTTTCGCCTCTTCCATAGTGGCAGATATCCCTGCCCCGTCTCCGAAGTGGTTAGCGAGGAGCCAGCTGGTCTTTCAGTATTTTGTAGAAGTCAGTTGTAAAACCGTCTGGGCCTGGGGCTTTATTGGTTGGTAATGACGCAATAACTTTCTTTACCTCATCAAGTGTTATGGGTTTTTCCAGTCCCGCTCTTTCCTGGGGGGTTAGTCTGGGTAACTTACAGCCCTTCAGATAGTCTATTTGGACCCTAGAGGGGGGGCTTGTCAGACTTGTATCGGGCAGTGTAGAATGCTGCGAGTTCCCTTATTTCCAGTGTATCGGAGCATTCGCCCCCTCACGCCTTCTTAAGGTTTAGGATAGTGCTCTCCCTTTCTTAGCATTCTAGCCATTAGCTTATCGGTTTTGGTCGCTTTCACATAATGCCTTTGTCTGAGGTAGGCAAGTGAACGTTCTGCACGCCTGGTCTGCAGGGTCTCTAGTTGGCCTCTAATTGCCCTATACGCTCTTCTAATTTCACCACTTGTCCCCAAAGCCATCTTTAGCATTACTGTTTTCAATGTAGACTCTAGCTCCTCCTCCATGCATCTAAACTGCCTATCTCTTCTGGCCTTGATCGATATTATTTCCCCTCGTACTGTAGCTTTGAACGCGTCCCAGACCGTGCAGAGGTTGTTGTCAGGGCTCTCATTCTTTTGCAAAAATTCCTCCATTTCCTCCCCTAGCTCCACTCTCAGCTTCTCATCCCTGAAGATATATGTTGGGAACCGCCACCTCCAAAGCCCCGGGGGCCCGGTCCCTCCTTCTGACCCTTAATGTCATGGGAGTGTGATCCGACAGTGTTATTGCCCCCACCTCAATATCTGCTATTTTACCCACTATGGAGCGTGAAACCCACATATAGTCTTTTCTCAAGGCAGTTTTGGACATGTGGGAGTAGAATGTGTATCCCCTCGTGTCCACCCTTTTCTCTCTCCAAGCGTCCACCAGTGCCAGGCACTCAATGTTCCCTTTATGCTCGGTCGAGGGCTTGTTGTGGGAGTATGAGACTCTTGCGCTCCTTTCCCTATCTGGGTTCCACGGTAAGTGGAAGTCACCCGTGAGGATTATTTTCCATTTTGCGAACCCCTCCAGTTTCTGTAGTGTGGATTGTAAAAACCGGTCCTGACCCACGTTCGGGCGTAGAGGGTGGCCAGTGTGAAGATTTCCCCCTCTTCCCTGGAGATTCAGTGCTAGGAATTGCCCCCTCTTATCCCTAATATGATCTATCACTGTGAGGTCCAGGTCGTTTTTTATTGCTGTAAGGAGGGGGAGTTTGGTTGTCTCGTTGGATCGTTCCATTTTACTGTATCCCTGGATTCTCAACTTACATTTGTTCGTGCTGGACAGCACACAGAACGCTCTGGAGGCGATTCCTTACAAGACACCTTTCAACATACTACATGTCCATTAGAAAGACTTGATATATCAACATAGTTGGCAACACTTAGAGGTGACTCATTTCTGGACACCTATTTCCATATAGAACATTCCATAACAGGGACCTGACAAAATAACGTAGATGCTTGTTTTTTGGAGGTGATTCCTTACAGGATGCTTCATGGGGCAAGAAAGATAACATATCAAGAATCCATATGCTTTTATAAAGACATTGGGCCTCATTACACGGACGGCGGTAAGGGTTAACGGTCACCGTTAATGGTACCGGTGACCGTTAACCCTTACCGCCTTACTACGAGGTCGCAAAGGGACCAGGGAGCTAATTACGGTACCACAATTTGCGGTGCAGTAATTAGCACCTTCCCCATTCCCATTATGCCCTATGGGGCAAAAATGGGAATGGGGAAGGGCAATGGGGGAAGGGGGAATTACCGCCCCACCAACCTTGGAATAGGGCGGTAATTCCCCTTTCCTCCAAGGCGGTGCCGGTATTTTACCGGCATGGACCAAGGTGCTAACAGCACCTAGGTCCACCGCCGTCCGTGTAATGAGGCCCTTAGTGTATTCAGCCTGGCCATCTAATGGGGGAAACGTGTGATCTCTGTCTCATGTGTCGAGGCGCTTGTTCCCTTTTGGACCAGGTTTCGCCCCTCTCTACTCTCCCCACCCCTACAGCCCCCTCACCCTGCTGGGGTGACCCAACTGGCCTCCAGCCCCCCGATATGCCTCCTCTGGGATTGGGTTCACTACCGCTTCCAGCGCGTCCCCACGCGGGTCCCCCTTGACCCATGAATTACTTCCAAGAATTCCCCTTCTGTATCTCACCCCCCACAGGTTAGTGTTACATATCCTCTCCCTGGGTATCTTGATGCCCTGCGTTATTCCTGTGAAGACTCCTGGGTTCCTGCCAGGAGTTTCTCCTTTCTCCTTTGGCCCTCACAGCTGTCTCGACTTTTTCTTTGTTCCCTGAGTGGACCATTCTTCTAGTATACCATAAGGCATCTGAACAGATTGGAATACACGTGAATTATAAGACCTCCTTGTCCAATTTTGGTAAAATGGACGGAATGGCAGGCTCATCTCCGCAAGGTCGTGGTTCATTGGTTAGTTGCAACACAGCGAAAATACAGTTATTACCCAATTATTAAAAAGGGGCTGTCCAGTCAAGTTTGTATAAAAATATCTACTTTATTATTACTACAAAAGGTAGTTCTAGGACACTACAAATACTACCCACCCTGTAATGGAACACAGAGGCCAGACAGTTTCACGAAAGGAAAGGGATGCACTCTGGATACTGACAGGAGGGTAATTGGTAAAGTAATCAGTCCTACTGTTCAAAATTATTTGGTTCCAGAGGCAAGGGCCATAACTGTCTCTAGGGGCCTTCTGAGAAGGAACAGGGGGGCAGAACCACAACATACCTAGTGCTGAAGATGTTCTTGGTGCTCGACAGCGCAGAGGGGGTTCAAGGGTGCTTTGCCGCCCTTGAGACAGAGTTAGTGGTGGGAAACAGCTGCAGGTACCAGGCGGCAGGTGGCTTGGGGCCAGAAATCATTGTCTCTGTGCTGGTTGGTGGATCTGGAATGATGCTTAAGGCGTCTCAGACTACTCTGGTGACTGTGGCATGACAACAGTCAGCGGTGCAGCTGGATGAGGTTCGAGGACTCGACTGTCTCAAAGAATGGCCTTCAAAGATGGACGCTGGGTGATGTGTGTGTGGCACTCCTACTAGCTTCTTTGCAGGGCTTGTGTCCTTTAAAGGCGGATGTCCCAAAGCTCAGCAGAGTGATTGCAGGCAACAACCTTGTCCTTTGTCCAGAGATTGTCCGGCACTTCCCACCCAGGAAGCTTGCTGGCAAAACCTAGCAGTGCACACTGTGTGCTGGCTGGGTACCGGTTCTGGAACTGCCGGACGGATCTTCTGAGTCCGGTTTCTCCCTCTGTTCCCTGGGAGATGTTTATGGGAGGGATCTGGCTTCCCTCTTGGATCTTCTGGCCTTCCTTCACTGGTGGAAGATGTAAGGTAGACTGTACCTTCAGCCCGGGCCCAAATGAGTCCTTTCTCCTAGCGAAGTCTTCAGATGATCTGCTAAGTGAGGGGTACAGCCCACTTTTAAAGCAAAATGGGCCCCAGTGATTGGTGCATGCTAAGCCCCCCTTAATGAACCAATCCTGGGTCCCCACCAACAATCTTGTGTTATGCAGGAGGTCAGGACCAGAGTGCTCTGCAACAGGACAGACAAGGGGTGACAACATATACCTAAGTCCCACCCATCTTCCTGTCTGTTGTAGATCAAAGTGTATCTCTGGTTAACTGAGCCTTCTGTGACTCTTGATTAAAGCGCAGGTTTCCCTTAAAGTATGTGGCGAGAACAGACTCATTGTCTCCCGCAAATCACATACTTCTCCACTCTGAAAGGGGTCTGCTCTGCAGGGACACATGCAGTAACTGCTGGACCCAGACAGGCAATTCACTGCCTTTCATACAGAGAGGTGGGAACTAGCTTCAAGTTGACACATTGAATACCAAAGCGTTGTTAGTCCCGCCTTCCTGTTTATTCAGCAAACCAAGCCCCTTTAGGCTTGCCTTAATAATCTCATTACTATGCACTGCCACCAACAGGAGTAGACAAAAGGAATGCAGATCCATGGAGCCTTTGATATTTAAATTAGGCTGCTCATGGCTGGAGGAAGGTGTTCCTTCCCCCTTCTTGAAATGCTTTGATGTACCTATGGCTGGCACAGTCCAGCTGAATATGACAAGGGAAGAAGGCATCTGTAGGCTGTGTCTTCCCGGAGTACACTTGACTATGCGTTTTGTGTGGGAAGCAGATGAAATGGGGGCGGAATGGCCATACACATTCCCCAGAGGCTGGTCTACCGTCATTCATTTAATTAATAAAAAATCACAAAAGCCCTGGCGAGCACACTCTCCCCATGCAGATCGTAAAATTCCTCACAGTGGGAAAAGATGAAAACCCGGGGCTGCACAAAGATACTACAGTATCAGTCAGATAGGACATGGAGGGTTGTGTATCAGCAGAAGTTGACACTAGTTGCGGTGTCAAACAGGGATGTATGTAGGCCCCTTTACTCTAAAATCTGTATGTGGCAGATATGGGGGATAACCTGGTTATCTCCAGGTCTTTTCCACCTAGAGTTGGGGCACACGCTTCCCTGGTTGACATACGCTGACAATACTACCCTGATGGATAGAACGCCTATTGGGCTCATGCGGAGAATGGATGCCCTTGTGGTTAACTCAACAAAAAATGTGTTAATCCTTAATCTCACTAATACAAAGGTTATGGTTATTAGTAACTCATCTGGCTCTAAGCCTGGGTTTGTTTGGAAAATTGAGGGAGCTTTTGTGGAAGTTGTGCAAGATTACATGTTATGCTGTTCATCCCTTAAGAACTTAATTGTCCCTATAATATTAAAGAAAATGCATCTTATTAAGTTATTTATTTCTTCTAGGGGAGGCTATTCCATTGAAGGCTTTTTTATGTTATATAAAAGAAGTTTGGTCCCCAGTATCCTTTACGACAAGGAGGCCTTTTCATTTAGGGATGTTAAATTGCTTGAGCAACTACAAGGGACAATCTGGAAAGAAATCTTGAGACTTCTCCAACATGTGCCCAATGAGGCATTTTGTTGTGAACTCGGCCTAACATCTCTGCTGACCCACTGGAGGATTGCCAGGAGTACCATTTATATGAAAATGACGAGTCACTTGGATGTTGATTCGTTGTTTGCTCCCTACGGGGCCATACAAATAGGTTCTGTGGTTCTAAATGCCCCCTTTAAACTCTTTATGGAGGAAGTTTCCAGCTTTCATTTTATGATATATTTTGTGATTGAATCCCCTTTTAATCTGGGAAGTAGTCATAGATTGATGAAAACTAAAGCTCTGCTATGGGATAGAGGTATGCTAATTCACAAACTCTCCCTGAAATCCACATTTGCAGAACATGTTAAGCAAGGCATCTTGTTCCCCTTCCATTTTCGTATATCTTAAAATTGCATTGCTCTGGTTTTAGGAATTTTATCATCAGATTAAGATTCAATCTTTTGCCTCTTAATGCAGTATACAGGGGTGGAAGAAGTTTCTGTCAAATAAAAGAATGTGCAGCATGTGCAAACTGGAAGTAGAGACTGCGAGGCATATATTCACTACCTGTCCTCTTCTCTATAATAGATATGTTAAGGCTTATGCCTCCTTTGTAACTGAAATGTCATCCATACCGAAGGACCAATTTTGGAGTATGATATTCTGGTGAGAACCACTTGTCATTACCTCATCTGTGTATTTTATATGGAAAGAACTGGAGAAAGGTGTTCTTATGGATTGGACTGTTTGATATACTTTTAGACTAAAGACTGTGGTATTATAGTCTTGGTATTTATTGTGTTTTATCTTTCTTATGTGTATGAAAGTCCAATATGTTTGTTCGTATACTAACATTTTGTAATTCTGAATTTGTTTTGACTGTGTAAAGGTTGATACGAAACCAAATATACAATGAATAAAAAATAAATAAAATGATTCTGAGCTGAAATGGGCATCAAAGGATTAGCTCCAAAATGGCCTCCATCCTTGCATGCACAACTATTTTATGGAGTTTGCTTTTAACTATCCTTCTCTGCCAGGAAGGCGGTTCGCGCACCAGAAACTGCAGCATCATGCTCTTTGAAATCCAACAGCCTGTACTCTCTTCTTAAGATCTCAAAAAGCTCCACATGCACGCATTGTTGAAAATGACCCTGGGACAAATATGCAATATTTGTGAAATTCTACTTGGCAGTTATTGGCATTGTTTCAAAACATTGAGGGATATACAACTTATGAGGTGACATCTCTTTGATTGGTGCAATGATGATCATTATATCAGTGCGTTAGTAACTTTGATTTTTTAGCAAAAGCTGATGAGAAAACAAGTCGCTGCGAAGCAGGGGTAGGTGGATAGAGAAAAGATCAAGAAAGGGGAGGCATTTGGGAAAGCACCAAAAAGAATGAACTAACAAAAGTTGGAAAGTGTTAATAATGCACCAATGTAAAGACAACAATTAGTCTTTTGACAGATGGGAAGGCATGGAATCACTTAAGATACTAAATGCATTCACTATATTGTTTAAGATGGCTGCATGTGAAACATGTGGATATCCAAAACTGTTGGAGAACTATGGATTGAGGAACAATCTTTTAGTGTATTTGTAGCCATCCACTCTTGGCAAAATTTGTACCCATAATTTTAAGTAAATTGTGCCTGGTATGTAGAAATGAGCATAAGGTCTAATTTTCTACTAGACAGTGCATGATTGGCCCACCCAGCCTACCATGTGATTTTCTGCACATATTACACAGAACTTACTTGGTCTTCAGTCTGCGAGGCCGGCCTAGCCTTTTCATATGCTGAACTACAATTATTTCACAGACCCCGTTTGGTCTTCAGCCTTAACCTCTTTTGAGTAGATTCACACCAATAAGTCTGTTTCCGTGCATTTTCAGTTTTGTATTTACTATTAAAAGGCTAGTTGTGCCTGCTCCAGAGGGGATGGTATAGGGGCTAATGGTCACTGCCTGGGTTACACTGACTAGGGTTAGAAGCATAACTGACAAAGTGATGTTTGCAAGTAGAAAATAGGTTATGGGCAGTGCAAAGAATCTAGCTTCATGTAAAAAGAACTGGGTCTCAAATTACAAGGTACTGTTGCATAAAAGCTTTAATGGAGTACACTATAATCAAAGGAATCTTCATAGGTCATATGCCATAAGAACAGGTGCATGTCAAAAACAGAATCCGGATTCAGGTAAAACAGTCTGTTTGCAGTGGACACGTCCTAAATACATAAAGTACTTAGGAGGTAATTTATTATGTTGTTGGATTTGGAATGCACAATTTTATCAAGTATGATTACATTACATGGCTTTAGAAGTCTCAAAATTAATGGACAATACTTCTATCCGATAGTTGTAAATGCAACAAATAAATAGCAGAAAAATGCATTCCAGCATCAACCTTTGAAATGTACATAATATGACATTTATCACCTCACAATACTGGGGAAGTCACTACAAAACACGATAAATGAATTCAGACTACAATGATAGTGAATACACTGTAGCCTGCCTACTTTTGTCTCACTAATATTTTCATTTACCATAAAATGTCCAGTTTGATTTATATATATATATGCACAGACATCTACGGATAGAAAAAGTGAAGGATTATTCTAAAAAATGTGGTCAGGTATTTTACTATACAAATCACACTGTCTTTAAATAGGAAATCACATGCATAGAAACATAATTGATAATTATGATCGTAAAGAAGCAGCTCAAATTATGAATATTATTGAATTATTGTACTGGGATGTTCAAAGGAAGTTCTAGTAGAACATACTTCTACTGTATTTAGAAGAATTGTACATTACTTAATTTTATCTTTGTAGAATGAAAGGGGTTTCTATTCAGAATTCGCAGACAAAGACATTGGAAAAGGCTTGGATTTTTTAAATTGTTTATTAAAAAAGGTGAGTTTCAAGTGGTTTTCTTTACTGGTAAACAGAAAAGAAGCTTTCAGAAAAAAATACTTTAAATACCATGTTTCTAAAATGGAATTCCCTCTCAAAATCTTCCTCCTTCTATTTTGTATTCTTTGGAAATTATTCTACTTTATGACATTTAATTAAATCTCATGGATAGGAATGAGGCTTCTTTGATTTGTCAATATCCCTCTTTGGTTGGCGGTGTCTACCAGTAGAAATTGGGAGGCACTAGTCATCCAGTTCACCTCATTATCCTTATCCCATTTAGATCCAGGTAAGGAGGAACTCTGTTCCCCTTCCGGCTTAATTAGAAAATCTTTTGAGCCCTGGCCTCATCCACTTCGAAAAATGTTGAAATTAGTTTGTTCAGCCTCATTGACTGTATGTTAGCAGGCAATGCAAAACCTAATTCAGCTACCTTCCTTTTTTCATAAGAACTCCTCTATTAATACTAGCCTAAAGTAGACCAATCTAGCATCACTTGGCACTACAATTTTGCTTAGACGAATCCTGTGATTAGATTAATTCTCCATCATCCACCCAGATGGGTCCTTCTACTTGTTTTTATTGGCCCAATTATACTGAGTTGAAATATTCATTTTAAGCATAATTGTTTAGATGAACATGTGATATTGTGGAACATTACTTATTCAGATTTGTATGAATATTTTGATCCTAGGATTATCAATTGTATTGTCACTGTGCATAATGGAATTATCAATATATACATACGCACAAAGTATACATTTAAAAAAAAATCCTAGTATGCATTTCATCCACTATTTCAGCTCAATTCAGGATTGTATTTGGTTTTATAGTGTGGCAAATGGTTCAAAAGCTCATATCCAAAGGTTACTTGCCAATGTTCATTTGTTTGTTAGACACATATTATTGCACATTAGCTAAGTTTCTTACACGTGGGATGATCATTATCAATAGAAACCATCTGTTCCTTAGAATGCTATTTAACTTGACACGAGAATTATTTAAGTATCTATTGTTCCTTTATAAAAGCCTAATGGAAAACATTAGGTCTTGTGAAAAATGTTCACCTATTCCAAGGCCATGGTCTAATAGACCTCCGTGGACACCTGTTTCAGAAAATGCACTTCACTTATCTCTGAAATTGCACTGGATTTCAACTCGTAATGCTCGTACATCTTGTTATTTTTGAATTTAAAACCAGCCACATTAACTTAAATAAACATAGCTGTTGTGCTCATCTTTTATGTATTGATCTAATCGGTAGGTCAATAGAGGTCTGGAAATTCTTTTTTAGTGAAAGCTGACTAAGGGATGTTTTTCATAAACATGAGCGCTAGTCAATTTAAATTCACAGTTCACGTGAACATACAAGATGTTCAATTTAGATCAGTCCTACATCTAATTATAAGCAAGTAATATGTTGGTTAACTGAACCAATACCTATAATTCTGGTATGGTTTACATTATTTTCCTTTGACAAGGCACTGCAGTAAGGTTAGCATATTCTTTAGGTTGCATCTTCAATGACATCCAACATGTCTACTCATATGAGTGATGTATGAGTTTCAATAATGTATACACTGCATTCATGTAGATTTGTAATCTTAATCACTATAATTCGACCATGAAGTACCTACATTTTTTTTAAAGTATGTACTAGTAATGACACAACGTTTTTGTACTTGTGATTTATTTTAGATTGTATTATAGGAATATGCAAATCAGGGGGGCGCTGTTGCGCACACAGTGAGATGGCTGCTCCCGTGTGAGGTCCTGTGACATTCGGGGCCGTAGCATAAACATCGTTGTTAAAACGACCCGGTTCTGCCCGAAAATGTGTGTAGACACTCAGCAAGTCCTTAAGAACATTGCCTGAAAATTATGACTGAATCCGTGGCTCATGGCAAGAGGTATACCCTCCGAACACACGTGCGAGGACAGCGTGGGAAGCCAGGTGGATTCTAAAGGACAACAACATACAGGCCCCCCACAAACTAATCCACGCCTCACATACAGGACATGCCATAGGGACTGCCCAGCCTTCTGAAGCACAGGCGACAATCTCCATAAAATTAGCTCAGCAGTAGCAGAGGCCAAACAGCCATATCGCCCACATCGGGCTGGGGTAGCCGGGGGTGCACACCCCCCTCGTGACTGTTAGTTACATCCTCAGAGCAGATCACAGATACGGGGGATGAGGACGACACCGGGGTGCAGTCAATCACGTCCTAACACCACTGGGCCCAGATACACTCAAGCTACCACCAGGGTGGATAACGGACACCCTGCATGGTCTAAGAAGGGACACTCCGTGATCCAGAAATGATTCACAGTTCAAAGGTCTCAACCCACAATACATCATAAGCGCTTTTAGCGTAACAAACGGGGACAACGGACGACGAGAAAGAGAAGCCAATACAAGCACAGTTGGGGGAACATCAGCCACAAACTTGCATCACGTGGCCCAAACTAGCACCCCTCCTTGACCCAAACACCCAGTCTCATCAAATATGCTGTAGACTACGAGACAGTCAACGAGACCCTAGTGTTGTGCGACGGACCACACCAGAAAGAGGCACTCGCAAAGACAAGCCCAGAGTATCCAAAAATGGTTCCCAAAGGCCTGGTCCAAAGAAAGGAAAAGGAGCTATAGATAAATATACAACAGTGACAATTAAGGGTACTGAGACCACTATGTCTACAGAATCGCTACCGCAACACAACCATCCACAACTGTGCCCGCAATGGACCCACAGGCAGTCTTCACGGCTATGCAACAAGGGTTCACCTCTCTCAATGAGAAATCGGATGGGCTAACAGCCAACGTTGCTTCTATCAAGACTCAAATGGACAAGACCACGAACCGCATCACGGAAGCTGAGACCCGAATCAGCAACAAGGAGTACGCACTGGAAGCATTAAAAAACACTGTGAAAAACAATGGCGAAGGAACGGGGAACGGTCAAAATAAAGTGTGAAGATTTAGAGGCCAGATCCCGACGGAATAACATTTGCATAATAGGAATGCCGGAAGAGGCCTTGAAGGAACCCATGGAACAGGCTGTGGACAAACTACTACGAGATCTACTGGGTGACCCCGGATGGTCACCCATGTTCATTGTGGAGCGTGCACATAGATCTTTGGCACCACGTCCCAAGCCCGGAGCCTACCCGATACCCATCATAGCACGCATGATGAACTGTAGAGACAGAGTCTTGGTATTGAAAGCAGCTAGAGAGAAGCAAGAATTACGAAGGGGGGCCAACACTATTCGCATATTCCCCGATTACACGCTGGCAGTACAGCAAGAACGACGTTCATTCATCGGGGTCAAGAAGCTACTGCATGAACGACACATCCACTATGCAATGTTATGCCCGGCCAGGTTAAGGTGACAATACCAGAATAAAACCTACTTCTTTACATTTCCTGAGGAAGCGACAAACTTCGTTGAAACTAATATCCCGTTACCAACTCATCAGCCAATAAATGAGGAGGACTCCTGAATCGTCAGGCGCTCACGACGAAAGAAAAAGCAGGATGAGGAACGATGATGTGGGGACGAGGGTTCCCCCACGTGGGTGCTCTACGTGGTCGAATGTTTCTAAATTGAACTATTGATTTTAGTATTGAGCGTACTCCCACTATTCATAATGTGTTTGAGCAACAACAAGTAGAACTGGTCGGCAGAGAAAAGAATATCTACCACCGTGGCCTGCAATGTCGCTGCAGAACCACTTGTAGCAGGTGCACATCGAGTTATTGGGGGGACAGGTGAGGGGTCAAGTGGCATAGTTAAAGTTCGGGTAACTATGAGGGAGGGGGTGGGAAACAGGATGAGTGTGTTGGGGTTTACACTGGGGGAAGAGAGAGTTATAATAAAAAGCACACTGGTACCGAGAACTGACATAGACATACCATGGCAAAGACAGAACATGCTAAGCTTAACCACATAAAACAACAAGATGTTGGCTAAAACAAGGGAAGAGGATATCAAAATGTTAAGCTGGAATGTCCGAGGGTTGGGATCCCAGATAAAGAGAAGGAAAATGATGGCGTACATCACTAGACTATGCCCCAAGATAGTATTTCTGCAGGAAACTCACCTACTACAACAGGCGGAAAAGCTTGCCCCAAATTGGGGACCACATCAATACTATACATCGTACACTAGCCATGCAAGGGGAGTGGTAACCCTAATACATAAAACCATACCATTTGCATGCCACGACACAGAATGTGACCCTGAGGACAGATATGTTCTGGTGCATGGCACCCTCCATGACAGAGAGGTAGTATTACTCAATACATATAGCCCGAATATTGACGACCCTGGTTTCTATTCCACACTATTCAGGAAGCTTGCGAAATTTCCCATGGCTCATCTGATATCCGGTGGTGATATAAACACTATCTTTGACGTACATCTTGACTGCACATCGGATCAGCCAAGGGTATTAACCAGAGCGGTCCAAATGATACTCACCCACATGGCTGACTTGAGCCTCAGGGACGCATGGAGGTCCTTGAACATCATCAAACGGGCGTACACGTTCTACTCCTCGGTGCATGATATGCACTCCAGAATAGATGTGTGGCTGTTATCCCACGAGGCACTAAGCTGGGTGACCGATACTCATATTTATCCCAGGACATACTCTGACCACTCTCACATACAGATATCATCACGTATCCCTGAGATTAAAATAAACAGACCCCCTTGGAGGTTTAAACCAGCGGCACTACAAGACTTGGTCTACAAGACATCACTAGCCCAACACATTCGGGAATACTTCAAAATCAATGAAGGCTCAGTGACTAGCCAAGCAGTGTTATGGCAAGCATTCAAAGTGTGCATCAGAGGCACTGCGATGTCCACTGAATTTGGTGTCCTGAAGGATATCCGCAGGGATCTAGCGTGCCGCGAAACAGACATTGGCAATCTACAGAATCTTTACACACAAACACCATCTGGACAACTGGGGCTGGACATTAAGGCCAAGCTGGACGAATTCAGAGAGGCAGCTGATCGTGAGATCCGCTACTTTGAAAGGCCTGCAGTATCTCTGAGATATGGGGAGCGTGAGCGCACTGGGAGACTACTGGCCAGGATGGTACGAGGGGAATGTGGGCCAACAAGTATTCCATGCATAACACAAAACGATGGTACCGTGACCACGGATAGTCAAGAGGTCAGGGGCATTTTACGACTTCTACAAACACTTATACTCCCCACAAAGCAATGCCACTGAAGCAGAAATAGATCAATATCTATCTCAAATACCAACAACACTGTTAGCCGATGCCACTAGGGAGTCCCTAGAAACCCTGATCTCTGAAGCGGAGATATCTGAAGCCATAAAAGCTCTACCCAATGGGAAAGCACCAGGCACCGATGGCCTCAGTGCTGAGTTCTACAAAGAATTTGCCCAGCTCCTCGTCCCCAAGCTATATGCTGTGTGGACGGAAGCCTTAGAAAAAAGGGAACTACCCGAAACCACTAGAGAAGCGGTCGATACTCTGCTGCTTAAACCAGGGAAACTCCCTGAAGACTGCAGCTCTTACAGATCGCTATCGTTAATAAATACTGATGCCAAGATCTTCGCGAAGATCCTGGCCACTCGGCTAACCCCATTAATGCCCTACATGGTCCATGAGGACCAAGCAGAATTCATAATGGGCAGATCCACCGCAACGAATATCAGGCGTTGCCATAAAATCCTAATGGCAATACCAGAAGAAACACAAGGGGTGGCGTCTCATTAGACATGCAAAAAGCATTTGACACGGTATACTGGCCATTTTTATTCAGGATCTTGCAAAATTATGGGTTTGGTCCTAACTTTGTTAAATGGGTCCAAATTCTTTATACACGCCCCTACGCTAGGATAAGCATCAACGGCACATTATCCGAATTACTGGAGCTGTTAGGGGGCACCCATCAAGGTTTCCCATTATCCCCCCTCCTTTTTGCACTAGTGATTGAACCCCTGGCGGACATACTCAGGGCTCGATACGCAACGCACGGATTATGGCTGGAGGGCAAGCTGGAAATTATTACATTGTACGCCGATGGCATCCTATTATACTTAAAGAACCCGGAGCGCACGCTAGGGAAGGTCCTATCAGTGGTCAAAACGTTTGGCGAGTACTTTGGCCTGAAACTTAACGCAAAAAAATCTGAAATTTTTCCACTTACGGAGGCGACGGTTAAACCAACCGACCTTCACGGCCTTATGTGGAGCCCGGTACACATCAAATATCTAGGGTTGAATGTTGCTGATGCCCTGTGTGCCAAAATGGCACGCTGGAGTGTCCTACCAATATCAATGATGGAGAATCGCCCTCATTAAAATGATAATTCTTCCTAAACTTTTTTACTTATTCAGCACCATTCTAGTATGGTAAATGTAAAAATAGGAAGCGCATGCACCGTATTTACATGGGGCGGATACTCCAGATTGCGATGGAGGGTACTTTGACCAATATTCACGGGGAGGCTTAGCGGCACCAGACTTTGAACTTTACTACCTGGCAGCACAAGCACGCTACGCCACTCAATGGGTGACTGATTTCCTCAGCCCTAAGGAAACACGAAATGAACCCCCCATACCGAAATCCACCATATTACTCCATAGCCTTACGATGTCATGCCCTAAACGGTACAATACCATTGACCCCACGCTGGTCACAACCACAGCCTGGGCCAGAATTGCAGATATATATGGCACAGATATACTATACCATCCAAGCATGCCAATCTGGGGCGCTCACCACATACCTCCTACTCTGGATAAAGAGGCGGCCACACAATGGGGCGCTAAGGGAATTGTGCAATGGTGGCAATTGTTTCCAGATAAACGCTTCGTGACATGGGAAATACTTAAAGATATTGTGGGTGACACGCCAAAACACAAAATGCACTATATGCGTATAAGGTCCGCCATCGATAAGTTATGGGGTGAATTCCCAGCAGAGCCAACGATAAATCTGGGACTGGGTTATATGTTCCAAGCGGGGAAAGGGAAGATATCAGCATCAACACTATACAAGACCATTACTCAGACCCGCCCACCTGTGACACATAGTGCCAAAACTAAGTGGGAACAAGACCTGGGACACCCGATTAGCGGCACTCAATGGACACAAATATGCGCTCTGACCAAACACATATCTTGTAAAACTAGATATAAATTAATTAATTACAAGATTGTTCACAGGACACATTACACTCCAGCCACACTGAAACGCATACATCCCACTGTGAAGAGTATATGCCCGAGATGTCGGTGTGAGGAGGCAGACACTTTCCATGTTTTGGTCATGTATACAACTCAAAGACTACTGGGCAGAAATTTGCAAAGCATTAGATGAGATGGCTGAACACCCTATTGAATGGTCGCCCATGCTGTGCTTATTAGGGGCCATGGGGAAGATGAACCCAACATGGTGGAAACTAATTGAATGTGAGCTTATTGCTAGCCAACAGGGCGATACTGTTGAAATGGAAAAGCAGCACTCCCCCAACGAAGGGAGATTGGGGCAGAGACATGATTTGGACAAATGACAACGAAGAAATATATATATAGACTCAGTGCAAGCAGCCACTAGACCCAGAAACATATGGGCCAGATATAAACAGTACCTAGCTGACAAAGCTGAAGTCGAAAACACGCAATGAGATGTGCTAACATCTAAACGAAATGTACAAGTTCTGTAATTGCTACATAAATGTTGATGTCGTAAAGGTTTTTAAAAAAAGAAAGAATATGCAAATCAAAATATATATGTATTCCCGACCTTAGAGCATAGCTCACCCAAGACATTGGAGATGCAGAATGCCTGGGGCCCTATTGCTAAGTGTGGCCCCTGCCCAAAAGGCACGCATTATATGAGCCACCTGAAATACCAAATGCTAAGATACTGTTGTTGCGGGCATTTCCTCATTTTGATGGGGGGGTGCTTCATGCAACATGGCAAATCCCTATTGCCTTGGTTCATGTTTGCATTAGAAAAGCATTGGCAAGCAGGCCCTGGTGGAATATGCAGCAGGCCCGCCATGCTGCACACATCAAGCCCCCTTAGGATGGGTGTTGCATGCAATAATTCCCAGTTCTCCTTCTACATAAGAGCAGCTGTCATGACCCTCTTCAGACAGATAATGATATGATAAAATATGATATGGCATTTGTAACGCGCCTATACACAAGTGTTTCAAGGCGCGACGAGGCGGGGGGGGGGACAAGGGGAGACAGACAACGATCTTACTAGGCCAGGTGTCATTCAGATCGCGCAAGTGCAAGGGTAGAGGGGAAGGGAAAAGTGCATGGGGGAAAGGGAGAGGGGAAAGTGCAGTACAGGATTATTAGCATACAGGATAAATAGCAAGGGCCAGCTGGTGTCAAGTGCGAGGTAAGTGCAGACAAGTGCTGGGAAGGGGGGCTGTATGGATACAGACACAGTCCCGTAGTGCAGGGGTTGCCGTGGAGGCAGTGCAGGGGAGAGTGGCTGGGAATGTATATGTCCAAAGTCTATCATGGCGCAAGGAACCAGGCTGGTCGTATTAATACATGCCCACCTTGAATCTTGATCTTTGATGTGGGCGTGAGGGCCATCAAAAGGGTGGGCACAGTCAGAGACCGCACCCACAGTTGTGACGGCCTTTATGTCTCCCTCGTGGGAATGGAGGCTTCTGACAGAGGTTCATGGATCGAGGGGTGTACAGTGGTCATTGACTGACTGCCAAACAATATATTGAATTGGTAAAAGGACAACTTGCAGATCTAGTGGAACAGTTGGTATGCTACGTGATAAAGATATTACACTTTTTAAAAATAGTTTTTCACCAATTTCAATAGGTCCTAGTTATACAATCCACCACAATTCGGCTCTGTGTAGGGCTGCAGAGCGGACCTATAACTTGTATACTTCTTGGTTTTCCACAGCTGCTCTTTGCCCACATTTTCTGGCACACTCTAGGGTTACACCAACACGCTGCCTCAATATGCTGTGATAAAGCTCTATCTGCATTGGCCATGATCCATTAGCTGTTAGTCGCACTCCAAGGTAATCGAAATGTTCGACTTGTTGGAGAGCCACCGCTTATATTCAAATTGCTTTTTTTTTCCTTTAACTTTTTGTGGTGCTGCATTACTACTGGTTTGCCATGTTTATTTCCATTGCTCAATTATCCCTGAATGTTTCCAAACATCGGAGTTGATTTTTTGTATTCCCATAGGGGACTGTGATATCAGCACCACATGGTCTGCATAAAGCAATCTTCTCATTATTGAGCCTTGGCGCATTGCATTCACAATGTTATATCATTTCTGCCAGCCTATTTATAGAAAGGGAAAAACAATCTTTCCACTCTATTGCTCTGGGAAAACATCCACTGAAACACTGCATGGTGGCCTGTGCTGCTGTGCAACCAATCAGCAGCTCCTGGCCATGCACCCTTTCCATCTCAGAGACAACATCGCGTAATGGATCACGTGACCTTGATTTAGAAGGCATCCAGGAAGGAAGAAAGACTCTTTACATTTACAACCTCTGGGAAGCATTTGGCAAGATGCTTCATCTGGTGAGCTGCTGCATGGTGGCCTCCTGCCTGCTGTGCCAGTGTCCCATCCAGTGGCAGCGGGCCCCACCTCCCTTCCATTGTGGAGGTGACATCATGTGCCCTTGATTTGAAAGGCATCCATGATGAAAACTCTTTTCACTCTGCAGCTAGGGCAAAATGTCCGATGAGACGCTGAGTGGAGGCACCTTGCCCGCTCTACCACTCTCCCTTTCAGCGGTTCCAAGCCCTGCTGTCTTCCATCATGGAGATGATATAATGTGCCCTTGATTTAAAATGCATCCAGAAAGAAGAATCAGTTCACTCTCCAGTTAGGGGAAAACATCAGACGAGACGCTGAGTGTAGGGCCCCTGCCCGCTCTGCTGTTCTCCCATTCATTGACTCCTGGCCTCTCCGCCTTCCATCACAGAGGTGACATCACATTATACATCACGTAGCTGTCTCAAGGAAAATCACTGGGGAAATTCACCTGAGTGCCCTCCAAAGGGTGGACTTCAAAGAGCACAGGCAACTGGATCCTTGGACTTGGCTTCAATGACGTCCAGACTTTAAAGGATGGTTTGATGGTTTTTATTTTGCAAATGGTAAAGTTGCCTCTAAGGACCTCCTTACCTGGACTTCCCACGGGCTCCCACCTGCATAACCCAGGCGTACTTAACCCCAGGTTTAGCAGCTAGTAATCAGTATCTTCTACTATCTACAAAATAGCTACACATGATGGCCTGCAGGGCAGAAGCCTTATCTATATGGCTATAGGACTCCCTCTACGATACTTCTAAAGGGTACCCAACCTAACATCCACCAGTTGCTCTCAATTTAAAATGATTATTTTTTTTGTGTGCCAGTTACAGACACCCTGGTCTGTTCTGTCACTCATGCACTCTTACTCTCCTTGCCCTGAGTGCACTACTCCTTCTACCGCACTCTCTACTTTACTCTTACTTGCCACTCTCTCCACCTTCTCTCACATCTTCTGTTCTCCCCCTCCCCTTCTTTCCCTCCTTTGTTTGAACTCTCTCTTCTCCTCCACCTGTTCCTAACTCCGCACCCCTCTCCTAACCGCTCTCCTTGGCCCTCACCTCTCCCCTCTCCACGCCCTTCTCTTACACACAATTTCCTATCTGCACCTTTGTGGCCTAATCCTACCACACACTCTCCACCTACTACTTCCAACTAACTCTCCCCTCCTGCTTCACTCCACCCTCACCACTACCACCTTGCACTCTGTCCACGCCCTCCCATCATACACTCTATCAGTCTTAATTTCTCTCTAATTCCCCTTACACTTCCCTCCGTCTATTTATATATTTATTTCTCTATGAATTCTACAATGCCCCTCCTCACACTGCACTACATACAACTGGTACCACTGTCTTTCAAAACCAATATGTCACACTCAATCTCTTTACACTCCAACAGTCCACGCCACCTCCTTCTCCACCTGGCACACCCTTATTGCTGGTCTCTTGTTCCACCGCCCGGGCTCCCAAACTCAAATGAACCTTCCAGTCTCCTTTGTGATGACTGGGCTTTTACAGCCAGCCGTCCCTCTTCCATAACTCTTCCCAGCACCCTTAGTTTCCCTTCGTCACATATTCCCTTTGGATAATGTGAGAGGTCAGAAATGTGAGCCGGACAACTTTGTGAACGTTTTTCAAAATACGCCATCTATTTAACTTAGAAGGTTGGATAAACGCCTCACTTTCCCGATCCTCACAAGGATTTCCCCTAAAATAATCTAAGGAAAACACTCTAAGAAAAAGTTTCTGTCCCACACACTTATGCATACATTATCTCAACAAGGTAATATAGATGGCAATTCAAAAGCAACAAATGCAACAGTTAGATTTACCATATGACAACTGTCTCTCCTTACAATCTGGGTGAACTCCCCTTCACCGGGTTCAAGCAAGATCAACAGTTCCAAACGAATAGGGAAATCCTGTCCTGTAATAAATGTTCAATGCAGTTCTTTTGCAAAAGAAAGTTCCAACAGTTCACGATTGTTCAACAACATTTCTTCCTCTTCCACTTGTAATATTATGGATAGCAATCTTTTTTGCATAAACCCGGAACAATTCCTGAATTCAGAAGAATGAACATAAATTGTATTTGTCAAAATGATTATTCAACTACATACTTGTTTAGAAAAATGTATATACTTCTGCTGCAGTTTATACAACACTTTCCTCAGCAAGGAAAGTTATTCAGGATAATTCATGAGCACCACTTCATACATTTCTGCAACTTCCACCTGGTCTACTTCCATGCCAGGTATACTAGAAATCTAGGATTGTCACCTCTTGCTGCCGGCTCTCACACAACCATCAATGCTTAAAGACACAGCCAGTTTGCTTTACAAAATAATGCTTTCTCTACTTTTTGTCAGTTTGGCATTCAAAATTGACTTCTTTCAGGATTTTCTCTCTACACGGTTGCTTTTTATTATTCAAGTACCAGGTCTGAGCAAGCGAGCGCTTACAGGGTGCTCCAGGGTCACTTTTGCGTAGTGAACTCATGAGGTATGGCGTACGCATCCGTTTCCGTTTCCCTCGCTGCTCCCAGTTCTTCCTCCTCAGCGGCTTCTCGCGGTCCAGCAATCTGCAATATTCAGTCTGCTGCTGCCCGTGCCATTCACACACAGAGCGTCCTCTGCTCCAAAGGCTCTCCGGTGCTCACCTGCCACCGGAGACAGCCATACCATGGGCAAAGCGATTCAAACCTTCGCTTCCCGTCGCGCAGCCTCTGCACTTCAGGTGCCAGGGGCAAGCTTCTCTCTCTGACACTTCCCGCTGCATGCCCTCTGCAATTCAGGCTTCTGGAGGGGAAGACACTCTCAGGACCGGCTACTGCTTTGCACTCTACAGTGATCCCGGCGTCTTCCTTCTCCTCCAGTCTCTGCTTCTGCTGCTCCTGCTGCAACATGGAGAATTCACAACTCCTCCACCTATGGCTACTGCTCTGCTCCTTCTTTTTCCATGGCCTGCACCTGAGCGGGCCTTTTAAGACTCCCGGTCTCCCACAGGTATTGTGTTGTTTTGTATGCTAGATTTGTAAAGCGTGGCAGGACCCGGAGGCATCAAGGCGCTAGGCAGGAAGTTGCTAGAGAGGGAGGCAGGGAAAGCAAGCTCAAACAGAAGTGTTTTCAACTGCCTGTGAAAGGCAGATAGAGTCTGAATACTCCTAACATGCGGCGGGAGCGCATTCCACAGTGTGGGAGCCAGAATGGAAAAGGATCTGCCAACCAACCGGGAGCGCCGAAAGCGGGGGACAGTCAGCAAGAGCTGGTCAGTCGCCCCAAGATTTCTCTTGGGTTGATAAAGGGCCAGCCTTGACTGAAGAAACAAAGCCCCTGTGGGATGGATGGCCATACACAAACTTTTGAACTCTACCCGAGACGTAACTGGGAGCCAATGAAGGCGACACAGAAGGTCTTGAGAGTGTGCAAGTCTAGGGGCGTTCAGAGCCAGCCTAGCTGCCGAATTTTGTAAGATTTGGAGTCACTGGAGTAAGGCCAGTGGTTGCCCCAAATAGATGCCATTGCAGTAGTCAATGGCATCCATAATGGCGGCAGTAACAATTTATCTCCTGGCATTATTCGGCAGGAATGGGAGCACCTTCCTGAATACCCTAAGTTTAGCAAAGCCGCTATGGCATACCGAAGAGATCTGTGCCTCTCTGGAGCCTGACGGCAGAATTTTTATGCCCAGACTTTTCACTACACTGGCAGGTTGGGGGCAAGGTCCAAGACAGGTAAGCAAGCAGTCAGGGGTCCAGCCCATAGTAGTTTTTCCGATGACAAGTATTTCTGAATTGTTGCCATTAAGTTTTAGACAGTTGTCAGACATCCAATGACAAATGGCAGAAAGAAAGTCTTTCAACAGAGTCGGGGGGCTGTCGATTGGAGCATTGACACAGAAAAAGATGTGTGTATCGTCTGCATACATATAGAAGTGGACACCTAAGCTGGCAATCTATCGGGCCAGGGCTGCCATGTATAAATTAAAAATCAGGGGTGACAATGCCTATCCCTGGGGAACTCCACGGTCAACCACTGTGAGGGAGGAGGTAAAAGGAGGGAGAGACACCACCTGGGTGCGGCCTAATAAAAAGGAGGAGAACCACTTCAAAAGGACTCCAGAGACACCTGCCTCCAGAAGACATTGCAACAGTATTGGGTGGTCAACAGTATCGAAGGCTGCGGAGAGATCGAGTAGAATAAGGGCGCACATCTCCCTGCGGTCTGATGCCAGAGCAATGTCATCATGGAGAGCCACTATGACTGATTCAGTCCCCCTTCCCGGACGTAAACCCGCCTGGAGGGGTGAAGGATGTCATCGGCCTCAAGGTGGGTCGAAAGCTGGGGGGTGACAATGGCTTCCAACAATTTAGAGAGAGCAGGAAGGTCAGATATGGGACGGTCATTTCCAGCAATCTCTGGGTCTAAATGAGGTTTCTTAAGCAGCAGAGAAACAACTGCATGCTTCATAGGAGGGGCAATGAATCCAGTGCTGCAGGAGAATTGAAGTGCCACAGTAATAGGGGGAATCAAATTCAGCGCGGGATCCTGTAAAATGTGCAGGGGAAGGGGATTCAAGAGGGAAGCTGATTTAAGTTTGAGAAGCGCCTCGGCCATCATGCACTCTGAGATGGGGGCCAGCTGAAAGAGATTGGAGCGTTTAGGGGCCGGGGGATAGGAGAGTTCAGCAGTCTTAGGCATGTTGCTTCTCTCGGCCAGAATATTATCTCTAATTGTGTGCATTTTATTTTGAAAGAAAGAAGCTATTAGATGACATTGAGCTTGGGAGCGAGAGGCTGCAGCAGGAGGTTTGACAGGGGTAGTGAGCTCTTCGGCCACTAAAAATAGCTCTTTAGAAGAGCAAGGAGCATTAAGAATTTGGTTGGCGTGGTGTTGAGATTTAGCAGATTTAACTGCTTTTTGATAATAATTTCTAGCAGATATGTAAGCCAATTTGATTTCTGGGGTTAGTAGTAGTTGCCATTTCCGCTCAAGGCGACAGCATTTTTGCTTCAATTACCGTAGCGCTATGAGTACCAGGGAGCTAAAGGAGCGCTGCGCGAGGGGCAGAGCTGAAGAGGGGCTAGAGTATCTGCAGAGTCTGTAAGGGCTGCACCCAAAGTGTTACAGCCATTTAGACTGTTGGTTCTGTGCTGAGAAATGGAATCAAAGACAGTGTGGCAGAGCTTGTCGATGGGGACATGTGACCAACGGTGTTGTAATCTCAGGAGAGGAGATGGGTCATTTACCTAAACAAGCTGCACTTTGCAGTTTTGTTCCCCTTCGGGCCTGTTCTTTGACCCAGTACCCTAGGGATTATGGGACTTGAAGTCCATAAAGCACATATCAGTTTTTCTAACTTATTCTTTTTTACAATACACCATTCGAAGATTGGGGTATGGGGGGGGGGAGGAGTTACAAAAGAGGGTTTCCCATTCATCCTGACCCGCCTCCCCCCCTCATCTGATCCTCCCACAGTACACCACCCCCAGGGTCTGGATCAGAAGGCGTTTGCTGTTCTCTGGCCACATAAGAAGGGTTCCAGGCCAGGTTTTCTGGGTCAATCATCTCTGCTTCATCCCAGCAATCTCTGGTTATTCTTTTCCCAGGAGATGGGTTACACAGGCAGAGAAGGAGGTGGCATTGTTGGGGAACCATGACTGGAGCTAGCGCTGTGTTAGAGGGGTTATGGGAGACAGCAAGAGACTAACTTTCTGATGATAACGATGAACCTGGACAGATTATGCATATTCCTATGACAAGTATAGAGCTGTAAAAGAAGGGTATTGGCCAATCAGAACGATCATATGTGCTTATCATAGAAAGCAGTAAATGGAAGTCAGGTTGGAAGCACAGATTGTGTACTATTACCCTTAGACATGTCAATGCAGTCCTCAATGAAAGGGCAGAGAAAGCAATCCCAGAGGCTGTTCTACACCCTTCTCTGGTTTATATGTGAGTGGATGATGAGTCAATTAGTCCTGGTAAATGGCAACATATTAAAGAGAACATCATTTGTGAGCTTAACCAGTGTAAATATATTATGGAGTTTTGTCTACGGGTTGAATCTTTGGATAAGATTTTGTCAAAGGTCCCTCCTCTCAGGGTTGATAAATACTGTCAAACCAATCAGAATCCTTCTAGGGTTGATCAATATTGCAAATTGATCAGGATGAAATTATTAGTTTGTTATCTGCTAGTAAGGAATTTACTGAACATCAGGCTGAGTCGACACGTCCAGTTTCTGCACCAGTGCGGATGTCAGCGTTAGCAGAACCTGTCTGCCGTACTACGCCATTTCATCCAAAGTCTGTTGGAAATGTGGTTGCTACATATAGAACAGTCAACTTTTCCAATCGTAGGGATATACGCATCAGAAAGTCAGGAATGCTGGCGATTACTGACTTAAAAATAGGAGGATTTACAACGGATCAGAGGAATATCATAATAACTAATGTGGAGAAGTCTACGAAGAATGAGCCTAGAGAGGCGCTCAGGAATAAAGTGTTGGCCTGGTTACATCCGAGAGTGGGTCGAGGCTGTATTAGAATGCAGGACCTTAGAGTCTTGCAGAGGTTGAAAATGAACGAATGACGTACCGTGAGCAATACTGTAAGGAACTCATGGTGGCAAAAGAAAAGACAGACACAAGTGATCACAGCTCAAGGGTGTTTATTAAACTGTATAAATGGGTGAGAAAAATGCCTAATCTAAACCTAAATCTAAGATGGGAGCAAGCTACGACCATCAAATAATAATAAGGCAGCCCTTGTGGCATCTTGTCAAAGCAAAGGACCTATACTAAAAAAAACTATTACCATTCCTTATTGGTTTACAAAATTAGTGTGGAATAGTGTTTAAATCAGGATGCTATGGCCGGGGTCTTCCTTCCCCACGTTTTTAGTACGGGACAAGGCAGGGCTCTTGAGCACAGCACACTCCTGGGCTTCTTCAGCACAAGGCTACAGTTCCTTTCAGCGATAGCAGGACCTTCAGTGGTCAAGTCTCTCTCCTACAAAAGTCTCTTGTGTCTGGTGTCTGAGGGCCTGATGTATCAAAATAATAAAACAAAAAGTTCCTTTCCGGATACTTTTTGGATACTTTTCTTCTTGAATGTTAGACTCCCTCCATCGGGTTCACTACGGCTTTTCACGCGGAATAATTTCCCCTGCATTATTCACAAGTCTTTATATCTTTTTAAACAACCTTTCACTGGGAACATCCCTCAGCCGGCTTTACATTTGTCAACACAATGTTCACTCGGTTATCGTGCTTCACCCCACTTTGCAGGCATCCCTCAACCGGGTTCACATTTGCCAGCTACACAGTTCACTTGGGTTTTATCATCATTTGGGACTCAGTTCCATTAGCTTTCTTCTCTTACCCAAGTCCGGGTCTCAGCCCCCTGTCAGGCTCTCCCTTAAGCCCGAGGTCTGGCTTCCTCTTAAACCCCCAGTCAGGCTTTCTCTTAAGCCTCCGGTCAGGCTACACACACTTCTATTATCACATAAGGTTCCCCTCTGTTGGGCTTAAACCTTCTCCAGTGGGTCTTACACCTTGGCTTCCCTCTGTCGGGCTCGAGCCACTTGGCCTTCCACTGTTTATTGGGTCCGAGACTTGAGTGGGCAAGGCCTTTTACGGGAACCCCAGCCAGACTACTCTGACCATTGTTCCACTCTCTTTCTTCCTTTTTGTATGCTTCCCTCAGCCGGGCTTGAGCTGTACGGGTTTCACCTTTGCCCCATTGCCTCTTGGGACTTATAGTTGCTTTATATTTATTCTGGGTTTGCCTTTCTCTGATGTTTGTTTGTGATAGTCTCCCTCGTTCGGGCTCTGACCATCAACTCACTGCAGACATCCCTCAGTCGGGTTCATGCTTGTCCTCAAAAAGTTCATGTGTCTTATTTATTCTCGTGTTTATGGTTCAAAGACTTTCAATTGTACAAGGGATTTTACTCGACCCTTGTATGACCACTTTGACCTCTTGTGTCGGGCTCTCGCAGGGCCTCCTGGTCTATGTAGTTCATCGAACGGGGATGTATCAGAGACTTTTGAAGAAGCGCCCCGGTGGTGCCGGACTACTCTGTAGCTGGTCTTCCCCTGGTTCTCAAAAGTTCATTAACACACACAGGTTCTTTGTTCACAAGCTCTTTCAATTCATATCATGTTGCCATTTGTAACCTTCGCTCAACGCAGCCCTGCCTCCTATTGGCTCTCCCTCCAGCTCACCGGCTGAGCTGAACTCCCTGGCGTTTCTTGTCTCTGGAGTCAAGGACGGTACCATAGAAGTAAGCACCTCTCTCCATCTTGGTATCAGGGTGGGAGGCCGCCGTGCACCGTGGACATCTGTTGCACCACACGCTAGCTGTCGTTCCTGGTCTTATGATTCCGGTCACAGAGGTTTTGGGGGTCTGGGTCAAAAGGGGCAAAGGCACTTCCATCCTTGTCATCCTTTCATGTTTCGCCGCTTCTCGCCTCCCTTTGAATTGCCATCCTGGAACAGCCACCTCCTTGTGCATTTTGCCTTCCTCCCAGTGTGGTCTCGTGCTCCACCTTTTATCCCTGTGGGGAAGAGAAAGGGCTGTCAGGTGTGTGTAGATAGTCAATTGCCTGACTCTGCCTGACCCTTGTGTTGGGACATGTCAGGTAAAAGGCCCTGGTTTTAGTCTGCTGTCTTTCATCATGTAAGAAAGTGTTTATGTCGGAAAAGGGGCTGGATAGAGTTTCTGAATATCCTACGGGTAGGATGGGGAAAAGGTGTTCTAAGGAAGGGGGTACTGCGTCTCACCCGTCGGTGTCCCACTTCCACTCCCTGAGGATCTCTCAACCAGGTGATCCCCCGCACTGGTCCACGCTCAGGAACTGGGTCCAATAGTGATGGTCGTGTCCTGCCCAGCTGGATGACAGAACCCTGGGGACCAGTCAGTGAGACGCCTTCAGGTTTCTCACAATACACACTGCATTATGAGAGGATATGGACAGAGTAATCTCACAGTTTTTGAGCATATATAAATCTGAGTAATGTGCCATCCAATTCTAATATGAGTATTGTACTGGATTGACTTACTTTAGATAAATCTAGCGAAGCCCATAGGAGAGCTTTTTTTTTATCACTTAAGACCTTTATTAAGGCTAACCTTTGCATTTTGTGCTATATGGATCTTGGGAGGACTTATTGTGGTCTTCTTGCTTTATGTTTTGTTGTTGTTTGTAATGACTATTGTATTGTTCTCTTGTATATATTTTTATGTTATGTGTGTAGTGTTTTTATACGAGTGTACTGATGCCTTTGGGCACGGTCGCGCTATACAAATAAAAACAATACAATATACTGGTGAGTTTGGTGACTTCTACTTCTGTATCGGGGAGTATTTCTGTGTCTTCCCTGCTTCCCTACAGTCTTTTCTCACTCTCAGTTCGTTTTCTGTTGCCCCAACATTCGCCAAGGGTCCATCTGGAGTTGGTTGGTGAACTGGTGGTTGCCTGATCTCTGTCTGACGAAAAGAAAAATCCCAATCACTCTTTTTCTGTTCTCAATTCCATTCCTCTGGCTCAGTCCAGGTTTTCTTGGTTGTGCCCAGGTGTACTCTGAGTTGCTCTCCTGAAACTGACAAAAAAAGAACTCTGGCCAGAACGAGTACTGTGAGGTATCGTATGTATCAACCTCGACTGCATGTGAGGAGGTCTCAGGGACTGGGCCTCCACAACCACTCCTCCCATCCTCTAGGTTATGGTTGGCTCTGGCTTTCTCCTACCTACACCTCCTGCTTCAGGTCTGGAGGGGTCCCTGTTCCCCTCTGACAGGGTCATGATCCTGGCCCTGTCCCAACGTGCACATCTCACCGGGATTGGTCTTTAAACCTTTCTGCCTTCTTACGGCACATATTCTAGGGGTTACTCTCGTAATATAATATATTGACCATGATTGTCAATAATGTACCGCCACTCTCCACAATTGTCCTTCTTTTCTATATACTGTATTCTCACTCTCAGAGTGTCTACTTTTACTATGACTGGCTCATTACCAGTCCTCTTGACTTCTCTTTAAGCCATGCATCCACATGTTTTTCTTATTCGTCTTCTTCTTATTCCATTTAATCTTCTCTACCATTCGTCACTCCTCAGTCTTCCTACGTTTCTGTTGCTCTTTGGAATGCACGTTCACTGTGCAACAAAGCACACTTTACATTGTATGCCTTTATTCATCTTAACCTATAATCTCTCAAATGTACAGAAACTTGGATTTCCCCTGTTAATGCATCTACTTCTAGTACTCTTTCTGATTCTCAAACAACTTTCTGTTATGCCCCTGACACTGCAGGCAGAGGCAGGGGGAACTGGCATTCGCTACCACTCCTCATTGTCTATTCTTTCATTACTTCTCTGCCCTCATTTCCTTCATTTGAATTTCACGTTGCAACTTTTTCTGAACCTCATCCTATGTAATTACTGGGCATGTATAGACCACCTGGCCCCTTCTACCTTTTTATGAAGATGAAGACTTTATATACTCCCGACAGGAACCCCTTCTTCTCTACTAGAAGATTGTAACTTATATCTTCATTCTGTTAATAGTTCTTCCTCTATTCCTCATCTGCTTTATTCTTTTCATCTTTCTGAAGTCCCTACACCTCCTTCTCTATGTCTCTTGATCTCATCCTTACAACTCTTGATTCCTCGTTAGTAGTTTCGGTTAATACTGTTCACTCCATTACTTCTTTTCTTCTGTCTTTTGATTTCTCACCCCCTTCTTTTTTAAACCTTTATTTAAGACAGTGTGTTTGACGTTACAACAAAAGCAGTATATTCAGCGACCAAGGGCGCAATCTATACATTCTTGCCTAGAATTTCGATGAACATTGTACAGAAATGTAGACCTATCAGGTCTTATACCAGGTGCAGGTGGAACAGTTAACATAGGGTGGGTGTTTTACGTCACATTACGGCAGATGAGTCTTCAGCATTTTCTGAACATGTCTAGGGGGACACAAGGTAACTGCGGTACAGGGGCCATATGTCCTTTGATTGACTGTTCGTGGGCTGTAAAGTGGACCAACGTTCCTCCATGTCTGATGCCCATGTAACTGCTTTGAGCCATTGGGGAACAGTTGGGCAGACCGGGCGAAGCCATAGCTGCTGAATACAGCAGACTTCTAGTAACAAACATAGATTTGCCAGCCTACGGAGACTGCACCTGTTCGAATTGATGAAACAGACAAGTAGAAGGGGGAGGGTTTAGTTCAGTATTTAATATAGCTGACATGGTCCTGCAGACACCAACCCAAAACTCTTCTAACTTCGGGCAGCTCCACAACATATGTATATAATTTGCCTCGTTCGCATGACACCTGGGGCATGTGGACGGATGTGTGTGTGAAACTTTGTATTAGATTAACCAGAACTTCGTGTTGAAGGATACTTCACGGGTTTGCTGGCACATAAACTCCCAACCCTCATCAGTGATGTGTTGCCCCAGATCTCTTGACCAGGACTCTCTAAGTTTGACCAGGGGCCTACATCCTTGATCTTGCAAAGCCCTGTACAGTTTGGCCACGAACCCCCCGGAAGCGGTACCCCTCATTATGGTGTCTAAAAGTGGTTCATCTAGCAGCTGTATTGGGAATGTTCCACACAAGCGTTTAATAGCACGGCGGAGCGTGGCGTACTGTAACCATTGCAGAGACTCCCTTCGCAAAGGTTCCATGAAGGAATCCATATTGTACATATCACCCACTGCCTCGTATCCATCGCTAGCCTATTGGCCTGCATCTGCTTCGCTTACAATGGGAAATGATGGAAAAAAGTTCCAAAGAGGCAGGCCCTTATGATACGGTCTGGAGTTATTTTATATGTTCCATATTTTGTTCCATGCTAAGACTGTCACAGTGACTGGGTCAGTATCCATGCTCCCCCTGTTGCATGGTGGTAATACTAGCGAGCGCACATCCCGGGTGTTTGCAGCATGTCTTTCTAATTTTAGGTGAGGGTGCTGTGCATCCCTGTTGCACCAGTAGGCGGCATAGTGTGCTTGCGCTGCCACCAAATACCGCTCGAACTTAGGGGCAGCAAGGACCACTTATCATAAGGTCTGGCAAGCCTGTCCCACTTAAGGCGAATCGTGCCGCCATGCCATATAAAGCCATTTACAGCCTTCTGCAGCGTCTTGAAGAACACCGCTCCGGGCCACATTGGCACATTGATGACGTAATATAGCAGTTTAGGGAGAACCAGCATTTTCAGGAGCGCAACTCGACCAGCGATGGTAATTGGGAGTTTTGACCAGGCACACAGCTTAGTGTGTAACTGAGGTATTCACCACCAAGGTTTTGGTCATATATGGAGGCCCTCTGCCGCGTGACAATTATTCCCAAATATTTAATTTCAGGCAGTAACCAAGTGAAACCCATTAGATCAGGCAGGGGTCTGGTTGAATCATTTAGCGGAAATAATTCCGACTTTGCACAGTTGACACATAGTCTAGACATAGTTCCGAACCTGTTCCGAATACTTTGTAGTATTGGCGCCAGGTGCCTGGTAGGGTCATGTATGACTAACAACGCGTCATCTGCGTACAATGAAATAATTTCCAGCTCTCCCATGAGTCTGATACGCCTGTGTATGTGTTTACTCTGGATAGCGTCTGCTAAAGCCTCAATAACCATGGCAAACTACAATGGTGATAGCGGGCAAACCTGCCTAGTTCCGCCACATATTCTAATTGGAGGTGATAAGGTGCCATTAACATTTACCTGGCTATGGGGTGCCCATACAGTAATTTAATCCATAAAATAAATTGGCGCCCAAAATGATATTTTTCCAGTTACGCCCATATGAACTACCAAGACACAGAGTCAAAGGCCTTTTATATATCAAGGGCTGCGGCTACAGCCTGCGTCCCAGGATCTATTTGTACAAGGATATTAAATAGGCGCCTCAGGTTTAGTACCGTGGATTGGCCAGGGACAAATCCAGATTGATCTGGATGTATTATGTGTGTCATGAAGGGGGCTAGGCAAAGGGCCAACACATTTGCAAACATTTTAATGTCAGAGTTAATGAGAGAGAGGGGCCGATAGGAGCCACATTGCTCAGAGGGTTTGCCGGGTTTGAGTAGGATCATAATCACAGCCTCCAGCAACATGGGGGGAAGAACCCCAAGTTAGAGGGCC
The DNA here is from genome assembly GCF_040938575.1 of Ambystoma mexicanum. NCBI lineage: Eukaryota > Metazoa > Chordata > Amphibia > Caudata > Ambystomatidae > Ambystoma > Ambystoma mexicanum. Next base: position 628,794,659 of record NC_090923.1, read on the forward strand.
TCCGACTACAACTCCATCAACTGCGGAATAAGATGGGACTTGCAATGTTTATAAAAATCCAGCGTCAAGTCATCTGGACCGGGGGCCCTGCCAGCTGGAAGCTCATCAAGAGCGCGGGACACTCCTCCAGGGTAATGGGACCATCCAGGGCTGCCCTGGTGTCATTGGAAAGTGACGTCAATGGGAGGCCATCTAGGTATTCGTTTATCTCATGGGGTGTCACTGTATCAGTGTTGGCATATAACTCCGAATAGAAGGTATGGAATTCCTGACCCACACCCACGGTGGTGTGGACTAACGTTTCGTATGTATTTCGTATGTTTCGTATGTACTCAGTATAGCAGGGATATGCTGATTACCCTGAGACTGATGGACTACCCTGGCTACCAGCCTGCCTGGGCGTCCACTCTCTCCATATTTCCTCGTCTGCTTGGGGCAGTCAAGGAACTTCATCTCCCTGTCCACGTGTTTCCAGAAGAGATCAATTTCAGTTTTTATATCTCTTAAAATATAATTACCGGGGTCTGTCTCAAATGATTGCTCTAACCTACGCAGTTGGGTCTCACTGCGTTGTATGCCCCTGCGTATACATTTAAGTATCCCAGTCTCGGATGACAGTGCTACCCCACGGATGAATGCCTTGAAGGCTCCCGAAAGAGTAGCCTGCGTGTCCGCTGTGCCCCTGTTTAGCTCAAAATACTCCTCTATTTGTTCTGTTTTTTCCGTCCTAAATGTAGGGTCTAATAGGGATTGCTGCTAAAGCTTCCACCCTCTACTCACAGCAGGAGCATCGCCCAACAATAGCCGTACTGTTACAGGGGAATAATCTGAGTATGTTCTGGGCAGTATTTCGGCTCTGTTCATGCAATCGACCGGTATGTTAGAGATATGCCACATGTCTATTCGAGAGTGTGAGTCGTGAACTGTGGAGTAGTACGAGTACTGCCGTGATCTCAGATTCAGAACCATCCAAGCGTCTACCAGGCCCAGCTCTTTGAGACCTTCCTGCACTACCTGAGCTGCTTGGGTCCGTTGCCGGGGCCGAGAACCAGATCTATCAAGGCTATGGCCCATTATAGTATTAAAATCGCCCCCCCAGAGGGTGGGGATTAAGGGTTATTGGGTGAGAAAGTCAATAATCTCTACATAAAACTCTTGGTTGTCACTGTTGGGGCCGTATGTATTTAGCAGTATAACCTCTTGGCCTTGTATCATTCCGTGCATTAAGACATAATTCTCGCTGGGTCCAGTTGGGCACTTATATGAGTGTAGTGAGTGGACTTGTGAATAAGTGTCATAACCCCCCTGCATTGGGTCGAATATGTGGTGTAATAACGCTGCAGGCCCCAGGTTTTAGCGAATGCCTCGCAGCACTGTGTCAATGCATGTGTCTCCTGTAGAAAAATGATCTGTGCGTTATGCCGTTCTAAAAATAGCGGTAGGCACTTCTTCTTTATTGGGTTACCCAGTCCCTGTACATTCCAACTTACAAGGTGTATTGGATCAACTCCCACCTGGACTATGTTCAGTGTGACTATTAACTGCTGTTGTGGTATTCATCAAATAACTAAGTACATCTTCCATCCGTGTATTGTGGTTGCTGTCGATACCCAAGAACATGTCAAACATATTTTGTACTATTTTACCCCAACGCCCCTCACCATCCCTCTCCCAATCAGTGGGTCGATTCCCCTGTTCTGAACATCCCAACCACATCTGCAACATTGCATGGGGGGGGGGCTGTGTGCCGACTGCTCCCGGGGCGGCACAGCTGGCTTCAATGCTTATATTGTCAAAAAAGAGTAGTACTTCCGGTTATCTGGCAGCCTGGTTAGTAGCCGACCTTCATGGCATTTTGAGAAGGCTATGCATTCTCACCCAGGGCACAGCCATTAGTTCCAGTATGTCAATCATGGTTTACTGGTGAGATTCAGAAAGGTCACTGTGACCCATGCCGGGAAGTGTTCATCTACAAATCACATTGGCTTCCTCTGGTAGGGTGAAAAAATACACCTTGCGATTATGCTCGATGCGTAGCTTGGCAGGGTAGAGCATGGCATATTTTCTGTTATGCTCGCAAAGCCTCTTCTTGGTTACTAGGAATGATTTGCGCTCCTGCTGCATCAACGCTGAGGAGTTCAGATAAAGGTGGACTCTGTTGGAGCCTATGAGCAACTCTCCCTTAGCCCTTGCGACGCGAAGCAAAGCATCTCTGTCTTGGTAATTTAGCACACAAGCCATTGTCGGGCAGGCAGGAGTGCCAGGTTTGGGCTTTGGGACTAGTGTGCGGTGTGCCCCTTTAATGGCGAATTGTGGCGACACTTTCGGATTGTCTAGTAGCGTCATCAGTGTTTGCTCCATGTAGTCTTCCATCGGTCCCTCTATATTCCCTTCGGGTATCCCAATGATTCTTAAGTTGTGTCGGCTAGACCTAGCTTCCAAGTCCTCGTTCTTTTTACTAACGATCTGTACTTGCTTCAAGAGCGCGGTGATATCTGCTCTGAGAGTAGTCATTAGATCTTCAGTCGTGCCCACCCTATTCTCTACCTTAGTGATGCGAGTATCGGTTTTATCCATCCGGGCGTTGATGGAGCAGATTGTGCCACTCATGTCGTCTAGCTTTGAGTGTAGCGTTGTAAACCCCTCCTGCATGTAATCCATCATGCATTGAAGTTCACTGGGCTCCAGGTGTTCAGCGCTCCCCCCAGGTGACTTGCTCGTACCCTCTGCTTCCTTGACCACCTTGGATGTAGTCTTGGCGAACATGTTAATAGAGCTTTGTTTCTTCCCAGTCCCCTTCGTCATTGCGTTGTATTGCCAGTGACAACGTTGAGTGCTGATCTTGACTCAATATAGGATTTATATGGCCCGGGTGCTTTATTTAGTCCAGTGATGACACACAACAATGTAATGGGGGGGGGCACGCTTGTATTAACAATCAGCTGTATTGCCGTATTCAGCAGTCACTCCATGCTCCCATTGCCAGCAAGATGACTATTGCAGATTGGGGAGGCGAGTTGCAGCACCCTTGATATCGAGCACTTGTTTCTGTTATTCAGTAAATTGGGATCTTTTTGGTAGGCGACAGGTTCGATTGATCAATATGCTATTGCCACGGCCAACTGGGATCCGAACAGTGCCACCTAGTATTGTAGAACGTACTACAAACATACTCAGATATAAGACTGCGCCAGAATTAGTGTTCAAATGAATATTTAATCATAAGTGCCCTTAGTGATGACACGTGTTTTGGCTGTATGGCCTTTTTCGAATCAGGGCTTGTTTCTCAATACAATTCTTATTTAGGAAGTCTCGGTTAAGCTCTTGGTTGCAGTTTTCAGTATAATTGGGTTAGATCCCGTTGTCCGCTCTTAATCCTTGAATCTCACGCGTTGGCTAGTAACTCGGACAGCCGAAACACGTGTCATCACTAAGGGCACTTATGATTAAATATTCATTAAATATTCATTTGAACACTCATTTTGGTGCAGCGTAATATCTGAGTATGTTTGTAATACATTTATCGGAAGTGGTTTCTTTGGATTTTTAACCACCACTCAGTGAGACACGTCATCTGGTTTTGATACTTGAGTTCAGCAACATTCCCATGTTCATCATATTTCTGTCGCCTTAACTGACTGGCCCCCCCGAAAGCCAACACTCTCACTTACAAACTAGTATTGAAGAACAGTAAGGCCAAGTATAACTGGGCCAAGGTGCGACTGCCAGGGCACCCAGTGGGGGCCAACTGCAGCACATGGTCAACAGTGGGGGGTCTTCTGTGTCATCCCCCCTCATCAAGGTGCGAAACAGTGTGTTTTAAGTTTGCGTGTGGTACCCAGAAACCGTCCCTATGGGTACCAGTCTTGTAAGGGGGAATCTTTCACCACAGGGTCAAGGGTCTGTATGGTGCCACATGGTGTAACATGCAATCTCATTGGCCCTCGCCAGGGTGTTACCCGACCGGGAATCCCTCTCCCCATAGCGTGCCTTCCTTTCTGTCCCCGGTGGGGGGGGGTGTGGCAGCCACTCAGCCAATGAGGAGGCTCGAAATGGGGTAATGCCCGCTCCGAGCCACTACATGGCTGTAGGCTGCCATCTTCCCCCGCTAGTGATTGAGGTAAGTGTTGCTCCCTCCCACTGGCCCCCCATCCAAAGAATCCCCTCCCTGCCCTCCCAACCCCACTTACCTTCTTTTCTGTCCATTTCGGGAGCGGACACGCTGGGAAAACTTCTGTCCCCAGCGTCCCGGCTCCCAATCCGCGACAGGCCGTCATGAAAAGGAAGAAGGGACTACACCTAGTCCCTTCTCTCCTTTCCATGGTGGCCATTTTGTTTGTTTACATTTTCCCTATTTTTGGAATGGCTGCCATGGAAAGGGACTACTTGCAGTCCCTTCTCCCTTTCCATGGCAGCCATTTTGTTTGTTTACTTTTTTCCGTTCATTTTCAATGGTCGCCATGGAGAGGGAAAACGGACTTCGTTTTCCCTTCCCCGGCGGCCATTTTTTTTACATTTATTTTTTCTGTTCCGAAACGCAAGGGCGTTTCGGAACAGAAAAAATGCTCTTAGTACCCCAGTCTTATGGGCCGGGGTACTAGTAGCAATGGGCCCCTCGGCTCGGGCCTGTAACTACAGCCCCCAGGGCATTAACTGATATGGTAATGCCCCCCGGCTTTTTGCTCTGGCCTGTAACTTTGGGCCCTGGGGCATTACCTGAAGTGGTAATGCCCCCCCCCGCTTGGGGCCTATTGCTTCATTAAGAGTTGATAGTTGTGCTTTATATATATATATATATAAGTGCTAATGCGGACCTTAATTGATGCCACTCTGTGTGCTGGATATGTAAAGCACAAAAAAAGTTACTCACCTGCATTATTGTTTCGTATATTTGTTGATTCCATTGCACATTGAATGTTATTAGTAATTGCTGCATTTTAGATTTGCTTGAGTGCCTTGTGTATATATAAATAAATATATTATGATATAACTTTAAGTGAGTTAGGCCCTTATTCATGGAATTATTTGCGTGTAAAACAAGGATGTGTGCGCCATTCTGCCTGCAAATCCCCATTAGTCAAACTGGGATTTGCGGGAAGAATGGCATGCACATCCCCGTTTTACACACAAATAATTCCATGAATCAGGGCTTAAGTGTTTACTTGGATGCCTGTGTGAACTGATTTAATTGTACTGCTCTGCAGCTCACATAACTTCCTCCTAAGATAAGCCTGGCTGCTCAGGCACTCCACCGACTTGATTAGTAAAGGCCTATATTAAGATTTGGGTCCCTAATACCAAGAGATAAGTCTTACAAAGCCCACACCAGTTGGACTTTAGAAAAAGACGTACTTAACACCATGTGAATATTTTCTTCTACTATTTATGCTACTCTTAATTCTCTCCACCCATCCAGGATGTTTCTTCCTTCTCAGAAGAAACTTCTGCGTTGGCAAGTTTCTGATCCGTCTGTCTCATCAACGCTGTTTGCGTCTGACTTTGAATCTTACTTTACTTGACACTCTTCGCTCCGATTTTCTGGCTCCTCTGGTTTCCTACCCCAGCCAATATTCCCTTGTTGTCACCCTCCCCCAATCTCTATCCTTTTTTCTTTGGTCTTGGGCATTGAGATGACCACATTCCTAAATCATGCTCATCCTACAGCCTCCTCTCTTCCCCATACTTTTGTTCTTATTCCAAAAGTTACCCCTCAGGTACGTTCATGTGTAACAATTATTTGAAACCTTTCCCTATGCACGGTTATCTTTCCTTGTCCACATTTCTACATCCCTGGACCTTTCAGTATCCTCCTATTTTCCACCTCTCGCTCGTCTGCCATTTTTCTTTTATCTCAGATTCTAAAATGGTTAGAATATTCACAGCTTTCCTCTTTTATTAATACATTTTTTCTTTGAGTTACATGTCAGTCTGGATATCGTCCTCTTCATTCAACTGAAGTGGCACTTCCTCGTGTCATCAACTCACTGCTGTTGGCTTGACACCCTGAGCTCTCATCTTTTATTGTGCTATTAGATCCTCGAGCCACTTTTGACACCGTGGACCATTCTATTCTTCTGCCTGCATTTTCCACTTTGGGATTTTAAGGGGCTGTTCCTCACCGGCCTTCTTCCTGCCCACGGAATGGACCTTTTCTGTTTCTTGTGCTGGACAATCTCCAGCTGCGTTTGCTCTTTGCTATGGTGTGCCCCAAGGTGCTGTGCTCAGACCTTTACTCCTTTCTCTCTATACTCTACCCCTCAAAGACATTATCTCCTCTTTCAATCTTTCCCATCATTTCTATGTGGGTGATTCACCAATTTTCTTTTTGTTTGTTTTCCAATTTTCTTCATGCTACTCTGCCTGTCTCATAGGCAGCCCTCTAATTCTGGATGTTTTCCCCACTCATTCCACCTCAATCTTCAAAAATAGAAATTATTTACTCTTCCGCTTTGGTCCAGTCACCTGTACCTCCCCCATCCTCAATGCTCTTCCCTTGATCCCATCTTCCTTTATCAGCATCCGTGTGACATTGTGGGCCCAGTTTCTTTCTTTGATAGCAATTGGCTGAGGGAGTCGGGTTCCTGTCCATTGTCTGTAGATTTCCTTGACTTGCAGTTAGTAATCCATAACCATCCTGTACAGCAAGCACCTCAGAAGATGTTTTCAGACTGTTTGGCAAAACCATTTTTTGTTATCTGTGTTTTAAGTGGAATTTACAAATCGTTTTTTCTGCTTGGGTGCCTGTCCATTGTCAGTAGTTTCCTTTGTTTACTCCCCCTCAGTCTCTCTGTCCAGCTTCCCAATATCTTTTGTCTGTTCCTCGTCCTCCATGTGCCCACTCCCGTTTTCATGCCCTCTCTCTCCTTGTACCTAAATATTGGAATGCCTTACCTCTTCACATTTGTTCTGCCCACTCTCCTGCATTTTTTTGCTCTTTACTTATTGATCAATGTCTATCTGCTTCCTCATAGTATACTATTATGCTTATATTGTAGTTCTCGTCCATTTTGTATATTATATGATGTACCTTCAATTTGTAAATTGCAATAAATCCAAATAATTGGGGATGATGATTGATAGTGGGATGGTGCATAACAAGATATCTGAAACTATATCTGTATGCATTTTATTTTACTTTGTCTACAGGCCTCGTCAGAATAGGGAGACTTAAGCTACACTGATCCTCGTTTTGCTCAACAAGTCTATATCTGGATTTACATATTGTGAAGTTGGTAAGTGTGATTCGTGTGAGAATATTATTTTAGTACTGGGAAGCCAAACAGTAACACATACCTGGGACAGCTAGAGCTGGGAAGATATCTGTTCAAGTGAACGGTGTGATCCGGGGCACATCATTTAAACTCGCGATGCCTTAGCTGGCAACATTATGTGTCTCAAGAAGTGATTCAGTCGTAGGACTAGACTGTATCTTTGGCAAAGCCAAGAGCTATGGTTTGTGGATAGTGATGTTTTATTTGTCGAAATGTATTCACTATATAAGGAAATACTCTTGTTTGCTAAATGTGTGGGTTGCTTGCCCCCCTCCAAACGTTATTTGCATTGCCTCATCGCCATTCCCCTTTTAGCATGCACCCTCTTAAGGCCACTCTCCCTTATTAGCGAATCTCTCTATTTGTGTTGTTATCCCAATTAAAGAGTTGACGACACGCGTTTACATTCCTGTGCTATGTTACCGTCTAATTGCACTTTTCCTTCAGTTCACTTCATGCCAGAATTGACTTTAATTAAAGAAATGTGCTCTTTGTGGTAGGTTTTCTATATATACACACATGTGATTCATGTTTATATAATTTAAGTCACTGTGAGTCTATACAATTTGCCCTCGTTATTAGAACACTTAAATTAAGCGATCTGCAAAGCAACCGCTAGGTGGCAATGTCCCCTTTCAAGACAATGTCCATTCCACACCCCCTGTTTCGGCGCGGGCTGTTTTGAAGCAGCACCTTGGGCACAGGTCGCTATAAAGCGCGTCCCGTTGGCCGTGACCAGCAGGGGGCGGGGATCTATTTGCGCCTGAATGTGTTCCCCTTAAATATACTGTCACACGAAGCGCTAATAAATGCACTGCTTGGGCAGTGTGTGTTCTGGAATCACATTTAGGGTCCATAGGCAAAAGTAAAGGGGGGGGACCTATAAATGGGTGAAGTGAAGGCTTTCCCCAAATTGCCCTGTGTAAAGTAGCCCTAAGAGACGCAGGGGAGGTAAACATGGTACATTTCTACAGCACAATGCTTGAGGAAAGTTGGATAAAATAAATAAGCATTTTCAAGCATTTTCACTGGACACGAGCTGTGGCGACATATTTTGTCGGATCTAGGAAAATACGGCCCAATGACCAGCACTGCGTGCGCCCAAGGTGCTGTGCCAAAAGATGGCATACCATTGAAGCCCTCTCGCCAAATGACCGCAATGAGCCTATTTTAAATTGATAATTTAAAAAAATGTAACGGATTTCTTTGTTTTTTTAAAGTGAGATTGGTTGTACCGAGGGAGGCATGTGAACCAAGGTCACATCTGTGCCCAGCATCTCAACCCTAGACCAAACTGTGTTTGTTGGCGCCTTGGCATCTGTTCATATTACTTTCATTTTAGTAAATGAAAGTAATATGCGTCTAAGCATGGCGGCGTCGATTGGTCACTGCGCCCTTCTGTCCGCAGCGAATGGGCCGTGCCAACATGGCGGCGTTGATTGGTCACTGCACCCTTCTGTCCGCAGTGAATGAGCCGTGCCATAACATGGCGGTGCCCATTGGTCACTGCGCTCTTCTGTCCGCAGCGAATGAGCCGTGCCGTAACATGGCGGCGCCGATTGGTCACTGCGCCGTTCTGTCCGCAGCGAATGAGCCGTGCCGTAACATGGCGGCGCCGATTGGTCACTGCGCCCTTCTGTCCGCAGCGAATGGGCTGTGCCGTAACATGGCGGCGTCGATTGGTCACTGCGCCCTTCTGTCCGCAGCGAATGAGCCGTGCCATAACATGGCGGCGCCGATTGGTCACTGCGCCCTCTCTCCGCAGCGAATGGGCCGTGCTGTAACATGGCAGCGCCGATTGGTCACTGCGCCCTCTGTCCGCAGCGAATGAGCCGTGCCGTAACATGGCAGCGCCGATTGGTCACTGCGCCCTTTTGTCCGCGGCGAATGAGCGGTGCCGTAACATGGCAGCGCCGATTGGTCACTGCGCCCTCTGTCCGCGGCGAATGAGCCGTGCCGTAACATGGCGGCGTCGATTGGTCACTGCGCCCTTCTGTCCGCGGTGAATGAGCCGTGCCGCAGCGAATGAGCCGTGCCGTAACATGGCAGTGCCGATTGGTCACTGCGCCCTTCTGTCCGCAGCGAATGGGCTGTGCCGTAACATGGCGGCGTCGATTGGTCACTGCGCCCTTCTGTCCGCAGCGAATGAGCCGTGCCGTAACATGGCGGCGCCGATTGGTCACTGCGCCCTCTGTCCGCAGCGAATGGGCCGTGCCGTAACATGGCAGCGCCGATTGGTCACTGCGCCCTCTGTCCGCAGCGAATGAGCCGTGCCGTAACATGGCAGCGCCGATTGGTCACTGCGCCCTTCTGTCCGCGGCGAATGAGCCGTGCCGTAACATGGCAGCGCCGATTGGTCACTGCGCCCTCTGTCCGCGGCGAATGAGCCGTGCCGTAACATGGCGGCGTCGATTGGTCACTGCGCCCTTCTGTCCGCGGCGAATGAGCCGTGCCGCAGCGAATGAGCCGTGCCGTAACATGGCAGTGCCGATTGGTCACTGCGCCCTTCTGTCTGCAGCGAATGAGCCGTGCCGTAACATGGTGGCGCTGATTGGTCACTGTGCCCTTCTGTCTGCAGCAAATGAGTTGTGCCGTAACATGGTGGCGCAGACTGGTCACTGCGCTCTTTTGTCCGCAGCAAATGAGCCGTGCCGTAACATGGCGGCAACGATTGGTAACTGCACCCTTCTGTCTGCAGTGAATGAGCCGTGCCGTAACATGGCAGCGCCGATTGGTCACTGCGCCCTTCTGTCCACAACACATGAGCCGCGCCGTAAAGGAGCCGCACTGAAAAGTCTGTTTTGTGAAGCTACTCATTTTTCAGGAAAAAATAAAATATAAAGGCCTGGACCTGCAATATTTCTTCACTTGCATTGAAGGAACATTCTCTAAGTTAAGGTATTATACACAGACCTGCTTAGGCCAAAGTATGTATTTGATCTTTTTATTAGCAGAGACCACGCCCCAAATGGTGTAGGTGTGCTGTACAGATAGTGAGGTTGCTCTACAAAACATGTATCGTTACAGGGACTAACACCAACGCACATATTCAATTTCGATGGTGCTGTACAGACAAGAGGAAAGAAAAAAACTGTTAAGATCATTTTATTTTTATTTTGTGGTTTTTCCAATGCTTATTTGCAAACCGGATGGTTGACGACTGTGGATTGCTATGTGTACCCCTCCAGACCATTGTTTTTCAACCTGACAGAAGGGGCGAGGCCATATGCTAATCAGGCCAGGTCCCACCCCAAAAGGGGCAGTCCAGTGTGAACTGCTAGGTAACATCACTACTGCACAAGACCACAAGCAACCCAAAGATGTTTCAGCCTCATTGGGCATCCTCAGGGCATCGTCAGTGAGGTGTATTTTGGGTCTCAGCAGGCTCAGGATCCAGGTTTGGGCATAGCCGGTCCACTCGGCTTCATATTAGCAACACTGAAGGTTGATGGTGCGGTTTTGTAATGTGCCAACTCATGGCGAAACAGCGTTGAAGCACCAAATGGGGTGATACAGAGAGACAGGGTTGGGAGGAAACGGTTGAGGACATCTTAGGCTGCACACGTGCCTTTAGAACGTAGTAAGGAGAGCAAGGTTGCTTGTGATGCAGTGTGGAATGATGTGTGCAGATCAGAAGATACCATGGTCTCTGTGTAGGTAAGCATCGAGGGGTTTTTGGGATGTGGTCCTGCGAGACCCTGCCCCAGTGCACTATAGGGTGGGCTATGGCTTTGTGTGTGAGTTTGGGCCTGTTTAGGAGTATGGCAGTGCAGGAAAAAATGGTGGTAATGCAGTGATAACCCTGTTACCACAACATTACTGTAGCATTGCCGCACCACTGTACTGCAACTTTAGTGGTAAGGTGGAGGATTTTCCTCCAGAAAAATGCTGGGGTAAATCCTACCACCTTACCGCAAACAAACAGCAACATTGGTGGAAATACCGCTGGTGGAATTACTGCTAGCTCGTCATTGGGCCACTAGCGGTAATTCCACTGAACTCCCCATGAGTCCCATGGACACAAAGGAATGGACACTTACACCGCCTATCACCACTTGTAATCTTGCAGTAGATCCACAGGACCAAGTGCCTGTAACAGTGATTCCATTTGCCGGTATTTCAGTGGGTTTACCACCGAAATACTGCTAAACTTATAATGAGGCCCTTTGTGCGGTGGCCCAGTTGGGATCATGCCTTCATATCATGTGCTTTCAGGTAGTATTCAAGGTTGTTTGGCATGGAGTGTTTTCGTGTTTTGCTGGTGTGGTGTTTGTTTATGCCAAGGGCTAGAAGCCTAGTTGGTATTTTGGTTTGACTTTGGGCGAGGCTATGGCAAGAGGTGGCTTGCATGCATCCGGTCCATTGATGGCTCTTTTTATTCTCTTGAGTGGTCCTGCTTAATCTATATGTTATGCAGTTTGTGTATAATGTTGTTTGGTGCTAAACAGTTCAGCTGTCTGGTTGGACAATGGGTCTCTTACCTGTTTGTGCAAGGCTCTATCTGATGTTTTTGGTACCTGCCTGACTGCATACTTGCCTGCCCCGACGTTCTGTTACTTGCCTATTGGCTTGGAAAGGGTAAAGATGTGGCTATTCTGCTGAACTTGGCCAGAATGATCTTTATAACTTCTAAGTCGTGCATGGCTTTCCGGAGTCTGGTAAATAGGCGGGTTTGGAGTGCTTTCAGTGAGGTGATCTTGCAGCCTGCCAATTCCTTTCGATTTCCAAACCCTGACAGTTATGATTGCAAATTTCATTCATATCGGGCACTACCAACATCGAAAGCGTGCTGTTGCTGCCCCTTGGCGATCATGTCTGATTGCAATGTGTGATTTTCTTTTGGATGAGTTCTGTCCACCTGCTGGGTAATGCCAGTTGGCAGATGCAGAATCCTTATAATTTGCATTCTTTTTCTAGCCCACAGCCAGAGGACGTCTCAAAGTGCTGAGTATTTGTATTTTATTTTTTTATATAGTGCCTTAATCCAAGGCGCTCTACAGTTAACAACAAAAATACATCAGACATGGAACAGTAGAAGCAATAACAGTATACATGAATCAAACCATAAAATTGGCATTTAGAACAATTTGCATGTAAGAAAAGTTCCAGTGTAAGGGGGCAAGGAGCTGGAAGGAACGGAAACGAGAAGAGGCTCCTGGTGGTGGGGGAACAGAAAGTAAGAAGAGATCAGCAGAACGAAGGGAGCGAGAGGGGGTATAGAATGAGAGGAGAGAGGAGAGGTAAGGAGGGGAAATGTCATAAAGAGCTTTATAGACAAGACAAAGGAAGTGAATCTCTTCTGTACAGTTGCAGTAGAAGTTCTGCACCTGTGTTCTGCGTTCTATGTAGTTTTTTCAAAAGGCATTCTGAATACCCAAGTAGGGGCTTTACAGGTAGTCTTCCCTTGATAGACTACCTGTAAAGGTAGGTAGGACGAGTGACATGACTGTGAAGGTTCTGTGTGGGAGGGTGGGAAAGGGCATATACATCTCACCGAACAGAGGCGGAACAAGGATTTTCTAACCAGTGCCTTAATTGATGCTCCATCGTTAATGATACGATATGGCATTTGTATCGTGCCTATACACAAGTGTTTCAAGGCGTGACGAGGCAAGGAAGGGGTAACAGAGGGAGGACAGAGATAACGATCTTACTAGGCCAAGTGACATTGAGATTGCGCAAGTGCAGGGGAGCGGGAGGGGGAAGTGCTGTACATGGGATCAAAACAATAACAAGAAGTGCAGCCAGCTGGTGGCAGGTGCAAGGGTAAGTGCAGACAGCAGTTTGTGTGCTCTCCATCATGATTCCATGACTCGACCACTGCTTACACAGTTTTCTGTCCCCTCGGACCAGGAGATATGATATGATCAACGTTTTGTTGAGGTTGCGTTCTATTTACTCATGGCAACTTCTTTTAATGTTGCTTCTCACGATGCCCTCTAGTCTCAAAGACTCTCCCTGAAATGTTATTTTTGTGAAGTCACTTCCGATGATGTCAATACATATGCAGTTAGTGCAAAGTGCCAGAAATCCTAGGACAAGCCCTAGAGCAAAATCTAATCGGCCGATGCCCTGAATGGTCGCCTTCGCGTTCTTCTTCTTGCTGACAGATTTTATCCATCAGTGGTGATTATTGGATACCGAGGCTTGAGCCTCATTGCTCCATCTTCTCGAGTTCAGTATGTAGTCGTGTGTTAGGATTTTTCACGGTCTGTGTGAACTTTTCACAGTAGGGCTGGTTTCACAGGGTCTTCGCAGTGATGGGCCATGGGTAGCGGTCGAAAGGGTTTGCAGTGGTGGCAGCGAGTCTCCTGATCAGAGGGTTTGTGCTCTGATCTAGTCTTTGGCAGAAGTTCTTACTCAGCTTCGCTAGATGTTCATCCAACATCTCGATGTCCAACTCTCTGTGAGGGTCAGCTGTCCTTCTGAAGAGTGGAGCTCCAGCCGCTATCCACAGGGGTGTCGATCCTGGCAGGTCATCCACGCCTGGGAGGCATACATCAGGGTAAGTCTGATGATTGCCTTGTAGACGTTGACCTTGTTCGGAGGGGCATGGACCTGGTCTTCAGGAGTGGGTACAGCGCTGCCAGCTTTCCTGATGCCTTCTGCTGCGTCTTCTTGATATGGCTTTGCCAGTTGAGTTTGCTGTTCAGGGTCACACCCAGGTAACGGCTGTGGCCTTCCACGTGGGCTCCCAATTGAGGCTGATGTGCGGGTGGCTCCTTAATTCAAGCTTTTGGCTTCTGGATAGTGAAACATTTGTCTTTGTTGCTACATATTCACCATATAATGGAACATTTGTTTGCAAATGCGTGGGTCACCCTGAGGCTCGTGCTTACATTTCCAGCTGCTTTTGCTAATCGTGAGAGATGTGTGGGTAAATGAAAGCTGCTACTAACGTGTTTACGGTCTTTAATGGCCGAGGAGAAGGTATTGAAGCTTGTTATAGCATTGTGAGCAAAACTTGGAAACAATAGATAACACAGCAGCACTATGTTTTTTGTTGCAGCAGCAAAACTTGGAGAGTGCCTTTAATTTAGACAATTAACATACATGAGAAGACTCTCACGGTGACCGTATTTGTGCATGCTTTTGCTGCAGCCTGTCCTTTTGAGGGTAGGTTTGAAGGCCGCACTGAAATATTAGGGGCGTGGCCAGCACCGTGTCGTGAGTGGCGGATGGACCTGCTACTTCATAGCTGTCTGTCGCTCATGGCAGCGCGCAGGCGCACTCGCACATATTCTGAGCATCTGCTCATTGGACATGCATTTGTTTTGGTAATGGGAGCACGCCCTCAGGGTCCAGGTGTACCCATGCCTGCATCAGCGCCATGCAGCTGCATTTTTACAAAGCACCCTGTATGCAGTTGGCTCTATATCAAGTTCCCGGGCCCTATTCTGGCTGCTCTCGATGAAGGGTCTAGTTCTTCTGTTGCGCAACATAACAGTAACTTGCTTTTATTTAACACTTGCTTCCAACGTTTTGCCATTTAAAATCACTGCGAATGACAGCGGTTGTTATTACCCTCTAAGTCGCTAAGTCTTGCAGCCTCTGAATGATTAATGGTTTCTGTGAGTCGGCTCCACGGGTGGCCGTTCGCAAGCATTTAAATCACGATGCTACCTTCCCGGGTAATTTTCTTCGCCCTGAATGTATCTGTGAGTTTTTCGATCGTAATACAATAAAGTTGCTTTGCAGGGTATATTCCGCATTTGCTTATACATTGAAATACTTCACCCAGAGCAGCTTGTAAAAAAATCCACAAAAAAAAACACTTCAATCACGCTATATGCAAAATAACCACAAGGTGGCAGTGTCTCATCTCAGGACCAATGCCCATCTTCACTACGTGCTCCTGAAAAGCAGAAATGCTCCTGTGTTCCCCTCTGTGCTGCTATCTATCCACTGTTGATGAGAAATGGGAAATGCAAAAACGGCGTGAACAGAAGTGAAACTCTTCAGAAAGTAAATCCACTGAGGCTATGGATTTATGCATAGACCGGCCTGATTGGGCGGACATAAAGTGCACGTTTTCTTAGATTGCTTAGTGGCTAATTTTTAAACAACGATAAATCTGTACACCTTTTAATGCTGGCGCGCGCATAGGTTTTAGTTCTCGTTTGTCTCCACATGTGTACACGATAAAAGGAGAACATCCTTTTATTAAATCATATAACATCATTACATCATCCCTCCCAACCCCCCAGCCACTTCCTCTATAAAATGCTTAATACCTTTGGACGTCCCACCACCAGAGGCAACTCATTCTAGGGTTCATTTCAATTGAGGGCAAATGATAATGATTTATTTATATAGCGCTCTGCATAGAACATATATATATGCATAGAACATATATATATATATTTAATTTGTTTGTGTTTCAAATGAACCTTTACAAAATAAAACATCAATCAGATAAATTACACATCAAATACAAAACAATTGTATTATTAAAAATAAATAAAACAAATCAAAACAGTAATTACTGCAAATCGATAATTACATTAGAGAAAGAATATACACTAAAGTAACGAAATCTCATTTTCTATTACTTACATATTTATATACAATTATCACTGAATTGAAGTGTGTACTCGTTTATCAAACTCGGGAGGATGAAAGGCTAAGTTGCCCTTGCTGCGATTCGAACCTGTGACCTGCACATTGTTAGGGAGAATTCGTTTCTGTGCTAATCCCCTTTGACCTGAGAGACGCCCAGCACTTTTGCTGGACTCTTTTTTTATTTTAATATCCTGGTTGAGTGGAACTTTTTGCCACTCATTCTTTTTCTCCTTCTGGGATTTTTATTTTTACTGATTTATAGAGGCTGGTAAACTCCATTTGCTTAACACAGGCATCTACTTTTTGCTTTGTGACACCCAGCGCCCCATGTGCAGTGTCACTGGAAAGTCCCCTGGACTTCTCTTTATGTTTAAATATATTTTCTTTTGAGAACTACCGTTCCCAAGAATAGTTAAGTTAACTTTTATCTTACTTACCTTTTCTTTTGTGGGTCCAGCACACACCATCCTATGTGGGGTTACATTGTAAGTCCTTCGCCCACTCCTCTTGTAACGTTTTGTTACATGTGACTAACTTAAATGGCTCGTGGACGTGGTTACTTTTTAATACCTTTGTGCACGTTGCTAGCAGGCTGATTTCTCAGCTGCAGTACAGCACCCATGGGTGACCATTTTCCCAAAATGGCCCACATCTTCTTTTTTTCACCATTTTTCATTTGTCAGATCCTTCTGGGCTTTTCACCTGGTAATGGTATGGTAATGTTTATTTTTAAAGCGACTATACACAAGGCAAGTGTTTCAAAGCGCTCAAGGAGGGAGGGAGCCCTTGAGATTCTGAAACGTTAATAGTCTGCACAGGCAGAGTAAGTGCATATAATACAATTAACAGTGGAGATAACAGCAAATATGCCCAACAGCAATTCTGCAGTTTTTCCAAGTGCATTAAGGCACCACCATGCAGGGAGAGAAGACAAGGGGGAACAGACAGACGATCTTCAAGCATGGTGCATTCGGATCGCGCAAGTGCACAGACGGTTACAGACGAGGAGGAGTTGGGGTGGACAAGTCCTGGGGGGAGGTCTAAGTGCACCCAGTCAGTGGAGGCTGGAGTAAGTGCAAAGAGATGCCACTCTCTTGGGTCATTGGTCAAGTCAGGGCCGTCACGAGGGAAGTGCAGGGGGGGCAAACTGCCCCGGGCCTCGCGCTTGCGGGGGGCCTCGCGGCCCCCTCTCCTAAGGAGAGGGCTGCACGTACCGCTCAAGTGACGTGGTTTAATTTGCATCACATCGTAAAATCAATCAGATGTCCATTCTCTGGCCCCACAGACGTGACATTGCAAAATAATAAAGCAGCAGTTTGGACAGAAGCATAAGGCACATGAAAGTGCTGTTTTCCGCTCTAAACTGCTCACAAGAGCTGGGGCAGTATTACCTCAACAGGACAAATGCACATAAGGAAGTAGGAACATTACTCGGTTGCAGCGTTAAAAGGGCACTAGAGCCACTCTGGTTTTTAACTAGCAATAATGTTATTTCTACTATCCCCCTTGAGGCTATCCAGCACGACTTTCCACTTCTTGACGAATGTCCGTTCTTTCAATACATTTTTGACACACAATATATCATATGTACCTAAAAGATCCTTAGTATGTATGTCACTCCGCCGGGCCCTCTTCTCAATGAAGGTGAAATCTCAAATACACATGGATGTGCGGGGTGAATGCAACACATAAAGCCCCGCCACCCCCCGTGTCATGTGAACAATGTACACATGGAGTTCTACCAATGCTTGTTTTAACATGAATTTCGTGCAAGTAACAGTACCAATACAGAAGTGCCTTTCCCATGCCTACACAAATGCCCAAACTGTTAGCATTGCCAATGCTCTTTTTGCTTTACCCTTGATGCACAGGACTATGCTTCAAGGTTAAAGCAAACATACTACTTGGCTCACATTGAATGTAGGCCAATCTAGCCAGTAATAACACTTATGGTACACAGTCAGCCGGCTGTATAAAAATATCTGCTTTACTATTATCACTACAGACAGTTCTATCATACTACAAAATACAACCCACCCTGTAAAGGAATGCAGATGACAGACAGTTTCAAGAAGCAATAGGGATTTACTCTGGATACTGACAGGAGGGTAGTCGGTTAAGTAATTAATCACAATAGTTCAAGGATACTTGGTTTCAACACAAAGGGAGCAATGGGTCGTACAATGTCACTAGTGGCCTTCGGAGAAGGACCAAGGGGACAGAACCACAATGTATCTTGTGCTTGTAGGGGTTCTTGGTGCTCGACAGGGTCGAGTCAGTTTCAGGGCACTTTGCAGCTTCTGCGACAGAGTTTAAGATGAGAGACAGCTGCAGGAATCAGGCGACAGGCAGTTATGCAAGCGAGGCTGGACGGATGGCTGCAGGCTGGCCTACACAGTGGCTCAGGGTCAGGAATCGTTGTCTGCTGGTTGGCGGGTCTGAAGAACTGGTCGAGGTGTCTCAGATGACGTTAGCGACTGTGGCGTGACAACAGTCAGCGGTGCAGTTGGTTGCATCTCGAGGGGCTTGACTGGCTTGGAAATGTCCTTTAAGGTGGACGCTGGTTGATGCATGTCGATGCACTCTCGCTAGCTTCTTCACTGGGCTTGTGCCGTCCTTTAAGGCGGATGGCCCAAAGCTGAGAAGAGTGTTTCAGGCAATGGCCTTGTCCTTGGTTTGGTTCAGAGACCCTCTGGCACTTCCCACGTAGTAAGCTTGCTTGCAGAGCCTAGCAGGGCACGCCGTGGGCTGGCTGGGTACCGGTTCTGGAGCTGCTGGAAAGTCCTTTGGATTCAGTATCACCCCCTGCCCCCTTGGAGATATTTAGGGGAGGGATCTGGCTTCCCTCCTTGGAAATCCTGGCCTTCCTTCACTGGTGGAAGCTATAAGGCAGACTGTACCTTCAGCCAGGGTCCAAATTAGTTCTTCTTATTAATCCTTGCAAAGTCTTCAGACTATCTTTTAAAGCCAAATGGGCCCCAGCAATTTGTGTCGGCTAAGCCTACCTTAATGAACCAATCCTGGGTCCCCCCCAACAATCTCCTGTATGTATGATGTCATAACCAGAGTGCTTTGCAAGAGAAAAGGTAAAGGGGTGAAAACATGTAATACATTTCCCACCCATCATCCTGTCTGTCTGTTGTGGATCAAAGTGTAGCTCTAGTTAATTGAGCTGTCTGTAGTACCCGATTAAAGTGTCAGGACTCCCTTGAAGCGGCGGCAGGTCCAGACCTTTGGGTTTTGCCAAAACCACATACTCGTACCTTCTGAACGGGGTCCCCCTGCGGGGATGACCACTGTAAATACATAGCTCCAGACATGATAGGTCACTGCCCTTGATACTGAGAAGCGGGAGATGGCTTCAGGTTGACACAGTGCATATCAAAGGTTGTTGGGGTTTTGCTGTCCTTTGAAAGTCCTGTGATCAGGCCTCCCATGGGCCTGTTTGCATTAACTCCGATTAGTATGCAAGGCTGCCCCCAGCAGCTTACAAAAGAAAAGGGTGGATCCATGGAGCCTTTGTTAGTTAATAAGGCTGGCCATGGCATGAGGAAGGTTTTGCCTTCCCCCTTCTGAGATGCCTTGATGAACTCTTAGCTGTAATATTCCAACTAAATATGACTGGGGGACGGCGCCTGTAGGCTGTGTCCACCCAGAGTATACAGGACTATGTGTATGTCATGCAGTGAGCAGAGGAAAATGTGTGCGGATTAACGGTTTATCTACCATCATTCAATTTAATTCAAAATGTCAAAAATGCCAATGCGAGCGCACACCCACTGTACAGATGGTTGAATTCCTCATAATGCCTCAATGCATACCCCTGATCTCTGGGCCAGCAGGGTTTCCAAAATGTGGGAAGCGCGGTTCGCGAAGTGGTTGCAAAGTAGTTTTCCTGCGGACACAGTCCGTCTACCATTTTACCTGAACAGAAGGAGGAGCTTGTGAAGTACCAGCTACAAGACCACAGCGGCGGTACGGTAGTGCTGCGTGGTTCGTTATGTGGTTTATTTATTTATTGTTTGCTTGTTAGGCTCGTGTACAATAAGAATATACTGTTTCAAAGCACCCACATGGCAGGGAGGGAGGAAGGGTGGGAAATACATTACAACACAATATTAAGAGCAGAGGGGGGAGAGGGACGAACCTACTACGCCTTGTGAGTATTAAGAATGTGCAAGTGCAGTAAGGATGAAGGAAGAGGGGTAAGTGCTGGGAAGTCCGAGCTCATGGGTGAGCCATGGACGAAGTGCTTGGAATGTTGAGAGCTACATGGCCTGGGCCGCGGGAGGTGTAAGTGCGAGTCTCCAGAGAGGAGGGTGGGCATACGCAAAGTGCTGTGGAAAGACAGGTGCTGGGAAAAACTGGTGTGGGAGGTTAAGGCCCTGAAGAAGCCTAAGTGCCAAGGACACCGATTCAGCAACTGTGGGGTTAGCAGAGCAGAGAAGGAGGGAAGGCGGAGGAAAAGAGGAAAGTCTTAAGGAGCTTCTGGAATTTGAGGGGCAGAGGTTATTCCAAAGAAGGGAGCCGCAGAGGAAAGTGAGAAACCCCATGCCATCTGTATTGCAAAACGCTTTACACACAAAGAGTTGGTGCCCGATGAGCAAAGTGGTCTAGAGGGAGAGTTATTATTGAGATAAAGTTGAAGATAGTGTGTGCCCCAGGCCCAGACAGCCTTGTGGATGATGCAGAGGGATTTGAATTTAATCTGTGCAGCAAACGGGAGCCAGTGAAGATCTTTTAGTGCAGGACAGATGTGGTCCCTGGTTTTAAGGCCAAGGATAAGCTGGAGGGACACAGAATGGAAGAAGGAGGATTCAGGATGAGGCTGCTACAGTAGTCAAGCCTAGAAAGAACCAGGGCTTGAGTCACATTGAGGCTCTGAGGGAAAGTGAGAAAAGGTAGAATTCCTTTGAGAAGGAAGAGCTGATAGTTGGACCTCTTGGCAATGTCCTGAGTGTGAGAGAGGAAGGAAAGAGAGGAGTCGAAGATGACTCCAAGATTTCTGGCTTCAGTTGAAGGCACAGGGGGAGAGCCCAAGGAGGAAAGCCAGAGTGAAGGGAAGAAAGAGGGAGCAGGGGTCCCAATGAGAAGGATCTCAGTTTTACAGGCGTTGAGGCAGAGATCATTGGAGGCGCACCAGGACTGAATGGCAGATAGGCAGTCAGGGATGGTGCAGGGTGCAAGAAGGTGAGCAGGCAGTCTGAAGAATAGCTATGCCATCTGCGTGACACTGGAAATTGGAGGAGAAAGGGGAGATGAGGTGTGCAAGGAGAGCACGGTAGATGTTAAAGAGCCAGGGGAGAGTATAGAGCCCTGAGGAACACCACAGGTGGAGATGGAAGTAGGAGAGGAGAAGGGGCCCAGGATGACTTGAGAAGAGGTTAGTGAGGAAAGAGGACAGTCAATCCAGTGCCCGTTCCGAGATAGCAAGTGTATCATGGAGCCTTTGAATGAGGGGGAATGGTTAACTGTGTCAAATGCAGAGGAGAGATTGAGAAGGATAAGGACAGCGGGGGGTTGGAGTCAAGGGATGCAAGCAGTTCTTTACGGGTGTTCAGAAGAACATTTTCCATGCCTCTGGATGCTCGGAATCCAGATTGATGGTCATGGAGGCCTCCAACAAGTTCAGTGTGAGAGTTAAAATTTGGGGCAAGGCCATCTTCTCAAGTAGCTGCCCAGGAAGGGGGTGATGGAGGTAGGGCGATATCTGGCAGGGCAGTGTGGGTGCGATTTCTCGCCGTCACCATAACCAGTACAAGAGGGACCCTATAAAAACTCAAACAGAAAAGAGTTGAGTAAACATTGCTTTATTAACACACAAGCATTCGCGAATGGGCCACAAGTTCAACCGTCTCGCAAAGCAAGTCGTCAAAGTGCCGCCCTTTCCCCTGCACATCGTGGTCCTTTTATACCCATCTGTTTTACATTGTCATACATTGCTGCACATAGATTATGTCCACCACAAGGCGGTTCCTCCCAGTCATGACTTTGCATC
Source organism: Ambystoma mexicanum (assembly GCF_040938575.1). Taxonomy (NCBI): domain Eukaryota; kingdom Metazoa; phylum Chordata; class Amphibia; order Caudata; family Ambystomatidae; genus Ambystoma; species Ambystoma mexicanum. The sequence goes on from NC_090923.1 coordinate 628,816,490, forward strand.
AACGGTCAACAGTTCAACATCTGCTATTGTGGTTTCCTGTTATCTGTTATTCGCTCTCTCTCGTGCCCCTCTGTGTCCTTATCTCTGTGCACGAGGCTGTGCTTACTCATTCCTTCCCCACCCGTAATCTGCAGATAGTTTTAGCAGGCTCAGCATGCTTCGACATACAGTGACCAAACACAATTCTTCTGTTAAAAACAAGTTCTTGCCAGGTCAGCAGGTCTTAAATGCCGCTGTATAAAGAGAAGGCCTCTTCTTTTAACAAAGGGTACATTCTTTTAACACATATGGTGATTAGTACAAACTCCAAGTGTGAGCACAACATTACATATGTATGCGTACCTTCAATCCACCCTTTGCTCACACTTGAGCATCAATCTAAACAGTCCTAGCATAAGCAGATGGCAGGAAAGCAACATCATCACATACTGTATGTACCATAATCTTCTCCAGGCCTCCCATGTCAAAAAATTCCTGTTGTACATGGCTTTTATCCATTGGATTTAGGCGCGTTATGCTGGAAGAACACATGGAAACACAGCACGACACACATACCGGGAAGCATTGGATGCAGAGACAAATTCCTACAACTATTGCCGCTAGAACCAGTATGGGCGTAAGGAGCTGCCTACTATCGAGCATACAAAAAATAAGATTTTGTTCCTTGTGGTGCAAAGTGGTGTTTTTCTCTTACCTTCTGTGTTTGGGGAGCATACATTTATCTGCTCAGGGATTAAACCAGCATATACGGGTGCAGACATAATTCAGTATGTGGCTCAATTATAGGTACGTATGCGTATCAGATGCAACCTAGCGATATAGCTGTATCCCCTATTTAAAGCACCAGTGTCCTTATTACTCTAATAGTGGTAGGTCTCACTGAAAACCTTCATCCAATCTGTCCCACGTCTCGTAGTGCCTGTCCCAGGAGGGGAACGCCGAATGCCCTTCAGGCTACAAGCCCGTCGTCTTCAGTAAGGCACAATTCTGCTAAAACCAACAAGAGAGTCCAAATGTTCATCTCCCTAATGATCAAAGTTCAAAACAGTGTCCTCACACGTTGCTTGGCACATACACGTCACGGGATCGGAGGCGATGGGCACACCTGTCACTGGCATCTGGCAGTACACTTGCAACCTGCGGTTTGTCGGTTCCTTTTTCTGGAGGAATCAGTAATGGAAGCGTCTTCTTGACATGATTCACGTGGTACCAGTGCGATTTGCCATCAACTTTTACCGCAGTTTGTGTTGCGAGGAGCACCTGAAACGGGCCCCTCCATCTGGGTTGCAGTCCGCTGGTGCGATCGAAGGCTTTTATAACAACCCAGTCACCGGGCTGCACGTTGTGACCTTCTCCTATCAGAGGAGATGGAGCTACTGCGTTCACCTGTGCATTAATAGAAATCAGTCTATTAGTTAACCCAATACAATACTGTTGTAATGCAGGCCATGCTTGCTCAGACAATCTCTTAGGTGATATGGGGGTCCCAATACTTGGTGGGCGCCCCATAACAATTTCGAAAGGAGATAAACCATGTGTACGCTTAGGCATAGTACGCATACTCAATAATGCAATAGGCAATGCATCCGGCCATTTCAGTCCCGTTTCAGCACAAGCCTTTGCCAGTTTGTTCTTCAGTACCTTATTTGTGCCCTCTATAATCCCAGCTGATTGAGGATGAAAAACTGCGTGGAAACGTTGATCAATACCAAGGGCCTTGCAAACTTTGCTTACTACTTCACCAGTAAAATGAGTCCCATTGTCAGACCATAGATATCTGGGGACCGTATACAAGGGCACCCAGTGTTTCAATATGCATTGTGCTGTGGAGGTGGCACTATTGTCCCGCAGGGGATATGCTTCCACCCATCCTGAGAACCCACATTTCATCACCAAACAGTAGGAATGTTTATTTACAGGCTCCAGCTGTATAAAGTCCATATACACCACCTCAAAAGGGCAGGTGGGTAACTTACTGTGGCCCGCCGGGGCCGGTACACCTTTCCACACATATTTCACATTGTTTTGCCCATTGGCGACAATACATTCCCAATCTTTTGTTGTACCACACAGCACTCAAAACTTCTTCCATAGTCCTTGCGTTAACGTGAGTTGGACCATGAGCCACACTCACTATCACAGGTAAGTATGCATCAGGTAGTACCCAAGTATTCGTATTGGTATGTGCCCATAGCCCATCTACCGTCTCCTCGTATTGATCATCCTTGTGCCAAGATAGTCTTTTTTCAATGGTTGCATCTGCTTGGATTTCCTTTACGCGCTCCTTCGTCCCTTCCATAGTCACATCCCTCCCCACTATGAGTTGCCGGGCTTCCCACCGAGTGTCCCTTGTGGCAGCTAGTTTAGCCATCTGGTTAGCCAAAGAATTTCCCTGCGTGACATAATCCAGTGTTTTTTTATGCGCTGAGCACTTCACTACGGCCACCATTTTGGGCAGCGTAAGGGCTTGCAATAATTCAGCAATCAATCGGGCATGTTTAATAGTATCACCTTGGGAGGTTAAAAACCCACGCTCTCCCCAGAGTTTACCAAAACTGGAAACCACCCCGTGCGCGTAGGCTGAATCAGTATAAATTGTCACTTTCATACCGGTGCTTAACACTAATGCTCTCGTTAGCGCAATCAATTCTGCTGCCTGGGCCGATTTTTCACACACTTTCCCACTCTCAATCAACCGTTCCCCAGTAGTTACTGCATACCCTGCTGTTGTCTCCCCATTTGGCAGTTTGAAACAGGAACCATCACAGAATAATATACCCTCATTATCAACCAGCGGGGTGTCTTGCAGGTCTGCTCTACCCTTAGTGTGTTCTTCCATTTGGATCACACAATCATGCCTAATGTCATCAGGTGAGGTGGGCAAAGGAAGCAGTGTCGCTGGATTCAAAGTGTTACACCGTTCAATTTTTACATTACTGGAAAACAGGATCATCTCATACTGTGTGAGTCTAGCTGTAGTCAAATGCTGTGTATGCACTCTATTCAGAAGAACATCTACCGTATGTGGAACCTTTACTGTTACTTCACTCCCTAGGATGATACCTGCACTTTGTTTTAGGGCTGTCGCTGCTGCAGCTACTGCTCTCATGCATGGGGGTAGGCCTCGAGCTACTGAGTCCAGAGTGCTAGAAAAATATGCACATGGTCTCTGTTTACCCCCTTGTTCCTGTGTCAAGACTGACACAGCGCAACCTTCCTATTCATCAACAAAAAGGCAAAATCTCTTAGTATAATCAGGTGTGCCTAAGGCCGGTGCGTGGCATAGAACATCTTTCATAGCTGTCAGGGCTTTTTCCATCTCAAGTGTCCATTCTAATGGTCCGTTTTCTTGTACTTCTTTTAAGGCTTTTAGCATGGGCTGGATCAATACAGAGAATTCAGGAATCCAGTGCCTACAGTAGGATAAAACACCAATTATCCTTCGGAGACCCTTTGCCGTGTCTGGACCTTTTATGGACTGTATCAAAGCAATGCGATCAGTAGACAGGGTTCGCCCCTCTTCGGACAGCTCAAAGCCTAAATAATGGACCTTTTGTTTTACATACTGAATTTTGGCTAGGGCTACCTTGTGCTTATTCTCTGCTAAGTGCATTAGCACCAATCTGGTCACATAATGGCATTCCTCTTCGGTGGCTGCACATAATAGCAAATCATCAACATATTGTATCAGAGCAGTGTTAGCGGGTAGGGCTAGGTTATCCATCTGTGTTTTTAGTGCTTGGCTGAATATGGCGGGACTTTCTGTATATCCCTGCGGAGCTCTAGTAAATCGATACTGTCTATCTCGAAGAGTGAAACTAAACAGGTACCTGCTTTCTTCGGCAATAGGAATGCTGAAGAAGGCATTTTTCAAATCAATTACCGTAAACCATTTCGCTGTTTTGGGAATAAAAGTGAGTACACTTGAAATAGTAGGGACAACTGGATATCTGGGTTCTACTATTTTGTTTATTTCTCTCAAATCAATAATAAAACGATAGGGTATGGCTTCATCACCTTTCTTGTGTACTGGAAGGATCGGAGAGTTACAAGGGCTATCATTTGTTGGCTCTACCACCCCTAACCGTATCATATCCTGTACTATTTGATATAGTGCCTGCTCTCCCTCGTGTGATATGCGATATTGTTTTATCCTGGGCAACCTGGCACCGGGCTTTAGTTTGATTACTACTGGGGAAACATCCAACACTCCTACATCATTCCCATGAGTGGCCCATAGTTCATTCGGGATGTCTTGGAGTTCCGGGGCAGGGTTTGCATTACTCCTATCATACTCATAGGTTTGCTTATGGTCATTCTCACTCCCTGGGGGGAGCAATATATTGTGGCCCCTAGCGTTTTTAATGCATCAATACCTAACAAGTTTTCTGGGCAGTGATTGGTCAACAGCCACCCATTCTCCCATTTTACCCCATGAAGTTCCGCTTCTACTATTTCACTTACAGGAGTCTTTATTGGATTTCCCCCAAATCCAACTGATACCTTGATTTTATCCGATAATGGGACAGCGGGGACGGCTCTGATATTCACGGAACTGTTTCCAGCTCCCGTGTCTACCAGACATCTCAAGTTTCGGTGGGGGCCGATCCTAATAGAGGCATAAGGCCCCCTTTGGTCTATAGGAACCTGCACCACTCCCGCTATCTCATTCCGGCATCCTCAGGACATATCGCTTGTGTTATCTTGAAAATCATCGTTATAGTATACCCCTTCTCCACATTCTTCACCCTGGCATACACCTTGTATTTGTGTCGTTTGTCGTGGCTGATACAGTAGATTGGGGGGAGGCGGGGCCGGCCAGGGAACATCCCCTCTTGCTTGTCCGTCAAAGGCATTGGGTTGAGGGGGTTTAAACATTCTATTGTCTTGATTGCCGTACCCACCAGTCCTATTTCCTGGGGCAAATGTTGTCTGTAAAGGGGGCCGTACGCCCCTTCCTCTCCCACCACTCTGGGGACACTGGGATTTCCAGTGTCCGGGTCTCTTGCAGAAGGCACATACATCTTGGGGTAGCCCATCCCTCCTCCCATATAGCGCACCTCCTTGCACTGTACCTCTACCTGTCCCTTGGCCCCCTATCATGTTGCTACTATAGCCCTGTGACGGGCCATTATTATTGTAGTTATACCTGCCTTGGGGCCCTTGATGCAACTGTTGCATCAACACTTTTGTTTTTAGATCCTTCTCTTGTCGTGCCTTTTGTTGTCCCTTTACTCTTTCCCCTCTTTCGTAATACCTAGCCATTTCGAGGAGATCCCGGGGGTTTCTAGTCATCCATGTACTTTCTGCCCTCCTAATGTTCTCCTGAATTGGCCCGTGGAGCCCCTCTACAAAGTTTGTGGCAAAGTACCGTTGGCCCGTTTCAGACCCTATCTCTAGCCCACTGTGCGCTTTGAATGCTGCTTCATAACGCAGAAAGTACTGTGCTACTTCCTCACTTGCACCCTGTATCACAGCGGACAGTTTCTCCACATTCACATCAAATGGGGGTAACACCTTTTCTAGAGCCCTCAGGACTGCCATGCCATGCCCCCTTAGGGGTTCAGGATATTCCTCATGCAGTTTTCTATTTTTGCTCGCATCCATTACATCTTTCCATTTTATTGTTTCATTGTCTTTGGCACGAAAGGGGGTCCATATTTCTTCTGGGACAATGGCTAACAATATGTTATCTACATCCTCTACGGTAAATAACCCTGGTCTGAATAACTTTCCTACTTCTTTGTAGAATCCTGCCGGGTCTATACGGGGGGTCGGGGATGGACTTGGTGATATGCATTAATTCAATTCGGGATAAAGGGACATACACATAGGTGCGCATCATGTTACCAGTGGCTGCCTCTATGGTGGGTTGGCACTCTCTCATTGGCATTAATAGTAACTTTTCCGTATTTGTTTGTTCACTCACAGGGGCCTGCGCTGGTGGCGAAACAGAGGATTGATGACTAAGAGCTTTCTCTTTTATTTTTTTATAATCTTTTAATAGTTTCTCCACCTTAGCCATCCTCCATTCTTCCGCCCCTGAATCATCCACTCTTATATTAGATAGCAGTTTCTTATCCAATTCCGTCCTAATCCTATTCCACTGGGACACATATCTAGGCTCCTTTTCCTCTTCTATATCATCCACCCTAATAACAAGATATTTAATTATGTTTACTTGTATAGGCCAGCCAAGGCCCTCCATCAGACTCACCAGGGTGGACATGGACTGCGAGTGTATGGATGCTATCATACGATTAGCTACGTTTTGGCCCGCCTGGTCTGCATCTTTGAGTTTAGCCTCTCTTTCCCTCACCTCTCTTTCCCATGCCCTCTTTTCCTTCTCCCATTCAACACCGCCCCTTATGACTTCCGCTATTATGTCGGACATACATCCCCATAACTAAACACTGGACGCAGTCACTGGTAGTAACGCGACAGCGTCCTGATATGCTGAGGGCAGATCCGCAGTACTCTGTCCTCTCAATTTACAGTTACCCTCATGAAAGGTATATAGTTTAGTGGCCACTGTCCTAAATTCCAAAGGTGTCAAACGCCCCAATTGGTCCCGTAGGCTGTCATTGAGGGGTGTGCCATACAGCCCGGTCATAAGGATTTGCAAGTCTCCATCTCTATCCTTTTCTACAGTAGTCGTTCTCCTATGGTCTATCAACCTATCTGGGTCTCCATACTTCATTGGGAATTCCACCGTTTCACCCTCACTGTCTGCCGGTGGAGCTGTAGCTCCTGGAAACAATAATTCAGTCGTTGTTTGTTCTGCTTCTAGCCCTATCACATCTTCATATCGAGGCACCGGCACGGCAGGATACATACCCCCACTGTTCTTAATCATCATATGTCTATCCAACTGATCTAGCCTCTCACCCTTCTCTTTTATCTCTAGATCATGTAATTTTTGATTTACCGTTTTCTTCTGCTCCTTTGCTTTTTGTTTATTCTGAGCATTGCGCCTGCGCATTGCTTCTACCCTCCATAGTCGTATAGCCTCAAACTGTGCGGGTCTAACCCGTCTTTTTACTAACTCTATTTCTATTTTGGATATGCGGTCTATGTCAAAGGACCCGGTATCTGGCCAATTATGTTCAATCAAATCTTTTGTATATTCAGACCACTCCCTTAAAAACAATGTCAAGTTCAAACCATGTTTAATCAACATATCAAATGCAGGGGTTCTTTCAAGGGGGGCATAGTGTCTCTTGCCTATACCTCCCTTGTGGGAAGCCGTTTGACCCATCTTGGCGGTATACCGCAATTGCCTAAAACACTCACCTTTCCCAAATATGCACCTACTGGCTAACAATAATAATACATCCTCCTGGCGTATCTAACATATCATATCATCATTTCAACATTACTTCTTCATAGAAGGACTTACCACCGTCCTCTTCACAAACCCTGAATCATTATTTCCTTATTCCATCATGCATCCGTCCATACCACTTATCTTAAGGGTTTATCCGCCAGAGTGTTCCAGACCCGAAGGGCGACAGCCTGCTGTTCCACCGCCGACGGAGCCGGAAAAACAAGGATGACGCGTTGGTTGCAATCAAAGGTGCGGATTCAGTTGTTGGGGCCCCGTGATCAATTCCTTCTCCGGTTCCGCCGCGGCGTTCCTCACCCAGTGACGGACTGTCGCTCCTTCGCATCCCACTTCTGACACCAAAATTGTGGGTGCGATTTCTCGCCGTCACCATAACCAGTACAAGAGGGACCCTATAAAAACTCAAACAGAAAAGAGTTGAGTAAACATTGCTTTATTAACACACAAGCATTCGCGAATGGGCCACAAGTTCAACCGTCTCGCAAAGCAAGTCGTCAAAGTGCCGCCCTTTCCCCTGCACATCGTGGTCCTTTTATACCCATCTGTTTTACATTGTCATACATTGCTGCACATAGATTATGTCCACCACAAGGCGGTTCCTCCCAGTCATGACTTTGCATCAACGGTCAACAGTTCAACATCTGCTATTGTGGTTTCCTGTTATCTGTTATTCGCTCTCTCTCGTGCCCCTCTGTGTCCTTATCTCTGTGCACGAGGCTGTGCTTACTCATTCCTTCCCCACCCGTAATCTGCAGATAGTTTTAGCAGGCTCAGCATGCTTCGACATACAGTGACCAAACACAATTCTTCTGTTAAAAACAAGTTCTTGCCAGGTCAGCAGGTCTTAAATGCCGCTGTATAAAGAGAAGGCCTCTTCTTTTAACAAAGGGTACATTCTTTTAACACATATGGTGATTAGTACAAACTCCAAGTGTGAGCACAACATTACATATGTATGCGTACCTTCAGCAGTTAGGGTCATATGATGTTTTTTTCAGGAGTGGGTGCACAAGGGAGTGCTTGAGGGGGAGGGGAAAGATCCAGTGATAAAGGAGTGATTGCAGAAATCAGCGAGAGCAGAGGCAAGAGAGCCAATGTTATCCTGGAGGGGAGTTGGTTCCTGGCTACCAGCATTGTATACAGCTACCAGAATTCCCCGAGACCAAAATTGGCACTAATCAGCAACACCTGAACAGACTGCCTCCTTGAAGATTGCAAGAGGCATGAACGTGCTTGGAGGAAAAGAGCAACTGAACTGCAGAAGGTACACAAAGCTAGGAGCTAGAGTGCGCGCCTCACCCCCTATTTTTTCCCCAATGTCCACCCCCTATTTTTCCCTTGATGGTCCTGGATGAGCAGGGGGAGACATCTTTAGAAGAGACCTTCATGGAGCGGATTACTCTGGTAACTTCTTCTGGTGTGACAGGAGAGAAGGAGGAAAAGAAGGAAGGAGGAGGGGGGAGTTTGGTGGGGGTATGTGAGGGAGAGTGAGGGAGAGTAGAAAGGGTGGTCAGAATGTCCTGAGTTCTGGTGGCAAAGTGTGAGGCCAGTGCATTGCAGAGGGCCTGGAAAGGAGAAGGGGAGGAGGAAACGCTGGAGGGGTTGGCTAATTCCCAGCAGATTTTGAGAAGTTCAGCATTGTTATTGGATATGCCAGAGACCCATGCCTGAATGTGGGCTCTTTTCTTTGCAAGAATGGTGAGTCTGTATTGCCTTTGGAGCATGCAGCAGGCCGGTTTGTCAGAGGATGAGCCTGAAGTTTGCAACTTCTGTTTTGCTGCCCTGCACTTTTGTTTCAGGGCTGCAAGTTCGGTGTCGTACCAAGTGTTACCCTTTGAGGCAGGTTTCAGACAGATCCTCATGACTGGGGCAAGAATGTCAAGAGTGCTGGTGATGGAAAGATGGAGGTTGCAGAGAGCAGAGTCAGGGGTAGGAGGGTGAGGGGGGTGAAGGTGGAGGTGAAGGCAGCCGCAGTCACTTCATCGGGCGGGTGTTAGTTTACGAGGTTGGTGCGACTTTAGGGCGGGGCGGTCAGGGGGCCAATGGGACCCAGATGGGAGGAGAGGAGAGATTGGTCTGACCAGGAGAGAGGGGTGACTAGTGAGGGGGAGAGGGAGACATTAGAGTGTATGAGGGCATCCAGAGTGTGTCCAGCTGGGTGGGTTGGCCCGGATGGGAGAATGGAGAGGGAAAGTGAGGAGCAGAGGTCAGTGAATAGAGTGGATGCAGAGCCAAGGGAGTCCAGTTGAATGTTGAAATCACCCAGGAGGAGGAAGAGGTTAGAGGTGGAAGAGAGTAAAGAAGAGCAAAGGTCAGCCCATTCAGGGAGGATTAGGGAGGTGGCGCCTGGAGGCTGGTAGAAGGTAGAAATGGTCAGGGTGGAGGTAGGAGAGGTGACCAACCTGCAAACCAGGCTTTCAAAAGAGGAATAGGTCTGGGTAGGTAAGATTGAAGCAGGGACCCACTCAGGGAAGATTAGGTCAACCACCCGCCAGTGCTGTCATGTCAAGGCTTGGAGATGATCTTGAAGCCGTCAGGGAGGAGGGAGTCAAAGGCAGTGAATGAGCTGGCATTGAACCAAGTCTCGGTAAGAGCGAGAATGTCGAGGTCAATATTTTCAAGAAGGAGATAGATGTCAGAGGAGTGTAGGCTGAGCAGGCGTTAAGAGTCGCCAGGTGGAGGTGGACAGCGCTTTTGAAGATTTTCTGAGGTGGTGTACAGGAGCGTGTCACACCATTGAGAGGAGGGGGAGAGAGAGAGAAGGTGGAAATGCAGGCGAGGGAAGGAAGTTAATGAGAGAAGGCAAGATGTGGTCAAAGAGAAGGAGGTTGGGTTGTGGACCCTGAACCCGAATGGTGCCAGTGTGATAGACATTAACAAAGCAATTAGAGGATGCGAAACCAGCCAAGAGTACTTTCCACTTGGTGCCGCCGTTAATCGAGGGATGTGAGGAGGGCGAGAGAGTGCAGATGAGATTGGGAGTCCAGAAATCATGAGAGGGGACAGAGAAAAGGATATCAGTGAAAACATCTCTAGAGGAAGCACTGACATGGGTGTCCGCAATGGGAAGTCCAGGGTTTGCACTCAGGATATCTTTTTGTGCTTTTTCCTGCCGGATGGGAATAGGTGATAGTGTAGCAGTTATAGAATATGGGGGAGATGAAGAGAGCCATAGGAGGGTAGTGGGTTTCAGCAAAAGGATGAGGGAGGAGTGGCAGCAAAGCACAGTTCTGGCTAAATTCACTAGGGTCCCTTCTACTTTAATCCCACTGACCATCAAGTGGCAAGTGAAATCATACTCTTTGAAAAATGTGTCTTGGATGATCTTAAAAGACTCCCAGGCAAAAGTAAAAATATTAGGAATAACTTGTCTAACAATGAGAGAAAAGCTCTACAAGAACTAACATCAGACCCCAAACTGGTGATAAAACCTGAAGATAAGGGGGAGGTATAGTGGTCTTTTCCCAGACACTATACAACAGAATGGTCCTGGACCTCCTAGAAGATAGACAAAGCTATCAGCCATTAAGAAAGGATCCGTCCTCAACCATACAGGACCTCATACAAGAAACAACACAATTTGCAGCAGATAGGGGCTGGATCTTGCAAGAAGAATTGGAATATCTGAATAATTCAGAGAAAAGGACACCCTCTTTTTATGCATTGCCGAAAATCCATAAGAACCCCACTAGACCACCAGGCAGACCGATAGTGTCAGGGTGCGGGTCGTTGCTAGAACAACTTTGCAAATTCGTTGACCTATTCCTGCAACCTATAAGTCAAAAAACTAGAACATACCTCAAAGATATCACTGCAACTATTAAAATCTTTGAAGGGCTTGAATACGATGCAGAAAAAGAAATGTTGGTGACGATGGATATACAAGCATTGTATACTAATATACCACACGAGGAAGCAATAGAAATCATACGTCAACAACTTACTCATAATGCTACTCAACAAAGGGTTCCAGCAGCCTTCATAGTGGAGCTGATGTCGATTTCTCTACAAAAGAACTTCTTTAAATATGCAGAGCAATTTTACCTTCAAATTCAAGGCACGGCTATGGGTGCAGCATTTGCGCCTAGTTTAGCCATAATATTCATGGCAGATTTTGAAGAGAAATTTGTGTTCAGCAATACCAACCCTTTCAACACTCAGATAAAAAATTGCATCGATATATAGATGATGTCGTCCTTATCTGGTAAGGCAATGCTGAATCACTAAAAGACTGTCTAGTGTATTTAAACAATCTACATGATACCATCACCTTCACTATGGAATATGACAAACATTTCATTCATTTCCTGGATCTACAGTTAAAAAACAACATGGGTCATCTTTGGTGTTTCCTATTTAAAAAGACCACAGACAGGAACACAACGTTACATTTCTCAAGTTTTCATCCGAGAACACTGAAAGAAAATGTACCTTTCAGTCAGTTCCTGAGACTAAGACGCAATTGTACCCAGATCACAGATTACTACTCCCATGCTAACAGATTAGCAGGGGATCTCAGAGAACGGGGTTATCTGAAATAAACTGGTCAAGAATGCCCTCAGAAGGGCCAGATTCACTCCAAGGGAAAGCCTATTGGAACCCAAAATGAAGACCACGGCACAGGACAGAATAGCCTGTGTTACAACATACAGCACAGAGTCATTTGCTGTGAAAAAAAACTCTGATGAAATACTGGTCTATGATTTCTGCTTGGCTCCCCAATATAGGCAGACCATTATTTGCCTTCAAAAGATCCAGGAACCTGCGAGATCAATTGGTACATGCAAGAGTCAACCACAGCACCAACACTAGCCAGCGTACGCCACGCCCAGTTGTTGGACACTTTCCATGTGGTAATTGTAGGGCATGTAAATTTACAAGTAAAACCACACATTTCCAGATTGGTACAAAGAGATGGGACATAAGATTTATGTCCAATTGCAAGACTAAAAATGTGATTTATTGCATTGAATGCCCTTGCGGACTAAGGTACGTGGGACAAACTACACGCCACATTTCCACTAGGATTGGAGAACATCGCTCTAAGATCAGTTGTACAAATCATTCAGCCCCCATGGTTACACACTTTTTAGAACTACAACACTCACCAGACGATCTTAAGTGGTGGATTATTGATGTGGTAAAAAACAGCGTGAACGTACACAAAACACTGCTGTATAAGGAGGAACGATGGATCTACCGACTTGAAACCATGGATAAGAATAAGGGGCTCAATGAGGAAATACCCACACAACACTTTTAGAAGTTGAATTTGGCCACTGTTTAATTTAAAAAGATCTCATTATGTAATAATAGCAGAGGCCATTACATTTAGCACGTCTAGGTACCTTCAGTGCTTAATTGGGCATTGCCCATTCAATACCTCTTACAGTAGTTCATTAGGACAACCGTTCAACACTTTACTATTTATTCAATTGCAATTCCACCTAGCGCCTCTATGTACCTCCAGTGCTAGAGAGCATGTTGTGAGTATCTATGCTCGGTTGAGAATGCTGGGTTCGGTTTCCATAACAACGGCTAGTCTCCCGAGACTGCAACAGCCGCGGTACGACTGGCAGGAGCTCCTTCTTTGGAACGCGTACTCCTGATACATACAGTGAGATAGGCTGAGTTTTCTAATGTTAGTGGTTGTATTCATGCCACCCACATAACACGGAGGCTACAATACGCAACGCTCATGCGTCTCGTTTCATGTTTGCTTTCAGAAGTGATTCTTTCGTTCACCCACCATGACTCCGCAACCGAAGCTGCCGATTAAAACGAGCGACTCTGAGAAATGTCCCGATGTTAAAACGGACTGGTTTTCAGTAATAGTAGCCCACAACAACACATGTTGACTTGTTCCGCATTAGTAAGGTAGGCTCTATTCATACCGTAAGGTTTTGTTTTTCCTCATTCATTGAAAGCTATACACTTTAATGCTGCTTGTTCCGTTTATTTTTTTTACAGAGACAGATCTGCAAAAAAGTGATGGGAGCATTTAAATCAAATATGCCACAGCACACATTGGGCCCTTAATGCAGTTATTCTATTTCATAACGTAAGTGCCTTAAGCCCCATTTGGGCTTTACACAGATGCAGGATTTCTCTCCTGGTTTCTTACCGGGTGACAACCACATGGACCTTGGATTTGTTCTTGCTATACCTCTTCAGTTATAGAGCTGTGGGTTCTACTCTGATTAAAATGTGCCCTGTTTAAGTTCCATCTCAAGCAACAGTGATTTCTTCTACTAACCATGGTTGACACTTTCTGCCCACTAGTGCACATCTTTAACTTTCAATTTTCTGTCTAAATGCTTGTTTTACACTGACGCTGACATGGCATTTCCGCCTCTAGCTTTTGTGCTGTCCATGCTTGATAGTGGTGATTTCTTGTTCTTCTACATAGGGTTGAGATTCTGGTGATATTTTCCTACGTACACCCTATAGCTCACCATGTCACTTAACAAGATACCAAGTGCTATAGAAAAGTGTTTGTATGTCACTACAGGTCCTTTTCTTCTCCTTTCTACCTGAGGGGTCACATCTATTATTTGTCCTGAGGAAGGACAATTGTTCTATCCGCCGAAACGTAGACCACTCGTACCCTCTGATCCGGTCTTGTACATTTGGAGCATGGTCCAAGATTCTTTCCCGGTGTTATACGTAGACCCCTTGTTTAGGTATTCAGACCCCTAGTTTAGGTATTCATGGTCATCATCTTTGATAAATAACTGGTTCAACGCATGGAAAAGGTTTAATTGAACCAAGTTTGGTAGCTCAACTGACCTTGGACTTTTCTATGTGAGCTGATTGAAAAATAATAGTTGAACTCCGCCCTTGAAACATCTAGTAGAATTGAAACTGGAGTATAGTTGCAATTTAAAAAGGCACCTCCCAGACACTATTCAGATGGTGACAGATTTAGGCCTGATATGTGTATCATGTGACACTAATTGACATGCGTTTGATTTATCTCACTTGTAATATTGTTTAACTATGTGGGAACTTATGTTAATCTATGTTTGTCAATTTGATTTTTGCTATTTGTATATACGTTCAGGAGTTGTGCATGCTTATTGTATGCAACACACTGTATTTTCACTTATGCTTTTAGATGGTACATAATATGTTGTGTGCTTTTTTCTGAATGTTTTTTTATGTATGGATAACTTGATATCTGAAGTTATCTTGTTTTTGAAATGACTTAATTGAGTTAAACATATTTGCAACCTTAGATTTCTAGGAATTTTCCTATAGACAGAAAGAGATGTGTAAATATTGAGCACACATTTAGAAGCTCCTTAATTTATTTGACAAGGACCTTCCGTTAGGACACCCCACTGGGTATGAAATATACACACCCACTGGAGGCTGTCCACATCACTCTTGGATTTTTTTTATCAGAGAGACAACCCTGAAATAATATGAAGAGAGATTGACCTATGTAGCTCCTTGCCTGCCAGGACAAACTCCCTTTGTGTATATGGCTAAATTCACTAGGGGGTCTAGTAGATTGAGTGAGAGAGTATAAGTGAAACACAGCAGGAACAGAATTACATTAGAAGAGTGGCACAGAGATGTAACTATACAAATAGAATTGATTTAAAAAAAGGAGGCAGCAAACAATGAAGATGGTGCAGAGGAAATGCAAAATGGTTTTCCTGTGGTTCTCCTGGGAGTCCCAGAGAGCTACTAAATATCTCGTCCGTCTGTAACAAGGCAGGTTGGATTGGAGATTTTGGTGTGTAGAATGCTGTGCTCGCTTACAGTGGTAGTTTTAACAGGAGGGAGGGCCCAAGACAAAGGGCTATAGTTAAATGTATACAAAAGGAGAGGTGTAGTCCTGGCTGTGATAGTCTAAGCTAATTGCAACTTATTTAATGCAAATAGAATCTATTGTGCATTACCTACCCAATGGTGGCAATATTTGTATGTATCCAGGGGTAGGGGTACTTGAAAATGATAGTACACATGCGCTTGCCTTTTACTAAGGGGAGGTACAGTTTTTATTAAGTTGCTGCCCTCATCCACTTTAACTTTTGTTTTATGAAAATACAAATTCAGTATACAAGGGTGCAATCATTCTGCACAATTGACAATCATAAATGAATAGAAACTGTATGGCGAACATAAAGCAAAATCAAACCAATTGATGCATGAATATGCTGCAAAGTGACAATTGAAGTGCAACCGCAGAACCTCAACACTTCAACGCCACTGATATGTCCAGACAGCTGTTCATTGTAAGCTTGAGGTTGGTCGATTTTAATGGTTTGTTGGTTCGATTGCAATAGTTGGTATGGCAGACATGATTGTGCACATTTGCAGCCCCAGCACGGCTGTGTGTAGCAGTTTGCGGGGCTATCCGTACGATCGCCGTGAGCCCCGCAGACCGCTACACACAGCCCTGCCGGGCTTTAGAAGCTAACCAGCTACACATACCCAGGACCTGCCGAGGCTTATCTATTCACGTTGCACAGCCTTGAGAAAGACCAGAGGTCAAAACACGTGTTGGCACTCTTGATATGCAAATAGCATATGATGTATATGCAACTGTACACAATCATGTCTGCCATACCTTGGCAACTATTGTACTCGAACCAACAAACCATTTAAATCGACTAAACTGAAGCTTAAAACGGTGTTCAGCAGTTATTGCAGACCCAACCCATGGTAATACGGTTCCATGTAATAATGTCCCCTCAAAAATATTGCCATGCAAAAATATCGCCGAAAAATTGCTGTTTTTTGTGGGGACATTATTGCGTGGAACATGCGGGCGACACCCCCACAACTCCTAAACACTTTTTTTTTCATTTTTTTTTGCTGCCCCTGTCCCTATATATATGGTCACCCATATAATATCGCCACAACCTTTTCCCGGCGATATTATATACGGCGACCATATATATGGGGATAATATTACCTGATACCGGTAATACTATACCAACTGGCAACCGCCTTATCCAGCGCCATTGTAACCGAGGTTCCAAAACCAACTTTCCACTTTCATAATCCCTGGGACTTGAGGAGCTCTGTCCCACTGGAACCTCATCTACAGGCTGCAGGAAATAACATTGGCCAACCGAGAGAAAACAGATCAGTGCTGGGGTCCACAGTTCTAATAAGCTCCCGCATTCTCAATAACCTTTAACATTAACATTAAGGGAAACGATGATATGGCTGAAAGACAGGACACCTTGGCTGTTGATAATGAGAATAGCATGTTCACCAGCTCTGCGGACTCTTCATTGGCCTCGGAGGTGCAAGTTTTGGAAAGAGCAGAGGCGCCAGTACCGTAGGAACAAAAACGGGCAGGGTCCCGTGTGTCACCCGTCGAATTGCCACTGAAGTTTCCTCCGCCTCACATAGGATTGTTGTGATAGGGGGTGTACCTGCAAAAGAACCTAGGAACTTTATAAATCGCGCCGAACTGCTGGTCACTTTTTCCAAAATTCCTTCATTGAGAGTGTTGCAATCTTGGGACTTTGGATGCATTGAGCCCCTGCGAAACGCCTGTAGAATCTAGAATCCATTGTCATTTGCCAGTAACGGCAGCATTAAAAAATTCATGCAAAACATTGTTGAGTTACTTGGGTTTTGTCCTGGAAAAGGACGTGCAACTGACTAAGCAACTGGAAGGGTGTGCTATGCGTAACTGTAGGCAGCCGTCAACCCAGGTGGATCCATCCAAAAGATTGGAGTACAGCCATAATAAATTTGACAATGAACGTGGATGGGAGTGGCTGAAAGTGTATTTCCGTCCTTTGGTGATCAGGGAAAGTGAATTATTAATATCATTAGTTGGAACACGAGAGGCCACACTCACTTTCTGTCTAATAGCAGCTCCTTGAAACTCTTTACTGATTCTAATATCTTTTCAGGAGACAATGCTGTGTGATGTGATCAGTATGGATGGGCATTGTATGCACCAATTGTTAGTGAAAAAAGCTCCACACATCCACCTAAGCTGTGGCTTGATTATTGGTGTAACTAATAAATGGCCCTCAATTAAGATTGAGCCCCCCCCGCCCCCGATCCCGGGGGAAATGTACAAGCTGTTGAAGTGAACAGACATAAGAATGGAGATTGTCGTGGACTAATTTTTAATATCTATGATCGCCCAAGGGTAATTGTGGATTCTGAAATGTTATAATACATTGGGCCTCATTCAGAGTCTAGCGGTTACCCTGCCGGTGCTACTGCCGGGTTGCTGCCGGACTCGGAATAATTTACCGGAGCCTGACCTCCCGGTGCCACTGGCTCATTACGAGTCCGGCGGCCGGGAGGTCAGGCGCCGGCAAATATGTTAATCCCCATTCCCATAGAGTCCTGTTGGATTCTGTGGGAGTGGGGACATGGGAGTGCCGGCACTGTTAGCAATGGTGGCAGTGCTCCCATGACAAGCCTGCCTACCATGGCCGCTGTGCCTGGCAGGGTCAGACCTGTTGGGCACAGCGGTCCCGGCAGGCAGACTTGTAGTTTGCAGGTCCAGAAACAAGGGTGCCGGTGAGCTTACCAGCACCCTTGTTTCCGGACCGGCAATATTGTAATGGGGCTCATTGAGGCTATCTTGACACAATGGTCTAAAGATTGGGATTCTGAACTGTTGATCTTGTGTGGAGACTGGAATGCTAGATGTGTGTATGGAGTGAGACTCCCACACTATAATGAAATTGGGGCTAGGTGTATTATGGGTCACAAACCATCTAATCACTGTGGGCAATAGTGGCCGACTTTCCTCAGAGATTGGGGAATGGCAATCCTAAATGGTCGCACCAAGGTGGACCAGCAGGGAGGTTGTACTTTTATTGGGGGCAAAAGAAGGCCAGCCTAGATTATATGGCTGGTAACAATGCGTTGCTAGAGTATGTGGAAGATCTGGTGGTTTGGCAAACTAAGTACAGTGATCATGCGATACTCATTATGTGACTAGAGTTCAATTTAAGGGAATCCCTGACTGTCAGATGTGGAAATGTTTCCATAAATCCAGCCGGAAATCAACTCGGTTAGATGGGTAGGCAAATGGATAAGTTAGGCCACTGTCGGTTTGAGGGAAATAATGTGCGGTGGATTTTTGCCCCTGCTCGTTCGGCCACCAAGATTGAAGACTGGGTTTGTCAGTGATCATACAGAGTGGGTACTGTGCAGTCGAAAGTTCGCCTATTGTCTAGTAAAAAAGAGTGGCAAACCCTTTGATGTAAACATACGGGAAGCGTGGGGAGGTGTGAAAAGCTTTGTCGCGTATGGGCCACCCGTTGGATGTACGGTTTGTTTTGAAACTCATTAAAGTGGATTACTATAGATGGTTACAGCACTAGAAGGGATCTGTGAGGAAGAGCAAATGGCACAACTTTGTGAGAGTTATGTGTAGCAGGAATATCAGCGCAGTCTGGCGCTTATTATCTGCGGATGCGGGAAGAAAAAATTGTAAAACATGAATAAAGCCCATTGGTACAGATACTTGGGTGAGATACATAATGGCTACTTAGTTTGATGCTGCACTTCTTAGGCCACCTGTTGAGTTGGATGTTGAACGCTGGAAATTGAGAACAAGCCCTGAAGAAATTGAAGAGGTAATCTTCAATCTGAAGAAATCAAGGGCCCCTGACCCAAATGGGTTATCGAATATGATCCTAGTAAGAGAACCTACGAGTTGGGCTAGTGTCCTAGATCATTTGTTTAGAAAAGTTTGTCAGGAACGCAAAATCCCAGACGCTTGGTTGCAAATGATATTGATTGCCATTTATAAAAAAGGTACCTACACAAGCACTGAGAATTATAGACTCCTGTCACTTTTAGATGTGACGGGAAACTTTTTTTGCAGCCTTTGGTTCAAAAGAGTTACAGAAATGGGTCTCACGATATGATATATTATATCCTTTTCGAACTGGTTTCTGGGCTGGCTCATCACCCATAATATCAGGGCTCTAGACACATTGATTCAAGGGACTAGGAGCAAAGGTGATGGCCATAATTGGGCATCCCTAAACATTACCTTTGTGGATTTTAAATCAGCTTTCGATTTAGTAAACAGGATCATCCTATGGGGTAAATTATATAGGATGGGTTGTCCCCATTGGCTATTGCAGTTAATTATAAAACTACACACCAATACCAAAGCTTGTGTTTGTTTGAACAACAGTGGCAGCTTCACAGAGCGTGTTCCGGTAAATAGGGGAGTCAAACAAGGATGTTTCTTGGCTCCCCTATTGTTTAACCAATAATTAGTGTATTTACCCCTGCGCTTGAAAGAGAAGGTGAGCTGTCCTCCCAGATTGGGGGACTTTTCACTGCCGGCAATGTTTTATGCTGATGACTTGGTTTTATTTGACCACACATCATCTGGAATGTGCAGTATGATGAACAAACTGTCTCAATATGCTGAGGACAATGACCTGAAGATACATTTTGAGAAAACAAAAAGGTTATTGAGGTCTCTGGGAAAATGATAAATAGACCTCCTAATAAAAACTACATTTGGCCAACTGGAATACGTGCAGAGTGATCCTATCCTTATCTGGGATTAGACATGAGGAATGATGGGACGTACAAGCATATCATCGAGGCAAAAACCAGGTAAGCTAAAGGTATTATTGCCGAAGCTTATACATTTGGTGTGGAAAATTGAGGATACTCCTCAGAAGGTGTCCCAATGACTTACAGGCAATGCTATTGCCCGATGATATTGTACCGGTTGGATACCCTCTCTATGTATGGTTTTACCTGGTTAAACAGATTGGAGAGTGCATATTGGCGAAGGTGCTTGCGTTTGCCTCAATCTTTTTCCATGGATTTTCTAAGACCCGAATTAGGGCTCATTTCTTTACATGGAATAGCACTTAAGAGAAGGGGAAGAGTTGTATATTAAATCAGTTCTGACCCCGTGTTGTTCCTTATTGGAAAATATGGGTAAGCATCTGGAGAGCGATACATTTCGGGAAAAGAAATCTTTTAAAACACTGAATATGCAAGTTTTCGAGCTCATTGGGTGGAAGCAAAAAAAAAAATTTGAGGGTATGTGTTTTGTAACATCTAGGCTAGCGTTTTCCCAAAAATGTAAAACTGGGATTGGATTAACAATTATAATCATTTATGTACCCTCAAATTGTAGAAGGAGGTTTCGATGGTGACACACCTATTCAAAAAGGCTCAACCATACTTAATATGAAATCCTGATCCTGCTGTTAAGCGCCTAGAGATGCTTATAAGAACTAATCTACTGCCGTTGGTAACAGTTTGGGAGGCCCAGCTCAAGTTACCAGATGAAGAACTATACTGTCCTATTTGTAAACAAAAGAATACACCCAAAACTACACATTTTTTTATAATCGAGTGCAGTGAGCCGGGCTCTCTATGTAAGTGTATACTAGGCCATCTGGTTCATGATTATAACGCTATAAGAACAGCTGCTTTTTGCACCTATTGTCTAAATACGAAATCTACCTCTGTCCATTTAGCCTTATGCCGTTTATGGTGATTAATAGAAAGAAAGCTAACTAAAGGCGCTGGTGGGGGAGGGGGGCAGATGGCCAAGAGACTCAAATGGACTAAAGGAAATGTGATTCGTAGTGCCTCATATGTTTACTTGATCGTTTGACTGAGAATATTTCCCAAAGTAAACTAATATGTGTAGACTTTTATGAATGTTTTAGACTGTTCTTAATGCTATTTGGGTTTATAGCTTAATATAATGTATTGAATGAAGATGTATTGTGAATGTGTTTTTTTGGGAACACATTATGTGTAAAGTTCAAATTAAACTAAAACACAATAAAGAATGTATTTAAATGTGGGAACAAGGTATGCAAGGGACTATCTCGCTATCTAGCCAATTCTTAGAGCCTCTTTACAAGTTTGGAGGTAATAGCTCTTTTAATAGTAACTCTAATATGATCACCATATTTTAAATACTGGGTAGTCCACTCTTGAGGTTTGTTGGGAGAGCCATGCTTTTGAGAATTGGATGTAGAAGGAAAGTCCACTTTTTATTTCTAAAATCAGTGCTATTTTCTAAACAGCCAGTTCTCCTTTTTTGATTTTCATACTGGGAGCCATGTTCACTCCCACTAGGAAAAACCGTAGCCTGGGTTTTACTAGAGGCCGTTGTAAGCCAGCGGCCTTATAATTGTGAATCCAAGGTATGACTCTAGACATTGATGTGGCATTTGATTAGCACTTCCATTTGCTAGGTTGTTAATCATTTATAATGAAAGTTAGTTCTTAGATGTAGTTGTGTTTGTTGGTAACAATATTATTGCAGCTCCCTGCCAGTCAAATGCAGTCCTGTTGCTGATATATTCTCAACATCTGGCTTGTATACCTATGTCGAGTCGCGTTTCAGATTACTTATTACTGGCGTCACTTATAACAATGAGACCTATAATATTGAAACGTAGAGAAAATGAGATAATGGGCTCATGCTTAGCCTCTCATCTGCACAAGGTCAGTGATAAGGGTGTGATGGGGTGACCAGATGACACAAATGCCCTTTCCCAGTGGTAGGCTTTCCTTTTAGAAATCTCTGTCATTAGACCCATTTCTTCTGTTGAGATTATGGAACACTTCATCTCCAAGAATGTATTTGTTTGAAAAATGAAGCCCGGGGATAACACATTTGCTGTCCTGCGTCAAACAGCCATCAGGTCTCTCGGCGCTTTCAGACTTAACAACGGATTAAAGGAGAGTTCCGGGACTTTTTTTTATTGTCCCTACGGTTCGGCCATGTGTTTTTAAGCATTACTCGGTAGATCGTAGAAAACTTTCCTATGGACCTTACCCGACTTTTCGTCCATTAACGCACTCGAAATCAGCCGCCATTTTCTGATAATCCTATCATTTCCCCCCATCGCCCTGGCTCACCTGCTTTTGCGGCACTAAATCAAATCCCCCGCCCCTGAGCCTGACATCAGCAGACGCGTACCGCCCATTTCCCAACGCCAAAGCACGTTTCGTGTCAACAATCGCTGCGCCTCAGCTAATGAAGTGTCGCCATGGAAATGGCAGGACGCCTCTTTCCTCTATAAGTATAAACACACCGTTTCACAACACACAGCAGCAGATTTTCGATTCCATTACTCTCTGTGTGTTACTTTGAGTATTCTGTGACTCGTTTCTGTGCTCTGGTCAGCTACCTTCGTTGATTGTAGCCCGTGTGAACAGATACCAGTACCACCGCTATAAATTATTTTACTTTCTTTACCACACAATGGCTACAATAATGCCGTATATGTACGAGCCCGAGTACACCGAGGAAGAACTACTGGAAAGGCAAGCACGCGAAAACGATGGGGATTCGGACGGCAGTTGGGAGGACCAGTCAACGGATGAAGAGCCTGGACCATGTCGCATGGACGGCGTCTCCACCTGGTGCACGTGCAATCGGTGCGAGCTAATGCCAACTGAGGAGGAGAACTGCTGCTGCCGTGAAAATTCCGGGTGCTTGGCCTACATTTCGGAAGGCGAGCCAAGTCCGCAATGCATCACCGAGCTGCCAGAGTTCAGGGAAGCCTGCCTCTCACGGACAGTGTTGAGGATGATGATGGTGCTTATGCACGAACTTTGCGGCACTGTTCGTCCGCGTAATCCGAGTAACGAGTAAGTATACTCTGGTTGTGATGTCAGTGATGCCACTACTATTTCATGGTCGTCTCATCATTCGAATGCATGTAAATTGGTTCCATGTTGTGCATTTTCTAGATAGAATTTTTTTCAAAGCAGAATGACATTTTTTACCTGAATCGACAGTGATAAGAAAGTTTTGTCATTTTAATACAGTTTGCATCTTTCATTTTCACAGGTGGTACAGGCTGGTGGCCTATCGTTGCTTCACTTGGTGGCTTCACGGGAGGCTCGGACACCGCGTTCGGAGAGTAATACCTGCCTGTGCGGTACTTGCCATTAGACAACATTTCCCCAGCGACAGTGGACAATACCGCGGATTTTCCATGGATGTGCTGCAACCGCAACTTTACAATGTGTAATGTTTATTATTTATGTTCAATTGAAATTAAGATCTAAAATAAAACCCAACATATATTTTAACAATGGTTGTTTTGATTTTTTAAATGAATCTAGTGTGTCTCCATTGAATAGTCTTCCTGTGCCTTGTCTTGTCACACCACATGTCTCCGGCCAGCATCCTCCCTCACGCTGGCCGCCCACCTTCAATCCACATAAACGTTGAACCCATATGCAGCAGACGTACATATGTTATTTTGCGGGTTGGCATCAAGCCTCCCGGCCTTGCCTCCTCCTCCAAAAATACTTACCACACCACTTTGTTCAAGCGTTGGCAATAAAAGGAAGGCCGTTGGATTTTATTGACACAAAACATGGTTATAGGTAAATAATCAATATGGTTGATCATAATAAATCATCCTTTTGGGCACCGGGTACAGAGATGACCCCCTCTGGCCCGTGCCGCCTTGCCACCACAGGCCAGCCTGCTGCTGACTAACTGCCTAGGCATCCAGGGTCTCCAGGGTGAACTGCACCCATATATTCTCCTGGGAGGCTGAGGTATTTATAAACTCACCCCCCTGCCTTCCATGTACTAGATCCTTCAGCCTGCCTCTTACATGCAGTTAGATGGCCTCTCCTTGGTGAGGCCCTGCGGCAAACGAGTCTTGTCTGCACGACCACCGCCCCAATCCACCCCCCGCCCTATCAAAGGCAGTTCGCACCGGGGTACTTGCGCTGGCAAGTGGAGCTGTCAGGGAGCGATAAAGGCCAAGAGGTGCCAAAGACCATGTACACTTCAAAGTGGTCTATAGAGCATGGGTTGTTGTTCCCATGTCTACCTCCAGACCCCGTGTCTCCTGCCAAGCATCCCCCCTCACGCTGGACGGCCCCCTGCAATCCACATAAGTGTGTCTCCATTCACGAGTCTTCCTGTGTCTTGTCTGCACGACCACCGCCCCAATCCACCCCCCGCCCTATCAAAGGCAGTTCGCACCGGGGTACTTGCGCTGGCAAGTGGAGCTGTCAGGGAGCGATAAAGGCCAAGAGGTGCCAAAGACCATGTACACTTCAAAGTGGTCTATAGAGCATGGGTTGTTGTTCCCATGTCTACCTCCAGACCCCGTGTCTCCTGCCAAGCATCCCCCCTCACGCTGGACGGCCCCCTGCAATCCACATAAGTGTGTCTCCATTCACGAGTCTTCCTGTGTCTTGTCTGCACGACCACCGCCCCAATCCACCCCCCGCCCTATCAAAGGCAGTTCGCACCGGGGTACTTGCGCTGGCAAGTGGAGCTGTCAGGGAGCGATAAAGGCCAAGAGGTGCCAAAGACCATGTACACTTCAAAGTGGTCTATAGAGCATGGGTTGTTGTTCCCATGTCTACCTCCAGACCCCGTGTCTCCTGCCAAGCATCCCCCCTCACGCTGGACGGCCCCCTGCAATCCACATAAGTGTGTCTCCATTCACGAGTCTTCCTGTGTCTTGTCTGCACGACCACCGCCCCAATCCACCCCCCGCCCTATCAAAGGCAGTTCGCACCGGGGTACTTGCGCTGGCAAGTGGAGCTGTCAGGGAGCGATAAAGGCCAAGAGGTGCCAAAGACCATGTACACTTCAAAGTGGTCTATAGAGCATGGGTTGTTGTTCCCATGTCTACCTCCAGACCCCGTGTCTCCTGCCAAGCATCCCCCCTCACGCTGGACGGCCCCCTGCAATCCACATAAGTGTGTCTCCATTCACGAGTCTTCCTGTGTCTTGTCTGCACGACCACCGCCCCAATCCACCCCCCGCCCTATCAAAGGCAGTTCGCACCGGGGTACTTGCGCTGGCAAGTGGAGCTGTCAGGGAGCGATAAAGGCCAAGAGGTGCCAAAGACCATGTACACTTCAAAGTGGTCTATAGAGCATGGGTTGTTGTTCCCATGTCTACCTCCAGACCCCGTGTCTCCTGCCAAGCATCCCCCCTCACGCTGGACGGCCCCCTGCAATCCACATAAGTGTGTCTCCATTCACGAGTCTTCCTGTGTCTTGTCTGCACGACCACCGCCCCAATCCACCCCCCGCCCTATCAAAGGCAGTTCGCACCGGGGTACTTGCGCTGGCAAGTGGAGCTGTCAGGGAGCGATAAAGGCCAAGAGGTGCCAAAGACCATGTACACTTCAAAGTGGTCTATAGAGCATGGGTTGTTGTTCCCATGTCTACCTCCAGACCCCGTGTCTCCTGCCAAGCATCCCCCCTCACGCTGGACGGCCCCCTGCAAACCGCATAATGCCACGACATATACACGTCATTCATTCACAAACACACCCCTGTTTCGAATTCTTTATAACCCACTTCATATTTCTAATGAGAACTTCTTTGCGCTTTGCTAGTCAACCCGTGAAGGTGCTGGTTATCTGCTCTTCGTCTCTGTGAACTTCCGTGACCACTTCGAGCAAACTCGTCAGTTTGCAACCTGTGAACTGCTCCCTATTCTACGACAAGAAACTACTCTGATCCCTGCATCTAACTGTTTGTTCGTCAAGGTAAGGCCATGTACCATAATCATTTTGCATCCAATTTTTTAATTTATATCGATTTGCTAGTAGTCATCAAATTGCATCCATGTTTTCTTTTCGTTCAAGACAGTACATGCAAGGAACTAGTCACATGTTCTGAGTTTAGTCAAATTATTTTTCTATTTTTTTAAAGTTATTCAAATACTTATCTGCATGTGAATAACGTGTATAGTTACAAGAACCAAAACGAACCTTGCATTGGACCTTTTATGTGTCATTTAATTTTTTAACACAAATTGTATTCATTGAGAATTGTTGATCTTTACTTTTCAGAACTTTCCACAATGCCTGCCTGTTCCATTGGCGGTTGCCCTTCGAAGACCCATAATAAATCTGAAGGTACTATAATGCATGTTTTCCCTAAGACAATAGATCAGATAAGAGAATGGGTCCGATATTGCGGATATCCACCGTCTGAGCTTGAAAGTAGAGTCCTAGAAGTCTTTGCGGACAAGAGGGGTGATCGATACCGCATCTGCAGCAGGCACTTTAGCTCAGACATGTACTCCACATCATTGCTAATAAAGAAGAACACACCGCGAGCGAGGCGAAAATTGCTCTCAACCGCTATTCCCACTCTATTCGTCCACATCCCTCCACTGGTGAGTCAAGTTTACGTATTTATCTCTCGGCCTTGCGGTAGTGTGTAGCATTAGCTAACAATAATTTCCCCATTTATGTATCCACTCAATATGAAGGCGGAAGATTCTCCATCCGTGTCGTTATTGCAGTCATCAGCCACTTCAAGCGCCTATCGGGTAATCTTACTTGGCTATTCTGCCACTGACTTGTTTTAGGCATGTAAATCAATAGTTTTAATTTATCGTGTAATTATTTTACCTAATGGTACACCCTTGTACTCGTCCTCTAGTCTTTGTTTTCAGTTATAATTATTGTTATCCAAAATAATGCAAGTACTGTCTTTCAGGGAGATGCTGAGGAGTCCAACGTATTGACGACTACCGTTGATGTCACTCAGATGCTCGAGGTACGTTTCAGGACAGTTCCATCGATGGAGATCATCAGATCTTGCATTCTTGTAGCGTGATTGTTACACACAATGTTTCTTTCGTTTTTAGCCATTGATATGTCCTTCTGTCGTCGCCCTCCTATGTGTCTTCTTTTTTCAATGTTGTGTTCATTACTAATGAAAGTCCTATGTTTCAGAGAGTCGATGGAGCATTAGTCCAAGAAGAAGGGGGAGCGTGCAGTTACGGGTCGGCGCAACAGCTTGCAGAAGTGTGCACCGCAGTTACATCGTCCCTTGATGTTCTTATGCATTTCGAGGTATGGATACTGACAGTTCGATGAAGCGAAATCATATGACGTGATTACATCCGCTATACTTCCTTCTTTATTAACGCAAGTACTATGTTTCAGGGAGATGACGGACCTTCTTCTACAAGAACATCACCCCTAGTAGTTGATGCAGATCTCTGGGTGGTGACACTTCCAACGATCGAGCAAATCGAATCATATTTAGATATCCATTATTTATTTTAGACAACTGATCATTTGTGCAGGTCTATTTAGATGAGCCGTTGACGCCTGCACAAAGTTTATGTTCTTTTTAACAAAATAGAAAACCATACTAATGCAATTACTGTGTTTCAGGGAGTTACTGAAGCATCATCTTCAATAATATCATCAATGGAAGTCTATGAGGAGCCCGAGGTATGGATCTTGACAGTTCCATCTAACTAGATCAACAATGCGTGAATAATTGTCGTTTGAATGTTCTACACAAAGCGCTCATTCGTGTTTTGCTATTGAGATGTACGTGGGTATTGGTCCCCAAGTACATTTTGTGTTTTCGATATTATTATACATACTAATGAAAGTTCTATGTTTCAGGGAGTCCATGGAGCGTCAGTGCGTGATGGATGTGCTTATCAGGAAAACATAGTCGTTGCAGCGCAAGAGGAAGTGGAGACATGCACACACGAGTCGGAGCAACAGCGTCCTGATGTTGAAGTTCGAGGCAAGAAAGTTTCAAAGAAAAGAAAGCAAAAGAAGGTTAGTGTCCTGGTCACTATATTATGTTGTTTTTCACTGTTAATAGTACAATACTGTAAGTTGTGTTTAAACTGAACATCCCTTTTCCAATCTGTCCTCTAGTTGCGAGTGGGTGTACGAACTAGATCTACACAGACAGTGAAGCGAACGAGAGATGTTGCTTGTCAAACATTTTGGCAGGGACTTGAGACTGGAGATGCATCGTGCCAATGGGAAGAATATGAAGTGATTGACAACGGAGCTATACCACCACCAGCCATTGATAGTGAATGTCCTCCTGGTAGTTCGGATGCAGTCGGAGATCAATTCACAGAATCCACACCCGCAAAAACTAAGACCGCGAGAAAGTTGAAGAAATTGTTTTATTCACCCATCGCCGGAGAAGGAACAGATGTTGCAATGGAAGAGAATGAAGTGGACGACAATGAAACACCATCAATATCACTGAACATAGCGGAAGACGATATCAGAGATTCTACCTTTCATGTGAGTGACATGTCCTCAATGTTACAGGCCGAACCAGCTGGGATGCAGAGTGACAGTATAAGGAAAGAGGCCAAATTCATTGTATTCGATAGTTGTTTGATTGATCTTATTATTCGGATGAAATGTGGGCATTCGGTTGGTGGGGAAGTATGTGGGGAGCCATTGATTAATGTGACTCGTGCAATTCGAGGCACTAACCTTAAAATACATGCCACCTGTACAAAATATCATCCTTTCACATGGTCTGCACAACCTATGCTGGGACAACTGCCAGCAGGCAATCTACTTTGTGCAGCGGCTGCACTTTTTAGTGGTTCAAGTTTTAAAAAATTAGAGTCTTTCTTTCAGTTTGTGGGAATCCATTTCATTGCGAAAACTCAGTTCTACAAATACCAAACCGATTATCTATTTCCAGCCATTAGCGAAGCTTGGAGAATGGAAAAAATGTCTATTGATAGTACATTCGCGGGCAAACGGTTCAGGCTAGCCGGTGATGGACAGTGCGACAGCCCAGGATTTTCAGCCAAGTACTGCACCTACCACTTTCAGGACATGGAAAGTAAGAAAATTGTGAGTTCGGTGGTCGTGCAGGTGTCACAAAGTACATCCTCAGTGGCCATGGAGAAAGTTGGCTTTGTAGCATCATTGCAAGAACTACAATCGCGGGGAATGGTGATCGACCTGATAGCCACGGACAGACACGTTTCAATTGCCAAGACAATGAGAGAACAGTACAAAAATATAAATCACCAATTTGACGTTTGGCATCTTGCAAAATCAATCAATAAAAAATTGTCGGCTGCAGGTAAAAAAAAAGAATTGCAAGGTATTTCACAGTGGTCCAAGTCAATCAGCAACCATCTTTGGTGGAGCTCAAAAACATGTGGAGGGTCGTTGGAAATTCTACTGGAAAAATGGCGGTCAGTAATGCCACACTGTACGAACGTTCACCGATGGAACACGAACCAACATTTTCACAATTGTGAACATGGCCATTTGTCCACAGAGGAGGCACGGAAGAAGAAGTGGTTGATTCCTTCATCACCCACTCACAAAGCCATTGAAAAGATTGTATTTGATAAAACTATAACAAAAGCTTTGAGGGGACTCACGGAATTCTGCCACACAGGAGATTTGGAGGTGTTCCACAATATGTGCCTCAAGTACAGGCCAAAACGATTGCATTTTGGCATGGAGGGCATGATAAATCGGACGGACTCTTTTAGCGGTCTTGGCACATAACCATAATGTTGGCCGTCAACAAAGTAGGACGACCGGAACTTTAGGGACGCTTCGCTACAATAAGGCCTTCACTAAAAGAAGTAAACAATGGGTGATCAAACCAGTGTTTGAGGATATGCAATATGAGTTTATTGAGAAACTTATTGTTGACGTCCTAGATAGGCACATAAATGGAGTTGTGAACGAACCTGTGCAGGGGACAACTGCATTGCCACCCAACATTGCCTCTGTTCCATGTCCACCTAAAGAAGAACTCATTGAGAAATACACATCACGGTTTAAATGATTGTAATTTGATTGTCTGTTCTCTCGAGTCTCCTCATGTCGCAGGCCCATTGAATATGTGTATCTATCCAACCTTGTTCATTTGCGCATTAAATTAAACCAAACAGTAATATAAATCATTTTTCAAAAAATATAGAATGTCTCCGTATTTATGGTTCTGTGGGGCTGCAAAGCACGCAGACAAAATGCAAAGATGGAGTGTAAATTTCAAGTCCTGTGAGAATGCCTTACACTGAATGTATCTAACTAGGAATGTGTGCTCGTTCAAAGTGAAGGTCAGCTGCTTTGATTTTTTCTCGGGTGCCAGAATGGCCCACGACTCAGTATAAGGTTCTATTGTATTTTGACCTTGACAGGCCGGGACCACGTAAGAAACGATAATGAATAGAATTTCAGAAACGAAAGCCATTTAATGTTCGTTCATTAGAAGAAATAACGTCGGCATAGAAGGAGTGGTATTTCGGGGCTGCCCTACGCACAGACACAATGGAAAATGCAAATATAATGTAAGTAACTCTTTAGATGAGTTTATACCGCAATTTAATTACTATACAGTAGCTTTAAAGACGGGTTAAGTTGTACTTGTTCGTTCTATGTGGCATATTGTTTTGTACCGCGCACTATCTTGGGGAGAACCGTCTACTTTTAAGGAAGCACCTCAAAACCTTTGCTTCTGCTTTCTCTCTCCCTCTCCCCTGCTACAACTGGTCCACTGTCTGCGATCTCGGTCCTGGGCCCTTCCACTCTCCACCTGCACTCCCTGTCAACCCCTGCACTGAGGGACTGTCTCAGTATCCTACAGCACCCCCTTGACGTTTAAAACCCAGTTGCACTGTCCTAGTTATGAAATAATTTCCCGAACGATAATATATAAAATGAATAATTTTAATAAAGATCTGATGGTGAGTCTAATTTCATTTTTTATGTTTTTAGGTACATCATTCACTACTGTCTGTGTCACGAGTACCAGACACCGGCGGACGGCTTCTACAGCCGCCAGTTGCTTCTCCGCGTGAACAACGTTACCACCCTGACCATTTTATGGGACGATCGCCAAGTACAAGTATGCCCTTACGCGGTACTAACGGCTAGATGCAACATACAGACCGTTGTGGTGGCCTAGTGCCTCGTTGTTGGAACAGCCATGCGATTATCAGTGCGACCGAAGAGCTTATTTTATCGTAAACCAACACCCTGTTTACTGCACACGAACATCGCTTGCCTCAAGACGAACTATTTTGGATCGAGAGCAAATAAAAATGAAAATCGCAGAATATTCTCTAAACATTTGATGTCAAATAAATGTACTTTACCAAATTTATAATCTTGCCGTTTGATTTAAAAGTACAGTTTCATATTGCGAATTGTGGCGCGCTGTGTTGTGTGAGCTGATCTGTGTTGATTTCCGGGTTCTGTGTGGAGTCGCGTAGAAGACGCCTGGGCGCGTTTGCCTACGCAGCACAGTCACGTCACGGATAGAGGCGGGGAATATGAATGTTTTGATAAAGTCTGTTTCAGGGGCGGGGGATTTGATTTAGTGCCGCAAAAGCAGGTGAGCCAGGGCGATGGGGGGAAATGATAGGATTATCAGAAAATGGCGGCTGATTTCGAGTGCGTTAATGGACGAAAAGTCGGGTAAGGTCCATAGGAAAGTTTTCTACGATCTACCGAGTAATGCTTAAAAACACATGGCCGAACCGTAGGGACAATAAAAAAAAAGTCCCGGAAATCTCCTTTAAGCATCTTACATATAAGAGCACTGAGGAGGATTGTTTTGATCGCCCAGTTACACGGACAAACACCGGAGAGAAAGACACGACAAGTGAAATTGATCCGAAGAGAGTGGGTCATTCGTCATGTTATCAGATACTCAACTTTATATGGAGGAGACAAGAAGAAGAGGCGTCCAGTGCAACCCTCCCCTGACACCCCCACCATGGATGCAGCGGAAGCACAGCGTGATACACTAACACAGTCACATCTCAAAAAATAAACTGGGCAGATTACTTACTAATTAGGGAGAAGTATTCTCGAGCATAAGTGTTTGCGCGCTCAGGGGGGCGCACGCCGACAGAGTCTGTGATCTCTGCGAAAGGTGCAAAAACAAATGGCGGGGGCAGTGGTGCAATACAAAAAGCGTTTTATCTGGGGCTCAGAGGGGCAAAGGGAGAGGGGCGGGGGCACAGAAAGAGGGGAATAAAAGGGACCCAGAGAATGCGACAAACAGACCACTTGCGAGAGAAAAGGACAGCAGAAGAGAACCAGAGAGAAAGAGAGAGACAGCCAGCCAGAGAAACGAAGAGACATAGAGACCGAGAAAGAAGGAAAGAGCAAACGCAATAAATCATATAGAGGATTTTGAATGGTTTTGCATTTTGGCTAATTTGCATACTCACAATGCAAACTCACGTGGTCCTGAACTGGAGGTGAACTTCCAGTGAGGACTACTGGGTGGCGCTGTGTCAGGCGTGACTCGCTCAAAAAGCTCATTCTACGCCCAGGTGGACTTTTTTTTTTATCCCACTGTAACTTTGTCGGTGGTTTTAAGGAAAAACTTGGATTCACCAACGGAAAAAAAGGGGAATGAGAAAAGCTGTAGCAATCGGTGTACGCATGTGAATTTCTGAGAGAATGTATTGCATGAAATGGTGCCGGTTAATTAACGGTGTAAGGGAGACAGAAACACTAACTGAACGAATGCTATGACGGAGTGAGAAATGACAGGCTTTCGGGTGTGATTCTGCGCTGTCAGTACGTTTGGGATATGGCATGTGCCAAACGGCTACGGGTGAAGTCAATTAGCTGAGGGGCTTGGCATGTGCTTCCCAGCTGTGCAGAAATCCCAACACCTACTGCACAAATGAGTGACCTTCCCAGGGCCTGGGCTGCTGGCAGCCTCCACATCTGGCTGGACGCGCTGCAGAGGCTTTGTGTGTTCCCCCCTGCCCCGCGGACCCCCCCCTTACTCGCCCCCATTCCCATGCCCACACATTTTCTTCGATAGTTCTCTGAAATTATTGTTTAGTTCTCTGAAAGTGCGCCGGAGCCCCCGAGCAGGCCCGCCCGTGCTGCCAGCGGGACTTCGGGCTGCTTCCTGTAGCGGCCGCCCTCACAGAGAGGCTTTTCATGACCTCCACAAGAGGCCCCTGTGCTCCGCGCGCGCAGGACGAGCCGCTATGAGAACACGTTTTCCATGGCGTACCGCAAGAGGTGTATTTTATGGGTGGGGTTTCACTCTCGCCGGTTTTCCTTAGTGAACCCGAAGGCTCCCACATAGTTCTACAGAGGCTTGTAGAAATTCTTCCCCACATCCCTGAGCACTTGGCCCACGTGTCTTAAGTTACTGGGCCCAAATCGCACATGGTTCGCAGGTCTGCTTCTCCAACTCGTTAAAGGTAATTGGTTACAGCCAAAGAATATGTACTAGCCCGAGGCTAGTTTGTGGGCGTGGTATATTTGTATGGATGTTATATTTCGATTGCATATAATATCGACTGGGTCGCAACGAGACCTACATTTCGCGGGGGAGGGCAACGCAACCTAAATTGGGTTAGGGGAAGAGGAGGTGGGGGGCGGGTTAACTGGTGATGGGAAGGGGTAACTGGTGAAGCTGGGGGAGGCAAACTTGGAGGCTCCGCCACCTCTAATTAATGGCAAGGGTTGGCTGGTGTGGGGTCCAAGTAAGCGCAATATGTCAGTGAGAATAACCACATGATTGGATTTAAAGATAACATTCACATTTAGTTGCTTTCATAGATTTTATATCTAAAGCCCATCCCCCTTTAAGCAAACGCTACCACCAGGGGACCAGGCGGTAGTACAGTGTGCCACCACCCTTGTCTCTTACACCCACTCCACACCAGTGGCGTGGCTGGGGGGAGGGGCCCCTCCTCTGAAATCCTCGGTCCCCCCCTTATGCCACCCCTACGACAGCTGGGCTACTCTCCACTGTCTGCAGTGCTGTGTTCGCTCGCATGGTACACACACATGGCCGCAATCAACAATGAAGAGCTGTTAAGTTCCCTCTGCCGTCAAGACCAGCCCCTCCAATCGGAATGCAGCGCACAAAACGTAGTGACTTAATGGTTTTGTGCCTACATTCTGATGGGAGGGGAGGTGCAGCGGTGTTTGGTAGTTGGTGTGCAC
This sequence comes from Ambystoma mexicanum, assembly GCF_040938575.1. Classification (NCBI taxonomy): domain Eukaryota; kingdom Metazoa; phylum Chordata; class Amphibia; order Caudata; family Ambystomatidae; genus Ambystoma; species Ambystoma mexicanum. The sequence goes on from NC_090923.1 coordinate 628,850,531, forward strand.
AAAAGCTTCTTTGCAGGAGTGCTTGTGATGTCACACGTTCCCTTTCATAGGCGGCCCCCCTACTTTTGTCTTTGGCCCCCACTTTTGTCTTTGACCCCCCCTCTGTGCCCACCAAATTTGATTCTTGATGACTGACGCCACATCCCCACACCCCCCAAAATCAGCTCCTCGGGCCAGCATTACAGATAAGCGCTAGCATACACCACATTCACTCGCACATTTAAACATACCATTCACTTGCGCCTCTTCATCGTACCCTCGCTCATTCACACATGGACCCAGTCCCCCATCCTTCATGCACTCCACACACACACACACACACACATAACATAATTCATATGCACACTCCTTGCACACATGCATTCATACATAATGAGCTAACATGCAACAATGCTTCCCTCCCCTCTCTGCTTAACACAAAGCAAGTGGGCACATCGGCCCCCTCCCCCCGCATGTGAAAGAGCACATGCGTTGTTTTACGTTGGATCACATCCGTGGGGAAGGGGCTGGTGTGTGCATTTGATTTTTGCTATGCACCAAAGATTGAGGGAAGCCTTTCCTGAAACTAGCAGCTTTGAAGTTTAGCTGCGTTTGTGCAAATACATTTTTCTGCACAAACACAGTAAAACTTTAACACCGGCTGTTTCTGGAAAGTCTTCCCTCCCCTCTCTGCTTAACAAAGGGCAAGTGCGCACATCAGCAGCAGGCCCCTCCCCCCTCCCCACAGATGTGAGCCAACATTTAACAATGTTCTGTGTTCTTTCACGTCCGTGGGGCCGGGGGGGGGGGGGTGCAGGGGGGCTGATGTGGGCATTTTATTTTTGTTTGTCAGAGAGGTGGGGAAGCCTTGAAAGACACCATTCTCCCCTCTCTGCATAACAAAAAGAAATAGTGGAAGCCCCGGCCCTCGACTCACATTTTGGGGTGTGGCAGGGGGGTGGAGCCCGATTAGCTGGATGGCATTGCACCACTGATATTGAATGTAATGACATTATAACCTCTACATGGAACTACTGGGGAACTCCGCACTAACCGTAACCTCAATATGCCCACTACACCCAGCTCGACCCTGCAGGGGCCTTCCATCAAGGATAGCCATCTAAACCTCAACCTTCAACTGAACCCGACCATCAAAATATTAGTGCGGGCGGCCTACCAAGCACACTGAAGTTCAGACCTGGATAATGGGAATGCCTAGATTACTGGGTGTAAAAAAAAAAAATGACTACTGCTCTTTACAAGTACAGGGTGAGTAGTGGCTAAACCACCTACTCCTCCTCAAGTAGAAATATTGTTGACAGGCCCCCAAGATGCATATTTACTTATATTTTATATTGAAAGCAGACACTGAAATCCCTTTTTCAAGACCTTTGTGCCTCACTGGCCAGCCTCACAGTTGGAAGACCACTGGCCTACTCAGGCCCACACTTCTACTAGACCAGCAGTGATCCCAACAAGTTGAGATGGGTACAGCCCAACATGCATATCTCCTTGACTTCTATGAGGAATTCGACCATCCGCATGGTGGACGTGAGCTCGCCTGGGCTTTTTTGGAAATTTCTAATTAAATGGAATGATGGTAGACCAACCTCAGGAAAATGTGTGGTGCTAATCCACACACATTTTCCTATGCTCGCACCACGACGAAAGCATAGACCTGTGTACTCCGGGCTGGACAACCGCTACAGGCACCGTCTGCCCCTGTCACATTTAGTTGGAATGTGACAGCCAAGGAATGCACAATGTCATCTCCAGGAAGGGGAAGGACCAACCTCCCCCCTGCCATGGTTAGCTTGATTAACTAACAAAGGCTCCATCGATCTGCTCTGCTCTTTTGTGAGACCCTGCAGCTGTGGGAGCGATTAACATACCAATGGGGTACTTCAAACAGGCCAACATGGGGTCTGGCTGTAGAGATTAACAAAGGAGACAGAAAGCGCAAACATCCTTTCATATGTAACTGTGTCAACCTGAAGCCAGTTCCCGCCCTCAGTATCAATGACAGTGAACTGCCATGTCTGGGACCGTTGTTTACAGTAGGCCACCCGCAAGGGGGACCCCATTCATAAGGTACAAGAATCTGGTTTGCAGGAACCAGAGATTCTGGTCTCACAGGCAGCTTCAAGAGAGACCTGTCGCTTTAACAGGGTCCACATAGAGAGCACCATTAACTAGAGAGACTCTTTGAGAACAACAGACAGGACAATGGGTGGGACTTAGTGTCAAAATAGAGTGAGCCAGCCCAGAGCTCTTTCTGCTGAAAGGAGGATTCTGCTATTATAGTTCTGGGGCACAACTTGTTCCATTTTTCACCCCTTTGCCTTTCCTGTTGCAAAGCACTCTAGTAATGACCTCACGCATACTGGAGATTGTTGGTAGGGGCCCCACGATTGGTTCATTACGTAGGCTTAGCCTACACTGATCCCTGTGGCCCACTTGGCTTGAAAAGAGGGGTGAGCCCCTATTTTGGGAGATCATCTGAAGACTTCACAAGAAGTAAGGAAGGAGCACTCAACCTTGGACCTTGGCTGAAGATGTAGTCTGCCTTGCATCTTCCGCCAGTGAAGGAAGGTGAGGAAATCCAAAGTGGGAAGCAAGATCCCTCCCCTAAACATCTCCCAGGGAACTGAGGGAGATACAGAACTCGGAGGACCCGCAGCCGCTCCAGAACCGGTACCCAGCAATCTCACAGTGTTCCTTGCTAGGCTCTGCAGCAAGCTTCCGGGATTGGAAGTGCCAGAAGGTCGCTGAACCTACAACCAAGGACAAGGCATCTGCCTGCAGCACACTCCTCAGCTTTGGGCTGTCTGCCTTAAAGGACGACATGAGCCAATTGAAGAAGCTGGGAGAAGTGCTGCAACAAGCCTCTGCCTTAAAGGACATTTAAGAGCCAGTCGAGTTCCTCGATCCACAACCGACTGCAACACTGACCGTTGTCAACCCGCAGTCGCTTAAACCATTGGGGTCGTCTCAACCAGTGCTTCAGAACCACAGAAAAGGAACGGAGACAGCACTTCCTGACCCCGAGCCGCAGTGTAGGCCAGCCTGCAGCCGTACGTCCAGCTTCGCTTTTGCTCGCCACTGCCTTGCCGTCTGATAGCTGCAGCTGACTCCCATCTCAAACTCTGTTGCAGAAGCCTGCAAAGTGCCTTGAAGCCGACTCGACCCTATCAAGCAATATCTGTTGCAGAAGCCTTAACAAACTGGTGTGGTTATTAACCATACAGACTCCCCTCCTGTCAGTATCCAGAGTGCATCCCTTTTCCTTCTTTGAAACCGTCTGTCCTCTGCATTCCTTTACATGGTGGGTTGTATTTCATAGTGTTGTTAGACTGTCTGTTATGATTAATAAAGTAGATATTTTTAATACAGCCTTGACTGGACACTCTTTTTGTCATTGGTTAATAATTGTATTTTCGCTGTGTTGCAACTAACCAATGATTCATGACCTTTCATGGATAAGCCTGCCGTTCCATCCACATTACCAAACATGGACAATGAGGTTTAAAATGTGCTTGTTATTCCAATCTGTTCGGCTCACTTCTGGTGTGTTAGAGATGTGGGCTGATTGATGGTTTAGAAACTGATATTCACCCCAGGACCACTGGTACCCCAGAAGTTGATTTGTCACAGCTTCTTTTGGTAGTGCAGGCCATGGACAAGCTATGCTCTGGTAACCATATCAACACAAACAGATTTAGTACAATGGTTCCAAAGTCAAAGATTTTACAACCAAGGCTCTATAAAAATATAGGACGTTTAATAAAAGCAATCAATGCAACAAACTAACTAAAACACTACAATGATACACCTGTAAAAGAAGCACAGAGAATAAAGAACTTTGTTTGAAAGAGACCTCTGGATTGTAAGCAGGGGTGTTCAGGCAAGAGACTTGTCAAACCTGTCAATAGTTAAAGGATATGGGCCTCATTACGACCCTGGAGGTACGAGGTTAACGGTGACATAAAAGGTGCCGGCGCCGTCAACCCTGTACCACCTCATTACGAGTTCCCCTTGCGGGACACGGTAAGCACGCCTGGGAAAACCAGGTGTGCTTACCGGAACCCGCGAGGGGAAGAGGGAGCAAACAACGGGCCAACTCGTAATGGCCCGTTGTTTGCTCCCTCTCCCATTCAGCCCTGTGGGGGCTGAAATGGGAATGGGGAAGGACCGTGTCCGGGTCCTTGGAGGGAGGAATTACTGGGCATTCCGAACTCGGAATGGCCCGGTAATTCCTCATTCCGAGGAACCGGACCCGGACGCGATTTCGGCGGCAGCCATGCCGCCAATAGCGGCATGGCTACCGCCGAACTCGTAATGAGGCCCTATGTCTGTGTATAAAAAGGTAGGTAAAGGATGGCATAAAGGTCAATATGGTTCCTAAAAGTGGATACGGGGTACAGGGCCTCATTACAGTACCTTAAATCTTGTCTTTACAGTGTTGGGTGGACTTGTAGGTGCTTTTTCTGTGGTCGAGACAATTTTGATGGAGTTTGGAGACAAGTCTGCTCGCAGGTGCGGGCTTCTATTAGGTCGAGTTGTTTGATGCGTGGAGAGGATGGCATTCAAGGATTTGGGCAGCAGTCAAGTCGGTGGCTCAACGATGGCTCTAAAGGGTTGAGTCGCCATGTTAGATGGCTTCGAGGAGTCGAGCCAACACTCAAGTTAGTTGCTCCTACAATGTTGAGCATGCGCTTGGGTCAAGAAGAATCATCTACTTCAAAAGGTCGAGCCGTCGAGTGATTGGGTCAAAGTGCAGCAAGCGATTCAAAGTTGTGTAGCGTGTCACAAATAGCACCACAGGTCCTGTTGTATCTCGAAGAGCTTTGAGTACAGTTGATGTGCCTCGAAGATGTCTCAAGGTGAAAAAACAGGATGCCAGTGCCTTCTGGGATTCTGGATTGCTGGGTGGCCCAATCCAGGGTCTCCGGGACAAGGTATTTCCTCCAGTTCTGTGCTTCCACTCCAGGAAGTTGGCCGGCCCCTAAAGGCAGTCCTTCACTTCCAGCGCCGAATGTGGGGTGAATCTTACCTCTATGAAAGGCTTTCCAAAAAATACTAATTAACATAATTAGCCCCACTAGCTTGCTGTAGGGTGGTTGCTCCTCTCTTAACATACTATAAAGGAGAGTTCCTCCCAATATACACCTATCAGGCTGTGTTTGCTTCACCTTTATGATTGGGATCACTGCTGGTTTAGTAGTAGTGTGGGGATGAGTTAGGCAGTTTAACTACTGTTCATCCCTGAACTCCTACAGAGCTGTAGTAATTTTGTCAAACTAGTGGGCAGCTGCTGGACTTGATACAGACTGTTCCTACAGCGTAGTGTTAAAAAATAAAAGACTTTGTACTTAATGTTAAAACCTTGGCAGGCATATTTTTGAGTTTTCATAATGGAGCTGAACTTGAGCTTAGTGAGTGTCCTTCTGTCCAGTGCCCTTTGTGAGCTATGTCAAGAAAGGGGACTGTCCATTGGCGGTAAGGTTATTTAGCCTGAATTGCTTAGGAGCTGCCAAGCTTTTGAGGAAGCTAGGGATGTGGAGGAGACCCAGAGAGCCACTAGTGATCTGAAGCCCCCAATCGAAGTCCCCATTCCACTGGGGGCAGGGGATGTTAACGGATGGGGACAGCAATTGTGTCAATGGGTCCCGGATCTGCGTGATTTTTCTGTCGCAGAAAAGTCCGCGACTGAAAAGTTTGAGCGCCAGGTTCCTTTTTCTTTCTTTCTTTTTTTTTTGGGCAGCTTCAGGGGTTTACCCCCCCGCAACCCCTGCTCACTATACTTTGTAGTATAGTGAGCGGGGTGTTGCAGGGGACACCCCCGCAGCCGCTGTTTTTTTTTCTTTCTTTTTCTCAGGTGTGCTGCGGGGGTGTCCCCCGCAACTCCGCTCACTATACTGTACAGTGTAGTGAGAGGGGCGTTGCGTGGGACACCCATGCAGCTCCTGTTTTTCTTTCTTTCTCGGGTGTGCTGCGGGGGTGTCCCCCGCAACCTCCATTCACTATACTGTATAGTATGGTGAGGGGGTGTTGCGGAGACACCCCCACATCCCCGCAGTCTTTTTTCTTTACCTATCTAAAATGCATGCCACCAAAGGTTCGAACTTTTGGTGTTCGAACCTTTCGTGGCATGCATTTACAACATTTTTGTATAGGTCGGAACTTTCGGTGCAGTCATTTTGGCCTATACCTGGTTCCCTCCATTCTTCCCCGAGGGCAAGTAGTGTTGTTTCGAGTAGGCCCCAGGTTTCAGCCATATCCAATGCTTCAATTAGGTCCCAGGTCTCAGCCAGGTCCCAGGGTAGTCCCACTGGGCAGAGCTGGTTATGAGAAAACCTATTCTAAAGGAGAGAAGGGTGGCCCTAGCAGAGCAGAAGCAGAGGGACGTGAAGCAGAAAGGGAAGGATCTTGTGATGTTGAGTGAGCTGGGACCTGAGGAACACACGGAGGCCTGCAAATAGTGGGCAGAGGAGTGGTTCCAGCGGTGGCACCCGAATAAGGACTTGGCGATACATCCCAATGGACTTAGGACAACGGTACGAGGTGGGGAAGAACATCATCTACTGGTTAGAAGCACTGGAGATAGCCATTCTCTGTACTCGGGAAGTTCTGCAAAACCCCAGAGGAATACTCCAGGAGCTTTAGAGAGCTCACAAAAAGGAGGAATCAACTTATTTTTACACATTTACACATCTGTCCCTGAAGTATATGAATGGGTGGGTCACTAGTAACAAAGTTGGCACATTTGAAAGAATGTTTCATTGTTTAATTTGGTTGCATGCAAGCATGTCCTTAAACCAGCATCTAGTGGATAAGGCAACCCCAGCCATAGGGAGCTTGGAAAAGCTGCCAAAAGGCATGTGAGTACTCAGGTCCAGGAAAGGGCTCAGGCGAGCATCCCCAAAGCAGAAGCAGAAGCAGGGGCATCTGATAAAAGTAAACATAAGGAGGGTAAGGACTTGGCTTCTGACCCTTCTTCTATGAAAGACCCTCAAAAACATGAAGGGAAATCCCAGACGACTGTGGCACCCACATCCTCATCTCCCAAAGAATGTTTTCTGTGTAGGGATACAACATGTAGGAAGGATGATCAGGCCTGCAGGGTTAAACCCAAACAGCCATTGTAACCTCTGGTCTCATGGAAGTCAGTGTTTGTGTCTTAATAGATGAATTCCTGCTAGGCGAGGGAGTGAGCAAATGTTTCCTAGTCCATCTGAGCGGGACTGATACCAGGTCTCTATAGGCGGTCCAAGTTCCCTCCAATATTCAGATATTTTTGGAACATTTCCAGCCTTGCATGACGCGGATGCTGGTGTCACAACTGTCGGGTGACAATGGGTGCAGGAAGGGCATTGTATTCCATGCCCAGGCCAACTGTTAAGTGGCTTTGATGGTTTTAGCTATTGTCTCATGACAGTGGTAGAGCTCAGCTGGAGAGGAAAAACCACCAGTCACTGTGTTGCAGTGAAAGACTCTATTATCAGCTGGGTGTCTGTTAGGTAATGACCTCTCTCATCCAGACATAGTCACATGAGAACTATGCGAGCAGCAAGTGAAGAAGCATTTAAGGCCCTAGGCCTGGAGGCTTTTCTGCTGGAAAGCATAAGAGATCAGTCTGACCAGTAACCGCCCAGTCCACGATTGAAGTCCCAAGTCGACTGCTTGACGTCCCCTCATTCAACTGCTACTGTGGGGTATGGCCTGTGGCCACTAAAGCATCTTTGGATGTAGCACAGGATTCAATGATCTTGGGGTTTTTTTTGGTGTAGAAAAGGAAACTGAGATGGTGCACCAGTTAACTTGAGAGCTGAAGGGACTGCCAGAATTGAGCAAGTTGTCCACAGTTGGAGACCCAGGTCAGGTTGACATTTGCCACGAACAGAGTGTCTGTCCCACTCTGGATGGTCTGCAGAAGCAGACAGGGGAGTAGGCACAGGGCAAGACCCCTGGTGTCTTTGAAGACAGAGAACAGGCGCAAGGCAGGAGATATGGTCTATTACAAAAAGGGGAACAAGTGCAGAGTGAGAGCCCTGGTCTATTACAAGACAGGGAACAGGTGCAAGGTGGAAGCCCTGATATGTTAGAAAACAGTGAGGCCAGGAATTCTTAGGCAGGAGGTAGCCAGAGATTGGTTGTTCTCCTGGGCCCCAAGAGGGTCCTACCGGCCTTGGCTCCTGAGATTCTATTTTGTCACTCGGAGACAGAGAACATCTGACAACTGCCTTGCTGTTAGCTTTCGTCTTCTTCTCCCTACAATCTATGCCAGGTCTCTGAGACCTAATCTGCTCAACTTCGTTTACTTCTGCTGTTTATGGCTAACGCTGCCTACTCTGTTTCTGCCTTGTTTGCTGCTGATCATGCCGCTTGTTATCCTTCCTACCTTGGGCCCTATGAACAGCTTCACCACACTTTGTATCACTGGTTTGCGAGTTTGCTGTTTTTATCTGCTCAACTTGTGGTGTGATTTTTCTATTACTTGCTCAGTCACATCACTGCTCACTGTTTGCCTGCCTATTGCTGCATATTTGATGTGCCTCTCGCACCTAGTGGTAACTTTTCACTTTGCTTCCCTGTCATTGTTGTCTACAGGTTTAATGCATTCCTTTAGCCCCTTTCACTAGTGATGATGCCTGCCCAATCTTACACCGCTTTCTCCTCTCTAACTTTCTCGGTCCTTGTGTTGTACCTGTCCATTTTCAGTACTGACCTTCACTGACCGCCTCCTTAGCTTGTTTCCGCCTCCCCTAACCTCTCTCCCCCTTATCCCCTTCTATGTTACAGCATTTGCAAGATCCGAATTGTCTTTTGGCCTAGCTGGTTCTGTTTTGTTTACTCTTCACCCCGCTCCTTCTCACCTGCACTTCCCTTCTTCCAACCTTCCCCCCTTTTAAGTTCAGCACTTGCATAACCCGAATCGTCTCACCGCCTAGTGGGAATGCTATTTTGTTGTTTTTCTTCCCTTCCTCCTTCTCCTGCACTTCCCTTCTTTCGTCTCTCCCCTGCTCTCATGCGAAAGCACTTACATGTTCTGAATGTTTCAAGACCTTTTAAGAACGTTTTTGTTTTTGTTTATACATTTTCCTCATCCCTGTTCTCCCTTGTCTTGATGTGCCTTGAAACACAGTTTTTTGCTGTATTATGGGGGTAGCCATTATTGCTAAAAATACCCTTATCATTAGAGAATTACCTAATACTGAGTTCCACTCTGACGAAATACTTTCAGCCAAAATGACCATATCACACACAGCCACACTACATATTCACTTGATCTATAGGCCCCTGGGCCCTACTCTATCATTTGAGGATGATGTAGCCCAACTCCTCTCAACTAATACTAAACCCAGCTACCAAATGCTCCTTCTGGAGGATTTCAACTCAGGCTTTAACAATACTAACAACAAAAACACCCTAGCGCTGGCAAACTCCATCTCAGCACTAGGTTTCACTCACCAGATAACTGCAACAAATTCTACAGGTCAAACCCTCGACTGGTTAGCCGACTTTAACTGCAATATTGATTTAACTTCCAATGCCCGCTGCCTATGGTCTGATCACCACCTCATCACCAAGAATCTTGAGAACAACAAGGCCCCCGCTAGTGGCTCCAGCTGCCCTATCCAGAATTAAACAGAACATCACTGCAACAAACATACCACCACTACTACTCACAATCACAGCACACCGTACTCTAGTCAACAACGGTCCATCCACCATGTTTGACTTCTACAACCAAACTGTATTGGCAGCCATCGACAAAGTCGCGCCACTATCCATGCGCAAACTCAAACCAGCAGCCCACCTCAACTCCTGGTTCATGCCAACTCTAAAAGCGCTGAGAAATGCTAAAAGAACAGACGAGGTCAGTTGGCCCAAAGTACCAAATGACTTAAATAAAGATGAATTCACTACGGCAGCCAAAAAATTCAAACATGCAGTTATCCAAACGAAAAGTTCTACATACAATGAGGGAATAACTAACGCCAAATCAGGCACGAAGGAACTATTCACCATCCTGAGAGAATTAGAATCTCCAATACCACCACAAGAAATCTGTAACAAAGATGCAAACTGGTGCACCAACATCCAAAATGCACTTTCCAACAAAATTGTCCTCCTTCAATCTAAAATTTATATTAAAAAAGCTACTATTAAAGATGATTTTCCTCTGCCGTAGTCTCCTACTCATTTGAATAAAAACTCAGCCCACCATTTCAATTTACCCCTGTCTCCAACTCGGAAGTCCAAAAAATCATTGCCAGCCTCAAACCATCAAGGTGTCAAGGTGACGCCTGCCCTGCGGTGGTTATCAAGGAATGTGTGCCTGACCTAACCCCCTTCATCACTAGTCTTATCAACGCCTCCTTCGAAAGCAGTACTGTCCCATCCAACCTCAAAAATGCATGGGTGCTACCTCTTCTAAAAAAAATTCACTGGACCCAAACATACCCTCTAACTATAGACCAATTACAACAGTACCCTTCTTACTCAAAATCCTAGACAGAGCAGCGTATCTACAGATCCAAAATTATCTGAAAGTCAATAACCTTCTTGGCCTATGCCAGTCAGGATTCCACCCTAGACACAGCACAGAAACTGTACTCCTGGATCTGAAAATTCGAATGGACGAGTTCAAAGATAAAGGTAAGCTGGCCTTGCTCCTCCTACTTGACCTTTTTGGCGGCATTTGACCTTGTCAACCATAACATACTTTGTAAACACCTCTCTTCAGCGGCCAACTTCTCACGAAAGCTGTTAAATGGATACATTCCTTCTTTTCAGACAGATCGACACGAGTATTCTCACCTAGTGCAGCAGCACATCCAAGCCCAGTCACATGTGGGGTTCCGCAAGGCCCCTGTGTCCCTCCAACACTGTACAACATTTTTACGAAACCACTATTTGACTGTCTGGATAATATGGGTGTCACCTACACTAACTATTCTGATGACACCCAAATCCTCAATCCCATCACTGGCTCACATGACACAGATTCAGTGGGCCTCATTACGAGTCCGGCGGTAACCGAGCCGGAAAAACCAGCAGGTTACCGCCGGACCCGTATTACCATTCCGCCTCCGTGATTCCCGGAAAGTGGAAACACCGGCACCATGTTGTAATGGTGCCGATGTTTCCATGTCTGCCTGCAGGCGGTTGGTGTTAAAGCCGCCAGGTCAGACCTGGCAGGAGTGACACCTCCCGCCTGCAGGACTCTTAATCAGCCGGTCCGGAAAGAACGGTGGTGGAGGATTTACCACCACTGTTCTTTCCGGACCGGCTGACTCGTAATGAGGCCCAGTGTCTCTTAACCTTATTTATCACACCATCCAAACTTGGATGGCCTACAATGGCCTGTGCTTGAATGACGAGAAGACCAAACTCCTCCTCTTAGGGTCGCAACTCCGCCTCAACAAACTCGATGACACCTTTAAAACCTTCAATACAGACGGCAACACTATTGAAGTATCTAAGGTAGTAAAAACCCTAGCTTTCTACCTGGACTCTGCATTGACCCTAACTAAACAAGTTAATGCCGCAGCGTTACCTGCCGCCTACACTTCCAAGTTATGATATGATATGATATGGCATTTATAATGCGCCTATACACAAGTGTTTCAAGGTGCGATGAGGCAAGGGAGGGGAACAAAGGGAGGACGGACAGGGATCCTACTAGGCCAGGTGTCATTCAGATTGCGCAAGTGCGTAGGAAGGGGGCAGGGACAGTGCAGTACATGACAAGATAATAACAATAAGTAAGTAGTAGCCAGCAAGTGCATAGATAAGTGCAGACAACAGGTGTCAAGGGCTGCAAGGGGGTCTTTAGGGATACAGAAACAGTCCCCAAGTGCGGGGGTTGCCAGGTGGGCAGTGCAGGTGGTGCCGAGATCAGAGGGTGTCAAGGTAGCAAGTACATTTCTAGTTCCAGTTATGGGGTCAGCAGAGGAGAGGAGGAGAAAAAGCAGAAGCAAAGAGAAAGGTTTTGAGGTGCTTCTGGAACCGGAGATGGTTCTCCTCAAGTTTAAGGGAGGCAGGGAGGCTGTTCCAGAGAGAGGCACCAGCCGAGGAAAGAGATCTACCACCAACTTGTTGCTTGGAGAAGTGACTGACCCTGAGGGAGTTTGAGGTAGATGAGCGAAGAGCTCGAGAAGGAAGATATTTAGGAAGTGAGAGCTGAAGCCCCAGAAGGCCTTGTGGACAATGCAGAGGGTTTTGAACTTAATCCTCACAGCCACTGGGAGCCAGTGCAGAGATTTCAGTCCTGGAGAGATACGATCCCTGGGCTTGAGGCGAAGGACAAGTCTCGCAGTCCTGTTCTGGATAAGTTGCAGAGGGTGGAGAGTAGAAGCAGGCAGATTTAGAAAAGGCTGTTGCAAAAGTCCAGCCTAGAGAGAACCAGAGCTCTGGAGACAGTGAGCTTCTGGGGGAAGGAGAGGAAAGGAAGAATACCTCTCGGGAGGTGCAGCTTGTAGTGTGACTTCTTAGAGACGTCAGAGATGTGAGGAGAAAAGGAAAGTGTGGAGTCGAAGATGACCTTGAGGATTTTAGCCTTGCAAGTGGGAGCAGAAAGAGGGGCAAGAGAGGCGGGCCAGAGTGCTACAGGGAAGGAGGGAGCCGGTGTGCCGAAGAGGAGAATTTCAGCCTTACTGGCATTAATGCAGAGGTCATTGGCGGCAGACCACTCCTGGATAGCAGACAGACAGTCAGAGATAAGGGAGGGAAAGGAGGAGGCCGAGGGTAGCCTGAAAATGAGCTGGGTGTCATCCGCATAGCACTGAAAGTTGGGGCAGAGAGCGGCAATGCAGTGGGCAAGGCGTGCCAGGTATTGGTTGAACAGCCAGGAGAGAGGTTAGACCCCTGGGGGACACCACAGGTAGAGAAAAAGATAGTGGAGAGGAAGGACACAAGTTGGACCTGGGAGGGTCGGTCAGAGAGGAAAGAAGTCAGCCAAGCCAGAGCCTGTCAAGTGATACCCAGGTTATCACGGAGACGGTTGAGCAAGATGGCATGGTTGACAGTGTCAAAGGTAGAAGAGAGATCAAGCAAGATGAGGACGCAAGGGGTGTTAGTCAAGGTTGGAGAGCAGGTCTTCACGGATGTTCAGGAGAGCAGTTTCTGTGCTTCTGGCAGCTCTAAAGCCAGACTGATGGTCATGAAGACAACCAACAGATTCAGTGTGGAGATTAAGCCGGGAGATGGTCAGTTTCTCCAGGAGCTTGCCCAGGAAGGGAGTGATGGCGATTGGGCGATAGTTAGCCGGGCAGGAGGGGTCGGCAGAGGGTTTCTTAAGAAGAGGGTGCACAAGGGAGTGCTTCTGGGGGGATGAGAAGACTCCAGTGGCGAACAAGTGATTGTAGAAATCAGCCAGAGCAGGAGCCAGGGAGTCGATGTGGTCCTTGATAGTTTTGGAGGAACAGGGGTGAACCTGTTTCGACAAGACTTTCATAGATCGGACTTGTCTAGAAACCTTGTCTGCAGAGAAAAGGGGAACGGCAGAGAAGGAGGGAAGGGGGGTGGCTGCAGAAGGGCCTGAGGAAGAGCAGGGAATAGTGGGAGGGAGGTGATAGAAGGAGAGTGAGGACAGGATGTCCTGAGTTTTTTAAATGAAGTGAGAAGCCAGTGCCGTGCAGAGGGCCTGGGAAGGGACAGGAGAGGTAGAGACTGCAGCAGGATTGGCCAGTTACTTGCAGATTTTAAAGAGTTCAGCTGAGTTTTTAGATGCCGCAGAGATGCGGGCTTGGATATGAGCTCTCTTGGTGAGGACGGAGAGCCGGTATTGCCTTTGCAGCAGGCGGCAGGCCAGTTTGTCAGAGGATGAACATGAAGCACGCCATTTCCTCCCGGCCACCCTGCACTTGCGTTTTAGGGTGACAAGGTCTGAGTCAATGATCAATGGCTGTAGACCCTTCGTCTCCCCTAACAGCTGTATCACTCCAGCAAGAGCACTCATCCTTTCGAGATTAGATTACTGCAATGTACTATACGCCAGAAGAAAGACCCAAAATATCAAAAAGTTGCACGTTATCCAAAATAACGCCCCCAGGGCAGCCCTAAACATACCGAGAAACTCCCATATCTCTGACTAGAAGGAACCTCTACTGACTCCCTGTTCAAGAGTGCATCCGCTTTAAAACCCTCACAATGACTCATAAATGCCTTCAAAACACAGCCCCTACATACCTGGCGACAAAGTTTCTAGATCCCAATCCAATAAACCTACACGCTCTGCTCACCTACACTTGCTCTACACACCCAGATTCAAACTTCAGAAAGCCGGAGGCAGTAGCTTCCCAGACACTGGAATACTCTGCCTGCCAAACTTAGATCAGAAGACTCGTTCTGGACCTTCCGAAAACAGCTGAAGACATGGCTCTTTTTGTTAGAAACACTAAAGTCTCTCTGAACTACCCGCTAGCGAGCAACACCAGTAACACTGTTAAGCCGCTTCTACCCTGCACATTTTATTCTTTACCCAGTGGACCTCACCATGCAACCACATTTGTACTTTCCTGCCTTGTTCTTGGATGTCTGACACTGGTACCTGTTCAACTGCGTAACATGTAATTCTGCAACGATAACATTGTAACTGTAACCATGACTAACTCTGTAAGGATGCAAAGTGTACCTATGCATAACCATTGCTGTAAGAAAAGCGTCCAGGTGCCTGCGGGTTGGGTGCACTATATACATTGCAAAAATAAATAAATTATGCGCATTACAAATAACCAATACATAAATAAATAAAATAAATATCATTTTTACTGCCCGCAGGTGGGTGTAAAAACAAAGTCGTCTGTGTGCTCCTTTCAGTCTCGCTAAGTTTCAGGTCAGGAGAGGAGACTGAATCCCCCTTAAGTCTACTACCTCTGGTTGGATGGTCTTGTGGGAGCAAAGGAACGTTCTCTCATTTGGGACCTTCTCACGAAGTCCTGTCTGATAAGGGACCCCACTTCATGTCTGAGGCTATGCAGATGCCACAGAAAGGTCAGGAGACCTTTGCCCGTTCAACAGCTTTTCAGCACTGGAAAGATGGTTTGTGCATGGTACCTCTTCTAGAGTTCCCAGGATATGGGCAGGAAATGATATGCCAGATGGGCACCTGTAAGTCTGGAATTGGAGCAGATTCAGTACAGCAGAGCTCCGACGAGGCTGGTCAGCCCATTAACTGCCTTAGCAGGTGGCTGAGAGGAAGATAAGTATATGGGCCACAGTTAAGAAAACTCCAATGCCCTGGCATTGGGCGATGTCTCTACAGAGTTTACACATGGGCATACCGCCTCACCAACATCTCAACACTTCAAGGCAGATGTCCTCAGTAGATTTTCACACCTTGAGGAGGATTCCGACAGTTAGGAGGGTGGTGCTAAACCTTTTTGTCTGAGGATGGGGCTATGTGACAGATTGCCATCTGCGAGAGCGTACTCGCGGTCTCCAGAGCTCTGGTTCTCTCTAGGGTGGACTATTGCAATAGCCTGTTTCTAAATCTGCCTGCTTCTACTCTCTGCCCCCTGCCACTTATCCAGAACAGGACCGCAAGACTTGTCCTTGGCCTCAAGCCCAGGGATCGTATCCCTCCAGGCCTGAAATCTCTGCACTGACTCCCAGTGGCTGTGAGGATTAAGTTCAAAACCCTCTGCATCGTCCACAAGGCCTTCTGGGGCCTCAATACCTTCAACTCTCTCTCCCCAAATATTCCTTCTCAAGCTCTTCGCTCATCTACCTCAAACTCCCTCCGGGTCAGTCGCTTCTCCAAGCAACGAGTTGGTGGGAGATCTTTCTTCGGCTGGGGCCTCCCTCTGGAACAGCCTCCCTGCAACTTGAGGAGAATCATCCGGTTCCGGAAGCACATCAAAACCTTTCTCTTTGTTTCTGCTTTTTCTCCTCCTCTCCCTTGCTAACTTCCTGACTGGCACTGAATTTGCACTGGTTACCTGGTCACACCCTGATCTCAGGCCCAGGTCCCCTCCCCTGCCAGTCGCACTCCTGCACTGCCCTCCTGGCAACCCCCACACTTGGACTGTTTCTGTATCCTATAGTCCCACTACCAGCACTTCACTTATCCTTGCACTTGCCATCTGCTGGCTGTACTTTTACTTACAGTTTAATTTTTTGTAACTTTTTTTTTTTTACCCCATGTACTGCACTGTCCTCTCCCATTTCTCCCTCGCACTTCTCCTCTTTCCCCTTCCCATGCACTTGCACGATGTGAATGACACCTGGCCTAGTAGGATCGTTGTCTGTCCTCCCTCTGCTCCCCCTCCCTTGCCTCGACGCACCTTGAAACACTTCTGTATAGGCGCTTTATGAATGCCATATCATATCATATATCACCCTAGCTTTTTTAATTTGATTAATTACAATGTTGTGGGTAGTTTTGTGTCTTAAAGAGGGGTCTGCTAATCAGACCCCCTTTCACAAATGCTCCATTAGAAAATGATAGGGCAAACATGTGCCTTTGCTGAGATAGTCAACTGACACCCTCAGCACTACCCTGTGATGGCAACAGGGCAGGTGAAAAGTTCACATATGCATTCCTGACAGCTGCTGGAACACAACGTGGCTAAAATAAAACAGTAATCTCTTTTTGAGGTAAATTAACAGATACTTTAGACACACTTCATCTCTGCATTAATTCCTTATATTGGGATATGGCAAGACCTATCTGATCATCACACTAGACATTAAAATGTACGTTGTTTTATTATAACAAACATTTAAACGTGTTTGAGCATGAACACAAGCAACAAATGCTTAGAAAAATAAAATGACTTTAAAGAATTACATAAAGTACTGGTGGATATAAAGTGCATAGCGAACACATACTAGCATACATGATATAAAACATGTCGAAAAGTGCAAAGTACCAATTCAGACAAAATACTTATACATTCTGATCTCATCCAATTAAAGCAACAGATATACAATAAGCTAAATACACAATGGGGACCCTCAAATCTTCTGTCTCTATAGACTTTGCTCTATGTAGATCACTAGAGTGAACAGCAGTGTCTTCAAAGTAGTCCTTCTCTGTAAGCCAAGCCGAAGATTACTAGGATGAATGGTAGTGCCATGAATCTGAACACTCGCTATAAGCTTCTAAAAGGTATACACTAGATTCGACAAATAGGCATCTTGGGGCCTCGTCATCGTGGCTTCATTTGATACAACCACATCGAAATAGATATAAAGCAATTTGATAATGAGATATTCCCTTATCTCAAGTATGTAAATGTATTAATGCTACAAAATAGTATCCTTACTTGCAGCAAAGCTATGAATGAGCTTCTAAACAAAAAACATAAAATTAATTAAATTCCAATAAATCAATCAAAAGGGAAAAACTGATAAGCGTGGCCATAATGCATCATACGATGATAATTATTTAACAATAGTGTAGCCTTGCTTCCTACCTAGTTATGTATTCTGGTAGGTCTTGCAAGATCACTGCTGTGGGTTTGCTTGATTCATGAATAATTCAGACTGGGCAAATTGCTTTTTCCCGTCAGTCCATCCATACCTACTCGAAGTACCCCACTTCCTTTGTGATATATATGTAAAGGGATTCAAAGAAGCGTACTGTCACGATATGCAGAAGATTTATATTTTAGCAGTTATTAAATGTGTTCACTCGTGATGCTTTCCTCGTCGCTAGCGGAAGCAACTTCCCTGTGCCTAACTGGTCCCAGTCTAGTAGACAGGAGAACTGGAGTACCGCTTTCATCCCACCATCGACTGAGGTCTGAGCCCTAGCAACATGACTAGACCCCACTGGCTCACTCACCTTTAAAACCATGAGGAACATCTGGTTAGGCAATAATCGTAGCCAGTCAATATGGGCCTTATTGGACACCATCCATAAGGCGAACAAACAATTTAAAGCGGCCAAAAGACCACATGTATTCAATGGTTGGCTATCAACTTTCATAACCACACATCAAGCCCACATTGCCAATCGGAACCCTGCACTACCACCCATCAACTGCACAACGACCAGCCATGCTGGCATTACCACCCATCAACCTCCACATACAATCTGCAAAGCCAAATAATTCAACAGCGCCACCACTGTTCAAAATGTAAAATGCAGTGTAAAAATATACGCAACATACAAAACGTACAATCACCACTCTTGACTCTCATTTCCGACAGATATTGCTCATGTCTCCCATTTGGATTCCCTGCCTGCTCATTTGCTCCCCTCAACAAAGTCCTCAACTTCGCCACACAAACCCTCCACAATGTATGCCGCTCCTCCACCACCTCCGCTTCTTATGGTTGTCCATGCACAGTCTCTCTGCAAACTCCTTCTCCTGGTCTTCAAGCCCATTCATGGCCCTGCTCCCCTACTCTGCATCCTTTATTTCTGCTATTCTTCTTTTCAAACCAACGGTCTGCCATCCTCCCCAATCTGCCTGTCCATCGCCCGCTTTGAGCACCCTCTCCTTTCTGCTCCTTCTCCCTCCTTGCCCTCTTCACTGGAAGTCCCCCCCCCCATGACATTAAAAAGTGGATACCTGAAAGGTTTATGGTCTTTGCATCGAATTCTTTGCATTGAGAATTAGATGCATCAAATCATTTCCATCGAAAATGATTCATCGAATTCCCATACATTAAGTGCAAAGTGTTTATGCATCGAAACCCTTCCACCGAAAACGGTTTACCTCTCCATCCACTCATTCATATTATTCACCGTGACGTAGCACCATTCTCTCATGCAACGTAACGCCCCTCCAAATTCCCCAACCTTCAATGTCGCAATTACTACCACCCTCTGCTTTCATCTACCTGCCACGCCTGAGTATTTGTGCACTGCACATGTTCTTCACCAACACCCGTCACCCGTAACCACCAGGCTGTTTTCCAAATATCCAGTGCAGGCTAATTCGTTTGTAAGGCACCTGACTCCAGGACTCCCCAGACTCTGTTGCATACCCCATAAGTGATTCTGTTTGTGTTGATCACGTGATCTACGGTGTAGGTTTAGCATTTAGGAACCTGCGCAATGCCTTTGATCCAGCAGATAGGTCCATTCTTTGGGGATGGAGGAGGGCGTCTTCAGTTTCATATCGCAGTTTGATAGTAGCGTGCAGGTGGTCATGCAATATGACTCCAGGGATGCATTTACAGATCCGTGTTCCTGTACCCAAAGGAGTGGGTGGGACAGGGTTCTGTGCTGGAGTCCTTTCTGTCTAGCTGGAGTAGTTTTTGTCTAGCTGGTCTTCACACTAATACTTGGAGGGGATATTGCAGAAGGCAACACAGATGTTAACCAGATCTTTTACTGTATGCAGATGATGCAGTGTTGCTAAAACGCACCCCAGTGGCTCCCTGAGGCTAGTCGCAAAGTATACAGAACACCGGGTCACAAACAACTTACAACCTAATCCATCTAAACCAGCAGTAAAGCGGTGGGGGTCTACAAAGTCATACAAAATACTGCTACAGGTACATAACCCAATATCCCCCCTATTTGGAAGTTTCTTTCTCATGGGATTGTAGTGGGATTAAGTACAGAACAATGTCAGGTCAATGGAGCATAGTTGATCTTTTTAGGTGCCCCGGTGTCACGGAAGACCGCAACGTCCGACCAGTCAGAGCCAAAGGCATCCTCACAAGTCAGAGCCAAAGGCGTACTCACATCATACTCTAAGTCTAAGGTGTACATTGGCCATGAGTTCACCTTCTGTCTCTTAACAAGAACATCTGGCAGGATGGGTTTCCTGTACCAAAGGTGCATGAGGCTGTGGCATCCTTAAGCACAGCCCTCCATGTCACCACTATTGACTTTTGCTTGACGTACCAATAAGCGGAACTACATCCATCTTCCAGGCATTTGGTGGAAGGGATAACCCCTGTACGTACGTGCCAGTTCATGAAAAGGCCACTGTTGACTCTGTGAACACCTTTCAGCCAGGAACACAGACACTGAGAAGGCCAGCGTTTACGCAATGGGGGCAGTGTTGACTCGGAGGATACCTTCAAATTAGGAACACAGTTACCATGGGGGACAGTGTTCACGGTTGTGTTCACGGTTTTGGGGCAGTGTTTATTCAGTGAATAAGTTGGATACCTACAAACCAAGCACATCGTCCGTGTGGAGGGCAGTGTTTACGGGGTTGGGGCAGCACGGACTCAGAGAATACATGTCAGAGAGAGAACAACTGCGTTTCTTACACTTCACGGACCTGAGTGGACCTACACAGCAATAGAAAAGGAATCTCTATCCCCTCTTGGGTGGTAGAACATTTTAAGACCACCCTTTATGGGCGGATGTTCAATTGGGAGATTGATCACAAACCTCTAGTAAACCTTTTAGCAGGCAGGGGCTTGAACAAAGCTTTATCAAGGTTGGCAAGGATAGCGGAAAGGCTGCAGTAGTGCAGGTACAGAATTAGACTTATTGCGGGAGAAAAAACAAATGAAATAGCTCATTGAGGTCCAGGCTCCTACTAGAAGGATGCAAACACGCTGACATTGATTATGGCTAAGTGTAAGAAGGGCAAGGCAATGATGTGTGGAGGATGCGGCTGAGGCATGTGTAAGTGAGAGGCATGTATAAGTGAGAATGAATGGCAAGGAAATGGAGGAGTTGCAACCTGAAGGTGGATAGCTGGTTGTACCAGGAAAACTGATTAGTGCTGAAGTTTGAGAAAGTGATGGTGACACACATGTTAAAGCAACTCATGATTAAATAGGTACACTAGGTTCATCTCGGTTGCACCCTAGCCAAAAACAACCTGCAGGAGTACTTCTTGCAGCCTAGAATGTGTAGCGAAGCAGATGGCTGTTGTTAGGGTGGACCCCCAGGCAGGCAGAGCCTTTGCTAGGAGTCAGCGGGTGCAGAACTCGTGGAAGACCTAACTCCTTCCCAGCCCAAAAGAACGTAAGGTCCAGACAAGAAGCAAGGTATGAGTGGGGATTATTACAGCCAACAACCCACAGGGATCTCGTGCACAGCAGTCATTTCGGTCACCTCTCAGCGAACCCTGACTCGCAGGCCAGTTTTGGTAGCGTGTGGCATCATAGCTTACGTCACATTTCAGGCCCTTCTCCAAAAACCTAACTCCACTCTGGATAGGCTGTTGAGTGGTAGTTCCACTATAGGAGCCAATATACATCAGGTGTCGGGCTTGGACTATCCCCCAAAATTGATACTAACTAATTGTTACACTATGCAGACCCCATGAATGGTCAGTGATCCCAGCTACCCACTCCTAAGGCCATGAATTTCGATTGGCGGACCTGCGGGCCCCCAACCTTGGGACAAACACTGTTTCCAGCCCACAGGACACCTGTTCACGGTGAATGTGCAACTATGTGTCCGTGAGGTGTAACTATGTGTCAGCGTCATAACCGTGTGTTGACCATCATTGCCGTGAGCGCACTCCGTTCCCAGCGCAGAACTTTAGCACGTGTGTGACAACTTTGTTGTTACAATTGTCTGGTCCGTGGGACGGTTGGCTCTTCCCAGCCACCAAATCTTGGCTCCTCATCAGCTCGGCCAGAGCGCGTGCTCAGAGACCACGTTTGTGAGCTCAGGGGCTCTGAATTATTCTGTATTTTACAGGGAATGGGCTCCCTTGCAGCTCGTGTTACCTCGGTTCAGGGTGAGGAATGTGACTTGCAACATTACAACCTTGGCAGTGGCTTTGTTCTCGCTGCAATAGTTCTGCTTGCACAGCATTCTGTGGCTTGAGGTTTTCCTGAGACGGTTATGGTGTACTATGATGTGCTGTGCATATTGCTTCCTTCAGTTCGTTGAAGGCTTCAATAATTTCTCTTGTCCAACCCAGTGGTTTTGCTTCTCTCTGTGCTTCCTTGAGGGCGGTTAAGAGTGGGCATGGGTAGGAACTGTAATCAAAAACCCATGTTCTGCATAAGTTGCATAACCCGAGGAACCTCTGTAGCTCTCTCAATTATTTAGGTTGTGGAGTGTCATTGATTGTTTGAGCTCTCTTTAGGGCAATGTGCCTACCATTTCTGGAAATCAATTGCCCAATATACAGCACTTCCCTTTGGCAGTACTGGGGTTTGGCCCTGTCTACATTGTATCCCTTTTCTGCTAGTACTGTGAGCATGTGCACTGAATCTTTTCTGCACTCTTCCTCTGTTCTACTGCAGATGAGGATGTCATCTACACACTGCAAGACCATGCTCTCTGTCTGGATGTTCCCTAAATCCATATGCATTACTCTGTTAAAGCTAGGTGGTGACTCGCAGTACCCTTGTGGTAATCTAGTGTGTTTCCACTTCTGGTTGCGGTACATAAAGCTCATCAAATCTTGTGAATCTGGGTGCAATGGTATTGAGAAAAAGGCATTGTTAAGATCAATGACAGTGAAACTGGTGGCTTCTGCTGAGATGCCACATAAGATCGTTGCAGGGTTTGCTGCTACTGGGCATTCTGCCTCTACAATGTGGTTAAGAGGGCGTAAATCTTGTATGAAACACCATGACCCTCCCTGGGCCTTGCGCACTGGGTACACAGCAGTGTTGCATGGGAATTCTGATGGTACCAAAATGCCTCTCTCAAAGAGAGCGTTGATAGTCTCATAAATGCCCTCATCTGCTTCTTTACTCAGGGGGTATTGATTTACCCGTGGCAGAATTGCTGCGGGTTTCAATTTTATCTTTACTCCTCCTATGCTCTTTATGCAATCCACATCATAGGGACTTGTGGTCTATAGTGTGTTGGACACCTTGGCCAGATCCTCCTCCCAGAACGGTGGAGGCTCTTCTAGTGCCATTGCCATCCTCTGTGCAACCTCTCTGTATATGATACGTAACCAAAACCGCACACTCATTTCCAAGATCATTTCTGTTTCCCCTCTGTCATCTGAAAACAGCTCCTCATCCGTTAAATGTGTCAGCCTGCATCCCTCTGCTACTGCAGTGATTGCTCTCCATGCTCTCCCCTAGTCATCAATTGCGTGTACTGTGACCCAATCCTCTCTTACCACAACTCCCTCGATGTCTATGGAGTCAATGGTTCCCTCCTTCTCATTTAGTGGTGTCTCTGGTCTGAATAGGTACTCACCTGGTCTCCTCCATACCCTCCCTGCTACTCCTGGCATCCATGCAAGGGTCATATCTGTCCTATACTGGAACATCTCGGGGTCTGCTGGTTCCCCCCCTCTGTACTGTATTCCCACAATGTGCTTGAACAATCTGTCTTACAGTAAGCATGTCTATCCCTGAGGTGGAGCATACTATGCCATTGTCTCTGAATGAGATGGTCATATTCAGTCTGCTCATTATGTCACGTCCCAATATGTTTACAGGTGCTTGTTTGGAGTAGAGTAAGGGGAAAGATAAGTTGTGATCTCCTATAGATAAGAAGATTATCAGTAAAGGGAACCACTTCTTGAGCCCCATGGAATCCTTGAGTGATCATGGCATCACCTGACAATGCAAATGTCCCTTACAGGATGCATTACCTAGTCGCTCCAGTGTCAACAAGAAAGGAAAACATTTTGTCACCTATTGCCACCCTTACGCAAGGTTCCTCCCCAGGATTAGGTGTGACTGACAGGATGGGACACAACAAGTTCGTCTGTGGGCTGTCCTATTTTGGTTTCAATGACAATCCATTCCCTGTGTAAGGGTTGTTCCCTACTATGGTAACTCCTCCCATCCATCTGACAGGGACCGTTGCCATCGTGTCCATGGTTTCTGGGGAGTGGCGGTCCTGTATCTGTGCTGGCTGTTGTGGTGCTGTTGGTTGGGCTGCTGGTGCAGCCTCAGGCTGTCTCTGTATTGGATGTGTGACTTGTTGAATGTTCTGTGGCTGTACTTGTTGCTGTATGTCTTGGGGGTAGTAACTGTCCTGCACCTCTGGGTATCCCTGCTGCCCCTGCTCTCCCCACCCCTGTGGTACCCCTCTGTTTCTGCATGCAAGGGAAATGGGTCCTAGCTGCCCGCTGGTCCAACACTGGGGTGGTTCTCTTGCTTGCCATGGGAATCCTCACCCTCCTTCTCCTGGTCCTTGTGACATTTGTTGTGTGTATCCCCTAAATCCCCCAGTGGCTTGATGTGATTGTGGTCTGAAACCTCACCTCCTATGGAACTCTCCCCTCCCTCTGTAATTCTGTTGGTATCCACCCCTTCCTAAGTACCCTTCTCCCATGGGTGGTGCATATTCTTGCATAGGGTTGTATGGCATCTGTTGTTGGTATTGAGGCTGTTGCTGAGCTGTCGTTGCTTGTGTCTGTGATTTAGGGCTTGTTATTAATGCTCCTTCTAGTGCATATTTTGACAATTTTCTTTGACCTAGTTTGGCTTCATCTGCTTTTCTTTCTTCTGCCTTTTGTTTGACCTTTTCCTGCCATAGTCTGCAATGATGCACTATGGTGAGTTGTATTTCTGGCCAACCCTTTGCCTCCATTCCCACTAATTTCTTCAAACTTTTCTGTACTGGTTCTAATCATCCCTATAACAAGATGTGATAATAGATTGCTATTGTTCTGTCCCAGGGCTCTCGAGTTTCAAGGTGCCAAAACTCTTGAATCTCTTGAATATAATTAATAGGATCCTCATGGTCATGCATTTTGCGTGACGTAATAGCTCCTATGTCTGTGGTGTCGGGGTATTGTGTCCGCAGTGCCTGCCAGACTGGCAACCCAGTCTGGCAGGCACTCCTGGGAACCCTGCACCGCCCTAGACAGTTGTCCCCTGGAACAGGAGTGCCCTCTGGATTGTGTAACCATCACCTATCTCTCCTACGGCCTCAGAGGTCTCGTAGTGTGTTACAGTATGGAGTTTGTGGGGTTGCCCCGTCTGTTATGTCTTCAGTTGGTTATCTGTGTTGTGTCCTCCTCCCCTTCGTTCTTGCAGTCTACTCTCCCATGATGGCCCTTCACCTGTCCTTGTCAGATAGTTTGTTCGGCCCCTCCCTCTCATCGTCACTGTGGGTTTTGTCGCGTCAGAATCTTGAGCCATGTGACTACAAAACCCATTTGAAAAGTTTAGTTTCTGTGTTATTTGGTTGAGGCTGTGCTGTGCATCTGGGGCGCCGAGTATGCGGGTGCTCCGGGGCCGGGCTACTTGCTGGCAGAATGAAGTCGGGGCTGAGCCCCCCCGGGCCGGAGAGAAGAGACGCAGTACAGATGGCCCTTTGTTCCATCCATACTGTTGTCTCTCTCTGGTGGCCCGGGTAAAAAACGATGTTTAAAAATTGAGGGACAGATGCAAAGCAAGAGGCTCTTGTTTTGCATCTGTCCCTCAATTTCCAAAAATCGTTTTGGTTTGGGTATACTTCTACATCAGTGCACCCGGGTTCATGGATGTAGAGGTACACACAACCCAAAATGTGTACATCTAATGGTGCAGAGCTAATGGGCATCTATATTTTTAAAGAGACAGTAACAGCACTTCTCAGCAGGGCTGTGTAATCTATTTTCTACTAGAGCTGTCATATTTGAAATGGGGCAATGCTGGTACTCCTCAGTTAACTCGCTAAACAGGGCTTCTATAATTGTAATACTATGCTTTTGTTGAGGCAATGCTAGTTCATCTTAGTGGGGCTGCTATACTTGTGATGGGACAACATCAGCACTTCTCAGTTGAGCTGCTACACTCTTATTGACAAGGCCCCAGCACTTCTCAGCAGATTTATTTATTTTAATTTTAATTGGTTATTTATAATGCATGTAATAATACCCAGAGGTTTCTAAGCACGGACCGAGGTATCGAACCTGTGTTGCACGGACCAAGGGATCGAATCTGTGTTGCTCCATGTCGTCTTGCTTCCAAGGCGAGCACGTTGCCCCTGAGCTCTCCTCCCGAGACTCTGAAGATCTGAAGTACATATATGAGCAAGTCTAACATCATCTTCATCATCATCAGAATAACTCAACACTGTTATGGTTATAGAAGAGCTAATATATTTAAAGGGATGGAATTATTCAGAATGTAGCAGCACTATTCAATAACCCAAGGTGCTTAAGCATAGTTAATGTGAAAATACTACACTTATCACCATTGGGACAGTACTGCTAATCCTCACAGAGGCTTCTACACCTTTTATGGGGTAGCATTGATCCAGCCTACTGGACAACTTCACTTTTAATGGCAGATCTCAATTAGACTGCTATACTTCAATAGGAAATGACCAACACTACCCTGCAGGGAATTGAATATTGTTGATGCCACTGAAGCAGCACTTCCACCCACGACAGCTGCTTTATTTTTAACGGCACAGTGCGTGTACTTCTCAGCCACTCTGCTTCACATTTAACCAGACCAAATTGTCATTTCTCAGCAGGACTGCAACACTATACCATTGTGTTCTGTATGTGAGTGCTTCTTCACCAACAATGTGGGTTCATGGCACTCTCCCAGTGTCTAAATAGTTGATCTGGCTACATTCAATTGGCAACAAGCATGTCCCGAGCTGCCTGCTGTCCATAAGCTGCCGCTCAGGATGTTGGAAGCTGTCATGGGGCAAGGGATAGAAGGCTTGAGCCTGTAGGATAGCAGAATCAGCAGGGTCTTACAACCTGCTCACTCATTCTGCAGTGAGGGGCCATGGGGCAAAATGAGCCTGATCCCACATCCAGGGGGTTGTTACCCCTTTATCTCTCCTGAATGAAAGAATTAGCTCTTTCAGACACAAGGTATCACCCATGCACACACAACGAATGAATATGGTAAGGATCTATAGATCGAGAACACTGGAGTGAGAAATCAGAGTGTTTTAACAGAAATATAATTGTCTTCCCAGATGGGAGACTGATTCCATTAATATACATGGGGTCACTGAGATGACCAAGAGTGAAACTGTACGTTCAGTTGTGAGATTACCAGCAACGGGTATACAATGCTCCAAGGAATTAGGTGCCCACTCAATATATCACACTGTTTAAAGGTGTGACACCCATCCTGAATGCTTGCCCAAAGAGCCTTGGCCAGAGTTTCACACTGAAGAAGTGAGTATGTGATCCGGGGTCTGCAGCCCACACACACGCATGTGATTCCCATGCACCCACTTGCAAGATTTGCACCAAATTAGTGAGATTGTGCTCCAAGGTAGGAGGCACAGGCACAGTCTTTGCTCTGAGGTTTGACACACTCACAGGATGGGATGGCATTTCCTTCTCCCATCCTAGTTGTGTTGCTCTGCCTTTTGAGGGCTACTACAACCTGGATGATTATAGAAGGGTGGAGTAGGGGCAGTGTTGGCCTACTGGAATGCAACTGGAAGGTTTAAGCCTCCTTATTACTTGACTTTAGTATATGCAGTACATGCTAGCCAATGTTTCCCCTGTTCAGCGCCCCCCCCACCCCACTTGCACCAAGTTGGCGACTACGTGCAAATGCAGTCATATAACCGCTGGTGATGTCACTTCCTATATTTGGGCCCCCCCTAGGGAAATTCATAAGTCGGCTCCCCTGCTGTGCATTAAGGCCGATGTCTGTTAATGTACATGTGTCCTCATCCTCTCGTACCCCCAGGCGTGCAGCACCATTTCCTGCTGATCCTCCCTTTGGTACACCTGCGCCTTCCCGTTCTCTTTGCCTTGCCTCATCTCGCCTTTTCCTTTCCAGTTCTAGTGCAATTTGTTCGCTTACCTGCCGTAGCATCCGCGCATCCTCATCCTCTCTGTCTAGCTCCCTTATCATCCTTTCCAACCTCAACTGTTTCAGCCGTTTCACTTCATACTTACGTGTTTCCTGCAGTAATATTATCTTCCTCCATAGTGCCATCTCTACCTCCTTCTCCTCTTCTCCCTTCTTATACCACTCCTCCCACTCTTCCTTTTGTCTTATCTCCTTCTTGTGCCGTTTCACTATGTCTGTTCGCTCCCTCTCTAACATTGCCAAGTGCTTCCTTCATCCCGTTCCCGTAGTTCCACTTCCTTTTCTATTTCCTTTCTCTGCTCCCTGTCCTCCTGTTCACGCTTTGCTTCCTCGCACCCTCGTTGTTGCTCCTCCTCCTCCCCCTGTGCTGCGCTTCTGCAGCACCAATGTCCCAGGTCCAAGCTTTCTTCTGCCGCCCCCGTTGTCATTCCCTTTAATTTTAATTTTAGAAGTATCTGTGCAGCTATCCATTCCTCTGCCCCAAACTCAATTTTTGCGCGCCGCAGTCCCACCCCGTCGAGTTTGGAGCTGCTGACCGCCTGCCCTATTCCTTGCTGTTGTTCATCTGTTGTGTATGAGGGTGGTTTATATGTAGGGTTTGAATACCCCTCTGCTGCTTTTAGCTCTCTCAATGGGTATATACCCTGCTCCTCCTCCTCTGCATCATCTGCATCGTCGAATATTACACTAGGTGGATCAGGAGTCGAAGCCTAAGGATTTGATCCTGCCTCCTTTACTTCCTGCTGGCTCAGCATCCGTGGCCTGTCCTCCTGGAACATGCGCCACAGCTCCAATATGGACATTCATTTGGCTAGCTTCTTCCCCTTGTATGTGCCCTGTAAGTGTGTCAGAAGTGACTGCAGCACGTCTTTGGAGAAGCTGCTGTTAGGCAGCTATGGTCTTGCAATTTTGCCTTCTGTGTCTTTGTACCACTGTATGCTATACTTTACTATTTTATCTTTATAGGGGGCAAGGCCCTACACATATGTTGTATGGGGGTTACCACCCCGCTATACACATGGTACATCATGAATTTCTGTGTTTTTACTTGACCTCTAGTCGAGGGTTTTCCATAATCCGCTGTCAAGGGAAAAGTGTTACAATTCAACAATGATCCCCTTTGTTCACTACGGGCCTCAGTGGCCCTGCACATTACACTGCGTACTCCGCGTACAGCCCCTCCATCACCAGCGCTGCCGCTCTCCGGCATACCACCTCAATCCTTCGCATGCGCCTTCTGCACACTGCCACTGGTTAACCCCTCTGCCAATCCCAATTCTGCAATGCTAGCTCCTCACCAGCACAAAACACCATCCTATGCACCGACCTATGTGTGATGTTACCAAGCTAGGAGTTCGTACAGGTTGAACAAATAATTTGTGTACACACAGAACAACAACCTGTTTCTTTAAACCCGCTCAACCCGTCAAAACTTCCACAAATCCCTACAGCTGTCTTCCTGCCTCTCCAAGGCAGAGCATACTTTTATCTCTTGTTACTAACTGCACCTGTTGCGTCGCCAATACCCAATTAATAGGAATACCTAATGTACATACTTTTATAGTCCAAGCCTATCAAGTCAATAGTCCTGGTCATTCACCAGAACCTTTTACCTCACTAGTCACTGCAATATCTCACAGTTAACACCTCCCTCCTCCCGCACATGTTACACCCACCCTCACACCATGTTGCTAATTGCATAGACTACTTATGTTCTGCCTTCATTGACACTGCTCGACTGCTGGCTCTCCGTCAACCGCTCGTCTTGCCCTTCTGGTCTGCGTGGACACCTCGCCGACCGCGGGCAGGATAGTTTTTGAAGGCGGCTCCCGACGACCTATCTTCGGTTGCGCTGGCCGGTTGTCTCGCAATTGCCACGAGGTTCCTGCAGCCTTCTAGGTCTGACGGCTAAGGAGGCAGCTTCTGGCAGGGCTGATGTCACAAACAATCTCAGCAGTGCCTTCAACTTGTTAGGGTGGACCCCCATACAGGCAGAGCCTTTGCTAGGAGTCCCGGTGCAGAACTCATGGAAGGACGAACTCCTTCCCAGCCCAAAAGAACGTAAGGTCCAGACAAGTAGCAAGGTATAACAGGTTTATTACAGCCAAAACCCACAGGGGTCTCATGTACAGCAGCAATTCTGGGCACCTCTCAGTGAATCCTGGCATGCAGGCCAGTTTTGGTAGTGTGTGGCGTCATAGCTTACATTACAACAACAGGGTACATTTCAAAACATGCAGGGAAAGATTGCCTTCCCTAACCTTTATCCAAACAGTCTTTTATCACAACATAAACGGTTCTTCAGGAAAAAAAAATGTATATGGACTATACTGTCACATAATTCAAAAAGAACAGGTCAGAAACAATGTCCTGGCTGTCCCTAATAGAAGAACACCTTGACCCTAACAGGAGGGCCTTGCCCTAGATTGTGTGTGGCGCGCTGCCTATCTAACAGGTATAGTGGGAGAGGAAACTGTCCCTCAACGCTACCAATTGAATTAGTTGTGTCAATTTAATTGAATTAAAAAGCAACCAGAGAACAACCCATCGGTTGTTTTTGCAAACAGGACTGGTTATTAGATCCCGTTGGAGTAGCTGATTGTCTGGTGAAGGATTTGTGACCTTGGGATTTTGATAAATAGTTTATTGACCCACAGGAATCAAATTGTACCAAATGCAGGTTGTGCTCAAAGTGAATATATAAAAAAGGAAGAAAACGGTCCCGTCTGATTGGGACACCTTTAAATACTCACTACACGTGAGTCTGATTCTACTTCTTATACCGTGTCCCTCTTTATTGCCCGGGATATCATAATGGTCATGAGGCTCCTCATGGCCTGTAGGTCAACCGGTTTCAATGGCATATATGGTTTATAAATAGGTTACAAGAAATAACCCCTATTTCTCATTATCTCTACCATCAGGGGATGTATAGATAAATATTCTCATAAACAAAGAGATAGGAACACAAACATAAATGACAAAAAATGTAGGTATCACACTAGCAATCAAAAAAACACACACCTCTATTAATGATGTACCGGTACTAATATCTTTGAAAAAATAGATAAAGTACAACTACAATATCCAAAAATATATAATTTATTGTAAACAGCAAATAAACAAGACCCTAACCTGACACAATACTTGATTGTATAAAATACAATACAACGGTATTATTCGATTTTCATTTAAAAAATCACAATTTTTAGACAAGGCTTTGACTAAAGTGCTTGGTGTATACGCATGTTACTCCTCAGCCTACCACCCAGAAACAGATGAACAAAATGAGCGAGTGAACCAGACTATGGAGCAATATCTGCGTTGTTTAACGTTGCAACATCAACAGTCCTAGTTCCGCGTTTTGCACCTCGTTGAATTTGCCTACAACAACGCCTTGCACTCCTCCACTGGTTTTTCCCCATTCTATGCCCTTTACGGTCAGCACCCACACACCTTACCTTTTCCAGATCTCTCCCTTTCTGGCAATCCTGCTGCTGCTGCTTGTGTCCGGGATCTATCCACTGTCCATTACCAGACTCTTGTTCATCTCCATGAAGCCCAGGCATCCCTGAAGGCTGCGGCTGACAGGAAGCGTTTGGCAGCTCCTGACCATTCCGTAGGGGATAAGGTGTGGTTGTCCACTCGTCACCTCCGCTTGCCGGGTTGTCGCAAGCTTATGCCCCGGTTCATTGGGCCTTTTGTGGTGTCTAAGGTGATAAATTCTGTGGCCTACCGGCTTTCGATTCCTAATGCTTGGCATGTCCATCCCGTCTTTCACACCTCCCTGCTCAAACCTTGCCCTGGTCCTACTCACCTCCATGTCCCTCCTGCCCCTGTTTCTTTGAACGCCCCTGATGTGTACTAGGTCTCTGCTATCCTGGGTTCCCATTTTTGTAGGGGTGGGTTGCAGTATCTGGTGGATTGTTTGGGGTACGGTCCGGAGGAGCGTTCCTGGGTCCCTGCTGGGGATGTTAATGCTCCTCGCCTCGTTTCCCGTTTTCACCTTGAGCATCCGTCCTGCCCACGTGGTCGTGGGCCTTTGGGGTGAGGGGCTCTGCAATGCATCATGTCCCCACTCCCGCTAGATTCCCTGCAGCACGCCCATTCCCGACACCTGGTACACATGTAGGACGGGGGCCGCGTGAGCAGCTTGGGGCCTGTAATCCTTGATTATGGTATGGTACCTTACATCACAGCAGGGGTCCCATTCGGTCCCGTTTGTATCTGTTCCTGCATTGGCAACTGCTGTGGCGCATTGGGTCAGGCAGTCAGGCGAACACGCTCGTTTCCGGATCACGTGACAAGGAGATCTAGATCACGTGACTCTGTTTTGGGTCACGTGACAAGGAAACAAACGAGATAAAAGCAGAGTTCCCGCGATCACACGTTGCTTCACAGCTGTTCTTCACGACTCTGTTTGGCGTTTGCAATTCAACCTCGATTGCTGGATATCTCGGACTTGGACCTCGAGCTACGGACTTCTTTTGGCTTTCCCTTCGGATTTGGCGCTTATTTCTTGTGGATATCTGGCTGTTTTGGACCTCAGGACTTTCCTACCAGACTTCTTTTGGCTCTTCCCTGGATTGATCTGCAACTCTCACGAACTTACTTGAATCCATGTCTTGGGTTGTTATTTTGCATCAAGGATCACGTCAACAACTACAGGTGTGCCCAGTAACCGGTGACCACTCCGAGTACCATTCCTACGTCACCGTTACCATCAATTGAGGGTGCTTCCCACGCGCCTCCACGTAGCTACATCTCAGGCCCCTGTGTGGTTAGCAGTGACTTTACTACTACACTTAGGTAAGCTTCTTCCCTGACAGTATTAGTCTGTTCTGTGTACTGTAACTGTGATTTTTTTTGTACTAATAATTGTTTGCCTTACAGCGGCCTTGGGGTTTCCAGTGTTAAGTGGTTCCGGTGTTCCAGCATCTCCCACATGTGGCCTCAAGAATCGCATAGAGAGCCATTTTGTCTCTCCCTGTGTGGTACTTGGGGACAGAGGCCCCGCTAATCTTCACGACAATCAAGTCTTGACACCTTCTGGATAAACCAGACCAATCTATTGTAGCTTGGCAGGCGGTCAAGACTAAGTCTCAGGAGGGGTGAGAGTGATTGGAAGCCCAAAATGAGCACACACAGTAAAACTCCACAGATTACTCTTAGACAGATGTATATAAAAATGCATTTATTATAGGCCTTATAACTAAACATGAATACAACACAGTAAAAATAAAACAGTTCAGTTACCACACATGCTTTTCACTATGTAACATATATACAAAATGCATTTAGCCTAATGCTGATGAAAGGGGAGAAAATAACCACAACCTGCAACAGAACGGCTAAGTTCAACACAGATATCGCATTAGGCAGTTCTTCAAAGTCAATCCCTATCTTATGCAGTGCAGCCCTAAGAAGTGAGGAGCCTCATGCTCAAAGTACAGCAGTGCGTTAAGAATGCGTGGTAGTGCGTAAAACGAAAAGCGGGTTCCCTTCAGGGAGCTGTAGCTGTTCAGGAAGGGGGCTGAGGCAATGAAGAATAAAGCCTACTCCTTGAGGAGGGTCTACCCTTGCAGATAGAGCAACCTTTGGAGTTTGGGAATAGCTGTGGAGCGCAGACTAGCCCAGCTAAGGTGAGTATCTTTTCAGGGATTCTCGTACGTAAAAACAGATGGATGTGCCAGGGAGCCAACGGTAAGAAATGCAAGTACTCACCGACCATCGGCACAGTCCGGACCAAACTTTGGCAGTCTAGTCCACTTCGCTAATAGGTTTCACCCCTGCAGTTACAGGGCGCTTCCACTCTCAGTGGCTGTGGGACGGGACGATTGTCAACAGCGGGACACTATCCTTTGCTCACTTCTCGAAGAAAGGAGAAGGATAGTTCCGGTGCAGCATGTCTCAGGACATGGTAGGGCAGGTCTGCAGGCACTTACACCGACAGTCACCACAGCGGGGCGACACCGGTACTGTGGATGTTTGTGGCATGGCGCACTCTCATAAATTGCGACCCAGAGGAGCTAGGACAACACGTTTTGGCAGGAGAGGGCACAGGACCACAAGTAAGCGATGGCCAGAGTCTTGAATCTCAACTCTGGACGGTGGCGTTCCATACGATACCCCGGGTTTGAGCTGGTTAGTTCACTGGATGGCCCAGGAACACTTCAGAAGAGGCTCTTTGCGAGGGTAAGCAGGAGGTGCTGGGAGTAGTTGGTCCCAGTACTACAAAGGATTGAAGCGCCATTGCAGGCCTTCTTGGTACGATACAAAGCAGTGGACC
Organism: Ambystoma mexicanum; assembly: GCF_040938575.1. NCBI lineage: Eukaryota > Metazoa > Chordata > Amphibia > Caudata > Ambystomatidae > Ambystoma > Ambystoma mexicanum. The sequence goes on from NC_090923.1 coordinate 628,884,393, forward strand.
GACGGGACAGCAGCGCGGTCAGAGCGCCAAACCTACCAGCACATCTCCAGCAGTTTGAGGAGTCTTCTCTTTTGTTCAGGATACTTGGCTCCTTCTGTAGTTCGGTGTGAACTTCAGGTGATTGACCTGGAATGAATGCAGAGCCCCTTCACTTATCCAAGATTAGTTTGGAATGGAAGATCTGCTCTCTTGCATGCATGCCAGGCATGGTCCAATCATGGCACATGGTGGTTCCAGTCATTCAGGCCTACCAGACGTACTGGCACCAGTAGTGTGGATTGGGACCAGACAGTCCCAACCCTCTTCCTGGGCACTTGCACATGTGATATGCAGGAGCTCACGAAAGATGTGATTTTCACGGGAGGCTGCATGCCCAAATAAGGAATACCCGGGTCTCTCGACCTGGCTGAAGGCAAAGGGACAAAATGGCCATAGGACAGAACAAGACTTTGTGGCACATCCATTTTTGGCACTGGCCGTAGTCTGGAGCTAAACGTGGTAAACGCGCCATGGTCCATAAAAATGAAGTAAAAATAATTTCAAAGTAAAGTGCTGCCTCCAGTTCATCCTAGGCACACTTGTACAAACACCAAAAAATCCTTAGAGGGCGGCTGTCTGGTTATTTGGTCTGAGATCGTTATTAGCCAATCTAGCACAAGAGATGCTTCAAGGTGTTAGAGCACAAATGGATGGACCAGTGGAGGAACGTCAGAACAAGGAACTGTGAATGTGTGTTTCATTGCAAGTTGTTGAGCCTGCTGAGGGTCAATGGAGGATTTTTGTTTGAGGTTATAGGGCCTCCCTGATCTTTTTTTAAAAAGTATGTATTTTATTTATTTATATACAGGAGGAACAATGTTCTTTTAATCACAAAAGAATGTACAAGAGATAAGAAATCAGATTTGACGGGAAGCAGTGAGCTTCTTACAATGGGGTGAGTTTGTGGGACATTCTGACCAGATTATGGAGGGGAGTAAATGGAACAGTCACCGGGTACAATAGATAAGTGGAGATTTATAGATTAAGGACAACCAACGTTGGACATTTTTAAGTGCAGGAAGGCGGTACAGCCATTTGTACTTGGGATATGACCATGATGGGTGACGTGCTAGAGTGGAGGCAGAGAAAGTGAGGAACAGAGCAGGTTAGAGGGTAGGACAAGATGTTAGCAAGCAGGTAGGTTAAGAGGGTAACTCAGAGGTGAGGAAGTGGGCTTTTAGTTTGGTTTTGAACAAATCTGTATGCACTGTTTCTCGGATGTGGAGGGAGCAAGAAGAGAGAAAGAGCAGAAGCGCGAGGAAGCACAGGGAGGGCAAGGAGCCAAAAGGGTAGCTGAGGAGGCAGAGCAGAGATTACGAAAAGGCTTGTAGAGTTAGATAGAGGCGGATAGTTACAGTGGTGCCTTACCGTGGATAGATCTGTGAACCAGGAGGAGAAATTTAAAACTGTCCATTTTGCATCATCATCCATCCAGTCTGGTGACGGTATGAGGCAGTGGGTGTGAAGTGAGGGAGTTCAAAGAGAGTGCTGGTAGGCAAGTTAATGATCTTGTCGAGACGACAGAAAGCATAGTTGAGGAGATCAAAGAGGATGCTGGTCCAGTAGTCTAGTTTCGAGTTTCGAGAGGACAATTGTGGTTAAGAAGTGCTTGGCAGTGTTGAAAGGAAGGAGGTGCCTGATTTTTCTAATATTTAGGAGGTTGAGGCGAGCTGCTGTTCCAATTTTGTAGATGAAAGCAGATATGGCGTGACAAGAGTCATAGATGACATAGAAGTTTCTAGCTGAAGAAGAGATGGGGAGAGTGTCAGGTGGGAATTGGATAGGCAGAGGAAGAGATGTGTGAGAGCCTTTAGCCAGCAAGAAGAGCACCTCTGTTTTGGTAGAGTTTAACATGAGAGAGTGCAAAGCCATCCAATATTTAATGGCAGAGAGACAGGTGGAAATGTTGATAGAGAGATTAGAGGAGAGTTCAGGAAAAGAGAAGAAGATTTGGGTGTCGCCCATGATGAGTTGGTTCAGGAACCAAAGGAGGAGATTAGTGCCTCATAAGCAGAGGTGTAAAGTGTAAAGAGGAGCGGACCCAAGACAGAGTATTGTGAAACACCAACAGTTAGAAGAGAGAGAGAAAGAGCGTTGGTGAGGTGAAAGGTAGGATTCAATCCAGGCAAGGGCTCAATGGCGAATCCCAAAAGAAAGAGAGTATTAAGGTGATCTGAGTGATTGACAGTGTCAAAGGCAGCAGACCGTTCTAGGAGAATTAGGATAGAGGATAGGTCGGAAGGTTGGAGTGCTTAGCAGAGCCGATGAAGTTGGAAAATGCCATGAGAGCAGTTTCCGTGGAGTGACAGGAGCGGAAACCCACTTGTTGGGGGTCTCAAAGGTTGTAGATGTCTAGGAAATTGTTAAGACGGTTGAACACAACTCTTTCCAGCACTTTAGAGTCTTTACTGGTTGAGTAATGAGTGAACTGGTCATGAAGCCAATGCCATCTTACCTCAACCCACTCCTTCACTCCTTTGCTTCAGCTTTTAGCTCTGGCGAGCACAGAGAAAATCATGCAGCTCTGGGGGGCAGAAGGTGTGACAGGAAGAGTTTAAGCACCCCAACAAAGGCATAGAAAAAACGGGGATCACTGGAGGTCCACCCGCCATTGTGGGCTACGGATAGCTGAGCACTGCTTCCCAAAAATATAAAGTCAATGGGCTCGCAAAAAGAAGCGGGAATGTCCAGGAAGGAGGGTGCCCAGTGAGTGTAGCGCAAACCAGAAAGATTATAGGAAGAAGCCCGGTGCTTGCCATGGAAGAGTCAGTGATGGCCATTACAGAGTTCTGAGCACCCAGGATGGCAAGCAACGGAGAGCCAAAATACCAATTAGACGGATTATTTAGATTATCATGGTACCGGTTTCCAGGGTCAATTTTATATCTTTAATTGGAAATTAGCTAAAATATGAGGTTGGGCATGCCATTCATTATGGAGTTGGCAAAGATGTGGTTAGACCACGCAAGGTGCTACTTGCTAGAATCTGGAGCTATGGGATCAGAGGGCAAAACAAGATTGAGGCCTTGACCGTCTGATTGGAATGGTCTGTCATCACATTGAATGAAGCCCAATTTAGCCATGTCCTCGAGTATTCCTTGACTGTAGTTGTTAGAGAGCCCGGCAGCCAAATGTTCAAGTTGTTCATGATGGAAGCCTGTTTAGAAGTGGCTTTAATGAATAGGGCTATACCGAGGCCATCTGTAGTTAGGTAGTGTGTTCTTTTGGTAGGGGTGGTACACAAAGTCACACAATGAGGAGTTGTTGTGTTTGGCATATTGAATTAAGAGATGACGTCTCAACATTTGGTGCTAACAAGGCTCCTCTTCCACAGATCTTAGTTAGTTAGACTTCAGTAGCTTCGTGGAAGCAGATCCAAGATATGTGGCTTTGAGGAGTTATTGGACCACATTTCTCTGATGGCCTTCACTTCACAAATCATACCCTCAAAGGTGGGGACCTTATAACCTTCCACCCAGCCAGTCAAGTTTTCAAAGGAATCAGTTACATATGAGATCCAAGTATTACCTTTTTTCTTTCTGTAATCTCTGAATCGCTTCAAGTATTGTGTAGAAGTCTTCCTAAATTTTAAGACCAGAGTTTGCTTCAATTTTGCAGTCTTTTCTGTCAGCCTTTGACATTTCCATAATGGCAGTGCAGCCAGAATGGGGTAGTCGACTGAGCAACCATAAATCTTATCTGCATCCACAACTTCTTGCACTTCACATGCATACGCAAATACTTCCAATGGTTTATAGTGATAATACCGAACGCAAAAATCTCGAAAACAAAAATATCGAAAAAAAAGGCCGAAAACAAAAATATCGAATTTTTTTTGAAATGGGGGGGTTCCCCCCCAACCCCCCTTTTTTTCAATTTTTTTATTTTAACCCTTTTTTTTTACTTACCTGACCCCCAAAAACACATATAAATAAATAATTAAATTATTCGATATTTTTTTTTTTCGAGATTTTTGTTTTGAGATTTTTGTCGTTCGGTATTATTGATTCGGCCTTTTGACTGACCACCACTTCAAATACACATCAAGTCACCTCAAACTGTCAATCCAATCTTACGGTCTGGGCAGGATTGGGAAACAATTGCAAATGCATATTACTTTAATACCAGATCCATATTACACCACACAAGCAAGTATGTAAACACAGAGACTAAAAAGGTGTATTGCCCTATAATACATTTATCTAAAAGGTCTGCCAGTAACAAAAGCCCATACAAATGAAGCATCTCCAGTCTCCACAATCTCTAGTTTCATCAAGTTTCATGAACACACAGCACATAATTACCATTTGTCTATGTTCAGTAGCAACCTCCACTGTGACATCTATGGGACTAAATATCCACCTGTAAAACAAAAACTATAAGCAACACAATCACTGACCTCATGCCATTACCAAACATGCTGCTGCTCGAAGCACCCATAAGAGGCCATTTAATCTGATCCCTCCCACCAGGATAGTATAGGTAAATAAGACCGAGTTTGCAAGTGTTAGGGAGAATTCTCAAAAATGTGCTAATTCCCTTCGCCTTAGAGACGCCCAGCAACTTTGCTGGATTTTGAGGACTTGATTTTTTTTACCTGGAAAGAGTGTGAGCCTTTTTCCCCACTCTTTCATGTATTTTGATGTGTGTTTTACTCTTGTGTTCTGTGATTATGGAGTTTTAAGATAACTCCGTAGGCATCTTTTCATGTGTGTTACACAGCACCCTCAGTACAGTGACACAGGGATGTCTTTTTAGACTTCCCAAAGGTTTAAATACCTTCTCTGGGATAGACTACTGTTTCCTAGAGAATGTAAAGTTAAATTGACTTTACCAGTCTTTTTAAATTGCTAGACCCAGTAAATTGCTAGACCCAGCACACACTATCTTCCTATTGAGAGCTGGAGGGGTTACCCAGTATCCCCTGTGTCTAGAAACCCATGTAGAAATCAAATGCTACCCCTTTTTATCGAAATGGCTGGTGGCAGTGGCTTTACATCGAACTACCATGATTTTCCCGACCGCGAACACCGGTAGCTAATAATCGCGGGAGCCATGTTTTTCAAGATGGTGCCTTAAACCCCTTTCTTTAAACGGGTCTCTGTCTTCTTTTTTCGCCATTTCTTTTTGGAAAGGTCCTTCTAGTGTTTGTCTCTGCGCACCAAACTAGGTTTGGTCCCTTTGTTTGTATGCCTTTGGCGGGCTTCAGGACTGAAGACCGCCTCTGGCGTATGAGTGTCTGGGGTGGGCAGGAAGTGAGGGAGGTGCCCGAAACTCCCCATGCTTAGTCTCCTAGGAGACCCAAATGCACTCTGTGGTGATTGGCTGGCTGACTATCTGGCAAGGACAGCCACCCTGCTGGGTTAGTGGCAGCTAGGCTGGAATGAAAGGGAGAAAACTGTTTAAAAGACAAGTCTCTTGGACTGGAAAGCAGAGTCAACCACTGGAACGAAATAACCGAAGACGAGCTGGAAGAGGACGGCTCCTCCAACTCCTGGACCATTGGTTTGCCTGGTGAAGCTCTGCTGCTGGTCCAAATTGCCAAGTTCATCTTGACAGAGAAGCCCCTTCAAAGATCACTTCTTCCTTTGAGTTGGTGGGACCAATCAACTCATAAGCCACCTGGATACCATTCTCGGAGTTGGTTAGGATTAATCAGGGGGAAGGACACCAGCTTGTGTGCTTGACTACAGCTACTCGAACTGAAGTGACTCCATTTTGTCAGCGTTTTCCGACGATCCCATGCAGTGCAGGAGTCCCCCGACGTCCTCCCTCTTATCCCCACGACTGAGGCTCAGGAACAGTGAGATCTGCAGGAACTGCCAGGAACCAACGCCTTCAGCTACATCTTTTGCTTCATATTAAGGTACTGTGCCAACCCAATTGAGAGAACGCATCTCTCGCGGTGAAAGTTCGTGGAACTTTCCCAACTTGTAGGCCTAATCAGCTTGTGACCCAGTATATGATTCTTTTTCATGCAAACTACTTCTGAGAACTTTGGCAAAGACTTCACTGCTTCAAGAACTGCTCTTTCCTAGCCAAGACACTAGTCCATTGACTTTGGCCTAGGCCTATTGAACTGAACCGAGTCCTCTAGTGAACTAAAACTATTTGCACTGCCTAAGAAAGTATTTGTGATCTATTCTATTAACTTGTGCCTTTACTCTCTTGTTTAAAGTGACTGAAATGCTATTTTGCTCCTATTTCAGGGGAGCCTAATTTGCTCAGAAACTCATTGGTTTTGGTGTTGAAGTTTATTTGTGTATGATATTAAGTTGCCTCCTTCTAGTGAATGTTTTCTAAATGATTGTGTAATAAATCAATAAGTGTTTTACCAGACAACCTTGAGTATAAGTGTCTACTTGAACCACTGTGATTGTAAGACCTCTGTGTAAACTCTTTTACTGCTCAATTTCACTCTTGAGATAAGCCTGCTGCTCAGCTCGCTACCACAAAACTGTGTAGTAAAGACGTATACCAAAGGATGGTTCTGCTTACACCTGTAGTCCTACTTGTATGTGGTGGTCCCAGAGTGTACTGCATGCCATTCTGCCTAATAGCAAGCTGCACTGGGCCAATACCTGTCTCACAAGCTGCACAGATGCATTAGCGACAACATCAACAATCTCATATCCAGCAAGCCCTTTGTGAGCATCCATCTCTCAATGTTCATTCCGCTACCAAAAACATACCATGCAAGTCCACCTGCATCACTGGCCACACCCGAAAAGGACTCGCCCTGTCCTCCAGCCCCCGCCTTGGGTATCACAGCAGCTGGAAGACCATGGGCCTCATTACGACCCAGGCGGTAAGGGGTTAACGGCGCCGTAAAAGGTGTCAGCGCCGTTAAACCCTTACCGCCTAGTTACGAGGTCGCTTTGCAGGTCCCGACCTTAATGGCTGGTTTTACCAGCCGTTAAGGAAGGAACCCGCAAAGGGACTTTCGAGGTAATTACGGTACCGCAGTTTGCGGTACCGTAATTACCACCTTCCCCATTCCCATTGAGCCCTATGGGGGCAAAAATGGGAATGGGGAAGGGCCAATAGTGAATGGGGAATTACCGCCCCGCCAACCTTGGAATGGGGCAGTAATTCCGCCATTCACCATGGCAGAGTTGGTAAAATACCGGCGTCAACCATGGCGCTAATAGCGCCATGGTTAACGCCAGGGTCGTAATGAGGACCCATATCTACTAATGTTCCTTGTTCCACCAGCAAAGAGCCTGTCAGATGGCCATCAAAGCGAATTCAACTCCATCAGTGCTGAGGGATCCTGCTGCTGCTACTTTGTGGCACTCCCCCAAACCTTCTAACAATTGCTTGCGCATAGAGTCCACTTAATACTGCATTGTGCCCATGCTGAGCCTGTCACCTGCTAGACTCAAATCGACTGCTTGACACCGGGACCTAACTCGAACTGTTGGAGACCCACTTGGGGTTAAACCACGACTCGACCTGACACGCCCTTTGAACTACAGCTTTGCTGAACTGCTCTCAAGGACAGGGTGAGTGCTTTTTGTGTCTGCTCTGCCAGATGTGGGAGCTTCTGGTGCAGAGTGGCAGGTCCTGGTCCATAGCAAGATTCACCCCCAATATGCTCTGGCAGTGGGTAGGGGCTCTCCTCTGCATTGGACTGCTCCTTCATCAACTCACTGGTTGAGGACTTTTTCTCAATAGAGCTCTATTAAATCCTTCTGGGTGTTGTTCCAGGTAAATCAAAAAAGTGGTGGGAGGCCCCTTCTTTTAAAGGTAAAAGTCCACAGGTGGCTTGACTAAAGCCAGCCTGCCTTAGTTGTTCAATCCCTTTTCTTTAAAGAAGTGGACTTTGCCCTTTTGACATCACACCCAAAATGATTTGCCCGAGAGAAAGCAGAGAGGACAGGAAGGAGAGAGAGAAAGGCAGAGAGAAACAAAAAAGTGGAAGCCATCCTGACTACTCTAACCCCACCCCTTCTCTTCTTACTAAGATAAAAGGCCTTTAAAAAAGCAGCACCCTGGTGTGAGGCTACTCCCTTTGAACGGGCGATCTCTTGTGATACCTTGCATCAGGGCATGGACAGTCAGGTTCCTGTCCTGTCATTTGGCAGGCTCAGTCTGTCAGTGCCAGAATACACCTTCCACAGCTGAGCTGGCTCACATGAGCTGACACATGTGTGAAATCAAATTGGATGTGGCTGCAATGATCATATGTAGTGCCATGCACCATGCCTAAACGGAGGCATAGTTTTATTCTAGAGTTTAACCTGTCACCATCATGGACTACTTATGGTCATCATAGTTTTGGTGCAATGAGGCATATCTAAAATGCAGCCATGTGCTGCAGAGCCTTGGTTGTCCCTGCAACTGTGAAATGGGAAACTGTGACCTCGGAACCTGCTATGTCCCACTGGTATAGCAGACACTGCAAATCAGGATACTGATGCAGATTACCCTTTCATAGATGGAATTGCCTGCCTCATTGTATTACTTAGTACAAGTTTTTAAACAACAGGACTGTCACACCCTTGCCATATGGCAATTCATCATACATGGCTGATCCATGACAGACTGCCTTGCCTGGAGCATGGGATGAAATCCACCCAGAGGAATGGGGAGTGGCACCCATATGCTTGGTTTGTCAGAGACATGGGGCAACAAGCTGATGCATGGCAGAATGCCTTGCCTGGAGCATGGGTTGAACACCACCCAGAGAAATGGGGAGTGCCACCCACATATTCGGTCCCTTAGGGACGACATGGTCTAATGGACCGATCTGTGGCAGTCTGTCTTGCCTGGAAAATGTGGTGAATCCCACCCAGAGGAATGGGTAGTGTCACACATATGCTTGGTTCCTCTGGGACATTGTCTAACAAAATGATCCATGGCAGACTTCTTTGCTCAGAGCATGGGCCGAACACCACCCAGAGTAATAGGGAGTGGCACCCATATACATGATTCCTAAGTGGCATGGACTAAAAGGCTGCTACATTGCAGACTATCTTGTAAGGTTGTGAGTGCAGTTATAGATCAAAGTGAGAGATTTTACCAATGTCAGAAGAGGTCCAGTAAATCCTTCTTAGGTGTTGTTCCAGAGTGTATCAAAGAAGTTTGGTAGGCCACTTCTTTTAAAGGTAAAGTTCCACAGGTGACTAGACTAAAGCTAGCCTGCCTTAGTGGTCCAATCCCTGTTCTTAAAATGGGTGGGCTTTGCTCTTCTGACATCACACCCAAAGTGCTTTACTCTAGAGGAAGTGAAGGGGACAGGAAGGAGAGAGAGTTGAGAGAAGCAAAATGGTGGAACACTCCTTCCACTTTGCAGAGCCCTCCTAACTACTCTAACCCAACCTCCTTCTCTTCTCACTAGGATCAAAGGCCTTTTAAAATGCAACACTCTGGTGTGAGGCTACTCCATTTGAATGTGTATGCTCCTTTGATGCCTGGGCCCAGGGAAGCTGCCTGGTGGGTGGGTGGCTGTCTCTGGTGGAGGATACTACCTACCCTCACAGAGAGATCAAAGAAGTGGCACGGCCATTCATGTTCATGTCTCAGCCCATCTGGCCAGAATACACATCACCTTCCGCAGTTGAGCTGACTCACAGGAGCTGACACATGTGTGCACCATGCCTAAACTCAGGCATAACTTTATTTTAGAGTTTAACCTGTCACCCTCATGGCCTACTTGTGATCATCATAGCTTTGGTACAAGGGAGCATATCTTAACTACAGCCCTGTGCTGCAGAGACTTGGTTGTCACCGCAGCTGTCAAGTAGGACGGGTTGCCCAGATGTGGGCTCAGATGTGGGCCCTGTGCCTGCTGGGCATAGAAACCTAAGCTACTCCTCACTGATAAGGCACAACAAGGCCAAAACATGCCTGGCGATGCTTGTGGTCTCGTGCAGACGGGATGTGATCAAGCAGTTCCGGCTGGACTGCCCCTTTTAGGATGAGACCAAGCCAGATTTGCATATGGCCTTTCCCCATTTGTAATGGCATGGCAGGCGAAGAACGATAATCTGGAGTTGAAGAGGGAAGATCGAAATCTGGCCCTGTTCCCACACCCGCAAAATACTGGAACCGGAAAAAAAGCCAAAGACAACATGGCCGCCGATCGCACAAGCTTGCACCAATCACCACGGTCCCTACGATGGACAAATACAATGAAAGATACCATTTTAGTCAACCTTATAATCCAAGAGGAGTGTGCACATTATGCAAGTTGGATGAAGACCTGCAGGATGTAACCAAAGACCACTCCGTTGCCAGTCTCGACTAAAGCACCAAGAAGTCATGCATCTAGTCGTTAGAGTCAACATGACATAGTAGCATTAGACATAAAGCACACGTGCCATCTGCACACCGGGACACAGTCACGCACCCAAACACATGAAGAACACAGGCATACAGTTCTATAAATTAGAGGACAGTAACATGTACATACTGCCTGCACATTTATTATTTTGTCATTAGCTTGTCGCAGCAACACAGAAACCGCAAGAAGCCAAGAAGATCTTGTGTAAGTGCTTGCAGACGCCCACATGCAACTAACCCTACAGAACACAGCAACACTTGGTGAACCCAGCAAAGCCGGAACCCACTAACCTATGGATACTATGGGAAAGCACATGCAGTAGAAACCAGACTATGGCACAGGAAGTCACAGAAGGCCACAACGATCACAGAAAGCTGAGGCTAGGATGAATGCAATGCGAACCAGACAGCTGCCATGTGTGGAACAGGATCACTGCCAAGGTCGCATTGTTGCAGACAACATTCTTTCTCCTGAAATGAAGTAACACCGGCACGACAGACCTGAATAATCCTCCAAAATAAATACTAATTCAGAGCTCGAGAGGTTCGCAAACATGGCCTCTGGACACGTGGTCCAGCAGAGCTGATGACGAGCCAAGAATTGACGGCTGAGAAGAGCAGAGGTCTCATGATCCAGACAGTGACTGGCAACAAAGTTGTTACACCAAGAGCCGGAGTTACACAATGGGAAAGGAGCACTCTCATAGTTTTGGTGGTTCACATGCGGATATAACGTAGAAACATATTTGCACATGTTACCTTCAACAGGTACACTCTGAGCTGAGAACCAATTTGGGTCTCAGGCCTGGGGGCTAGCGGCTAGACCAATCGCAATTTATGGCCCTAGGGGTGGGTAACGGAGCCCACCAACCAATCATTGAGTCTGCATACTGAAACATTTAGAAGTAATACTTTTTGGGGCTGATCCAGGCCTGACAAATGACATGGGAGGACCAGTAAGCTAACCTCTCTAGGGACCACTATAAGGGAACTGCCACTCAACACCCAATCATAATCGATGATAGGTTTATGGTTTAGGTGTAGGAGAATGGCCCAGGTTGTGACATCATTGTGATGTGAATTTGCCTAAAACTGGCCTGCAAGCCAGTGTTTGCTGAGTTTGCCTGGACTTCTATCCATGTGCTAATCCCTGATGGTTTGTTGGCTGTAATAAACCACAGTTGAACTTGCTACCTGTCTGGACTTGCGTTCCTTTTGGGAGTGGGAAGGAGTTAGGTCTTCCATGAGTTAGATGTCCGCAAACTCCTAGCAATCCACCCTGCTTGTCTGGGAGTTCTCCCTACCAAGTTGGTAGCAGAGGTGATGGTTTATGGCATCAGTCCGACCAGAAGCTGCCTCTTTTGCCGCCGGAACTGAAAGGCTGTGGGACCCTCGCGGGCATTGCGAGACAACCGGGAAAGTGTTAACCGGAGAAAGGTCGTCGGGAGCTGTTCGAAAATTATCCTGCCTGCATTCGGTGTAGGGTCCAAGGCAGGCAGACCAGGCAGGCGAGGCAAGCGGTTAACTGGGAGCCAGCAGCCAAGCAGCGTCAACGTACACAGAACATAAGTATTAGTCCAGACAATTAGCAAATGTGACCATAAGGGAGGATGTTGAGTAATTATCGGGAGGAGGGAGTAATTGTTGACAGTATTAACAGTGTGTTTTAGTATCATTAATAGTGTTACTAAGTAGGGACCTGAGCGGAGTAGTCGTCCCTTTACTATGTCTAGGGAGCATGCAGTCTTCTAAGTCAAAGGGTCTGGTGAACAACCAGGGCTATCGACTTGAACGGCTGAGATCATAGAAGTATGTAAATAAAGGATACCTGTGAATTGGGCATTGTAGCCCGGAGCATAGATGACGGTATTATGTTAGCTGGAGCTGTCCTAGATTGCGGAAGTTGCATTAACTGGTTAAGTCTCCTGTAAAGAGGCGTTTCACACATTTGGTGACTTAACAGGTGCAGTTAGTCACAACAACATAGGAGTATACTCTGCCCTGGAGAGGTGGGAAGACAGCCGTGGGGTTACAGGGTTGTTGGGGAATTGTGTGTGGGAGAGGGAGCAATAGGTTGTCATTTTGGTGTTTGTGCAAACTGTTATTCATTTGGTCCGGGGTTTTAGCTTGGTGACGTCACCCTTAGGACGGTGCATAGGACGGAGAGTTTTGACAGTGAGGAGCTAGTGTTGTGGACTTGGGATTGGTAGAGAGGTGAACAAGTGGCGGTGTGTGGAAGGTGCATGCGCAGGATTCTGGTGGTGTGCTGAAGACGGCAGCAATTGTGAAGGAGGGGCTGTATGCGCAGTATGCCGTGTAAGGTGCAGAGTAAGCAAGGCTCGTAGCAATTGAAATATATATCCATTACAGTGGAACCCTTTTTCCTTAACAGTGGATTATCGAAACCCTCGATTAGAGCTCAGGTAAACACATAATGTACAGGATGTAGCAGGGTATGGTCGGGGGAGTAACCCCCATTCAACATCTTTGTAAGACTTTGCCACTATACAAAGATAACATTGTTAAATATAGAATACATTGGTAAAAGGGTACTGAAGAAAAGATAACGAAACCAAGGCCGCCTAACGGCAGTTTCTAGAGGGATGTGCAGCAATCACTACTGACACGCTTACAGGACACCTACAAGCGGAAGAAGTTGGCAAAATGCATGGCCATATTCGAGTTATGGCGCATGTTTCAGGAGGGTGCGGGAGACCGGGTATGGATGATGAACCAGCAGGACGTTTAAGGAAGAGGGGTCTGACCATTCTGCACCTCTCCCTGCCCCTCCTAGCGTAGTATCTGATGACACCTATGATGAGCCGAGAATATATCCATTAAGAGAAATATGGGTGGCAGAGGGGTACTCTAACCCAACATATAAACCACCACTATATACTCCAGAGGAGAAACCGCGAGCAGTAGGGCAGCCCGCCAGCGGCTCCGAAGTAAACGGGGAGGGGCTGCAGCGCGCAAAGGCAGAATTTGAGTGCATAGGTACAGAAGCGTGTTTAGCAGCACAAATACTTTTGAAACTTAAAGGGAAGACTGCAGAAGGAGCACCAAGGGCAATAGAGGGCATGAAAGGGAGCAGGGAAGGCCTGATTGGGTGGCTCAAGTGGAGAAGGAGGAACAACGAGACAAAGACAGGGAAGGTAGGCTAGAACGAGAAGAGAAGGAGAGGAAGGAGAGACTGGAACGGAAAGAAAGGGAACAAAGAAGAGAAGGAGCTTATGGATAAGGAGCGAGCGGAGAGAATAGAAAGGGAATGAAAAGACAAAGAGAGGGATGAGTGGGAGAGAAAGGGGAGTGAGGAGAAAGAGATAAAACTGGCAGAATGGAGAAGACCGATAATACAGCAAGGAACACGTAAGTACGAATAGAGGAACCAGAGAAAGTTGAAAATAGACAGGCTGGTGAGCGAATGAGCGCAGAAGGAGGAGGATGAGCGAGCAATACGGCCAGCTGGTGAGCAGGCTAAACTAGAATGGGAGAGCAAAAGAAGGGAGGGAGAGAGGCCAACAGACTAGATAGCACCGATGTACATCTGGACAGCTCAGAAGGACAAGGCGCAGTACACCTAGGATTATGGAAAGGTGGGATCAAATACAATTTAATGGATATAGATCTTGATTTAGAGCATATCACCGACTCCAGCTAAGGCAAGTTGTATTTCTTAGACGGCTTTTGCAGTGACATGGAAGTAGGGTCTGACAATGAAGACAGACACAGCGGGACGAGAGGGGGGAGCACAGCAAACTCTACCTCAAGAGGACGGGTGCAGGGACATCATGGAAATGCAGGTCTTAGGAACGAAGGGGAGGAGGGTCTGATCTAGACAAACAAAAGCAACACACACCCGACAGGTGCGCCACACCAAATGCATACGTTAGCAGACTAAGGGATCTTCCAGGGCGCAGGAGGGAGGAGACAGCATTGGCACATTTCAGGGCACGACTGTCTAGAGCACACAAAGAAACAAAACGGATACTCATATTAGATCCCACAGACATATGCACAGACATTGAGGATGAGAGAGGGCATATTCATATCAGGCAGTATCGAACAACACCAGAGGAGAGGGCAGCATACTCACAGATGCCCCTACTAGAATGGGGAGGTACAAGGCCTCAGTATGTACCCTGGAAACACACAGACAAGGAATATGTTAAATGCAGATTACCCTCATTGAGTGTGGGAGCTGGGAAATGGATATATGAAACAGAGAAGTTGACAGCGGGCCACAGGCTGGCAGTGGGTTTCGTGAAGGGATTATTGGTATCGATATTGGGTGATGCGGCAATGACATATGGAAGAGGGCGGAGTTCCCAGGGGTGACCATACAAAACACGGCACATGACGGGTCACCATTCGCAAATTGTAGAGCAGCGGTGTGGCAAGCGTTACGGACACAATACCCTGACACACCAGACATAAGGGCTATAGAATCACACAAAATGCGTGACGACGAAGATCCAGTTCAGTATATTCAAGAGATTCAAGAGCTTTGGAGCCTTGAAACCCGAGAGCCGTGGTACAAAACAATAGCAATATTTTATCATACCTGACTGCCTATCTACCATCCAGTCCTGGTCCACCTCCAACGATCTCTGCCTCAATGCCTGTAAAACTGAGATCCTTCCCTTCGGGACCCCTGCTCCCTCCTTCTTCCCTTTACTCTGGCCTTCCTCCTTGGGCTTTCCCCCTGCTCTTTCTTCTGAAGCCAGAAACCTTGGAGTCATCTTCAACTCTTCTCTCTCCTTCCTCCCTCACACTCAGTACATTGCCAAGAAGGCCCACTTTCAAAGGAATTCTCCCTTTTCTCCCTTTCCCCCAGAGGCTCAATGTTACCCGAGCCCTGATTCTCTCGAAGCTTGACTATTGCAATAGCCTCCTTCTGAATCTACCTTCTTCCATTCTGATACCCTTCCAGCTAATCTAGAATAGGGCATCGAGACTTATCCTTGGCTTTAAGCCCAGGGACAGCATTTCTCCTGCCCTAAAAAGTCTTCATTGGCTCACGATCAAAATTCAAATCCCTCTGCATCATTCACAAGGCTGTCTGGGCCCAGGAACCTCGCTATCTTCAACTTTATCTTACTATATACTCTCCCTCTAGACCACTACATTCCTCTGGCACCAACTCTTTGGGTGTTAAGCATTTCTCTAAACAGAGGGATGGTGGTCGATCGATTTCCTCAGCTGGCTTTATCCTATGGAACAGCCTCCTCCTCCCTCTGCGCCTTGAGCAGGACTTTCTGCTCCTGAAGAAGCTCCTCAAGACTTTCCTCTTTACCTCCTCCTTCCCTTCTTCCCTCCTCCACAATTGCTGTGATTGGTGACCAGGGCCCTTATGCATCCTCGGGGTCCTTGACCTCCCACACCCAATCACCCCAGCTCCTGCCTACCCTCAGCGCTTGCCTTGGCACACCCTACGTCCTGGAGGATCCCATTTACAACTAACATGGGTCCAGGCCGTGTAGCTCTCAACAATCCGAGCACTTCATCTGTGGCTCACCCATGAGCTTGGACTCCTCAGCACTTATCTCCTCTGCCCTCTTCCTTGCTGCACTTGCACGTTCTGAATACTCACAAGGCATAGTAGATTCGTCCTTTTTTCCCTACACTGCTTTAAATATTGTGTTTTGCTATGTGTTCCACCCCCCCTTGTTACCTCCCTTCACTGTGTGGGCGCTTTGAAACTGTATTTTACTTGCTGTATAAGCGCTTAACAAGCAAACAATAAATAAAATAAATAACATAAGATTGCATTTTCTAACATCAGCCTTTATTCTTTCACATATATTGTGTTTTACTGATAAGGGTTCACTTTGATTTTGCGCTGAAAGTATGGGGCTGTTTCAGTCATTAATAAAATACACTTTTATTTATCTGCTGTTCGTTTTTCTGCTGAAAGTGGGTCTGTGCACCACACTGCACCACCTTTTTGATGGGTGATAGTTTCAGCGAAAAATGCTGCATTTATGTCTCAGCCAGCAATGTGATGTGCTTTTTCAAGCTGCACTTGGATGACATGTTTGTTTTAGGTTTCTCTGGATTTCAACCGCAGAAGCACACCCACATAGTCTGCCTAACTAGGCCCATTTTCAGCATGAAGGTTCTTTTATGAAAGCTGGCAGGTCATTTTTTCCAGTGGGCCCTTCAGTTCCATTGGTTTGGGGCCTTTACACCCCACATGCCCCACCTTATTATTCCATTATTGTTTTGTGGGGAAGAGCAGAGTGGGGTTTTCATCTGAAGTCCCCTTTTTATTTCTTCTCATATTTATTTTTTGGTTGGAGCCCGCCCGCCCCAATTTCCTTAATTAGGGAGTGGGCACTCAAGCCTCCCCTTCCATCTTTTGGTTGGGGTGTAGCACGGCACCTCTTTTCTTTCTTCTTTCCGGGGTCCCTCGGACTTCCCTCTTGCCTCCAGGCTGGAAGTAAATGAAGTTAATTTTCTAGCAAATGGAAAAAAGAGAGGATCAGTACTTTTTACGTAACATATTTCCCTGGAATCTTTACACAGAATTGACAAAAACAACAGCAGCTACAATCATAACACAAGAAATTTTTACCATTTCACAAAACCTTATTTATTTATTTTCATTCGATAACAATGAGCACTAAGCAAATTACTCCCTGTATATATATCTATCTTCTTTTCCATCTGATTTTTCATTCTTAATTTTCATTCCTCGACTTCCATTTGGCTCCTCAAGCAGTCCTAAAGCTTGTCTGGGGTGACCGCTTTCAACTGATTATTGTGGACCCATTTTTCTTCTGTCTGTTCTCCTTTTGGGATGCAGATCTTGTAGGCAACAGGCGATATTTTATCTACAATTTCAAAGCCACCACGCCAAGACAGAAGATATTTCAACTCCTTGGACTGATTCCTTTGAAAATTGTACAGGTAAACATTGTCACCTACCTCATACTCTTTCTTGGTGGTCTTTAAATCATAATAGGTATTCATTCCTTCGGCCGACCTTTCTAAATTGCGCTGAGCATAAGCAAAAGCATGCTGAAGGTGCTTCCTTATGTTTTCAATGTACTCATGAGTGGTGGATGCATTCATCAGTGTCTGCTCCTGAGTTGTATAGAGCAGATGCTGAGGTAACATCATTTTCCATCCAGTCAGAAGCTCAAATGGAGATACCTTTGTTGCAGAAGATGGTGTAGACCTAATAGCCATCAGGACAAGCAGTAATCGGCTGTCCCAACTGGGTTCAGAGTCTGCCACAAACCTCTTTAAAATACTCACAATCGTCTTATTGTATATATCTACCCAAAACCCCCACCCCCCGCTTGAGGCCAGGCAGTAGGCAATGTGGAGTTTTCTTTTTACCCCTAGAATCTCCCCCATCTTCACCATCACCTCACTGGTAAAATGACTTCCTCGATTCAACCCAATCCTTTGTGGGAGGCCAAAACGAGAGAAGATGTGGTTGATCATTAGTGCAGCAGCTGTCTGCACCTTACGATTTGGGGATGGAAGACACTCTACCCACTTTGTGAACAAGCATGTCACAGTCAACATGTACTTGTTTCCTCTAGAGGAGCGTATCACTGGCCCCATGAAATTGACTTGCAAATCTGACTGAGGCAGTGTCATTCCCCTTTTTTGTTGGGGAGCTCTGTGTGTGAGTGAACTGGGTTGATATTGAGCACACCCAAGACACCCCTTTAGGTAGGTGTTGAGGCTCTGGCCCATGTGTGGCCAGTAGGCAACCTCCCACAAGATTTCTAATGTCATGTGAAAACCCCTATGACCGGCAGTGGCCGCGTCATGGGTGTGGGTCAACATCAGGCTTCGGAATGAAGTAGGTAGCAACCACTGGCCACAGCCAGATAGGGCTCTTATTACCAACAGGGTCTTCAATGTATTGATAGAATTTTCCAATGATCGGGTCCTCTTTCTGTGAAGTGATCAAATTTGCATTGGGGGTATCTTTACTCCACTGGGCAGTCGAGAGTTCACTTGTCAGACAGGTGTGTGACCTTGTGACAGCAGCAAGTTGGATTTCTCCCAGTAGGGATTCCGTTTCTATAAAATCCCCCTTCCGGGCTCTGGTTTTAGCCAGCTGGTCAGCCAGGTCCTTCACAGTCTTATCTGGACCCTCTATTTTGGAATGACCGCTTATTTTCTTCCAATAGATGTCATCTCATTGGAGGTTACCAGATCGTCAATTTACTGGATCAACTTGGCATGATTTTATGGTTTATTGTTGGCACAAAGCATGCCTTGATTCTTTCAGTTAATCATGTGCTCAACAAACCCATTCCTGACATAATCAGAGTCAGTGATTATGACCAGTTACTTAAGTTGGTGGTGCACTACATTGTAGATGGCTTGATGAGCGGCCATCAACTCTGCCACCTGACTACTTTGGGGTCCTATTTTGTAACCAGCAGAGGGTTCCGGGGTATCTGGCATTCCAAAGGCCTGGGTAACTGTGGGAACCACCAGTTCTTCTTCCCCATTGTTATCAATATGGTAAGAGCACCCATCGACATAGACTGTGTGTATACCCTAACACATGTCTTCTTCATAGACTTTTTGTGGGGAAGTTAAGTACACCTCCATGTTGTTGTTGGTCATTAGACTTTCGTCCTCTAGACAGTTTTCTTGAGCATAATCATGCAAGTCTGCCAACCCTTGCGCTAGGGGAATCTTCTTGTTTTGTTCATATCTGACCTCCACAGGAAAGCCTTGCATGAACAGAATCCAGGAAGTAATTCTTGAATTACTGATGTTCCGCGTCCAGATTCTGTCACTTTGGAGAAATTGCAAGGGTTGGTGAGGAGTAACGACAATGGTGTGCTCCCCCTGGATGAATGGGCAGTCATTTTTCAACACCCACACCATTGCCAGGAGTGCCTTCTCGCAGTCATTGAATTTTTCCTGCACAGAGGACAAAGGGCCTAAATACGAGTCACCCGGTATGGAAATAATGGTGGTGGTAAACCCGCTGCCACAGTTGTTTCCATACCGGGTGATTCGGGGTCCTGCAGGCGGAGGTGTCATTCCCGTCAGGTCTGACCTGGTGGGTTTAACACCGCCCGCCTGCAGGCAGACGTGGAAACACCGGCACCATCACAAGATGGTGCCGGTGTTTCCATGGTCCCCATTCCCATTGGACTCAATGGGAATAGGGATTAACCAAATTCCGCCTCTGGAATTCCCGGGTCACCAGGGTTGTAATGCCCCCGTAGTTCTGGGAATCACGGAGACGGAATGGTAATTCGAGTCCGGCGGTAACCGAGCTGGAAAAACCAGCAGGTTACCGCCGGACTCGTAATGAGTCCCAAAGTCTTGCTCTCGCACGAGATGACTTTGTTGACCATGTCATGCTTTTGATACAACACCGCTGTTAGGCAAGTATCTGAGAACCCTGTCTCCAAGAAAACTCCTTGTTCTTTATGGGGTAAGCCAAACAAGGAGCCTGGGAAAGGCTTCTTTTCAGTTATTTAACTGCCTCGGCTTGTTCCGGGCCCCCCTCTCTCTTGACTGTGGCCTTAAAATGACCATGGGTCGAGTAACCTCTGTATAGTCTTCAATTACCTTGCGACTATAATTGGAGAGTCCAAGAAGGCTTTGTAATTCTCACAGAGTAGTAGTGTCTTTTAATTTAATCAAAGCTTCCACCTTCTTTGCCTGAGGATTAAGATCCTCAGGGGTGATCTCATGCCCTAAGAAGTTCACTCGACTCTTACACCACTGTGCCTTCTGAAAGGACAGTTTTGCTACGTCTTTCTGCAACTGATTCAGAACATAGCAGATTTCTGCTATATGTTCCTTCACAGTCATGCTCATAATCAGAACATCATCCACATAGGCCAGGTTTCCCCTTTTGCCAAGTTGGGTATGACCTTATGTAGAAAGATGTTGAACTCATTGCCAGAGTTGATGTATCCAAAGGGGTTTCAGGTCCACGTGTACTGCTGCCCCCGAAGGTAAAGGCAAGCTTGGACTCATCATCCCAACTCACGGGTACTGTCTAGTAGCCATTGGTCAGGTCAATGGCAGTGTGCGCCTTTGACCCATGGATCTGTGCCAGCCCCTAATCGATATAGGGAAGTGGCCATCTTGACATGTAGACCCGTTTGTTCAACTATCTCAGGTCTGCACATAGTCTCCATTGGCCGTTTGGTTTGAGTATCCCCATTACCGTATTGTTAAAGGTACTGTGCATCAGACAAATTATCCCCCGAGATTCTAAATTCTTAATCTCTGTGAGGGATTCCATGGAAACGAGAGGTAACTGACATTGTTTCACAAATACAGGAGCCATTTCGGAGTCCGTGGGTATGGTGGTTGAATGAATGGATGTGCATCCACAGTCAAATGAGTTCACTGAGTCCACTGAAAAGGTGTCAGGAAATGTGGATGCTCTGCCCACGGGTTACATTGGAGGCAAGTCCCTCTACTGGATCTCCTGGAACACTAGGGGTCACAGGCATTTATTTACCAAGCCAGCTCTGGGGGTTAAGCTCAAGACCACCCATACAATTGCCCTCCAGGAGACTTGGCTACCACAAGCACCTATATTGGATGGTTTTGTGGTCACCAGCCATCCGGCGACCCAGGGCATCCGGGGCCATCCATCAGGGGGCCTCTTAACCTTAATTTGCTCATCCGGTAATAATAGTTAAAGACTTTTAGTATCGCTAGAGGAGCACTAGCCAATCATGTTGTTCTGGGGTGGGGGGGTCATCCATATGAGCTGTTACTGGTGAACATCCACTGGCAAACAGGGATAGGGTGTTTGGAGATATTCCACCAGGCTATTGTACCCTCTGTGTCAAACTGGCCTGAAGCTGTTTTCGGGGGACACATTCTCCTAGTAGGGGATCTCAATTCTGACTGCATTGGTTTGGGATCGCAGCACACCTCCAAAGGGAGGAATGGTATCAGGTGGTTTTCTACTATGGAAGATATGGGGCTTTTGTCACTGCATGAGGCCTTCCATAGTATAACCCCAATCAGTTCGACTTGGTCAAATGGTACAGCAAGCTCGACGCTTGATTACATCTTCGTGGATGACAGGCTTGGGGCCTTCTGCTCGAAATGTACTGTGGAGTTTACGCGATATAGCAATCATGCATTAATAGAGGCAGAATTTTGAAGTTTTCCAAAACTGCAGTGAAAGCAAGAGCGGGTTAGCATCTGACTCAGTGTGTACCTGGTTTAGTAGTGAGCAGTTCGGGTTTACAGATTAATTGGAACAGGGGTAAGGTTGCAAGGGTGAATTCGCTCGTGGACACATACCTGAAATCCACAGACCTGGCGTGGAAATTCAACAATTTTATTATGAATGAGTTGGATGATTTCATTTGCCGCCTATTAAAGGAGGGCGGCGCGCTGCCGGGGAGTGGCCGGAGTGCATCCAGAATTAATCATAAGCACGCTTACAACAAAGAGGTTGTTGCATGCAAAAATAATATTGGTTGTTCCTCAGTTGGAATGGGACCAGACTGCAATTGCACACATGGACTTTGATGAGGACATGATCCTCAGGGTAATTAAATCTATCCGTTTCTCTAGCGCAACGGGCCCTAATGGACTGGCCAATCTCGTATTGAAATCTGATAGGGTTGTGTCAGAATGTACCAAAGTATTAACTGAAAAGGATACAATACTCAAAAGGATACAGGAGGTAGGGTCTTCCGGATCCCTGTTCACACGATTTGATAGTCGTGAAGTCAATAAAAGACCTTCCAAATGATACAACCCTCTGGCTGATAAAACAGGCAGAGCGATGGATCACTGGAAAGGGCGTGGGTAAGGTATAGTAATCCAGCCTAGGACAAATTAAAGTATCATGAATAACTGCTCCAATCTGAGTATGTTGAATTAGATAATAACAGGAATGTTCACACTGACCTTTAGATTTGGGTAGAATAATCCAGAAGTCTCTTGATGGATTTGAATGAAGAACAAACGACAAGGAAGGGAAAATTAGTAAGGGAGACTTATCCCGAACGGAACGAGGCTCACGCTAGATACGGGTTGAATTCACCACAGGATAGCGTCCAAAGTTCAGTTCAATGTCACCTTCCAATAATCCTTGAAAGGCTTCCTTCCCACTATAGGGATCAATCCTTCTGTTAATTCCACAGATGCAGGAGTTAGAAGTACACGCGGTTATAAACAGCCGCGAAGAAAATAACGTTTGAAGACAACGTGCGCGTGTGGATTTTACACGCGGGCAGGATTCGCGCAGTCTGGGCCAGCCGCGTATGAAGACAGAGAGCGCGTGTGGTTTTTACACGCGGGCAGGATTCACGCAGCCTTGGCCAGCCGCACTTGAAGACAAAGAGCGCGTGTGGATTTTACACGCGGGCAGGATTCACGCAGCCTTGGCCAGCCGCACTTGAAGACAAAGAGCGCGTGTGGATTTACACGCGGGCAGGATTCACGCAGCCTTGGCCAGCCGCACTTGAAGACAAAGAGCGCGTGTGGATTTTACACGCGGGCAGGATTCACGCAGCCTTGGCCAGCCGCACTTGAAGACAAAGAGCGCGTGTGGATTTTACACGCGGGCAGGATTTACGCAGCCTTAGCCAGGCGCGCTTGAAGACAGAGAGCGCGTGTGGAATAACACGCGGGCGGTGTTCCCGCAGTCCGGAACAGCCGCGTTTAGAGACAGCGTGAGCGTGTGGAATTACACGCGGGCAGGATTCCCGCAGTCCGGACCAGCCACGCTTGAAGACAGAGAACGCGTGTGAATATCACGCGAAGGGATAGCTCCAGGAATCAGCGTGTGGCGGAACACACGCTATCGAAGGCCCAAAAGTAGCTGTAGAAATATGCCAGGATGCAGATCAGAGGTTCAGCTACACAACGCCAATAGAGACGATCAGAAGCAGCGAGTGAAGCTTCTACGCTGCTTAAATACGTAATACCGTAGTTCACGTGACGAAGCAAAAGTCACGTGAAGTTAGCGACGTGAAAGGTGCAAACGTCGTTTTCCCGGTAACGTATCGAATAACTTCCATTTGGAGTAGAACGGTCTAGCTGTTCTACGAGCGTAGCGTCCAGCATGCATGACAGTGCCATCCCCCAAAGGGACAACCTCTCCCCTTCTTGTGTGAAAGCGCTTCAATAAAGCAGGAGCATGAATATTGGAAAGAGGTTCCCAGGACCTATCTTCGGGACCATAGCCCTTCCAATCCACCAGATAATATGGTCTACCAGAACGTAGTTTCATATCCAGTATGTCTTGTACCTCGTATTCATCAGACCCCCGCACAGAAATAGCAACAGGCCGTACAGGCAGTCTAGTAGCTTCAGAGAATGGCTTAATGAGTGAGACGTGGAATACAGGATGCACCCGCCATCGTTGTGGCAAAGCCAGACGTACAGCAGCAGGATTAAGAACATGGAGCACTACATACGGACCGATGTATTTAGGTAACAATTTCTTTTTGCCTGGAATTCTTAAGTTCTTAGTGGATAGCCAGACTTTCATACCAGCCTTATAGACAGGTGCGGATACTCTATGAGCATCGGCATAGAATTTGTCACGTCGTTTAGCCTGCTCCAATTGCTGCTTCACCTTTCTTTGTAATCTCTTCAGATCACGAAGAGTACGGCCTGCGGCAGGCGTGTCCAAGGATAGACCGGAATCCAGAGGTATTGATCGGGGGTGTTGTCCATAGAGAGCATAGAACGGTGAAGTGCCTATGGCACTATGATAAGAGTTGTTATAGGCGTATTCAGCCGCCGGCAGTACCGTGAGCCAATCCGATTGGTATTGCAAACACAGACACCGCAGATATTGTTCCATAGTACAATTGACCCTTTCAGTCTGTCCGTCAGTTTGAGGATGATAAGCACTGGACATTCTATCATCAATTACTAATGCAGATGTTAAAGCTCTCCAAAAGCGTGACGCAAACTGCGAGCCCCTGTCAGTAATGATTACTGATGGTAGACCAAAGAAACGAAATATATGTTGGATGAATAGTTCAGCCAGAACAGTAGCAGTTGGTAAACCAATACAGGGAATAAATAGAGCCAATTTAGTGAAATAATCCACTACGACCCATATGGTATCATATCCCTGATTTGGGGGGAGTTCTACCACAAAGTCCATAGATATCATGTCCCATGGTTTGTTAGGGACAGGTAGGGACTGGAGTAAGCCCACTGGTTTACCAGGAGTATTTTTACATTGGATACATACAGAACAAGAAGATACATAGTTTATAACATCTTTTGCCATGGATGGCCACCAGCACCACCTTTTGAGCAGATCCAGTGTTTTCTTCCGTCCAGGATGGGCTGCAATCAAGGAATCATGATTCCATTTGAGGGCTTTATTCCGCATTGAAGGAGTTGGTAGATAAAGTACTCCTTGTGTGAATGGTAAACCGTTATGCACGTCCAGATTCATATCCTGGACTACTTGTGGATGATTTTTTACCCACTCTTGTATTTCGGTTTTTAGGGACGGTTGAACCGAACAACTACAAATTACATGATCTGCCAACAGCTGAATCTGTACTTGTTTTTCTTCCTGCGCCTCTTTACTCATACGGGACAAAGCGTCCGACTTAACATGTTCTCGGGCAGGACGATAGGTGACCTGGAAATCGTATTGGGCAAAAAAGACATGCCATCTGGCCTGACGGGCCGTAAGGCATTTCATGGATTTGAATGCTTGGAGATTTCTATGGTCAGAGTACACCAACACCTGTTGTTTGGCCCCAAGAAGATGATGACGCCATTCTCGGAAAGCATCTTTGATAGCCAGTAGTTCCCGCTCAGTGACGGTGTAGTTCCATTCATACGAGGTGAGTTTGCGAGAGAAGAAAGCCACTGGGTGTTCTTCCTTGGTTTCTGTGCAAACTTGTGAGAGCACTGCACCAATAGCGACACTGGATGCATCCGCTTCAACGACAAACTGGCGATCAGGATCCGGATGTTGGAGCACGGGTGCAGTGGTAAATGCTTCCTTCAGCTTTTCGAATGCTGCTTGGGCATGTTGGTTCCAACAGAAAGGAACTTTGGAACTAGTTAAAGCCGTCAAAGGAGCTACTGTTTTGGAAAAGGAATGGATAAATCTGCGATAGAAATTCGCAAAGCCTAAGAAAGACTGTAGTGACTTGACGTTATGCGGAATCGGCCAATTCAAGACGGCCTTTACCTTGGAACGACTCATTCGAGCACCTAGATTGGTAATGTCGTAACCAAGGAATTCCACTTCCTGTGAATGAAAGACACATTTTTCGGCTTTCACATAAAGATGGTTCTCCCTGAGTCTTTGTAGGACTGTAGAAACATGTCTGACGTGTTCCGATAAAGATGATGAGTAGATCAAAATGTCGTCCAGATAGACAACCACAAATTGGTCCATTATGTCTCTGAATATATCATTCATGAAGAATTGAAATGTGGCGGGAGCATTGCACAGACCAAAAGGCATCACCAAATATTCGTAAAGACCATACCGTGTCTTAAAAGCGGTCTTCCATTCGTCGCCTTCACGAATGCGAACCAAGTTGTATGCACCTCGCAAGTCCAATTTGGTGAAATAACTGGAAGTGCCTAACTGATCCAACAGAACGTTTATTAGTGGTAAGGGGTATTGGTTTTTGATGGTGATATCATTAAGTGCCCTGTAATCAATGCATGGTCTGAGATCTCCCTCTTTCTTAGGAACAAAGAATAGAGGAGATGCAGCAGGAGATTGTGAGGGCCGTAAAAGCCCATTGCTAGCGCTTTGTCAATGTATTCTTTTAACACGACATCTTCTTTAGGTGTTAATGAATAAACACGGCCTGTAGGAATTTTGGCACCAGGAATCAATTCGATAGGACAGTCGTACTGTCGATGAGGAGGTAATTGTTCTGCCTGGCCTTTATCAAAGACATCAGCATAATCAGCGTATTCGCATGGTATGATATTGTCGCATTGATGTACAACGCTGATAGTAGAATCCTCCACCATAGAGGCCAATATGTGTTGTTTATTTGACACCTCCTGACTGGTAAAGCAATGTTCATTGCAATGAGTCGAAGGATATTGGAGCGATCCCGAAACCCAGTCAACAGCAGGATTGTGAAGGGTTAACCATGCAAGACCAAGTATGATCTCGTACTGCGGAGCAGCAATAACATCGAAGATGATTTCTTCTGAATGGTTATTCGATAACGTCATCTGAACAGGTACCGTCTCCTGGGTTACCATACCAGAAATCAAAACAGATCCGTCCACGGTGTTCACCGTTTCAGGTCTTTTTTTGTTTACAAGGGGTAAGGAACATGTCTTGGCATAAGTGATGTCTATGTAATTGCTGGTGGCTCCAGAATCAACCATGGCCTTGGAAACCACTTCTCGCTCATCACAACGTAACGTCACCTGAACTATTACAGGCGCATGTTTAGGAATGGTAACGGAGTCCGATGAAACACTCGACATAGGGACTCCTGCTAATGTCGAGTTTTGGCGTTTCCCGCACGCTTGATGGGTTTTTTAGGACATGTTGCCAATAAATGCTTGGAAGAACCACAGTACATACATAAGTGGTTTTTTCTTCGGTTCTCCCGTTCTGCATTGGACAATCGACCTCTCACGGCGCCTATCTGCATGGGTTCAGGGTCGTTAGAGATGACTGCTGGTGTCTCTGACCGCCCCGAGACTGGCATGAAGGGCTTTTTCTCTCCCTTTCGAGCATTCCTTCGGGCGTCGATTTGTAGAACCAAATCGAGCAGCTCTGGGAAACCCGTAGGAACCACAGGAGCTGTAGATAAGGCATCTTTCAGTTCTTCGGAAAGACCCTTGTAGAAAACAGCCGTTTTCTTGCTGTCAGGCCATTGGGTTTCCGCCGTCAGTTGATTGAACCGGGCAACGTAAGACATAAGGGGTTGACTGCCCTGTTGTAGGTTAAGCAACTCTAAATCTATGGCTTGAGTAGAGTAACGCATGTCAAAGACTTTACTCATAGCAGTCAAGAGATCGTCACAATCGTACAACAAAGGGCTGTTTGTTTCCAACAAAGGGTTAGCCCAAGCAGCAGCTGTGCCCCCTAAATGGGAAAGCACGAAGGCTGCTTTTGTGGTTAGATCAGGAAAAGATGTAGGACGGCAAAGAAAATGGAGTCGGCACTGATTTACAAAGGTTCTATAGGTTTTGGGATCACCCGTGAACCTTTCCGGAGGGGCCAAGGGAAACTGAGTGGGCATAACCACATTAATAGTTTCCTGTGGGGGTGCCGTAGTCCCAGATCCAGATGCAGTAGCCATCGGCGCCTGTGCTCCCTGAGGACTACCATGTAGGGCGTCTTGCATAACGTCCATACGGTGCCGTAACATGTCCTGTGCTGTAACCATTTCATTTCTCAAATCGTTGATCAACTGTGTCAAAACAGTTAAAGGATCCGTACCCTCCATGGCTTCTGATTCTGTCAGAATGTACCAAAGTATTAACTGAAAAGGATACAATACTCAAAAGGATACAGGAGGTAGGGTCTTCCGGATCCCTGTTCACACGATTTGATAGTCGTGAAGTCAATAAAAGACCTTCCAAATGATACAACCCTCTGGCTGATAAAACAGGCAGAGCGATGGATCACTGGAAAGGGCGTGGGTAAGGTATAGTAATCCAGCCTAGGACAAATTAAAGTATCATGAATAACTGCTCCAATCTGAGTATGTTGAATTAGATAATAACAGGAATGTTCACACTGACCTTTAGATTTGGGTAGAATAATCCAGAAGTCTCTTGATGGATTTGAATGAAGAACAAACGACAAGGAAGGGAAAATTAGTAAGGGAGACTTATCCCGAACGGAACGAGGCTCACGCTAGATAGGGGTTGAATTCACCACAGGATAGCGTCCAAAGTTCAGTTCAATGTCACCTTCCAATAATCCTTGAAAGGCTTCCTTCCCACTATAGGGATCAATCCTTCTGTTAATTCCACAGATGCAGGAGTTAGAAGTACATGCGGTTATAAACAGCCGCGAAGAAAATAACGTTTGAAGACAACGTGCGCGTGTGGATTTTACACGCGGGCAGGATTCGCGCAGTCTGGGCCAGCCGCGTATGAAGACAGAGAGCGCGTGTGGTTTTTACACGCGGGCAGGATTCACGCAGCCTTGGCCAACCGCACTTGAAGACAAAGAGCGCGTGTGGATTTTACACGCGGGCAGGATTCACGCAGCCTTGGCCAGCCGCACTTGAAGACAAAGAGCGCGTGTGGATTTACACGCGGGCAGGATTCACGCAGCCTTGGCCAGCCGCACTTGAAGACAAAGAGCGCGTGTGGATTTTACACGCGGGCAGGATTCACGCAGCCTTGGCCAGCCGCACTTGAAGACAAAGAGCGCGTGTGGATTTTACACGCGGGCAGGATTTACGCAGCCTTAGCCAGGCGCGCTTGAAGACAGAGAGCGCGTGTGGAATAACACGCGGGCGGTGTTCCCGCAGTCTGGAACAGACGCGTTTAGAGACAGCGTGAGCGTGTGGAATTACACGCGGGCAGGATTCCCGCAGTCCGGACCAGCCACGCTTGAAGACAGAGAACGCGTGTGAATATCACGCGAAGGGATAGCTCCAGGAATCAGCGTGTGGCGGAACACACGCTATCGAAGGCCCAAAAGTAGCTGTAGAAATATGCCAGGATGCAGATCAGAGGTTCAGCTACACAATGCCAATAGAGACGATCAGAAGCAGCGAGTGAAGCTTCTACGCTGCTTAAATACGTAATACCGTAGTTCACGTGACGAAGCAAAAGTCACGTGAAGTTAGCGACGTGAAAGGTGCAAACGTCGTTTTCCCGGTAACGTATCGAATAACCTCCATTTGGAGTAGAACGGTCTAGCTGTTCTACGAGCGTAGCGTCCAGCATGCATGACAGGTTGCTTGGGCAAGGACACTTTCAGTTTTGTTTGCTACCATCCTGGCTTCCGGAGTCTTCCCACCCTCATGGTCTAATGCTTATATAGTGCCCATTTTTAGACGAGGCAATAGAACCAATTCAGCTTGCTATCATCCAATAGCGTGCCTCGATACGGACAGTAAGATCTTTGCTTCAATTGTACTACACCACCTGGAAGCATGGGCCGTGGAGTCAGGGCGACTTTCAAAATGGCAAACTAGCTTCAGGTGACAGATGGGGACCTTGCTAAATGGTCTGGTCATTAATACTGTTCAGCATCTTGTATGGAGTGACAAGTATGAAGCTATCTGTGGAGCCTCTCTCGACCTAACCGCTGCCTTTGACTCACTGGATCGTGGGCTATTATAGAAAAAGTTAGCTAGTTGGGGTATCCCAGGGGGCCTGTTAGGTCTGCTCATGGCCCTTCATGCAAGAACTGCAATCCAAGTTTGTTTAAACAATATGGGATCCCTGTCAGGGTCGATTGCAACATATAGGGGGTGAGACAAGGCTGTGATGTTGCTCCATGCATATTTGATTTATATTTGGCGGATATCATGGAGGCCTTTCAGGGTGTCTCTCTGATAACCTTGACATTGTCTCAGCTCTCTGTCATGAACTACAGAACACGCCCCTTTTGTACTTCCTGGTCCTTGTCTCAACGGGGCTTATACTCCCTTGTACTCCCAACATGGCCGTCCACAGTGAAACACCTTCCTCGCTTTACACCTTCGACGTAGCGTGTTCTATTAATAGACCGTGGCTCTGTGCGTCTCAATGCTATTGCGAAGTAGCGACCAGACGTGTGCTCCGTAGCTCGCAGTATTGCTTTCCTTGCTTCTTTCCAGCCAACCCATTCCTAGTCCCTTTCCTTCCTTTCTTGATTCCTGGACTTGTGTGCTAGTAGCGCACTCTGTAAATTTCCCGGATTCCTGGATCTTTGCATCCCGGAACTTTGAACGCACGCTGGAGTCGGAAGAGACTCGTGCAGCCTTATTCAAGACTCGATTTGTCCGCAAGAAGGCATCGATCAAGAAATCCAACAAAGATCGAACTCGGGTGAGAAGGCGGGAACTCCTTGACAGTTTGAGACGCCACCCGACCGAACTCGATATGGACATGGAAGCGGCCGTCCAGGACCTGATGCGTAGCATGCAAGAGCTACCAACCGAGGTGCAGAATCTAAAGGTGGAAAACGCCGCTCTCAAACAATTAGTTCTGTCCCGTGATTCTGCCACAAAAGTGTGTTGCTGGGCGGCATAGTGGACAAATACGATGGGTCGGCAAAAACCCTTCACGGATTCCTGGATTCATGTTTGGTCCACTTTACTTTTAAGCCCTATTACTTTTCAACTCCCAGGGCATAATTTCCCACCTTTCAGGAAACGCCTTAAATTGGGCTACGCCCCTCGTTAATTCCGGCGATGCTCTCCTAGATGACTATGATGGCTTCATACACGCCCTTAAGACCATGTTTGACCGTCCAGAGCAGGTCTATAGTGCCCAGGAACGCCTGTTAGACGTTCAGCAAGGATCCCAGGATATGCTCACCTATGTTACCCGATTCAAGCAATTAGTCAAGGAAGCTGATTGGTCCCCTGAGGCGAGTTTTACCCTTTTCAGGAGAGGACTGAATGAGGAGATTAAGGATGAGTTGGCCAGAGTGGCTCGCCCAAACTCATTCCAGGCACTAATGGACCTTGCCATGCAAATAGATTTCCGTATCCAGGAAAGGAAGGCAGAGAAGAAGAAATCCAGAGGTAATCCTCCGAAGCTGTGCTTTGAGAGTACCACCAAGACAGACACAAACTCAGGCTCCGTCTCTGAACCAGAACCCATGCAGATACGAGCCTTCCGTGGACCTATATCCCCGCAAGAAAGGATGAGAAGGATTCATACGAGGTTGTGCATGTATTGTGCCTCAGACAAACACTTGGTTAGGGAGTGTCCTCTAGCCCCTCCTCGGCGTTCGGGAAACGTCAGCTCCCGATCCTAGATGGAGCAGAGCTTCGGGAACGAGATGTTTGCTCCACATCAATTCCATTCTTGAACTCTCCTGGACAAAACAATTTGGTGATACTACAGGCCTTCCTGTCGCCCTCCAAGAATAAAACCTATCCCATTCTGGCCTTGGTAGACTGCGGAGCTATGTGAATTTTCATTGATCAAGACTGGGTTGTTAGTCATCATATTCCGTACGAGACACGAAGAACCATGCAGCCGATGGAAGCAATCGACGGAAGACCCCTCACTTCAGGACCCATAAGCCTGCAGACAAAAGAAATCCAGCTTTCCATAAATCATCACCAAGAGCGGATTACATTCAACATCATTAAGTCAGCTCATTACCCCATGGTATTGGGTATGCCCTGGTTACAGAAGCACAATCCGTATATCAATTGGACAGCAGGATCACTATTCCTAGGCTCAGAGTTTTGTATATCCCACTGTCTATTCCTGGATCCCTCCTCGACACCCCCTAAAGAACCACTAAGAGATCAGCAAACACCACTCATGGTTTCCAATATCATACAAGTCCCAGAGGCCTATCAAGGATATGCTGATGTATTTTCAACTGCCATAGTCCAGGCCTTACCGCCTCACAGACCTGAAGAATGTGCCATAGATACAGATCCCTCAGCAGTGATTCCCTTCGGCAGAATGTTCACCCTTTCCGAACCAGAGAAAAAGGCCCTCCGAGAATACCTAGATACCAACCTTGAAAACTGCACCATAAGACCCTCAAAATCACCAGTGGGTGCTTCGTTGTTCTTTGTTCCCAAGAAAGACACCAAGGAACTCAGACCTTGCCTCGACTATTGTGGCTTAAATCAATGCACCCTCAAGGATCGGTACCCACTGCCCCTGATCTCGGATATCCTGGAAACTGTGAGAGGCGCTGTAATATTCACGAAGTTGGATCTCCGGGGTGCCTATCATTTGATCCGTGTCCGGGAAGGAGACAAATGGAAAACAGCCTTTAGAACACCCTTTGGTCACTGTGAATATCTAGTCATGCCCTTTGGACTAGCTAATGCCCCGCAGTTTTTCAACGTTTTATGGATAGGGTGTTTTCTGACATGTTATTCCTCTTCGTCATTGTCTGTCTGGATGACATATTGATCTTTTCCAAGGATCCCCTAAAGCATGAAGAACATGTAAAGGCAGTATTACAATGACTCCGTGAACACAAACTTTTAGCCAAACCCGAAAAATGCTTGTTTCACGTTACTTCTGTTCACTACCTAGGATTCAACCTTAGACCAGAAGGAATTGGTATGGACCATTCAAAGGTAAAGGCCATACTGGCATGGCCCGCTCCCATGTACGTGAAACAAGTACAATCCTTCCTGGGGCTTGCCAACTTCTACCGCAAGTTAATTTCTACCTTTTCTGAGATCATTCAGCCGATCGTTGTCCTCTTGAAGAAAGACACCCCCTTTATGTGGTCTACACCGCAAGATAAGGCATTCCAACGTTTAAAGACAGAGTTCACGCAAGCCCCCATCTTGGCCCAACCCGACATAAATCGGCCATTCCTAGTGGAAACGGATGCCTCTAACTACGGCATAGGAGCGGTCTTGAAGCAGGAACTTGAGGATAAACTGGAACACCCCATTGCTTACCTCTCGCGAACCCTGACTCCCAGTGAGACAAATTACTCCGTCCTGGAAAAGGAACTGTTAGCCATCCACCAAGCCTTCACTGAATGGCGACATCTACTTCTGGGTGCTAGATATCCAGTTCAGGTCCGCTCGGACCATCGGAATCTTCAAATTCTACAGTCGTTGGAGTGCAGGAACAGTCATCAGGCACGTTGGGCCGACTTCTTTGCCCAGTACCAATACCAAATCACTCATGTTCCCGGATCACAAAACCTGATTGCTGATGCTTTATCTCGACGTCCTGACTATATAACTACTGAAGACAGGGCCTATCCTAAGATGTTTCCCCACACGATCTTTGTAGCTCAAGCAGTCAACCTCCTGGAAGAAATTCGAGTGCAAACCCAATCCTCTGACCTCTGGAAGGATACTTCAAGGAAGAATCCATGGAACCTAAGAGTTAGGAAGGATATTTATTCAAGGACAATGCACTGGTCATTCCTACACAGAAATTACAACAAAGAATAATACACCTCTGTCATGATACCCTTCACTCCGGACATCGTGGCATAACCAACACCCTCTGTCTCATGCAAAGACAGTTTTGGTGGCCTGGAATGAAGACCAACGTACAGCAGTACATCAAAGCTTGTACTATCTGCAGTAAAAATAAACATGATAACAAGAGACCGGCGGGTCTTCTACTGCAACCTACACTGCCAACAAGGCCATGGGAATTCATTGCTACAGACTTCATTGTGGAATTACCACCTTCCCGAGGATACACGACCATCATGGTTACCATAGACTTGTTCACTCATATGGCTCATTTTACACCCCTGTGTAAGCTACCATCCTCATCCGAGCTTGCTGTAATCTTCCTGGAACACATATTCCGTTTACATGGACTTCCTTCCAAGATCATATCTGATCGAGGACCTCAATACGTCTCTCAATTCTGTAAACATCTCTGTCGCATTTTGGGAATCCAACACGCCCTCTCATCTGGTTATCATCCCCAAACCAACGGGCCACAGAACGTGCTAATCAGATCCTGGAGCAGTATCTTCAATGTTTCACCACCAAGGTTCAGGATGACTGGTTGCTCCTGATACCCGTGGCTGAATTCGCCTACAACAATTCCGAACATTCAGCACTTAAGACCAGTCCCTTTTATTGTAGCCAAGGTTTCCATCCATCGGTTCTACCCTCTGTTCTCCCTCATCCTACACCAGTACCTACTGTTGACTCCTGGATAGAAACCCTCATCAATGTACACCAGGAGGCCAAAGAAAACTTAGAGAGGGCCAGAACACAGACTAAGAGGTATGCGGATTCCAAAAGAAGACCAGGTCCTTCTTATGCAATTGGTGATCAAGTCTGGTTGTCCTCGAAATTACTACCCTGACATCTACGGCCAAACAATTGGTCCCTTGGTACTATGGTCCATTTCCCATCAAGGAAATTATCAATCCAGTTTCATACCGGATCAGACTACCAGACTCCTGGAAGAAAATTCACCCAGTATTTCACACATCCTTATTAAAACCCTACACCCAATCCTCCCGGAAATCCTGCCAACCTCCTCCTCTGCTGGTGGACAACCAATTGGAATATGAAGTATCCCGAATATGTGACTCAGGTATAAACAGGGTCAGCTTCAATACCTGGTTGAATGGAAAGGATATCCTCCTAGTGAAAGAACCTGGGAACCACTTTCTAATCTCAAGGCCCCTCGACTGCTCAGAAGATTTCACCTTATACACCCGGGCAAACCCGGAGGAATGGGTCTTCGGAGGAGGCGTGCTATCATGAACTACAGAACATGCCCCTTTTGGACTTCCTGGTCCTTGTCTCAACGGGGCTTACACTCCCTTGTACTCCCAACATGGCCGTCCACTGTGAAACACCTTCCTCGTCTACACCTTGGACGTAGCGTGTTCTATTAATAGACCACGCCTCCAGCGGCTCCGTGCGTCTCAATGCTATTGCGAAGTAGCGACCAGATGTGTGTTCTGTAGCTCGCGGTATTGTTTTCCTTGCTTCTTTCCAGCCAATCCATTCCTAGTCCCTTTCCTTCCTTTCTTGATTCCTGGACTCATGTGCTAGTAGCGCACTCTGTAAATTTCCCGAATTCCTGGATCTTTGCATCCCGTAACTTTGAACGCACGCTGGAGTCGGAAGAGACTCGTGCAGCCTTATTCAAGACTCGATCCGTCCGCAAGAAGGCATCGATCAAGAAATCCAGCACAGATCGAACTCAGGTGAGAAGGGGGGAACTCCTTGACACTCTTTCCAATGGCTCATTTATGCAGACAATTTCTTTCTGTTCGATGCTCGTAAAATTGGCCTGCAGCGCTTCATTTCCTCATTTGCCAAATTGATGGGCCATCATTCTTTGATAGTCAGTCCTTCCAAATCTAAAATAATTTGATTTTCCAATGGCAAAAATAAATGTACTCTCAAGTGGGCGATAGGCAAATCCATTATTCCATGTGTTGATTCCCTGGTTTATTTAGGCTTCCCAGTATTTGCAAGAACCTTCACTAAAATTATTGTAATTTTGTTGAATCAAGTAATGGAGAAGTTGATATCTCAAACCAAAATTATCGACATAAAGTTTGGTATGTTCTCCCTCAAACCAGTTATAACATATTATGAAGCTAAGGTGATTCTCAAGATTCTGTATGGCACTGAAACACATCCGTTTGCTATCTTGGAACACCTGTTTGTGATTGAGGGGAACATTTGGAAATGAATATTAAGCATACCAATTAGCTTCCCTGTAGCTGCAATCCATTATGATTTTGTGCATAGTTTCTCTTAAATCTCATGACGAGTGGTGAATGTTATCTCTCCTAAGAAAAATGTTGATACCGGCCGAGAATTCACTATAGGTTGATTTTAAAGTTCTGTATCTCACAGTGTTGCCCGAGAATGAGGGTTCTTAATCCCTCCATAAATACCTCCCCTCTCGAGCCCTTCGCTCCTCTACCTCTAACTCCCTCAGGGTCAGTTGTTTTTCAAAGAAACAAGCTGGAGGTAGATCTCTGTCTTCGGCCGGGGCCTCCCTTTGGAACTGCCGCCCTGCCACCTTGAAACTTGAGGAGAACTATCTACGGTTCCGGAAGCTCCTCAAGACCTTCCT
Organism: Ambystoma mexicanum; assembly: GCF_040938575.1. NCBI lineage: Eukaryota > Metazoa > Chordata > Amphibia > Caudata > Ambystomatidae > Ambystoma > Ambystoma mexicanum. Next base: position 628,920,360 of record NC_090923.1, read on the forward strand.
CTTCGCTTCTGCCTTAGCCCCGCTTCTCCCCTGCTGATCTGCCTTTTCCCTCGTCACTCTGCACCTGTCCACCTTCTGCCCTTCGGGCCAAGGTACCTGCTCACCCTGCCATCCTCCTGCACTGCCTCTGGGCCAGCCCTTGCACTGGGGACTGTGTCTGTAGCCATACAGTTCCCCACCCACTCTTCTTCTGCACTTATCAGATACTCCCTATCTGACTAACCTAGCACCTTAGCCTCTTACAGGCGGCACTACCACTGCTAACACTCAATTTGATTATTTATGTACTTACTATTTATTTTGTTTCTCTCCTATGCTCTGCACTTTCCCCCTTTTTCACTTCCCCATGCACTTTCCCCCTTTTTCCCTTCCCCATGCACTTGCGCATTCTCAATGTCACTGGGCCTAGTAAGATCGTTGTTTTTGCTTCTCCCCTGTTCCCCTCCCTCTGCCTGGTCGCGCTCTGAAACACCTGTGTACGAGCGCAATATAAATAAAATATCATATCATATATCATATCATATCATTAAGGCACTTTGCACTTTAGTACTGGAAAAGATTGATTGCTCCTTAGAGGTATTGGTAGATGACCCTAGCGTGGTTAAAGCCTCATTTTATCGCCACGACTGTATGGAGACTATGGACCAATTTCACTCCTATCCATCTTTAGTCTACCTTAGGGAAGATTATAAAAGGAGGGGGCTATTAGCACCCTTTCTTATCATTTATCCCGATAAACTGACTTGCGCCACCTTTATTCGCTTTAGTTGGAACTTGCTCAACACAAGACTAATTATGATAAGATATAAGGAGATCCCAGCAAACTTGCGAGGGTGCAGGTTTTGCAAGTGTGTAGCAACTGTGGAAACCATGAAACACTGTGTAATGAGCTGTCTGGGGCTAAATGCACTTCGCAACAAGTATCTGGGCAAGTTTCTTTCTTCGGCAGCAGATTTTTTATTAAATGCACTTTGGCAAACATGTCTGGCGTGCCACTCCACAACTTTAGTAATTGGTATCACCTCTTTTATTAGACCACTCAATTTAGAGGATTTTCAGCATGCTTTATAATGGTGATCAGTTTTATTATTGCTGAGGAATGTTGTTGATTTAAAATTATTTATATATTTTGTAAATATATAAATTTTTACAAATTTGTTTATAAACATGTATTGTGGATTTTAAACTTTGTATTACTGTATCACATGTTCTATGCTTGAAACTTTTATTAATAGTTGATCTTTTTATCAAACAAGAATAATGAAAACAATTAAAAAAATATCTTGGAATTCCAGGAAGACATGTTTCAGCTTTTGTCTTTGCTCCTCTGTTTCACAGGCATCCGCAAGATTGGTCCTTTCCTCGGCCATCTGCTTGAAACCTGGAAAGACCTTGGGCATGGCAATTTCAGCAGTATCCTCCAGTTGGGTGGAGAGATCTCTTTTGATGGTGCCTACCTGGACAGCAGATTCCAGGGATTTGAGGTAATGGTCCTTGACTCTGAACACTACCTCCTCCCTCCTGATGTCGCAGGTCACCTCTTCCACACCCAACATTTCTGGAGGAATACCATCACTGATGTCGAAACAGTCGTTTGGGATTGGTCCCATGATTTCATTACTTAAATCAATAGAATAGTGTTGGGCATCAACCGACATTCCAATAAAGGTGTCTGCGCCCAAAGTTATACTTCGAGGGTCACTGTTATCCACCAATTTTCAAATGGTGTCATGTTCTAGGTCTGCTAGAGGCGTCAGATTTAAATACAAACCTTGTTGCTGGAGAAGGGAATTTAAATTTATATAGGCATCCTGATGTTTGAGGTACTGTCAGCAGTTAATTTTGAGAGGAATAGTGAATCGTCGCACCTGTCCTCTGATGGTAACCTCTTCTCATACCTGAACTTCAAGGGCATAAGGCAGCAATTGAGCTGACCGGAATGCTTGTTCAGTGTTGTCAAAGCCCATTCAGGTACAGGCTTTATTAGTGATTAGGTCCAAATTGATAGTGAATTGGTTGAGAATGCCACTTAGAATTCCCAGATCAAAAGCAGAAGGGACATCACTCACGACCCAAAAATTATGCTATATGCTTTTGTTGCCAATGGACATTTTTAGCATACACCTGCTAGGCAGGAGATGCTTGGAGTTTGGAGTTTTCAGACTACTTCCCATTTGTCAATCAATTTAAATGTGGGACTGGTCTGATCTTTTGGGAGTTTCCCGAATAATCCTTCGCTGATGAAGCTCCTTCCATTATTCATGCACACTCTGGCGAGCACTGGCTCCTCCCCCTCATTTAACTGAATGGGGAAAAATAACTGGTTGCCCTTTTGCTGAATGTCCATCAGACTTTGAGCGGGTCTTCCTTGTTTGGTTTCACAGGGCTCAAGGTTTACACTGAATTTGGACTGGTGTAAACTTTAGGGTTTACCCTTCCAGTGTGGAATGCCACTTAAAACTGGTAGGAAGGTTGATTTTAAAGAATGGAAAGGGGTTCCCATCACCGGTTTGTTCTCCTACAGAGATGACAGTGATGTCTGGGACTTGGTTATTCTTGAAATAGAATTCTACTTTCTCAGAAAGCATATCAATTAAATGACAGATACCATTCATGCTTACATACATTCGTACTCATTTTTAATTTGGATAGTCTGGGTCCAGAGGACCTTGTTTACATAGTTGATCGGAGGTGATAACCTCCTCAGGAGATTGTTCCCCAGTAAACAAGGTGTGCCCTTTGGAGTCACGACTATCACTGGATGTTTCAGTTGATGTCACCCACTTTTTATATCCAGATCTGCAGTCCCTTCGATGGAAATATCATTCCCGTTGAAATTTTGGAGTTGTCCGGGAAGTAGCCTGAGGGGAATGTATTGACCCTCCCCCCATCCTGAGTTTAGTTGGTCAAAGGCCTTTTTGGACAGGAGGGGGACTTGGAATCCAGTGTCCACCAGAGCTGATACTTCACACTGACCCTGCACCCTTATCAGTGCATAAAATATGCCTTCTTTATCCTCCATGGTGCAAGGAAAGTGTGAGTTATTTGCCAGCCAGGTGGTCATTTTCTTAATATCGAACTCTGAGACTGTGTGATCTTGGGCAATTTACGCCAGATCACGAGTTGCGGGGTGTGGGGCAGTAAATCCCCATTCCCCATTGGGTGCATAGGGAGCAACTGGCAGTAATTGCGCTGGTGGTAATAGTGCTGAAAATGTCTAAAACCGGCCCCGAAATGGTAATTTTTACCTCCAGCAAAAAGCTGGAGGTAAAAATGCCATTTTACACCCAACTCGTGATTTGGCCATCCCTTAAATGCAGCAGTAATACCGTCACCACTGCATTTAAGGGTTCAGGCCAAACTCGTGATGAGGCCCTTAGTCTCTTTCTGAAATAGACTCAACTGTGCAGTCTACCGTCTTCCAGATAGTCTGGGGAAATTCACCCTATCCCCAGAATGTAAGGAGGTTTTTAATATGCCCCTCCTGGGCTGAAGCTTAGAATATTCTTCTCCAGCTAAGTGAACTAGGTGGTCTCTCTGCAATCTCATTTCATCTAAAACCAACTGCCTCATTTTCTCATCAAGGGAGTTTTCATGTTCTGAAGTACTCACAGGATTAGTCCTAACTTCCCAGGACACACTGGTCCGGCCACTTTCCCTTCTGTGTGGTAGAGGTGAGTACTCCTCAAACTCAGATAAGGACTTGCCTGCTGGGTCATTTTGGCTAGGCCTGGGTAAGTCTATATGCCTCATGTTTCCTTCGGCTTTGTAGGTGGAAAGGATGAGGTCAGTCGCAGTAAGCCCATTGGAAGTTGTGGTTAACTGGCATCAAGTTTCTGATGGGGAGGACATCACCCCTGGATCAGAGGGCCCTTTCCTGTACCCTGATTGGTCAGGGTGCCTCAATGACGGTTTGTAATTTTCACTTTCATTTGTCAAACTCTCACACCTGCTTCTCTCTGTCCTTATTTCCTGATGAGGTTCAGAGAGCTGGCTTTTTAAATCTGAAACCAGAGCCTGATTTGGGTCGAGCACTTTACACTGCGCCCTTAATTGATCCTTTAATTCCTTGATTTCATTCCGGCTTTTCCTTTGTGCGGCCTGCTTTGTGACTGCACATTCAAAGTATCAATCTTTTTCTGTTGCGCTTTTCTACATTGCGCTGCCTGTAACAGGTCAGCTTCCGCTTGCCTCACTTGCTCTATGATATCTACATTTTCTTGCCTATTTCCAGTCAGTTCCTGAGAACCTGACTGACTCTTTTCTGTACCCATTTTCAACTGATGCACCTCCTGTGCAAGGACACTAATCTCCTGATTCAAGAGGTCTTTTTCCTTCACCAGTCACATTTTCTGTTGTTTTAAAGTATGTACCTTCTGATATATCTGATCAAAGTCATTTTGCGAATCAACCCCTTTTATAATTGACTGTTTTCATTTTTCTACTCCTTTATTTGTAATTGAAAGGCCATAAGGTCATCTGACAGCCCTCTATTCTGATCATTGACCTTATGTTGCAGTGTGCTCAAATTTTCCACACACTCTTTATGTTCATCTTGCAGTGCAAGAAACTGTGTTTCACGCTCTGCACTCTCTTGCTGCTGGGTTTTTAACTCCTCTTTGAGTTGTTCCATGAGAATCTGGCTCTTCTGTGGTTGATCGTCTTAACTGTTTAAGTTCTTTCTGCGCCTCATTTGGAATCTCAGTCTGATCCCGTGCACAGGTCTCACTCTTCTGCACTTGCTCTTCCACCAACTGCAAGTGCAAGTACAGATCATCTGTGAGCTGAGCCATTGGACTCAGTTCTTCTTGAGTATTTTGGGTCATATAAAATGCCTCTAATGTTTGTGCCATATCCCACCTTCACCCCAGATGTCTATTCTTTCTGATGTAACATCTTGCATCATTTTAGCTTGTCCGCTCTCTTCATTCACCTGTCTACTCACCACGAATGACCAGCTTAGTAATGAAATGTCTTCTGGCATCATCTAATTCAATTGTACTCATTTTAAAAATGGCCTTTTCCAATTTTTGTTGAATTTCCTTTACACGGGGGCAAAAATCACCCTGCTCCCGCTTAATTGTTCAACTATACACCTGCCTGGAACTCAGGGGTCAAGTCCGTGTGGCCCTTTAACAAGGAAAAGATGACTTTCCCCTCCTTCTTAATGCAATTACGTTAAAACGAATAGTCTGTCACAATGCACTTGTCATGAGTCAAAAATAGCCAGCCAAACCCCGGCCACAAGCCCCCAATTTGTAACAGTTTATTGAGAGGCCACCCTCAATATAGGGAGTTCCTTCCCTACCCGATCAAGGGGTCACATAACAAACTGTTTAATGTCAGTTCTTTGTTCAGCTCTACTTCCAATTCAACTAACACCCCTTGGATCCCTCTCCCTGAGCAACCAATGAGCCAAGAACCAGGCTGGTGTACAGAAAATATATTTGTATTTTTTTGGATGATAGGTAATAGAAATCACAGTAAGCTAAACACACCACCTTCTTTTTGGCTCACAATTAAACTTCTTGTTACACAAATATATCACACAAGTTGGTTGGGAAAAATACAAATGACAACACTTTACTTTCTATAGATTTTACTTCAAGAAATAATCCGGTGGAGGACGTTGCATAACCTCACAGAGAGATCAAAGAAGTGGCACGGCCATTCCGGTTCATGTCCTGTCATTTGGCCAGAAAACACATCACCTTCCACAGCTGAGCTGACTCCCAGGAGCTGACACATGTGTGATATCAAATTGGATGTGGCTGCAATGATTATAAGTAGCACCATGTACCATGCCTAAACTCAGGCATAGCTTTATTTTAGATTTTAACCTGTCACCATCATGGACTACTTGTGATCATCATAGTTTTGGTTGAGAGGAGCATATCTTAAATGCAGCCATGTGCTGCAGAGACTAGGCTGCCACTGCAGCTGTCAAATGGGCAGCTGTGACCTCTGAACCTGCTCTGTGCCTCGGGTAAACCTTCCAGCCATCACCTATTTTGTTTTGATGCAGTACCCCCGAGTGGGACGGGTATGCCCACAGGCCCTGTGCCTGCTGGGCATAGAAACCCAAGCTACTCCTCACTGATGAGGCCCAACAAGGCCACAACATGTCTGGGGATGCTTGTGGTCTCATGCAGAAGGGATGTGATCAAGCAGTTCGGGCTGGACTGCTCTTTTTGGGTTGGGACCAAGCCTGATTTGTATAGGGTCTTTCCCCTTTTGTAATGGCTTGGCAGGCGAAGAACAATGCTCTGGAGGGTTGCCTACAGCAATGTCAGAGGTTTAGATACATTCTAAACCTTTCAGGCATCACCTCTTTTGTTTTGTTGTGCCACTGGTAGAGCAGACGCTGCAAATTAGGATACTGATCCAGCCGGACCTAGATAAACCTTGTTCTATTGGCCTGTAGCTTCTGAAAGGGGAATCTGATCAGCAGATTACCCTTTCATAGATGGAATTACCTGCATAATTGTATTAATTAATAAAAGCAAAAGAGGGCTGTCACGTCCTTGCCAGGTGGCAATTCATCACCCATATGCTCTGCTTCTCAGGGAGATGGGGTAACAAGATGTTCCATGGCAGACTCCCTTACCTGGAGCATGGAGCGAATACCACACAGAGCAATGGGGTGTGTCACCCGCATATTCGGTTAATTTGGGGCATGGGCCAACAGACTGATCCATGGCAGACTGTCTTGTAAGGTTGCGAGTGCATTTATAGGTCAAGGTGACAGATTCTACCACTTCGAGTGAGCCTCAAACAGTTTCATGGTAGACTTTTAGCTTTCCTTTTATTGTTTTTGGTTTATATAAACCTTTACAAAATTTGAAATTCATAAAACAAAATATTATAATGAGATGAATAGAAAATGAACAGTTAAAATTGTTCATTACAAAAACTTACATAAACATTATATTTCATTACAAATACAATATTCAATAAAAATAAAAAGCAAGTTAATTTTTTTTCAACACCATTACAAATGTTTTTTTTTAAAGTGTTCACTCTAATTTTCAATTTTATAACAAAGTTGTTCTGTCTACATAATAAATGTTATTCACAAACTGAGAGACGTATAAGATGCTTTGCAAAGTCAGCTTAGGCCATACTAACAATTAATGCATCAAAGTCTCTTTCTCACCGATCACTTGGCAATGTCTACAATATTTGTATTCTCCCAAACTGGGATAACGTATATGCAATATCTCCGGTGTATTTGAACCATTGAAACGATATTGCATAGTGCTATTCCTGAAAGATCTACTATGATATTTAATAATGTATGATTCAGGATTAGGATACCATTTCCAGAAGGCTACAGTTTGACAGTACAACTTTGAGTTCAAAATCACAACATAGTTCTCCATCCAGTCGTTTGATCTAACACATTTTTTGATCTTAGTACATTTGAAGTGAAGAGCGCAAGTTCAATAGCAAGGATTCCGCATCCTTTTTAAGATTTATCATAAATTGACCTGGAGTTTCATCACAAAGTTTAGAATACATCGGGGCTTATTATGACACTGGCGGTAGCTGTGCCTGTAATACAGGCACGGCTGCCGCCGGTATGATAATTTTTCCGGTGCCCAGGAATGGCCAATTACAGGGTCATTACGGCCGTGCCGGACCCGTTAATCACCCATTCCCTGGGCAAGGGAAAAAAGATGCTCCCCATTCCCATTCGGCCCCATAGGGCTGAATGGGAATGGGAGGTCGGATTCACTGGCACCGTTTATAAAGGTGCCGGTGCCTCCGACATGCTGTGCTCGTGGGTGCCTTTCTACCTGCCAGGTAAGACCTGGCGGGCAGAAAGGCACCCGTGAGCACAACTCGTAGTTTGCCGGTCCGGAAACTACGGTACTGGCATGCTTACCGGTACCATAGTTCCCGGACCGGCAAATTTTATAATGAGGTCCATTGAGTCTTTTTTGGAAGCAATACATTTTCTCAACAGAGACAATTTTTCCACTGCATACAACTCTTCAAGGATTGTAAACCAAATTCATACAGAATAAGTTCAATAGGAATACACTTTGGTAAATAAAAGAGGACATTTCTCCATACAAGTGCCGAAACAGTTTTTAGATATGACGATAACTCTGAAGGGTAATATTCCAGGCCATATACTAACCGTGGCATCACTTTCAAACAATAAATCTCCCTGCAGGGCCACATTGAAAGTTTTCCATATTTCCTTTCTATCACTCTCTGTTGCCTTGAAGCTGCCACTGCCTTAATCTGAATTTACACATTGTTAGATTGACCGACCTTACAAGGAATACAAGCCTCTGATGACAAGCTTTCTAGCTCGAAACACGTGTCAGGCTGTCCAAGAATTCCTTAATTAAAACCTATGCAAACAGCATTTTTAATTGTATTTTGTGCGCAGATATCTGGCAAACCACCCCATATCTTGCTCATGTACTGGTGGCAACATTGGCAGGTTGTCCACACTTTTGCCTCAATCTGCAGCCCCTACACACATATCAAACTGCCAGGGCGCCTTGTTTCTCATAATAATCCTTCTCTGCCAAAAATCAGTTTTTACTGTCATATGTGTTCAATGAATTTGATTGTTATTGGTATTTAGTGTGAAAAGTTGAGCATCTCAACTATAAAAAAAAACGCTCGCTAATATTAATAACAAAGGTGCTTTTGCTCCATTTGACATTAGATGCCCTGCTATGTACTTTCTTCTCAGCCTGTCTCTGTTGCACAAGCAGTTAATTCATAGCGGTTGTACCTGGAAGGTTGGGGGTCCGACGAGCCCATACTAAGATGACAAAACATCTAATAATATTTATTAAGTTGGTGATTAAAAAAAAAAAACTGGATGGTCACGCTCCATTTTCCCCAAAACCAGGACAGGGTTTTTAATACAAAAAAATTCTCGGACAGGGGGACAGAGGTCCAATGCCTGGCAAAACCGCAGCAGCTGGTTGCGCTAGCTGTGGGACCTGTTATGGGCTAGCACTCCCATGATTCCTCACATTGACCATGTTGGTGCTAGGGCTGATGGAAGTTCTAATCCAAAATATCTGCTGGTTGCAGACCAGTACCCCAGGTGAATGAAGGAGTCTCATAGCAGATAATTATGGCTCCCATTTGTCTCTCAAGTGTTGCCCGAGTACTTGGGAAGAGCATGATGGGAGGAGTTTGGAGATGTGAGGGATAATATGGATGGGTGAATTTGGAATCTGTCTGGAGCTTCTTGAGTAGAGCGGTCCCTACTGCTTTATGAAGAGTGGGCTGGCATTGTGTGCATCCCATGCAGGTGTGTGGAGGGGCTTGTGTGTTGCTTTGCATGGAGTTGGGCATGGTTGGAATGGCATTGTAGATTGGCTGAGTGAGTGACTGGGTTTCATTAAGTCTTTGATGCTTTCTTTTTGCCATTAATGAGTTCAGTCTTGCTACTGTTTGAGGCCATCTGTGTGGACAGATCTGACTTTGCCACTTGTTTATTTGCTGTTGAATTTGTCTGAGGAGTAAGCCCAGGGGTTTACGCAGACGGTTTGGGATGTTTGTTAGTTGGTTATGTGGTGTGGGTATTTCTGCTTGACTAGTTTGAAAACGGTCACTGTGATGTCGTGGGCTGGCAGCATTCTGTGCCAATATTAGGCTGTTTTCACCTTTAGTGGGGGATTATAGTGGTCTTGTATAGAACACCTTTGCCACTGTGAAGATTTTGTTTGTCGCGGCTCTGCAGACTAGAGGGGGAGTTGGTCAGGGTGTTTGTGGGATAGAGGCAGAGGCAAATGTGAATCCTGAGGTGTTTATGCCTGCAGGCAGGAGATTCCCCAGCCCTGGGAGCCTGTGCAATTCTATGTAGTTGTGGTTGTGGTGGTGACACTTGGGTATGTGGTTATCCAGATGGGAGAAACCAATGTTAATCAACTGAAAGTCAGCGCTCGATGACTGGGTTAGCTGCAGGCGCAGGGCAGGGCTGATAAAGCTTGAGATGTGAGCAGTGGCACTGCTTTGTGAGCTGTGGCATTGCTTTGTGAGGGGTGGTGCTGCAATGTGAGCGGTGGCGTTGCTTTCTGAGCAGTGGCGTTGCTTTGTGAGCGGCGGTGTTGCATTGTGAGCTGTGGCGTTGCATTATGAGCTGTGGCATTGCTTCCTGAGCGATGGCATTGCTTTATGAGCGATGACATTGCTTTGTGAGCGGTGGTGTTGCAATGTGAGCTGTGGCATTGCTTTGTTATTGTTGTTGTTATTTTGCATTTATATAGCGCCTTATATACCATTGGTATGGTCTGAAGGCGCTGGTAGGTGGAACGCCCTTGGGAACCGAAGTTCAGATCAGTAGAGAGAGTACAGAGAGTCAAAAGGTGCGTGTGAGCAACGGGTATATGTGCAGCTCATGCGGTATCCGTGTAATAGCTGCTTCGTAGAGGTAGGTGTGGTGGTTGAGAGATAAGGAGTATGTGTTCGTTCTGGCAGAATTTATCCAGACCGGATGTGGCTGCGTTAGACCTGAGGAGAACGCCTGGCTGGGGGATGTGTAACCAGCAGTGTTTACTTAGAGTGATGTGGAGTGAGCGGCGGATGTTGGTATGAGAACAGTTATACCGAATGGTGTCATAGTATCTCTGTGTTCTAGTTGAGTGGTGATGTAAAGGAGAGAGTAAGCGTGGTGGTGTGATATGATGGGTTATATGCTCTTTCCAACGTTCTCTGCAATCGAAACCATACTATATACATCACGCAATTCTATGCGCTCTAGTCTGTTCCATGCACTCCTATTCACCCCATGTATCCCAGTCTGCTCCATACACTCCGGTCCATGCCATGTACTCATGCATTCTGGCTCTCCCTCGCGCTCGGGTCCGCTCCGCGCGCTCCAGTTCGCATACGTACTCGAGTCGGCCCCACGCATGTACTTTTGTCTGCCCCACGGATGTACTCTTGTCTGCCCCAAGCATGCACTTTTGTCTGTGTCATGCATGCACTCCTGTCTGTCTCGTGCATGCACTCCTGTCTGCTCCACGCATGCACTCCTGTCTGCACCAAGTGTGCACTCCTGTCTGTCCAATGCTCTATGCATTCGGCAGCTCTATGTATTCATCTATTCTACGTACTCACCAGTATTGGATGCAATCTGTGCTTGTTCGTTCTACGATCTCGTCCGCTCTACGCAACACGTCCGTTCACTCTGGCACTCGTTCGCTCCGGCATTCATCTGCTTTATGCCATTACATGTAAGGACTGCATGTCAGGGCAGTAGCGTTGCATGCAAAGCAATAGCGTTGCATTATAAGCAGTGGCATTGCAATGTGAGCAATGGCTTTGCTTTATGAGCAGTGGTATTGCTTTGTAAGCAGTAGCGTTGCATTCTGAGCAGTGACGTTGCTTTGTGAGCAATGGTGCTGCTTTATGAGCAGTGGCTTTGCATTGTGAGCTGTGGCATTGCTTTGTGAGCGGTGGCGTTGCTTTGTGAGCGGTGGCGTTGCTTTGTGAGCGGTGGCGTTTCTTTGTGAGCAGTGGCATTTCTTTGTGAGCGGTGGCGTTGCCATGTGAGTAGTGGCATTACTTTCTGAACAGTGGCATTGCTTTGTGAGCGGTGGCATTACTTTGTGAGCAGTGACGTTGCTTTGTGAGCAATGGCACTGCTTTATGAGAAGTGGCTTTGCATTGAGAGCAGTGGCGTTTCTTTGTGAGCGGTGGCGTTGCCATGTGAGTAGTGGCGTTACTTTCTGAGCAGTGGCATTGTTTTGTGAGCGGTGGCATTACTTTGTGAGGGGTGGTGCTGCAATGTGAGCAGTGGCGCTGCTTTATGAGCAGTGGCTTTGCATTGAGAGCAGTGGCATTGCTTTGTGAGTGGTGGCGTTGCATTGTGAGCGGTGGCGTTGCATTGTGAGCGGTGACGTTGCATTGTGAGCGGTGACGTTGCATTGTGAGCAGCGGGCTTTGCTTTGAGAGCAGTGGCATTGCTTTGTGAGCGGTGGCATTGCTTTGTGAGCGGTGGCGTTGCATTGTGAGCAGCGGCTTTGCTTTGTGAGCAGCGGCTTTGCTTTGTGAGCGGTGGCATTGCTTTGTGAGCGGTGGCGTTGAATTGTGAGCGGTGGCATTGATTTGTCAAGTGTAATGTGGTGTTTAGTAGGCATATTGCCTAACTGAAGGGAAAGCTCCAACACTAATGGGAACTGGAGAATCAAAGCAAGTACAAAAGGAATGTTCCCATCAAGAATGGTTCAAATAACTCAATCGTAAATTAGTTTGTATGTAATGATACTACATTGAAATGAATCACATGATTTTATTGTCAAGAAACTTGGCTTTAAGGCTGGGTTATGTTAACATGCAATAAATGATTTAAATATACTGCAAATTGGTAAGAAAGAAATTAAATAAATGGTTTATTTAAAAAATGTCAAATAGGCACACGAAAAGCAAGAGAAGAAAGAAGAATACATATGGCAATTCATAACCGGTTAGGGGGCAATATGCCTACACTTATACTCAATGCAGCACAGATGTGCAATCGATGCTAAGAGGAGAAAACTAGCAGCATACATCTGCCCTGGGCACCAAGTAAAAAGTGGCCAACAATTGCAAATGTCAGTTTTTTTTGTGCCCTGCTGTTTGAGAACTACCCAAGGGGTGGATATCAGGTAATAATGTCCCCAGACATAAAGTCCCCATACATAACGTCGCTGGGAAAAGCCATTGGCGACATTATAAATGGTGACATTATGTCTGGGGACGGGTTGCAGGGATGCCCCCTGCGCCCGTTGTTAAAAACAATGAATTTCGGGTTGCTGGGGGGGGCTGAGGGGTTAATATGTAATAATGTATCTGCAATAAACGGCAACATATTTGTCGAGACATTTTTGGGGGGACATTATTACATGGAACGGAGGTGAGTGAGGGGTGATAAATTGTTGAATGCAGTGCATTGTAGAGCATACTTGTTCAGTAATCTAATTCCAAACTACTAGCAGGGATGTCATTTCACCAAAATGACTGGGGCAGCGGAAGTGACATCACACGATCCTTGAGCCTCGATGACATCACGGGAAGTGATGTCATTTGACCCCACCCCAAGTGATATCGTGGGAAGCGATGGAACACGACCTTTCACCCATTGACAAAACAGGAAGTGGCATCACATAGCATTGTACACTACGAAAAATATGGTTACGATATCACTATGTGATGTACATTCATACAAGACTGGATCACCATAAGTATCATTAAGATCAGTGTGTATAGGCCTATATTACCAAATTACTGTGAATGCAAGCAGACGTCCATGACCAAATGAAAATGATGTGTTATTATATAGCACTTACGCTTAAGCACTTTATATAGACAAAATGTACACCGAATATCACCCAACCTGTGTTGGTACTCATTTATTGACCTCAGAAGGATGAAAGGCTGAGTTGGGGTGTTTAAGAACTGACTAAATCAGTGACTCACCCCCTGAAGTGTGCCTGAAATAAACATTTAATGAGTCTAGCAATTATTGTATAGAATTCCAGAAAGACACATTATTTGCTATTCCTATTCTTTCTTATTCAGGGTCACTGCTGAAAGTGTTAGACATGTGGCACTCCTGTGCTTATTTGTCTTCTTTTTTTTAAGGGGCCTGAAAAAGAAAGCCAGCCACTCCAGAAGTAAAGTGCCACATGGTGCTGGCCACAGCCCAGGAGCTTGCATTACAAAAAAGGACCCCTAGATGACGCCCCTGACTACTAACTGTGCAGTGCATTAAATCGTCTAACTAGGCTACTATGGGCAAAAAGCTATGCCCATTTTATGATTAAAAAAATACCTGGCCCCCAGTAGGGCGCTAGGCTGGCCCTTCTAGCATCGCCCTCTTGCCATATGGGCACGTTCAATGCCAGACTGTTGAGTTTAAGTTCAAGTTCGTTGTCGGCCTTGCATGGCAATGTTATGATGCTGTGTTGCCCATGGCAACAGAGCTGTTCTCGACCCGGTCCTGGTTTATCGGACGGGCTTGCCTCCTGCCTGAATGGGGCAGCTTGTTTGAGCAGATATGGGACACAATGCTGCCTTTTGCATTCAGGCCCCGGGCTGGGCTTTTAGTCAGGAGCTGAGTGAACTTCCGCTCCGGGTTTATTCTGGACAGAACAATGGCCCTCGCCGGCCGCAGCCCCTCCATAAGATCCGCTGAGTATTGGTCACATGTCTCCGGAGGAAAGGGCAGGCTTCCTGCAATAGAAAAGGCCCCCGTGCCGGGGCTGATAGCGACAGGGGGCTACTCAGCTCAGTATCAGCAGGCAGGAGCAGGGTGGGACGGCGGGCACACTACGCTTTGGGACTGCGACCGAGCACACAGCCATGGTAGGTGATTTGGGGGGGGGGGGGGGTGGGAGAGGCTGGTGGGAGCACCCAAAAGGTCAACGCGGGCACCTAGGTAAGAAGGTTTGGGTGCCTCACGGCGAGGGTGAGGCGAAGGAGAGGTCACATTGTCTCTGTGGGCATGTGCTTGGATTGACCCGGGTAGACTACAGGGGGTAGAGGTTGTGCATGGCAGGGAAAAAGCACTGTGAGGTGTGAAGGCGTCCCGGGAGGATAGCTCAGCGGCAACGTGCTCGCCTTGGAAAAAAGGCGACACGAAGCAACACAGGTTCGATCCCCGGGTCCGCGCTTAGAAACCTCCGGGTATTAAGCGCGTTATATATACGCAACTAAAAGAAATATAGACAATACAATATGTGTGCACGCTTTAAAAATGCAAATAAATAAATAAGGCAAGAGAGGGTGTGAAACGTGAAAGTGGCGGGAAATGTGGGCGGAAGAAGGGCCTGACATGCATGTGAAGGGGTGAGGACGAAGAAAGAGAAGTAGTGGGAGAAAGGCAGTGTCTGATAAGGGGGTGGGGTGGAAATGTGTGTGTCAATGTAACGGAAGGAGGTGAGGATTGAGAAGGCGAATGTGTGTGAAATAGTAGGAGGGAGAGGAGGGCAGTGCGTGTGTGGAGAGAAATAGGAAAAAGAAAAATGACGCAAAAAGGAGGGTGAGAAGGAAAAAATACAGAGGGAGGAATACACAGAGCGTGTGAGAGAACTAGCGACAGGAGACGATGCGTGACAGTAGGAACGTGAGACGGTGAAAGAGAGGGAAGATGAAATCAGACAAAATCCTCAGTCACAGAACGAGAGGTAGAACGGAAAACGAGACGGAGGAGGGAAGCATTGCAGTATGCCTGGGCCTGGAGAGGGCAACATAGCGGCTGGCAAAGAGGACGTATGACGCGTTGTGTGTTTGGCACGCCGAACGCCAGTGTTGTATTTTTGCCAGACTGTAATGCCAATATCCACACTGGCATGCTGTATATTTGGCAGGCCGCGGTAAATCCTTCCCGTGAATGTGAAACATCGCGGTGCCATATTCTGACAGGTCTGTGCTGGATCAGATGCGCTATAGTGTGCAGTACCCCTGTGCTGACCCTGTCCATTTGGCAGCCACGGTGCAGTCTTCCTGTGCATTTGACAGGCCGTGCTGCAGGTCTGCAATGGCAGCCCTGTAGACTGGCATTCCATAATGCCGTGTGTACGCTAGAGCGCAGCATTACGTCTCAGGAGGATAGCTCAGGGGCAACGTGATCGCCTTGGAAGCAAGGCGACACCGAGTAGCACAGGTTCGATCCCCGGGTCCGCGCTTAGAAACGTCTTCCTAATAAGCGCGTTATAAATACACTATCATATCATTCGTAAGGATAGCACAGCCTGTGGACTTGCACCACATTGGGGCAGCCACACTATAGTGCACAATGCTTGATGCACCATAGTTCAGCATGCAGAGGTTGTCATCTTTAGTGAAGTATTCATATGACTATGAATTCACCTTTTTTTATAACACGGGAGACCAGCCCCAAGACTCGTGATTTCCTGCTTTCTAGTGGAGTATGCCTGTTTCCAGCCCCTAGGCTCGCGATTTCCTGCTTTCTAGTGGAGTATGCCTGTTTCCAGCCCCTAGGCTCGCGATTTCCTGCTTTCTAGTGGAGTATGCCTGTTTCCAGCCCCTAGGCTCGCGATTTCCTGCTTTCTAGTGGAGTATGCCTGTTTCCAGCCCCTAGGCTCGCGATTTCCTGCTCTCTAGTGGAGTATGCCTGTTTCCAGCCCCTAGGCTCGCGATTTCCTGCTCTCTAGTGGAGTATGCCTGTTTCCAGCCCCTAGGCTCGCGATCTCCTGCTCTCTAGTGGAGTATGCCTGTTTCCAGCCCCTAGGCTCGCGATTTCCTGCTCTCTAGTGGCTAGGCTCGCGATGTCCTGCTTTCTAGTGGAGTATGCCTGTTTCCAGCCCCTAGGCTCGCAATGTCCTGCTTTCTAGTGGAGTATGCCTGTTTCCAGCCCCTAGGCTCGCGATTTCCTGCTCTCTAGTGGCTAGGCTCGCGATGTCCTGCTTTCTAGTGGAGTATGCCTGTTTCCAGCCCCTAGGCTCGCGGTGTCCTGCTTTCTAGTGGAGTATGCCTGTTTCCAGCCCCTAGGCTCGCGATTTCCTGCTCTCTAGTGGCTAGGCTCGCGATCTCCTGCTTTCTAGTGGAGTATGCCTGTTTCCAGCCCCTAGGCTCGCGATCTCCTGCTTTCTAGTGGAGTATGCCTGTTTCCAGCCCCTAGGCTCGCGATCTCCTGCTTTCTAGTGCAGTATGCCTGTTTCCAGCCCCTAGGCTCGCGATTTCCTGCTTTCTAGTGGAGTATGCCTGTTTCCAGCCCCCAAGGCTCGCGATTTCCTGCTTTCTAGTGGAGTATGCCTGTTTCCAGCCCCCAGGCTCGCGATTTCCTGCTTTCTAGTGGAGTATGCCTGTTTCCAGCCCCCAGGCTCGCGATTTCCTGCTTTCTAGTGGAGTATGCCTGTTTCCAGCCCCCAGGCTCGCGATTTCCTGCTCTCTAGTGGAGTATGCCTGTTTCCAGCCCCCAGGCTCGCGATTTCCTGCTCTCTAGTGGAGTATGCCTGTTTCCAGCCCCCAGGCTCGCGATTTCCTGCTCTCTTGTGGAGTATGCCTGTTTCCAGCCCCCAGGCTCGCGATTTCCTGCTTTCTAGTGGAGTATGCCTGTTTCCAGCCCCCAGGCTCGCGATTTCCTGCTTTCTAGTGGAGTATGCCTGTTTCCAGCCCCCAGGCTCGCGATTTCCTGCTTTCTAGTGGAGTATGCCTGTTTCCAGCCCCCAGGCTCGCGATTTCCTGCTTTCTAGTGGAGTATGCCTGTTTCCAGCCCCCAGGCTCGCGATTTCCTGCTCTCTAGTGGAGTATGCCTGTTTCCAGCCCCCAGGCTCGCGATTTCCTGCTTTCTAGTGGAGTATGCCTGTTTCCAGCCCCCAGGCTCGCGATTTCCTGCTCTCTAGTGGAGTATGCCTGTTTCCAGCCCCTAGGCTCGCGATTTCCTGCTCTCTAGTGGAGTATGCCTGTTTCCAGCCCCTAGGCTCGCGATTTCCTGCTCTCTAGTGGAGTATGCCTGTTTCCAGCCCCTAGGCTCGCGAGGGCTCGCGATTTCCTGCTTTCTAGTGGAGTATGCCTGTTTCTTAAGACCATTATGGTGCACTATGTCTCCGAGTTTGCCACACAGCACTGGCACATTCATGTGGGCTTGCTGCAGAACTGTGCATTGTTCCGATGGTAATGCCGTGAATTGGGCGCACTACGGACAGTCGTCCAATCAGACTGCTGGGGTTTCTGGCATAACGCGTTTCTATGGATTTCGCACACTAGTGTGTGGTCATATTTTGAGTGCACGGTGCCAATGCATGTGGCCACTACCATACGGTGGTGTAATGCCGTCATTCTCTGTGCTTCTTTTTATCTTTCACTCTTTCGTTTGCTCTTTCTTCTTGTGTTTGATCTTTCTTTTCTACGTAGCTTTCACTTTTTAATGATGGCTTTTTGGTGGTACAGCAAGCATTGCCTCACGCTGAAACGATTGCAGTGGGAAGCCAAGATAGGAGGAAGATGGGATGTTACGAGGGAGAGCCTGTGTGTGCCGTTTGCCTTTTTACCCACCTATTGACTACACATAGCCAACTAATCACTACCTGCTCCTCCCACCACAAAACACATACCCCTGCGATCTCTTTTGGTGCTAGCTCTATCATGCAGTAACATCAAACTTAATTTTAAGTATTCTTCTGAAAGTTAATGGCTTAATTATACCTTTTAAACCAGCTCTACTGGTGTAATAAAATGACTTAGGCAAGCGCCCCGCCTCGGCCACTTAAATTATAAGCGACATGTGTGCTCGCATCTGCTCACTGCACCAAATGCCTACAAACACAATCACTGGCAAAGAGAAACAGTTTTTGAACTTGTGTAGGAATTAGGCTGGCGTTTGCCAGGCACTTCTATCATATGCCCAGGTACTCACCCCATTGTTTGGCTGCATCCATCCAATCGCCAGGGCAGCACCATTATGGTGGCATCTGGCAAATGCCTATCCAATCCCTACAAAAAAAGCCAAAACGGCTGCATTTGCCAATCTTTGATCTTTTTCATATTTGTTATCTATTGTCCCTTTTAGCTTGCCCTTTTGCTTTCAATTTTTTTTCTCAGTTGCTGTTTTGCATCAAAAAATACTTGGATTGTGGTGGGTGATATGGTATGATATTATATGGCATTTATAACGCGCCTATACACAAGAGTTTCAAGGCGCGACCAGGCAAGAGAGGGGAAACAGAGGGAAGACAGAGACAGTGATCCTACTAGGCCAGGTGATATTGAGATTGCACAAGTGCAAGGGAGGGGGAAGGGGAAAAGTGCAGGGGGCCGTGCATAGGATAACAGTAAAATAAATAAGACAATAAATAATGAATAAAGTGCAGCCCGCTGTGCTAGTAGGGGATGTTGGGATACAGAGACAGTCCCTGAGTGCAAGGGATGCCAGGGGGGCAGTGCAGGTGTTCAGCTGGCGGGAGGAGACCTGGGCCCGAGATCAGAGGGTAGTTAGGTAACCAGTGCAGCTTCAGATTCAGCCAGGAGATCAGCAGGGGAAGGAGGGGGGGGAGAAAGCAGAAGCAAAGAGGAAGGTCTTGAGGTGCTTCCGGAACCAGAGATGGTTCTCCTCAAGTTTCAGAGAGGCAGAGAGGCTGTTCCAGAGGGAGGCCCCAGCCGAAGAAAGCGATCTACCACCAACCCGCTGCTTGGGGAAACGACTGACCCTCAGGGAGTTGGAGGCGGATGAGCAAAGAGCTCGAGAAGGAAGATATTTAAGATGTGCATCAGATTGTGATACTGGAAGGGATTAAATTGGTCTTTTGGGGCGGGGTCACTGGTGATTGGGAGGTGCATTGAATATATACCTCTGCTATTACATTACTTTATTAGCAATTTACAGATATAGAGAGAGGAGAAGTGGAATATTTTTCCCAAACATCAAAATGGAGGCATTTCAAACCTTAGTTTGTGTAGCGAGGCTGGTGGTATATGCTGGTTGTGCAGAGACCCTTACATACCACACAAAAATATATATGGAGAACATATGCCATTTCAATGGGGCTAGAAGAAAAGGGACCTAATGACTAACAGCAAAGGAGTTTATTACAGTGTAATCTCTCAGCTGAGGGTATATTTGCTACCTGTCATAGGAAGGGCTGACACAATTAAATGAATCCATTTTAGATCTATGGCCAAATGCTGGTGGTACAACACTGCTAGCTCAATGTCGCCGGCCTTCCTCTGCTGCTCTTTCCCTCTCATCACCAAAAGATTGGCAGGTCTACTGGCACTGGCGTCTTCTGGTCCACTGCTCTTCCTCTCAAGGTGAAGACCCAGGGGCTCATTTTGCCTCTCCCACGCATTCTCCCTTCACCTCCTCTGCACCAACCCAAACCCCTACCCCCGCAACCACTTACCTGCTTGGGGCACCAGCGCTCCTCCACCCGCCGCTCCTTGTCTTCCATGTGCCAAGAACATACCGCAGCGTTTGTGATGGTGGCAGGCTGTGCTGCGACGTTTCCCCAGTGGAAACCCATGTGCCGGTGTTCTCCCACTGACCTGCAGACTGTATACGGTTATCTCTGGTCATGAAATTTAGGGACTGTATTAAGAATGGCCTTCCTTTCCTTGGACAGGATTGGTAGAGGTTTCTGTTTCTTTAGTGAGAACTTTGAGCGTCTCATTGACTAGACAGTTGCACAGATGAGAAAACAAGGTTGAATGCAGTGGTGTCTTGGGTTATCTATTGACTGAAAGAAAAAAATAAAGCGGGAGCCTATTATATGGCACAATGGTTCACATTGCAACATACTCCTTCCCCATTAGCCAGTATGCTTCTTTTCTTCCGGCCTCGTGGATTGACATATGCTATCTCTGTTGCTTTGTAGTTGCCTAGCTCCTCTGCTAACAAAAGATGTGATGGGTGGAATGTTTAGAATTAATCTTAACCTCTGGCAATTGTTCTGGGCAACCCTCCAGACCATCGGTCTTTGGCTGCCAAGCTATTACAAAAGGGGAAAGATCGTATGCAAATCAGGTTTGGTCTCGCCCCGAAAAGGGGCGATCCAGCCGAAACTGCGTGGTCACATCCCTTCTGCACGAGACCACAAGCATCCCAAACATATTTCGGCCTCATTGGGCCTCATCAGTGAGGAGTAGCTTGGATCTCTAGGCCTAGCAGGCTCGGGACCCACATCTGGTCGTACTCGTCCCACTCGGGGAGACTGTAGCAAAACAAAAGATGCGGTGGCTGGAAGGTTTAGAATTAATCTTAACCTCTGGCAATTGCTCTGGGCCACCCGCCAGACCATCGTTCTTTGGCTGCCAAGCCATTACAAAAGGGGAAAGACCATATGCAAATCAGGCTTGATCCCACCCCAAATGGGGCAGTCCAGCCCAAATTGCTTGGTCACATCCCTTCTGCTCGAGACGACAAGCATCCGCAGACATGTTGCGTCGTCCTCTGCTAAACCAGCATACATCACCAGCCTCTGTGCGGAAACTGAGGTCAAAAACCTTACTGTACGAAATGAGGGGGACAATCCTCCAACTTCATCTGCATGTGTTGTTTCATCTACAAGTGTAAGGCATCAACAAAATAACTGAATAAGCAGTTTAGTAAAAAAACAAAAAAACCTTTACCCCTCAACCACATTTGAAGGCTCGCCAAAAAGACCATTTAAAAAAAAATCCCCATCAAACTTGCAGGCTGATGTCATAGTAACAGGGTACATAATACATGCCGCAATTGAACTATTCTTTGGTGGGACAGAAAGAGTGAACTAGCAAGCAACAGGGAAAAGGAGGGAAACAAACAAAGAAAGAGTCCGCGAGAGAGCGAGCAAGAAAGCAATCAAGCATTAGAAAGGAGAGCAAAGGGAAAGTGAAACAAGGAAAGAGCAAGATGGTGAGCGAATAGGCAATAGAGGGGAAAAGGGGACAAAAGAGTAATGGACAGAGTGAAAGAGAATGAGAGAAAGAGACAAATAAAATAAAGAGTCAGCGAGAGAGCGAGCAAGAGAGCAATAAAGCATAGAAAGGAGTGCAAAGGGAAAGTGAAACAAGGAAAGAGCAAGATGGTGAGCGAATAGGCAAAAGAGGGAAAGGGGACAAAAGAGTAATCGAAAAAGAATGAGAGAAAGAGACACATAAAAACAAAGAGTCTGCGAGAGAGCGAGCAAGAGAGCAATAAAGCATTTATTTATTGGATATTTACATGGTGCCTATACAACAAATAGTGTTTCAAGGCGCCAAAAGGTAAAAGTGGGGGATACACAGCCCTACTAGGCCTTGTGACATTCGGATTGTGCAAGTGCAGTAACAAGAAGTGCGAGTGGGGGAGGGCCAGTCTGCGTGAAATGCAAAGTGCTAGGGTGGGAAGCGCAGGGTAGACAGGAGAAAGTGCAAGTGAAAGGGAGGCTGGAGGAGGGGGAGGGGAACAGGGCCACCGGGGCTAGGCGAGTGTTAAGGGGAGGCCAGGAGGGCAAGTGCCAGGGATCGCAAGGGGTGCAGGTGGTGGGATCCACATGCTAAGAGCGAGGAAAGGGTGTGGACTGAGTCGGGGCATGGTGCCCTGTAGAACTCAGATGGAACCAGGCGGTCAGTCACTGTGGCAGACGGGGTGTAAGCAGCGGAACTGTCTTTAATGTGCACGGCAGAATTTAATTTCTGTCTTGGAATGTGAGTGGTTATATAACATTGCTACTTAATGGGAAATGATGTGCTGAGCTGAGTGCCCACACAATTTTAATTATTCAAGAGAAATGTTCTGTGTCACTAATAGTGTGTTACGGCTATTACCTGATTCAACAAATGGCCACTTGCTATAAAGAGGGCAGGCCTTCATGGAGTTTGTTACTAGCCATAAAGAAGAATGCATGCTGAACATTCGGAAAAATAACGGATACATTTAGATGCCTTCTGGCAGCCAAGGCCTAAATAGCTGCTTGTTTCCTCAAACTAAATGTATTACCCCTTAATGTGTACTGCAACCCTTTACATTCCTGGAAAGACATGACACTCCAAGAGATAAACTAAATGTATTACGTATTACTCCTTAATGTGTACTGCAACCCTTTACATTCCTGGAAAGACATGACACTCCAAGAGATAAACTAAATGTATTACTCCTTAATGTGTACTGCAACCCTTTACATTCCTGGAAAGACATGACACTCCAAGAGATAAACTAAATGTATTACTCCTTAATGTGTACTGCAACCCTTTACATTCCTGGAAAGACATGACACTCCAAGAGATAAACTAAATGTATTACTCCTTAATGTGTACTGGAACCCTTTACATTCCTGGAAATACATGATACTCCAAGAGATAGTGATGGAGAGATACAAATGTGAGATGCCAGAAGGGATACATTGGTAGCAGAGGATTTGAACTCTTTTTGCCACACTTAGATGGAATCTCAGAAATGTGATTGTTAGCATATGTGATTTTCAGCATGCACCACACTTAGAATTCTGAACCTAACTTGCGTCACATCTAGATAGAAATGTGACTGTTAGCTTGTGCCACACTAGTATGGAAATCTGAACTTTATCTGGCTTTGCATCTAGATAGAAATGTGATTCTTAGCATGCACCACACTTAGAATTCTGAACCCTAGCTTGCGTCGCATCTAGACAGAAATGTGACTGTTAGCATGTACTGCACCTAGATGGAATCCCACAATTGCAAGGACAGCAATGCCAACTAACCAACCAACTAACCATTCCATCCCTCAGCAAACAACTCTCAAACTATAACCAAACACAACCACAAGCCTAAAACGCAGCAATCCGCACAAACTTCACAACAATGCAACAACAAAACAAACCACACATAGACTCGCACAACAGCACACAACGTCTACGGACCATGAAACACCCCAAGCCCAGCCAACGGACCCACCGGGCTGAGGCTGCCAACAGCACATCACTGCTCTCTTGCACTTTTCCAGCTTATTCCCACTAGCCCACCCCCTCTCCTCCCCTTTTTCAGAGCCGCCAGGGGACCACCTCGGTGGTGATAGTGCACGGTACAAATGTCCTTTAACATTAACATGAATCATTTTATCAAATGATTAGGGAAAGCAGTCACTGCAGTGAAAAAAGAATGCATGGTCAAAAATAAATGTGTATATGAGGGACTTGGGGACTCTGCTTGACAAATGGGAATGCCAGGGGAGATTTACTTTGCACAGTGGCTCTAATCACTCACGGGTAGATTATATATTCATGACTGATCCATTGCTTCGCATTTGCAAAAATGTGCTTATTAAGGAAACTAGTTTTATTGACGATCATATACTAATTGCCGCAATGAATTTAGGAGTGGCACCATGTCAAGCTACTGTTTTACAGATTTAGCTAAAAACAAAAACAACCGTATAATATGGAGACCAAAAGCAGTCCGCACCTTTAATAGGTGGATACAGTAATATTTCAACAGCACACCAGTAAGTCAAGAAAGAGAGGTGTGGGAAACGGCTAATCTTGCCATTAATATCTAAAAAAAATGGATGTTCTATCCATGAGTCTTGTGCAGCAAACTACACGTCTGCACACATAGGATGATGTCCAAAAAAGAAAAAGAAAATTACGAAGGGACATTAACAAACCAGCTTAATACTACTCGGATGCAAGAAGTGGAGACAATAAGACTATTATATCAGTAATACAAATATTGGCTAAAGAGTCCTTGTTTTATGCTAGCACAAAGAGACAGTAACCACATGTGGCCAGCCATACTTAGGAATAATTCCTCCAACCTCTGGCCATATACACACAACGAAGTTCAGAAAAATAGGTGAATCCAATATGATCCCATATTTGAGGAGAAATGGGCAAGTTATTTAGCTACCCTGTACAAAGCACCAAAAAGGGGAAACCAAATTATCTTTGAGGAGGGAGGCTGGGACATTAACCTAAATTCTGAAGATATTCTGGAGGTAATAAAAAAAAATCCTAGAATTCCCTAATGAACTGAGTAACTGTAACTATGGGTGTCCATGTTTCTACGGCTATTTGACAACACAGTTAAATCTAAGACAACACCTAAGACCTGGAAAACATCATATATCATACTGATTTTTAAAAAGGGAGATAAAAAAACAACCCTGCACCTAATCACCTGATCAACCTACTAGATGCAGAGAGTAAGATTTTCTCATCCTTACCTCTTACAGATATTGAAGAGTGGGCTAGATCGACAGGCAGATTGTCTAAATTCCAAACAGTGAAATGGTGTCAGTACCTCCCTTAATGGGTTCCTTATGGAGATCTTCTCAGAAAATGCATGTGGTAAAGGCGCTGCTGCCCTGTATCTCGCCTGTATTGACTTATCGCAGGCTTTTGATACGGGCAACCTCTCTTGTTTATGATACAAGCTAAGGAAGTAGCAATTACCAGATACCTTATACTGATATATCTGCACATGGACAATAATCTTAGGGAAATGCCAACTTCAAGGGCGCTCAGACAAGTGTGTGTCCTAACACCACGCATATTCAAGCTCTGTGTCTCGGACATGGGAGAATATTTGGACCGGGTGGCCTTTGCTTCTCTGTAGTTGGCGGGGAGTCAAATCTGATGACTCGCCTATGCAGATGATGTGATCATTATAGATCACCCTTGGATGGGCTTACAACGTCTCATTGATAAGTTCCAGTTATATACCATTGACAATGATCTACTAATTAATTCTAAAAAAACAAAAGCATGAGTTTTACTAAATCAAATAAGAACTGTAAATTGTGCATGTTTACATTTTTAAAATCTATTCTTATCCTAAAATATCCTTCTTGCTGCAAGGTTGCCTTATATTCACGCGTCTTTCCCCCACCGCACCTTTTCAGGTTGTTTGAGGTGTGGAGCTTGACAGTAGAGTCTGTTCTACCGTCCGCCGCTAATTCGGGCAGTCACGTGATCCTGCTCAGGCACTTCTGTGCCGGTCGGGAAGGCAGCGCAGTGGACGGGTGCACCAACTGAGACTAGGCTGCCCTCAGGATTTCCAGAGGCTGAGGCTTTGTTGACTGGTCGGCCATTTTTTTCTTTTATCTCAGAAATACCATCCTTGAAAACGAATCATTTAGCTAGTGGGATGAGGTTCTCTTCCATCGGTATAGGGATACCTCTGAAGGGCTTTCTAGTCAATGCCAGGTCTGCAGTGGCCCATCGAGCTGATATCTACTCACTTTTAGAAGACTCCTCTACTGATCTACTCTGCTTAAATGAGGCATGGTTTACACAGTTATCTGAACCAGATATTGTACAGATACTACCTTCAAAACATAGTATTCTGTGCCTGGACAGGCCTCCTCCTGTGGTGGGAGGCGGTCAGGCCTTGATTTATCAGATGTCTATCAATTGCACCTCTGCTGCTTGGACACATAATTTATCTTGCGAGCTACATCTACCTCGGGTCCAATTGTCACCAAATGACTGTCTAAATGTTGTTAATTTACCACCCCCCTTCTGCATCTTTGGGCAATTTTGTAGAGAAGCTTGCTAATCTGATCTCAGACTTGGTTATGTCCTACCCTAAACTGATCCTTATGGGGGATTTCAATGTGAAACCTAACAAACCTAAGAATACCCATGCTATCAAGCTGACAAATGTCACTTGACCTGCAAAACTACATTCCCACCCATAAAGGGGGCCACACTTTCATTTGATTTTTGCAGAAAAAAAGGACTTGTGACCACTTTTAATCCTCTGCAGGTCTTATGGTATGACCATTTTGTGGTACCATGTGTTATTATTCATACATCACTCACCCACTATGGCTCAAATTGCATAGACCCTGGGGCAAGGTTAGCCCCACTGACTTTGCTAACTATTTGGTGACTACAACTCAGGATTTTCTCTTCAATGATGAGCAAGATACTTTCAGTGCAGATTTGAAGGCGACGTCGAATTCAGCTGACATTTCTCCACCACGTAGGGTCAGTAAAATGTGTGCACATCCATCTGCACCAGGGTTCTCCATTGAGCTAAGAGCCCTGAAGCAAGCTTTCCGCCCGCAGTGAACGTAAATGGCGGATGGACTATAGAACTCCCTTCAAGCTGTCCTATAAGCAGGCAGTGTTGAAATATAAGGAAGCTATTATAGTAGCTAAATCTCAAATCTATGCCAATCGCATTCTTACAGCCCCCTGTTCATCTCAAGAACTTTTTAAAGTAGCACAAGAACTCTCAACAGTAGCTCCTCTCATTGAACCGTTTCGCACTCAGGCACAATGTGACCTCATTAGCACTTTTTTTAATGAGAACATCCAGATCATCTGCAAATCCATCTCGGGAAGCAAAACCTCTGGCGATGAAGATACGCACATAGAGCAGTCTCTAACAAGAACCAAGCCCCTACTCAGTTTCAAGTTTGAGCCAGTTTCAGATGAACTGGCTATGAGCGTTTTACACACACTTGTGCTCCGGAACCCCCAACTGGCCCATAGAGTCAGGGTTTGCCCAGAAGCACTTTAAGACAAGATAGCAGCACCCGGGAGATGGATGGGGGTGCAGATTCAATACTCTAACACCAAATCAATAATGACAACTCAACGGTTTGGCAAAGGGAGTTTGTTTAATGACAAGTACAAAAAACGGGGAGTCTCATGAACATCAGCGGATGCGCGATCTTCCTTCTCGCTTCACAACTCCAATGAACTTCATAGAAAAAACAAAATGTATACTAAAAACTCGTCATCATTGACTTGTAACACTTAAAAGTTGGCATACACTTCTATTGGTTTGGAAAAGGTAACTTTACTATAGGTACTATATCTGTATATGGTAACTGACTAAGGGGATTGGGTAAACTTTGTCAGGTGGGGCATCTAAGCCCTACCTTCAAACTGGCTACTGTAGATGTCACTAAAAGTAGAACGTCTCATTCGTCCTACTAACTATAGGACCCTAGATTACTTTGTCCTTTGTGATTGGGTTGGCACCAACCCCACCCGTACTTTTCCACTTTGCTTAGCAGGACACAGAATAATGAGGCCAGGTGCAGTGAGTAAGTCTGTAACCCAACTTTCCTTCAATTTATGTTAGAGCCATTCATCACCTTAGTGGGCGTGTGTCAATTACTGCCTTGTAGTTTGGCCTTGTGTCTGCCTCTTGGTCTGAGAAAGTTAAGGAGGATGGGTACGATAAGGCTCCATGCATAGGTGTGAAAGGCTTACTTCTGCTTGCTCGGCTGGTCACGTGGTTCAGACACCGTGAATTTGCCTCTTCTTTATTTTCGTTTCATCCACCACCTGCCTTCGGCTTCTTATCCTGACCCTTCAGAGCAGTATATTCTGTTCTTTGCTTCAATTATTTGTAGCCGCTGTTTGTCCATCTTGACAGATACTTGGTTCTCCAGGCACGATTTACCTCTGCTGAGTTTCGTTTCTGCCACTCTAGCCTTGGTTTCGCTACATATGAAACTTTTCTCGTGTGGCCCTTTAGTAACCTTTTGGTTGATTCTGCTTCTTGTGCAAAGTGGAAATATACTTATATAACATACTTCTTTAAGGTAGATTATGTATATTGGCGCTTGCTGCATTATCTTTCTACTAAACATAGCAAGCCGCACGATTTTCCTAGCTTTCTTGTGGTTCCAAGCATATGTACACATGTAAACTAGGTTGAATATCTTCATTTTGCTCATGGCTTAACTTTCTTACATTTGACATCGTCCTTTCACTTTAGGTTCACAATATCCTTGTCTCATGGCGTTTTGTCTCTTTACATCATTCTCTGGTCGTCATTTCTTCTATATGTGAGTCAGTCCAGGTTCTTGTAACGTCACCACTCGTCTCCCATTAAGACCTTTTTTGTTTCTTCAGGGACTGTATTTAGACAAACTTCATTTTGTTCTATTGGTTGATATGGCTTCCTCAATGGATACCTTACTGTCCATGGTTTCCTTGATACTGGTACTTCAATAGGTGCTGTTTTTCTGATAGGTACTGGGCAGAGCCCCACTGCGGCTCTCTGCTGGTTTATTTGCTCATCATACGTCACATATCTCAGTGTGAACGTTCCTGGTACTTCAAAATGGACGGTTGGAGTGCGCGCTATACTTGGGACCTCCTCTACATTCCCCTTCTGGCCATTCATCGACCACTTTCCCTTCCTTCTTCAGTTCTTTCAGTTTCTCTTTTGCTTCATTGTTTGAGTCCATTCTTTCTTCATCTTCTGTGTCTATACATGATGGTCTAAGGAAATGTCTCTTTGGGGTCCATAGTTTTATGACTCTTTAGACTTCCTGCTGTTATTACGTGTTCATCTTTGTTCCACGTCATTAGTTGACACTGTCCATTTGAGCTGCAGTAAACCCATCTTCCCACATAATTTCTATGCTTCTTGGGATATTGAAACTTTGTTCCTTCTGGTGCATGAATGCTGGCCTTCACAAAGTCTCTTATTTCTTCGTCAGTCAAGTCTTTGGGCTTCCAACCTGGCTTGACATCAATCATGATCTTCATCCCAATGGCTTTTTTCACAGTTTTCTGGCATTGAGATATTATTATCTTGATAGTACAGAATCCTAGCAATATCATCACTAGCAGGGCTCCTAGGAACTTGAATGCATCTGCCATCCATTGCGGAACCCATGAGAATAGTGATCCAAACCAGCTGTCATAATCAACTTCGTCAGTTTCATCGATCATCTGATTCTGGAGCTTCGTCAGCATACCTATGGCTTCTGTTAAGGTTCCATTTTCTTCGTCATGAGAGGGTATGAATGTGCAACATGATTCTCCGATTTTTGCACAAACTCCTCCATACATAGCTGTGATCATGTCAAGGACGTATCTGTTCTGGAGAGTCATCAGCCAAACTGCCCTTAACTCTTCCTTTATGGCGTTGAATCCTTTTATGGTCGTGTTGATGGTCTGCAGCAACTCCCATCTGGTTATCTGCAACCATTTAGAGTTTGCTCCGACTTGGAATCTTGGCATGAAGATTGTCGTGAACACTTCTGAGGTGAGGCTAAACAGCCTGTGTTCATATGGGATTCCATGAAAAGCTTCTTCTGATTTGGCAGAAAAGTAATTCTCTCTTCATTCTATTCAGAAGTTCCACAGATCTCTTCTTCCTCCGATGAGCATCTGCTTTTGGGAAACTGACAATGCTCAGGTCACTCTTCAGGATCACCAACGCTGGAACATGGACATTCACTGGTGTGCATATACCTCCCCAGTTTTTCAGCAGCCTGATGTGTGAATTTGATCCACATGCCCAATAATGATCCATTATTACTGCAGTTTCATGCACCATCCCTGGAGCATCAAAAATTCGTCCACAGTTCTGATTCGGTCCCGTCTTCCATGTGCCATTAGTCCTGAAGCACAGTTTTGGATTCTCCAATGGCACTATCTGCAAGGGTCCCCCTATGTCTTTGACCCATGTCAATAGTTTTGCATGCTTTGGCCATAATGGCTTGCAAATCCTTTGTGAATTTTCAATTCCTTCCTTGCAGACTCCGAGGACAATCCATGCCCTGCAAATCACTACTCCTTTTTCCCATCCGTCTGGTGAAAGCACTCGTCCCCAGATTTGAATTTGATCTCTGTTCTTCCATCCACACGCCTCTTCTTTAGTTTTCTCTCGGACATTTAGCTTCTTGTTCACATCCCATCTGATTTCAGCTCCTTTCACTCCAGGTTTCTCGTACCTGATCACATGATTCTTAGTATGAGCCCTGTTTCTTTTCTTTGTGTCCTGGACATAATCATCTTCATCAGGATCAGTTGCTTCGGTTGCCCATTTCAATGAGGCATCATTTCCCATGAACTGGCCTCTGGTCTTGCACATTGCTACGTGCGAGAGACAGTGTTCTGTCTGGACATCAACTTCTACAGCTACGAAGATCTTGGACTTCCCCATGCTATACGGTAGGAGTGCACAAACAAAGCATTTCCCTTCTGAACTCCGTCTTCCCACTTCTTTCATGTGCAGGTACCAGATGTTTCCCAAATGTGCTGTGCTGTCCAAGTAATCGTTTAGTTAATTGTCGTCTCTGTGTATGCTTCTCTTGATCCTTAGAGGTTTCATGTAGTTTGCTATAACTAAATCCCTGAATGCATCTACATGGCTTTTCCTTGCTGGAGGATCATCAGGTATCCCGGTCCATGAAGCAGGTATCTACATCTGTGCTAGTCGAGTGGAGGAAAGCCTGATGATCCTTTATATTTCCTCTTGCCTGTTCCTGGCTCTGGCTAATGACGGCCAAATCGATTCTGCTATTAGCTGTGCTCGTGAAATTTCCCTTGAGCTCTTGTTCTCCTCCATCAGTGTCGCATTAGGGGTGTTCATTAATGTTATTTTGGTTGGTTTCCTCTCCCACCTCTCTTGCGTTCCTTCTCTTTTGGTCAAAAGTGTCCATATCCACTCTGTCCTTGGGCTACTAAATGGCTGTATTGTAGAACTTATGTTTGTCCCATTCACTAGAACATATGTGCTTGTTAATGTGGTCTCTGTGGGTTTATTCTCCGGCTCCTCTTGTCTCTTCAGGGGTTCCATTTTTTCCCCTTGTCTTTTTACTCCACTTGTAGTGGCACTTCTCATAGTGGGCAGTCTCTTCTTCTTACATGCTTCGGATTGTGGTTCTGCAGTTATTGACACTAGGCCTGTCGTGTGTGCATTCAATGTGTGCATGCGTGTTGTTGTCAGTAACCTTTTTACATTCATACTCTGCCCACCCTGTCTCTGGCTTTTCGATTTGTCTGTTATCACAAGTGTGTGTGTGTAATTGCTAATCACATCCATCTCAAGTTCACTCACTCCATTATCAGATCTTCTAGGGACTGGAATGACTATGTAAGGTCTGGGTGGTTTCGTAGGTCTCATGTATGCAACATTAGGTGGATGTACTGGGATTGGAACGCTTTGTACACCAATAAAAAATGCAGTTCTGATTGTCAGCGACAGCAAAATAATGATAAATATAATACATAAATTCATTATTCCCCTGTAGGTCCATCAGCAGCATTTACTTCCAGGAAAGGACCGGCGTCTCTCCACCTGGGGAAGGACGACACTGCTGCTCTGAATCCCCATCTCGATCATCTGTTGAAATATGCTAACTTTTAATATAACTTCCAAACAACATTACCTCTGGATTCTGTTAGTTCTGGTTGCAAGCTGCAGGTACTAAACAATTGTCCCCCTTTCTCTGAACACAGGATTGTCTAGTATTTCTGGACACAGTTCTCTTGTCGAGATATGGGAAGTGTCATAATCAAGCAATAATTCAGTACATCTCTTTACTGTGCATGTTCAAAATATATTAGCTTCGAGTCCATGCCTCTAGTCTGCTTCATTCCTGAAGACATGTCGTGTCCTTTGTCAATATAAAAATAAGAAATTAAATCTTTGGCACTGCTCTCTCGATCTGTCCCTTGGCGGAAAGCTTCACGGTCTCCTCCAGAAACTCTGGTGGAGATTGGAGGGTTTAATTTGCACTACAATACCATGCAGGAGCATGCATAGCTGGGTAGACTTTGCTGGGTCTCTGATGAACGTTAGGACGTCATCATTGGCAGGTCTCCCCACAAGCTCTGGAAAGCCCTCAATTAGGCGAAAGAAGACACTGTTCGCCAGTCTGCTATCTTCTCGTGACAGCGACATTTGCCTAGCCTTTGCTAAATTCTGGAATAGTTCAATACTTACTGTGAGTAGCTTCTACGATCTAGGTTGTTGTGGAGAGTGACCTGGATGATGATGCCGTTCAAGATTATGCTCAAGCGTTCTGTGTTTGCCGGATCTCGAAGAAATGTTAATACATCAGTGTATCTTCCGACAAAGTTTGGGTGCTCTTCAATTGGACGAAAAAATATCATGTTGATGAGTGTATTTGCTTCTTTTTCCTCTCTGTATTCTGGAAGTAGGAGGAACTGTTCGGCAATTACAGTGAGCAGCCTCCTTATAGTCTTTTTGTTTCCAGGATCTTGAAGAAAGTCAGTGACACTGGTGAGCCTCCCCACCAATGACGGGTATGCTCCTAGCACTAGATCGAAATATGATAGTACATCTTTGGTGATATCGCTACTCTGGGACAACATAAGTGATTCTGAATAAGGTCTCTGTGTGGAAGGAATCTGGATGCTGTATTTTCTTCCAATTTATGTGTCCTCTGTCAAAATTTGGCATATCCTTTTCTAATCAAGGCTTCAGTGGGCCTCGGGCCAAAGTTCAAAGTCACCAGAATATAGTGTGGCTTCCATGTGCACTTATCTTCTTCACCCTGCAACTAGGATGCACAGAGTGTCCGTTTTTATGTCCTTATCCCCTTTTGTGCTCAGAGGAATGTCCAAACTGAAGCCACAATCTTTGCAAAAAGTTTTTTGTCTTTACTTTGTTGCTGGTCATACATCCTTCTTCCTCGCCATGGATCTCATCTGCACGTGCTGTGGTTCTTCCCCGTCGTCTGTAGTCTCTTAGCGCTGGGGTGCAGGCAGGGGGCCTTCTCCGATGCATGGCTTGATGTCACCCAAAAAGATCCAAGCCCTTCTTCCTTGTAGCTTTACTGCAGAGGGAGTGCAGTCTTCCACTGTAAAGGGACCGTTAAACCTTGGCTCGTCCCACTTTTTCCTCGTGTGGTTCTTTACCAGGACGGTATCTCCAGGGAAGATGGATGGTACACGTAATCCTTGAGCTGTGTCTGTAGTATTATCTCCTTCTGTGTTCCGTTCTGCCCTGCACCCTTTTCGTCATCGCTGCAGCTGGCCTGAAATTACAGTAAGGCAAGATGTCATGCAATTCAAGTAATCTTGCATTTCAGATCCTAAGATTTCTCCTGTCGACTGGGCATCACATCTAGCTCTGTCTCGGGGTGTCAGGGAAGTGTGCATTCTTCTTCCTGTGGCTATTTTGTGCGACGTAAGATGGTGGTCAGAACCGGGCTGGTTTCTGAGTGCATACAGTGCCAAAGGAAGGCAGTGTAACCATCCCTTCCTTAGAGTAAGCTTCAATTTGGCTATCCTCTCCTTTAATAAGCCGTTGAGCATCTCGCAAAGCCTGTTACCTTGGGGATGATATGCCGACGAGAACTTGTGCTTTATTCCAAGCAACAAGCTAATCTGCTCAAAAACCTTGTTTACAAAGTGAGTCCCATTATCTGATCTCATGACTTTGCATACCCCCCACCTGGGTGTGTACATGGACCTGCTTCTATCCATCTAGAGAATGGACACACCACAATTACATATCTGTACCCGTTACATACTTGAATCATGTCGACGTAATCGACATGCAAGTGCTGAAAAGGTCCATTGGGCCTTGGGATAACTCCTCTAATTACTTTTAGTGTATGCCCAGCTGTGAACTGTTGGCAAATTATACAGTTCACCATTAAAAAATGCAACGTGCTCTGCTAAATTCGATATGAACCAGTCTTCTGAGAGTGTTGTCGCTAGATTCTCTTTTGTCATGTGTGCTGGATAATGTAACTGCTCCAGTGCTATTTTTAACAGGGCTATAGGCATTACTGGTCTACCAGTGCTGTCTTGTCGCCACAAGCTTTCGGAGTGGTTTAAAGAACACCCCTGCCGTTTCCATAAGTTCTTCTCCTCCTGTGGTGCCTCCCCTTGGAGTTCTGTTAACTGCATTTGTCCCATATTATTATAGCTTTTGGGTTCACTTTGTGCGACAATCATTTTCTCATTTGTGTTAATGACTTCCACATCCATGATTGTCTCGTTCTTGGATGCCATACGCTTGGCTTCTGTGTCTGCTGCTTGATTTCCTTGTGAGATAAAATCTGTCCCTTTCGTGTGGCCGGCGCATTTCATGACCGCTATGCCCACTGGGAGCTGTAGTGCTTTAATCAGTCTATCCAATAGGGCTGCGTGCTGTACTGGCATGCCATCGGCTCGTAGGTATCCCCTCCTTTTCCAATGCGCTAAGCCTACGTGCACTGTTGATGTCACATATGCAGAGTCGATGTACACTGTTACTTCCTGGTCTGCGTGATTCTCAATCGCGAGTATCAACGCTAATAATTCTGCAGCATGCGCTGAATAATGAGATGGTATTTGTGCACTAAGAAGCATTGAAATTCTCCATTTTCTGTGTGCTTCAATACAGCGACGCCTGTCTATCTTTGCCCATCATTTTGATCGATTCTTGAAGAACCATCAATGAAGGCAATTTCTCCTGCTGCCAATGCATTTTCTTTCACTCATAGAATTCTTCATAATTCGCACAATCATGTATTGGCTCTCCTTCAGTGACTGGCTCGGCTATGAACATAGCTGGGTTCACTATTTTGCATTGGACTATTTTAATCGATGGATTTGATATGATCACTTCATAGGCAGAAGCTCTCTGAGATGCCAGTGTGCCCTTTGGTTTCTCTAGAATAGCAAATAGCGCGTGTTTGACGTACAACGTCATTGAGCATCCCATTACAATGGTAGTAGCCTTCTCGATGGAGAAAGCTGCAGCAGCTAAACTTTGCTCGCACAGGAAATGGCCCCTCATCACTGGGTCCAAATTTCCACTATAGTATGCCTGGGGCTTGTACCCCAATGTGGTTCTCTGTGTGAGCACTGCCGTCATAATGCTGCCATTTGTGTGTGGGAACAGGTAGAATTCCTCTGCATAATTGGGAATCCCTAAAACTGGTGCCATGCAAATGGCTCTTTTGAGTTCAGCAAATCCTTTCTCCATGGTTTCAGACCATTCAATCTTTCCTTTTGTCACTTGTGCCTTCTTTAGGGCCTGGAGCAAAGGCTTGGTGTATGAGCTTTAGTCAAAGACCCATGCCCTGATATAATTGCAAAGGCCTAAGAAACTCTGCATCTGCTTTACCTGTGCGGCTTGGCTGTGTTTAGTATGGCTTCAGCCCTTTCCGGGGTAACTCTTTTCCCCTCATGAGAGATCAGCTGACCTAAGTATAGCACTTCTTGTTGACAATATTGTAACTTCTCTTTGTCAACCTTATATGCCTTTTCAGCTAATATAGTTAGTAGCTGAACAGAATCGTGTCTGCATTTCTCCTCTGTCGTGCTGCAAATTAAGATGTTGTCCACATACTGCAAGACAACATTTTCCAATGTGATATTACTTAGGTCTATCTGCAGGACTCTGTTAAAGATAGAAGGAGAAACACAGTACCCATGGGGTAGCATTGTGCTTTTCAGACGCATCTGTCTGAACGTAAATTATGTCAGATCTTGTGAGTGTTTGTGCAATGCGATTGAGAAAAAGGCATTTTTCAAATCAATCACCGTGAAATATTTTGCCTCAACAGGCATATTACATAGGATTGTAGCCGGGTTCGGGACTAAAGGGAACTCGGCTTCATCAATATCATTTATTGGCCTCAGATCTTGAATTAGCCTCCAAGACCCTCCCTTTGATTTCTTGACAGGGTAAACTGCAGTATTGCATGACGACTCTGACGTCACTAAGATGCCCTGCTCCATCATAGCCGAAATTGTCTTAAAAATTCCTTCATCGGCCTCCCTGGATATGGGGTATTGCCGTGCTTTTGGTAGAATTTCTCCTGGCTTCAGTTTAATTTTTACCTCTCCGACTCCTCTCAATAATCCTATGTCAGAGGGGCCTATGGTCCACACTGAGACAGGCACCTGGGCCATGTCGTTCTCGAAATATTCAGGACGGTTCTGTGCTAACATTATTCTCTGAGGCACCTCTCTTTTGATCATTTTGACCCAAAATTCGAGGTTCACCTCAACTGCTGTTTCTCCCCCATCTGCTTGCTCCTCAAACAGATCGTCATCAGTAATGTCAGGCAATCTGTACCCTTCTTCAATGGCGATTACTGTGCACCATTGTCAGCCTTCATCATCACAACCATTGATCAGAGCCATTTACCCTCGTATTGCAGCTCTGTGTATCACTAAGGGAAATACTTGTCCCTTTCCCTCGCGCATAGGTATCCTTGGCCTAAAGAGAAATTCATCTGGAGTCCTCATGGTTTTGTCTGCAAGGCCTGACAGCCCTGCCATTAGCACACATACTCCATACGTGAATATTTCTGGCACTAGTGGTAGAGCCCTCATAGCTGTGTGTCCTGCGTATGCTCTAATCATTTCACATACGTTCAGATAATGCATTTCTGGAGTGGAGCATACTATGCCCTCCTCCGTGAATGAGATTGTCATGTTTAATTTCGTCATTAGATCTCGACCCAAGATGTTTACTGGGGTTTGTCGCGAATATAACAGTGGTACATTCATATCACATTCTCCTACAGAGACTGGAAGTGTGTTTGTAAAAGGAACACGACTAGTAGCTCCTGTGTATTTATAGCATCACCGGACAAGGAAAATTTGCCTTCACGTATACACGAAGGTGTTGCACCCGTGTCAACTAGGAAGGAATATTCTTTATCCCCTATAACGACCTCCACCCTTGGTTCCTGGTGAGGGTCTGGTGTCACTGATAGGATAGAACACATCAGGGTTCCCAGTGAGATGTCCTGGTCCATATATAATTTTGTCCCACCCTGTGTGAATGGACTTTTCCCATCACCAGAGTTATTCCTCATGCCAGGGTTCATGGCCTGCCTAGTACTTACTGTCTGTAATCGGTGACTGTTGAGACTGTCCTTGTGGAAAGCTCATCGAATTCTGAGGTTGCGAGCCTTGCTTTGCTCCTGGCGTATGCTGTTTCACTGTGTGATTCTGTGCAACTCCATTCCCCCTGCTGTAAAAATACAGGTGGATTCACCATACCTGCTCCTGTTCCTTGGCCGTTTTGCATCATGCCTTGATTTCTGCATGTGCGGGCTAAATGCCCTGTCATCCCA
The DNA here is from genome assembly GCF_040938575.1 of Ambystoma mexicanum. Taxonomy (NCBI): domain Eukaryota; kingdom Metazoa; phylum Chordata; class Amphibia; order Caudata; family Ambystomatidae; genus Ambystoma; species Ambystoma mexicanum. Next base: position 628,957,537 of record NC_090923.1, read on the forward strand.
CACAACCAACATACTGGCGGTGGTCTGATCATTTGCCCATTTGACATATCTTGGTTGCATTTTGCATGTTTTGAAAACCTCCCTGATTACTTTGAAAACCTCCCTGATTACTCTGCCATCCTCGTCCTCTAAATCCTCTTCCCCTGGGGTAAAACCCAGTATTGCCCTGATGGTTCTGCTGTGGATTATAAACTTGTTCAGTGTTCGATCCATCTGCGCTAGTTATCATTGCTCCTTGAAGGGCGTATTTTGATAATTTTTTCTGTACTAATTTTGCCTCTTCACCCTTTCGTGCAGCTTCTTTTTTGTGATTCTTTTCTTACAGTCGCCTGCAATAGTGTGCAATGGTCAGCTGTATTTCTGACCACGGTTTGGCTTCGACTCCTACCAATTTCTTGAGCTGTTTCTGTACCGGCTCTGGTAGCCCTTGGCATAATATATGGTAGAACGTAAATCAACGGGTCTTCTGACTCCTTCATTTTACGTGTCATTATAGCTCCCATGTTGGAAGTATCCGGATATAATAACTGTAACCCTTTCCATACCGCAGCTCTGAAATTAAATGGAGCTCTATCATGCGCGTTATTGACTGTGGTCACACCAGGCTAACCTGCCCGTGTCCACACATCGTCTGATCTATCACCAAGTATGGCGATTAAGAGACCTTTGATATCCCCTATAGCTAACGTGTTCCCTCCTGTCATTTTGTTTAACTCGTGTATCCATTTTCCGGCTCCCGATTTCAGCATTGGAAGCTTATTTTTCAGGTTTTCCCGATCCATGTGTGGCCATGGAATATACTGTGGTCTTGCTCCACCTTTCTCGAGCAACGGAAATTGGGACATATAGCCCTCTCTCTCTTCTCTCATTGTTCTCATGTCTACTGCAGGAGTAATATTCCTGCATTACCGCCTACCTGGCAATGACCTTAGTCAGCTCACATAGGGTGGTGGAGACACCCCCCTCTGACCGTGAGATACTTCTTCATGTCGGTCTGACTGTGTGGCTGTTTCTGATGCCCTTGATATAGATCCCCTAGAGTCTGACCAACTTATCCCTTTCCCTCCTGGGAGTCGTTTTCCACGCCTTCTTTCTCGCTCCTTTTCTTCTTGCTCCTCTCTTTCAGCATCAGACATTGTCTGCGCCTAACTCGTGCAACTTCTTGCATCATCTTTGTTCCTACTTATTTCCAATCTATCTAGGGACAGTTCCCTGTTCCCACTACTTCGGGAGATGTCCTCAGTGTTGTAAAGCCGAGTGCTCTCCAGGCGCTCGTCTTCCCCGTCCCTTGCGGTACTTGTTCTAGCCCCATTTCATCATATATTCTATCGATCATCTCTCCGATGCTTCTGGTGTCGAAGTCATCCTCAATATTTGCCCTAGACGTGCCTGCTACTGAATCGTATTCAGGAAAGAATTCTTCTATATCTTCCCAATCTACTACTGGCTCAGGTTCTTTGACCTCCCTTTCCAGATATTCAAGATCACATGCTCTCTGTCTTCACTTGCGTTCTACATCATCATCAAATTCTTTGCGCTTCCTCTCTTCTTCTCTGACCCTATCTATTTCCTCTTTCTTTGCGTCTTTACGTTTGCTTGCTCTTTGGATTTCTTCATACCCTTGTCTCTTTATTCTTTTCTCTCGTATCCTTTGTTCTTCCTCAATCCTTCACTGTTACTGTCTGACTTACTCATTTGCTGCTCTCCGTTTACGATCATGTTGCCTTTCCTGCTCTTCGCGATATAACTGTTCTCGTCTCTGCCTGTCTTTTTTCCTGATTCTTTTGTCTCTCAATCCTTTTCCTTTCTCTGTACATCATCTAACTTTTCCTTTTGTTTCAAGTCATCAATGCCTTTGCCATCAAGTTTCAATAGAATCTGACCTCCCATCCATTTGTTCTGTGTGAATACTATCTCATCAGTTCTATCCGTGCTTCCTTTCCATCGTTTGCCTTCTCTCTCTACATTGAAAGATGTACTTGACTGTGTCTGGTCTTTTCTCTCGTTCTCGCGTCTCTCCTTGTCCCTCGGGTCTCTGGAGGCGATATCTCTATCTCTAACTTTATCCTGATAATCGTCACTACTTTGCGTAGTTGACTCATATGCTGGGTTGCTATACCCTCTGGCTGCTTTAAGCTCTCTTAATGGGTATTGTCCTTACTGTCAGCTTTTGTTTCAGACAGGGAGGGTGGCACTGAGGGCTTCTCACCCCCCTACGTTACGTTAAGTATCCAGTCTAATAGCGGTTCCTCTTCCTTGTCCTGTTGATACACTTTCCACAACTCTAGACTAGCTAGGCGTTTGTCTAACTTTTTGCCTGTGTATGTGGCATGCAAATAGGTTGTCATGTGTTGCAAGACTGTTTTAGATAACGATCCACCCTGGGGCCAAGGCATAAACATTTTGTTGGCGGTTCCTTTAACCCATTCTGCACTGTACTTTTTCAGCTCAGGTGTACTAATGGAGTTATGTCTCCCATGCTTAAATCTGTTCACTTACTCTTTATACAACACTTGCTATGTCTTTTGTTATTTAGACAATTCCAACAATATGAGCGAGCACCATTCATCGCAAGTTCCAATCCCGTTTTTTCCACAAAATTGTAAATCTTCTATTTTACTCAATAAACATCAGGTTACCTTCTACAACATGCCAAATATCCAATCACACAGTTTTTATGCTAGTTCCTTGAAGGAAAACTTTCCATCCTATGACGTCACAAAAAATAACACATATGACAGACGTTAACAGACTAGACGAACTCCAGCTGGTCACATATACCTCTGCCTCTAATATTACCCCGACATGGAGTTTAAACTTATCCCTTTCACAGGCGTCTTTAACCTACATGGGGACCTATTTGTTCCTCTTCATTCAGGACTGTGGATACAAGTTTCTTCTAGCCGCTATATTAAAGCATAGTAATAAGGCGAATCCACTCTCTTCTTGGGTGTCTCCCCGTGGTATGCTCTCTCTTCTTGGGTGTCTCCCCCCGGGATATCCTCTCTCTTCTCGGGTGTCCTCCCCGGTTTCCTCTTTTGCTGCTGCTTTTATTATATATATATATATATATATATATATCCTATCCTGCTTCTGACTATATTTTGTTTTCCCACCTTCCTCTGTTACCTTTCCCTTACTTTTTCAAAGGTATATACTTTTTGCCAAAGCATTTAGTCTTTTTCACTCACCGTCCGCATGTTTCCTCTCTGGATGCTCGGGATCACTGCCTTTGTCACCGCCTTCGCCGGCCGTTCACCCGCTCAGCTACCCGTAGGAGTGGGAAAGGGTTATGTGGGTAACTCGGGTCCCTTCAGACCTTGTTCTGCAGATTTTATTTTTATTCTACCACTGTCTATGGGGAGCTTCACGGTTTACTCAGCCGGATGGTAAAGGACTCGTGATATTACTGAGGACCTATAGTTACTTTATGTCGATGGTCAATGGGTGTCTTATTCTAATCGATAACCATCCTCTGCTACCAAGTGTGCTCCGGAACCCCGAACCGGCCCATAGTCAGGGTTTGCCCAAAAGCACTTTAAGACAAGATAGCAGCACCCGGGAGATGGATGGGGGTCAATACTCAAATCATTAATGACAACTCGACGGTTTGGCAAAGAAAGTCGGTTTAATGACAAGTAGAAAAAATGGGGAGTCTCATGAACATCAGCGGATTCGTGATCTTCATTCTCGCTTCACAACTCCTACAAACTTCATAGAAAACACAACATTTATACTAAAAACTCATCATCATTGACGTGTAACACTTAAAAGTTGGCATACACTTCTATTGGTTTGGAAAAGGTAACTTTCTATAGGTACTATATCTGTATATGACAACAGAGTAAGGTGATTCGGTAAACACTGTCAGGTGGGGCAGCTAAGTCCTACCATCAAACTGGCTACTGTAGACATCACTAAAAGTACGTCTCCTCATTGGTTCTACTAACTATAGGACCCTAGATTACTCGGTCCCTTGTGATTGGGTTGGCACCAACCCCACCCGCACTTTTCCACTTCACTTAGCAGCACGCAGAATAATGAGCAGGGAGTAAGTCTGTATCCCAGCTTTCCTTCAATTTATGTTACAGCCATTCATCACCTTAGTGGCCGTGTGTCAATTACTGCCTTGTAGTTTGTCCTTGTGTCTGCCTCTTGGTCTGAGAAAGTTAAGGAGGATGGGTACGATAACGTTCCATGCGTAGGTGTGAAAGGCTTACTTCTGCTTGCTCGGCTGGTCACGTGGTTCAGAAACCATGAATTTGCCTCTTCTTTATTTTTGTTTCACCCACCACCTGCCTTCAGCTTCTTATCTTGACCCTTCAGAGCAGTATATTCTGTTCTTTGCTTCAATTAATTGTAGCCACTGTTTGTCCATCTTGACGGATACGACCTTGGTTCTCCAGGCATGATTTGCCTCTGCTGAGTTTCGTTTCTGTCGCTCTAGCCTTCGTTTAGCTACATATGAAACGTTTCTCGTGTGGCCCTTTAGTAACCTTTTACTGATTCTGCTTCCTGTGCAAAGTGGAAATATACTTATATAACGTACTTCTTTGAGGTAGATTATGTATATTGGTGCTTGCCACACTATCTTTCTACTAAGCATAGCAAGCCGCACAATTTTCTTATCTTTCTTGTGGTTCCAAGCATATGTACACGTGTAAACTTGGTTGAATATCTTCATTTGCTCATGGCTTAAGCTTCTTATATTTGACATCGTCCTTTCACTTTAGGTTCACGATATCCTTGTCTCATGGCGTTTCGTCTCTATACATCATTCTCTGGTCGTCATTTCTTCTACATGTGAGTCAGTCCAGGTTCTTGTGACGTCACCATTCGTCTCCCGTTAAGACATTTTTGGTTTCGTCAGGGACTGTATTTAGACAAACTTCATTTTGTTTTATTGGTTGATATGGCTTCCTCAACGGATACCTTACTGTCCATGGTTTTCTTGGTACTGGTACTTCAATAGGTGCTGTTTTTCTGATATGTACTGGACAGAGCCCCACTGCGGCTCTCTGCTGGTTTATTTGCTCATCATACGTCCCATATCTTGGTGTGAATGTTCCTCGTACTTCAAAATGGACTGTTGGTGTGCGGGCTATACTTGGGACCTCCTCTACACACTCAAATCAGCTTCCTGGAAGATTCTATTTCTCTTTGGGTTTGCCAGATGCTACCCCCTGCATTTATTGTACTGTTCATGGCTGCTCTCCATTTTTCCTCTCTACAGGTTCTATTCCATCTTCTTTGAAGCACACACTAGTTTCCCCTCTACTGAAAAAGCCACATCTCGATATATCTCAAACTGAACATTATAGACCTATTTCTCTTCTTCTGGCCATTATGAAGTTGATGGAAATGATAGTCACTCCACAGCCTTCTTATTTTTTGGAATCACATCTCCTGCTTCACCCTTTGCAATCTGGGTTTTGGCCGTCTACGGACATGGAATCAGTTATGATTTCGGTTATGGATGACCTTGCCTTGTTGCAGGAACGCGGAGAGGTCGGAGTGTTGATAACATCAATCACCAGATCCTACTCCACCACTTGGAAGATGCAGGAATTTTGGGCCTACTCCTTGCCTGGTTCATGCCTTTTTTTTTCGGACCGTACCAGGCGGTATCTCTGGCCCCTTTTTCCTCTTCTCCTGCTGCTTTTTCCTGTGGGGTTCCCCAGGGGTCTTCTTTGTCTCCACTGCTTTTCAACATAGCTGACGACTCATGAGCATGAGGTGTGTTTTTCTTACCTATGCTGATGACACCCAGGTGCTCTTCTGACTGGATTCTCTGTCTTCTGCCCCCTACCCCTCTAAGCTCAGAAGTTGTGTGTCAGCAATAGGAAGCTGGATGGCCAATAACTTGTTTAAACTTAATGGTAACAAAACCGAGATGATGGTAATAGAGCCCACCGTAACTGAGAATCTGTGGACTATAGAGTTCTAGCCCTAAACATTAGGACAATCTCCTTCACCCTGTAATTCGATAAAGAGCCTGGGAGTCAAACTTCTTCCTTCTGTCTCCCGGGAATTGCAGATCTCCTCTATGTGCAATGCTGGTTTCTTTAAACTGAAAATTCTAAAAATAACTCTACCTTTCCTGCCCCCGGGATCCTGTGCTGGAGTTGTGGCGGCATATATTTTGCAGTCCCTGGATTATGGTAACAGGATTTGTGTCAACCGGCGTTTCTAATCCAACGGCTGCAACTAGTTCAAAATGCTGCCTCACGGTTAGCCCTTGGTGCCACCCGTTTACCCCATTCCCAGGATCTTCTCTCACAATCACACTGGCTCCTAGTTTGCAATCCAATTAAATTTAAGGTGCTCTGCATTGTTCCCCGGGCAGTTCATTCTGTGGGAGCAGAATATTTTCAGGAAAAACAGACCCCTTATGCCCCAGTTAGAAGCAATGTTCCCTCTAATTATTTTTCTCTATGTGGGGGACGGGTTGTCTGTTGTGCAAACATTTTCCATGGGCTCAACTGACTAATGAGCAAAGCTAGTTTGTGAGCATGTGTAGTTAGTGAGCTACTGCCTCTGAATAGAGCTTGGAAAGGAATTCTGCTTCCCATCCTTCATAAATCTATGTAAAAGTTGGATCTTGCAACACGTTTTCCAAACATGTAGGCTAAAATAATATTGTATGTTATTATAAAGACAATTCATCAACTAGTCCAAGACTTCAAGATCTGCCACAGTACCTAGCATAACTACTACTGTGCAGAGTAAAATGTGTTTTATGCCACTGGAAAATCACACATATGTAGTACAGAAAACAAATATTACTTATACTTCATATGGCTGTCTGAACAATCAGGCAGAATACAATATTTGCAGATGGAATAATGGCTACTAAAAGGAATGTGTTGAAAATATGCCAATAGGAGTTCATGTACCACTTTAATGAAGTAATGCAAGGGCCAGGGGAACATGAATAGTTTGTGTAAGGTTGTGTAATGTGTAATAATGCTTATTGCATCATAATAACTGCTCCTCAAATTCTTGGGCCTCTGCTTACTATCCACATTACGTTGTCCTGTGAGTTGTGACATTTACTCATAACAATCCTTAAAGTTAAGAGAAAAATACACCATCCATTTTTACTCCCTGAAAACAGGAACATGTGCTCAACAAATATGGCAAACAATGAACACATGGGAGCCTACCCCCTGGTTCTACCCAAAAAGATGCACTGATATTTTTTCAAGTTAGTTACCAGCTGAGCAGTGGCATAGGAAAGAACTCTTATAAGATTGCTGCCTGATCTCATGAGGAATTGTTAAGCTTGAAAGTGTACTTGAGGCAGCAGGTAGGTTATCTAATCTCCTTTATACATAGTCTTCAATCAGGTGACATCAGATACATCAATCATAGGAGATAGGAAGGGAGTTGTGGGAATTCTGCAACATCCAACATGTAATGAGGCCCAATGTCATGAATCTGCATGTACAGAATTATTTTGCAGTGCATACAAGATTTCTTTCAACATTCGCCTTCATCCCCATAGTATTATGCAAGTGCTTAGTGAAGCCATATTTGTATATCAGCAAGTTACCATATCATTTAAGGTTTTTTTCCCAATGGAACTCTCGTAAAGGATGCAGATTGTGTGAAAAGCATTCTAATATCTGAATATCCATCGCCCTAATATTATATTATAGAGGAGTAATGTCAGGCATAGTCCATACCCATTATCCCTTGCAAGCCAAGTAAATGATATTGCAATGTTGCGCTCCACTTAAAGGGTAATGTTAGCAATACTAAAGTAGGAGACGCTTAGATTACATTTGTCTACTCAAAATCCTTAGACGGCAAATTCATATTTGAATTTCCAAGTCTGGTACCATTTTGTAGATACAAGAGAAGAAGAGTCATGGTTGATAACTAAATGTGTTCTGGGGCAGAAGTTAGTCATAAAGTAAAAGCATGGTAGAGTCAAGTATCAGAGTCATGGGTGGGGAGGGTACATTATTTGGTTAATGTGTCCAGTCATATCTAGTTAGATTCTTCTGTTTATGGAGCCCCTTTTTCATATTAGTTTTTAACCTCTTCTGTGTGTATTCTGTTTTTGGGGTTTTAACTTTTT